>NC_080187.1:13880000-15130000 GCF_030028045.1 Hippopotamus amphibius kiboko
TGTCTGCTAATCCCAAACTCCTCGTTTATCCCTCCCTGCTCCCTTTTCCCCTTTGGTAACCGTAAGTTAGTTTTCAATGTCTGTGAGTCTATTTCTGTTTTGTAAACAAGTTCATTTGTATCATTTTTTTAGATTCCACATATAAGCGATATCATATATTTGTCTTTCTCTGACTTACTTCACTTAGTATGATAATCTCTAGGTCCATCCATGTTGTTGCAAATGGCATTATTTCATTGTTTTTCATGGTTGAGTAATAGTCCATTGTGTATATATACCACATCTTCTTTATCCATTCATCTGTTTATGGGCATTTAGGTTGCTTCCATGTCTGGGCTATTGTAAATAGTGCTGCAATGAACATTGGGTGCATGTATCTTGTTGAATTAGAATTTTCGCCTTTTTCAGATATATGCCCAGGAGTAGGATTACTGGATCATGTGATGAACTAGTTTTAGTTTTTTAAGGAATCTCCATACTGTTTTCCATAATGGCTGTACCAATTTACATTCCCACCAACAGTGTAGAAGGGTTCCCTTTGCTCTACACCCTCTCCAGCATTTATTATTTGTAGACTTTTTTGATGATAGCCATTCTGACCAGTATGCGGTGATACCTCATAGTTTTGATTTACATTTCTCTAATAATTAGTAATGTTGAGCAAATTTTCATGTGTCTATTAGCCATCTCTATGTATGTCTTCTTTGGAGAAACCTCTATTTAGGTCTTTTGCCCATTTTTTGATTGGATTGTTTGGTTTTGTTTTATTGAGTTGTATGAGCTGTTTGTATATTTTGGAAATTAATCCCTTGTCAGTTGCATCATTTGCAAATATTTTCTCCCATTTCATAGGATGTCTTTTCGTTTTGTTTACAATTCCCTTTGCTGTTATCCATTCTTTTTAACGCACAAGAATCAAGAAGTCACATTTGGCTCTTGGCTTGAGCAACTGGGAGGATGGCAGAGCCATTTTGGTGGGTTAGGAAATGGAGGAAGAGGTTTTGGGGTCATATCAAACCTGATGCTAAGTGGACACGGGCCCTGTGAAGGGCTCAGGGAGCAGTGGAGCTGGGTATAAAAATGTGGGAGTTGTGAGCAGAGAATGGATGGTATGTAAGACACTGCAATGGTCCCTGCTGCCGAGGAGGAGCCACACGTGGAGAAAGGGTGTGTGCTCTCCAGTTTACCCCAATCCCCACCTCTCCCTGATGTCTCTCAACACTGGGTCTGTGTGTCCTCTGATGTGGGCCTGCTTCCATCACTCACATTACTGCCACATCACTGAGGCTTTGTGCTTTGCACTGTCAAGGGGTGTTCAGAAAAATCACCCAAAGTTGGAATTAAGGCAAAAGGAGGCCAGCTTGTCATCCCAGTGTCCCACTGGAGTATTGCTAAGAGGACCATCCTGGGACTATTCTATCATCTGGGGGACTACATCTTTATTTGACTTCCCATTCACTACGTATGTATGTACATAGCATGTGAATTACGTGTTCACTTGTGGATTTTTGGAACCCCCCCCCATTGATTATGGTTTTACAGCCCTGTAGGGCATTAACTTGACTGTAGCCAGAGAACAGCACATGATCACGCTGATTTGTCTCACTGTAACTTCACCATTTCTTACCAGGATCTCTCACAGAGATTCCCCACCAGGAATTTTCAGGAACACCAGTCTCTCTCTTCTCTCCAGAGCCATGGTTCCCATCTCCTCGCTTAGGCCCATGTATTCAGTTGCCCCTTCCTTCCTCTGAGCTCCTGGCTAAGGCCAGCATGGATCCACACAGCTCTGGTGCATTTGGGAATTATGACACTGCACCCTGGAGGAACTCTGTTTCCATCCATTGTGCTGGATGTATTCCATCCTGAACACTTGAGTTCTTCCTTCACTCTGGAAAATATGATTTTATGATTGCTTTGATCATTTTCTCCTTTCCTTTTCTTTTCCCTCCTTTAGGAATTCCTAGTAGTTGGATGTTGGATATTCCAGATTGAGCTTCTCAATTTTTTCCCTGTCACTCCCATTTTTTTTTAATTTATTTTATTGAAGTACAGTTGATTTATAATTTGTGTTAATTTCTACTGTACAGCAAAGTGATCCAGTTATACACACACACACATATTCTTTTTCATATTCTTTTCCATTGTGGGTTTTTTTTTTTTAATGTGGTATTATCTTTAAGTACAAAGACTATTCCAATCAGGTCACCAAGAGATCATTTTATTCACTTCTCTGTTTGGTGGCCAGTCTTTTGTCTTTCTCCTCAGCAATGGTAAGGTGGATACCCTTTCCATGGGGAAGAGAGATCCATGGTTTTTTGCCTTTGCCAATAACAAAAATGTTGGAGAGCTGGGTGGCAAAGCTGTTGCCATTGGCATCTTTCATATGAACAACATCAAAGGAACCAGGATGTCTCTCCCAGTTGGTGATCACACCAATTCTTCCCAGGTTAGCACCTCCAGTCACCATGCACAGGTTACCAGTGTCAACTTTGATGAAATCAGTCATCTTGTCAGTCTCCAAATCAATTTGAATGGTGTCACTCACTTTGATGAGGGGATCAGTGTAGCCAATGGTGCAAGCATCATGGGTTACCAGACCAGGGATTCCTTTTGTCCCCACAAAAATCTTTCTCACTTTGCACAACTTTTACTTGGCCTCCTCAGGTGTAATATGATGAAGAGCAAAGCAACCTTTGGTGTCATAGATCAGATGAAAATTCTCTCTAGTCTTGTCAATGCTGATGACATCCATAAAACCAGCAGGATAGGTTCTATCAGTGTGGACCTTGTCATCAATCTTAATGAAACGCTGCATGCAGATCTTCTTTACTTCATCTCCTTGTTAGGGCATACTTAAGTCTGTTCCTTAGGAAAATGATTAGTGGGAGACATTCCCTCAGCTTGGGGGGACAAGTAGATGGACGAGGAGCAAACACACCAGTTTATCCAGCATGCAATGCTTTGGAGCTGCTACACACTTCAGCTGCTTCTTGGGACCATGAGACATGGCTGCACTGGGCACAAAAAGAGCTCCATTGTGGTTTATCACAGGATATTGAATATAGTTCCCTGTACTATACAGTAGGACCTTGTTTATCCATTCTATATATAATAGTTTGCATCTGCCTATCCCAAACTCCCAATTTATCCCTCTCCCACCCCACCCTCCCCATTGGCAACCACAAGTCTGTTCTTTACATCTGTGAATCTGTTTCTGTTTTGTAGATAAGTTCATTTTGTGTCGTATTTTAGATTCCACATATAAGTGATATATGGTATTTGTCTTTCTCTCTCTGACATCATGTAGTATGAAAATCTCCAGGTCCATCCATGTTGCTGCAGATGGCATTATTTCACTCTTCTTTATGGCTGAGTAGTATTACATTTTATATATGTACCACATCTTTATCCTTTCATGATGGCCATTTTGACCAGTGTGAGGTGGTTCCTCATTTTAGCTTTGATTTGCATTTCTCTAATAATTAATGATGTTGAGAATATTTGCACATGCCTGTTGGCCATCTGTGTGTCTTCTCTGGAGAAATATCTATTCGGGTCTTTTGCCCATTTTCCGATTGGGTTGTTTTTTTGTTATTGAGTTGTATGGGCTGTTTGTGTGTTTTGGAAACTAAGCCCTTCTCAGTTGCATCATTTGCAAATATTTTCTCCCAGTCCACAGGCTGTCTTTTCATTTTGTTTATGGTTTCCTTTGCTACACAAAAGCTTGTAAGTTTGATTAGGTCCTGTTTATTTTTGCTTTTATTTCTATTGCCTTGGGAGACTAAGAAAACATTTGTATGATTTATGTCAGAGAATGTTTTGCCCATATTCTAAGACTTTTATGGTGTCTCGTCTTAAATACTTAAAGCTTTAAGCCATTTTGAGTTTATTTTTGTGTATGGTGTGGGGGTGTGTTCTAACTTTATTGATTTACATGTGGCTGTCCAACTTTACCACCAGTTTGCTGAAGACACTGTCTTTTCTCCATTGTATATTCTTGTCTCCTTTGTCAAAGATTAATTGACCATAGGTATATGGGTTTACTTCTAGGCTCTTTATTATGTTCCATTGATCCCTATGTCTGTTTTTGTGCCGATACCATGCTATTTTGATTACTGTAGCTTTGTAGTATTGTCTGAAGTCTGAGTCTTACTCCTATTTTCTATTTCTAGAAGAATGTCTCAACTTTGTATTCCATAAATCCTATTGGATATTTTATTTTTGTCAGTAGCCCTTTTGTGATCTAGGTTTTTTTTCATAGCATCCTATTCTTGTTTTATTTCCATGGGGATATTATAGTTTGGGGAGGGGTTTGTTTTTTAATGTTCTCTTTCCTGCATTGTCTCTGTTTCCTGTTTCCTTTCTTGGGCTGGTTGATTTGGCCTCTCCTTTGAAACTTTCTTTTCTTCTTCTTTTTTTCTTTTTTTGAGCTGTTATATTTGAAAATGGGCTTTGTTAGCATTAGCAAAGCAAAGGCCCGGAGAAATTCCTATCTAGTTTCTTTTATTTGTTGGACACTTTCCTAACTGTCAGAGGGGTCCTGGCCATCTGTGCTATTTGTGTGTGTGTGTGTGTGTGTGTGTGTGTGTGTGTGTGTGTGTGTGTATGCATGCGCCCACAACACACTGATCAGTGAGTGTTGTTATAGGATGTTGGGACAGTGATGCAGTCTTTGCATTGAGAAGTATCTGGAGGTCTTTTCTCCGAAGCCAGTTTTTCCAAATAAGAATGTTCCAGTCAGCTACCTGGGGGACAGCCTGGCCTTTGGCATTCTGGGAGCCATGAAGATGCTTGGGGGCTGGGCACTTGTGGGCAGACACTCACTTCACCCCTCCCCCCGCTTTCAGACCTGTACCTCACAGAGCCCTCTGCTCTGCCTGGTGTCCCCATGTCCAGAGTCTACCTGGCTCAATTCCTCCAGGGAATAAATGTCCAGTTCCTTACAAGATGAGGCTGTAAAGAGGGGTTTCCTGGCTGTGCAGAACAGAGGGAGGAGGCTGGGGCCTGGTTTTGTTTCCAACCTGGTACCCTTGCTTGGCCTCCCATCATGCTGGGACCCCATAGGGTTGATCAGCTCATTTCCGGCTCATCTCTCCCTCTGCTAATTTAGTCAACACTCTTTCATCAACCTCCATCTGCCAAAGCTTTTCAAATTCTCTTATATACTGCTATCTCCTCCCACATTAATTCTGTCCTTATGAGTGATAATCTTTTCAGCCCTTTCCTGTCAGTATAGTGGTGCTTAGAAAGGAAGAGAGATAAATGCATGTCATCAATATACATTGTTTAATAAGAAGACTATTTCTTTTAAAAACCTAATCCTACTGAGTCAATATTGTTTAAACTTTCTGACAGAAGAAAAACTAAGTAAACATTTTTTAGTGATCTCTAGTTTTACTGCTCCAAGGCACAGGATGTGGCCCAAACTGTTTCTTTGGCCAGCTTTCTGAGGTTTTCATTTCTCGATATATGCAGTCAGCTTTGGGTAATGTTCCAAGCACACTCGAAAGAAGGTATGTTCTCTCTCGGGTGAAAGCTTGATGTATCCCTGCTTATTAAACCATATTAATTATTAAAATCCTCTGGGTTCTTATCATCTCCTTGATCTGTCATAAACTAATACTGGTGGTGTGTTAGTCTCAAATGCAATTGTATTTTTGTCGATTTTTCCTTTTGCATTTCCAGCAGGTTTTGCTTTCTGCTTGATGCGCCTTAGTCTCTACGTGGAGGTTCGTGGCGTTGACACCTTCGTTATAAATGCCTCTGTCAGCATGAAATGACTTTTCTTTGAATTCTATGTTTACAGAGCATCACCCCAGCAGAGGGGCCAGCTTGGGGACCAGGGTCAGTGGTACGGAAGCACGGAGATGGCCCACGGGTTTGGCAATGAGGCAATGGAGGTGTGAAAGGCGAGTCAAGTTACAGAGGACTGGGGAAAAGGCAGGAGGCTGGAGGCAGAGGAGATGGCAGGTCCCTGCAGGCAGTAAGTATACTTTAAAAAATGTTGTCTAAAGGGAAGAAAACCCAGCCTGGAGCAGGTGAGGAGCAGGTGGAGACCTGGTATTTTAAATGTTGTGCAAAACAGTGGTAGGGGCTGAAGAGGGGGCCAGGGGCTGCCTCGGGAAGGAAGGGGGTCCCCTCCTCTCCTGCGGCTGCTGCAGGGAAGGAAGCAAGGGTGAGGGCCGGGGCACCTGGCTGGCAGTGAGTCAGGGCAGGGTCAGAGGGTCACTGCCGGTGTCTTCCCGCAGTGGGCTAGGAGGATGGCTCTAGCAGGGGAAGCGTCTGGCAGGGAGGTCTGAGAAGAGGTACAGGTTTGGCTGAACTGCAGTGAAGAATGAGGCAGGGAGGCCTCGCTGAGAGGTGAGACGGGAACCCATAAGGGCGCGGTCTGAAATGGTGTTTTTTTCTTTCTCCTGCAGTGCTCACCTGTCCCCTGTGCAGGGTGCAGCCGGAAGGGGCTCGGGCACTGGCTTGTTCCCAACAAAGGCCCTGGGTTCAGCTTGGCAGGTGTGTCTGGGCCACGTGTCGGGGCTTCTCAAGTATCAAGAGGCTTGGGTTTAAGTCTAGCTCAGCCACAGTGGGCTGATGACCCTGGGGAAACCTCTCTTCCCTCCTGGAGTCAGACTTCAGGGGCTGGGGAAGCAGAGTCTGGCAGGAGCTGGTGTCTGCTGCAGGGAAACACAGGCGCCGCACTCTGGGAGACTAAAAAGTCAGAGCCAGAGGTAGGGGAGACCCTAGCCTGGAAGAAGACGGGGCAATACCAGGTCACCTGGGGTCTCCTCTGCCCACAGCTGCCAACAGGTGCTGCACCAAGTGCTGGGGTCCCCTGGTCAAGAACAGTATGAGCCCACAGTGCAAGTCCCCCCTGGAAAAGCTCTTGTGGCACAGCTGGATGGAGAGGTGAGGCAGGCTTAAAATAGCTAAATAAATCTTTAATATTTCTAATTGCAAATGTACAGAAATTGCACAGCCACACAGTCTTAACACCAACAACTTTCTCTGTACATTATTACATAGTTAGAGTCACAGCTGGAGGGAGGCACTCCGGCCAAGACTCCAACGTTTGCATTTTTTCTTTTTCACATACTTACAAAAGGGGGGGCAGGGAGGTGGAGTGGGGGCTGGGGGCGGCTTGGGGGAGTGTGTAGAAAAGAGGGGCTGTTTCCCTGGACGGCCTGCCTTCTGCAGACGGACGGGGTGGGAGGAGGAGAGGTGTACCCCGGGGCAGATGCTCTGCAGGGTGGAGGGCACCTGGAGCTCTGGCCCTGGTTCCCCACCCCCCTTCTGGGCGGTTGGAAAGAGTCTTCACTTATAGGAAGTTTGGCAGTTTCCTTCACCCTAAACATAAAAGTTAAGCAAAAAAAGTCAGGCCTCTCTGTGTTGGTAGGAGAGGGGCAGGGAGCACCTTCTCCAGCAGGGCTGGGCCTGGGTCTCCCCGAGCAGGGACTGCCTTCCCTGACCCCTCCCTCCAGGGTGCGGGTTCAGTGTTGACCCAGGAGGGGCGCGTCCCCACCACCCGCCAAGCACGCTGCACAGCCGACAAAGTGCCACAAGCAGGGGAAACCCCAACACCCAAATCCCCGGCCTCTGCCTCCTGCCCAATACTGTTCTCTAGATTACAAATAAAATAAAAACCATCGGAGAGCAGCAGTCCCGGGCAGCCCTCGGCAGCACCAGGACTAAAGGACTATGTACAACCGTTAGGTGAAATAGTTACATTACAGTCAAACACCAAGAACATTTACAAAAATCGTCAGACTTGCAATTCAGATAAAAATCTGTGAAGAGTCTGTACACTTTTACAGTTTTTGCACTAGGTAAATAAGGCTCTCGGCCTGAGAGCTCCCAACCCAGGCCCAGGGCCGCCAGCACCGGCCACCACTGGCCTCCTGAGCCCGGCGGTCCAGGCCCTGGGAACCTCCCCCGTATTGCTAAGAGGCGCTCAGTCCGAGGTCGCCCAACGAGGCATCGGTGAGAGGGGGTGGGGGAGAGGAGGGGAGGGCTCCCTGGGCAGTGGTGGTGGGCTGGGGGGCGGGGGGTGAGACAGAACCAGAGGAAGCCATCCCCAGGGCCAGCAGAGGAGTGGGGCAGGGCCTCAGCCCCCAGGGCCTGCCTTCCTGAGGTCTCCGACCCTTGGGGGTCCCGCCCTCTCCCCACAAGCAGGTCTCTGGGCTGACTGAGCTGGTCTCACCCCAGGACCAGGTGCAGTGTGGTCTGAGCCCCCCGCTGTGCTCCCCTTCCTGGGGGGGCTCTGGGGCAACCCAGGCCCTGGCAGTGTCTCCAGCCCCAGAGGCAGGAAGGCGTCGCCCCAGCCTCCCACGGCTGAGGCAGCGGGGTGGCTCCTGGCTGTGGGGCGAACGCCCCAGCTCTCGCCCGAGATTCCCCAGGGCCAGGGGTGGGAACAGGGAGGGACGAGAGAGACCCACGCTCCTGCCCACCTATGTCCCGCACTGGGGGGCGGGGAGGGCTGATAAGCTACAGGACAGCCTAGAGCTGAGGGAAACCGGCCCCAGCCGTGGGCGAGCCCCTCCCCTGTCTGCAGTGCCCGGGTCCTCGGCTGGGCCCGGGAGGGGTGAGGAGAGGCCGGCTGCACGCACGGGCGGGTGCGGGCTGCTGCTGTCTTGGAGAGGGAGCAAGTCTAACATCCTCCAGGGCCGCTATTTCCCATGCAGTGCGCACGCTCAATTTAAAAGGCCCCTGTGTTCCAGCAAGCGAGCAAGCGGGCTTTTGTTTCTAATGCATACTGTGAAAGGAAAAAAAATCACAGTTATCCACCTTCTCAGGGCCTGGGGGCATTAGAATTTTTTTTTAACCATCCATCAGGAACGCTCAGCCTGTCTCTTAGGGGGAGCACCCCCGGGCCACTCCCGGCAGGGCCACCGTGCCCGGGTGCGCTAGCTCCGGGAGAAGGGCTGGCACCACACCGTGACGCCTGGGCCAGCTCCGCCCAGATCTTTGGCTTCAGGGGCCCCAGAGCATCAGCCTGGGCCCACGCGGCAAGTGAGGGAGGCTCTGGGTCTTCCCACAGGTACGAGGGCCCAGAAGGAAGAGCGGCGGTCCTCACTGGGTCCATCTGACAGAGCAAGGGAGGGAGGGAGGGCGCAGAGTCTGGGGACAGGCGTGGGGGCGCGTCCTCAGGTCCTCACGGGCAGGACGGGTCCCCACATGCGCAGCGGCAGGTGCTCAGGGTGGAGGCGGCTGGGGGACCCAGCACTCTGACAGCTCCATCCTCCCCACCCCCTCCCTGCCTGCGGACCGCCCTGGCAGCTCCTGGAGCTCAGGGGCAGGTCGCACAGGGCAGGGCCCGGCCGTCCTGGGGAGGGGAGGCCACGGGAGCAGCCCCTGGCTCTCCGACCCTCCACCTCTCCGGGCAGCAGCCTCCCTGGGGAGGGTGCAGGGGTACGTGCCCTCGGCCAGGTCAAGGAGGAAAGGTGACGCACACCACATTCCACACCCAACAGAAAACTGCGGCAGGCCCCGCCCGCGCCAGGCTGTGCCCACGCCCCAGCCCGCAGTCTCTCTGGCCTGCACGGAACACGCTTCTCGGGAGCGGGCTGCTGTCCCCGCTCACGCTGCGTCAGTCTCTCGCGGCTCCCTCTGTGGCCGCCTCCTGGACCGCGGGTGGAGGGGGAGGCGAGCCTCGGCCTCGGGCCCCCGGTGCTGGGGCTGCTCCTCCCCAGGCTGAGACCCCGCCCTGGGCCACCACAGTCCTCCCTCCTCGGGCAGGTTAACAATTGCTGCTGTTTCTGAACTCGCCGTTCTCAGTAATCTGCAATTTGGTGGGGTTGGTGGGGGAGATGCCGTTACGGGCTTGCATGCTGTACCTCTCTTTCAGCTGCGTCAGGGCGCTCATGAGGCGGGCGTTGGCAGCGTCCAGGGAGGCGATGCGCTTCTCCTGTGGACAGAGAGGGCGTCAGCTGGGGGCGTGGAATGGGCTCTTGGGCCAAAGACGGTCCGTGTTGGGAAAGGGATCTCCCTGGAGCTGTGTCCACCTACAAGAAGCGCTGGGAGAGGGGAGGTGGCCTGGGGGACACCACGTGTGAAGGATGGGAAAAGCACCGAGGCGGCAGTGGTCCTGCTGGGGAGGAGGCAGCCTCGCCATCGTGGACCAAGACCTCCTAGAGCCTGCCTTCCTCGTGTCTCTACTTCATCACCTGCTTCTCACCCAAACGGAGCAGCCCCAATGGTGTCATGCACCAGCTCGTTCATGTGTGTGTGCATGTGTGTGTGTGTGTGTAACACAGAGGTCACAGCTCCCTGTCAGCCTGTGCAGTTTCCAAACTGAGCAAAGCCTGGCCCTGGAGAGAAAAAGGGCGCAGACCTGGGTGAAGGAGACTGGAAGCCAGAGTCTCTTAACTGTCTCCCCTCTCACTGCAACTGGGAAGCCACAACCCTGAACAAGAGCTCCCCTGCTCCCTTTCCCCAGACTGATGTCACCCCCAACCTTCCCCATTCCCTTCCCAATAGCTTCCACTCTTTGGTCAGAATCCCTGGTGAAAGGCAATACCCACCAAGCTGCCCCTGCAGGGGAGGAGTTGCCCCACCCTTTTCATAGCCTGTCTTAGTGAGCTTGTGGTCCACTGAGACCCTCAAGTCTGACTTCTTGGAGCAGAGATCCTGATTTCCTATCCTCCTTAGCTTTCGCAGTGGGGTATGACTGAGGATGTGAAGAAGCCGGTCACCCCCTCCTTATCCCAGATCCTTTAACACCTGTGGCTGAGCAAAAGGCCAGAGCCCCACACCTGGGCATCAATGATCTTCTGTTTGGAGTCTACAGCTGCTTGCATCTCTGCGTGGTCCTTCTTCAGCTCCTCCTCCACTGACATCAACCTGTTACCAGAGACAAGGACAGTCAGGCTGGCATTTGAGGGTGCAAGTGAGGAGGTGGGTGTGGGGCTGGTGAGAACAAGCCATCATACTGCACAGAGGGGACATAGTGGAGAGCCCCTCCTCGGGCCGCAGACTCACCTCCCGCACTTGCCTGGGACAGAGCCCTTCCAGCTGGCCCCCAACAATGGACACAGGCTGAGCATCCTCCTTCCTTACACTTCACTGACCCCTGATTTGTTCCCAAATCCCCAGAAGTCCCTGGGGCTGCCCCTTTCTTGATGTTTTTCCAGGAGACAAGAGGGTGGGAGTGGGTGTTAGATCCTCATCAGTCACACCCCGGAGCCAGGAAGGTGGTGTAACATCATAAGACCTGTGGTTTGAGTGGGAAACAAAGGCCCTGAAAGGCTCTAGAGCCTTCTCCACCCGCTCTGTATTTGCTGAGCCTACGCTGGGCACTCGACATGCCAAGGTGAAGTCACAGGACAGTAGGGACATGGGCAGGGAGACAGTAGCCACACTCTGCATAGGAAGCTCGGGGCCACGGGAACAGAGAAGAGGAGGTAGCTAACTGTCCTGGAGGGTAGGCTGGGGGTGCACATATTGAACTGGACAGCTGAAGGACAAGCAAGGTCTGCCGGCTGGGTAATGAGCAGGGAGGACATGAGGAACACCATCTACGGGAACTCAGAATTAGGGCCAGTGTGGGCCTGTCACCAGCTGCTCCTTCCCTGAGACCCTTTCTGGCCTCACCCTGCTTGTCTCTCACGCACCTGCCACTCACTGTGGATCACTCCCACTTTCCTTCTCTCTTCCTTCAGCTGTCAGACCCCACACTCCCTGGGTTTGCATCCTAGCTCCCAGGCCACTGCACCGCAGATACCTTGTCCTATCTGCCCCCAGGACGTCAGGGCTCCACAGGGCTCTGCCTCAGCCAGCCATTCTTCTTGCTCTACACTCTTCTCAGATGAGTTCACCTAATGCTTTACTTCTGTCTCTACCCGCACAACTTCTCCAGCCCAACAGAGCATCTAACCCCCAGGCGAGCACTTAGTCCATTTCACAGCAGATGCACAGGGAGGTCAACAGTGCTGGGGCAGGTACCACACAGGGCCGTCATAAAAAGCCAGTGAGATCGGGGTGAGGAGGAAGGGGTGTGGGATCATGCCAAGGGGGGTTCTTTGTCACAGGAAGGTAAGACATTGAACACAGCCTGTAAGAAAGGGGGGTGGGAGGGACGGAGAAAGGGGGAGAGACTTCTGCTCCCAGCTGTGGTGAAATAACACGCACTGGATTTAACCTCCTGCCATAAAAAAAATCAAACTAGAAAACTGGACAAAATATAAGAAACAAAGGTTTCCAGACACTGAAAAACAGGCAGTCCAGTCCAGTCCAGTGACTGCTAAGAGAAGGGAACACAGGAGGTAAGCCCCGCCCACTGCTGGGAGTGTCCAGGCCAGCAAAGGAGGGATGTGATCACATGGAGTCAAGGAGACCCTGGGAGGACAGAGGGGTTGGAGAGGGAGGGGGGGCACCAAAGCTTTTTCGGGGCAATGCCAGAGAGGAGGAAATGCAGAGAGGACTCTGCCTGTCTCCTGAGCGGTCCCCTGGGGCTTTGGCTGAGGACTGGTCTGCAGGCTTGTGAGAAAACAGCCAGGCCAGGGCACGCGCCACTGGAAAGGAGTACACAAAACAACCCCAAGAACAGTTTCTGATCCTTCTAGGCAGTGTGGAAAAACATACTAACACAGGAGGCACCAAGTAAAATCCCCAGAAAGAAACGGCCTCAACAGCGGAGCCAGATTAGGCCTAAAGACTGTCCAGGACCCACCCCAACAAAGCTTAAAAGTAAGCCTCAAAAGAATCGAATTGATTCTTTTAACCTCATTGTGTCCCAGAACAAAGCCCCCAAATATTTAAAGGAACACAAAACATCCAGGAGCTACACAAAAATCACAATGTCTGGCATCCAACCAAAAATCACCAAGCACACAGAGAAGGAGGAAAACCCAAAATCAGAAAGAAGAGCAATGAAAACAGACTCAGGAATGTCAGATGACAGAATTGGTACATGAGGACATTAATACAATGTTATAAACATGTTCTACATGTTCAAGAAAATGGAGAGTGGTGTGAGCATGATGAGAAGTGGATGGAATTTAAACAAAACTGAAAGCTTAGAGGCAAAAATACAACATCTGAAATGAAAAAATACTGGACAGGATTAACAGCGGATGAGACACAGAGGAAGAAATGATTAGTGAACTTGGAAACACTGTAATAACCTAAGATAAAATGCAGAAAAAAATTAAAAAAAAGAAAACAACAGAGCATCAGTGAGATGTGGGACAATATAAAGCAGTCTAACGTATGTGCAAAGTCCCAGAAAACAGACTAAGGAGGCTGAACTCTCCACCCATAGATCCAAGAGCTCAACAAACCCAAGAAACACGAAGAAAACACATCAAGACACTTCATAACTAAATGGCTGGCAATCGATGACAAAGAAAAAAAACTTTAAATTAGCCAGAGGAAAAAAGATACTATCAGAGGCCCTACTAGTATAGCCCAGGTAAGGGCAAAGTCGGGCCCACTGCTAGTTTTGGTAAATAGCCACACCACGTGCATACTTCTGCTAAAACAGCAGAGTTATGTAGTTGTGATAGACACCACATGGCTTGCAAAGCCTAAATATTTATTATTATTTCTGCCCCTTTATGGAACTTTCCAATCCCTGCCCTAAAGCAACAACAAGACACAGCTAAATATGCCAATAAAGGAGATAAAATAGAATCATAAAAAATACTCAGTTGGGACTTCCCTGGTGGTGCAGTGGTTAAGAATCCACCTGCCATTGCAGGGGACGTGGGTTTGATCCCTGGTCCGGGAAGATCCCACATGCTGCAGAGCAACTAAGCCCATGTGCCACAACTACTGAACCCACGTGCCAAAACTACTGAAGCCTGCTCGCCTAGAGCCTGTGCTCTGCAACAAGAGAAGCCACTACAATGAGGAGCCCGTGCACCACCACTAAGAGCAGCCCCCACTCACCACAACTAGAGAAAGCCCCGCGCATTAACGAAGACCCAATGCTGCCAATAAATAAATAAATAATTTTATTTTCAAAAGTACTCAATCTAAAAGAGGGCAGGAAAAGGAACAAAACAGATGGTACAAATAGAAAACAAGCAGCAAGATAACAGGTTTAAATGTAATTATACTGACAATTACATTAAATGTAAATAGTCTAAACATTCTAATTAAAAGGCAGAAACTGTCAGATGAGATAAAAAGCAAGAACAATAAGGTGTCTGTAACAAACTCACTTTATATAGAGGGACATAGTTGGATTAAAAGTATAAGGATGAAAAAGGATATACCAGGCTAATACCAATCAAAAGAAAGGTAGGGCAGCTGTCCTAACATCAAACAAAGTAGATTTCAGAGCAAGGAATTTTACAAGGGATACAGAAGGTGATTTTATAATGATAAAGAGGTCAGCTCATCAACAGCACGTAACAAGCCGTAATGTGTATGCATCTAAGAATAGAGTTTCAGTGAACATAAAGTAAAAACCAACAGAAATGAAAGGAGAAACAGACAAATCCATAATTATGATTAGAAACTTCATTATCCTTTTCTCAATAATTGACAGAAGAACAGTAAGCAAGTACACAGAAAAACCAGTAAGGATACAGGAGACTCGAACAACGCTATCGACCAAATTGACCTGACTGACGTTTGCAGGAGGGAGGAAACACCAGGCTTGGTTAGTAGAAATAAATGTGTTAAGCAAGCCACTGAGTTCAGGAAAGCATGCACCTCTGAGAGAAGAGATAAGATGAGAAGGTGGTTAAGCTGAACAGTGTTTCTTTCTTGGAACCACACACATGAGGTGAGCCAAGAGCAGAGCTGGCAGTTAGGTGAACAGTGAGCTTCTAGTCACCCTGATGATAGGCGCTCTGCTCGTGCTAACCATTTTATAAAGAAGAAACCCACAGGTAAATCCATCAAATAATCAGGAGCAGAGAAACAGGTGGTCTAAATAGGAGGCATTAAGAAAGGATTTTTACAGTGGACAAAGCATGAGGCCAGGTGGGAAACATCCCAGCTACTACACACCTGCTAAATCTATCCTGATGACAGGCTCTTGTACCATGTAAACAAACAAGCTGAAAATCCACACTGTCTCCTCTTACACCTGGTATTACTGTCATAAGAAAGTAAGCTCCACGACTGGGACCCTGTGGGCTGGTCTGAGTGCTACACGTTGCTTGCAGACATGCAAGAGGGTGTATCCATTTTACCCGTGGCCAGAGCAGGAGAGAGAGGCGAATCAACACAGAAATAAAGATAAGCCATCAAGGGACTTCCCTGGTGGTGCAGTGGTTAAGAATCCACTTGCCAAAGCAGGGGACACGGGCTCCATCCCTGGTCTGGGAAGATTCCACATGTCGCGGAACAACTAAGCCCGTGCACAACAACTACTGAGCCTGCGCTCTAGAGCCCATGAGCCACAAACTACTGAAGCCCACGTGCCTAGAGCCTATGGTCTGCAACAAGAGAAGCCACCACAATGAGAAGCCCGAGCACCACAACTAAGAGTAGCCCCTACTAGCAGCAAGTAGAGGAAGCCCACGCTCGAGACAAAGATCTGACGCAGCCAAAAACAAATTAATTAAAAAAAAGATAAGCCATCAATAAAGATGAGAGCACTAAAGTCAATGGTCCACCTGGAAATCTTCCTGCATAACCCTCAGGCGGCTTAAAACTCAACATATCTAAAACTGGCATCACCTTCTCTCCCTCCCCATCCAAACTGCTCTTCTTCCAAAAGTCCCCATCTCAGTAACTGGCACCATGACACAGCCCAAATGCTCTTGGTTAAAAATGTGGGGGTCATTCTGGCTACTTCTTCCCTCTCACCTCCCACCCTCACCCACTGCATGTAACTGACATTCATTCCTCCTTTACCTGCCCCGGATTGGGCCCTCATCTTCTTTCCTGGCAACCCCCATCCAGCTTCTAAACTCCCCTGTGAGGGCTCACCAAGAAAACGTGACTCCCTGCAGGGACCCCCAGCCCTCTGCAGCTGCCTTGGCAGACCTCACCTGGGAGAGGCCAACTTTACATTCCACCATCAGCACACAATGTACCGCGTGGGCCCCACACTGAGGGCTACCTCCTGCCTCCAGGCCTGTGCCTTGCTGACCCCACCACCTCGGCCACTACTTCTCTCTCCACCCAGCTCCTCCTGCAGCTGAGCGGCCACGCCCTTGGATCCAGGGCCTCCCAGAGGGCAGAGGAGGGTTGCCCCACCCCCGTGCATGCGTGCCTGCAGGGCCCGAGCTGGGCCCAAGCTGGGCCGGAGCAGGCGCAGGCTGGTGCACTCACCTGCTGATGATGCCCTTCATCTGGATGTCCTTGTCCTCCTGCTGCCGTCGCAGCCGCTCCTCGCCCTCCTCCAGCCGTGCCTGATATTCCAGCACCAGCTTCTGGGTTGTCTCCTCCTGGCACTTGAACAGGGTCTCGTACTCCTCCAGCTTCTTGGTGGAGATGCGTAACTTGTCCTGCAGCACCGCCAGGTCCTGCCAGGAGGGCAGCGTGCCACGGGCACAGCACCCAGGACAGAAAGCACAGCCTCGTGAGCCCGGGCAGGGGCACAGGGTGGGAGACAGCCCGGCTTGGAAGGCCCTAGGGCCCATCACCACCCCAGCCCACTTCACATAGCGCGGAGACACCCAGGGAGCCCAGCCAGACAGGCCGGGGTGAGGCTTGACACCTGGCCCCTGTGTGAGGCTCTTCCACCCCCCAGCCTGCCCTACAGCTACAGATCAAACCAGATCTCAGAAGAGAGGGTCTTGAGCTTTTCATAATAAGCCTCCTGGGTACATTAAGGAGACCTGACAGTGCTCTGAGAGGTGGAGGCTCTACAGGAGGGAAATTGAGGCCCAAAAGGCCAGTGACCCAATCACATGGGGAGTAGAGTGACTGACTGATGGGGTGAGACGCTAGCTTTCCAGACTCAATTTGACCCTAAAGCTGTGGCAAGTCGCATGGGAAGTTGGGGGAAGAGATTAAAGGCGAAGTGGCCCAGGGTGCCCTGGACCTGACTCAGCCCAGCACTCAGCCTTTGGGAAAGAGGAGGGATGCGCAAAGCAGCAAGAGAAGCAGTGAGCTGGGAGCCTGTGCGAGCTGAACAGAGGGTGAGGTAGGGTCAACACCTGAATCAAGGGGCTGCAGGCTGGGGGCGGGGGGCGTGAGAATACAGGGAATGGGGGAGGCAGTAAGAGCCTCGGGCAATGGGAGCCCAATTCAGTCATCAGCAAAGGACTGCCAAAGGTCAGGAGGCAGCAAATCTAACTCCTGAAGCAAAGCTGGCCCCAGCGGAGAGCCCAGCTCTGGGAGAAACAGCCCCATCCTGGGTCTTCTGCTCGGCTGGTCGGAGCAGGGTTGGGAGGGCCCTCCCTGACAGAGGCAGGACCAGGTATCCAAGGAGCTCGAGGGAACTCCAGGATTTGCCTGCGAGGGTTAATGGCAAAGAAAGTGAGAGAAACAGTAGCTCACTGGGCCAAAGAACAAGGAAAGAGAACACTCCAGCTGCAGCCTGACCCTTGACATCATTCAGGCAATCCTTGTAATTCACAGAGGGAAGGTAGCCTCAGAAAGGCACAGAGCCTGGCCCCAGACTCACACAGGGAGACTGGGGTGAGGCTGGCCCTCCTTGCTCCCGAGCCAAACTCTGGCTCTTGGAGGACGGTGCCTCATGTCCCCTGGCCCCCTTCACGTAATAATGGTGAAAGCGGGTGGATGCAGTGGACCAAGGGGATGGTGGAGGCGGCGGGATGCAGCATGGACATGGACCTGGCCCCAGGCCAGTGAGAGGGAGAACAGACACCCTGCCCTCGCTGCCCTTGCCTGAGAGGCTGCTGCAGACTTTCCTGGGGCCAAGAGGGGCGAGGGCACCCACGGTGAGTCAGGGAAGTGGCTGCTGTTTGAGGGGGGTCTTGCACTGGTCTTGTGTCAACCTGGGCTTTGGCCTCCAGGAGGAGGCGAAAATCAGCCTGGACCCAGGGCAGCTGCCACAGTAACTAAAAGAATTTTGGAGAACTGAAGCTCCTCACTGCCCGCCAAATGCTAGATGTATGTTGGAGGTGGGACTTGGATATTTTAGGACCAATATATTTCCCCTCGGAGGTAAAAACATCTCCGTAGCAATCTGACATCACCCCTCCCTGGCTTTCTCTCCCAGACCCTGGTGGAGATAGGGACTGGGAGAGAGCCAGGCCGCAGGCAGGCACCATCCCGGAGTGGAGGCGCCTGGCTGGGGGGCCTCTACCCGCTGTCTCCAGGACCTGTGCCTCTGCCTCTTCATGCGTGAGGCTCCCCCCAAGGGTCTCCATGCACCTCTTTGGCACCCTGGACCCCCACGTTCTGGATCCTCCTCAAGTCCCAGATGCTCAGAAGCTTGGCTGCCCAGTCACTTAGGGAAGGTGCCTCCTGGAGGCTGGATTCAATACAATTCCTGGGTTTGTCTCACATGCAGCCCATATAGAAAACCTCATGTTTAAGCTAAATTCTCCAAATTCCACTGCCTGCTGTCCTCCCATGGGACAGGGCTGGAGGGGAGAATTCTGCCAGCCGCCGCGGGGAGGCGGGCAGCCCGCGCTGCCAGGGTCCGGCTTTACCTTTTCTGCTTGGCTGAGCTCCTCCTTACTCCTTAGCCTATCCCTGTGGGGGGGGTCTGGGCCCAGGCCCTCGTCTTCTAACAACTGCGCGTTCATGGTCAAGAGCCAGGCGGCCGTGCGGTCCAGGGCATTGGGGCTCACGGGTGAAGGGCCCTGCGATGAAACACAGCTGTGAGGGCTGGAGGGAGGGGGTGGGGTGGCCTGGCGTGAGCCACGGGGACGGAACGGGTGGGCACCTCGGATGCAGCCCCCGGCCCAGGGAACTCCAGGCAGCCTGAGGCAGAGTCAAGACCCCAGGTGGCCTCCCGAGCGTGGCTCTCTGCTGCCCGGGTGAGAGCGAGTGGGCTGGGCCTGGCAGGTCAGTGTCCAGCCCAAAGTATATCTGTTACCCGTACTGCATGCAGAGCCCCAGAGGCCAGCTCAGAGCGGGGGGCCTGAGGGCCACGTCAACTCCTACCCTGGGTCGGGCTTTAACTGGCTTGGAACTAGAGACAGGTGGACCCGTCCCTCTTTCTCCCTGACCCCAGCTGTCTCTCAGGGAACTGGCAGAGGGACCCCCAGGCCGCAGTGTCCCTGGTTCACAGGACTTCGGCAGCGGCCAGTGGGGCCGGGGTGGGGTGTGAGGGGCAGGCTGGTGGAATGGGGCCGAGTGTGACATCATTCAGCATGGGATGGCAGCTGGGTGCGGGCTGAGATGACATGACCCGGAGGAGCAGCATGACATGGGGTCAGACCACCCCCCTGCCCCCCAGCCCCGGGCGCCGGAGCCCGGCCTGCCCGCCCCCCGGCAGCACTGACCTGCTTGTGCACAGCGCGAGGCTTCAGCTCGGGGCTGTCGCCCTTGGAGGAGGAGGACTGTTGCCGCAGCCGGGCTCCGGGGCCAGCCCAGTCGGGCGAGGCGGACGCCAGGGTCCCGCTCGAGGGCCGCGGGTACTGCAGGGTGCTGAGCAGGGAGGGCGGCGTCCGGCCGCGGGGGGCGGGCGGGGGCGGCGGGGGTGGCGGCGGGGGCTGGTCGATCCTGCGCTGGGGGCCGGCGCTGTTCTGCCGCGGCGCCGTGGGCTGCCCGCCCTTCTCAGTCAGCGACACCTGCCGCCGCGCCAGCTCCCCGGGGCGCCGCCCGCCCTCCTCGGCGGCGCTGCTGAAGCTTCCCAGCTTGGCGGCCGCCGCCAGCTCCTCGCTGTTGCTGTGGGAGCTCAGGGAGCTGTGGCCCTCGGAGCCTGAGTCACCGAGGCCGCGGGGAGACAGCGGCAGGCCGGCCGCCATCTGGTACACAGGGTTCTGGAAGGAGAGCGGTGCCAACAGCTGGGGCCGGCCCGGCGCGCCCTCCGAGGTGCCCGGCGTGCTCGGTGTCTGGCCTGCCCGCCGCACCGTGGCCAGCCCTGCCAGGCTCACTGGGGCCGCCCGGGCCGGCCATCCGGCCAACAGCTGAGCGGCGGGCGCCTGGCCTTCGGCGGCGAGGGCGTCGGGACCCGCCGGGGAGCCCGCCTCCCCGTCCAGCGCGCGCGCGTCCTGGAGGTCCACCATGGACAGGCTCTTGCCGCCGTTGGCCATCTGAAGGTCAGGCTCGTTGGCTTCTGAGTAACTCGAGCTGCGGGCAGGTGAGGGCTGGACCCCGGAGGACCTTGTGACAAAAAACAAGTCCTTGTTTTCGGGGGTTGGAGACGGTAACCGGGTGAAATCTATCAGACTGCAGGGAGACAAGCACACACAGGAAAGAAGGGGGAAGAGAAGAGCTGTGAATGCGGCCAAGGCGGGTCCCCACCGACAGCCCCGCCAACCTGCCACCCGGAGGCCTGAGCCAGGGTGGGGTGCGGGGTGGGGAGAAAGGGGAGGACAGGGAAGGCAGGGGAGGGGAGGTGCGGGGACAGTGAGAGTGGGAGAGCCCCGGGGCCCAGCGGCCCAGCTGCACAACCAGACCACAGCCCGAGCAGCCAACCCTGGCAGAAGCCACCACGAGGGTGAGGGGCTGACCACTGCTCCTGCCGAAACCCCTGTGCTAGGGGCCGCCCGTGCTCCCAGTGCCAGGCCAGGCTGCCTGGCAGCCCCTTTCCCTGCTCAGCTGCATCTTGGGACAGTGGGTTCTGGGGCCTGGAGTGTTCTGGAAAATTCCCCTGAGCTAAATCCAAACCCACGATGCAGTGCCTCTCTGCCATCCAAGGGTCCTGCCCCGAGAACTACGACTTCAAAGCTACGGGGGCTCTTCTGCCTCCTCCCTCTTGTTCCTAGTCAGACTGATAACTAAGTGGGGGCCTGCGCTGAGAGAAGCCTCCACCTGCAGCCCCCTGCTGCCACCCGTGTCTGACTGGCAGGCGGGGGCTGGTGCTTCCGGCAAAAAACAAGATATCAGAGGAGGATCTTCAAGGCATGACTCAGGCGGGAGGGTCTGCACCTGCAGTGGCAGGTCGTACCCCCCATCCCCCACTCCAGTCTCCCAGCCTCTCCCTGGCCCTTCCTGGAAGCCAGCCCCTTGGAAGGAGGCTCAAAGCCAGGTGGGCTTTGGAGGGAAGGATCTGGGCGATGGGAACAGGGCTCTGAGTGGGCTGGAGGCAGCAAGAACTTGGGGGTTTGATATGGGCTTAGAAAGGAGCTGGCTTAGCCTGGGATGGGGAGGAAGTGCCAAGTTCCAGGTGATGGACTCGGGCAAGGCAGCCTGTGGCCACTGAGGCCACTCCCCACCTGAACTCTTGCTTTCCCTCACTTGGCAGGTTGTATGAACAGCCCCTCAAGACTCAGAAGGACCCGAGAAGTGGCCTCAAGGTCTCTGCAACTCCGGCCTCCTCCTGGGCCTCCAGTCCCTCGCACCACATCCTCAGGTCCTTGATCTCAACGCCCTTGCCTGCTAAAAGGCTGCCTCCGCTGCTGCCACCATCTCAGAACCAGACCACTCCCAACTCTGCTGCTCCAGCCTCATCCTCACTGGCTGGTCCAAGAAGGCCCAGTAGAGGAGGGGAGTGTACAAACGTGACATAAACAGTTCACTGTAAATGCCAAGGTCCTCGTTTTGACGTCAGCACTCGAGAACATTCTGCCTCCCCCTGCACCATGTGTGTGGTTTATTTATGAGGCACTCGTCCCAGGGCTGGGGGCTCAGAGCGAGGGCTGGGCCTCAGCGTCTTGCTAGTTTCCCGGGCTCCCAGCCTCTGAGCCTTGCAGAGTCACCTGAGCTTCTCCTGAAAACACACACCCTGAACGCCACTTCTGGAGCCTCTGATTCAGGTCCAGGAAATACCAGGAAACACAACCCAGTGATGTGGAGGTGTTTGGGACCAGTCACTGTTCTTCAACAAAAGATGCTGTCTTTCTCCAGGTCTTTGTCTGTGCTAGTCCCTCTACCTAGAATGCCTTTTCCACCGATGGAAATATTACTTTTCCTAAGTTCAAAACTATGGCACTACCTCCCCCAGGAAGCCTTCCCTGGTTTTTCCCAAATAGAAGTTCACCACTTAGGGCCTGCAGAACACAGGGACTCTCGTTCAGCTTGTTTTATAAATACCAGTATAGGTATCCTCCTCCCCACATGAGACTACAGACGGGCTGTGCCTAGTTCACACATGCACCCCACAACACCCGGCACACCTGGCAGTTCTTACCCAGAGAGGTCGTTCTCGATCACCATCTTCTGCAGCCCAGCTGAGATGCTGCTGCTGCCGGAGCCGGGCGTGGAGGCCAAGTCGTTGGTCCCTGCGAGCTGCCCACTGCCTGGGGTGCTCAGTGCTGTGTGGACGTCCCTCAGGATTCGAGGCAGAGGCCCCAGTTTGGATATAATGCTCTGCAAAGACACAGCAAGCAGCAGGTGTGACCCACTGGGGCCACCTGGGGAGGCCAGGTGCACTGCAGCCACTGTGTTCAAAACAGGTAAGGAGGCGGTTAGAAATGCAAGCCTGTCGTCCCCTGCAGTCAAGATCCAGCAGGTCTGGGAGAGGGTAGGGAGCCCAGAAATTGCAAATTACGTTTTTACCAGCTCCCCACATATTTCTGGGACAGGGTGCAAGGCCCACAGGGAGAAATGCTAACCTAGTCCAAGCCTGTCACCCCAGTCTGTCCTACCTTGTTGCCCCCCACAGAGAGGAAAGGCCCCAGGGAATCCTGGACCTTCCCCACCTACACCTCCTCATCTGAGAGGCTTCTCGGACGGCCCCCTCCCACATCACCTACTCCACAGGGTGGGCTGCAGCCTGACCCGCTTCAACACCTGAGCACCAGGGGCAACGGCCCAGGCACAGAGCAGGCTCCACTACACGCCTGTCAGACGAGTATCAAACAGCCGGTCAGGCACCGGGTGGCACCTGGGCTCACTGGACCTCGCTGTCCTGGTTTAGACCGATGGTGCTAAGGGTTCCAGGCCGGGGAAAAGGGACTCTGCCTTCACCTGGCTTATGCCCCAGCTTCCACCGAGGGCTTTGTACAAAAAGAAAGTGTGAAAACTCATGCAGTCAACAGAGAAGAGACAGTGGACATAAAGGAGCAGAGATGACTGCAATGGCATCTGTTTGTAGTGAAAAGCTGGAACTAATCTGAGTGCCCAGTGAACTAAATGGTACAGTCAGTCATATGACGGGACAGTTTGTGCCATTATAAAGGTCACAGCGGGGCAGCACGTACTGTTGTGGAAAGATGCCCACAACAGAGGAGTGAGAAACGCACGTGGCAGTGCACGCTAAGTTCTCACTTCAACAAAAAAGGGAAAGAACTCTGCCTGTGTGTGTACTTAACATAAACACAGATGTACCTAGAAGGCTGCACACCAGAGCGCCCTGAGTGGTCACCCCTAGGGACGGGACAGGACTAGGAAGGCCTTCCAGCCCTGGTTCGGCAGCTGCTACTTTTGTAAGATGATCTCTCAGAGCCCTGGAAAGCAGCAGATGTTCTGGAAGTGGATCCCGGCAGGCCCAGCCCTTGCTGCCAAGAACCTGCCCACTGTATGAGCCACCCAGGCCACGGTGGCTGCAGCAACGTCAGAGATGTCTAGGGAATAACCATTTCAACTAATGGTCAAGGGTAATTCTGGAAAGGTTTGCGACTTCCTGCCTGACACGTGGAGGTGCGGCATCTTCAGTCTGTCTTTTTCATATCAGTGGCCTTAAAACCCAGAGCAAAAACATTTTCAGAGAAGCAGCTAAACCTGATCACACTTCTGACCGGTAGGGAGCACACCTTCACCTGAGGACCCCATCCACTCAATGCCGAGTGTGTGGAGGCACAGCCGAAGCCCCGGAACAGAGCGGGCTCCCCCAGCAGGTGCCGGTGGGTGAACGTGGTGCTCCCCACCGAGGAGACGGGCCCGAGACCCCAGCGCGTGCTGACAGGGCCTGGGCTGGATCCCCGTGCTCTGGCGCCCAGCAGGGCTGCTGACCCGCACCGCACGGGCGAACACTGTGACCTCCGTGGTCACTCTGGGAGCAGGACTGGCCTGGAGCTCTGGCACCTTCGGCCCGCCCTCCGCCCCATCGCGGCCGGAGCGCACAGGCACCTGCTCCAGCTGGCTGACGGCCTCCCAGAGCAGCGAGTGCAGGCTGGAGAGCTCGCGGCCCAGGTCGATGTAGCCCTCGAAGCCGGCCGTGTTGGAAATGGTCTCGGGGTTGGAGATCTCCAGCAGGAAGCGCTGCATGTTGGTCCACTCGTGCTCCAGGAACTGGTTCATGAACGACATGTACTCCTCCTTGCTGCCAAACCTGGAGCCAAGCAGACGGGATGAGCACCCTGGGCCCCACCCAGGGCCCCCGTTCTCTGACACCCCCTCACCCCCTTGGCTCCCATCCCTCCTAGACCACCGTGGCTGCCTTCCACGCCACTTACTCCCCAGCCAACCAATCCGCTCTAGCTCAGGGTCCTTATGGCTAAGTCTAGAGACTCTTTCTAGACCTCCTCTCATAGGACCTGTAATGTCCTGAGGCCCTTGCTCCCCATTCACTACCAGTCACAATCTCCTTCCTCTTTTCCTCCAAACGTCAATGGCCTGGTGTGCAGATGACTCAGTCCACGCCCGGCAAGGTCTCTCTGCTGAGCTCTCAGACACGTTCCTCCATGGGCACCTCCCTTTGTCCCCAGCTTGGCCAGGTCTGTGGTCAGCTCTATCACCCCAAACCCGCACCCTCCTCTGGGGCTCCCTACCCCAAGTGGAGACGCCACCACTCAGCAGAGGGCGGAGCCAGGAGCCTGGCCGTGGTCACCTCCTTCCTCTGCCTCCCCCACAACAGGCAAGGCTGCTGACCTTACCTTCTAATCACCCCATGACCTCGCAGCCACTGCCTCCGGCAGCCCACCTCCCTGACCCACTACTTCCACCACTCTGTCTTTATCAGAACCGTAACTCTGCTCTCCTCCCAGCCTCTCAGCTGCCAGTCCTGCTCCCTCCACCCCTGGCCCCACTACTGCCAGGCTGACCTTGGCAGGACTTGGAACAGATGAGGGCCCCCCCTCCCTTGCTCAAAGCCTTCGGCGGCTCCCACTGCCCTGCCTGGCCTTCGAGTCCCTGCTGTCCTCCTGGGTCTCGTCTCCCACCTCCCCCAGCCTGGCACTTGTTGATGCAGGAACTGCACGGTCCCTCCCTGCCCCTCTGCTCCTGCTGCCCTACGTCGTGAATGCAGCTGGGGGAGCACGTCTTCTAGGAAGCCTCCCTCCCTCCTCTCCCAACAAGCGGAGGGCCCTCCTGCAAGGCCGTGCCCATGTCCAGCACACTCTCTCCCTGGCTGAAGGGCTGGCTCCAGGAGGGCGGAGACCAGGTGTGATTCAGGGCCCGGCAGAGAAGGCCCAGGGCGGGGCTCCATCCACACCACATGAGAGCAGGGCGACGGCCCAGCCCTTCCGTCGCCACCCACTGCTCTAAGCTACAGCCAGAAAACTGAAGTGCTTCACGAGCAGAGACGTCCTTGGCAGCCTTAGACAAGGACAGTCTGAAACAACCTGGGTGCCCGACCACAGGGGACGGATTCAGGAGACATGAGCCCTTCTCCCTGGAAGGTATGTTAGTCACTGATTTCAAAATGAAGCTTATGAATGTTAAGTACATGGGAGAATCCCTATGATAAAATGTTCAATCAAAGAAGCAGAAGGAAAAAATATCTCCTCTTCTCATCTTTGAATATTAAGGAAACATACCACAAAGGCATGTACATTTAGTCGGGGGAGCCTGGGGTGCAGAGAAAGGGAGGGGAAGGACTCAGGATGGCGGGGACTGGCCCATCGCACAGCCCAGCTCTGGGGCAGACCCTGTGCCCTGACTCTCCCATCAGGGGACATGGCACTCACTTGGCGAAGTTGGCCAGGTTCTGGGTAACCTTGGCAATGAGGGTGAGCGTGCGGGCAGTGCGGTCGTCGGGGTACTCCTGCAGCAGGTTGAAGAGCGAGGGCGACATGATGGCCGGGCAGAGGAAGCGCAGGAACAGGGAGGCACTGATGAGCCTCTCGCTGATGTCCGGCCGCCCGCGGCTGCTGCACTCTTGCCGCCACGAGGCGAACACCTCCTTCAGCTCCCGCGGGAAGACGCTGTGTGGAGACAGGGGAGGGCGGGCCAGTCATCAGGCAGGGCGCCGGGACCAGAGGGGGCAGCACAGGGACCTGGTTCTGGGTCCGATGGAACCGGGTTCCAGCCCCGCTCTACCGTGATGGCTGCAGGAGTGCACAGGGCAGGCACAGGAGCAGGGGTGCCCAGGCCGCATCGGGCGGGTCTCTCCCCAAGGGGCTGAGTGGGATGGGACACAGGCACCAGGAGCCGGCAGCCAGGGCCAGCGCCCACAGGGCTTCACCCCCTCCCTGAGTGGCCGGCCTCAGGGTCTAGGGGAGAGGGAGGAAAACAGCAGGAACAGACCACCGCTCCTTGGTTCCCACCCCCAGCTTTTGAGACTTACTCCCTGCACTCAAATAATGTTATAGAATTAGAGGTTTTCAGGAGAGCTCTGGGTGACCAAGAAGACGGAGGGATCCTAACCACAGGGTGAGGACACGGCTCCCCACTTTCTTGATGGCGAGGGAAAGGGAGGCAGTGACCTCCCCAGGCGGACCCAGTGAGTGTGGGCAGGGTTCCCAGCATCCGGCTGGGGGCTCTCTCCTCTGGGTGCCCCCACCCTACCACACAGAGGCCCCACCAGGCCAAGCTTTACGTGGCCTTCCTATCTTTTCACCCTAGAAGACGCGTGCTCCCTGAAGCCAGCCTACGCCTGGCTCTGTCACTTGCTCAGGGTGCTCTGACCCAGGACCTGGCCCTCCCTGGGCTTCAGTTTCCTCACTCTCGCGCTGAGAACAAGGCCTGCCCTGCCGAGCTCACAGAGCCAAATTAAGGCTGGGACCCCTAAGGCCTGAAGAGGCTTTGATCAGCTGGAGCAGCTTTTGCCCAACAAGCCCAGTGCCCACCCCAGTAGTGAATGTGGCTGAACCAACAAGGATGTGGCTAGAGAGAAGTGAGGGCAGGTGACCTCTGGTCCTGCCCTGTAAGTGCCTGGCCCAGCACTGGGCAGGGGGCAGGCACTGAGTGATAACATCTATCAACGGCCTTGTTCAGAACTGAGAGGTGCCTCCACAAGTGCCAGAAAGAGGAAATGGAAAATCTCTGTCCACGGACATGTTTCCCTGTGTCCCACACCCGGCCCGCCCTGGGAACGGGGGCAGAGCGTGAGAACGCAGCCTAGTCCGAGGGTGGGAAGCGTGCTCTCGAGCTCAGGCTCCCTGGCTGCCTTCCGCCCCTGGTTCCAGGCGCCACTTTCAGCTCAGCCCAAGGGGCCAGGCTGGCCCAGGCTGAGCACCTCGTGTAGCCCTGGGCCAGAGGAACCGGGCCAGCCGCGCCCACCCCACTGGCTCCGGCCACGCCCTCTGCTCCAACCCAAGGCTGTCGCTCACCTAGCAGGCCTGCCTCTGCCTGTCCTTCGGAAGCAGCAACACGTTCCTGGGCCCTCCTGTGTGCCCAGCCCTGAGCTGGTGAATGTGCCCGTCCCCAGGGTGCTCATGGTGCGTGCAGGAAACAGACTTGGACGCAAGCACAATCTCACTCTGATGGGAGCAGGGTGTGAGGGAGTCCAGGAAGGGGGAGCTGACTGTATCTGGTGACATGAAGGAAGGCCAGAGAGGGAAGCCAGGTATACAGGCAGGATGGGGAAGGACGTGCCCGAAGAAAGGAGAAGGTATGGCTGCGGGTGGGGGCTGGGCACGGGGTCAGCGGAGCGGCTGGAACGGGGAGGCAGATGCAGGTCCGGAGCTGGAGCAGCGACCGGGGAGAAAACCTGGGCAGCAACTCCAGCGTGAAAATGAACCCAGCTGCTCGGGGCTGGCAGCAGGGTCTCCCGACAGTCATGCAAGCCACCTGTGACAAGGCTATACTTAGCACCAGGTCAGCTGCCACCAGACACACGTGCCTGGGATGCTAGCCCTGGGAGGAGTGGTCCCGGGACTGATTCTGGCCCTGACCATGGTCCTGATGAGCAGCCCGCCCTGCACACCTCTGCTCCTTTCCGCGGCTGCCAGGAGCCCACAGACCTCGGTCTCGCTAAAGCGCAACCTTCCTCTTTTGTTCTCGACGGTCCTAGCAAGAGGCACCCACACAGGCCCCTGCTGGGCCCGATCACAAGCCTGTGACGTGAGCACCAGCTCCTATCGACACAGGAGGAGTCCCAGGTGAAGCCACCCACCCGCCCCAAGTGGATACCCTGAGCAGCCCCAGCACCTGCAACAGTGCCAGCGGGTGCCCACTGTTAAGCACGTGCAATGCACTGCAGGGTCCAAATCCTCGACGCTGCACAAACCATGTCTCCTAATGTCTGAGAGTCCAGAAAGGACCAGGACGGGGGCCTGGCAGCCCAGCAAGACTCAGCGGGGTCAGGCGGGGGGGGTTCCGATCCCAGAGCCCCCACTCTGAAGGCGTGTGAGGTACGGGCGCGCCACCTGCCCTCCCTTTATTAAACCTCAGCTCTCGGGTTTGTGGGTCGGGGATGATGGCGGAGAGCCCCTCGCCGAGCTGTCTGGATGGGACGAAGCACACACGTGCCAGCACAGCGCCTGGCACACTGCAGGCACCCCGCCTACACAGAGGGACGCGGGAGATGCTGGGGTGGGGAGCCCTGGGCAGTGGAGGCTGAGGAGGGCGTGGGGGCAGCACTGACCAGTAGGAATTGATGATCTTGCAGAAGGCCAGCTCGCAGCACATCTTGAGGTTGCCCTGGTGCTCGGGGAGGTCAGCAGCCGAGCACTTGCTGGGGTCTACTTCACAGTTCTCGTCCGACTCATACAGCGCTTTGATGAACTCCCCTGCAGCCGGGAGAGCAGGAGGGGGCGGTGAGGACCTGGAGGGCATGCCCCACCTCTGCCCTCTGCCGCCCGCCAGCCCACACCCCCTACCTAGTGCGTCCTGCAGATACTTCTGGCCCACCAGCTTCAGGTACTCCTCGATGGCCTTGGTGGCCAGTGTGTTCTCCCGGAAGATGAGGTGCTCGTTGTCCCCACAGCGGTCCACCTCTGACATCATCAGGTCGGTCAGGAAGTCCTGCAGGGCCAGGTGAGGACAGTGGACCTGAGCAGACCTGGCAGGCAGGACCCTAGGGTTCCAGACCCGCTCCCTGGCCAGGAGCCCCTGCTGCTAGAGGCTGCTCCATCACCAAGCTGCTGGTACCCACCCGTGGGGGCTGCCGGGGAGCGCGGGCAGGACAGCCTGGTAAGGGGAGACACCTAGCCATGGTAACATCAGAGCTGGGCCCATGCCGCACGGAGCCATGAGCCCCCGCATCACGGCCAGACCCGCAGGACTCACACCCCTGCTCAGCCCTGCCCAGCCCTCCTGGCAGCGTGACCGGAGCTGAACGCCCCCTCCCAGTGCCACCTGGGCCGAAGAGGACAGATGGGCTGCCCTCTCCCCCTTGTACGAGCAGCTGCCCCTGTCCACCTGCTACTCTGATGGGGTCTCCCATACCAGACATGAGCTCGTTCTGTGTAACCTCACAGGGAAGAACGAGAGAGGAAGAGGCGGTCCAGCTGCCCTGGAAGGCAGTGAGCCAGTACTCAGATGGAGAGAGCATGGACCTCGGCTTGGGCAGGAAGGCGGCCCAAGAGCCTCTCAGTTCCAGGCGCAGCTTCACAGGCAGACCCCAGGAGGAAGCCTGAGCCCACGCCTTCCCTCCTGACTGCAGGGAGGCGCCTGCTGTACCGACCCAGGTGGAAACTAACCCCCCCCCCCCTCACCTGCACCTCCTCACGCCCACAGCCAGCCTTGTGACTTGGGGGAGGGGAGGGGACAGGCAGGAGGCAGGAAGTCAGAGACCTGGGGGAGGGTGACAGTCAGAGCAGTGGTCGCCCAGCACAGATGCTGCAGTGGCCAGCGTGGGCCATGGCTTCTGGCGCTCTGGAAATTCCTCACTCCAAGTGTACAACTTTGGGGCCCTCTGAAACCCCAAGTGGACCTTGAAATACAGAACTGAACTCTGAACCCCAGAGACCCAACTGGCCAATGGAGAGACAAGATGGGCTGGGGGGAAGTGGCAGTTGGCCTCTGCAGGGACCACACAGCCTGAGGACCCCTTCCTGACCTCAGGTGACCTCTAGGGCCCCCTTCTCTGAACACAGGGTAGCAGAGGTAAGTACTGCATGCACTGCTGAACTCCTGGGGCAGGTGTGAGGCCCAGTAAGGGATGAAGGGCTCTCCTTACAGCCAGGACCCAAAAAGAGGGAACAGGCACAGAACAGGAAAGCGACCTGTCCAAGGCCACACAGCTACCTGGGCCACATCTAGTCCGAGTCTCTTGCTTCCCAGGCCCTGTTCCTCCTATGGCCCTGAGGGGAGAGGGGGACAGCAGGGAGAAGGTGTCTGATGCCCTCTCACACAGCCCTCTCCCAGGACTGCAGGGCCCTCGTCACGTGCTCTGGCATCTCTCCCATTAGTTCCCAAGTGGTCAGAGCTCAGATGTATGGCACCCCAGCAGCCTAGGGTATGAAGAGTTACTTCCTATCCTTCCATTCAACTGAGGGCCTGCTGGGGGGCTAGAGCCCTGGTTTCCACCTCCTTCCACAATGAGCAGCCTGATTCTCCTGTCTCAGCTGTAAGCCTGAGAGCAAAGTCCCCTCCAGGTCAGTCAGTGTCCCAGGCCGGCCCAGCCCTTGGGGTCCACTTACTGAAAGAACAGACACAGAGGCGGAAAGGGCGGTGCTCCCGCCCCTGCTGCCTTCCTGGCTCCCCGTCTGGGGCCAGGGCCTCCACTCACTCAGTTTCCAGCCCCCCTCTCACTGCTGACCAAGAAATTAACTAGCACAGCCAGCGATGGGCACACATGCAGCCTTGCCCAGGCAGGTCGGAAGGTGGGGGCAGGGGAAGGAGGTGCTCCAGCAACGCAGAGGAACGGAGTGCCCGCCTCCACGGGGCCCACGCGGGGAAACGCCTCTGCCTGGTCCCGCCCTGGTCACACACCATGAGCCCAACAGGCAGCAGCTCTGAAGGGCCCAAAGGAGCCCGGAGCCCTTCGGGAACAGGTACAGGATAGGGGCCCTGATGAGCTGTGCGCCCTGGGCTCTGCCTGGGGATCCAAGGCCCGGCCCCGCCCGCATCTCCTCCAAGCCCAGGCTGAGGGCTCAGGACCCTGACCAGGGCAGTCCCTCACTCCCACCACAGGCCGCAAACCACACCACGTCCGGAGGGCAGAGGCCCAGCTCCAGGGGCCAGCACGCAAGGCCGGTGCAGCGTGGACGTACCCCGCGTCCAGCCCTTCTCCACTGCACCCACTTTGGGCAGCTCTCCCAAGGGAGGGGGCGGGGTGGAGAGGAGGAGGTGTGCCCTTGAGGCCCACAGAACCACGCTCCACTGGGCTGGGCAGCTAGGCATGGGGAGCCTTCCAGAAGGAGCCTAGCTGGTGGGTGGGGCTGAGGCGTGGCCCAGCAGGGAGCAGCAGGTGAAAGGAGGTGAGGAGGAGAGTGGGGCCCCTCCAGGAGTAGGGCCTGCTGGAGGGCTTTCGAGGAGCTCTGTTCCTGGGGGCTCTGGGGTTGGGAGCAGCTGTAGCCGTGGAGGGCTGTCCATCAGACACACGGCTGCGACAGTGACCGTGTGTTCCGTGCGTGTGAACTGCGAGTGAGGGGGAGTCTGGGGCGCGGACAGGGGCTGCACCCTGGAGGCCACCTGCTGGGATGTGTGCCCAACTCAGCACCTCACTGCATGTGTGTCTGGGTCGCTGGGTCCCGTGTGCCGGCAGAGGTGGGCCTTGTGGCCTGCTCCCCTCGAGCCTCGGGGCGGGGTGGGGGGCAGCACTCTGGGGATGTGCGGGAGGCCCCTAAACCCACGTCCTCACTGCAAGACGCACTCCAGCCCATGGGCTCATACCCGCCTCTGCAGTCAGCTCCAACCACAGAGGAGGGGCGTGAAGCCCCCCCTCACCCCCCACCCCGCCATGTACAGCACTTGGGTTTAGGAAGCCTACCTAAACCCAGTATAACCCGTGCCCCCACCAGAGCTGAACTCCAGGACGTGGACATGGGGACTGGCAGGTAATCCGGAGCGTGTCACCCAGCCAGCCACGGGGCCACGTGAGGCAGGGCCCCGCCTGAGGCCCGCACACCTACCTTCACCTTGCCCGTGCTCTGCAGGATGTGCACCAGGGCCGACGCCATCTCCTCCTTGGTCTTGGCACTGAGGATGGGCTCCAGGGCGGCGCAGAGCCCCAGGTAGTGGTTGGTGATGTGCTCGGCAAACTCCTTGTACATCTCCATGGGCAGGATGGTGATGGTCTGGTAGCGCGCCTTGATGCGGATCATGGGCCCGGGGCCCTTGCCGCCCTTGGGGTTGGGCGTGACCACGGGGTACCACTTCTCCACAAACTGCCGCCCGGCCACCGAGGCGGCGGGCAGGCTCACCAGGCCCAGGTAGCTGTTGCGCTCCTTCTTCTTCTTCTTGTCAGTCTCACGGTACAGGTGGACGGTGACGGTGCGCAGGGGCGGCAGGTTGTGGAACTCGAAGTGCTCGCCCCAGAAGACGTTGTCGGTCTTGAGCTTGCCCGTGGTGCGCGCGTACAGCACGTCGTCCAGGCACAGCTCACACAGGTACTTCTTCTTGGCCGGCAGGTCCTTGGCCTCGATCACCCACAGCTTCAGGATGTGCTCCACGCGCCGGCTGTTATCCTGCACGCGCACAGGGGGCTGCAGTGACCGGGGGCCTGGCCACCTGCCCACCGCCCAGCCCGGAGCAGGCAAGAGCTCTCGGAACTAGGGGGGCCCCGGTCCTGGGCCAGGGACAGCTCTGGAGTCTGACAGACGCGGGGCTGCTATCTCTGCGTTGCCTCGCACTAGCTCACTGCCCTTGGGCAAGTGGCCATCTAAGCCTCAACTCCCTTTTCTATTCCCTCAAGAATAAAACCGAGCAGAGAGCAAGGAAGAGACTAGCACAGTGCCTGGCACAGCAGCCATTTACTGGGTCTTCTGCAGTTGGCTGGTCTGCAAAGTCACTTGGAGGTAACCACCGCGAAGGCCCTTAGTGATGTCACGCTAAGTCCTGGGTGATCAGGACTCAGTCCAGGCCAAGTCGGCCAGGGAGACAGACACATGAGCAGGTGATTACAGTCAGGGCCCCAGGAACCTGCTGCGGGAGGCCCAGTGGCAGTGGGAACACAGAGGAGGGTGCCAGCCTGGGCCAGTGGCGCTTGCCTGGAGGAGGGGACAGAGAGCTAAGCTGGACTCAGAGGGATGAGCAGGAATCAGCCAGGGTGGAGAGGGCACGAGAGTTCTCAGGACACCAGCACCCAAAAGCCCGACGCTCAGTTCTGTGGCCCAGCCTCAGTGTGCAGCTTCGAAGACAGAGGCCCCCAGCACGAGACAGCCTCTTTCAGAGCCCAGCACTACGGCCCGCTCGGGCCCTGCCTGCATGCAGGCCTCTGGTGTGGCCCGCACCCCTAGTCCCAGGCCACACCAGAGGCCCCTCCGTCTGCTCCCTCACGTCGGAGTCTGCACTCTGCTCTGGGTCTAGCCTCCACCCCCCACGCTCTGGGGACAGGGGACGCAGGCCCACCTTGTTGGGATGCACCGCTCGCCGCAGATTCTCCATCCACTTATCCCGCTCGGCCGCTGACCGGCAGGAGAAGCACTTGCTTCCCGATGATGTCGTCACCTGGGGGGGGGGGGGGGGGTGGCAGGCCAGCGTCACGGGGTGCTCCGGCTGCCAGGTCTCACTTCCCGGCCTCAGGGAGGAGGCAGAACAAGGCTCACGGCGACCCCTGTATTTCACGTTTGCAGGTGGTGCCCTGAGACCCAGGATCCCAGAGCAAGACAGTGACAGGAGGGTGGCCCAGCCCGGTGCCACCTGGCGCCTGGTCCTGGATCCTCACCCCTGCCTCAGTGCCCCCATCCATAGGACAGCATCTTTCTGACTCCAACCTCATTGTCCCGGAGATGGTGGAAGACAGAAGGCGCAGGCCCGCTGCACGAGCCAGAGCGCAAGGCCCCACCCGAGTCGCCTACTACCGGGGGAGCCACAGGCACCCGCAGACAACCGCGGGTCAGCACGAGGGTCACCTCAGTCCTCAGCTGACACCTGCTGAGGCTGCTTCTCTTGCCAGTGACAGTGACAGCAACGGCGGTCACAGAAGGCTCACCTATTTGGGGCCAGACTAGAGAACTGAGACCTGGGCTGTCTGGGCATGCTGGGCCATGGGGTCCTGCCTGGAACCTTCTCCCTCCCGTCCCTGTCGGGCTTACTCCTCCTCCAGTCTCCTCCAGGCGAGGGAGCCCAGCCCATGCCGCTCCTGCTCTGTTCCTGCCTTCCCCACACCACGCCGAGGGCTCCACAGGGGGGACCAGACTCTATCTAGTCATTCACGGGCCTGCAGAGGCCACAGCACCCCCTGCAATGGACGAGCGGGCAGGCACCATCGTTAGCCGGCCCCAGGCTGAGAAGCTGGAGGCCAGAGGAGCCTGGCTGGGCCAGGAGTCCTGAACCAGAAGCGGCACCCTGTGGGCACAGGGCCGGGGCACACGCCGGGCACCACTGCACCCCCCCTCCTGGAGCTGGCGGCACCAGGAGGCTGCCACATCAGTCCCAGGCTCAGGCCTCTATCAGAAAGCTCTCCTAATTATGCAAGATTCTTGGGGGTGGGAAGCCTCCCAGAGACAGAGGTGGGAAGAGAACATGAATAATGAGAGAAGCAATTAGGAACTCCCGGAACACCCGCGACATCAGTTACCCCGGTCCTGGCTTGGCCTCAGGCTTGTAGGGTGACCTCTGACATCATCTTGCCCTCTCTGGGCCTCAGGCTCCCCATCTACAGGGAGGCACTGGACAGGTGATCCCCAATAACAGCCCTGCCGGGTCAGGTGCCTGGCCCTCTGCTCTCAAACCTTGGGTCACACAATGCCAGGGCAGGAAAGATCCTGGCTTTCATCACGCAGAGGCAGGGACAGGGCAAGAAAAGGCGACATTCCCCCCGGCCCCACACTGCACTGGAGTGGTTTTGCAGGCGGAGTGAGCAGGCTCAAGACAGGCTCTCGGGCTTGAGCCACTCAACGTACGCCTCGACTCCCTTCCACCCACTCGGACCTCCTGGACTTGCCAGCGTGGGGGACGGTGCTGGTCTGTTTCCAAGAAGGCCACAGAGCAGGAATGAAGCCCCCATCTCCCAGCTCCACGTGGTCTCTTAGGAGCCAAAAGCTATGACAGTTTCTGGCCGCTGTCCCGAAGAGCCTGGCCCTGCGACCACTCCAGGAGGGTGTCTGGGAGAGACCTGGCCTCGCTGAGAAAGGAACTCACCTCGAAACAGTAGTCCTGGCCCAGGATGCTGCTGTGCACGGGCTTGATGACCACCTCCTCCTCCATGCTGAGGTCCAGCGCCTCCACCGCGCTGCTGGGGCTGAGCAGGGACTCGTGGGAGCGAGACTCCTTCAGCCTCGGCATCAGATGGGACCTGGGGGAGGGCAGCAGGATGTGTCAGGTCAGGCCTGCCCTGTCCCCTCCCTTCCCCTCTCCTCCAGGAAGCCTGCCCAGACCCCCCAGCTGGAGGCAATCACTCCCCTCAACTCCTACAGTCCTTTCTGTCGTAAGGCAGACAGGGGGGAGGGGCATCGTGGTGCTGGAGTCACAGAGACGAGCCCTTTGCCCCAAGGCAGGACTCTGGGTAAGGGACTCAGCCTCTAAGGAAGCAAGGGGCTAAGGATGAGGCCACCACTCAGGAGCTGAAAGTCAGCACTGGGTGCAGGGTAGGGTCGGGCCTGGCTTCTCAGCAGCCCGAGACCCACAGGGAAGAACAGACCCAACCCAGGCAGCCTTCCGAGGTCTGGTGCCTTCCCCACCCACCCCCTCCCCTCTGCTCCGGTCCCCATCCAAGACAGAAGCAGTTGTCCTGTCCCAACATTTGTCCAGGACATTACTGCCGACAGACGCCTCCCTCATACACCATCCCACTCCACCCGCCGGCCCCAGGCGACGCAGGAGCGCCGCGGGAACTCTGCTGCTCACTGCTCACGGACAAAGGCTTGTGAGGCTCGAAACAGAAGGGATGCAGCCGTCTCTGCACAGTGCCCGAGAGCTGAGACTCAGACAGTGTCCACAGGCTGGGGTCCGGGGTCCCAGCCAGGGTCAGGGGGCCCAGCACAGGCACAAAGAGCACAGGTAGCTGACTCCACCGGATGCCCAAATGGAGCCTGGACCAGGACTGGCTCTGACAGACCTGGCCTTGGACCTGGGCCCAGTGCTCACCTGTGATGTGGCCCTGGCCAAGTCACTTCCCCTCTCTGAGCCTGTCTCTTCTGCACGTCACATGGAAAGCACCTTAGATGGCACTTGCCCAGGTGCTTGGTAGAATCGACCTCAGAGAGGCAAATGTCCCTTTCCAGAGTCAACGGGACGCTGGGGCCCCCTCCCACAGCCAGGCACAGCAAAAGCCAGAGGACCAGCCAGGCCTTCAAAGACCATCTCAGGATGGAGGCTGGGCAGGCCTAGCCCCTACTCGCGTCCCCAGTCCAAACCCTGGGCTTAGCTCACCCAGACCTCTGGCCTCCGAGGGTCCAAGACTCAGGCCATCATCTCTCCCTGCCTCACGAAACAAAGACCCTCCCTCAGGTCAGTGAGGCCTGGCAGGACCACCACACACCTCCCAGCAGGGCACACACCCTGTCACCCATTTCCATAACCACGGGTAAGGAAGCCTAAGGCCCACTACGTGTGGACTCAGGGATCCAGAGGTGAGCCGAACAGACCCTGCCCAGAGGGCTTCACAGGCTGCAGCGGCCGCCCTTCAGCCCCTACACCTGTTCCTGACATGCAGTCCTGTGCTAGGCACTGCATGGGAGCTGGAGCTGGGACCCCAGCTCTTGGGGACCTCACAGCCCAAGACAAGAGACCCAGTCAGGCTCCCCCCAGCGGCTCCCCCGTGCCCAGCATGAAGCTCAGATCACTGGAGCCGAGTCAACGCCCTCAGGCAGGACTTCTGGAAGCTCCCAGGGGGATGGACCAGAGGGAAGCTGTGAGACAGGCTGAAGTCAGGGGAGAACCCACCCAAACCTCCCCAAGACCACTCGAGGCCCAATGCCACTGACGTGCACAGCTGGGGCGCCTCTGCTCCTCCAGCGCCCTCTCTGGGAGACAGCACTGCACACGCACGCACTGCGGCTGCCACACCACGCCAGGTGCTCACAGGCGTCTTCCCGGGACAAGCCTTCCAGGTCCCGCGCGCGTGACCCACCCTCCTTCGCGTCGCGGCGCTGACCAATGCCGTGGGTGGGTCTGCCATCCACTCAGCAGAGATTCCACCCTGGCCTCCCTCCATACCTCAGTGCAAGGGACGCCCTGCTCCGATGCTAGGATAATCACCCACCTCGGAAGGGCAGAGACCCAGAGCCCCCAGGCCCGCTGTCCAGGGCTGAAACCCAGCCCATCAGTCAAGATCAGGCTGCTTGCTGGCCCAGCCCGGAAACCCCTGCCAGGTAAGATGCTGGGAGCCGGGCGGGCAGGGCGGGACCCAGGAAGTACACAGGGAGGAGCTGGTAGGCTGGGCCCGCCTCCCGTCTGGGACACTTGAAGAGCCGGCTCGGGAGAGGAAAGGGAGGCACACTCAGCAGACTGGGCCTGCTCGGGGAGACCCAAGGGGGCCCTGGTTCTATAAGCCCAGGAACCCAGCAGGCCCCGGCCAGACCCCACAGCAGCCAGAGCCCGGAACCTGTGGCTGCAGAGCCCTCCTCTTCCTTCCCCACCTCCTGCCCCACAAACATGTCCCAACCGGCCCAGGCCTCACTGGGAAGGTTCCAGACTGAACAGAGGGCTGTGGGACGCTCACAGCTAAGGCATTCTGGCTGCAGCTGGGCAGCCCTGACCCCACCCACCCCTCATCCTCCCTAGGGATTCTCTCAGTGGGAGGACCTGAAGCAGGGCTGCACCCACCTCTGCAGTCCAAGCTCACTGGGAGGAGGAGGAAGGGGGTGGGGTGGGGTTCAGGGAGGCTCAGTGGCTACTTCTAGATTTCCCAGGTGCTTCTGGGAGAGGAGACGAGGGCCAGACTCTGACCACTGCCCTCTGATGGGCCTGTGCTCTGACTCAAAAGCAACTGCATATCCTTCCCGCTCAGCCTGGAGTCTACCTGCCCCCGAGCTCCCCACAAGGCTCGCAGGGGAGAGAAAGGGGCACCTATTCATCAGGCCCTGATATGCGTCTCTGGGCCCAGAGGGGAGCTGGTCTGCTGTGACCCTGCAGGGTGGGACCTCCTGGCAGAGGAGAGTGTGTCGGTGGCAGTGACTGATAAGATGACTGGGGCTCAGAGAGGGAAAATGGTCACTTGGTCACATCCTGGACCCAGCAGGCCCACCTCACCACCCAAGAACCACCTCTTCCAGGAAGCCAGCCAGCCCAGGCCCACAGCACAGCACCCCCTAACACTCCCCCTCAGGGACTCCTGCCCCATCAGTCACCCACCTCAACCTTGCCTGCCTCTGCTCCAGCCAGCACTGTTAGGCACTTCCTTTCTCACCTCCAGCCCCTGCCTTCCTAGGCTGGGCCAAAAGACCATCCTGGGAGGGAGGGAAGGAGCAGGGCACCACAGACTGCCAGGCTCCAAGGGGGCAGTGAGTGAGCACAGTGTCTCTACCCAGGAAGCTTGGTAAGAAAGTGAGCAGGTGGCAGCCTTTCCCTTGCTCCTGCCTTGGCCAGGGCACCTGGCTGGTTACTTTCAACTACACACAACCCTGCCAGGAACACTCATCTACCCACTTCACAGAAAGGTAAGATGGGCTCAGGGAGCAGCAGTCCTTGCATATGCCCAAGGCCCCATGCTGGAGGGGGGACCCAGGTTGGTCTGGGAGCCCCACCCATGGCTGCCCTGTGTGGTGTGGGGGTCTGAGGTCTGACGCCATCGTATGCAGGGCCTCTGTGTCCCCTACTCCTGGGTCAGGCCCTTCCCTGCTGCCCTGAGGCTGGGGTGGGAGAGAAGTTGGCCCAACATGCCCACTGTGTGGCCTCCCCCAGTGCTTAGCTCAGTCTGTGACATCGTCCCCCAGGGGCCTCCTGTGGTCTCTGGCGACCAGAGCCTCAGTCCTTAGTGAGATGGCACCAAGGAGGGCAAAGGCCTTCGCAGGGGGCCTCCTCCCGTGCAGGTTACAGCCACAGCCCGAGTCTGGGCTACTTCTCACAACAAGCCTGCCAGGGCCGCCACATGACCACACTGGGCCAGAGAGGCTGCAGAACCAGGTCTCACGGCAGGGCTGTGGGCTCCACGCACCCCACCCGCCAGGGGGGCCCTTTCCTTATCTGAAAGAGAAAGAAGGACTCTGCCTCAAATGGAAATAAACAGTAACAAAAGCACACGCTGGAGCCCTGGGTTTGCAGGGAGAGGCATTTCCTAGGCGCTGGAGCCATGAAGAGGGGGTTTCGCATCAAGACGACATGGGCTCAGCTGCAGCCTCGCTGGCCGGGGTCCATCTGCCTGCTCCCCTTCACCCTGGGCGCCTCTTCCCTGGGGGGTCACAGTTCCCTCGGGCAGGCCTCCAGGCACATGCAGTCCCCCTCTGCCCAGACATCCCTTTGTCCTATCCAACCTTCAATACTCAGCATCAGCACCTCTTCTTCCAGGAAGCCTTCCCAGACGACCCTGGCAGAGAGCGACCACAAACCCTAATGTCCATCAGGCTGTGCTGGGAAGGCCTGTCACAGAGCTGTCTCCTTGCCAGGCAGGGGGCTCCATATGGGAAGGGCTGGGTCTGGATCAGCGCTAAGATCCAAAGCCCCGAAGTTCCAGGATCAAAGCCCAGAGCCCCAGCGGCCACGGTCAGCTGAGCCTGGGGGAAGGGGAGGAGGTCAGCTGGGGTGAGGACAATCCTCCCGGAGCCCTCGGGTGCTGGCGAGTGAGAGAAGGCACAGAGCCACCCGAGCACTGGTCCTCAGGGCGGCCGCCTGCTCAAGGCCAGTTCCCAAGAGCAGCGCCCTGGTGCTCGCCCAGGAAACTTCTCAGAAACAGCGCTGCTCTTGCTTTATCCAGGGATGGGGATTGCCCTCCATCTCTCCCAAGGTCAGGGGCTCATCTCACCCCCCGCAGCTGCACCCTCCACCAGAGCCGCATCCCCCTGAGACCGTCCCAGACACAGCTGGTACTCTAGACTCTCGACAGCCCCCCAGCCACTGGAGGCCCCTGTGTCCCCTGCGGTCCCCCCGTCCCAAGCTGGGCCAGCTGCTCAGGAGGCCTTCCCCCGCATCCTCGGTGCCACGGAATCCTCCCACTTCCTGGGAAGGGGGTGGTGCCACGGTTCTTAGGTCACAGACAGGAGAGCCAAGACCACAGGCGAGGGAGGCCTTCCCTGACTGCCTCTGCCTCTGAGAGTTATCTCGGTCAGGGCCTGCGGGGCAGCGGAGGAGGGAGGAAGCCCCCTCCCACCGGATGGGCCCCTCTGTCCTCCCCTCACAGCCTATGGAGAATCACGTCGCGGTGCTTCAACCTGGGGTTGAGCCGTCCCCGAAACTCTACCCCCCACACCACACCCCAGCAAGTGACCTAGACTCTCCTCCCCATCGGGGCCCAGGCCAGCCGGAACTCCCTCCCTCTGGGGGGGCCTCTGCCCACGCTGTTTCCTGGACCTGTCCCACCTTCCCCTCCACTCTCCGCCCGACAACAGCCTTCTTTCTCAACCTTCAAAGCCCAGTCCAAATGCGGCTACCATCACGCGGTCCCCGGTATCTCCAGACAGACGAGAGCTCACACCCAGGTCAGGTGGCTGAGCCCCACTCCACACCTGTTTCCCACCTGTCTCCTTTAGCCAATTCTCACGAGAACCCGTCAGGACTGAGGTACCGCACCTCAGAAAGGCCAAGATCGCGAAGGTGGCAAATGGCCGGGGGGGATCTGAACCCCTTCCGCAGACTCCAAGCCTAATGCCATCTGCCCAAGCCTCGCCTTCCCATCTCCCCACAGGTGGCCACGCAGGGCCACAGGCAGCTGACCTGCTCACCGTGACCCACTCACTCCAGGTTGGGGAGGAAGAGCCGGGGGGCTGGCTGGGGTCAGGCAGCCCTGCCCAGGGCCCAGGAAACGTGGGCACGCCACAGGCGCGGGCGGAGCCGCTGGTGGAGATACAGCCAAGCCCCAGCAGCAGCCCACTGCGAGGGCGGGAGCGGGAACAAGGGGACACTGTCCCGGCTCCTGGGCCACAGCCTTATCTGATAGCCTTCCAGCCAACTCGCGAGCTGTTTTTCAACTCCATCCTTTTTTCTCTTAAAAGGTTAGTGACACAGTTGAGCAAATTCCCTATTATTTCAAGGAGGGAGGAGACCTGAAAATAAAACTTGTGATAATGAAAAGCCCTATGTGACATGGGGAGAACGTTCCTAGCTACTGGTGGGGTCAGTTGCGAGTGGGATTGGATAGCCTGGAAAGTAAGAGGCCCAGAATCTCCTTCCAAATCTCAAAGGGGCAGGGGGAGCTGCCGTGCATGCCCCCAGAGGGCGGGGCTGGGACCAGGAAAGGCCAATTCTAGCTCAGTTACACTGTCCCCAAACGGGCCAGCCTGGCTGGTTTTAGAGGAGTGGGCACCCTGTCTCTGGAGGCGTGCAAGCAGGAGCTGGGAGCCCTCTTTTAGATATGTCAAGGAGGGGTTGCCCGCGCGGCTGGGGGCCTGTTGGCGTACAGGCAGGCAGCGGAGTGAGCCCCACGGCACACATACCTGTGCTAGAACGGGCAGGAGGGCCTCGTGTCAAGGGTGTCTGGCTGTAGGAGCAAATCTAGTCTCCATTCCCTAAAAAACACACAACCTTGAGTACTTCTAACTCGTTCCACTCTCCAGGCCTCAGTTTCCCTGACTCTCAGTGGGGAGAACTCACACACCCTCCTCCCAGGGCTGCTGTGAGCGTCAACTGAGACAAGGCAGGGAGGCACTCGGGGGGCGGGGTCAACACCAGCGACCCCACCAGTCACTCATGCCAGTCCCTATCCTCTTTTGTCTGCTTTAGTCACTGCCTCATGCCAGACATCCCTGGAGGAGCGAGGGCACAGCTGTGAACAAGGCCGATAAAGGATTCCACGCCAGTATCAAGGCTGACGTTTCTAGGATAGATGACACTCCTGATGTTTGGGGTAACGAGACAGGGATTCTGCAGGCCATTCTCTTTTCCTTTCCTCCAACTACTCAAATCCCTTACCTTCTCCAGGCCTCAGTTTCCCCCATCTGCAAACAAATTACATCTACCCAAATGCTCTGGGATGCCTCCAAACAAAACAAAACAAAACAAAACAACAAAAACCAAAAAAACAAAACACTAAAAGCCCTTAATTTCCTAAAGTGAAAGGAAAGAAAGAGGGCGTCTGGGGGTGGGCAGGAGACCCCACTGAAGGCCCGCTTTAGTTCCTCTGCCTGTGACTCCGAGAGCAGAATCCCCCAATCCGACCTCTCACTTGCATGCCTGTGTGGTCTCACGCCACCGCCCACGGCCATGACCAGGCCTGGAAGGGGCAGAAACCCCGGACAAGGTTGGTCTCCACAGAGGAGGTGCCCACTCGAGGGCTGGCAGGACCGGTGGCCTCCGGAGTCAGGTCAGACATGCCAGCCATGTTTCCACCTGCCACAGCCAGGCAGGTCCAGGGAGCCAGGGCCACAGTGGAAGGAGCGGGTCCTGGGGCACAGTCACGGGGAGGGCGCTGACCGCCTGGGAACCAAGCAGCACGACACAAACAGGGCAGCACCCCCTGCAACCTCCCCCCCCCCCCCCCCCCCCCACTCAGAACATCCAGCAGAGCTATCTCTTCCCGAGGCCCGGCCCTGCCCGCCTGGGAACGGGCTGCTGAGGCCTGTGCTTACTCCTGGCCCAGCTGGGGTCCCAGGGGAGGGGAGAAGAATGCAGCCGCCTGGTGGCCCCCAGGGCCCTGGGGAGACGGAGTCTGTCCTTAAAAGGCAGGGAGGTTGGCTGCCCTGCCTGGGAAGGCTTCCTGGGATAACAGGGCCTAGAGGCGTGGGTCAGCCCAGGGTCCTCTCAGTCCAAGGCAAGGGGGCAGATCCCAGCAGTCACTAGAACCAGTGTGACCCCGTCCCCATACCCACACTGAGCCCAGGGCTGGGAGGCGCCCAGTCTCCGGCCTCACCCTACCCCTGGGATCGGATCCTGTGCCTTCCCGACACTGCAGGGCTGAGCTGGAAAGTGACCGTCCACAGCCTGGAGACCATGACAGGAGGACGGGATGGCTCGTCACACGCCTCGGCTACAGTGCAGCCCGAGGCCTGGCTCCAGGGGTGCCCTGTATACGCTGAATGATCGACCCTGTGGCAGCCTAGACTTAACAGCCACTTACGAAGCACCTAGCACGTGCCCAGCTCTGCGACAGGTGTTCTTACCAAGGTACACACAATGTCGCACAGCCTTCTCCCAACAGCCCCGCACAAAAGGAGACATCGCCCCAGCAGAAAGGGGATGCAGAACTCAAACAGGTCCGATGAACCCTGGCGCATGGGGTGAGCTTTCCTGTACATACCCCAGTCAACCCACAGGGTCTGATGAAGGAAGCCTGAGGACGCCAGAGGAACAGAGGCTTGGAGAGAGGAGTGGCCTAGCCGGGCGCAGGGTCCAGACGTGAACGCTGAGAGACGAATGGCCCGATCGCCCTCTGCAGGACAGGCAGGTACCCATCTCACGCAGGGCCAGGCCTGGGGGCCAGGCACCCAGTCAGCTCTGTGCCCTGGCGGGGGCCCAGCCCTCCCACTGGGAGGAGACGGGGGGACCTGGCTGGGGAGCCCTGGGCTCCTTCCTGTCCTTGTCCACCCTCGACCTGCCTGGGACCCGCTGCAGGGCCCTGAACACGTTCCCGCCTCCTTCCCGCTGCTGCCTCCTCACCTGCTGAGCTACTTCAGAGACTATGACCAAACCCCCAGCGTGTCACCTTCTCACTAACATAAGGGACCATATACGGACCACCGCTATTCCTCCTCCCAACCCCCTGGCATCCTGTCAGCCATACCTCCTTGCTGCCAGTTGGTGACCTGGGGAGAGACCGGGGACGTGAGGGATGCTGGTTCTGACCCCTGAGCAGGAGGGACGCCCCTCAGCAACCTGAACATCCCCCATCCCCACCCTTTCCAGTATAATTCTGCAGCCTCATGGGGTTTCCAAAGAACATTAAGGAACACATGTACCTCCCCACCCCCTTACATCTTTTTTTTTGGGGGGGGGGGGGGGGAGGGGGCCAAGGGGCACACAGAGAGAGAAGAAACAAAAAACTTTCCATCTATTCCCCCAAGTTATCCTGCAGCCTGAATAATTTTGGGTTTTTAATCAATAGCTGTCAGACTTGTCAAATTACTTTGGGGACCGCAAAGCAGTTTTTAAACATTCATAAACCTCAGTAGAACAGTGAAGTGCCCTGAATTTTAAGAGAAGAGAATCTGAGGAACACTCATGGAACAGGATGAGATTTGGGCAAATCGAAAGTGAGCTGAGGGCCAAGTGATCCTCCTGCTGCTGAGGGGGGACAGCTCTCCACACCTCCCTGGTCCCCAGAAGAAACGACTATGCCTGGCCCAGCCGCTCAAAAAGAGATTAAGGAGAGTGACACCCCAAACCCTAAGGTCCCCTCAGTTCCCCTGAGTAAAGCACCCCCGACACAGGAGCACGGCATCGGCTCCCTCTGGCGCAACCCTGCCACCGCCAGGCCCAGAGCACCCAGGCTGCGGCTCCTCCACTTGGAGGGCTCTGGGGAATGGTCAAGGCCCGGGCTGTGCCATCCCTCCCTGCAAACTCAGCCTGTGCCCATCTCCTCCTTACATGTGTGAACACGGCCCGTGCATCCCCTTGGTCCCACAGAGTACATCACTGGGTGTGGGACTAGTTTCTGACTGGTTCCCCCACCCCCACCCGGGACCATAAATACCTCCAACAGCTGCCTCAGGCCCTGGGGACCCGTGCCCAAGAGGGGAAGATGATGAAATGAAAAAAAAAAAATGAGCTGAAAACTAAGGGCTTCCACTGCCCAAAGAAGCAACTTCCCCTCTGGCTTATCTACTTCCTCCCAGCTCTCCACCTCCAGGAAGCCCTCCTAGGCTCAGCAGACCCCTCTAAAGAATGTCATCTTCTCCCCTCTCACCCCTCCACCCCAGAACCAGGTGCTGGGCCAGGTGGCCTCCGGGTTTTGTGCAAGTCATTCATGTTAGGGTGACAAGGTGATCTGGGGACTGTCCTTCCCCTCCCCCATCCCTAGGCATTAAGCTTCCTGCCTCAACCAAGGACCAGCCACTTGTCAACACAGCCCCAGCCCCTGGCACCATGCTGGTTGGTGACTGGTCTAATGTGGTGAGGCCTCCTTCCTTAAAACCAAAACATGTAAACATAAAGTTCTGTGACTCTGGTCAAATTAAATAACCTGCATGTCTCAGTTTTCTCATCTATAAGATGGGCACGACACCACCTTGGGGGCTACAGGTGTAACCTAACACGCAGGGAGGCCTGCATTTCCCCGGCATTCTGCCCCTTCCCGCCCTGCAGCACTTCTGCTTTAAGTAGGCGCCTCCAAGTCCCCATTTGAGGCAAGGTGGGCACGCCAGGTTCTAGCAGCATTGCCCATCCTGCCAGCACTTAGGACAGGGGTGCTCTGTGGCTTCAGGCAGATGAGGCAGAGGCACGAAGGGGAATGGGCCAAGGCCAAGGCCATGTAGACCTTGGGTTGGTCTCTCCTGCACCTTGGCTTTCTCACCTGAGGAATGTGCTGCCCTCACCTCCTCCCAGGGCCTGATGGAGGTCTGTTATGCTAACACCGCCCACCCCCATCCCTGGTTTGAGCTAATCCAGCGCCCTAGTATATGCTACTGAGCGCCTCCAGCATGCTGGTGCTGAGCCTGGGAGCCCTGGGACCCCGGCTCCCTGTCCTCCCAAAGCCCGGTGTCTGGGAGTCCCAGCGGGGCATCAGAGCTCCGCTTCCCAGACTGCAACTCCCAGGACACGGCCGGGGTGCTCAACAACAGCAAAACAGCAGGAGTGCGTGGCTGCCCACAAGCCACAGCCTCCAGGCCACCAGCAAAGACAAAACCTCATGTGGAATGCAGGGCGTGGCTGCCACAGTTCCTCCTGCTCCTAGTGACCATGCACCTGAGCCACCTGGGGCTCTCCAGCACCCACCTCACCCACAACACCCCGCACACCTGGGGGGGCGCACCAGGCAGGCCGCAGCTCCGCATTCAGTGGCCTCTGCTGCTCACGTGGGCCAGCCGCCCAAATGCAGTGACAGAAACACGCTCTGAGGCCTTGAGGGGCTGCCCACGGCCAGAGAGTGCGTCAGACTCCAAGAGCCCACAGTCCTTTCTCACCCCACCCTGCTGACCCTAGGATAAGCTAGCCCTGCGACCCGCCGGGTTACAACCAGCAACGCCATACACTTTCAATACAACCTCCAAGGTGTGTCCCAACCCAGCCGCACTGAGCTGTGCACCTACACTTAGAACACGCCCAGCAGCCAGTGCGCCTTATCCAGGATGCCCGACTCAAGGACCACCACCCCACAGAACGACACCTCCCCCCAGGGTTTCCCCTAGGCACTCCGCCCAGAGGAAGTGGAGGCTCGGGGAGGGAAGTCTAGCAGCTTGCCCAAGGTCACAGTTCACAGGTACCATGGCGGGAGGCCTATTATCTGGGCTCCAACTCCAAACTTTTCTCACTGCCTGTCAACGCCTCAGGCTTTCACCAAACCTAGAGAAATCGTGTGATCAAATGCGTAACTTTCAAGTAACTTAGAAAAACTGTGAGTCACCAGAACTCCACTGAGCCCTGCCTTTGTCACCTCCCAGGTCACCTGTCTGGAAAATGATGAGACGGACACCTGGCTAGTAGGAATCTGATTCACTGGCAGCCCCCCAGGGGTGGTAGTGAAGGTGGGTGGGACTAAGGGAAAAGGAGACTTGTATTGTAAGAAGCCAGGCACAGGGCTGGCACTTCACAGCACCGGCTCATCTGCTCCTCACAACCCCTCCACTGGACAGTGTGTGACAAGCCAAACCCCCAACTTCTCTGGAGATGGGGTACTGCCCCAGTAGAGACTGCTGCATCCCAGGGGCCTGGCTCCTGACAACTGATTCAAACATTTAGGCTGGAGCAAAACATACGCCAAGACCCAGACACACCGCCAGCCTTCAGGCCAGCAGATCAGGGAACAGACAGAGGCAGGGAGAAGGAGGGAAACAGAAGAGCCCAGCTGGGGCCCCGGGGCTGGGGTAGAGATGACAAGGCCCCCAAACCCCAGGGCAGCCCCACCCGGTGCAGCCCCGGGCTCGGCCACTCGGAGCAAAGGCCAAGCTCCTCATTTCCCGGTTCTCGGTGCAGCCACAGAGGCCACTGGGCCTGCTCACCGAAAGGACCCACTGACACTGGGTTTCCTCGCTTATAAAAACTAAAAACAGCAACAACACTCCTCGGTTTCTCGCTTTTTGGCGGGCCATCCTAATTGCTTCCACACTGTGGGTCAGCGGTAGATGTCTGCAGGGGGGGCAGAGACACCACCTCCAGGGAACGGTTGAGTCCCTCCCGAGACCGGGCACCCTCTCTGACCGGCCGCTCCCACCCACCGCAGTTAGCCTTCCCTGGGTCTAGGAGGCTGATCAGGGGCCGAGGCTGGCAGCCTCCCTCCTGCCCTCTTTCCCAGCCTCCCTCATCCCAACCTCTGCTCAGGCCATCAGGTCACTCACCAACCCTCAGCGTGGCCACCAGGCTCACCAGGCCCAGGAAACCGAGGGGCCGGGCCAGCCACCCCGCTGCCCGCTGTCCCTGACCGGGCCCAGCCAGTCCAACCCTGCTCCGGTCCTAGACATACCACTCCAACCCTGTCCGCTGGGACTGATCATGGCTAGTTAAACAAAGGCTAAGTTCCAACTCTCTGTAATGTGCTTTTAAAGGGCCAGTGTCCCACTTGGGGCTGCTGGGGACTTAAAGGCACAGCTCCTTTTTTTCTGGACGGGAAACAAAACAGCAAAAACCCAAAAGATCCCTCAAAAGTCATGATCAGATTAGAGGTCTCAGGAAGATTTCAGACAAACTGCACAATAATAAAATCCAAATTTCATCTGAAGAACCCCCCCAAAACCCCCAAACAAGGCGGCTACATCTCAAGAATAACAGTGGGAAGGGCAGAGTTTTAAAGCACTGACAACGGGCCAGCACAGCACTCAGCGCTTCACAGCACTGTCTTGTTACTCCCCACAACCACGCCATGACACAGGCAGCACCTAGACCCGTCTTACTGAGGAGGAAGCTGTGGCGGGCAGAGGCTCCCGCCTCGCCCAGGCTGGCACAGAGTCTGCGGCCCAGCCAGGGCCTGGCCACGTGAGGTCAGCCAAAGCTAGGATTCCTCTCCTACCTGCTCCGTCCGGAGGCCACACCTGTTCCATATTCACTTGCATCTTCCTTTCAGACAAGCGGATGAGGATGAGGAATCCTTTGTCGCATGTGCCCAAACACTGGGCTTTCAGTCTAGGCCTCGAAACCCTGTGAGGTTGGTTCTATTCTTTCCCCCTCCTCACAGATGAGAAGACTGGACATCATGAGGCACAGGAAAGGCAGGGAGAGGGAGGAGAGAAGAGGGGGGTCTGCAGGCCCTGCAGGGGTGGGGCACCTGACAGCCAAGCCCTCATCCCTTCCCAAACAGGCCTTACAGTCAGAGGAGGGGTAGGTAAGGGAGCCGTCCTTCAAAGCTCAGGGCTCGGGCAAGCAAACCAAGGTCCACAGGAATGGAAGAGTCAGGGCTGCAGGGATGGGGGCTCTCCTGGGCCCCCTAGGCTCCAAGGGTGGGCAGGGGAGAAGAAAGGAGAGACTTGACTGCCTGGGCCTCAGTACCTGGGCTAGTAAGCCTTCCAAGAAAGGGGGGACATTTCTGGGCACCAGGAGTGGGTGGGCAGCCTGTAGGTGCTGTACGGCCATGCTGTCAGAAAGGCCAAGACCAGACACTGTCCTCAGGCTTAACTCCGTGGGGCAGGTCATTCAAGGATTTACCACCCTCAGTCTGTTTCTGTGGAGTCTGGCAGTCACGTAAGTCTGAAGCCATATAGCCTGGTGGTTAAGAACACAGGCTCTGAAGCCAGACTGTTCAAATCTGGACTGTGCCACTTGCAACCTTTTATCTGTGGACAAGTCATGTCACCTCTCTAGACCCGTTTCCCCCTCTGCAATAATAACAGTACCCAGTCTCTCGGGCTTGCTGTGAGAAGTCAGTGAGTTACAGAACAAAGCCTGGCTGCCAGTGAGTATTTAATAAAGACCAGTCAGTTTAGCTAGGTTGAAGGACACTGCCCCGGGATACACTGTGAGACACAAAGCAGGAAACTACCTTCCTGGGTAGTGATCCTGGGAAAGTCACATCTTTCTCTGGGCCTCAGTTTATTTCTGTAAAGAGCAGGTCCACCTGGAACCCTCAGTGACTACCAGGCAAGACCACCCTCTAGCACACCCCAGATGCCCGCCCTCCTCCAGAAGCATCCAGGTCATAAGGCCATAAAGGCTGGGCTGTAGCCTGAGTTCTTCGCAACCTGAAAACAGCCTGCCTCTGCTCTACCCCACCCCCAGGCTAACTGGGGTCTGCTGGGCAGGGAGAGGGTACAAGGGCACAGAGCCACACAGCCTGTCAAGAGGCAGACTATGGCATCACCTCTCCAGGTGGAGCCCAATCCCACCCAGGCAGCTCTGGACCTCGTCTCCCCACTCCCTAGTGAGGGGCAGGCCCTCACCGCCTCAGTTTCCCCCAGGGGACTGCTGCAGCTGCGCTGGCTTTCCATTGTGGAGTTAAGCAGCTACGGAAGCCACCCCACACCTGAGGCACAAACAGCCTCCCAGAAGCTGAGGGCTCCCTAGGCCCCAAGAACCCCCAAAGCTTGATCAAGTTCAAGGTCTGCCTCTTTCTATCTTCCTGGAGCCTAAAACAACTGGTGTGTGTGCTTGGGGAGGGAGGAAGGGTAAGAGGAGTGAGAGGGGGAGAGAGAAGCACCAGAGGAAACAGGGCTTAGGAGGCAGGAAGAGTGCCCTGCAGTCCCACAGAGCATATAGCCACTATTCCTGAGGGGCAGTGGGGGACCCAGGTGCCTTACACCCACCATCACCTCCTCATCCACAGCGTTAATCAGTCAGTAAGGGGTGGAGTGATTTGGAGGTCTGCAGGGCTGGGTGGCAATTCTAGTTGTGTTACTTAGCAACTGTGGGACTTTGGGTAAGTTCCTCTACTTTCCTGAGCCTCAGTTTCTTCAGGTACAAAATGAGGAAATACACTATCCTCGGAAGATAACAGATGTAAAAACACTGGTTAACCAGATGCTGAGAAAGCATTTAACAAGATAACTTGGGAACCCAAAGACTCATATATCTGAGTGTCATTCATTCAAAAGGAGCATTAGATCTTAGGGTCTCCCCAAAAAGCCAAACACATTCTAACCACCGCCCCCGCCCACCCCCCGCCCCGCCTCCACCACACAGCCAAGCGTTGCGGGGAGGTCAAAGTCTGGGGCACCAAAATATTCTGAAATAGACCTCAAACTTCGGTGGCCAAACACACCAAGAAACCTTCCAGAGCAAAGCCACCAGTCCAAATGAAGCCCAGCGCAAGGGCCCTCCGAAGAAAGCCAGGTCCACAGTGCTCTTCCTTAGGTGCCTTGGACTCAAAGAGAGATTGGGGAGTGAGGAGGACTGGGCTGGGTGACTCTGCAAGAGCAGAAAATGAGCCACTACAGAGTGGTTAGGGAGCCCTCCAAGGACAGAGGAAGACAGAGCTCAGAGAGCTACTGGAGATCACTGGGGCGGGGGTGCGGCGGCCAGTCCAGCCCTCCTCAATCCGAGAATCTCTAGGGATTCCGCTCAGAGGGTCCTGATGCAGGCCCAAGGTGGGGGCCCACGGCTGGTAAACCAAGACCCGGACCGAAGACACGTGAGCTCCTCACCTGACCCTCCTCGCTTACGGGACCGGCCCGCTCTTCCTGCGCTTCTCAGGCCCTGCTGCCTCCTCTTCTATTCACTTTCTTTCTATTCAACACACCTGGCCTGACCCCAGTGATTCTCCTAAAGGTCCCCACAGCCCTTCATGTGACCAAAGCCAAGCACAGTTGCTGTCCTCTCCTTACTCGACAGGACAGCTAGCTCCCTCCCTGAAACCCAGGCCACCACACTCTCTGACGCGCCTCCTCCCTTCCAGGCCACTGCCCTCCGTTCTCGGTACCACACCACCTTTCCTCCAGGTGTTGGAGTTTCTCAGGCTTTGATGTGAGGGCGCTCTCCTTTGATGATCTCATCCACTCCTTAGCTTTAAACACCTCCAGTGCTCAAGGCTCCAAAGTTTCTATCCTGGCCCTCCCCTCCTCTGCACTCCAGACTCACATATCTAAATGCTGGCCTGACATCTCTTAGACGCCTCACAGAACCTCAAATCTGCAATGTCCAAAGTGGAGCTCAGCAGCTTAAGCCAGGAGTCTGAAAACCCAGCCACTCTCCCTTTCCCTGGACTTCAGAACCCAATCCATCAGCAAACCCTACCGCTAGTGCCTCTAAAACCTCTCACACCTGTCCAGGCCTCTTCACCTGCTGGACCCTGCCCCTCCACCCAGGAGTCAGCGGCACCCTTTAGAAATACAAATCAGATTACTTAACTCCTGGGCTAAAAACCCTCCAATGACTCCCTACAGCAATTTGAATAAATCCAAACTCCTTCCAGGGAAAGAAGTCACCAAGTGACCGGCCTACCCTCTGACCTCATCTGGCAACCCCCATCCCCCACTGGAAGCCACTGCTTTCCCGCCTCAGGGACTTTGTACTCGCTGCTCCCTCAGCGGGAGCTCTAGTTCCACCCCCTTCTCCTAAAGGCCTTCAGGAGTCTGGTGGAACTCAGTCCTTCCCCGAACCGTCCTGGCTGCAACAGGTCCTGCCCCACCCCCATTACTCCCCACGGAAACACTTGGCTGTTTCCTTCATATCATCTTGCTCATTCAGCCAGCAAATATTTATTAAGTGCAAACAACGTGACAGGCACTATTTTAGGCACTGGGAATCCAGGTGCTGAACAAAGCAGACAAAAATCCTGACTTACATCACCCAATCTGGAATTACTTATTTGTTTCTCCTCATGTACAAATACCTGCCTCTCCTGCCAGAAGGGAAGCTCTGCTGTATTTCTGCACCCTAAGGGAGGCTCTGACAAGGTGTTAAGATCTCGGTAAGTATTTATGAAATAAATATGCAAAAACAAAGAAACAAAGAATAGGACAGCAAGAGAACCAAACCCAGAAAGACACAGAAGTCAACAGCCTTGCCTTTGGTGCTTAAAGGCAGATGCCTCTCAATGCCCCGGGGTCTCAGGTGAGCAGGAAGGCTTCCGTAAGCCCCAGCCCTCCTGGGGGACGGACGAGATGCACTGTGGCAGCTGCTTAACTGCTGGAAAAGAGGGATGACTGCAGGCCTGCGCCGTCAGGGAAGGCTCCAAGAGGTGAAATTTGAACGAGGCCAACCCCCACCCCGCCCCCAAATCTAGGGAGAGGGAGGAAAACAAATTTGTGTTTTAGGGTTCTGATGTTCTCTACTTTAGTAGAAAAAAAAGGAAAAAACCTTGCTCCAAAAAACCCGTTACTTTTTATTAGTGTCTGGATCAATAAAAGTTTTAGGAGTAAAGCTGCTCTCCTACAACACTAACCGCCAGAGAGACAGCCTAGGCTTATTAAATCTGTCTCCAAGAGGCAGTGGCTGGGAGCCCCAGCGGCTTCACCCTTCTTACCTGTGCTGGGAGGCTCAGGCCAAGGCAACAGCGGCCTGAGGGCCCTCACTGGCTCCGCAGCCTGGGGTCAAAGCCCCCTCCTCACAGCCCACTTTGGCAATCCCACCAGTTCCCTGGGCCTAGATCTCCTTCCCCACAGCTTTGCCTGCCTGCTTCCACCTCCTGGGTCCTAGCTCAGCGGGCTTCTCTCCACAGCCCCCAGCCCTCCCCCGCCCGTCCCCCCAACGACTGGAAGCTCCTGGGAGGACAGGGCCTTGTTCCCAGCAGGGAGAAGCCAGTCAAGCAACCCCAGCCCCACCTTCACTCTTCCTTCCAAGCCCGAGGGGGTCTCCCATTCATCCCCCACCCCCACCCCCGCCCGCCGCTGAGGTCAGTGTGGCAACCCGGCTGTGCTAGAGGGACTGTGGGAAAACAACGAGGCCCTGGCCAGAGGGTGGGTAGGATCCCAGGGCTGGGCCTCCCTGGAGAAGCAGCTCCACACCCTCCAGCCCCCACCCACAGCCATCGAGGTGGCTGACCCACAGGGCAGGAAGTTTCCTGCACCCCCTTCCCCACGCAGAACCACCCACAGACCTTGGTGGTGGTAGAGGCCCCTGGGCTGACCCTGGTCTGGGCACCAGGGGCCCCGGAGCCAGATCTGGCTTCCGAGGATGGCTGGGTCTCCACAGAGCAGCTCTCCCGACCCGGCCCAGGATCTTGTCAAGGTTGTCACCGAGGAGTCCAAGGCCACAGAGGCCCATTCCTGAGGATGGTGCGCACCCAGATGCCCTCCCGGCCAGATCAGGGGGCCTCTCAGTCCAGGCCAGCATCTAAGAGGTGTGACCAGGCGGGCTACCCTTTCCCGCAAAGTACATGCTGACTCTGTCTTCCAAGTTGATATTTCAAAAATGACTTAAAAAAACACAGCAGTGACAACATCTAGAGATTTCCGGGTCCTCCAGGGAACAAGCAGAAAATTACAGTCTTCCATACAGGTAACCACATGGCACAAACTCCAGGTCCAAGAAGTCTAGAAAGACGCACTTTCAGCCATGAGCACGTCGCCCTCCGAAGGCACCTGGGCGGGGTGCAGGCCCTGGGACCAAGCTCTGGGTCCAGGAAGCTGGTGGAGGCTCAGAGAGGAGCCTCAGGCTCCTCCCCCAAAGTGCTGACTCCGCCCAGGGTCACACAGGGCCAAGAGTCCCGCCTCCGGGCCTTTGCACTTGCCGTTCCCTCTGCTTGGCCCTGGCTCTAGGCCAGTCTGGTTTCTCCTCATTCTGCTCTCAGATCAAATGTCGCGCGCGTCCTATGAAAGGCCGTTCTAGCCAAAAGAGCAACTTCCACCCCCACCCCACGTTATCACCCAGCTTCACTTTCCTCATGGCACTGATCTAAAACAAGCTTGGGCCCCCTCCTCCTCCCACCTGGAGAATGTCCGGGCTTGTTCACCTGGTAGGCCCGGCACAACGCCGGCCAGTGCCTGGCACAAAGTAGGCACTAGCAGATGTCCTGAACGAATACTAGTGTCCTTCTGGCTGGTCTGAGACAGGCCGACCAAAGCTGTGTAAGTGGCAACGTGGGTGACCAGAAGACTCAGGGGCGCGCTGAAACCACCTCTCCCCCACCCGCCTCCCGGAGCGCTCCAAGCTCGGACCCCGCGGCGCCACGCCCCTCGCGCTCCAGGCAGGAAGCGGCCGCCCCCCCCCGCAGCCCCGCCCCCAGCCCTCCCACCCCGAGCCGCTGGCCCTGCCCTCCCAGGCCCGCCGGCAGGGGACATTCCGCGGCCACCTGCCCCCAGCTGCAACCGCTTTCCGCCCCAGCCCGCCGCTGCGCTCCGGACGCGGGTGGAGACGAGGCCCGGCCCATCCCCGCCGCCCGCGGAAGCCCCGCCAGAGTTCGTCGGGCTCACAGCTGCAGCCCCGAGGCCCCCCACCCATGCCCTCGAGGGCCAATACCCTCCCTCTCTGGCACTTCCATTCGAACATTTAAAAAATGCGTTCTCCAGTCCATTCTCTGCATCTGCGTCCTTGTTCTTATCTTGTCAATGAGTACATCAGTACCATTTTTAGATCCCGTATATGTGAGTTAGCATACAATATTTGTCTTTCTCTTTCTGACTTACTTCACTCTGTATGACAGACTCTAGGGGGGTGAAGGGGAAGCTGAGACGAAGTGAGAGAGTAGCATAGACATATATATACTACCAACTGTAAAACAGATAGCCAGTGGGAAGTTGCTGTATAACAAAGGGAGTTCAACTCCAGGATGGATGATGCCTTAGAGGACTGGGACTGGGAGGGTGGGGGGGAGTTGAGGGAGGGAGGGAATACGGGGATATGTGTATAAAAACATATGATTGAACTTGGTGTACCCTCAAAAAAATAATAAATAAATAAATAAAATTAAAAAAAAAAATGCGAACAAAGACGGAGGTGCAGACAAACCCAGGGGTTTGCCTCCCACGGTCACCCAGTCAGACGGGGCTCTGGACTCCCTGCCCCGGCTGACGCCTTGGACCTAGACAGCTAGACCGTTCCCCTAGCTGGGAAGAACTGGGTTTGAGCTCCCTCTCAGGGCGGTGGCTCTCCTACATCCTGGGCTCAGAGGGGCAGGGAGGGAAGAGGCAAGGGGCTGAGCTGCCCAGGTTTGTAAATGCTACTGGACGACAGGGGCAGTCAGACCCAGGAGCCCAAATGCTGCCCCACCTGCTGGCCTGGGGGTTCAATCTTGGGTCACCCTGACAGGGCCCTTACTGAACTGAGAAAGGCACACTCAGCCAATCTGACATTTTTGCCTGGGGTCACCTCCTTTTCCATCCTACTAGAAAAGCCACAGCAATGTTTTCCAAGTACTGAGCCTCCACCACACACAGGGAATCACACTTACTTCCCTTAACAGCCACCATCTGTAGTGGCTGCTGCATAACTTTCTCGAGCAATGGGATTATGGAGTCCAGTCCCTCCATGTAAATATAAACAGGCCGGTGGGAGAACAGAGCCCCTGCCTGGGGTCCTGCCTACTCCATAGCCTCAGCACCAGAGGCTCACGAGCACCAGTGCAGCCCGTGCTGCTTCCAGCCTGCTCCAGACCCTCAGCAACAACTGAGCTCCTACTAAGCACCAGGCTGTCCGGCACCTTCTGTGTGCAGGTAGCCAGGACTCTGGCTTGAGCACCTGCAGGGCCGGTGAACAGGTCTAACTCTACCCCCACAGGAGCCCCCAGTGTGGGGAAGTAACTCACTCCGTCTCCTGCTGTGTCCTTGCTTGGGCTCAGCTCTGTTCTGAGCACAGGTGATCCTGACCACAGGGGATCCAATAAAACCCGCCCCCTCCATCTGCATCTGCTCACACCCCCAAGACCAGAGAACTCTTAGCCAGAGGTGCCCTTATGGTGGTTCCCTTCCTTCTGAGGTAAGGTTTCCCCTTGCAGCTTCATCTGGGTCTATTTCCAATGTCTTAATAAAAGTTCAAAACAGGGGAGGAGTGAGGCTGTATTCACCAAGGGAGTCCCTAGGGCAGAAGAAGCCCCTTTGGCTCCCAGAGCATCCCAGGCAGCAGAGAGGGAGGGGAAGAGCCCATCCCCGAGCACTCCTCCAGGGTGCAGGCCCCAAGCAGGCCTTCCACTTGAACCCAATAATAGCAATAAACAGGTAAGGCAGATACTGTAACCACTTTGCAAATGAAGAAATCAAGTCTAAAGAAGCTCAATCACTTGCACAAGTTGGCCCAGCCACATCTGAAAGTACAATAGATGTGCCTCACCCCAGACAGCTGTTTGTACCTATTTACTGCTCCCCTTTTATCTCCCTAATCTTATCTCTAATTCTAATACCTCCTCCTCCTGGAAGCCTTCCCAGATTTCCCCAGGCAGGACGCCATCCCCACTGGTTGATCCACACAGTTCTAATGTCTTTTTATAGCAAAACAGGCCCGTGACAGGGCCTCTCCCTCTGTATGACAGCTGTCACAGGAGGGGGTCACAAGCTAAAAAGAAACAAGTCTGTATCTGGGGGTCAGAAGATGTACTTGCCAGCTATTTGACCTTGAATAAGGTATGTCATCCTTACCCTTCTAGCCTTAGCTCAGGGGACTGCATAACCTCTTGCAAGCTCCTTTCAGAGCCATCTTGAATAATATGTAAAAGGGAGTCAGAACACATAAGTGTCCTTGGAATTTCAGAAACAGATCAGTTACTCCTGGTTCCAGAGCCCCCAGTGACCAGGTCTCCTGAATTATTAGGCCCCACCCACCCACTGCACACTCCTCACCTTCACACCTACCCCAACCAGCCACAGGCCCTCCTCTTCTCCTCCTCCCCAGGTGTCCTGCCCTTTCTTATGGCTATGCCTCTGCTCCCACTTAGCTCCTTCGTGCCCCAATTTCCAATTCTCATTCTCCTTTCAAGGGCCAGCTTCACTGCCCCACCTGGGGGAAGCCTTTCCCAGTGTCCCCAGGCCCAGGAACTGTATGCTGTCTCCCCCTCTTCCTGAATTCCCAGTCCTCCTCCCTTTCTCCTGGGTCTTGCTGCCTGTCCTGTCAGGCCCTCCTTGGGATCTGTTCATCTCTGCTTCTTCAAGTCCTAGGATTCAATAAATGTGTGATCGACATCTTCTTCCAAAAGCTCAGAGCCCAGATGTCTCATCATCTTTCAGATCTGAGGGCATCTCGCCAACTGGGCCAGGCCCTCTGGAAGACTCTGGGACCTACCTTCCTCAAGGAGCTTCCCATTTCCTGGGGTACAAGAGAGTCAGCCCCAAGATGGTCAAGGAGCACTTCCAGGCTTGTACATCCCTTTGGGGGGAGAGATGCTCACATCCTAGGAGGAAGGACCTTTCTTGTGACCACAGCGCTCTCATTTCTAGAGGCTGCGTAGAGGACGGAGGCCCTCTGCAGCCTGCTGGGAACTGCCTCAGCCAGAGAAGGGCACTGCTGTAACCCACTGCCTCTGGGTGAGTCTATAGGACAGAAGCAGGCACAGGACCGGAGAGGGATACCCTGCAGAGGAGAGTCAAGAGACCACTGCTGTACTTGGCTGAAAGGTGAGAAACCACCTTGGTATCAGATTGAAGGCCAACTCTGGGTAGCAGTTTCAATGTGCCCCAGCTGCTAATTTATGTGAGCACTTCTATGTTTGTGTGGTTTTATCAATACCAATAAGTAACAAATGTATCCTGGCACCTGCTATGCACCAGGCCCAGTGCTGGGTATTTTACATACATCATCTTCTTAATCTTCCAAAGAGCCATAAGCGGTGGTTATCCACAGAGATATTTTACTAAAATAAAGCTGAAGCACAGAGAGGCTGGAAAAGCTGCTCAAGGTCACACAGCTAGTTACTGGTAGGAGCTGCGATTCCAGGCGCAGCCTGTCTTCCTGGCCTGAGCTGCCACTGCCCCCTATTCCAGAGCCTCTGTTCTCCATTTTCCACCCCTCGAATTCCCCACTCCCTTTGTTTTGTGACACTGGCGGGGGGGGGGGGGGGGCGGTTAATGTATAGTGTCAGCCTGCAGCCTCCCAACTCTCTCCCTCCCCTCCACCTGTTCAGCCCCGTTCCTCCCTCCCATCAGGCCAGCCAGGCTCCTGCCCTCTGGCTACCTCCTCCCCCACCACCAGCCTGGCTGCATCTACCCCATCTGCCAAGCCCCCAACCAGTGTCTTGTGGTAATGACTTCAGCTGGCAGAGAATCCTGGAACCCTCCCCCCCCACAGCGATGTTGACACATGTTCACTCAAAAAACGTAATGTTTCCATCAAAGCATTTAGGGGGAGTAAATTCCTGCCCACGTGATGCCTCCTTGGAAAAACACAGAGTAAATTTACTCGAACAAGCAGCGAGACATGGTCAGCACTTCTCTTTCTTGGTTGTCACGGTGCCAAGTCCTGGGCGGCACCCGCATGGTGTTCAGGGCCTGAGCGCTATCAAGGGGCAAGCGGAGGGGATGGTTGCAGTTTGCGAGCCCGTGACTGCCGCCCCAGCTGTACAGCACGCTGGGTCAGTTTGTGGTCCGTCCCCCCTCATCCCTAAGCCCCTCCCCAGAGACTCCAGTGCTACTCACTGTGCTCCCACCAGAGCCCAGCTTCTGTGTCTCTGACTGGGTCACCTATGGCCCAGGCCCCAAGCCCTGTCCTCACCCATCAGAGTGGGGCCCTGCCCTCAGAGCCACCAGCACACCAGGTCTACACCAGGCCAAGGTCACACACGCCCCCTAATTTCACAACCCTGAAAGGTCAGGGAATTCAGACCTCCCCGAACCGTCTCCTTAACCCCTCCCCAAGCCCTGGAACCGGCGATGGGGATGCCGTCGGGAGGCCCTGCTCCACCTTACCGGTTCCAGTGCTGCCAAAAGGGGAGGTACAATGCCAGGCACCGTGACCTGGGGGTCCTAACTCAACCCAGCCCCATCCCTGGGAACTGGAGAGAACTGTGAGGCTAGAGCAGCCAGGCCGCAGGGAAGGGCCAGCCCTCAGCAGCAGAGAAGATGGAGGAAGTGAAGGGAGGCCCACAGGCCACCGCCCTCTCCTCCCTTCCCCATGGAAGCAGACAGCAGTTTTGCAACAAGACGGCACTTACAACCCCTCCCACAATCCCCCAGAGCCCCTGCTCCTAGGGAGTGGAGCGCAACTGTCTGATTTGATTTCTTCCGTGTGTTTTCCCAGAATCGGTTGCAGCACTGCCGTGTCTGAAGCTACTGGCCTCCTCTCCGTGACATGTGTCAGAGGGAGGCATCACCATTCCCATTTTACAGGTGGGAAAACAGGCCCACCAAGGTTAAACATCCAATCCAAGGCCACACAGCTAGAAAGGGAGTGACACCAGGACACAGGCAGGTCAACAAGACACATGGTCTCTGCCCTCAAGAAGCTGGCAGACCAGTGGGGGAGGGGTGCACACAGACATCAGTGCAAACAAAAACACACTTAACAGGCTGTAGGCCCCGAGGAAGCTGCAAAAGTATCCAGAGCAGGGCCTGGCCCAGCAGAAGACATATGATGACTGCAAGAACAGTTCCAGTTTGGGTGTAAGGAACTGGGAAAGGCATCCCAATTCCTTACACCCAAACCAGAACTGTTTGGGTGGGGAGGGCATCCCAGTACAGCCTCCTTCTGAGATCTGGGCCCCCCACCAAACTCTGTGCCTGGCACATTGTGCAAGAGAAGGAGTGTGGATAGATAGGTTCGCCGGGGGCAGGCCCCTGGCACACTGTGTCACGTTTACATCGTGACTGCCTGGCCGCGGGAGGTGTGTCAAGTTCTTGTGCCTCATTTACAAGAGGAGGAGACAGGAGTGCAGAGCAGTCAAGTAAAGTCCCTGTCGTGTCTGGCTCAAGGCCTGCCTTTCCAGCAAGCACTTAATTTCTCTGGGTCTTTGTCTGCTCATCTGTAAGACACTCCACGGTGAGAAACGCCTCCACCACAGACTGCAGTTGGGCAGCCTGGGTTTGGAAGGTGGTGGCCATGTGATTCCAGACCCCCGCTCCTGCAGCCTGTTGGGTAATGAGTAGAGGGGGCTCCTCTCCTTCAGAGTCAAGTCTGCCAAGGAATGGCCACCGATACGGAGTTCTAATTGGTGAGCCTGGCGGCACAGAGCCCAGCAACACAGCCGGTGGGTGATGCTGTTGCAGGGGAAAGAGCTGAGCACAGCAAATACGGCCGCTGACCCAATTCAGTTCCGTTCGGTCTTCGAGAAAATAATTGAGTTTAAATGAATAGGTTTCCCATGTCCCCTCCAGCCTCGGGGAGGGTGGAAAAGGAGAGGGGGAGACAGGAACAGTTCCCTGGGCTCACGGTTGGTTATTTTTGACTCATTAGGCCTGTGAAAGGTTTCTTTCTTGCCTTGGTGGACAGTAGGGTTGGACATGGCTGGGAGGTGGAATGAAAAACCACATAAGGTGGACAGTGAGGATGGAGGTTTAAGGCCTAGCTGATAACAGCCTTGTGGAGTGGCCCACTCGGGTCCCAGACTCATCATCTACAGAATGGGAACCGTATGCCCCCCATACACCCATCCCAGGGTCACTGGGAAGAACTAGTACAGGCTAAGCAAACTCAAAAGCCTTCCAGGGAGTAAAGGAATCTGAGGTGAACTGCAGAGGCCAGTTCTCTGCCCTGAAGGAATATAGGCCTAACATTGCCACATCTGTTTTTTCAAGAAAAGCCAGAAATCCAGATTTTTCTGGTGAATGTTGAAGGTGAATGTTTTAAGAGCGCTTAAACATGGGAAACTGATTTAAAAACAAAAAACACCTTTCCTCCCTCCCAGACCAAATGAAACCTGCCTGTGGGCTACACATGGCCATGAGCCAGCTGTGTGTAACCTCCGACTTAGTGACAACGCGTGTAAAACCATTTAGGATGTGCCGGTGTCCTCCCTCTTGTTTACTGCCTCATAATTTTCTTTGGCTGTGAGGCCGAGCCCAGCCCTGCTTGAGTGGGAGACGTGAGGGACACCATCCTCTCCTCGAGCCCTCAGGGGAGGCCGGAGAGGCTGCTTCCCTCGCCGCCCCGCCCCCAACACTGTGGACAGGTGGGTGGGGATGCGGGGCTGGTTTTACCCTAGAAGTTAGAAATCCTGGGCTCCTCTTTGGCAGAAAGAGGGGTTTCTGAGAGGACCAAATAAGCAAGAGATCGAGTGAGCCCACGTGTCAAGTATCCCCAGAGAAGCAGAGCCACAGAGTGGAAGGAGCACGAGAGTTAGCGAGACCTCGGGTCTTTCCCCCAACTGCCAGCTCTTGGCTGTGTGTGCCCACGGAAGTTACCTAACCTCTCTGTACCTCAGTCTCATCCTCTGCACACGGGCGATGAGAATCTCTGGGACTCGGAGCTGTTGTGAAGATTAAATGAGATGATGACGAGCAAGCGCTTGGGAGGATGCCTGGCACGGAGCAAGGGAGGAAAGGCTGATGGGCATTACTATTACTGTTCTTGTTATCTTTAGTGAAGAGCATGCCAGAGAATTGTGACTGGGTGATTCCAATAATGTAGCACAGCCTGGCAAACTTGTTGCTACCAGATGAGGCCACCTATAATTAGCACGATCATTACGTATGCAGATGGCGTGGCTGAGATGCTGGCGCAGGGTGTCCTTTGAAGTGTGCTAGATCACCCCCTCCCCTGGCTGCCTGCCCTCCCCAAATCTTGTTTACACTATTAATTTCATTAGCAAACACTTTTTTTCCATAAAGACAGAATGCCAAACTAGTCTATATTCAAATCAAGGAGGTTTAAAACCATCTGACCCCTGCTGCCCCCCAGGGGGTGGGGGTGGGGGCTCTCTATGGAGGCCTGCGCCCCACCTGGAATTGTTTGTGGGGGCCCATCCTCAGGCTCCTGGGTCGGCTGCAGGCCTGAGGCTGCAGTTGCTGTCCCCCCAGCTTCTTTTCCCAGTAGGGCAGGCTGAAGACCTCCACTAATTGGCTCCCCTCTGATATGTGGAACGGGGCAGAGGGAGCTTGGGGGTGTGTTTGGCATGGAAAAGGCACTGTATTTGGGGAGAAGAGGGTCACAGCAGCTTTAACATGACTGGTGAGCTCCCTAAGAGCCAGGACATAGCACATCAGGCATATCATCATATCCAGCTTCATCACCATATCACCATACCCCAGTTTTACATCTGAGAAAACCCAGTCCCAAAGACGTTTAGGATGTAATTTGCCCAATGTTACAGAAATATTAAGTTACAAAACTGGACTCAAACTTGGGTCAGGCCAATCTACCACCTCTGCAGTCTGCTCTTCTGGCTCTGCTCTGAAACTGCACTTCGCATCTCCCTGGAGAGGACAGAGTAAGTTAATGATCCAAAAGTGATCCCAGGGCCTTCGCTGTACTGGGAGGGATCATCAGAGACTGACCCAGGTTCTGAGTTGAAAAAACCTGAGGCTCAGAGGTCCTGTACTTAAGTCTCCTACATAAGAACCTTCAAGCTGCAAACTTTCAAAGATGCCAACGTGCATTTGCATGTCCAATCATGTAAGTTGGTTCATGTGTCTGGCGTACATTGTCATGTGCACACATCCTCTGCACGTGGTTGTGCTCTGTGAACTTTACAGTACTGTATAGAGTACAGTAGTACAATATCTTTATCTCAAGCCCAGGATGTCTGGAAGCAAGCGTAAAAGCGGCAGTGAGTAGCTGGTACTACTGTACTATTCAAGGTACTGTACTGTAAGATTAAAAATTTTTTTTATTTTTTGTGTCTGTTTTTTATATATTATTTGTGTGAAAAGTATTATAAACCTATTACAGTACAGTAATATATAGCCGATTGTGCTAGTTGGGTACCCAGGCTAACCTTGGACTTACAAACAAATTGGACTTGCAGATGTGTTCTCGGAACAGAACTCATTCGTATGTAGGGGACTTACTGTCATTTGCCCATAGTTCCACAGGCAGAAAGAAGAGCCTAGAACCCAGAGCCTCCGGCTCCAGGATGGCTGCTTTTACATTTAGATCTTTAAACACAAGACAATTCAACAATCGTCCTCCCCCTTAATAGTTGGGTCAGTATCTTAACCATCCCTGTATCCCCTGGGCCCAACACAGACCCAAGAAGACAAAAGATGCTCAGGAAATGTTTGCTGAGCTGAACTGTTTTCTCACTAAAAAAGACAATGCTGAACAGCTGGGACAGTGAAGGCCTGCGAAGAAAGATGGGTGGTGCTCAGGGGCAAGGGAGAGAGCGGACCATCCTCTGTGGGAGAGCGTGGCCATCCTCAGCTTGGGAAGGGCCCCTTTCAAAGCATTTCCCTGCTGGATGTCCGCTCAAGAGGCAGGCAGTTAGTGGACTCTCAATATTGAAAGAAATGAAACTAGAAGTCTTAACAGATGTGTTAGTCCATCACCGGCCCGTGCCAGCTCAGACCACCATCATGCCTTTTCTTACTCCTTCCCTGGCCCCTGCAGCTGAGGCTGGGAGAGATGAGTGACCTGCCTGAGGTCTGGCAGTGGGGAAGACCAGGACCCACACTTCTTTGCTCCTTTTCAACCAGGCTCTCCCCACCTCCACCTCTGGCTCTCCCATCACCCCTCCCGGTTCCCCACCTCTGGCTCCTGGAAAGCTAAGGGAGCCTTGATGATGGCGGTGAACGTGATCGCCCTCCCCCTGCCCCTGACCCCACAGCCACCTCTGCCACAGCTGAGCAGACTGGGCACCTCCTAGGTGTGGACACTCTGCTAAGCCCTTCCCCCTGTAAGAACAAATAATCCTCACAAATATCCTGGGAGGTAGGTGCCATGCGTGTCCCATTAACAGAGATGGAGAGTGAAATACGGACAGGTCAAGGCTCTGGAGCTGGGCTCAGGCAGGCAGTCTCACTCAGGGGCCTGCTCCACAGTGGGGCCCAGAGAACCCCCAGACGGGGAGGTGGTGGGGGTCCCACTATTTCCACGTCCCGGCCAGAAGAGTGACACAGTGTATTCCCTCTCACAGCACTACATCCTGCCAGGGGTCAGTCAACCCAGCCCCCTGCCTCCAGACAAGGCTATAAATAAGCCTGGAGTAGAGATGTGCTTTCGGGACTGAGGCTCAGGGGCCTTCCAGAGCTGTGCAAGCCCAGGTAACATTTTTCACAGACCACCCTAAATCTCTACCCCCCACCACCTCTGGTCCCTAGTCCTGCAGCCTTTCCAGGGGTGGGGACTAGAGCTCCTGGCAGCATGGGGGAGGGGCAGGGCAGGAAAGCCTCTCCCTTGAGGAGGAAGGGAAAAGAGGGCTGGGCCCTCAATGGCCAGCTTGTTCCTCCTCCTTCCAGACCCCCTCCCCCACCCACCCTCACACAGTCAGGGAGCTACCTTGAAATCACCAATCTGACCAGGCCCTGGCTCCTCTTAAAATCCTTCCTGCTCCCAGTCACCTTCAGGATCAAGTCCTGCCTTCCCACCATCTTCCACTCTATCCCCTGCCATGCCCCAGGCCGACGCACACCACACAGTGCACAGCGACACACAGCCACCGGGCCTGCCAGCAAGCCCTCTCCTCTTCCCACGGGAACCTGCCACCAGCCTTCACTTCCACCCTGTGGCCCAACCACCAACTCTGAGAAGCGTCCCCGAGCCCCAGTGGAGCCCTGACTCCCTTCCCTGTCCGCCTGCGGCCCCTCTGATGTAGGGTCTGTTGACCCATCAGCCTCCTCCACCCAGTAGGCACCTTTGAGGGCAGAGACTGGGTGTGACCGCTCCCCGCTCACAGCACAGTGTGCCCTGGCTGGCTGGAATTTGCTGCACTGGACTTGCCAGGGTCAATGAGCCCTGATCTAAGGGTGACCACTGGAAGGGGAGTCCCTTGGAGGCAGACCTGACCACAAGCCCCCCAGTCGGATCAGGCTAGGGCCCGCCCACCGGCTCTCCCAACCCAGCTCATTAGGGGAAGAGGGATGGTGCCAGGCCCAATCTTTCCATGGACGTCGGACAATGGCTGTGTCGAGAATCACAGGAGATGAAGTCATCACTCCCAGAAATAGGCTGATTAAGAAGACGTGACGACCACGCAAACAGCAAGGCTGGACACACACACACACACACAGACTCCCGCCCCAACCCCCCACCTCGATCGCTCACTCGCTCGTGCTCGCTCTCTCTCTCCCTCTCCTCTCGCTCTGTCTCACCCTGTGTCTCTCCGCCCTGGGAAGCCGGGCCAGGCCTGAGCTCCTCTGGGAAGCAAAGACCACGCCAGGAACCAGAGCCAGCGCAGGGAGCCTGGACTCGGGCCACACAGTGGTCTCGGGAGCCGTGCTGCCCCGGGGCACTCTCCTCAGCGACTCCCTGGCAGAGTCGCCCTGTCCTGACCTGCACTGAAGTCCCTGACCAGCCCCCAGGCCCTCTCAGACCCCTCCAGTTTATTTTCTCACTCCCTCCTCGGCCCCACCCCTCATCTCTTCCCCGGGTCTTCCCACCCCCTGCTTTTCGGCCCCCTCACAATCCTGTCCTCTCCTGCAGGGCAGACCTGCCTAGATTCTGGGGAGGTGGAAGCTTCTACTAAGACAGGGCTCTGGGCTACAGACACCGGGCTCCAAACTCGGCTTTGTCCTGCTGCAGCTGTGTGACCATGAGCTAGTCAGTCCACCTCTCTGAGCTTACCTTCCGCATCTGTAAAAGGCAGACAGTGATGCGCTTATGTCATGAAGTAAGATTAAACGAAATGTGTTGATTTGTTCATTCACCAACCTTGTGTCAGGCCCTATTCTAAGGGCTGGAGACACATTAGGGAACAAGACATCAACTCCTTGCTCCCCTGGGGCCTACAGCCTAGCGTGGGAGAAGTACGCAAACATGTGTATGACAGTATCAGGGGAACCCAAGTGCTAAAAGGGAACTCACAGGAGGGTCCGGGCTAGAGCGGACAAGGCGGCTGGGCTTGACAGCGTGGCTGGATTAAGTGGGGGCAGGTCACAGACATCTGGGCAAAGAGTGATCCAGGGAGAGGGAATGAGGGCAAAGACCCAGGGCTGGGGCACTGCAGGGGTGCGGGGCGGGGACAAGGGGGACATGAAATCAGCAAGGCAGGCAGGAGCTGCCCGTGCAGGGGCCGGGGAAGGGCGACGCGCCCGGGGGGCAGGGTACCGACTGCTGGCTGGGAGGGGAGCAAAGTCTGGCTGGAAGGGGAGCAAAGTCGGAGGTGGAGACCAGCCTAGGGGTCGGCCTCGGGTCCAGGCGGGAGGTGACAGCAGCCTGGGCTTAGTGGCAGTGGTGGTGGTACGTGAGGCACTCGGCACGTGCCTGTCACAAAGTGAACCCGCAGTATTCGTCCCTCTTGTCTGTGTCCTCATCACCAGCATCCCTGTCACCCCTAATGCTGCCCAGGACCCCGCTAGTCCCAGAGCTGAAGGGCTGTCAGGCAGACCCCGGCCGAGCCTGGGGTGTGGGCAGGGCTCCTCACCCCATTTCACAGGTGACCAAGCTCCTCGCTCAGGTCTCCAGAGCAGTGACAGGCGGGGCCAGCACTCTGCCTTCCCCGGCCCCCGCCAGGGCCCATCCTCACAGGCTGTGTCCCAATCCACACAGGCCACCCCTGGGGAAAACTCTAGACTCCAAACAACGACAGTGCCCTTGTTTGCATGTCACAGGTTTCCGAGTTCTTTCCTGTCTAGGTTTTCACTTGCTGAGAGGGAGGTACTAGGGCTGAGAAAAGCGCCCTGGAATCTTGGTTTAGGAGCTTTCCAAGCCCAGGCAAACACTCCCTGAGGCCCGGGCTCCAGGGCCTCTACACGGTGGCCCGCCCGGCCCAAGTGAGCCCCAGGAAAACACATGCACGCACCTCTCCACCCCAGGCTGGGACCGCAGCTGACTCCTGTCCCTGTCCCCAGGGCCGGGCACAGGTAAGCAGAAACAGAAAAGTCAATCCCAAAGGTCTGCTGGGGGAGTCCTGTCTACACAAGAAGCCTCAAGCCAGCCAGCCAGCCCGCCTCCTTCCCTCTCTCACCCGCCACCTCTGAGTTTGGGCGAAGCTGCTAGGAAATGACCATCTGTCTCCCCTCCCCTGTCGTGGAGCTACCAAGAGAGCCACCCTGCCCCCAGAGCTGTGGGGACAGGACAGAGGGCGGGAGCTGGGAGGGAGGGGTCTGCGGGAATCTAGGGAGCAGCCAGTCCTCCCTCCCTCCCTTATCAGCCAAGGAGAGATTAAGCTGGACAGCATGCTCTCAGCACACATAGAGAACTTGTCTCATAAGCCACAGAAAAGGCCCCCCGAGCCACAGTGAGCAGTGGTTTGGGGTGGGGGTGCTGGGGTGGCAGTGGTATAGTAGGAGAAAGTGCACTTTTGCTTCACACTCCTCTGACTGGCTGGAATTTGGTGCCCTGTGCTTGTGTTTTAAGTACCTTTATGTTAAAAAGAAGATTTTAAAGTAAAATGAAGCGAACGAGAAGACATTTGGTGAGGAATGTGGCACGCACTGGCACCTGTTCCTCCGGAAGGCCAAGTGCCTGCCTCACATGTCGTTTCTTCTGCCCGGGCCTCATCCAGTCCAGCTGCCGCCAGCCGCCCTGCACGCCCAGAGAGGACAGAGCAAGAGTGGGAGGAGGCGGGCTGGAAACCAGCCAAGAACACCCCCCCACTTTCAGACACAGATCGCAGAGTCACCTCCCCTCATCCCTGACCACCCGACCCCCTCTGCTGCCTCGCTCCCCTTAGCACAGGCTCTGGGGGTGGACCCCGCCGCTGTCCATGTCTGGCTACGGCCTCAGCCCCTGGCCACGCTGGGCTTCCATCACCCGTGTGTCTCTGGCCCAGGGCCCTGCACACAACAGGTGCTCAATGAGAGTTTGCTGGACAAATCGCTGGTGAGCCGTTAGAAATAAACTCAAAAATGCATACAGAGGGAGCGGCACACAGGCTGGAGAAACAAAGAAAAGTTACGCCTGAACAGGAAGACGCCCAGACAGGCTCTGGCCTGAGCAGCTCAAACTCTCAGAAGAATGCAGGGCCCCTGCAGGGGGAGGCGGGGTGAGTCTCCTCCTGGACATTTAGACCTTCCTGTGCCCGAAGGAGCAATAGAGCCCGCAGGAGAGCGAATGCTAAGGACTGGGGGAGGTCACAGCATCATGGACGCACAGGCAGATGCACAGCCCCCCAAAGCTGTGAAGCTACACCTCTGCTACAGATCAGGATACCCTGTGTTCCGGGGCCTTCTCTAAAATACTTACCACCCTTCCTGCCTGCGCGCTTCCCTGACCAAAGCCTCTCATTCACCGTTACAGCGCCGGGCAGAAGCGCCAGGCCAGGGGCAGGGGACACCGCGAAGCAGGCTCAGGGTAGCCTGGGTCACGCCTGCCGCGTATCTGCTCACGCAGGGCAGCCCGCAGCAAGGCAGACCCGGCTTCTACAAACGGGCGTGGCCCCATCTGTCCTGTCGCTCCAGTCCCCTCCGCTGCAGTCCGGACAGTCCTACAGATCCCCGCTGCCACACCTCTGCCCAGCTGGCTCCCCTACCGGAAGCCTGTGCCTGCTCCCCACTGCCCATCTGGGTTTTATTCAACCTTTAGGATAAAGATCTCTAACCAAAGAATATGGGCTGTATTTGGTCAACACTCATGTTTTGTTTAGCCCACACCGTGTTTGACATTTTTAAGTTTTGAATCAATTGCCAACATTTAAAGATGAGAAATTTCAAAATGTCACCCACAACCCTCTAGATCTCTGACTTCTAAGTCCAAAGACCCAGTGCCGTGGCGCTGGGGCTGCTGCCCCCTCAGCAGGACACACCCCCTCCAGACTGCCAGTGTCCACCATGCCTGCGCCTGCCTCAGCCAGGCGTTCCTGTGTGGCAGCCGGCAGGACAGGGTCAGGTCACACCACACAGCTCCCAGGGACACGCCCAGCACCTGGTGCACAGGAGGGGCTTACTGTGTGTGGAATAATGAACAGAGACAGGCTGCCTCAGCCTCACGGTGCCCAGACCCCCGGATTGCCGTACGCCTCCCTGCAAGACCCCAAGCTGGGACAGGACGATGCTCGCCGGTCCTGGATCCCCTTCCCACAGCTGGGCACACCTGCAGTGGGACCCTGGGGCTGCAAAGAGATCTTCATGTCAATATCTGATATTTGCTTCAGAAGCCGTGTCTTCTAGAGCCCAGCCGAAGGAAGAGAGGAGCTCCTGGCATCTCCCCGCCTTCAATCAAAGTGGCAGGATCCCGAGCCGGCCACAGACACTGATCCCCAGGACTTTTATTAAACTGAAAAGGAGAAATTCGGCAGCAAGAACTAACAAAGCCAGGCTTCCTCGATGCCCGCCTGCAGGAGGCCTGCCCCGCTTTGAAGCCGGTAGCCAGCTCTTCCCTTTTTCTGGGTTTTCAAGGTCAGAGTCACATTGGCAGCAAGGGTTCTCTTTGTTCTCCTGCCTCTGACTTACCCCAAACACAGTCACTGTCCCCGACAGCCAGGTCCTCGGCCGTGGCAGAGGATGGCCCTACTCCTGCTGGGGAGGGGGGTGAGCAGTGAGAGCCAGCCAGGCGCTGGTCGTGCGCCCAAGGGCCCTGCTTCCCGGGAAACGGTGTCTCTGTGGGCCTGGCTTCCCTGCCCGCTTGGGAGCAGCCTCTCTGGTCCGCAGGGCCACGCTCGATAAAGGCTGATGAGAGAGGAACAGCTGACAACCCCCAGAGTGTGCCCTAGCCCGGGGAGCGGGCACCCACCAGGAGAATGAGCTCGGGCAAGAGGCCAAGCTCTGCCCCTCGCTGGCTGATGCTGTGACCTCAGGCTACCTGCTTCCTCTCTCTGAGCTTCAGTTTCCTCATTTGGAAAATGGGGAAATAAACACCTGATCCCAAACAATGGCCCTCCTAATGGGACCCAGAGGAGCTTGTGAATCAAAGTGCCAAGCCAAAGTTAATTATGCCAGCACCTGGCACAGCACCCAGCATGCAGTAGGTGCTCAACGTATCGTTCACGGTGCAAATGTTCATTGGGCCCCTGCGCCAGTCCAGGTTGCATGCAAGGTACCCGGGCTGAGAATGAAGGCCTGCCTGTGCACGGGAAGTCTGCCCTTCGGTGGGGCCCACGGACAAGTGTCACACTATGGAAACTGCCAGGAAGTAAGGATCCGGATGCTGTGAGACCCACGGTGGGGGAGGGGGTCCTGGGCTCCCTGAGGTGGGGTGAGAGACCCAGGTCTTATCCAGCCCCCACCTCTTGGCTGCCGGGCAGCAGAGGGCAAAGCTGGGGGCTGCCCAGCTGCAGGCTGCCTGGCACTCTACACATTTCCCAACAGCCTCGCTTACAGAGAGAGCTGCTCGGTGCGGTGAGCAGCCCCGTGCTCTGAAGGCACCTAGGTACATGCACACACCTGTGCCGGGTGCATCTGGACCTGGGGGCCAGCCCCCGCGCCATGCTCCTACCGCATGCTCTCTTAGTGGCCCCAACACCTGCTAGGGGAGCGGTTAAAATAATACAGACTCACAGGCCCCACCCCACCAGAGAGGTGATGCCACCCCATCCCCAAAAGGCAGTGCTCACCAGAGTCTGGAGAGTCACAGTGCCCGGGGTCCCCATTCTGGCTGTGCCCCTTACCAGCCGGTGAGACCTGGGTCAAGTTCACCAAACCTCTCGGCACATGGCTGCCCATCTCTCAGGTCTCTGTGAGTATTAAGAGACAAAGCACCTGGCGCAGAGGGAGTGCTCACCCTCACGCTCATCCTCCACCTAATCCATCCCCCCAACACACAGAGACACACGCAGACACACACGCACACACGGCCGGGGTCCAGCTCCCATCTAGCTCACCTCTCTGTCTCCTCCTCTCCTTCCCGGCTGTTTCTGCTCCTCTGAACTACTTCCCACTCCCCTAATGCTCCAAGCCCTTTCCCGCCTCCCAGAGCAGCCTCAGGTCCCAAGAGGACATGAAGGTTCCAGGCCTTGAGCATTAGGCTCGCTCAAGGGGTGCCCTCTTCCTAACTCCCCTTCTCCGCTCTTTGCCATCTGATGGGCTCATCCTCTTTGAAGCCTCAGCTCCTGCCACTTCAGTGAAGCCCTCCCTGATTCCTTGAGAACAGACCCAACTCCTGCCCACCCCCCAGCAGAGAAGTACAGAGAGAAGGGGGCAAAGCCTCCAACTCACCGCGTGCCCCTGGGTACACTACTTCCTCACTCTCAGCCTCAGCTTCCCTACCTGCGAAGGCATCTCTGAGACTTCTCCTTCTAAGGCCCCAGAATGAGGCCTTAGAATGGGGGTGAGGAGAGCATCTCTAGGCTCACCCTAAGGTTGTGAAAGGCTGGGAAGGAGCTAGACCCCACCTTGTTCTCCTCGGGAGTGCAGGACAAGTACGGTGCAAGAGACCCCAGGCAGCGCCCTCAAGAGACCCTGTTTGCAACTGGGGGGAGCACACCCAGTAAGGAAGCACAGAAGATGTTCAGCAAAGGCAGGTCCACCTGGGCCTGGGGGAGGGGGATCAGGGCGGCCTTCAGGCAGAAGGAGCTAGGGCTTGGAAGACAGGATCAAAGGGGGAAGAGCAGGGGGAAGAGCAGGGGGAAGAGGAAGATTCCAGACCGAGGGAATTACGTGAGATGGAAACCATGACACAGTGACGGCCAACGTATCTCAGTGCTACTACGCGTGTCTCAAGGCGCTCGGCTACGCATTTAGCTACAAGTCTCATTTATGCCTCTCGACCACCCTCGAGATAGAAACTCTAACATCTCCCTTTCACAGAGTTAAGCAAGTTCCCCAAAGTCACAGCACTGTGGAGGGGTGGAGCTGCGATGGCATCTGCCTGCCATGTCTGAGTAAACAGGGGTGACCAGGGCACACAGGCTCAGGGGAGTGGGGATGCACGGAGGGCGAGAGTCTGGGGACTCCCGAGAGGCTTGTTAAGAGCTCAGTCAGGCTTTGTTTCCCACGCAGCCTGCTCATGAATGGCCAGGGCTGTCGGTGAAATCCCTTGAGGGTGGCCCCCCCACACGTGGGAGCGTGCACCCCACACAGAGTCCGAGGACCCCGGCCACGCGCTTCCTTTGCACCATCTGCCTCAAGGATGCAGGGAGCGGCTGCTAATGAGTGAGTGAGCTGGGAGCGGGGGCGGAGCTGGGAGCGGGGGCGGAACTGGGAGGCGCAGCCAGTCAGGAGCCGCGCCTGTCAGCGGCCACACCGACAGGCTGGCTCCGAGCGAGCTGTTGCCAGGGCAGCCCGGAGATTCTGCCTTCACAGGCAGAGTGATTTAGAACCAGTTGCTCTCTCCTGGGCCACCACCTCGGCCAGCCAGGGGCTCCCCATCCCGGGCCTGGCCCTTCCAAAACCTCAGCGCAAAATGTCAGAAGCCCAACAGGGAGGGCCACCGGCATGAAAAGCCATCAGGACAGAAAGCGTGGGCACGCCTCCCATGCTGGAAACAAGCCCCCGTCACAGCAGTCCCAAACAGGGACCAGGGCTGGGGGCTTGAGGCTCTGGGCCAGGACTTCCAACAACCCCGGCCTGTCTTGGAGGACGCTCACCACTAAGTGGTCCCTGCCCCTCCACTGAGGGCTCTGGAACAGCAGATGACCCACGGGCCTGAAGGGGAGGGAGAGAAGGAAGGTGATGGAGGGGGGTAGCTGAGCGGAGAGCAGTGCAGGGAGGGCAGGACCAGACTGGCCGCTCACCAGGCCTCCTCTCAGCGTTGAGCACGGCGCGGCCACTGGCAGGGTCAGAATAACTCCGCGTGGGGAGGAGGACCGCGCTGGAGAGGCAAGGTGCTGGTCCGTCCTGGGTGCCCAGCAGGCTGCGAAGCAGGACGTCAGCCATGCTAATGTGCGTTCAAGGTGGACGAGTGACAAACACACGAGTGAAACATCAGTGAGTCCACCCAAAGGCAGACTCGCAGGGACCCCTATTCGGGACTCTGATGTGTCGGGGGAGCTACAGCAAGCCCATTAAGTGGTTTTCTGTACCACTGCACCAGATGGATGCAGTATTCCTCTCATTTAGAAAGTGCTTCCACTGGTGTGATGAGTGGCTTCAAACGTGACCACTGATAAGAAGCCCACAGGGCATGGCCATACTGTCTGTACCTGCTCTAAGATTCAGGCAAGCTCAGCAAACCAGCCTTTCACAAGAGGCCTCTTGGGGTCCAGAATCCTGTTTGCCTCCGAGTCTCACCACTCGGTGGAAGACCCTGGCCCCCAAGCCAATGAGAAAGTTGGCAGTTCCTGCCATGGGAACACTGGCATTGCCAGGGAGTGAAACTCAAGTACAAGGTGCTTCTCCAGGGCAGAAGGACAAGGGGTGGGGGCGCTCCTGAGGGGCCGTGGGGCTGTCCTTCTGAGATGAGAGCTGGCTGAAACTGTGTGTGCCCGGGGTGGGGCCCCATATGAGACTCTCCTTCACTGAAATCTCTTCCTGGTAGTCGCTGGGGGCAAAAGAGACAGAGTCCCACCCACTAACAACCATTAGAGGCTACAGAGATTTACCGAAGGAACCCGGCTGGCTACGTGGTCACCTGGGCTTAGGAGGGAGAGACAGCAGGGATGGCCAGTCAGAAATGAGTAGTGACAAATCACCAGGCTGGCTGCTGGTTCCCCGGGTTCCCCAGGTTAGCCAAAGACCACCGTGGAAGCCACAGAAGCAAGTTCAGAGGTCAGACCTCTGTCTCCCTGCAAATAACAGAGCATCGTGAAAACAAGCAGGAGCCCCTGGTGCCCATGCTGGGCAGAAATTGAGGATCTAAGGTCTGGAATCCATCCACGGCCCAGGTGGAAGAAAAAGGGTAGGACAAGCCTCGACCTGGCTTCTGCTTCACATCTGCCTGGGCCCAGGTTGGCCTGAGCCTGCCACATGAAGGGACAGTGACTGCCTACGAGACTGAAGATTTGGTACCCAGGGTCAGAGCCGTCGCGGTGACCCTGAAACACCACCATGAGTGGGTCTGGTTGGCCTGGCTTTGTCTCTGAGGGAGGAGTAGGAGCAAGATCAGAAAGCAGACCTCAAGGCACCGACCCCAGGAAGCCACTGGTGCTCCCCCTGGCAGCACACCGGGCTGCTGGAGTCCCGCTGCACCTTCAGGGCCAGCCCCCGGGCCTGCCTGGAACCCCACAGTAGATGCCCTGCTGTTCAGCTGAAGAACTCAGCAGAGCTCTTTTGGAAGTGGAATCTGAGTAGGACAAAGGGCCCTGGCTGGGACTCTTCAACCAGACCAAATAAACACTCAACCTCTCGACAGGGGGGCTGCAGCTTATATCTGGAGAGGGGCAGGGAAGCGCCAATCCGAGCTGAGTTTGGGCTAAACTGGCTTTCAGCCAACAGCAGTAGGAAAGCACCCCAGGCTGAGTTCCTGCTCTGTCTGGGTCTCAGCCGCCCACCTGGCTCCCCAAGCTGGAACAGGCAGTGGTACATCCGGCCACGAGGTTATTCTGCAGCCTGATAACCCAGCACCCTGGCCACCAACATCCCCCAGAAGCATGGGTCCCTTCAAGAGAGGGGGGAATTCAGAGCTGCTGGCTGGAGGTCTCAATACTTGAGTAGGTCTCAGAATCACCAGGGGGGCTGTCACGACTAGAGATTCTGGGGCCAGTCCTAGATCTGTGAGTCTGCCTCTCCTGGGTAGAGCTCTGCAATCTTTTTGCCTAGTTCCCAGGGCACCATGATGCTCAGCTGTATCCAGGAACCAAGAGAAAGTGAGGTGACCACTGATGCCTCCCAAAGCCCCTTTCCCAATATCCACAAGGCATGCTTGGTCTCTCCCTATCTGCTGCTGCCCCTTCTTAAAACCCTGGAGCGTAACACAGGTCCAGCTTCAAGTTCAGACTTGGCCATTTAAAGGCTCTATGACCTTGTGCGAGTCTCAACCATCTTCAGCTTCAGATTCCTCACTTGTACAATGAGAAAGTGTCCATTCCCTAGGATTGCTGTGAAGCCCTCTTTTAGCCCCTAGCTCCCAGACCCACTGGGTCTGCACAAGCTCTTCTGTCTGCCCAGTAGGTTCTTCCCTGTGAGCTCAGCCCAGCCCTCTCTTCCTCAGGGACGCCGTCCCCACCATCCCCACGGAGCAAACCCTCCAGTTGTGGGCTCTCAGTGCCTTCAGGACACAGGCCTCCACTGCAGTCACACACTGACCTGTTAGGACAGGTTCAGGGCAGGAGGGGCCGGGGCTGGTTCTGCATCCTCCCCCGAGCCTGGCACACGGCAGGCCCTCACAGAACGGTATCCACTCTCCGCAGCACCAGGCCATCAGAGCTCCCTGTCCCGTCACTGGCTTCAGCCTTGATCACTCAGGAGCCCCTGCTTCCAGCCCCTGCACAACTCCGATGAGTGCCCTGCCCCGGACGGGCCCTCAGACTCTGCGGCACCTCTGGAGCCTCACGACACCACCAGCTGCTTCCTGGGACTCGGCCCTGCGTGGCTCTCAGATTTCTCGTAGTAACACCTTCTCGGAGTTTCAGAAGCAAACCAAGTCATTTGCCAACTATTTTCTCCCATTAATCTCACAATGCATTTGCTATTTTCCCTCCATAATGACTCATTTAGCAGCAACAGAGCAATTAGGCAGACCACAGAATATTGATTTTCTAAGTGGGAGAAGTGTCCGCACAACGTCTCCCTATGCCTGTCTCGGGCTGTCTCCTCCTACCTGATGGGGTGAACCTGAGGAGGGCTGGGCTGGATCTGCTGGCAGGATGCTCGGGTCTCCGGGGGAGCGCAAAAGCATGGTGTGTGCACGTATGTGTGATGTGTGTGCACATGAGAGGACATGATGAAATGACCATGTGACATGCATGACCCCATGGAGACCTCAGAACCCCAGGAGGCAGGCACCATGATCACACCCATTTTAAAGATGAGGAAACAGAGGTTCAGAGGTTAGGCGACTTGTTCTAGAGCACACAGGAAGTTAGGGAGCCAGAGCCAAACCTAGGTGTGTGCATCAGCGACGCAGAACTCTGTTCATCAGGGCTCCCCCGTGTGGCTTGCTTTCCATGGGATGTGGGGCATGTGGCACTGGGGGCAGCGCAGTTCCTGCCATGGTGTGACCCAAGGAGACTCCTGAGACATGAAACAGTTGGTCCAGGTCCTGAGGCTGCACACCTCAGCCTCAGCGTGGCCTCCAAGCCTGGCTGCTGTAAACAGGGCCACCCCAGGCTGTGCCCCCAGGCTTTCCACCAGGCCTGGGCAGTGGCTCTCAGCAAGGCCCAGAGAAAAACACAACAGCAGGACCCCCCGCTTTCTTCCTCCTCCACCTGCCCGACCACCACCACCAGCCCAAGACAAGTGCCTACCCAGCTCATAGGGCACTTCAAACACCCCCAGCCTGGAAAAAGAGAGGGCAGAGGAAAGCAGTGAGAGTCCGGAATGGTCTGCTGAGCTGAGCATCTATGATGAGCCATACCTGCGAACAGGGCCCCACAGCTGGGATCCTATCAAAGACAGTTAGCTTTCCTCCCACATCCCCTCTCCCAGAAGCTCACTCCAGGCAAGCTGGGACAGGGGCTGTAGGGGCAACAGGTCCCCAAGGTCCCAGGGACCAACGCCAGCCTACATGATGACCTTTACCCAGGGAGCAAATGGCTTCCTGGTGGCCAAGGGGAAGAGCTGAAGGTCCGGCTAGCACACCTGGATTTAAATACCAGCTCTGCCACTATCTATGTGGCTTTGGGTAGAATAATGACCTTCTCTGGGCCTCTGTTTCCTTATCTGTAAAAGGAGTAACGCCTGCCCTGACACCTCCCTAGCTGGTATGAGGGCCAAGCAGTAAATGATAAACTGCTACATAAATGTTGGCTAGCGAAGCCCAGCAAAAGGGAAGGTTTCCAACAGTTGGCACTGCCCAGCGACGGGATAGCATCTCCCCATCACTAGCGATGTGCAAGCAGACCCTGGACAGTCCATGAACACGGGAAGCAAAGCAGCCTCCATACCCTCCTGTATACCCAGATGCACATTAGCAGAGTAAAGGCCCCCAGGAGTCAAGCACTGAAGAAACGTACTTGCTTTGGTTCACGGGATGCTTCCCTGACCTGTCTGGACGGTGGAATCCTTCATCACAAGTGCCCACTAACATCTGCAAGGATGTGGTGTTCGGTGGAACCCAGTTTGAGAAATGCTCCTATGGGCACTTTGGACAATGACTAGGGAACGTAGGGAAGAAAGCAAGGCCTCTCAAGTACAACCCTGATTGGAGAGACTACAGGATCCTCCCCAGTGTCAACTACAAGTCAGGAGCAGAGCCGGTCCTCAACCCCCCTTTCTAGTGTGACATGGAGACAAATCCATTTGCCCAGAGAGAAAATTGACTTCAACAAAACAACGTAAAGAGGGACTTAGAAACCTCAAATAGGAGCCACTTCCAGGCTATCCCTGAACTTAACAAGCCCAGAAACTTGGAGGGACTGAAGAAGAAGGAAGGCCTCAAGAAGAAATGCCTCCCCTATCCCTGCTCTTGCCTGAAAACTCACCACCACTGCCCTCACCCTCTGGGTCAGCAGGCCCTCCTCCAGGCTACCTGAAAGCGGGACTAAGTCTCCACCACAGCTGACTTCATTTCAGAGTAGAGGAGTCTGTGGGGCCACAGAAAGCGGGAGACTGCAGAATCCCAAATCCCCTGTGTGTCCAAACCCCGCCCGCAGATCCTGGAAGAAGGCAGCAGGCAGGAGCAGCCCTGACCACAGTGCTGCTGCTGCGGCGCCGTGGGGACACACCCCTCCACCCCAGTGCCCTCTCCCCTCTCTGGGGGCTCCGTGCCAGGCAAGATCGACGAGTCCCGGAACCAAGGGCTCCCTGGAAGAGCTCCGGCAAACCCATCCATACTGGTGCAGACTTTGCTCCCAGCAAGGACAGAGCTTTATTAATTATTCAGGGGATGGTGCAATTATGCAAATCAGTGGGCAGCCTCTGACAGACTGCTGTCTTCTGCAGGAGTCCAGAGGGAGGGGGCGCCCAGTGCCCAAGCGGCTGGGTACAAGAAGGGAGCCACCCAGCCGCGAAAGGGGGAAGAAACCCCCCACGTTCTGGGCCCACAGAGGGCTCTAACCAGAGCCAGGCCCCATCCCACACACAGAAGAGCTAGTAGCTGCTTTGAGGAATGATTTTGAAGACCTGGGGATGTCTTTTTCCAAAAAAAAAAAAACCCAAAGCTATTGCTAGGCCAGTGATGCCATCATTCGAGGCTTGCTCCTGTAGGCCCTAAAGGCAGGGAATACTTCCAAAGTTCCCTCTTAAAAAGCACACTTCTAAGGAGAGGTAACACCTCAAATTAGTGTTTACCCAAGAATGTTCTGCAGAATACTACTGCTCCCAGGGTGGGGGGTGTGGACAGGAAACCTGGATTACACAGGTGAAACTGGTTTCTATCCTGCAGGACCTCTCAGGGCCTAGAGTGAGGACGCCCACGCGACCTGCGGAGGAGAACATCTAGTCTCACCTCCAGGAACCAGGAACGGAGTCTGATGGACTCTGGACAGATTGCTCACTAAATCCCCTGCCGGGTCCATCATCCCCTGACTCTGAAATCCCGTAGAGTCGGTTTTCACTACTCTCGTAAACAACCATCACCACAAATGTGAACTTCATGTGCGGAGGCAGCTAGACACGACCACTCAGGTGGGCTGGCGGGGCTCCTGGCAGAACGCCCACCCACAGCCCTGCCACCGCCCAGCCGCCTCTGCCCCCTCTCCACGCCAGGCAGCGGTGCAGGTGCCCAGCACCCTCTCAGGGCCACAGAGGGCTGGTCAGCTGGGAGCCTGGCTGCACCATCAGCAGCCCCCTCAGCCAGTCCAGCCGGAGGCCTCAGTGCCAGACCCGCCCATCTTCCCACAGGTGCGCAACAAAGGCTGACCTGGGGAGGAAGGCCAGTGAGCCCACCCTTGATCTCTGCCACCCACCCCGCCTCACCCAAGATCATAAGTTAGCAGATCCAAAAGCAGCCGTGGCTCATTAGCTCTGCCAAGAGGAAAAGAGACGTGGGAGTTCAGACTCCTGGGGGAGCCCACGGAGAAAGACACTTATAATCACCGAGCAACTGCAAATGCAGGGGCGGTCCCTGGGCCAGCCCTACCCTCACACCCTGGGGACGCCACCCACCGAGACCAGGAGGAAGGCCTGCCTCCACTGCCACACCCCCCCACCCCCTCAGGACTTCAGCACCCACAGGAGCCCCCGGCAGAGCCCGGGGTGGCCCCCAGCCCCTCTGGTGGCTGCCATGTTCTCTCATGTGGGAGACAGCAAAACACTCCGGAAACATCTACGTGCAAATCCCATCTCTGCCACCCACTTGCCAGCTGACTGGGGCAAGTGGCTTTCACCTGTCGGAGCCTCAGTTTCCTCATCTGTAAAATAGGGAGAGGGTAGCACTGTGCAGTAGTTAAGAGCACAGACTTGGGAGCCAGGCTCCCGGGGTTCGAATCCTAGCTCTGCCATTTCAGCTGGGCGAGTCACCTTTCCTGGTTGTAAACCAGGGATAACAACAGTGTGTAGCCCACGGACTGTCGTGAGGATGGAGTGAGTTCCTCTCTGTGAAGTGCTGAGAGCCGGTCTGCCCACAGGATCTGTCCATCATGTTAACTATTACACTGGAGAGGCCCTGGCTTTGAGTCCAAAGAGGCCTAGATTCTAAATCCATCATGAGGGTAATCCCCGATAAGTGACCCTACCCCTCTGAGGCCAGTTTCAGCACCTGTAAAGTGGGGGGAGGATAAAACGAGGGCAGTCAAGAGGATGAGAGATGACGTGCAGATGACACACGGTGCCTGGCACGCTGCAGGCGCTCCATGAATGGCAGGCAGGCTCGTGGTGATATTACTCACCGAGCAGGTCACCTGGAAAACAGAGAGCATGAGAGCAGTGGTTGATGGCGGGGCCTTACATAATAAAGCTAGACCGCCTGGGTTTGGATCCTACCTACAAGCTGTGTGACGTGAGCAGGTGGCCCAGTCTCTCTGTGCTTCAATTTTCTTCTCTGTAAAATGAGGACAGTAGTACCGCTCAGAGTGCTGGTATAAGGATGACGTGAGAAAGGCGGGAAAGGGGCCTCGCCCATCACAGGTGGCCGGGCAGGGTGGTGGGTGGTGGTGATGTCGCAGCACCCAGAGAAGCTGGCCGTGAAGAGTGCAGGGACGAAAGGCATCCTGTCCCACCTGCCACCGTGGCTCCATTCCACGTCCCCTCCAGGGATTCACGACGTGAAGGCGGTGCAGCAAAGCCCGGGAAAGATAAGATGCTACCCTGTGCTAGGCGCCTTCCCTCCAGCAATCCCGGCAGTTCTGGGCACTGCGATATCAGTCTTTGTTTTCACTTTGTGGAGATGGGGAAACTGAGACTTAAAGAGAAGAAGTCAGTGAGGCTGGGCCTTGGACCAGCTCTGAGTGGCTGACTCGGGCATATGTGCTGACCTCCCTGGCAGTTGGCAGAGCAGGGGATGGGGCTGGAAGGCGGTCACGCGTTCAAATTCCAGCTCCATGTCCCGCAGGCCCAGATTCCCCTGCCCCACCCTCCCCCATCTTTCTCTCCCAATCTCAACAGGCATCTGACCTCCTCAGTTAGGGGTACAGCCTATGCCACCTGGCCAGGTCTCTCCCGGGGGCCTCCACCACAGACAGCCACTCTCACCTGAGCTGAGACTCTCTGGGCTGTGCTTAAAGAGTTCCACTCCCAGGTGGGGGCCAAGGGCACCTGCTCCAGACCTGAAACGCTGGCTGCTCCTGTCCTATGGGCTCTGACTCAGTGGACCTGGGCTTAATCACATTACTGCCACCCACTTGATCCTGGTAACTCCAGAGAGGAGTGACTGCACCTCTCTCAACCCCCTGTAACTGGGACATTGGCAAGGGGAGCCATTGACTGGGTCAGTGGCTCAGGTGGGCTGAGCACTGGACCTGGAGTTAGGAGACAAATCCCTCTCCAGCTCTGCCCCTTCACCTCTCGGAACCCCCCTCATCTTGCCTGTAGAACGCAGACTAGAGTCATAAACGCCCTAACCACTCCACACGCCCTTAGGAGATCCAGAGCACCAGTATGGAAGTGCTTTTCACAGCGGGGAGCCCCGGACAAGCACAGGAGGGGCTCCTGGCACTCCTGTAGGAGGGGGAAGGTTATTTCAAAAGGCATCACAGCCTTAACAAGAAAGGGCACAGCATGCTAACGGGGGATTCTAGGCCTCCACCAGGGAATGGATCGCCTGGGCATGGGGTCCCCCAACGTGTGACTTTGGGCCATTCATGTTCCCCTCTTGGAGTTTCAGTTTATACATCTGCGCAATGAGAAACAAAACACCCTCTTACTATGAGGAATCAATAAGAACGTAACAGTGCCTAGGCAAGTTGCTGGCACACATCTGGGACACAGTCCTGCCCTCTGCAAAAGGAACAAACTTTGGGCAATGGGTCTCACACTTTGGGGACACACGATTACTCCACCAGAGTCCAATTCTGAAGGTCGAGGGTGGGGCCCAAGAATCTCCATCTTGTTGGGGGTCCTCCCTGGGCTGGGCTGGTCAGTCCTGCCCAGGGAACAGGCCCCTCAGCTTCCAAGACAAGAATGGGGTTTTACCAGAGCCAATTCTGGAACTAAGTCTCCTGATGAAATCTGGGGAAGGTGGAAAGGGGGAAAGAAGGGAGACAGGAGTAGAGGGGTGGGGCTGTGCACAGTCTATTAATCAATCTCCTCCCCAGCCGGAAACAGTAATTGTGGAGGCACACACATCCTCCACGTGCTGACAGTCTGCAGCTGCAACACGAAGCTTTGATTATGAATGTCAACAAGACAGAGCATGAAGTTAACGTCCCCTTAGTCCGTGGGCACAGGCAGACGCTGCACTCACTCACTGCCCTTGCATGAAAACTCCCCACGACAGTGTCGCATCAAATTAGAGCCTGTGCTACCACTGCGGCATCGGTATCTCTGCCCCAAGCACTCTTTTACAACCCGGCCCTGCAAACAAGGGCCTGAGGATGGGAGAAAGGTCAGGGCTGGAGGCAGGCAACAGTCCAGGGGTGAACGGGGTGGTGGCCAGAGCCAGCCGGGAGCCCTCCGCTCCCCCATGGGACGGCCCACTGGAAAAGGGAGGCAGGGGATCACTGTGCCACGGAGTAACTCACCCCTCAGGGCGCCCCATGTGCGGAAAAGTGCGAACCCAAACTCCTATCCGGGCCAATGCCTGCCCTGCCAGCCCCCTTGGAGAGATGGGTACACAGACTCATAGCTTTTCAGCCAGGTCACACTGAGTTGGCAGGGGAGCAGGCCCAGGAACCAGGTTCCTGCTCTCCAGCCTGGCCTGTGGCAGTCCAGGTACAAGGGGCAGCAGGAAGGGCGGCCAGAGGTGGGGGCGACAAAGCCCTGCTCAGGTGCCTTTGGGAGAACCTTAAGGTGTCCTGGAGGCCGCCCTCTGGCCCCTCCCCTGCGGGCAGACCCCCAGCGCCCCTCAAGGCACAAAGTGCTGTGTCAGAGCCTCCCAGCAGCCCACCCCAGGCCACGGCCTTCAAGGGGACAGCCCCAGGAGTCCGGTACGTGCAGGCTTCCTGAGCGGGTGTGAGTGGGGATATCTGGGGCTGCCCTATTCTTGGCACGCCCTCAGGATCAGGCTTGACCTCCAACACTGGGTCACTTTTTACCCGCCCCCAGGAACGCAGAGTACTCCCAGAGGCTGCCAGGGGCCCCTGCAGGCAGGATCCTGTCTCCCTCTCCTTCCCCTGGGTCCTCATGCCACCACCTGCCTGGCTCAGAGGGGACCTCTGGTGCACAACTGGTGGCTTCCACAGGCACCTGGCTTCCAGTTGCCAAGGAGGTTCTTACATGTGCAGGCCTGGGGGGGGCGTGTGGTGTGGCCTGTGGGCAGGACCTGGGGGGCAGCCAAGGCTGTGCCCCCGGTATGTGTGAGACGCTGTGCGCCCACCCACAGGCTCATACCCACATATGCCCCCAGAGGAGGGTGATCCCCTCTGCCTCAGGAGGGGGCAGTAACACAGGCCACCCTTTCTGGCACCCCCACCCGGGAGGGGCAACTTCTACACCATCCCCATCACAACCATCTCCTCTGGGCTTTCAGCCTGTCCTCTGAGGTGGGCGGGCAGGATCACAGGTGACTCTGCACTGAGCACTGTGACCATGATGGGGAGCACGCCCCTGCCGGAAATATGATCCTTTGAGAAGCGCCTCAGACTCTGAAATTGGGAGGAGGAGGTCTGCAGACAGCAGCCCAAAAACCGCTGGAGGGGTAGGAAAGGGATTCATTTCATTGCAGAGTGGCTGGTGACTGTCCCGTCCATAGCCCAGGCCTCGGGCATGCTGCCCGGCTGCTCTGGGGCCTCGGACAGTGGAGGTGGGTGTGGCACAGCCTCACCCCAATCCGGGCTTGCTCTCCACGGCCACTGGCACACCTCATCCCCAGGCTGGGAATGCGGCCCAAGCCACGCCCTGCAGGCAGATGGACTGGCAGCCAGAAGACCGAGCATCAGAAGTTCTTCCTGCAAGGGGCGCTTTTCCACTCACTCGCAGCCAGTCACCCAGGAGCATGGGTGGGGAGGAGCTAAGTGTGCCCTGCCACCTGGGAAGGAGTCAGCACACCAGCTGGGGGCACTGGATGTTTTCCTTCTTGCCTTTTCGGTCTTCCTATGATCTCTTCTGTGGCCTTCTCCAATAGCCATTAATTAGAGTCTGGTAATTAACTTTCTGGTTCAAGTAATATTTTGCAAAGAAATTCCATTAAAGAGTCGATTTGCATATCCTCAGACATGGGATCTGGAATAGGCGGGTTACTCTAGGAGAATGAGAAAGGCCCCACCCCCAACACCCCTGAGGCCTGGCCCCCAGGCCTGGGCTCTGCTAGCACCTAAAGACACGAGGGAACTCAGAGGGTGGCTGTCCTGATGGCCTGGGGAATATGTGGAGCCCTGGGAGGCTCTCCCCAAGAAGGCAGGCAGTTCGTCCACAAAACTGGCCACCTCGGTGGCTACATGCCCAGACAGCAACATGCACACAGATGCACACGAGAATTCAAACACAGAACACATCACACTCACAGCCAAACAGGATGTATGTAAACACACACACGCCGGTAGACACGTACACATAAGAAAACAGACACAATAAGAACTCATTGAGCACTCAGAATGAACCATATGTCCACATTTGACCTAAAAAATAGCCACTTCATATGGTCTGATCCACCATGAAGCGCCAGGCGCTGTTCCAAACGCTTTACATGCGATTACGATTATTCATTTCAGATGCACAGACATGTACAAGGACATTTACATATAACGTACACACACCTTCACGAGGGCAGGTGTGTACTTGTAAGACATACAAAAACATGCACTCCTGATGTACACATGCCTACAGACGCTTGTACAAAAAAAAGGTCTCTCCAGCTTTTAAAACCCCAGCCTGGGGCTGATCACATTCTCACTAGCTAATTTCCATCGTTCCTAAAAATATTGCCCGGCTCAGATCTCTGGAAGATACACGAGGGAGCTGCAGATCTAAAAGGAGGGCGATAAAAATGAGAAAGCAAAAATAAACTGCTTCTTCTCCACGTCCGGGTCATGTTCCGTGGCTTTCCCCTCCCTCTAGAGATGAGGCTCAGAATCCCGTGCTCATCTGTGGGGCTCCGGCCAGCCCTGCCCCAAAGGTGCCTGTGGGGCTCCCGGTACAACGCTGCAGGTGGGCCGGGACGTGGTCACGAGGCCTGGCTTCTGTGATGGTCCCACCTCCACGCCTTAGACCATGTGTCTCAGTTTCCCTGAATCTAACAGTTCCTTCACTGCCTACCTATTCTGGACGGCCAAAGACCTCTCAAAGTGCTGTATAAATGCCAGGCCTCCTTATGATAATTACTGGATTAAGAAGTAAATCTGATTCCCTTGTGGAGAGGAGAGCAGGGGAGGGAGGAGCTGGGGGAGCCTTCCTTGCAGGTAATTAATGAATTTCTCGCCATACTGCTTGGAAGGCAGAGGCCCATTTAACAAAGATCCACCTACATGAGTCCTCTCAGAGCTGAGGAAGGCCAAACAGGGCAAGCAAGACTCCTGCAAGCAGCCTGTCAGAACGTTCAGAAGGCAAAGGACAGGAACAGACAAGACTCAAAAGCAGCAGAACTACTGGTCATCAAACTCAAGAAAACGATGCTCAATCACTAACCAGCAAGAAATGCAAACAACAAAGAAATACCATTTTTCTGCCTACATAAATGACAAAGATTGGGTTAAAGGTGTAAGGAAACAGGTGAGCGCCCTCAAAAATCACCGGGGGAGTGTAAATTACTACAGGCTCTTGTTGGGAGGCATTTTTAACGAAAACCTGAAACTGTTCATATTCTTTGACCTAGTAATTCTAAGACTTTATCCCATGGAAACAATCATAGCTGTAGATAAGTGATGCATATTCAAGGATTAAATACCAGCACCATTTTTAATAAAGAAAAAACCAGACATAACCTAAATGCCTAAATTATTAAAAAACAAGTCTGGCCCGAACATCAGATGGAACAGTGAACTTCAAAAATCAATTTTTAAAACACATATAGAAGAGCTTTGCTTTCCCAGGTATAGACAAGAACCAGGGTCATCCTACTCGGCTATTTCTTGTGCTCAAAGTAGTAATGATCCTCCAAACAGTCCTTCTCACCTTACGAGGGACAGCAGCGTCTAGTATCATCTCTCAAACTCACAGTAACACCACTTGATTTCATGTTATTATTCCCACACTGCAGATGAGAAAACTGAGGCTTACCAAGGTGAGTGCCTGTTCCCCACCAATATTAACTACCACTTATTGAAAACCCACAACATGCTTGTCCAACCGCCCTCACATGTTACAACTTATTTAATAAAATTTTAGAAATGTTTAAGAAACATGCAAGACCCAGTGTGAGTTGCTAAGGAAACAGCACTGAACAGGACAGACAGTTTCTATTAAATACACGCTGTATATATTAATATTGTTTCCAATGACATTATTATCATCAGGCCCATTTTGCCAACATGCAAACTGAGGCTCAGAAAGGTTAAGTGACTTGCCCCAGGAATGCCTGGCTTCAAATCCAAAGATCACATACTTCCCATTACTCCCAGAGACTAAGATGCACAATCATCTCAACATCACCCGAGGGAAGGCAGAGAAGGACCCGGCACTCCCTGGCTACAGCGGGGGGAGGGAGGGTGTGGAGAAAACCCAGGCCCGGGTGCCCGGCCCTTAGTGCACCTACCATCAACAGAAAACAGATCCCATCTTCCATTTTCTCCTGTTCCTCATCAAGCTTCCTCTCCCCCTCCAAGGAATGCCTCCCGCAAAGGGGCAGAACTGATTCCTGCCTACTCAGGGCCAGGTTGAGGGTCCCTGAAAGCCCCCACACCCACTCCCAAATGACCTCCCTCCCCAGTCTTTCACTGCCTGGAATCCTATCATTAGCAACTTTCAGGTGTGGGAACTCCAGGCAACACACATACTCCCTGGAAGGGGTAATCAATCTCTCACTCTGCACAGAGCAGCCTTTGGTACCTGCACCCGGGTTGCCTGCCTGTGTGGAGGGCCAGAGTCACCCACAAACAGTATTGGGGAGAAAAAAAATGAGGCAAGCACAGTAGTGCCAGCTGACCCTCCTAGCTACTCAGGAACATTAATAAATAAATGAGTGACTTGGAAATTATCTTCTCGGAAGGCAGAAACACCACATCCGAAATCGCTTTTACCAACATTAAAGCAGTCTCGTAAATGAAGCAGGAACACTTCCAGCCTGCAAAACAGAAATGCTTTTGCCAGCACACCTTTCACCTGGAAAGCCTCCGAGCGGCATTCATTTCTGTTACCCACGGAAAATGATTACCTGTCCTTGGTGCTTATTTCCAAAACCTCCAAAGAAGAAATGAATGTTGAGGGGCCCAGTGATCTTGGAGACCGGCTGGGAACCTCCCCAGGCTGTTTTCGGGGGAATGAGTACAAAGGCTCAAACCTGTCCTGTGGCCCTTGGGGGCCCCCAGAGCCCAGCTGTGCCCACCCAGCCCTGGCTGGTTTGACCCCAGCCTCACAACCAGACATCAGCCAACCTCAGCATCTCCACACCTGGGGCAGACTCCTCCCCCAGGGAGCCAAAGGATCCCAGAACAGAACCAACTGGTTTCCCAACCACCAGGTGAGAGAATCCCAGTGCAAAAAATAACCTCCCCAACACAGCAGTTCACAGAGCATGGCAGAGAGCATGCGACAAAGCTGCTTCACCAGCCATAAAGCAGACAGATTCATCCTGAGTCAGAACCCAAGTGGCCGCCCCGGAGCACCCTGCGCTCCTTCTCCATGTGAGGAGACCGTGGCGACCAGCTCACATTTGCCACCCTGGAGGTCCCCACGCCCACCTCCCATGCCATCCCCTCACTGAGGCTGACGTCTCTGCACTTACCCCCTTCCCAGGGAGAGGCATGGCAGCCTGGTGGGGTCTCATGGAGCCAGAATTCATCCCCCTCTCACTGCTGAGCCAAGCCAAAGGCAGCCGTTCTGTCCTTCCAGCCTTCAACAGCACCACCACACCACGTCAGAGTGGGGGGAGGCGCCTCTCCACTCACCCAGGTTTGACCATGAGCCTGGGAGGTGGGGGGGGGGTCGCCATAGTTGTTTTTTTACTCATTCAACTCCAAACAGGGCGGCTCCAGGGACTGCCCCAGAGAAACATCTGCCCACCCACCCCAGCAGCAGCTGATAAATCTATTTCTAAGCTGAGCAGCAAATCAGGAGACCCCAGTCCTAGCAAAGCCTATTTCAGCTCCAAGGCTGAGTAGAAGGATTTCAAACTCAGTCTCTCTGCCTGTCCATGGGAAATCTGGGCTCCCTTCCTGTGCCAGAGAAGCCACCAAACCAGATTTTGTTTACAGAAAATTAAGAAGACAATTCCACACCACTGCCAGTGACATTCTGCTCCGATCGCTACCGTTTACCACCGATTCTAGAAAGACTTGTAGTTTTACTCCCTACCCCCCACCCCGTGCCCCTCCGGCATGTGGCAAAGCTGACCTGAGGCCAAGCTAGGCAGGACCTGCTCCAGGTCATCTCGGCCATGCCCCAACCTGCGGCCGGGGTGGCCAGCCGAGCACTTGCTGGCGTCTCAGTGCAGGCTTCCCGCTGGAGGGAGGTAAACATGGCATGCACGCTGTCTGCTCCCGGGAGGACAGACACACTCAGAGGCCAGACCGCCTGCCATCTCTCCTGTTCCCCAGACGACCAACACATGCACACAAAACAGGGTACGTACACAAGGCCCCGCATGCGGGTGCAGAGGGTCCTGACCCCCACCAAGGAAAGCGCAGAGAAGGGCATGTTCCTGGGAAAGAAAGCCGGAGGAAGGGGCCGGGCGGAGGGAGGAAGGCAGCAAACCGGGTGGCCTGCCGCCCAGACAATAACAAAGATGGGAATCGAGATTTTCAAAGACGCAGTGGCTGCACCCAGCGCTGAGCTCTGGCCTGGCTAAATCTTCCTGCCAGGGCACGCCTGGTCCCCTGGGGCACCACGGCCATCAGAGAAAGGCTGAGGGTCCTGCCTCAGGCTGAGCTTGGCAGCTGGGGCAGGAAACCAGCTGCAGGCAGCAGCGAGGATGCAAGGATGCGTTAGAGAGAGCAGCTCCGGGCTGATGGAAATTAAAGGTCTAGTAATCCTCCAGGAGACTGGAAGGGGAACTCTTCGGGAAGATGCTAGGGATCAGTTAAAGTCACTCAACCTTGGGCAGGAGTTGGGCTATAACTTGAACTCCTCTGCCTGCTGGAACCAAGGGGGAAGGGAGAGACATTATCATTCTACCTGTGCCTCCCCTACAGGGAGTGCCAACTCACCAATCATACACAGGGGCACAGCCCTATGAAGGAAGGCAGATGCCAGGGGCCTGAGCCGCCGGGGCTGAATGCTGAAAAGCCTCCTTGGTGCCTGCCCGTTCTTTCACCTCCACTTAGCTGAGCAGGGACACGTTCTAACTGGCACCAGGATCCATCACCATGCTCGTGCCCAAGAGGAAAGGTGCCAGGGCTGGAACAGCTCAAGGAGGGGGACCTGGGCCCCAAGAGGCTGTGCCCGCCCAGTGCCCCTGCACGCGGACGGGATGGCTTGCCCTTGCGAGCTGAAGGCTGCTCCGTGCCAGGGACTCCTGGTGGACTGAACCACCTCCCCCCTCTCCTTCTCTGCCCCACAAGCCACCTCCCCTTGGAATTTCCACACCTGCTCCTGGCTTGCCCAGGAAAAGGAAACAGGGAATAGGAGACACCCCTGGGAGTGGAGAGGTGAGGGAGGGAAGCAGCTGCCTGGGGCTGGAAAGGATGAGGCCCTTCTTCCTTGGCCTCAGGCAATGCCCCTGAGCTCAGGGCCCCGGCACTGCCCACTCTGCTCGCCCCAGCCCCCATTGGAGCACGCGCCCTACTTAGGGCAGATGTGCCCCCTAAGCGGCCCAGCCCCCTGCTCCTCCCCTCCAGATGTTCACCCTTTTCCTCACCGCTGGGTCTCCGCAAAACCCAGCCGAAATGCCTTTTGTATCGGACACTCAAGGGCTCCAGGGGCAGGGGGATGGATGTCGGGTGGAAGCGCCACTTCTGTCCCCAGCTCTGGGCACTGCACCGCCCGGGAAACAATGCTCACCTCGGCGAGGCGAGGCGGGACTTCTCGGCGAGGGCACTTCCCTCCCGGCCTCGCCCCAGGGAGAGACAGAAGGGTCCTCCCGTCGCGCCCCCCCGCCCCCGTCCGAGGTGGCCCCACAAGTTGCTGGAGGGCGGCGTGGGGTGCCCTCGCGCTTTCGGCGCGCCTCAGCCCGGGCTCTCGCTTTGTCCCCGCGCCCTCCAGGGCGCACCCCGGGGCGGCGGCGCGCGGAGGCCGGGCCGGCGGCGACGGCGGGCTCACCTCTCATTGTCCGCGGCGGAGGCGGCGGCGGCGGCGGCGGCGGCGCTCCGGAACCCCGGCAGGATGTGGCGGAAGCTGTGGTTGCGGTCCAGCTTGGGCTGGCTCTTGGTGCGCTTGATGGAGCCCTTGAGGCGGCGGCTGAGGAAGCCCTGCGCGCGGGGCGACAAGAGGAGGAAGGGGAGGCGGGGTTAGCGCCGCGGCAGCGGCAGGCCCGGGACCCGCGCGGGACCCGCGCCCTGGCTCGGGCGGCCGCGCGGCCGAGGGCGGGCGCGGGCTCGGGCTCGGCCCCTGCAGCTAGCGGCCCGCGCCGCCCGCCCGCCGACCGAGCGCCGACGGCCCGGCCCGCGCAGCGCGGCCCATCCCACCCGCGCCGCCTGCCCGCCCGCCCGCCAGCCAGCCACGTCGCCCCCGCCCCCTAAGCCGCTGTTGCCATGGCGACGCCGAGCCGAGCCGCGCCGGCCGCGACCGAGGACGCCCGAGCCCCCCGCCCGGGAGCGGGGGCGGGGCAAGACCCCGGGGCCGAGGGGGCGGGGCTGCAGGGGGCGGGGCCCCTCGGGGGGCCTCCGCGGCGACAGCCCCCTCACCTCTTACAGTAACGAGGTCACACCCCCCACCCACCTGGAGGAATGCACGCCCCTCTCCCGGTCTCGGATTGCCAGAGCGCCTTCCTCCACCCGCGAGGTCGACGTTCTCAGCCGGGTTGGTACAGATGGGGGAAACTAAGGCTCTGCGAGCAGGCGTCCGGTCCCCTGGGGAACAGCCGGCCAGCGCAGCTCCTGGCCACCTGGACCCTTAACCTGGGCGTCTTTCCTTTCGCAGGCGACTGTCACAGGCCCTCGGGGTGTAGCCCTTTGCCTGGAACCGTTGTACCCCATCAGGAGCAACCACCTTGGCGACAGGGTGACCTAGTATCTAGCTCCGGGAGGGACCGAGGGGCTGATGGCTTTGCTGAGCATCCCCACTGCGTTCTTCAAGATTTGGAGCCAGGTCTGAGGGAAGGCTAGACCTTCTGTAGAGGGACTGCTGCCTGCTGGCCCATTCATGACCCGTGGCGGGTAGGGGTCCACTCCTGGGAGGAGTAGGACAGACCTCAGCTGCCCCCGTCCCCATTCGACCACTCATCCATCTGTCAGGCTGTGCTGCACTCTGAGACCAGAGCCTAAGCTGAGCCCAGCTCCCAGAGCTCCGGGTCTAATGGAAGAGACAGGGAGAGGCAGCGTTCAGTAGAGCAGGTTGAACCAGTCTACCCTGGGGTAGATTTGGGGTCTCAAGGGGCCACAGCCTGGGGTGTTCTGGACTTGGTACCTTCAGGCAGTTGGAGGGAGAGGAAACCTGAGGGAAGAAGGATTCCTGTGGGTGGAGTTGTCTGAGAGGGATTCTGGGGACTCACCCACCCCGCCTCAATTCCAGGTGATATAAGGACAGAAAGGAATGGGATATTAACTCATTTTGAAGTTGACGCTATACACAATCTGAACGCCACATTTCACCCATCACACAATAAAGGGTAGGCTTGGTGGCCCTCTCTGGTCTGGGGAGAGAGTTGGACATTTGCTGTAGGCCACGCCCTTGCTGTGATCTGTCCATCTCTATGGCCCTAGCACCCTAGATGTGATGAGGGCAAATGCTAGTTGCACACGTCATCTCACATCACCCACACAGAAATGACAGAGAAACATCCCCTTCTGCAAATGAAGAAACCTCGCTCAGAGAGGTGAAATAACTCACCCAAGGACACACAGCTTCCAGACCTGCCTAATGTCAGAGCTTTTCTCACAGGACCCCTCTCTTCTGCCCACCCTCTTCAAGCTTTCCCTTTTCCCATCTTTCTGCCGCTACATTTGCCCCCTCCATCTCTCCCGTCCATAGAAGACTTATCCCCGTGGCTGTCTGTCTGAATTCTGCACCTCCTTCAGGGGCCAGCTGAAATGCCACCTTTATTCAGGCCTTCCCAAGCAGTGGAGTCCAAATGCCTCTCACCTCAACAGCCTGGTGTCACCCATCAAGGTACTCAAATCAGCTGCAGTTCAACAACTCTCTCTTAGGGGTTAGGGACTACAGGCGGGACCCTCTTCCAGAGGGGTGACCCACAGACAAGGCCTAATGCAGAGGGACCACAAATGGTAGCAGGCCAGGGGAGCATGAGGCTCTCCAGGAGACACAGCATGAAGGTAGGGACCTACACCTCAGAATTAGCTCTGGTCTCTCCCAACCTTGGCCTCTTGCCAGGTGTGGGGGGAGAGGGGATGCACCTGGCTAACTTGGATGGGTTCTTCTCTCACAGGTGTGGTTGTCAAGGAAGTTCCCCCAATGGGCTTGTACTTTTTATTGGCTTTTATTTTCTACACTGATGAAAATTTCACAAATTTTACACTCTTGTGGTACAAAGAACCACAAAGCATGTGTCACAATTTATGGAGCTTATTATGTAGCAATATGGACAGCTTTATCCTATTCCTGAGGTTAAAAAGAAAAAGTTTCCTTCCTTCTAAGAGGCTGAGTGGCACAGTATCACTTGTCTTCCCCACCCCCACCCATCAAGGCTACCCTTAATGCTCCTCTGATAAGAATTACTTGTCATCCTTGAAGCCTACTCTGAATGTCCTCCCCCACCCAAACTGACCATGACCTTGGGGACTCAAACTCTCTATAATATTCACTCATTCACCATTTGTCAAGGGCCTACTATGTGCTCGTAGGCACAATGACCAAGACCGCCATGAACACTATGAGGGGAGCAGTGTATAGAATAACAAGAGGACAGGGAGCTCAGATTCACTGGGAGAGTGACTTGTCAGGGGAATGGGGAAGACCCCATTAACCCCCACCTCACCCACATGTCCACCCTGGAGGACCTTGTGTCCCCCAGAGGACCCAGCTCAGGACTCCACATATGGCAGGCTTATTAACAAACGCTCATCACCCCAGAAAGCCACAGCTGGCTCGGGACCCCGATCCAAAAGACTGTATTAAAAGGGTGAATAAGGCCCAGAGAGGGAAGGAGTCTTTCCCAAGGTCACACAGCAAGGTTAATCAACATTCTCTGCCCTGCCCAATTTCACAGCTTGCTTATTGACCTCCTTCATGAGGTGAAGGGACAAGTGGGGCTCCTCAATCAGCCCTGGATGAAGAGAGATGAGCCTTTTCTCCTGTCCCTTCATGGGCAGGTCCCAGGATGTGATTTCTGGAGGCAGCTGCAGCCCTGAACTCAGGAAGAGGGACTGACTGGCCTTCAAGTCAGAAAATCTTGTTCTAGACCCAAGTCGACCTTTAGTGAGGGGTAGTGGGCAAATCACATCCCTTCTTTCAGTAAGACAGGGTTCTCGATGCTCACTGCAGTGGAGCCCACTGACAGCCCAGTGGCTGAGAGCTGGGAGCCAGAGGCAGACAAACGGGCTCAAATCCATCAGCGCCATAGACCGCTGGCAGCGAGATGGTAGGCAAGGCTCCTCACCTCTGTGAAATGGGTGGCGGCTGCAGTGAAGATTAAGTAAGACAGACAAAGCCCTGCCCCCACCCCAACTTTCCACACCCCCAGGGCCTGACTTTACCCACCTTCTCCAGGAGGCCATCCCTGACTACATACTCCAGCCCCGCTGATCACACCCCTCAGGCCAGCTCGAGTCCTCTCACACCACTTGTGTTTAAATCTTAGTTCAGATAAGCTGTGGGCAAATTACTGGACCTCTCTGAGTCTCAGTGTCCCTATCTGTAAAATGGGTTAAGGATGATACCTACTCTATTGGGTTGTGGGAAGGATTAAATGAGGTAAGCTATCCCCAGTAAAACGATAAATGCTAACCGACGAAACACAGTGGTTGCCAGCTTTATTAGTATTATTACTGAGGTTGGCTCTGATACAGCCACCAATTTTTGCCCCGAGAAGGTATGTGACCGCTCCAGGTGGGAGTCTGTCTGGGCTCTCTGAGGAGCTTGAAAGCAACATGGCAGTGGGGACAGGGCTGGTGTCCTGCCTAGTGAGTGAATGAACGTGCTTGCAGAAATTATCCTGAAGCCACAGAATATCACTCAGTTTGGTAGTTTTGAACTCTTTTAAACAAGCACTTTCTTCTAAAGCAACCTCACAGAGACTCCGGAGGTTCAAAGTGCTCTGGCAGGCGGGGCTGCACAGGTGGAGGCCTCAGCTTTCATTCACTGGCGCAGGGACTGATGTCTAAAGCTCAGCAAGGTGCCTGCACAGTCTGCAGGGACCAAGCCTGCCCCCTCCCCAGATGGGGCTCTCTGCCTCTGCTCACACAGCCCTGTTGCCCTGCACTTCGCAGGCAGCTATGCCACTGTGCTTAGGTCCACTGAGGCCCCAGGGGCTTTTGCACGAGGCTGCTGCCTGGTGTCACCACCCCCAGCCCTTTGGTGACAGGGTGTGGACAGCCCTAGTAGCCTATGCCCATCTCTGTGACAGCTCCCTGCCCGTGAGGATGGCCTCCCTCCCAGCTGAGCCATGTCAATGATCCAAGCCCCTTCAGCTTCCAGCCATGTCAATGACCAAAGTGCAACAAAGTGCCGAGTGGAGGACCGAGGCCCATGGGGGTCTCTGGCTGGCAGGACCCGAGTCGTTGGCTGCTCCCTCATCCATGTTCCTGGCACTCCAACTTGCTGCCCCCACGCTGACCCTGGCCACGGCACTGCTTCTCCAAGAAGTTCTGGGAGACTTTCTCAAAGCCCTTTCAGAATTCCAGACATGTGATTTCTTCATTCATCATTTCAATCAATTCCATGTGATGATGACTGATGATAAATTACCAGTTATCGGCCTTCTGCTCTGCCACGTCGCTCTGCCCGGGGCACTCACAGAACGCGTCCGGAGCCCGAGGAGGGGATGCCTAGGAGGGCCCAATGCCTCTTATAGGGAATCCTCGTGAAGACATGTGCTTCAGAATTCAGGATGTTTGGGGTTTTCAAGTGGGGAAACAGAGGCTCAGAGAATTTAAGCCACTTGATGAGAGCAGCAGAGCTGTTAGGTGGTACAGCTGGGACCGTAACCAGGAGAGTTCTAGCCCCTGAGTGGGCGAGGCAGGGATCCCTTTACACGTGCATGCACGCCACACATGCACACACATGCACGCACGCACACATGTGTCAAAGACCAGAACGGAAGTGACTGCTCAGCCCCTCCTCCCCACGCCCCAGGCTCCATGGTGGGCCTGGGGAAGGGAGGAAAGAAGGGAAGGTGGGCTTCTCCCTAAGTGCAGGGCTGTCACCTGGGCCTCACAGGTGAGGACCTGGAGGGTTAGGGAGGGGAGCCTTGCCCAGACCTGTCCTCACATGTGCATCACTCCCCACCCAGGAGGCAGCATCTGGGCGCCCGTGGGTTTGCATTCCAGCAACACCACTGGGAAACCCGGGAGTCCTGTGTCACCACCGGTCTCGGAGCCACCTTCTCAGCTGAGTGTAAAGCACTCAGCACCATGCATGGCGCATAGTAGGTGCTCTACCAGCCCCCGACTCCATCATCTATTCGGCCCCGCATCCTCAATACCCCCTTCATCACCTTCTCCCTTTTAACAAACCAACCCTGGGTCACTGCAGACAGGTGGGTGGGCCTGACCTGTCTTTGACTCCCACTGAGCCCTCGGCTACGCACCCTGGGCCCCTGAGACGGTGCTCAGGAGGGAGGCAGAGCCCCATGGCCCTCCCTCAGCCGAGGCCCAGCCAGCCCCTCCTTTGTGGCCATGCCTAGGACCTGCACCCAAACAAAGATCCTTCAAAGAAGGAGGCTGTTTTAACAGGCGTGTCTCTCAATTTCTTTCTGAGGCTCTGTGCACATGCCAAAAGCACACCTAAATAAACAGGAAAGGGAGGGGGAGATCCCATCCAGATATCACCGCCTCTCTCAGCCCCAGGAGAGGAGATCTGCCAGGCCCAGAGGCTGGCAGGCAGACCTGACACCTTGGCAGGCTGGTAGGGACACCACCTCACTGCACCCTGGCACAGGCTCCAGGAAGGGGCTGGGGGTGGCGAGGAGTACTGCTTCTAAGATAACAGGGTGAGAGCTGGGAGGGCCCACAGCCGGCAGCCAGGCCAACGCCCACGTGATACAGGTGAGCCACCTGAGGCCCAGCAGGCAGGGGGACTGTCCCAGAGTCACCGAGCAGGGCAGTGGAGAACCGTGGCAGACCCTAGGTCCCCTTTCTCCTCGCCGCAGGCACGCTTCCAGAACCTCCCAGGCTCCCCATGGTTCCTCTTTCCAGGCCTCAGTCTTCCCATCTGTACGCTGAGGGCCGGGCTGGGTGATCACCAAACTCCTTTCCAGAGCTGATATTTGATGATCCTCTAAAGCTAGAACGGCTGCTTTTCACAGCTGGGCTCTCCCACGCTTGGCACTAACAGTACCAGCAAATTCTGTGGCTTTGCCTGAATCCTTCAGATGCACTATTCCTCCTGCCCTCTGTCCCTTTCCTGGGGCTCTGCCCTCAACAAGCTGCCAGACCTCCCTGGCCTCCTCCCCTGGGAACGATGCACCATCAAAGAGGGTCCCGGGTGGGGAATGACTCAGTAACGTGGAATGTCAGACACTGTGACAGGTGAAAGGGGGGAGGAATTTTAAGCCAGGATCAAGATGGTGCCTTCCCAGTGGCCACCTACTCACAGGCCAGCGTATGCCCATGGAACCCTCCCCAAGCCCATGCCGGGGCTTCTTTGAACATAAGACCGCCACACTCCACCTTACCCAGAGAAGCTAGCCAGACTACTCAGATCACAAAAAGAGAGCCAATTCACTGGCCATGAGAACCAGGAAGGGACTGGAGCCTGACACTCAAGGGTCACTCTTGCCTGGATAACTACACCCAAACATGTCCACATGGAGAACTATCCAGGGCCGGAAACACACCCAAGTTCAGACATGCATGGTGCACATGTTGGGGTGCAGGGGAGGGGAACGTGGCCACAAAGAAGTACAAGTATAAACATGACAGGTCTCCCTCGCACCACCAGATACACACGCCTCAACACACAGATACACACAAACGCATTGCACACTGACCAGCACACACACACACACAGCCATGAAACAAACATACAAATACACTGAGACAGGCTCACAAATGACAGAATGACGCTGACACCCAGGCCAAACACACAGGCCCGCACGCACTCACGTTCACAGCCATGGCAGGAAGCGAGAGCGGTCGGGTAGGCTCAGAGAGCTGCAAGCCCTGATCTCGGGCCCGACAGGAGAAAACGGCTCCACGCTGCCGCCACCACGGTCCTGCCTGCTCTGCCGGCACGGCCTCACTTTGTGCCAATCTCTGAGAACGACCCACTTGCTTCTCTCACACCCTGAAAACTGTCTTCACAGCTCTCTGAACGTGTGGTTTCTGGGCACCTGGGGGCCTGGCAGGTTGTTCTGCGGGGCCCCACCCCTACCCGGAGCTGGAGTCCCCTGCCCCAACATCCCTCCTCTGGCCCATCACCACAGCTGAAATGCCACCATTTGACACACCTCTTTAGGCCCTAGGGTTACCTTGATCGCTAGGAATCCCTAGGTATAATGCAAATACCTCTCCCCATCCCCCAAGGAGGCACGGTAGCACAGGTTCTCACCACTTAATGGCTCTGGGCCTTAGGCCAGTGACCTAACTGTCCGAGCCTGTTTCCTCTTCTATAGAGTGGGAATAATAGCAGCCACCTCATAGGTTGTCGTAACGAGTCAGTGAGATCACTCATGGAAAGAACGCAGCCCATTTCCCGGCACACAGTAAAAATACTAGCTTATATCATCATCCATGACACTGTTATCATTTTTATTGCTCAGACTTTGCTCGGCCACCAGGGGCCAGCCCAGCAATTAGCCAGAAGGAGGCAGAAGGCAGCAGCTTGCAGAAGCAATCTCCAGGACCCGAAACTCCCGTGACGGAGAAGAGAACTGGTCAACGGCTGACGCGGTGTGTGTTTCCTGAACCTCTCCATGTGCTGAGCCCCAAGAAGGCCTGGCTTTCTGCCTTCAAGGGTCCCCCGGTGCAGCTGGAGGGGTGGCCGCGGCCGTTCCTAGGCGCCTGCAGGAGCCTCCTCGCTGCTTTGGCTGCCTCCGACCCCGCCACCCTCCCTTGTCCATTCTCTGAGAGCATCCTGAGGCACCCTTCGGAAAGCAGAGGAGACCCTGCCATGGGCCAGCCCCACCCCCTTCCACAGCTCCCCAGGCCTCCTGGGATGAAGGCCTAGCTCCTTGGTGAGACCCAAGGCCCCTGATGATCTCCCCCAGCGCTCTGGCCCCGGTGGCTTCGGTGGCATTTTTGGAACTGCCAGCTTCTCCTGCCACAGGACTGTGACACAGGCTGTTGCCACTGCCTAGAACAGAGCCCCGCTTTGCCCAGCGGGCCCTGCACACCCTTCAGTCTCTCCTCAGTCTCCTCCTGGGCCTCCCCGATGCCCTCAGACTGAGCCAGGTCAGCCTGCGGACCTATCACAGTTATTGTTTTACACACATTTGCTTCATGCCTCCCCCCACCACAGGATGGTGGGGGCCATCATGGCCTGGGTCCCCAGTGCTGGACACCCGGCAGGTATTCCATAAATCCTTCCTGAATGAATGAACAAGTATTTATGATACAAAAGAAAAAGGTGGAAGGCAGAGAACGTGCTCTGGGAGGCTTTTTAAGGGATTCCACTTGGAGTCAATCTGGGTGGACTTACTGGAGGAGGTAGCTTTTGAGGGCATAATAGAAACGTTGAAGGTGAGGCAGCATGTGGGCCTGCTGAGATCATCTGGGGCAGGGCAGCCGTATAGGGGTATTCCAGGCAGAATCACAGCACAGGCAACAGTGTGGAGGTGGGACAGCAGCGAGTCTGGCTGACTTGGAGGGCCCTTGGAGTGATCACAGGCCCCTCTGACCTCCAAGTTACACCCAAGCCTAGGCTCATGACATGGGGCATACAACCCCCTCCCCAGTGCAGAGGACACCCAGGTCAAGGGGGGCCCTTAGAACCTCTGAGAGTCTACGGGAGGGAGGAGGGGGCATGCAGTTGGGAAGCAGGTGGGGGTGTGAAGGTGGGAGGGGGAAACAGGGACATCAGAGAGACCCTCCTGGTACCCGGCAGTGCCCAGGACTGAGCGGCATCAGTGAACAGAAACCAGACACTCATCCCTAAGGTCTCAAGCAGGGATGTGATAACCTAGAGCAGCCAGGGAGTGACTCACTCCCATCAATCCTCCGGCTGCCAACACTTGCCTTAGCCCACCCCAGAGGTCAGGATGGCCACACACACTTCATCAGCAATTTAAGCCCTCAGCCAGTCCTGACCTTGGGGTGGGGAGTCCAGCACGAGGGCTGCATGGCTGCGGGGAAACCGACTCCATCAGGGAGCCACACCCCTGCCGCAAGCTGTCTACTCTCTCCATCTGCCTCCCTCCAGGCCCTGTTACTGAGGCCCCGGCACCAGGCCAGTCTTCCCGGGGTGACTCACTGCTTCTCCCCCATCAGAACATCCCTTTCCTGTGTTCTGTGCACTCTGCATGAGTGAACGCTCTCAACAGAGGCTGCCTGGCAGAAGTGGCAAGAAAACCATGCACAGACTCAAGAAATCTGGGTTCAAAATCGAGCTCTGCTATTAACAATAATGAGAACTATTCCAGTGTATTAATAAGAGCAAGCCAGATATGTTTCTTAAACTCCGTCTAAGCTTCAGGCACTATATTAGAGCTTTACACGACTTATCTTGTTTAATTCTCATAATCTAATGTGCAGATGAGACAATGGAGGCTCAGAGATGTTAAGCTACTTGCACAAGGTCACACAGCCAGGAAGTGGCAGAGCTGCCTTGATGCCCAGAGCATCAAGGCAGGGAAGGGGAGCTATCCTCTTTCTCCCTGGACCAAGAGCCACCAGGGAGCACCAGGAACCCAGGGTGCTCCAGCCCCAGAGACCAGTGAACACTAGCGGGAGGGAGAGGCGAGGGGCGGGCAGCAGCCCCATAAATCCACCTGAGTGAGCAATGCTTTTAAAAGCCCTTTTCACTACAGGATACAAAATGCCTCATTTGGGGAGAGGATTTTATAGGCTATTTCTCCTCCTGGGTTGATTTACCGTCTGCAGGCCAGGCTCACCTAGGCGTCCTGCCCCTGAGAGATCACGGGAACACAGGTGGTGGAGGCAAGGTCAATTTCAAGGCAAGACTGCGGTGGTCTGGGTGACTCGTCCTGACCTCCTCCCACGCCGGTGGCCACGCGGCCTCAGAGACGCAGTGGGCTCTCAGGAGCAAGGAGGTAGAAGCTCACCCCCCTCTCCTCACCACGCCCTCACTTGCTGGATACATTCACCTCCACATCTCTCATGCACCTTCATCCCACAAGCCCCTCTGGTGCCCGCCACAGGTGAGGTCCTGCCCCAATGCCTGGGGCTCAGAGAAATCAGAAACACTCACTGCCCTTGAGAAAGTCACCACGTCTGGTTGGATGGTTAAGTCACAGCATCTAGGTTCTGGAGCCTGGGGAGGGGATGCCTGCAGGAGCCAATGGGGGAGCAGGCGGGGGGGGGGGGGGGCGGTGTACAAGGGAGCTCTCGAGGACAGGAATGGGGAGGAAGTGTGGACGGAAGGACCAGCCTGTACAAAGGCACGGAGGCTGGGACAGGCCTGGGGAGCTGGATCCCACTCCCTGGCAGCCATCGAAGGCACTGGAGCAGGGCAGTAACCATCATGGCTCATTTTAGATGTTCTTTAAGCAATTCCATGAGAAAAGTTACTCATCCCCATGCAGGGCCTTGTGTCGGAAACAGATGTCATTGCTGCCATTCCAAAGAGGGCCTCCTGGCTTTGGAAACAATTCCCACCCGAAGATTCAGATATAATTATGCCTGCCATCCAACCCAAATGCCACTGGATGTGACAAAGGCAATCACTGCATTTGCATTTGGGAGGAGGGCAAAGGCATCTGAGCCCTGCCCCCCACACCCAGTTTCCTGGGTCCCCTGGGAAAGGGGAAGGCCTGCAGGGGCCACACAGGGTGGGGTAGGAAGAAGGGAGAAGTTCCCTCCCACCCAGGGCATCTGCCCTACACAGGCACTTTCTGACCTGTGGGGGCCAGGCCAGCTGAAGGCAGGGACGGGACAAGATGAGACCAAATGCCAGCTCTGTCCCTGACTGGCTGTGTGACCTGAGACAACACAACTCCCCTCTCTAGACCTCAGTGTTCTCTTCTATAAAATGGAGTGAATAACAACACTGGCTAGCAAAGACCAGGCTGTGTGTTGTGGGTCAGGCTCTGCAAGACCTTCACTCTCCAGGCTTGCAAGCTGAGTGAGCTTCAGCAAGTTCTTCACTCTCTGTTTGCCTCGGTTTTGTCACTTTAAAAAAGTGGGGTTTGCGTTATCTGCCTCTTGGTATGGTAAGATACTCAGGGAGGGCTCAGCAGAGGACCTGACCCAGAGGACTGTGTAAAACAGGTTTTACGACTCCCCCACTCCCCGCCTACTTGTGCAGACAGCAAGGAGCTGGCAGAGCTGGGATTCGAACCCAGGTCAGCTGGACTTGTTCAGAGGACAGCCACGATGGAGTGTCTGTTGGTCCAGCCCAGTGACCGTGGTACAGAGACACTGCCAGCCTGCACACTGGCCCCCTCATCCTGTGCCCCACCTCCTGCTGAAAGGCAGCCTCGGCCCCAGACCTTGCCCTTCTCCATGTCCCTGATGAGGGTCCCCTTTCAGAAGCCCCCAGTTCTCTGGTCAACCCAGCCCAATCAGCTCAGCCAACGGTGCCAGGCCCAGCCGCCACAGGAGCTCCTGTTTTGAGCTGTTCTCTACCTGGCAGTGGGCTCTGCGGCCTGTTTAGCTGGAACCCCATGGCTCCAGGGTGGGAGAGGAGGCCCCCAAACCCCTGGGATTCCCATTCTCCTCTGGGAGTTGCTGCCCAGGCAGCCACTTGCTGCCCTCTGCTGCCCCCAACCGGGCAGAAGCCACCCTGCGCAGACACCTCCAGCCTCCATCTGTACTCACCACCTGGGGAACTTGGTCTCTGGTCTCTTGGGGACCCCTTCACCCCCCTCTCGACCTCCTGGTATCAGAGCTGAGGCCTAGAAGCTCTGTCATGGGCCGTGTCGTTTGGGGACAGCAGGTGAGGGGTGCGGCAGGGAGGACCCCAGGCTCTGGGGAAGGGGTGGGGTGGGATAAGCCCCACCCACCAGAAAGCGGGGCAGGGCGTGAAACTGGCTGAATGCCTCCCGGTGCCAGGCACTGGGCCCTCACAGCTGCCCTGTGAGCGAGGGGCACCAGTGCTTGTTTACAAATGGGGAAAGAGAAGCTCAGAGTTGGGGACCCTGCCTAAGTGATCCCACAGAGGGGAGCCGTGGGGCTAAGATTCAAATCCTGCCCCATCCCAGGTAGACCTATGAGAAGAGCCAGTACTACTATATCCCCAGGACCCAGGGAGGTATGAAGAGAGGGAGAAAGACCCCCAAATAGCATCCCACCTGCCAATCACAGAGCCTGCGGTTCCACTGTGAGTGACTCACACTTCCAATTGATAAGGCTCCTTTTGTGCAAGGAACCTGTAACACAGGGACTGGGGCGTCAGCCACTGACACCTTAGTGGGGACCGGTTTATCCAACTCCTTGCCATCCACAGGCTCAAGTGCAGGGCCTTACAGGGATGTCCTAGAAGTACTGCTGGAGGACCACTGGGCAGAAACGGGTGGGTGGGGGTGCAGAGGCTGTCCTCACTCCCCTCTCCATCCTCCCAACCATGCTGCTGGAGCCAAGCTGGCACCTCCCGCCACGAGGCAGGAGATTCCAGGGCTCCTGAAGTGGGTTCTTCCTTGCAGCCCTGCCCTCGGGGACCTCTAAAAGGGCATTCTAAGCTCAGGCACTGAGGGCAGGGAGGGATGCTGACAACCTGCTTGAGAACAGCAGTTTGCTTGCCCACTCCCTGCCCTCCATCCCTCATCCCCTACCCTGGTGCTGACCTCTGTGCACTGAAGGGGCTGCAGACTCTCCCAGCCTGGTCAGGTGTGCTGCTCTGAAGGACACACTGCACTCCACGTCTGCTCTGGCCAGCTCTGGCCCACCCTCACCTCCCTCTCTGGGGACTCCATACACCTGTTCATACAGCCCCCCATGCCATTGGCTCTATGAGATGCGGTGGGTCTCCTGTCTGTCGTTCTCCAGCCACTTCCCTACACTTCAGCCCCTCAAACTGCTATCACTTGCTCACGCTGTCTTCCATCTCCTGCCTTTGCCGTATTGCTGCAGGTAGAAACTACATTTTAATCCTAGTTGTGTCAGTGCCTCCACACAGGCCCTGAAACATAGCTGGTGCTGATTAAAAATTTATTAAAAGAAAGAAAAAAGGAAGGCAGAGAAGGGAGGAAGGAAAGTAAGTTAGTTCACACCCACAATAGGACTCGCAGACCAGAGCTTGACTCCCGCCTCTGCCACTCACCGGCTGGGAGACCCTGAGCCAGTCCCTTCTCCCTGAGCCTTGCTTTCCTGACCTGTAAAATGGAGCTGATGAAAGCGCCCTCGTGTTTATTAATGGGGCAGGCAGGCTCCCAACCCAACCAAGTACCACAGCCTGCCCTCAGTCCCAGGCCTCGGATGCTGGCCTGGCCTCAATTCAGGAGACTCCAAAGAGCCCGTGGCCGCACGCTCCTGCCCTGCAGACCGTCCTGGCCGGCCCTGGCCACCCTGGGTTGTCCGTGACAACGTTGCCATCTCCTACATTCCCGCTGCAGGAAAGGGGGCCTCTCCCCACGGAAGGCGGACACACACTAAATGGATACAGACCAAAATGAGAGTAATTTGCCTTTTGGGTTTAAACCATTTAATAACCATTAGGCTCCATGAAAGGCAGGGGAGGAGGAGGGCTGAGGCTACGGGGCTTGCTCTCCCCACAACCTTCTCATTTGCGGAACAATGGCCAGGCACTGGGTGGGAGATTCCAGCTCACTGGGCTCAACAGAGCAAAGGACATCGGCCTCACAGGCAAATTCCTGGTACTACGAGGAAGTCCGGGTCCAGCACTCCTGCCTGCCAGCTGGCCACGCTGCATGGCTGACATCCCTCAACCAGCCTGTGGGCCACAGACATAGACATGTCCCATGTAAGTGTGCATCTGGGATGTGCAGAAGCTGCCTGGAGTGGTAGAGGGAGGCCCAGCAGGTATTCCAGGCAAACCTACCTTCTCTGGGCCTCAGTTTCCCCATCTGTGCAGAGACAGAGCTGGCTCGTGTGATCTGGGAGCCTGACCAGCTTTTCTGTCCGCCACCCTTATGCCCCAGTGGAAGTGGCCTTAGCTGACAAGGGGCACTAATGGGGGCAGAGAGGCAGGCTAGGAGTGGCAGTGTGCTGATGGGACATCAGGGGTAGTCAGACCCACAAATGTCCATTCCCTTCCGCCCCCTCCTCCCAGGAAGCATGATGGGGGCGGAGATAAGGGCTCAGCTGCAGGGAAAGGAGGGCAGGAGGGAGCAAGGCATAGAGAGCCCAGGACAGGAATGGAGAGACCTGGGCTCAATTCCAGGCCCTGCTCCAGACATGCTGTGTGACCTTAGGAAAGGACTCTCCCCTCTCTGAGCCTCAGTTCCTCCTCTGGAGAAGGAAGGGTTGGATCAGTTAATTTCCAACAGCATTTCCACAGTGGTGTTGAGGGGGTCACCCACAGTCCTGCATGTTTGTGGTCATGTAGCTGTTTCTGTGGATGTGACAGAGATAGAAAGATAGTTGAAATGTGGGGAGCGTTTGGGAAAGCAACAGGAAAAGGAGGAGGGGTGAGCAGCTGGAGAAACCTAAAGCCCACATCCCAGAGATCTCCTGCCCGCTCCACTCTCACTCATCATCCCCTCTGACTACTGCGTTCTATAGGGGAAAGGCCAAAGGCTTCACCCACTCACTTTTCTCTCCAGGCTCCTCTCCATCATGTCTTCCACTCATTCAACATCATCTAACCACATAGGGCCGTTGGCTTGTTCCTATTTAGTTAGGAATACTAACTGGAATACTCTTCTCCCTTTGTTCCTGACAAACTCCTACACATCCCTCAAAGCCCAGCCCCAAAGATCCTCCTCTGGGAATTCTTCCCTACCCTCTCCAGCCAGAGGTAACTGCCCCATGTTCTGGGCTCTCACAGCACCCCAGGCACACCTCCTCACAGCTTCGGGACCACTTAGGGTGCACACAATTGACCATCCAGTAAAAGTGGGTGGTTGAAAGGAACTGAGACCTGCTTCTAGAAACATCTGCAATCAACTGGTACTGAGTTTATCTGCAGCTTCCGCCAGCCCCCTGGGCCTTCCCTCCCTGACACTTCTCCTTCTCCAACTCGCAAAAAATAGCCCTGAGACCTAATTTCAGCTAAACCTTCAAACACAACTCTTCACTTTCAACTTCCCGAGGAAGAATCAATTGGCTGTCAAGTTTCCCAGAGCCTCTGCCACCTCCCACACCCAGGCCCTGCCAGCTTTCCTCAAGGTCGATGGGAGGGGATGGGGGCAGAGGAAGGAGGAAAGAAGAACCTAGCCCACACCAGAGGAGGTTAGGTCTGGGGAGGGCGGAGGGCTGAGGGGATGCATGAGGAGACCGGTAAGAGTCACCATCTTCTTAACGTCCCAAATCAGACCATGAATTCCTCAAACATGAGGTGGCAGGTGAGAAGGGACAGCGTGCTGCTGTTAGGAGTCCCTGGGCTTCAGGAAGGGGGATGGGTCCATGCAGAGCCCCTGAAACCAGCCCAACAGTCTGTGCAGATCCAGGCCCCCAGCTTGCTGTCTGCCTGCCTCCCCCACCTCTGACCCTCTCTCACTTCCAGGATTCCCTGCTGGCTGCAGAGAAGACAGACCTGGCTTCGAATCTCAGCTTCGCCATCTCTTTAAAGCCCAAAAGCTGAAGGCCAGAGATAGGTGGGAGGTCCCTTTGGTCACCTGCTCCCAGTTCCTTCCCCATCCTGCCCTCATCCAGGACCCCCACGGTTCTCAGGGCACACCTAGCATCCTAGCCTGCTAGCATCCTAGCACCGAGTGACCCCGGGGAAGCACTCCCCCACCCTCCAACTCCACCTGTAGGTAGAAGGAAGTTGTGCCAGGTTGGAAAAAGGTTCCATATCTTACCCAGGTCACAGAGCTGGCGTGAGGCTCAGCCCCAGGTCTGCTGACTTTACAGCTCTTTCCCTTAGTTACTGTATCAAAATGTTTAAGCGGCTACTGTATGCTCAAACCTCAAAGTCCACTCCCCCCATTTTACGGAAGGGTAAACTGAAGCTCTCCCAGGGTCACATGGTCTCCAAGAGGTACAGGTAGGACCAGCACTGAGCCTCTGATGCCCTGTGGGGTGACTGCGGTCCCAGGCTGACTCACAGAAGGGTAAGGGCTGCACGTGGGGGTGCAAACAGCCCAGACACAGAAGCGTTCCCAGCTGGGTGGTGACCTGGTCAAGTCTAGCCCCTCCCGGGCCTCAGTGTGCATGAAGAAGGTGGACAGAGTGAGTCCTACAGACCTCGATGGGATTCTCCATTAAACTACATCATCGCCAAGGGGCACCACTGTGAGAGGTGGTGACATCTCAACACCCTGGTTTGAAATGGCAGCGAAGATGACAGTTACTCAAGTACATCCTGTGGCATCTCCCCTGCCTCCTCCAGGCAAATCCATGTTCCCCGGGTTCCCTCGGTGGGGCTGCACAGCACAGCAGTCAGCGAGCATGTGAGCATGTGGCTTGTGGGAGCACACGAGGGTGAGTGCGAGTTTGGGCTGCAGGGGAGAGTGTGTGCTTCTGGTCCTGCCCAGGGTCTGTGTCAAGTCTGTCCCTAAGGCCCAGGACAGGGGCACTTCTGACCTTCCCCCTCCACCCCGACCCTCCCCGGATCTTTACTGCTCTGGAGCCAAAAGAGGAAACGCAATTCAGATGATAAGGGTGGATTTCCTGGGCTAAGCATCTGCCGTGGGTCAGACCTGGACTGGTGTGTACACATAAGGGTCCACCAAGTCCTTCAAGGAAGGTCAGTCTTTCCATACTTTACTGAGAGCACACGTGGGTCAGGCAGGTTGAGTGACTAACGAGGTCACACAGGTCATGGAAGAGCCGGGATTTAAACCCAGATCCCCCGCTCTGAGCTCCCTAGCTCCCCCAGCTCCGAGCACCAGCCCAGGATAGCAACTCGACTCACACCCCTTTCCTTAACGGCTGTACACAGAAAAGGACCAAGGTGCCAAGCAAAAGGACACGAAAAGTAAATGCCCAGCAGTCCTGGTAACCATGCCTGGCTCTGTCACTCAGGAGCTGTGTGACACCAGGCAAACAACGTCACCTCTCTGAGCCTCTGTTCCCTCATCTGTGACATGTGGACACTAATCGTACCTCCCCCAGGGTTGCTGTGGGAAGTGGGTAAAATGAGGGCTGAACATGCTTTCCATCCTGCAGATACTAATCTCGCAGGACTGTGAGTCCAGGGGCCTGGTGGCTCAGAAGGCTGGCTCTGGTTCTGGCTTTGAGCCACAGGTGGTTTCCACACCAGGAATCAAAATGAAGATGACATGACAGGAAAAAAGCCAAGCCTAGCTGGCAATTAAAGAGCTGCAAAGTATAGCAATCTCAAGGTGTGATGATACACCTATCAGAGCAGCAAAAGAAAGGGAAGAGGGTAAAAAGTGATACTGAGGGGGTCCTGGGAGGGTGTGGGGAACGGTCCCCCTCCTCTAGTTTCAGTCCAGTCAGAGGGTGTAGCATGCTTGCACACTAGGGTGAGGGAAACCTGGGTTCAAATCTTGACGCCACCATGATGAGCACTTGGAGTTCAGGTGAGAGACTTCACCTCTCTGAGCTTCAGTTTTCTCATCTGTAAAATGGGGTGGTAAAAGTATCAGCTTCAGGGTTATCTCAAGGATTAAAAGAGGTTGAATAGGTAAAACTGTGAGCATAGTACAGGGGCTACATTATGATTAGTCATCGTTCCCTAAGACATCCTGAAGGCTCAGCCCTGGCAGCCATGGCCCTGGGGGTCCAGGGAGGGCAGGACTTGGCCTCTGCTCCAGCTGATTCAATCAGGGTCTCCCAGGTGCCAGCCTCCTGGACCTCCCCACAGCTGGAAACCATCTCCCAAGGGCCCTGGTCTCACCCAGGGAGGTGACCGGGAATCCTTCCTCAGCACAGGTGTTCTTCTCCTCCTCACTGCCTGGAGGCTGATCTGACCCAGAGCCTGGGGCTCAGAACTACCTCTTACATGAGCTTGTTAAAAATTCAGATGTCCAGGCTCTGCTCCTGGCCCACTGCGCTGAACTCTTGAGGGGGCCCAAGAATCCATTTTGAGAGCATTTTTATGACACACAGACAAGTGGGAGAATCAGTGGCCCTGGGGAAAGCCCCATCCCCTTAGCTGAGGACTTGAGGCTCCACCTGACCCAGACCTGGCCCATCTTCCCAGCCTCACCTCCTACCCTGACCTCCAGACCCCTCAACTCCAGCCCCACCAAGCATTTCACCATTTCACAAACACATCCATTTCTAGTGTGCTTCCACAGCTGCCCCCATGCCTTTGCAACCACTGGAATGCCCTACCTGGAACTCCCTCTTTCTGTCCCTGCCTGCTCAATTTCTAAGGGCCCTTCAAGACCCAGTTCAAAAGTCAGCTCCCGGGGGACACCTTTCCCAGCCCACTCCCAGCTCACCTGGAACCCCCATATCACGCCATACAGCGACAGCCAGGCCTGTACCTTCTGTGTTCCCTCCATCAAAACCCTCTTTCCCCTGATCCCCAGAGGGCGAGCTCCTCATCCCTTGGACTTCAGCTCAACTATCACTTCCCAACCACACCACCTCAAGGAAACCCTCCTTATTTTCCCTATCACAGCAGTCTACTTTTCTCCTTCACAGCACATAGCTCCAACACAAGAATGTCAGTTCGTAAGGTCAAGGGCTTTATCTACCTGGTATTCCCTTGGCCAGTTCCTCCCACTCAGCACCAAGAATGGTACCTGGCACACAGCAGGCGCCCCATAAAAAATGGCTGAACGAATGAATGAATGGATGAACAAATGATCCAATAGCCACCTCCCCTACAGACTGTGAGCTCCCGGGGGAAGAGAACGTGTCTACTTCTCCAGCGGCTGGCAGAACATGGACAGAGGGGCACAGGGTAATGCGCTGAATGGGGCCGTGAAGGGATGTAAAACTGCAGGTGTGTGGAAGGATGGCGGGGACACAGGGGGACACGAAGAGGCTGCTGTCAAGGGTCACTGGATTCTGTTTCCATTAAGTCGTTTAGGTTTGAAATAAAAGAGTATGTGCCTGGTGGGATTACTATAATCAATAGCTGAGATATATACACTGTCCTTTGTTGATTCCAAGACATCAACGGCTGTAAGATACAGCATTATTTTATGTGCCACCAAGAAAGAAAAAACACAGCAATTAAATTACGCCACGCCATGGGCTGAAACATGAGAGATATTAAAATGTGGAAACAAAAAGTGCACGTTCTAAGGAAGCGTGGTGTGCGCGCGCATGCGTGAGGGTGTGTTTATCCGCCCGAACACTAGCCTCTCTCTTCCCAGGCCAGCTCGGCTCTGGGCCCCATGGCCCGCAGGGCTGTCTGTCCTCCGCCTGCCCCCTCCCTCGAAGGATGGGACCCCCATGTGGCCCCCCGGGGCGGGGCTGAGCCACACAGAGGGGAGCAGCTGAGCGATCGGATACCTAGAACAAGGGAGGCTGGGTGCTCTCCCGGTCCGTGAGGCTCCAGGAAGGGGGGCCGCGGGGTCGCAGAGCAGCACCCCAGGCCAGGTGGCGATGGTGACGCAGAGATAGTTACCGTGACCCGGAACGGCGCTGCCGCTGAGGGCTCCATGCTGGGGCTCTTCTCCGAGAGGCTGCCGGGCAGGCTGCGCCGGGAGCCCGGCCTTTCTTGGGGCGACTCTGTCAAGAGAGGGAGAGAGAGGGTGAGCACAGGCAATCTAGGCCACCCGGTCAGCCCCTCCTGTTACTCTCGCCAAGGCCAGGACAATACACCACTGGTTCCCATAAAATGGTCCAACCACTGTGGAAAACAGTTTAGCGGTTCCCCAAAAAGTTAAAGACAGAATGGCCACATGATCCAGCAATTCCACTCCTATACCCCAAAGCACTGAAAACAGGGACACAGGAAAATACTTGTATGCAAATGTCCATGGCAGCATTACTCACACTAGCCAGAAAGGTAAAAGCACCCCAGTGTCCATCAACAGATGAATGGATAAACACAGTGTGGTAGCTCCATACAATGGAAGGGAATTCCATCATGAAAAGAATGAAAGTTTGGGACTTCTCTGGTGGTGCAGTGGTTAAGAATCCCCGTGCCAACGCAGGGGACACGGGTTCGAGCCCTGGTCCGGGAAGACGCCACATGCCATGGAGCAACTAAGCCCGTGTGCCACAACTACAGAGCCTGCGCTCTAGAGCCCACAAGCCACAACTACTGAGCCCACGTGCTGCAACTACTGAAGCCCATGTGCCTAGAGCCCATGCTCCACAACAAGAGAAGCCACCGCAATGAAGAGTAGCCTTTGCTAGCCACAACTAGAGAAAGCCCATGCGCAGCAAGGAAGACCCAACGCAGCCAAAATAAATAAATAAATATATTTTTTAAAAAAAGAATGAAAAGTTCTGATTAATGCTGCCATCTGGATGAAACTTGAAAACATGCTTGTGTCACTACATAAGCCAGACACAAAAGGACAAATTTGTATAATTCCTCTTGTACAAAATATGCAGAATAGGCAAATTCATAGAGACAGAAAATAGATTAGAGGTCACCAGGAACTGAGGACAGGGGGGCTTGGGAAGTTACTGCTTAATGGTACAGGGTTTCTATTTGGAGTGATGGGAAAGATTTAGAAACGGACAGTGGTGATGGTTGCACAACGTTATAAATGTACCTAATACCACCGAGCTGTACACTTTAAAATGATTTAAATGGTAAATGTCATGTATATATTTCATATATATTTACCACAATCTTTTTTTAAAAAGGTCTCCTAAAACCCGCACTTCAAGACGCACATCTTGTGATGTGTGGTAATGAGCTCCCTGTTACTGGAGGTATACAAGCAGTCCCTTCAAACATGAGACTCTATGATTTCTAGCTTCCAGTTACAACAGTCTCTTCCTGAGGCTTTAAACTTGAGAGGGGTGCAAGGGCCAGGCAGGTAACGGCGTCAAGGGTAGCGGCCAGCTGCTCAGCTCCAGCTGGTTAATTCAGCATAGCAATGGGGGGCCCGGTGCAGCCAAAGCTTCCCACGGTTCAGGAGGACCTGGAAATCTGTTTTTTTTTTAATATGAAATATTCTGACTTTTAAATGGTGACAGCTCATTGAAAACTCTTAGCCACAGCCGGAGCATAGCTACTTAAATAGCCAGGTCAGTCCATCTGGCCACTTCCCCACCAGGCTCCCCCACACCAGGCTTGGCACTGGCCACCTCTTTTCCAGTGCTCGGGCTGTGGTCCCCACAAAAGCCCCCCCTCCCATTCCTGCTCCTCCCAGCCTGGCCCATCCAGCACACCCTGGAGGAAACCCATGGGTAACCTCCTCCACCCCCAGCTCTCAGCCCCCTTACGGCTCCTATAGCAACAGCCACGCCAGGGTAGCCTGTCAACGTTCTCACTTTGCACACACACTGTGTGTACGTGTGTGGGCGTGTGTGTGTGTGTGTCCTCTGCTTGACGGTGGAACTCAATGCCCAGGCCTACGCCGGCTGTATCTCCACATCCCCAGCGCCCTGCACGGAGGCTGGTGCGTGGGGGGTGCTTGGGAAAGACCTGTTGACTCAGAAGGAAGAAAAAGGACTGGATGGAGATTTCCCTGGTACCTGCGAACACAACAGGGTGCAGAGTCAGAGGCGCGTGCCCAGAAAACACACACACATGTTCATGTCCATGCAGACACTCCAACGTGTACCGGCCCGGATCCATCCCCGGATACATGTGCACGAGTGGACGTGTGGACGTGTGCACACACACAGGACAGACCATGAGGAACAGGCTTTCCCAGAAGGCAGACTGGGCTATCGGGGGCCGTGCTACACTTTCCGGTCCGTTTTCTCCATGCACACAGGTCCTCAGGAGTGTGGAGGGACAGAACTGAGCCCCTCACCCACTAGGGCAGGCCAGCGCTGAGCCCTGGCCGGTGGGCAAGCAGGCAGAGCCACTTTGAGACCTCGGGGATGGGTTCAGGCCCAGCTGCCCATCAGGCAGGCCTGGGGCCACCTCTTCTAGAAGAGCTTCCTCTTCGGCCCAGTGACCACCAGGTCTTAGGGCCTCTGCTTCCCTCGTGGTGCTTCCTACTTTGACCTTTCCTCACTGCCCTCCCCCACCACGGTCTCTGCTAGTCACACACTAGGGGAGACCCACTTTTTTCGGAGATTTCCCCGAGCAATCTCTTCCTGTGCCCCCTCGTCTGCCTTCATCTCTCCTCCCACCCCCAGCACCTCCTGTCACCTCTACCTGGGGGCCTTCCAGAACTAACCACTGTGCCCACCCAGGTGTGAGGCACTGCCCTCAGCCTCTGACACACACACACACACACCTGGCCATACCTTCCCTGTCCCTTCCTGGGCAGGTGGGCCCTCACACCTCCAGGCAAGAGACACACAGAGGCACCTGGTAGGACACAGGAGCCAAGCGAGGCTGCCTCTCCTCTAAGATCAAGACTGATGTCCCTACAACCTCTGCAGAACACGGCCATTGCCTGCTGGGTCTGAGCCAGGGGGCACTCAGAGGTTGCACGGTCCAACCACCATCTTGTAGATGAGGAAGCTGAGATGAGAGGAAAGGAACTTATCCACTAGCTCCTAACCCAGTAGATAGATAGCAAAGACCCTCATGGGTGCTCCCACAGTAGCCGTAAACTTCAATTCAGATGCCCTGGGGAGCATTTCTAACCACTTCCAGTTTGGCACTGCACAATTCAAACTGATTTTTGCTCAAATAAACTCAAAATTAAAAAAAAAACAAAGCCCAGGCTCTCTCTCATCTGCGTCAGAAGGCAGAAATCCAGCAAGGGAGCTGCAGGGTAGGGTGGGTAGGAGTCCACTCTCCCTCCTGCGCTCCAGAGGAAGAGGAACCTAGGTACCTTTCTAGACAGCTTCCACTTGGCCCCAGTTCCATTCTCCATCCTTCTCCAACCCGCCTCCTGTTCCAGGGAGCCAACCCGTGTAGACCACACCAACCCAGCTTCTGGGCTCTCTGGCTCCATGGGGTTTGGCCAGTGGGGAGCCCCTGGGGGAGATCAGGGGAGGGAGGAGGGCCGCCTGGACTGGTTGCCTCCCTCCACCGAAGCTCCCCACTACCATCAGGATGACCCCATCCCCTGGGCTCTCACCTCCCAGTCACCATGCTCCCCTCCCCTCCTTCTAGCCTCAGGGGACCAGCCCCAGCTGCCACTAGCTCTGGGGTCCTGCACTCCTCTTCGTTGTTCCCCACACCCAACCACCCCTGACATCATCCTGGTGTAAGTGCCATCTGCTTCCCGCGGGACCCCTACGGATCCACCAGGCGGGATCTCGGCTGCCTGAGAACCAGGCCCCACTCACAGAGCTGGCGGGAACCCCTTTCCACACAGATGGGAAGCTGTGACGTGCCCGGGGGTCACGCTGAACCACAGGCGCAGAGTCTGAGTCAGGCCAGGCTCCCTCCTGACCCAGCACCCCAAACAGCTCCCCACAGGAGCCAGCAGCCGACACCAGCTCCAGACACAAAGTTAGTAATAATGACCACATGGATCGCTGGGGTACGGACCAGTGTTTCTCTACCTTTTGTTCATTCCCCCTAAGGAGTCTTTTTAATTTCCTAGTCTCTCCCTCAACAAAATTCTAATACCACAGAAAGACAGTAAGTGTCTTTTCGCACTGTATGTATATTAGGCTTGATACAGAAAAAGAGTGAGATTTTTTCACCTTCCTAGAATCAATTTTTTTGTCCACGGAGGGGCAATACTGCCCCCATGGAGACACAATGAAATATAATCCCCACCTAACAACTTGGACAGCTATGGGGAGCTCCAGTTTCCAGATGAATAAATTGAGGTCCTGAGAGGCAAAAGTGATTTCCTGTAAAGTTCCCCCAGGTAAGAAGCAAGAGCATATGCTGACACTTTCCCCACCAAACCCGTGCTTAGAGGGGCTCAGAGATGGCCAAGGGTGCCTGAAGCCTGGGGTAGGGGGAGGAGGCTGGGACTAGGAGACTGGACTTAACCCGGACTCTGCTGTGTGACTCCAGGCCAGCTCCTTTCCGTCCCTGAGCTCATGAGTTATCATCTATCCAGTGAGTCAGGGAGTAAGAGCAGGGGCTGTCTCTATTCCCCACCACCTTAAAAAAAAAAAAAAAAAGAAAGAAAGGAAAAAAAAAACCCTCTTTATTTTACAAAGGCAAGGAAGGCAGAAAGCTGATCCCCTGAGTTCTAACTCTGCCTCTAAAAACACAGCTGCCTTTGGCCTTTGACTTAGTAGCAAGGCTTTTCTAATTTGAGGAAGCAGACACTGGGAGGCTTGGGCTCACGTCCCTCGCCCCAGCTCCAAGCAGCACAGCTGGTATGAGCAGGACCCCAGAGACGTTGAATGAGTTCGCTAACATCCTGCAGGATGAAGGGGGCATCCCCGGCGACAGACCCCAGGAAGGGCGAACCAGCCGACCTCCCCGTCTCCTCCAGACCTCAGAGCGCTGGTTCAGGCGTCTTGCTCAGCTCAGACTCACTGTGTGACCTCCGTGTGACCTCCCGCACTTCCAGTCTTCAAAATCAGGTCACAAGACCAGCTGATCCTGCATCCCCTTTCCACTAGGAGGTCAAAAGAGTCTGTTTTACCAGGCAGACCAGGCTGCCTTCCTACTCTTGGAAGCCCTAGTCAGAGAAATACATTTTAACCTTCATGTGTTTGCAAAAATAAATAAATAAATAAAATTGGTTTCATTCAAATGCTGCTGGCTTGGTTGCCATGGATACCTCCTAATCATGAAGGATGACTGTTACTTGTTCCCATGGAAACACGAAGGCCTGAGGAACATCCTGTAATTTCAGACAAGACACCAAATTTCAGTTGTCGGGTTGCACTGCCCCGATCTTAATGCTTAAAAACAGGTCGAGGCAACAACCTCTAATACCGGCAGCGGGAGAAAAGAAGTCAGCACTATAGAAAGAAGAGGTGCAAGGCGGGGGTGTATGTGTGTGCTGGACCTCAACAGCGATCAGGAAGATGCAAATTAAAACTACCAGATGTCATTTCACACCTTTCAGAGAGGCAAAAAATGAAAAAGAACAATGACCCCAAATGCTGTCAGGGATGTGGGGAAGTCTTTCATCACTGCTGGTGGGGGGAGAAGAATTTGAGAACAATTAGAAAAGAGCTAGTTGAAACTGACACACACATATACACTCTAAGACCGGAAATTCCCCTCCTACATGTCCGGTCTAGAAAAAATGCTTCAGACTTGCACATGGAGATCTGCACAGAGATGTCTACTGCAGCACTATTTGTAGTAGCAGAATGTGAAAAGCAGCCTAAATGTCCACCAATAGGGGAATGGATGCCAGTGGATGACTCCTTGGGACAGTCATTCGGTGCAATGGGGTAGGACTCCAGGGGCCCATGTGTACAAGGAACACATCGGACCCCTACAAAGGACCCAGTTCTATAAGATCGGCATGAATCAAACTCGGAAATAAGAGGTTGAGTGAAAAAAGTACGTTGCAAAAGGAAAAAGGAGTGCAATCCACTTATACTTCTTTTTTAACAAGAATGTTCACAACAGCTTTATGTGTAACAGCCAAAAACTGGAAATAACCAAAGTATCCTTCAATAGGTGAATGGTTAAACCATGGTACATCCACAGCATGTGGACATCCACAGGCAGAATAATGTTCCGTGGTACATCCACAGGCAGAATAATGTTCCCTCCAAAGAAGTCTACCCTAATTCCCAGAACCTGTGAAGATATTTTATATGGCAGAAGGAACTCTGCAAATGTGATTAAGGTTAAGGACTTTGAGATGAAAGTGTATCCTGGATTTCCAGATGGGGATAATCTTAAATGTGCAAAAGGAAGGCAGAAGGATGGGTCTGAGGGATTCAATGATGCAAGAAGAGACAAGAGAGATTCTAAGCATGAGAGGAATGATGGAAGAATGGGGTCACGAACCAAGAAACATGGGTGACCTCTATTTAGAAACTGGGAGCATCCCTCAGCTGACAGCCAGCAAGAAAATAGGAACCTCAGTCCTACAACAACAGGGAACTGAATTCTGCCAACAAGGAATGGGCAATGAAATGGAGTTCTCCCTAGAGCCTTCAGAAAGCAATGCAACCTACTAATACCTTGATTTTAGTCCCTCAAGACCTGACTAGACTTCTGACCTATAGAATGGTAAGATGACAAATCTGTGTTACCGAAGCTGCTAAATTTTAACTTGTTATGGCAGCAATAGGAAACTAATATACACGCCCCAGAATACTACTCAGCAAAGAAAAAGGAATGTACTATTGAAATACACAACAATTTGGATGAATTTCCAAGCCATCACGCTTGGTGAAAAAAGACAATGTCAAAAGGTCACATGACACACGATCCCATTTACATGGCATTCTCAAAGTGATAAAGTCATAGAGATACAAAACAGATCTGTGGTTGCCAGAGGTCAGGGGTGGTGGGGAGCAGGTAGGCGGGTGTAACCACAAAGGGCAGCGCAGGAGGGAGATCTTCGTCGTGACAGAATGGTCGTGTGTCTTGACTGCAGTGGTGGTTACACGAACCTACACGTGCTAAAACGGCACAGAGTTAGCCACATACATCGTACCAATGTGCACAAAACATGAGAGAGGAAGGAGGAAAGCAGACACGGACATCTGGAAGCTGACCTGGCATCCACAGCTCTGCCATATTATTCTCCTCTTGGACATAAACAACCTCACAGGATACCAACTTACCATGACAAGGTTACCACAAAACAAGGCCACTTTATTATTTTGTCTAAACCACTGACAAAAGCCAGGTCACCGTGCCACCCACAAAATACCAAACATCCCCCCACCTTGGCAAAAAATGACTGTCTGCTGCTTCTTTACCAATGACAGCTTTGTCCTCGTGTTGCCACCTCTCCTGGAGATAAGATTTGAGACAATCCATCACAGAACTGCCCCTGCTTTCTGAGAGCAGCCAATCAGAGTGAACCCCACTTCCTTAGGTATCCCCCAAATCACCCAATCAAAGCCCAAATCCTAGAGTAGGTTCTCTCTATCACACTCTCACTGAGATGTCCTGCGGTTTCCCCACAATGTGTGCTCTCCATCACTGCAATAAATAATAAACCCAACTTGTTCCGCTGGAGGTATGTTCCTGGTGGGTCTTTGGCTAGAGGGCATTATATTAGTTACATGAGATGTAACCATCAGGAGAAACCGGATGAAGGATGCACGGAAGCCTCTCTGTATATGTTTTGCAACTGCCTACACATCTGTAAAAATTTCAAAATAAAAAGTTAATAAAGAGCCTATTTGAAATACATGGAATCATATCTGTGTGTAAGCAATTGAGATTTTCCATCCCAAGAAACTAACTGCAGAAATGTATTCATAACCAGTGTTACCTGAGTAGAGAGAGTGGCCAGCAGCCTAGAGACAAGAGGCACAGAAATATAAACATCACTGAGAAGGCTTACCATGGGCTCTTTAGACTGAAATACATTTGCTGTCTACGTGATTAAACTCATATGGTGTTTTACTTTCTGTTTGTATGCATCTGCATTTACACAGAAAAATATCATGAACAGCACTCAAAAACTTAGTATCAGAGGTTCTCGTTGGAGAATGAGACAGGCTGTGGGTGGGAGCTGTACCACTTACTGAATGAAAAATAATTCAGGGACTTCTCTGATGGCACAGTGGTTAAGAATCCACCTGCCAATGTGGGGGAGACGGGCTCGATCCCTGGTCCGGGAAGATCCCACGTGCCACCGAGCAACTGTGCACCACAACTACTGAACCTACGCCCTAGAGCCTGTGAGCCACAACTACTGAGCCGGCACGCCACAACTACTGAAGCCCACGCGCCCAGAGCCCGTGCTCCACAAGAGAAGCCACCACACTGAGAAGCCCGGGCACCGCAATGAAGAGCAGCCCCTGCTCGCTGCAACTAGAGAAAGAAAGCCTGTGCACAGCAATGAACACCCAAAGCAGCCTCAATAAATAAATAAATAAATTTATTTTTTAAAAAAGAAAAAGAATTCAGCCTTCCAAAAATTAATAGTAAAATTAAAATAGAAATAAGTGGTGTGATGATTCAGTACAAATTGTACCCTCTGAATACATCTGAAGAGGAAAAAGAAGCAAGAGGAAAACAAAATCAGAAAACCAAACAAATGACTTTGAAATCAACAGCAGCCCAAATGACCAGTTAGAGAAAGTGGATCAGGAAAGTTCAAAAAATAGATTTAGAAACAAACTTGTGGGTGAGGGAATGAAGCCTGGAGCTGCCGATGAACTGGTGTCCTGACCTCTCCACCCCGCCCAAGCCTCCAGCACCCTCAACCTCCCTCCACCGCAGGAGTGGCCGGATGAACTGCAGGAAGAGCCAAAGGTAAGATTACCACGGCAGCAGGTCATGGAGTCTTCAGATTGTTAGGACTTTTCAGATACGGCAGTCCAGCTGATGCCACTGTGTGTGTGTGTGTGTGTGTGTGTGTGTGTGTGTGTGTGTGTGTGTGTGTGTAGCACACCTGTACTGTTCTTATCTGCTCTTCACAGTTAGCCAAATGAAGAGTGAGTTTGCTAAAATATTGCACGGATACATTGGTAGGTCTCCCACACACTTTTTCCAATTCAGCCTTTGGCCATCCATCTTTGGGACAAGGAGGAGAGGGGGTCCTTAGAGGTTACTAAACCTTACCTGCCTGTGGTAGGCGGAATAATGGCCCCCAAAGAGACCACGTCCTGATCCTAGAACCCGTGAATATGTTATCTTCCGTGGCAAAGGCACTTCGAAGACATGATTAAGGATCTCAAGATGGGGAGATTACCTTGGATTACTTGGGAGGAATCAATGTAACCACGAGTCCTTACAAGAGAGAGACAGGAGGGTCAGAGAAGACAGGGAAGGTGACGTGGTGATGCAAGCAGAGGTGGGAGCGAGGTGGAGCCAAGGGTCAAGGAACAGGGGCAGATTCTAGAAGCTGGAAGGGGCAAGGAAACTGATTCTCCCCTAGAGCCTCCACGGAGAATGCAGTCCTGCCGATACTTTGCTTCAAGCCCAGGGAAACTGATCTCAGACTTCTGACCCTGAGAACTGTAAGGTAAGACGTCTGTGTGTTCTAAGACACTAAATTTGCGCTAATTTGTTCCAGTAGCAATAGGAAGCCAATACACCCACTGATCCAGGCTCAACTTATTCTAGAAAAATGGAGGGGTAGTGACATCACACCATTGGCTAATCTAGGACTGTGGACTCTCAAGGTCCTTCAGGGCTCCTTTTTCAAATCTATGACTGCCTTAAAAGAAGCCGCCTTTCGGAAACATAATATTCATCATCCTACATAATGTAAACTTCTTTCTTTCTCCACAACACACTTGTTATCAACGAACATATATAAAAGGGTGTGAAAACTGCAAAAGTATGTGATACCTTTCTTGATGATTTTATAATACAGTTTAGAGATGTTTTCATAGCTCCACATAGAGAATATTTATCTTTTGATAGTCACTCCACACCCTGTGTATTTATCCTTGGTATAGATACTAAATACATTACTAAAACTTCTTTAGAGTATATAAGCTCTAATGATAGCACTCCAGAGGGAACCATGATTATCAAACCCTAAATATTCAGGTATAGAATTAAATTCACTCTATTTTTCATTTCATTCAGAAAATATAAACGATTTCTTTTTACCCCAAAATTCCACCTCAGGACTTAGTGTTTGTTTAAAAATTATGTTATTATATTAGAACAACATGGCTATATAACAGGCGTATAGTTTTCCAATAAATTAAAATGGGCATAAAGTTTTAAGTGTGTACATATTGATTTTTTACATATAACTTTAAAACTCTCTTTACCTTTCTGTATTTGATGACTTGGAATTCAAATTTTAAATTACCTCTAAATAACAAGGTTTTACTGTATAGCACAGGGAACTATATTCAATAACAAACCATAAACGGAAAAGAATATGAAAAACAACAGGTATATATGTATAGCTGAATTACTTTGCTGTACAGCAGAAACTAACACAACATTGTAAATCAACTATATTTCAATAAATAAATAAGTAATCTCCAAGTTTATAATGTAATGATTTAATACTAAAGCAAACTGCATTTCAGCTCTTTGTGTAATTTTTAACGTGAGGAACAGTTGACTCATAGATTGTATATCAGGTCCTATAAGGAACATGAAGTTATAATTTGGAAAAACAAAAGAGCCGATCATTTTACCTTCTACAAAAACAACTGTGACTGCCCTAGGAACTCAGAGGCAAAGAAAATTGATGCAAGCATAAAGGTCATCTACAGGCCATGAGTTGTAGAGCCCTTTGTCTCTGACCCATGAGTCTCATGTCTTCTGCCAGCACCCAAGAAACTCTACCAGGGTAGGTTGCTGGTCGGAAAGTAGGGTAAAATCCCCACCCTTCATAGTAATTAACAGAGTATCAAAAATACTTAGGAATAAATTTAATAAAAACAAGTACAAAACTAATAACTAAAAAAATATTGCTGGGACTTCCCTGGTGGAGCTGTGGTTAAGAATCTCCCTGCCAGTGCAGGAGGCACAGTTTCGATCCTTGGTCCCGGAAGAGCCCACATGCCGTGGAGCAACTAAGCCCATATGCCACAACTACTGAGCCTTCGCTCTAGAGCCATAAGCCACAACTACTGAACCTGAATGCCACAACTACTGAAGCCTGCACACCTAGAGCCTATGCTCTGCAACAAGAGAAGCCACCACAATGAGGAGCCTGTGCACTGCAACGAAGAGTCACCCCCACTTGCTGCAACAGGAGAAAACCTGTGCACAGCAACAAAGACCCAACACAACCAAATAAATAAATTTAAACACTCTTTAAGGAAAGACTCATTTATCATTAAAAAAAATATATTGCTGAGGGACTTCCTAGGTGGTGCAGGGGTTAAGAATCCGCCTGCCAATGCAGGGGATACAGGTTCCATCCCTGCTCCAGGAAGATCCCACATGCCTTGGAGCAACTAAGCCCATGAGCCACAACTATTGAGCCCATGTGCCTCAACTACTGAAGCCCACGTGCCTAGAGCCCGTGCTCCGCAACAAGAGAAGCCACCTCGAGCCTGTGCACCGCAATGAAGAGTAGCCCCCTCTCGTCACAACTAGAGAAAGCCCATGAGCAGCAATGAAGACCCAATGCAGCCAATAAATAAATAAATAAATAAAATTTATTTTAAAAATATTGCTGAGAGATATTAAAGAAAATCTAAATAAATGGAGAAATACACCACGTTCAAGAATTGGGAAGACTTGGTCTTGTTCAGATGGCATTTCTCCCCAAACTGATCTATAGATTCAATGCAATCCTAATCAAAATCCTAGCAGGCATTTTAAAGTCACTGAAAGGCTCAATTTCAAATTTAGATGGCAAAGCAAAGGATCTAGAAGAGCCAAACAATCTGGACAAGGAAGAAACAGATTTGGGGATTTACATTACTTGGTTTCAAGACATACCTTATGGTCTTGAAATATAACTAAAGTAATCAAGACAGTGTGATATTAGCCTAAGGATAGACATATAGATCAATGGAACAGAATAAAGGGTCCAGAGATAGTCCTACACACACATGGTCAATCGATTTTTGGAAAAAAGTACAAACGTACATTGATGGTGGAAAAGACAGTTTTTTCAACAAATTTAGCGCTAGAACAACTGGATATGGATACATAATAAAAATGGCCCACCTGGAAATGCGGAGAAACAGATCTGAGAGAGATAGGGACTGCACCGTATGTGTATTTTTATCCTGAGGTAGGAAACTTCAGCTCCAGATTTAACAGGAAGAAAATGAAGTTCAGAAACATCAACTGAAAGGACCATGACCACACAGCTAGGAAACGCGGAAGGCAGAATTCAAGCCTGGCGATCTCTGAATCGATCTCGGAATCAAAGGGCTGCCCTAGGATGAAAAAGCACCTCCGTGGAGAGATAAGTGAGAGCATAATGGGTCCCAAGTCCCCCAGGAGGCTTTGTCCTCCCTGCCCTTGGCCTCTCTCTACATCTCCAAGGGCCATCCCAGCCCTGCTACACAGCAGAAAGAGATGAGGGATGCCTCGCTTGACCGTATGTTTTGGTCCCATGGTGTTGGGTGTGGGGAAGGGAAGTCGTCTTGAACCTATGGAACTGCGATAACCTGTTATCTCTCAAAAGGAATCGGGATCAGAGTTCATCTTTGAGTTTGGGACGTGGTTCACAGTCAGTGGAGGTTGCCCACTCTTTCAGGAATGGGGTCCGCTGGGAGAGAGGCATAGAAATGACTGTGGAGGCTGGGGTCCCCGCCCTGTGAGTCCTCAACATAGAGCATTTGGTGGGGACACAACAGCACCTCAGAGGGGACGTGGAGGGGAAAGGCTGCTGGTTCTCAGGAGGTGGGTGGGAAGCGCCGAGAAGATGTGCCTCCCAGCTGTGTCCCAAGATCCTGAGTAGCGCCTCTCCAAAAGGACAGCATGATGACTTCCCTGGTGGTCCAGTGGTTAAGAATCTGCCTTGCAATGCAGGGGACACAGATTCGATACCTGGTCTGGGAACTAAGATCCCACATGCCTCGGGGCAACTAAGCCTGCTCGCTACAACTACTGAGCATGAGAGCCACAACTAGAGAGCCTGCATGCTGCAACCAAGACCCGAGGCAGGCAAAAATAAAAAACAAACAAACAAAAAAACAAGAGGACAGCATGAGTGTTCACTGCCTGGCCCCTGACCAGCCTCATAAATAACAATCCAGTGTAACTGATGCATACTTTTCAGCATCTGTAGGCACTGTCACCCGCTCTTCTCTACGCCCCTCTGCTTGATCCCCTTAACAATTGCCTTTGACCGTCCATACTTCCTATTCCTCATCCTGACATGCGCCTCCCTTTCAAAAACCTTCCCCAAACTCTGGGTTTCCTGGTCACTCCAAGGATTAACTACCTGGTCTGAAGCATTGTCTCATCCCTGAGTCTCTTTTCGCTCCTTTGCTTTCTGAGGATTTCTAGGAACTTTAGCCTGAAGTGTCACCTTCTCCATTTTTACTCCTGAGTTTTCTCCTGCGCCTCTGTAGCCGCAGGGCCTATTCCAGGCCCGGCAGAGAGCCGGCATTTACTCTGTGCTGCTAGAATTCAGGATCGTAAGGAGGTCCCAGCGTGCAGACACGCGTTCACTCTTCTTCACTGTGTGCAATTTCTCTCTACCCACTTTTGAAACTCACAAGGCAATACTACACATTTTGAAGCATTTGCAAATGTAGTAAAAGTGTAAAAGCACATGTGGGCAGGACATGCACCGCCTTCAGGAGGCTGGTTACTCCTGAGGAGAGTGTAGGAGGCGTTAGCTATATCTCAGGGGTCAGCACATTTTTTTTTTCATATATTCTATGAAATATTCTAGGTTTGTTTCCACTACTTACCTCTCTCAAGGTAGCATGAAAACAGCCACGGACAATATGAGTAAGTGCGGTGGCTGTGTTCCAACAAACTTTACTTATGGACACGGAAATTTGAATTTCCTGTAATTTTCACATTATAAAACATTACTCCTCTTTTGATTTTTGTTTCAAGCCTTGAAAAATGTAAATGCTATTCTTAGCTCGCAGGTCATACAAAAACAGGTGGTGGGCTATATCAAAACAGTTGGGATTTGGCCTGTGAGCTGTACTTTGCCGACTCCCTGCTGTACCTGAATCATTTTATTTCTAAGAAAAAGAAAAAGAAAAAAAAGAAGAAAAGAGAAGCAATCATGGCAATGTTAACATTTGCTAAATCTGAGAGGTGAATGCATGTCTGTATTTTCTATACTTTTCTATACTTTCAAATATTTTAGAATTTTCAAAAAATTCAAGAAAGGAAAAAGCCTGGAAATAACCTCCCAAATGTTCCCAGAACTGAAATTGGATGCTGAAATTAAAGGCAATTTTTATTGGGTTGGCCAGAAAGTTCGTTCGGGGTTTTTCCATACATAGAAAAAGCCAAACGAACTTTCTGGCCAGCCCAATGTTTTCTTCTCTTCATGTAATATTTATTGCTTTATTACATTTGTAAACCTAGAAGTTGGTGGAGGTGGGGGAAAACATTAACATCAACATTATACTCTTTTAAAAAAAGAGAGACGATGCAATAAAACTCTTTTTAAAAGGGAAAAATAAAGAGGAGATGGAGGGATTTGGCCCATAGTTGGTGGTCTCCCCCGGGGAGCACCAGTGACCCAGGAGCCTCTTCCACAACATCCCCAAGAAGGGCTGCCCTGGCCCCCAGCCCCCATGCGTCCCACTCCTTAAACTGGCCCCTTTCTCTGCAGACGGTGCTGCCTCGGGGGGTGGGGCCAGAGGGCTGCATCTCTGATGCTCTGAAGCCCAGGGTTCCGTCCCCGGAGGGCTCAGAGGCTGCTGCTGCCGGGGGAGGGCGCGCCGCCCCCAACCTGCTTGCTCTTAAACACACAGCTTTGAACAGGTTCCTAGACACCAGTGACTACACAGATAATTAATGGGAAACCCAGGCTTCTCTCAGACCTCCAGATCCACCCAACTTCTCCAGCAATGTCCAGTTCTGCCCACCACCCCCACCATCAACTATTTGACCTCTCGCAGCCTCCAGTACCTTTCCCATCATTTTCCTGAAGCTGCTCCCCAAAGGCCCCCCCTGCCCAGTCTGGTGCCGGCCCCCCCCCCCCCCCCCCGCAGCATCAAGAGCCACAGCAGGCCTGTTAGCCACGCCCACAGCTCTGCTGGCTCTCCTCCACAGCCCAGACTCTCCCCACTTGCCTAGACCTATCCCACCACCAGCTCCCACCTCTCTCCCTGACCTCTCTCTCCCCCATCTCAGACCCATCTTGCACCAGGATGGCTGACACAGTCACCTACAATCACCCACTCTCCCCGCCTCCCTGCTCCCTGGACCCCGTCAGTTGAGCTTGCCAGTTGCTTAAAATCATTTTCCGAAATTGCAGCTCTGATGAGTACAGTGAGAGTGAAACATCCTGGCCTCTGCCACTCAGTGGCTGGGTGATACTGAGCAAGTCCCTTAATAAGTCTGAGCCTCAGTTTTCTCATCTGCAAAATGCAGCTGATAAGATTATCTGTGAGAATGAGGGCTTAATGAAATGATGCACCAAAGTACTTAGAAGGGCACCTACACTGTGATAAGGGCTCAAAATCTGTAAGCCGGTGCTATTATAATGACTGTTATTTTCAAAATTCTCCTTTCAATTCCCTGGGGTCTGCCAGGGGTAGTTCCAACCTCTTGGTTCACCATTCAAGGCCCTGCCTACCCTTCCAGTCACGCCATCTGCTAACCCACTTACAGGACCACCTTCCCCTTAGGCCCAGCCCCCTGAGGGTGGGGGCTGACTGTATCCTCCAAGGCAGCCCCTGGCACAGGGCCTGCAAACAGTAGGTGGCTCACTAAAGCTCTGCTGCTCTGAACAAGTACAAGTGACACTTGTAGCAGCCTCTGGGGGAAGGGAAAGCCAAGGAACCATCTGGATGGTTCTGATTCCCACAGGCATCGCATTTTATTTCTAGATCAGCCCTAATAGAGCTGCAATTAACCCCTCAGGCTTTGGACGAACAGATAATGACAACTCACCCAGCCTATAATGATACCTTATGTTGTTTCACATCTATTTTGTTCAAAGTGCTTCTGAGCCCAGAGATGTTTAGTGACTTGCCTGAGGTCACAGAGCATTTATAGTGCAGTCAGGAGGACTCCTACCCTGGCCACACACTTGAGCCAAACGCAGTCCCCAGGATAGAGGGATACATGGATAGAAAACCACTTTTCCCGAAGACTATCCCAGATTGCCAATTTATTGGTTTCCAATCTCTAAATCCAAGTTCTGCAAACCCCCAAGCCAAGCAGGACACCAACAGGAGCCCCATCCCTGGCTGCCTGGCTCCCTCTGGCCCCACTCTCTTCCTCTCCCCTCTGCTCCCTCATCCACCAGAGGCTTAGGGGAGCGAGCAGAGCCTCACAGCCCCCACATCTTCCTCCCTGCGCTCTGCCTTTTCCATTTCACAGCCATGTCAACCCATCACCTCTAAGGGCCAAGAAAAAAGAAATAACACAGCCCAGATGCTGCCAGTGCTCTTCTGTCTGTCAGGGAGAAGAGAGCAGGGAAATAAAAGCTAACAAGACTTCCAAAAGCAAAATCCCCAAACCTCCTCTCGGGTACCTGGCAGCTGTCAAAGTCAACACAGGAACCTGGTGGGGGGGTGGGGGGGAACCCATCCCCAATAAAACTCAGGCAGCTGTGGAGTCTGGGATTCACAGACCAAGCACGGCTGCATTTCCAAGGGCGTGCTAGGCGTCCTCACGGGCTCATCTTTTCTGCTAATGTACAGGTGGTCTGTCTAGACTGTGGAACCAAGCCTGTCTTTTCTGAGAACCGAGTCTACTCTTTTTATTTTTTTATTAGTATTATTTGGAGGGCTATTGAGATTCCCTTCGCTTCCTTATTTATGCAATCAGAGGAAATCACAGCACAGAGAGCCGCTTCCAAACTCAAGGCCACGTGGGCCAATTTCAGATGGATAATTAAATATTGAACAAACGCTGAAATCCCTCTACTGGCTCCGGATGGCTAAAAATAACCACCCTGCCACTCCACGCGCGGGCATCTCGGCTGCTCCCTCTCCAATCCCTCCTCCCGGCAACTGTCAAACACAACCTTGCAAGGGAACCGATTCCCCAAACACCTACTTAACAGAAAACAAAACTTCAGCTCCCAGCAAGCTCCGAATGTTCCTGACCAGGAAATACTCTCCCTTTCCTGACATTTAACCAAGTGGCCTCGAGAGGAAGGTGCAGGGGAAATATCACAGCCACTGCTTTTCTTTTAAAAATAGTCAAAAGGCTGCATGTCATTTCGAAGCGAAACACGTATGCGGTCCGGGATGTGAGCACGTTTGTGTCAAGTTACTCAGGAATTCAACTCCTATTCCGCCCCTCCAAGAAGACCCAGCATGGAAGCCAGCTGCCTCAATGTCCCAATCTGGGCTAATCTTAGGAAAAGCAACAAACAAAACGACACCGAAACAGGACGCAAAGGGGTGTAGATTTCAGACTTGGATCTCTCCTTCACGTCTTTACATAACCTCGGGCAAGTGGCTTCGGCTCTCTGGGCCTCAGTTTCCCCAACTGTCAAGGGGCGTAGTTAGCTTCCAGGGCTGCAGCTGCAAGAGACCACGCAGGTCTCCAACCTCCAACCACCCCCATCAGCAGCTGAGCAAAGCAGGCCCCCGGCCTGTCCTTGTGCCACCAGGGTTCAGGAAGTACAGAACGCAACGGGGCAGAGAAAGAGCGCCCAGGAATCAGAGCTCCAGGCCTGACCCACGGAAGCGTGCTTCTAAGCGTGAGCTTGGGAGTCCGGTGGCCTCGGGTCGAACCTTGCCTCTTCCTGCACACCCTGAGCTCAGTTTCCTCACCTGGCAAAGGGAAATGATGGTAATGACCCCTACATCCTAGGAGGGATGGAGAGTTAAAAGGAGAGCTGAGATAGGTGAAGCGCTTGGCACAGGGCCTGGCACACGGTCAGCTGGGTAAAAGGAAGCAATTATCTTCCTTACTGTTAAAGGTGATAAGGCTGGGCTAGAAACACGAAGACCAAGGGGCTGACGTTCCGTTCCAGCAGATGAACTGGGGCCTCTGGCCTCCCTCAAGGACCTACACAGCTCTGGGAAGTGGGCCTCAAGCTGTCTGCCCGTCTCCAGCGACCCCACATCACGGGACGCTGAACCCTCAGCACAAAGGAACTTGGTGGAAAAACAGGGCTGAGGCTGTAAGACCCAGGGAGAGGACATGGTTGGCAGGCATGAATGCGAGCAGGATACGGGGGTGGGGGCTGGGGGAGGGCCTGGGCCGGGGGGATCACCTGAGTCATCTCAGGCAGACAGAGGGGCCAGCCAGGAGGATGGAGCCCCGCTCCCCCACTCAGATGCCAGTGGCGTCATTCCCATGCCTCCCTTCTGAATTATAGCCAGGATTGTGGGAGCAGATGGACGTGAACACTCAGCAGAGTCGTTGACTGTGCAAATCAGACAGGAGGAGGAGGTGGCCTTATCAAAGCCAAGGCCTAACCTCAGAGGGATCTGCCTGCCCACAAGACAGCAAGGTGGTGCATTCACAAGCCCAGGATGTGGAGTTGGGCAGAGCTGTGTGATGTTGGACAAGCCTCCCACTCTCTGGGACACGGTTTCCTCACCTTTAAAGTGAGAATAGGGTTTCCTAGGTGGTGCAGTGGTTGGGAATCTGCCTGCCAATGCAGGGGACATGGGTTCTATTCCTGCTCCAGGAAGATCCCACATGCCACGGAGCAACTAAGCCCGTGCGCTGCAACTATTGAGCCTGCGCTTTAGAGCCTGTGAGCCACAACTATTGAGCCCATGTGCTGCAACTACTGGGGCCCACGCGCCTAGAGCCTGTGCTCTGCAACAGGAGAAGCCACGGCAACGAGGAGCCTGCGAACCACAATGAAGAGTGGCCCCCACTCACTGCAGCTAAAGAAAGCCCGCACACAGCAAAAAAAGACCCAACACAGCCAATAAGATAAATAAATTTAAAAAAAAATAAAAATAAAGTGAGAATAACACCAGTATCTATCTCACAGCATTGCTGTGAGCATTAAATAAGGCAAATACAGAGTTAATACAGAGCAGGCACTCAGCAAACAGAAGTCACTTGAACTTTATTACACATCGTGAGAAGGAGTGAAGCTCCCAATACCTGAGGAATGTAAAAGCCTGGAGAAGCTGGAGCCAATCCCCAAAGGAGGGCCTGTGTCTCAGCAGGAACAAAGGAAGAAACAAGGCAGAAATGGGTATATGTGCCATCTCAGAAGTCTCAGCCAAGTTGCAGGCAGAGAACCAGGCCTTGGGCCCTTGGAAGGACATTTAAAGACGGAATGGGGAGGGATTTCCCAGGTGGCGCAGTGGTTAAGAATCCGCCTGCCAATGCAGGGGACATGGGTTTGAGACCTGGTCCAGGAAGAGCCCACGTGCCACAGAGCAAGTAAGCCCATGCGCCCCAACTATTGAGCCCACGTGCAGCCCGTGTGCAGCAACGAAGACCCAACGCGGCCAATAAATAAATTTATTAAAAAAATAAAAATAAAGACTGGGGGGACCACAAAGTACAACCAGCGCCCACCCCCCCCCAGGGCTGTTCTCAGGCTTGTCCAGCCCCCAGGGTCCAAGCTGCTGCCCAGGGGCCTCTCAGCAGGTCTCCTTGAAGCCAGGGTCCCCATGGAGAGGTCCCAGCACCCACCCTTCCCTATGGTGGCACCCAGGCCCCTCCCTAACCATCACTCCCAGTTAGGAAGCAGCTCTGTCAAACCAGCACCCTCCCCAACCATGTTGCGTCTTCCCGGGGGCCAGAAGCTCCGGGTTCCATACCCTGCTCTGTGAAAGTGGCCCCTCTGTGCCTCAGTGTCCCCTTCTGGATGCCAGGGGTTGGGTCACTCAGCTGCCAACTTCTAAGTCCTGGGAGGGGACTACCACCTCAGGAGGTCAGCCCCAGTCCTCCTGGGCACATTTGTGAGGCCCTCCTGCCTGCATTCCTCAGGGGACGCTGGCACGCTCCTGGCAGCCCCCTGTCCTGAGGCCCCTCCTGAGGCCCCGCACACAGACTCTAGCATGCCTCGAAAGGAAAGACACCCAGGTGGAGGGGAGGGGGACCACACAGCAGCCACGACTCAGGGCCAAGCAATGGGGTATGTGTGGGTGTAGAGAAGGAACTGACCATCTAAGGAGAAAACATACACCAAGTCTGCAGTGCCCAGACAGGGCCTGGCATGTGCCTGGACCCCTGGAAAAACTCAGAGGAAGACATGAAGAATCCAGACCTTCGCTGAGTACAGGGATGCGCATTCCAAGAGGTCTCCCGACATGTGAGGCAGCAGGACAGGATTAGCCCCAATTGACAGATGGGGAAACTGAGGCCCTGGGACGTGCCACTGTCACATAACCAGCTCATGACTAAGCTGGGACTAGAGCCAGTTTCCCACTAACCACTGCCCTGTACCCCAAAAAGGGCTCTGTGCCCCAGTGCAGCTCAACAAGCCAGCATCCCCAACCCACTGGGGGCTTGTCAAGGGCTGGGAGCCGGTGCAGTTCATCCCCATGTGTCCCCATGCCCAGCACATAGTAGGTGCTCAAGATGTGTTTGCTAGCTGAACAAATGGGTGAACTGTATCCAGGGCAAGAGGAAAACTTGCATTTCCCCAGCAGCCCTGGGGGTACAAGTAGGTCAGACAGACAGACAAAGCTTTTCTTGACCTTGGTGGGGGTAGGTGGGGAGGCACCCTGGATGGTGACACACTTTTGGGGGGCAGGACCCCCTCAATTCATGGGCCACACCCAGCCTTCAAGCAGACTCAGAGTCGCAAGGCCCAACGTAAAATGGCCAGAAAACCCTTACCCTGGAAAAGTCAGTGTTTCCACCCTGCCTCTGGCCACTGTCAAGCTTTGTGCCCCTTCCATCAACAGATTCACTCCGCCCACCCTTCAGATGGAGAACTCAGGGCCTAGAGAAAGGAAGAACCTGGCTTAGTGCTCGCTTTGGTTATACCTGGGGGGCTGCAGACACTGTCTCTCCCCGGCAGCCCCGCCAGGGACAAAGTCTTACTCTCGAGTCTGCAGCAAGCCTCCTCCCTCCACTCCAGAGGGACAGCGGGGGTGATCGGCAGGGAGCTTCCTCAGAGGTGGCAGTCTGGTCACAACCCTTTCCCTGGCCGGGCCAGCTGTGGGTCCCCACCACCAGCCAGCTCTTCCCTGCACTTTCCTGTTTCTGAACAAACACGCGCCTGAGTTCTCAGTCACTGTCCTTCCTTGCTAATGGCAGAGGCCAGAATGGGTGTGGAACAAGGGCCCAATCAGGGCTGGGATGCTGGGTACCACCGCCTCCTCGGGGGTCTGATGATGTCACCACCATGGGACCAAGCCCGCCTGCAGATGGGGAGATGAGGCCTGAGGTCAGAGAGGATGAGCTCAAGGCCTCGGGGTGGCTCCCCCAGCATGAGCTGCCACCTGGGTGGGGGTGCTGCCCTCAGGAGAAGGGGTGGCCCTGGAGGCAGAGTCAAGCATCTGGGAGTTTGGTGGAGGGAGGTCAGTGATGCTGCAGGTACCCCCAACCCAGGTACCTCTACCTCACCCTGCCAGGCAGCTCCCACCCCCCACCCACAACTCCCCATCACCCAAGGGCTTTTATCAGACCCAAACTACTGTTCCCAGCTATTCCCCTCCGCGAACACATGCCCTCCGCAAACACATGCCCTCTGCCACCCCAGGATGAACTCTGCCCACACACCCAAGATGTTTTCCAACTCCCTGTCTTTGCACAGGCTCCGTGGCTCACACTCAACTGTGACCTGAGTCCCAGGTGGCGCAGGCTTGTAGCTTTCTATGTATTTGCTCTCAGGCCTTAAACAACCCGGCCATCATCACCCCTGTTTACCAGATAAGGCCACTGAGGCTTGGAGAGGTAACTGGCCAAAGGATGGCTTTGTGCAGAGCTGGGGATTGAACTCTGATTTGACTCAACCACTCCCTCTGCCAAAAGAAACTCTATCCATCTGGTGAGACCCAGTCCAAATGTCACCTACTCTGTGAAGCTCTCCCTGATTTTTCCAGATGTAACTTCTGTTCAGGGACAGTCTCCACCCCCCTCCCCGCAGGCTGGGTGCTCCTTTGAGACTGCGACACAAAGCAGGGGCTCCCTGCACAGGCAGGCCGGAGAGCTGGGCAAGGGTGATGGCCAGACATGTATTGACTGTCTCTGGCCCAGTCAGCTGAGCAGGAGGGGGACTTGCTGTCCTCTCGGTGCCCGCGGGGATGGAGCTGGGCCGAGGTGAAGAGTGAAGGAAAGGTCACACAGGGCATCAAGCAGGGGTGGGGTGGGTGCAGGAGGACGCATGATGGCCTGAGCTTGACTGGGCATCTGTACAAGCTCCCGTTTCTCACAATCTGAACACTTTTCCTCACGGAATCTTCCATGTATCAATACCACTAGCTCGCTTTCAGAGCTCAAGAAACTGAAACTCAGCAAAAGGAAAAGCCTTGCCCAAAGTCACAGGGCTTGAGCCCAGATCTCTGGTCGCCCAGGCCAAGCCTAGAGGCGGGGAGTAGCCAGAGGCCTCTTCCAGGAAGGCAAGGGGGAGGAGATCACAGGCCTTGGGAGACCCTGAAAGACTGAACTCCCAGCACACACATGTGTTCATTCCCAGCCTCAGCTTGAACTCTTCCACGCATGGGGAACTCACTACTTCAGGAACTCACCACTTCCTGAGGAAGCCCTGTATATTGTTCAGCCCCAACGGTGGGAAAAGCCTTCCCCGTTGTGGGGGAAGCAAATGAACATTTACTGACGGCCTGCCTCACTCATCCTCACACTGACGAGAAAACTGAGGTTCACGGGCAACTGCAGGGCCCAGGCCACACAACCAGTGCCTGGATGGGTGGGCATCTGATCAGATTCCAAGCACAGATCTGTTCAAACCCTTCTGGGTCAGGCTGGGCACCAGGCCAGCCTTCCAGATTCCCAAGATAACCTGATGTTGTAAACGCAGCCCACGTGCCCACTAGGTGCTCCCAACCCCCCCTCCTCACTCCCCCCACGGGCACCTCAGTCAGCCTGAGCCTTTGCCAGTGACTCCAGCCTCCCCAGGGCCCCTTGGAAGACCTCCTCCTTCCAGGGGGCCTCCCCCCTCCCTCCTTCCAGGCAGGGAAGGAAATCCCGGCCCTCACCCAGCCCCCTGGACCACGCGCCTTTCCAGCTGGGGATCCTGTTACTGGAAAAAGAAAATTCTGTTTGCACCTCCCCCTCTGGGTCCTGCCTCCTGGCCTTGAAAGAGAGAAACTCATTTCAAAGGAGGTGGCTCCCACCCACTCCGAGAGATCCTGGACAGATGTTACACACCACTGCTCCCTGGGAGCCAAGGACCCCTGGGATAGGAACCCCTGAGGTCCACGCACGTGTCCCTCCACCCAAGACGTGGTGGAGCCCCTTAGGTCCCAGAGGAGCAAAGAGGGTGTTGCGGGAGCGAATGCTGAGAGGCCAGGGCAGTGCAGGCAAGGAGAGGAAAGCCAGTTCAGCTCAGGATGACCTGATCCCCTCCACCCCCTCCAAGTAAACTGAGGCACAGTGGTGGAAACTGAGAGGTGGAAGAAAGAAGCTGAACTGCCATCTCCCTTTTCCCTGCCCATGGCAAGAGGAGGCACCGGGAGCCTCAGTTTCCCCACCAGGGTGGAGGAGGAGGAGAAGCTGGGGGAATGGGGAACGAGCAGAGGCAGTAACAGGCAACCAGAAGGGGCGGCTGAGAGGGTCCGGGATAAATCGACAGCAGGAGAACCCAGGGTCCCGGGCATCCCAGGGCATCAGTCGCTGACCCGGCGCTCGGGAGGGCCGGGGGTCAGGGGTCGGGGTGGCGCCTACCCCTGGCGGGCCGGGTCCGGCTGCGGGAGCGGCTCCTCTGTCGCTGCAGCCGGGGTCGCCTCAGCAGCCGGTAGTAGTAGGAGGGCCTCCCGGTGCTCTTCCTGGCGCCGCCGCCCGCGGACATGCTGCCGCCCGCCGGGCACCGGGCCGGGCCTGGGCGCGCTCACAGGGGCCCCATCGCTCGCTCCGGCCGGCCCGGCGGGCGTCCCCGCGTCCTCCCGCGCGCCGCTGCGGCCGCCGCCGAGGCCAAGGCTGCCCCACAAAGTCGCTCAAACTCCTCCTCCCGCTCCCGCCCTCCCCGGAGCAGCCGGCCCCGCCGCGGGGGCCGGGGACCGGGAGGCCGGGCTGGCACCGGCCCGGAAAGTCAGTGCGGGAGAAATCCCGGCCTGGAGTCGGCGGGGCCAGGCGGGCCGGAGTGCCGGGGACCCCAGGCAGGTCCCCAGGAGGGTCACCTTCCTTCCCCCCAGCCGTCCCCGCGCCTGACAGCCCGACCTCTGGGCGCACGCCGCGTCCCACCCCGCCGGCGGGGAGAGACGGCGCACACGCGCGTGTGTGCGCTCCCGGCACCGGGGAGGGCGCAAGCGAGGCGACCAGGCGGGCACCGTGCTTCCGAACCGGTCGCCTTCGACTAGGGTCCGAATGAGGCCGGTGCCGCAGGGCGGGTTTCTGCCCCAAGCTCACTGGGCTGAGCGTAGATCCGCAAACACACAGCCCAGCACGCCCCCTGCCCCGGCCTCATTCACCCAGGATACTCGCTTGTTCTTTAAAAAATCGTCCTGTTTGATACACTTATTACTTTTATATATTTACAATTAGGGTGTATATTTCAAGCATCGACGAAGTAGAGAGAACATAATGAACTCCTATGTATCCCTGGGGGCTTTGCTAAGTCAGAACTTTTTGCCTCTTTGATCTAAACCCTCCCCCAAATGAAACACCTCAGATGCTGTGAGGTCTCCCTCTGGCTGGGCATTTACAGCAGCTCTAGCAGGACCGCGGGCAGGGCAGAACTGGCCCTGTGCCACTGTAGGGACAGGAAACCAAGGCTGGAGAAGGGAGGGTGCCAGCTCTCTCTATTGCATCCTGCTGCAAGCTTTCTCTAAGTCACGCACTCCCCCAGCTCAAGAACCATCCATGGCTCCCCAGGGTCCAAAAGCCACAAGTCCAAAGAAACTTCTTTAGTGTTTTAGACTCCAGCGATCTAGGCCCAATCAAACTACTTCCCAGCCTCACCTCCATTCCTCCCCTACTTCTCACTCCTCTTTACTCCCAGCAGGGACTGGCCTCCCAGGGACATTCTCTGCCTGGTCAAAGTCTGTTGTTCTGGGGCCCACCTCCTCCAGCCTTCCCTGACCACCCTGGCCATTGGCGGCAGTATCCCTCTCTACCCTCCCCCTGCCTTGCCTCTGCAGCAGCGTTTATTTTTAAAATTATTCTGACAACCACCTGCCTCAGCTTCATCCCCTCAAGAAGGGGAAACTGAGGCCCTGGCAGGAAGTCTGACTTGCCTCAGTGGCAGAAGCAAAGGGTCTTAGCCGGGGGGCTCCGACAAGTAGTCCTAAGGATGTGTTGGTGGGAGAGTCACATGTGGGGCCTGAGGGAGTCTGGACATCCAGCACAGCTGAAAAGGTGGGGTCCTGGAGGGGGTAGGGGGCAGTCGGCAGGAATCCAGACCAGGTTTTGCACCTCACAAAGGAGACCCCCTCCCTTGCTCCCTCAGCCAGGGGGGCGGGCCCCCAGGTCAGGAAAAGCCTGGACCACAGCTGGAAGCCAGGCGCCTTCCCAGGACCAGGGGGGAGGGGCAAGAGGGGTATTGCTCCTCCAAACCCAGTCTGGGTTGTCAGAAGCTATCAACTCCCCAAGCCCCTCTCCCCAGAGCTCTGGCCAATCCCTGGGGAAGATGGAAAATCACAGGGTCTGCAAGGACCGCATTAGCCTTCCCTAGGCTAAGCATTGCTGTAGTTCATTTTCAATAGCAGACATTACCAGGAACCTCTTTTACAAATGCAGAGGCCCCTGGGAAGAGCGGTACCCATCCCTCCATCCAGATGCAAGCTGTGAGCCTCCTCCAGGACACCAGAACCCAGTTCGGAGCCTCCCCACTTAGCTGGGGCTCCTGCAGCCACCAACCCATCAGCACTTCCAGAAAGAATAACCTCTGAAGCCAGGCCCACCAGTTTTGGGGAGGGGAGGAATCCCAGGAGGTCCAGGTCAGGATGGGGGCAAGAGTCCTGTTCCAGGGTCTGGACTTTGTCTGGCCCAGTTTCCTCCCCAAAACAGGAAATCCCTGACCAACCAGGCTCTGGTCTTCCCTGAAGGAGAAGAGAAACTGATCAAGTGATCGAGCTGATTAAGGCTAGGACAAGCGGTCTCGGCCTGGGGTCCCCAATTAGGAGATTTAGGTGAGTGTATGTAGCGGGAGGGGAAAGTAGCCAGGACCTTGGGGTCTCATCTGCAAACACAGTTGGGCTCCAAAGGTCTGGAGCTCTGCTTCTGCTTGGGCTTCTCAAGTCGTTCTCTGTGCCTCAGTTTCCTCACCTACAAGGAGAAGTTACAGACTCACAACCTATCTGCCTTGTGGAAGGAGGAGGGTCAGCTAATGAAGAGAAAGAAGCTTTTCCACTTCTGGCCTTTGGGTGGGGTGGGCATCGCCCACCACCCAAGCTGAACACCTCCATGGTACCAGCTGGAGGAGTGAGTAGGAAAGGGGCAGGGTGGGAGGTAGGAGAGGAGGTCCGGGACCCCTGGGGATGGGCAGGCAGACAAAGGCTGCTCCCTGCACACCCAGCAGAGCATCTGGAATCAATCCCACTGTGAAGCAAACCACCCACCCCCTCCCACTACCCCTGTGGCCTCCTCCCTTCAAACAGAAGCAGTCCCACTTCCGGAGACTGCCCAGACTGGAGGAGGGGCACCTGAAAATCCCCTCCCCACACACACCACACCCTCCAAGGGGAAGCCCTGGCCAGCAAGGACTTTCCAGGCCCTGCAGATCTGTGAGCCCTGGGCCCTGCAGGGCTGGTAGTCCCATCAGTGGTCGTGTCCTCCCGCCTCAGTTTTGCCTCCAGAGGGTCTCCTGAATAGGCCCAACTCCCACCTCCCCTACATACTGCTTTGCGTGAGGGTCAAGGCTGTAGCCTCCATGCCCCTGAGCCTCCAAATGGCCGCAGCTCATTAAACATACATAATGCTGGGCTTCCTCCAAGACTCTTGATTCAGTAGGTCTGGATAGGGCCTAGAAATATGCCTGTTTAGCAAATGCCAGGCAGGGGGCTAGCTCAATCAGATCTGACCCAACCCCACCACCACCTTCTGTGTCCCTCAAAAGCCCCCACAGGTAAACTCCCAGAGTACCCAAAAGGACCAAATTCTGTCACAAAGCAGCCAGCCCTCTGCACCCCCACCCACTCCACACACCCTGGTCTATCTGCTCTCAGCCTCCAAAGGCCCCAGCCTCCACACCAATGGCCAGACGGCTGCCATGAAGCTCTTGCTTCTGCACCCACCTGGCAAACTCCTCCTTATGCCTCAGGACCCAGCTCAAACATCGACTCATTAGAGAAGCCTGAGCCCCCAGTGGAGACACTCCCCACCCCCACCACACCCCACCAGTCGGGTTTGAAGAATGAGGACACAGGAGAAGACTAGAGAGGGATGGACCCAAAGAATTTCCCTGCAGGCAGAGGACCATCAGCATCCAGAGGTCTGGAGGAGAATCATACCCTCTGGGCTGGGGGTTCAGATAAAGCAGAGGCCAGGCCAGGGCTGGGTCAGGAGGGGTCAGATGCAGGCAGGGGCCAGCCCAGTGCGGTCTCACATCTGTTAGGTTTACCCCAGTAGGAAGGAGCAAAAAAAAGCATATAGTAAGAATTACCCTCGGAGAGCCTTAAATTGCCTATCAGGGCCAGTGTTTCCTCCAATATACGGTCAGATCACCCATTTCTTCAGCTGAGAGCAAAGCAGAAGGGCACGGCCTTTCCAGAAGGGCCATTTAGTGCAGGAGGAAAACAACAGTGACCATGAACTAGACTCTGCTTAGCGGGGAGAGATGCTCACGCCTGGAGGGGACCACAGAGTCCAAGATCTCTAACGTAAGAAGGTTACAAGTTTAGCCTCGAAAAGTCTGTCTGAGGGTGAAGTTTGGATTTAATAGCAATAAACTGTATTCAGCATTTACCGTCTGCATTATCTACACACATTATCTCATTTAACTTGTGCGGCAGATGGTCACCACCTTCATTTTACAGAAAATATTGGAGGCACAGAGAGGGTAAGTAATTTCCCTAAGGTCACACAGCTTGCACCAGGAGTCAGGATTTGAACTCAGGCAGGCCGAAAAGAGCAAAGGTCTTAAGACGGAGCAGGACTTAATACAGAAATGGAGGCGGGGCAATAGCCTGGAACTTTCCTTAAAAGCCACCTTTGACAAGAAACAGGAGGAGGCGAGAAGGGATGGAGTCCTGACAGGGGAAACACTGGAGCCCACACCAGGCCCCACACAATGGGTGTCTGGAGGGCTCAGACCTGTCAGGTTTCCTGTCGGGACGAGGGTGGGCAGTGGTGAGCAGGGGACGTCCCCAGCCAGGCGGCCCTGCACACATCCGCCTCCCAGGCCAGTCTCAACCTCTGAGTCGCTGGAGCCCTGGGCAGGGTGTGAATGGGGGTGCTGCGGGGCACATTCATGGTTAAGGTCACGGGCCCCTGCCCCGGGAGGCTGCCTGTCTGGCAGGCAGTGACGGCTTCCTGTGTCCGCTGTTCGTCCGGGAACGAGGCTGAACCGTGAGCAGGACCTTCGTTCGGATGGGGGAGGCTGGAATGGGGGATCACTGACACAGCAGAAGGTGCAGACGAGCCCGAGAAGTCCAGCTCAAGTGCTCGAGGCCCAGCCAGGTGTCCACCACCTCCCCCGGCCCCTGGACTCCCTCCCTAAAGCCATCAACAAACTTAATAACATCCTTCACAGAAAATGGCCCCCGTCAGGGCCGCGATGACTCCGGGCTTCGATGGCTCTGCCCCTCTTACACAGGCAGAACTAGGAGAGCACTCAGGCATGGACGTTGGAACACACACAGACAGAGCCTCGGGGAATGTGTTTGAAATCAAATCACCCAAAACTGGGCTGAGGGTGAACCCTTGGGAGACGCAGGGCTCTAATGGGGTGGAAGGCCAGCGGGTGGGGTCGTTGTTTCTTTGGGCGCTGTGTGACTCAGAGAAAGCCCCTTGACATCTCCCGGCCTCAGGTTTCACATGTTAAATAAACACGCGTTATCTCTGCCCAACCCACCTCCATGGGTCCCATCAGGATCTAGAAATTTCCTCCAGTTCCAAACCATCACCTGCTGCCCTCCAGAAGCCCAGAGAAGAGCACATATCTCCCTCATATATGTCAGCAGCCTGTCATAAAATCCTGGAAGGTCAGGGTTAAAAGGAAACTTCAGAGCAGGTGACGGAACCAGGGAAGCTGGGGCCCTACAAGACAGCCGCTCACCCGGAGGAGCCTGCCTCACTCATCGCAAGGCGCGATCTGGCATCAATTCTCCACACATGGAGGGTCTGATTGTCCATCCCACCTCACGGTCAGGGCAGAGCACGGTCACTCGCAGCAGATGGGGCGGTGAGGCCATGGGACGCAGGTGCTCCCCTGAGGTCACACATGAGAGTTGGGGGTGAGTCCACCTTGGGGCTTAGACAGAGATGCCAAGACCCCCTTTCCCTCTCAATTACCCGGACAACCCTTCCCAGATGCCCGATGTGTTCTGCCCACAGCGGCCTGGCCTTTCACTCCCACTGCCCTGCAGCTCGGGGCTCCAATCCTGTGTCTGGGGGAGGCTGGGATCCACTCTCCAGGGCCCAGCCCCAGCCCCTCCTCCTCACCCCCACCCTAGCAGCCGGCATTTCAGCCCAGATGGCCAGGCCTGGAGCGACTCTCTCTGCGTACTTCCTCTCCTGCCCTGACCCAGAAATGCTGCCAAGCTCCAGGTGGGCCCGCAGCACCTCCTTCTCCCATCCCAGCCTGCAGCTGAGGCTCCAGGTCTCGGCCTTCTTCCTCCCCTCCCAGCTGATGGGCCCAGACAGTGCCACACCCACTGTGTGACAGGAGGGGGTGGCATATGGCCCCAGTGTGAAGTCAGAGAGCCCCCTCCCTTCCCAGGCAGGCCTGCCTGGTCATCTGTGAACCACTTCGTGGCTGGCACTGGCCTGGGTTCCGGGGGGAGGGGTCTCGCTCCATCCCTGCAGATCCCACTGAGGAGGACAGATGAACCGGCCCAGTAGCCAGCTCCTAGGTAGATGGGAGTTTGGAGGGAGGAACTGAAAGTGCATGGGATTTGGAGTAAGGAACAAGCACTTCTTGGCTGTGTGACCTCAGCTTAGTAGCTTTACCTCTCTGTGCCTCTGTTTCCTCAACTATGGAATGGGCATGACGATACTTACACTTTGTGAGGTTGTGGAAGGTCAAATAGCACAGTGAATCAAAGTCCCGTGGACAAACTGGCTGACAACTGCTCCTCCAGGATATTTATTTTCTCACCAATCTGTGGTCTCCTTGAGAGCAGGACAACCATAGCTGGTCAGCAGTTACTAGCCCAGAGCAGGCTCTCACTAAGACTAACTGGGAGAGATAGTGGCAGCATTTGGGAAAAGTGGCTGAGTCCATCTGATCTGGAGTCAGCACTGAGGAAATTTGGAAGAGTGAGAAATCCTGGAAGACTGCCTGGAGGAAGAGATATTGGCACTGAGCTAGAAGGCTGAGTAGGAGTCAACGGAGTAGAGAGACAATGAGTATATTCTTGGAGGGGCAGACAGCATGAGAAAAGACCCAAAGACAGAACCAGCAAGGCATATACTGGGGGCAGTGTATAGACCTGTGACCCTGGAACAGAGAATGAGGTGAGAGACTGGGGACCAGGTTATATGGGGTGGGTAAGAGTGAGACCAGGGAGAAGAGATGGAGAGATAGATCCAAGTAGGGGTGAGGCCCAGGCAGCCCCTCCAGAAGGGAAGAAGTAAAGTGGTGAGAAGGGAACCCTGGCTAGGGAGGCACAGGATCAGGTCTTCAGGCCTAGCTCTGCTGCTGTGTGGCTGCAAAACTCTGAATGAGTCACAGCCCTCTCTGATCCTCACTGTGCAACTGAAAGGAGGGACTGGCTCCATGAGGCAGGCCTGCAGGGGTGGGGCTAGGCTAGATGCCCATGAACTACAGTGGGAGTATTCAGAGTTTCCTAGCAGCTTTCTTGGGGAAACACTGGCCAAAATGGTTCTAGACAAGACTGGATATGCTTCCAATTCTTGAATGTGACACACTGGCCCCACCTCAGGGCCTTTGCACGTGCTGTTCTTCTACCTCACACACTAAGCCCAGGAGATGTCGGCTCCTTCCTGCCATTCAGGCCTCATCTCAAATATCACATCCTCAGAGGCCTCCCTGGCCACCTTATCTCAAGTACCTCTGCTCCAATCCCCGCACCCTATCCCACTGCCTTGTTTTATTTTCAACTTATCATTTCCTGAAACTATCTTATCTGTGCATTTCGCTGTTCATTAATTGTCTTCCCCCAAACTTTAATGAGGGCAGCGGCCTTTTTAGTCCTGCCCCCGACATGTCTGCAGTGCACACAGCAGCGCTCAATAAACATTTGATGAATGAGGTGAGTGAAGGGAGCTGGGCTCAAAGCCCCCATTCTTTTTTTTTAAGAAGGGAACCAGGGGAGATGGACTTCACTTCTCTGGGCCTGGGTTTTCTCTATGTGACATGTGGACAACGGGCTGCAGAGTTTACTTTCAAGCAGCAGCCTGGGGCTGCTCGGGAGGCCAAGATGTATTGATAAGTCCTGACTCTGTGCAGGGGCTGGTGCAGAAGAAATGAATGGGTGAATAAATGCCTTTGCTTTGCTGTGTGCCTTTGAGCAAGTCCCCTCCTGTGCACAGGCCCAGCTTCCCCTTCTATAATATGGAGTTGCCTGCGTGGTCTTTCAGGACCCTTGGGCACTGACACTCAGAGCTTCTATGCCCAGTCATAAACGGGAGCCATAGCAAGTGTTAGAGGAAGGGCAGGCTGTGCCGGAGCCATGGCTCTCGCACTTCCTGGCTTTTCCTGGAGATCCCACCCAGCCCATAGCTGGCATCCTGAGGCTGTGTAGGTGAGAACTCAATGTAGCTTCTGCAACCTGTCACCCCCAACTCCCTTTGAGAGTGAGAACAATGCCGGCCCTGCCCTCACCCTAGGAACAGCATTTCGTCTGGAAATTCCACCAGGGGGAAGGAGGAAGGGCTGGGGCCCTAGAATTTCTGTGTCTGTTCAAACAGGAAGCAGCTGAAAGTTTGGGGCCAAGGAAAACAAGTTCAAGGTCATCCTGGATATCAGTGCCCTGTTCCCCCACCACCACCACCCCGTGGTTAGGGACATGCCCCTTTCCCCAGGTGGGACTCTCCTGGTAATATAATGATTAGCATAGTGTGGAGGGGGGATGGTCCTGGACCATAGGCAAAGGCTTAAGAGGAAGCAAAATTCAACCAGCCTCATCTGGCATACCTTGGATGACAGGGAGCTCACTACTGAACTGGCCCCCTGTCCTCAGAAAGCCTGAAAGTGAAGATGCCTTCCCACAACTAGGACTTGCAGAAGACCTTCAGGGATCTAGTGCTCATCCCACTCTCTACTCACGGCTCAGAGGGCTTGGGACTTGCCCAGGGTCACCCAGATGCCCCCAGCTACTCCCTCAGTTTCCAGCAGCAAATGGCAAATGAAGCTGTTACAGCCACAGGTTAAGAGGAGCCAGCAGGAGAGATGGAGCCAGAGTCTGGGCTTCAGTCTCACCCCACATCCCTCCTGGCTAAAATGCCAGGGTTTGGGGGGTGGGCTGCTGACCTCTGGCTGGTCTTTATTAGAAAGCCCAGAGGACATGGGGAGGGGCCCTGGGTTGATCCCCGTCCCACTGAGAGCCCTAGGGAAGCAGCCTGGGTTACAGAGGGCTCCATGCAGCCCCTCTGACACTTCGGCCTTCTCTCTTGCCCTGTAGTCTCTGCCCCAGGAAATTGCAAGGCAGCTTCAGAATTTTCTGGGCCTGCTTTCTCTGACCTCGCGTTTCTTGTGTCCTCCTGGTGCCCCCTCTCTCGTACCCACCCCCTTCACGCAGCCTCCTGTGCGTGTCCAGACCTGCCTTCCAACTCCAGCCCTATGGTGGGCTCCTTCCAGGCCCAGCCAGGCCAGACCCACAGAGCAGCCTGGAGCCCTCGGGAGGTGCTGGCCGGTGCTGCCCCCTGCTGGGCTGCACAGCCCCGGGAAAAAGCCTTCTTGGCCCTGGCAGGACCCACCAAGGGGAAGCCCAGCCCAGGACTCCCAGGGCTCTCCGGATGTGCCCCGCCCCGAGGACCCCAGGGTGGCCTGGCACAGGGTCCCAGTCTGCTGAGTGACTTAGACAAGCCTTCCCCATCCACTCTGTGCCCCCATTCCCACCAGTGCAGAGGCGGTGGAGCAAAACTTCAGTTCTCAGACTTCAAGGCACTTCGGTCCCCTGGGGAACATGTCACAATGCAGATGCCCGGGCCCATCGAGGGGAGTCTGGTTTAGCTGGCCTGGGAAGAGCCCAGGAATCTGCATTTTAACCAGCAGGGGGCGGGCCCACTCTGGCCCACCTATTGCTCTCCCTCAGGGCCCCCGGCTCCATATGGAGGCTTCTGGGACTCTGGCCCCTGACAGGGTTACCAGCCTTTAACAAACTGCAGGCTGTTGCCTTTCTCAGCACCTGTGTGTGGCAGACAGGGATTCCCAGCCCCACAGTATGGACGGCACAGGCAAACTGAGGCTTAGAACAGAGGCTAATGTGTCCCCAGCCCACAATGAAGCTCCCAGCTTCCACCTCCCTCCCCGGGGTCCCCAAACGCGGTCCCAGTTCTGGGGCCCAGCAGGTCAGCTCAGGCCAGGCAGCAGCCCTGACTGGCCCCCTTTGTCTTGGTCTCTGTGCCCTCTGACCTCACCAGGTCCTGGGCTGATTAAAATATCCCCTTACAGCCCCGATTGGCCTGGTGTCTTCTTACAGGCTGGAAGGGACTCGGTCCCATCGGAGGCGTCACTGCCAGCTTGGAGCTGCACTCTGGCCGTCCTCAGGAGCTGGACATGGAAGGCACAACGAGGTCAGAAAGCCTTCACCCAAAGTGTCTGCAAAGACCAGCCCAGAGAAACCGAGGCCCAGAGAGGGGAGAGCCTTGCCTAAGGTCACACAGGACAGTTATTAACCCCGTTACAGTCACTTACTCTGTGCCAGGCAATATTAATTCAGCGAGTCCTTATCCCAATCCTAAGAGGTGAACACTTGCTCTCCCATTTTACAGGCACAGAAAGGTGACTGTGGTAGAGACAGGACTCGATCTCATGCAGCCTGGCTCCTGATGGTGACCCCGTGGTGCCACAAATGTTATCCCCTTACCTGTCCTCAGGTAATTCATCTTCCAGTCCCTTTCTCGATGCCAAGAAGACAGAGCCATTTGTAAAAAGGTATCCTGGGGGACTTCCCTGGTGGCGAAGTGATTAAGAACTGCCTGCCAATGCAGGGGACATGGGTTTGATCCCTGGTCCGGGAAGATCCCACATGCCGCGGAGCAACGAAGCCCCTGCGCCGCAGCTACGCAACTACTAAGCCTACGCTCTAGAGCCCACAAGCCACAACTACTGAGTCCACATGCCACAACTGCTGAAGCCCACGTGCTTAGAACCCATGTTCCGCAACCAAAGAAGCCACCACAATGAGAAGCCTGCGCGCAGCAACGAAGAGTAGCCCCCACTCCCCGCAACTTAGAGAAAGCGCATGTGCAGCAACAAAGACCCAACACAGCCAAAAATAAGTTAATCAATTAATTCATTAATTTTTTTAAAAAGGTGTCCTGTAGCAATATGGCCGGGGCCCTGACTTCTAGTCCCAGCGGGGGTGGCGGTCAGTAGGTGCTGCCCCAGGCCCCTCCCTGACCTCACCTCTCAGCACTCCCTACACGTTCCCCTCCTCAGCCACACTGGTCCCAGCCCCCCACTTCTTCTCTCCTTTGTGGCTTTCCTCCCACCGTTCCCACTCCTAGGACACAGGACATGGGGCAGGCTTCCCAGGCTCCCAGCCCCTCTGTGAAGTGGATTATTGCCAGCGCCAAGTTCTAGCTTAAGTCTGTCCACCTCTCTCCTCTCCACTGTCATTACCTGCATCCAGGTCACCACCATATAGCTCTGGGGACTCCCGCAGCCCCTAACTCGTCCCCCAAATCCTCTGTTGCCCTCCTGAGTCTGTTTTCCACAAAGCAGCCAGAGTGAGCATTTTAAAACCAGCCCTCTCTCCCAGCCACCTTGGCCTTACTGGCCTTTGGACGCACTTTCTGGCTCATTCACCCCTCCCATGGCCGCCACACCCGGGCTCTCCTGAGCCACCTGGTCTACCCCTACTCACTCTTCCTTTCCAGAGAGCCCATCCCCCTTGCCTCTCCAAACTCCCTGCTTCCCAGGTTATTTTCTCCAGGCCCCCGCACCTTTCCTCTCGGGAGCCCGTCCTGGCATTGAGCCATGATATCTATGTTTTCATGATTCCTCTCACATCTGTCTCCCCTGGCACACTGCTCCCTGGAGGGTCGGGTCCCCTCTGCCTGGCGCACCGTCATAACGCCAGTGCCCAGGCCGGCACTGTCACATGGCCGCTGCCAATCAAGGGGAGGATGGGGCCGTCACTGTCCTGTTTTCCAGAAACCAGTGGACACGGAGTGTACTTTGGAGCCCCCAGACCTCTGGGCCTCAGTACATCATGACGCTCCTGGGCTCACAGGACACTCCCGAAATGGGACCACGTGGCCCCCGACCCCGCCTCAAACAAGTCACAGCTCAGGACCTATTAATTCTCCTCCCATAGGTTTCGGTGCTTTTCATTCTGTGATTTAGAGCCCATTCCATAAATATCCCCCATTATCTTTCACACGCAGCGTGCTGCCTTTCCGCCGTTTAACAGTGCATTGGCTGGCCGGGCCTCTCCCTGGAGAAATCTAAGGCTTGGCTCCGACGCGGGAGCAGGCCCACGAGGCCATGTGGGGTTCCGAGGGCTCCTTTTCAGACCCAAACCTTGAGCAGGTCTGAGCCTCACACTCGAGGCTCACTGGGCAGGGGCCCAACTCCTCCCCCCTCCCTCCCTCTGGCGGGGAAGCCTGGCATCGAGAATCAAGGCTCAGATGTTCGGTGCCTACTGGGGCCCTCGTGGCCAGTTTCAGGGCTGAGCTGGCGACTCTGGTGCGTCCCCCAGCCAGCCTCAATGGTTTGCAGAGCTCCACAGCCAGGATCTTAATCTCTCTCTCTCTCTCTGACTCTCCAGGCAAGACAGGAACCCATCAGACCCGTTTCACACAGGAAGAAACTTCTCTGAAATACAGGGAAGCCTTGCCTACCCCACTGGGCATCTGCCAGGTTCGGATGCGGCCAGTGGAGATTTCTGAGGGCAGCCTCTGTGCTGGTGCTGCACCCAGTGCTCAACCTGTACTGTCTCACCCACAACAACTTTCACCAGCAGAAGGTGCTGTTATGCCTATTTTATAGATGGGAAAATCAAGCGTCTGAGAGAAGCAACTTCCCTGAGGTCGTGCAGGAAGACAATGGCAGTGCCCTGGAGGAACAGCTCCTGGAGTGAGGGATGAGAAGAGTCTAGAGGCTCCAGGGAGCACACAGCTCCAGCCAGAGCTACCCGCCAAAAGCACAAAGTGGCAGAGAGGCAGGGAGAGCTCCGGGCTGTAAGGTCTGACAGCTCAGGGGTTGTGATCCCACCCCTGCAGGGCCTCAGCTGTGTGACTGGGGCAAAGTCCCTTAACCTCTCTGGGCCTCATTTCTCTCATCTGTCGGATATGAATACTATCCTCCCAGGACTGTCACGGGACTTGCATGAGGCAACACGCGGGAAGCTGCGTTGTAAACTGTCCGGTCCTGGGCCGCGTCACTTTTACGTGTTAGGACAGTGGCAGGAGACATCATGCAAAGACCTGCAGGAAAGCCTTGGGCTCCTCCAGGCAGAGTGTGACCGGCAGCTCTGAACCATCCAGGGATGTGGCCACAAGACACAGGCTCCTCCTCAGGCCACAAGCTGCTTACCTCACTCTGGCACCAGGCACCTCACACCCAGGCTTGGGAGCAACCGGGCGGCCCTCCTGCTCCTGGGCGCACAGGTCCAGCACTGCCCGGCTGGCTGGGGGTACTGGGCAGAGGGGCCTGGGCTATGCCTCCCCCTCGCCATCCCCTCCCCGGCCCTCAAGTACTAGGTCGGCTTTCCGCCACCCTCCCGCTCCTGAAAGTTTCTGCTGCTACTTTATAGTTTCCATGGCAACCACCTCTCTTCCTTTGATTGTTTTGCTGTCCTCAGTCACTTTACCCTTTTAACAAGCAAGTTTCTCTCTTCTTTATGCTAAAGGGAGAATCATCGTGGGTTGGGCAGGAGGTCTGGCCAGGAGAAAGAGGACAGAGAGGGACAGGGCTGGGAGGGGACAGGTGACCTCTGCCGGGGTGCAGCCAGGGGGCTGGTGCAGGCACAGTTTGCCCCCAAATGACTTCTGGGCCAGAGACTGCCCACAGGATCCTCCAGGGTGGGCTTCTTTAAGGGTGACTCTCCTCCTCAGGGTGCCAGCCTGGCCCTGCAGGGAGGGCCAGGCAGTTGGGGTTTTGCAAGCTGGCTGGGCCTCCGTCTGCTCCCCACTGTCTCGTCTTCACTCACAAATGCCCTGTGCTTGGACGGCCTCCACGCCCAGGCCCCACTCCCTCTGCTCAGTGCAGCCTTCCTTTCCCGGGGCCTGGCTCCAAAGTACACCCCCTCCCCCAGCAAGGCCCCGCCCTCCCAGATCCCTACCCCATCAGAGCTCCTCTCTCCTCCACTGTGTCTGTCCTCCTCGTCCTAACCCCTCTCCTAGGCGGCCTTCTGCCCTGCAGGCAGGGTATCTGGACAGCAAAGCCAACACCACCCCCACTTCTTCTTTAAGTCAGTCCACAGGAGGCCGGGTTGAACCTATAGCCAGAGAGACTAGGGCTCCAGGCCGGGGTCCACCCCCAGCTAGCCACAGGCCCTTCACGAGAGTTTGCTCTAGAACTTGATGTTCCCTGTGGTCAAACATGGATGGAATTCACTTCCTCCCAGGCTGCTGGAGGCCGAAATGAGTTTGTGGGTCTGAAAGAGCTTGGAAAATTCTGAAGAGTTGTGCCGAGTCCAGGATTATTTTTAGACACTGAATTAGTGCCGTCCAATGAACAGCCCAGAGGCCTCCTCGACCCCACGGATCTCACAGCTCTCTCTCTCCACCTGCTGACATCCTGAGGCAGGTACTGCCCATGTCTGGCCAGCTCCACGCCAAGGCCATGCCTCTCTAGCCAGTGCTCCACACCACAGTCAGCAGCCACCAGCTTCCCTGACACACACACACACACACACACACACACACACACACACACACACAAAGCAGCAGCAGGTTGGCTGAGGGGGTTGAGAGGGCTGAGGGGGCCTGTGAGGGCCAAGTCAGCAGGGAGTAGCCACTCATGAGCTGGGGGCAGGGCTGGGGGCTGGGCAGGAGGCAGCTCCAGAAAGGGCTCCCTGGCCGACCGAGCTGTCCACTGCCTTCCCCTCTTCCACCACCACTTCCTTTCCGTGCCGGCCCCTGAGGCTGGACCATCGGGACCCACCCCCCTCCCTCATGGTCTGGGGGGGCTCCCCAGGAGCACCTCCCAGAAGCGCTCTCCCCAGAGAAAGCGCTCCTCCTCCCATGCCCCGGCGGCCCCCCCTCCTCTCTCTGGTGCTGACAGTGAACTTCACCCCCACTGCCCGCCCAGCCTCAGACCTACACGTCACCCCTTCCAGACTGCTCACGGAGGCTGCACCTGCCCAGGCTTGTGCTAGGATGGGGCTGGTTTCCACGTGTAAGGGGACGCCTGGGGCCACGGCGGCTCCGGGAGGGGCTCCTGTGTACACTCGAGGGCCATTTCACCTCCCTCCAAAGACCTGCAGAATCAGAGGGCTTTGAGCAGGCTCAGAGAAAAAGGAATAAAGAATGGGAAATGTCAGAACCAAGTGGGTAAAGACGGGGCCAGCTCTGGCCACCCAGGCACTGTCCTCTGCCTCCTTTTCTGTCCCCAGTCTGCTCCCGGTTCAAGAGTCCAGGATTCCCACAGCGGACGTTGGGAAACCAGGCCATTCGGCTCCCACGCTGGGGTGCACGGGCGACACATCCCAGGAGCTGGCATTTGAAAACCCATGCAAGTGCTGGCACGGTCCTGGGAGGGACACTGTGTGGGCCCAAGAGGGCTCTGACACAGTCCCTGTCCTCAGGGAGCTGACAGTCCGGTGGGACACGTGACCTCCTACAGGGACCCGCCAACAAGGGCCCAAGGCGGAGGAAGCAAGGGGAAGGGAGTAACTAATCCTGACTGAAAGCTCAGGGAGGAATCAAGAAAGGCTTCACAGAGGAGGCAGCATCTGGGCCAGGCCTTTGAGAAGGATTCCGACAGACAGATGGTATTGGGGAAGGAAAGGAACCCACTGAGGTTTAGCGGCAGACGGGGAACCACAGAGAGACGTATCTTGACCTCCCTTTTCCAAATGCCACATGGTTAGACCACGGTGAGGGTTCAAGCTAAGAGGATGCTGGCCCCGTCTGGAACTAATTGGGCCTCTTAGGCCAGGCAGGTGGTAAGCCCCCCAGGGTGGCCCAGAAAGAGGCACTTTCCAGGCTGGTTCCTGAGACCAGACCCTAGAGCAATGTCTATTCTGGTCACTGCTGTCATGGGGCAGTGGCCCAAGAGTGCGGAAGGGGGTGGGGAGGTAGAACCTGCCAGGTCTTAAAAGCCCTAAAGAAAAGAGTCTCCTCGAGTTCCCTGAGCAGCCCATTCCGGGATTTCACACCACCCCATGGTCAGCCAGGAAGTTCTTTCCGCTATCTAACCTACATCTCTCTTGCTGAAATGTACACCCACCTTGCTTTGGAGACTCAGCAATAACAAAGCGCAGAGGCTGAAATGCCTCACCAGGCACTCTGTTTGCAGCCAGGGTGGCAGTGAGGGTGGGTCAGTAGGTACAGACACAACCCCACCCCCACCCCCCGCTCTGACAAGAGAGGACAGGGCCCTGTTTGTGTGCGTAATTAACGTACAGGCCTGGGGAGGGCCAGGCGAGCGGGAATGTCCTCTCTCTGGGCCTCGGAGGCTTCCCTGACCCAATTTGGAAGCTGCATTTATTGTGCTGTTCATGTCAAACCTTCCCGATGAAGTCTCTACTCCCAGCGTGCTCATGAATTTTCTGGGGGTTTAATCATGTACAATCTGAGAACGATTTATTAAGGAGATTACACCCCCCCAAATATGCTTCCGTGTGCTCTACAAACCACGGCAAATTTATCCTCTGGCGGCGTCAGCGGGCTCCCGCCGCCCAGAGCAGCGCAATCACTCAGCGCGGTGAAAGCGGGAACCCCTCCACCCAGGAGGGAGGGAAGCCACTGGGGTGCGCGAGACCCAGGGAGGGTCTGGGGTGCGCGTGAGAAGGTACAGATGGAATTCCAGGAGCCCAAGACCCAGCCACAGAGCGAGCATGGCCCGTGTTCCAAGACCCTGCCTCCCTCCCTCGTCCTCGTTTACCCAGGGCATCCCTGCTGCAGGGCGGCCGGCAGGGTTCTGGGCTCCTGGTCTGGATGCTTCCTGCTCTGGGACCTGAAAACAAAGAGGGGCTCCTCATGTCACTCTCTGAGCACCCCTCTTGTTCACCACATCTTCCCAACACTGGGACCTCCCAGACGGGAAGGACTCAGTCACCACGGGTGTCAGAAACATACAAAATTTGTGCTCGATCCTTCTGGGATGCTACACTTGAGGGGCCAGGGCAGGCCTCGCTGAGGGACAGCTGGGCAGAGGAGGTGACAACAGAGGAGAGGGGAGCTGCCCCAGCTCTGTGGGACGATGGGGAAGATGGCACCAGGGCCAGGCTGGGGGTGGACCTGGTCTCAGATGCCAGAGCACCGGCCCAGGCCTCCGTGGGGGTCTGAAACCTCAGACCTGGCCTCTCCTCCCCCTGCAGCTCCTCCCACTCAGCGCGTCCCCAGGAGGGTGATAAAAACAGTCACAGCAATGGCAAGCCCACCACTCCCTCTGTGCCCAGCACGGTGCTGAGTTTCAAACACATCCTCTCATCTCACAGTCAGAACAACCCGGCCAGGCAGGTGCGATCGTCACCGCAGGTTTCAGAGAATGAAGTGAACCTTCGAGGGTGTAACGGACGTGCCTGAGGCCACCCAGCTAATAACGGACAGAACCAGAATTCAAGCCTTCACACTCCAGCGCCCGAGGTCCCAGGGACCTTCCACCCACCTCATCCCACAGTGGGGACGACTCCCACTCTGTCCCCATGAGACCCTCACTGTGGGCTCCGTTCAGGCCTCCACATCCCCCACCAGAGGACTGCCCCGTCTCCTTGTTGGCCACCCAGCCCCCAGCCCCACCCCCTCCCATCGTCCCTCTGCCAGCAGCCAGAGGGACTCTTCTGGACCACACACCTGGCCACATCGCTCCACTGAAAGCCTCACCGAGGCTCCCTGGGCTGACAGCACGGGTGCAAGCTTTCTTGCCTTGCATTCAGGGCCCCCAAACCATCCCTCTGCGCTCTCTCCCACCACCCAACTCCTCCATGTTCACCACGTGTGCCCAGGCTTCCCGTCTCTATGCCTTGGCTCCTGCTGGTCCCTCTGCCTGATATGCTTTTCCCCATGTCTCTTACTTCAAAATTCTCAAGGCTCAAGTCTGATGCCACCTTCTCCACAAAGCCGTCCCTGGATCAGGTCCCTACAGCAGAAGTGACTTCTCCCTCCTCTGAACCCCGACAGCGAAGGGTCTCCTGGGCCCCAGTTTAGGAGCAGGTCTTGCTCCCCTCACCCCCAAGGAGCCCAGGAGCTCCTGGAGGGCAAGGTGTTCCCTCACCAGGCTCTCCTTCCCCTCTCCACCCCCACCCAGAGCCCAGCACACAGCTGGGTACACGTTGCAGGCTGGTTCAGTGCAGACTAGTCCCCTTGGCAACAGGGCACCCTGACCAGTGAGTGGGGGGAGGCCAGAGCAGCCTGGGTGCCCAGCCTGCGAGTCCTTTACCTTTTCTGGTGCCATGGTCCCCCACGCCCTCTACTAAAGTCTAAGGCCCTCGTCTCAGAAAAATGTGCTTTAATGCATAAAACAAAGGAAACCAATTACACTGAGATATGATTATCAAAATATTATTAAAAATTATAGCAATATGTGTGCTTCTTTATTAATGCTTTAAATAACAAGATCTAGTTCTAAGAACTACTATAATTTTGAAGTAGGAGGAACAAAAGCAGTATTTAAAGATACCCACAAAACTGTACTACGACCTGATAGTTTCTGTGATTTCTATGATTTCTACAAAATCACAGAATGGTTAATGCCACTGTGGTTTATCACCTACGTTTGTAATTGAAAGAATTACAATTTGGAATTGTAATTAAAGGTTAGTGAAAAATGAAGGTGGGACTTTTTTTTCTTTGTCCAAGTTCATGGACACTCCAGATTCCACCCAGAGATTCCTGGGGTCCCTGGTTAAGAACAATGGCTTAGAGGCAGGGGCTGAAGGGAAAAGAGTTCAGATTCTGGCTGTGCACTGTCCTGAGTGTCCTTGGTCTTCTCGAAGCTCCGTCTCCACCCACCTGCATGGTCAGATCACAGAGGAACCAAGCCCCGTGCCCATCGTCTGCTTGTTCCGGCTTACCCTGAAGCCCCTCGGTGGGGCAGGCTTGGCACAGGCCCCTGGAGAATGACCCCATGGAGCCACTGTGCCCCAGCCCGCCCAGCCCAGGGCCTCAGGGCCCCTGGCCACCTCCCAGGGAACTTGTTTTATGTCCCCAAAGAGCAGGGTTGACAGGCGATAAATCTCCAAGGAAGGCTGGAGTGGGCTCAGACGGTCTGCCCGGCGCCCGCTCAGCCACCCTGCTGTACCCATCACCGCCCTCTCCGTAGGGATGAAAGCACCATTAATTACCCGGGAAGAAAGGGCGCCGTGATGACGCGCCCAAAGGCTGCTCGGAGATCCTCTCTGGCCACATTTTCTGAGTGTAGTGCCAAGCCTGGGGGCCCCTATCAACCCCCGCCTCCCTCTGTCACCTCCCCTCCTCCAGGGATCCCCCAGGGCCATCTCTCAGCCTGGGTCCTGCCCTCAAAGACTCCTGACCTATCCACCAAACACTCATGAATGCAGTGCTTTTTGCAGGCAGAGCCCCCAAACAGTGCTCCCCAAGGTGGGGTGGGACCCGAGAAGGCAAAGGGGTCAACTCTGTCACCTCTGTCACCTTCACCAGCATGAGTCTATCACCGAGTCCTATGGACTCCACGAGGGAAGTGTCTGGCCTCACCCAGACCCAGCTGCCAACTCTAGTCATCACCCCACGCCCAGGTGACGGATCCACCTGCATGCGGCCCATACCAGTTACCCTGTGCAGGTCTGTGCCAACCACTGTCCAGGCAAGAGCTCAGACAACCCTACTGCCAGCCCTGTGAGCGAGGCACCAGTATGATCTCATTTTACAGACAAGGTAACTGAGGCTCAGAGAGGTTAAGTGACTGCGTGAGGATTCACAGCTGGAAACTGACAAAACCAGAGTCTGAGCTCTAGTCTGTCTGACTCCAAATCCCCCTTTATCAGCTCTCCAGCCTCCAAGTGGTCCCCTCATTCTCTCTGAAGAGTCTCTCTAAAGGAGGTTTCCCAGGCCCTCCACACACCCCTCCCTCCCTTTCCTGCCCCTGCCCAGGGGCTCGCTCAGAGACCAGAGACTCGTCTACAAGCCCTGCTGGCTCCAAACCATCTCCTCCAAGAAGCCTTCCCTGATTGCAGAGTCAGAAGTCTTCCAGTGCCTCCCAGCCCTTAGCAGAAGCCGCGAGAGATGACCACTAGCACCGCCTGCAGATAGGGGCTGAACGAGTCTTTTCCCTCATCAACTCCACTACCGTACTCTCAGCCAGACCCAAACACACCACAGGGGCACTTCCAAGAGGAAGAATGAGGAAAGTCATGCTGGCAGATGAATGAATGAGCTCCTGGCTCGCTACTCCTGCCAACCTCCCACCAAAGGCATATCTGTTCACTCGCAGGCAGGGGGTGGCTGCCCCAGGATCACCAGAATGGGGGCCCACCTGACCAGTCAACCAGGATGGCTAAGAGGGGATAGGAATTGGCATTGCAGCAACTCTCTGAGCAGAGGGGAGCCCTGGGCCGGAGGAACAAAGTCAGCAGATGCCCTGGCCCTGCACATTGCTTGAGAAGAACCCAGAGAAGGGCCAGACCCAAGTTCAAGGCCAAAGCAGAACCATGACTTCTGCTCTGAGCTCACAGTGGGAAAAACAGCAGTGCCATTCCCAGCAACAACACTTTCCTAATAAATGTGCTTTCTCTAGACAGAAGAACACTGGCACCTGAACCCAATGAAGTCCACAAAGGATGCTCACTGAAACACCCAGGGGGACTCAGACACCTACGGAGGGGCCTAAATCAACCATCTCACCCTAGACTGCAGAATGTTCTATGCAGCACATAGAAATAGTGAGCTAGAGGTCCATGTCCTAATAGGAAAACCTTTCAGAATATCTTAGTGAAAAAAGCAATTTGCAGAATGATAGATGATTTTTGAAATTGTTGAACAGAATCATAGATTTTCCATGGGTAATATTTATAGATGAGAGCTCAAAAGAGCACTGAGAAAAACACACTCCAAAGGCCCCCACTTCCAGCCGGATCCTGCCCCACGAAGCCCACCCAAACTCTACCCCACCCCAGCCCAGGTCCACTCCTGATGCAGGAGAAGCTCATGACCACATCACCTCTCACCCATGATAGGCAGGAGTGTAAATGACCATAACCTTTGCAGAGGGCACCTTGGCAAAGTGCATCAAAAATTAAAATCCAGAACATCTCCACTTTAAATTCGTATAATCTTTCTCCATCCTATCCCTCAGATAAACTCTCACAACCGTGCAAGAACAGATGTACAAGGATGTTTCTGTACCTCTGTTTGCAGCAGAAAAACACCCTGAAAACCACATCCATGTCCATCATCGGGGGTCTGGCTGAATAAATTACGGTCCCCTCTGAAGATGGAATCCTGTGCTGCCCTCCCGCAGCGGAAGGCAGAGATACATGTGCTGACACGGGGCACTGTGGGGTGAAGGTGCAGGATGTGTGGGACGACCCCCCAGGATGGATAGGTCCATGGAAACATGAAAACCGGTTCCTGGATATTCCTCCAAAAATAAACAGTGGTTACTCTGGGGACTGTGTGTGTGTGTGTGGTGTGTGTGTGAGTGTGAGTGTGGTGTGTGTGTGAGTGTGAGTGTGGTGTGTGTGTGAGTGTGAGTGTGGTGTGTGTGTGAGTGTGAGTGTGGGAGTGTGTGTGCATGTTGAGCGGGGGGCAAGCAAGGGAGAGGTTTACACCCTTCTGGAATGATTTTATTTTAAATCATGGAATAGGCTGTTCTTATATATTACAAAACAGATTCTGGTGCAGGATGTTGATACTGCAGGAGGCTGTGCGTGTGGGGAGCAGAGAACACGGAACTCTCTGTACTTTGCGCTCAATTTTGCTGTGAACCTAAAACCGCTCAAAAAATAAAGTCAATCTTAAAAAGAGAATTGGAGATTAAAGCCTTTAGATGTTTGAAAGCCACACAGAACCTTGTCCTCCCAAGTCAGTGCTGCCCCAGGCTCAATCTCCCTGCGCCTTCATCATTCCCGGGCAAGTCCTGAGCTCCAGCCTGACTCCCACGTGGGGAGGGGCGGGAAGGTGGACCCGCCCAACTTAAGCTCAATTTGGGGAGCCCTGTTGAGATCCCAGCTCTGAACTTCCACTCACGCTACTTCCTCTGCCTAGAGCGCCTCTGTACTTTCATTGCGCTGGTTCAGATACCAGCCTCCCTGGAAGCCCATTCCAGGCACCCTCATCCCCTGAGATGCAGACTCTCCCAGCACAGTCTGTGTCCCCACTATCTCCTTGAGCCTCCAGGGTTGGCCAGTGCCTGGCACGGAGCTCATTAAGCATGTGCCTACTGGACACATTTCTAAAAGCCCTAAGCACTGTCTGGACATCTCTCCAGGGCCACTCATTTTACCTTGAATTATGATTCCGCGTGCTCTTAGCAGCAGGGAGCTCCCCAGAGGGCCTCCCCGGCCCACACTCCCGATGCCTGCCCAGCCTGTCGCTCACCCAGCTCAGGCATCTCGAGGGCTAATGCTGGTGGGAGCCAGGAAGGAAAGAGAATGAGGGAAGCAGGCCACCAGGCTCAAAGGCGCTCTCACCCCCCAGCCCACAGCGGGGCTACTGGAAAACGGGCCCAGATGATCTGATTTAGGAGCAGCTACCAGATTTTAATGTAAAAACCTCCTGACTATTACATGTACGCGACTAATTCACATTTTGAAACAAACACCATACAGTTCACATCGAATAGGGCTGCAGGCCAGATTCGGCCCAGTCTCCCTGACTCCAGCAGACTCGGGGAACAACAGCTCAGAATTCAGAGCAGCCACAATTAAAAAAGAAGAAAAAATGCAAAAATAAATAAATTAATAAATAAAACCCCCTTGATCCTGCCATCCAATCAGCCCAAACAGCCCCAGAGCCCACACCCAAACCTCAGCATTAAGGGGACTCAGAGAGCAGCCATTCTGGAGGCAGCCCAGTTGGCTCTGTGGCTACCAGCTGTGTGACCTAGAGCAAGTGACTTCACCTCTCTGAGCCCCTGCTTCCTTCTCTGCAAAATAGTGTGTGGGGGCGTGGGTAATAAAAGCACCTGCTTCCCAGGGTGTTGTTTGGATGCTGAGCTGTCATGAGGGAGAGGACCAGCGACCTGAGAAAGGGCCATAGCCTATAAGGGCTCATCCTTATCGTGACCAATGGGGACAGTTAAGCCTAGAGGAGGTGAAGGATGCAGACACGCCATAGAGCGAATGGGTGACAAAGCAGATGCCCCCTCTCCCTCGGCCCCCAACCATGCCCTTGATGGGGCAGGGGAATGAATAAGCCTCAGAGCTGCCCAGGAAGGCCTATTACAGAGGCATACTCTTCTCCAAACCCTCTGGGTCCCCAAATAACAGAAATTAGCATTCACAGAGCACTTAGTACATCATGTGAAGTGCTTCAAATGAGTTGCTGTCGTTTCACTTTCTCAACAATCCCAGAAGGTAATTATTATTACCACCCCATTTTACAAATGAGTAAACTGAGGCTCAGAGGAGTGACCTGGCTTGTCCAAGGTCACCTAATAAGCAGTTTGGCTGTAGGCAGTCTATTCCACTGCTCTCAGCAGCCAACCCAGCCCACTGCTCAGGTGCCTCCCTTCCTCTTTTCCACAAATCCTGTGGTTCCTACAGTGTGCCAGGTGCTGACCAAGTCCTGGGGCTGCCAGGAACAGGATTCCTGCTCCAGGCAGCCTGGCTGGGGCTGGGGCACTGGGGCAGGGAGCCATGTACTTGGCCTGGAAGAGCTGCTTCAGGGAGGATGGAACCCTGAGATGAGCAGGGGGCTGGTTGTACCAGGAGGGAACCCCCAAGCTTTGAGGCTGGGACTGCAGTTCAGACAAAACCAACCCAGCTTGGCCCCAAGCAGGTGAGAGAACAGTGGATGGTTTCTCTCTCAAGAGAATATGCAAATGTGGAAGGAATGGAAAGAGACAAACGGCACGGAGGTGAAGAAAATTCAGAACCTTAAAGCTTAAAACCTACTCTTGGGGTCCTCCAGCCCCCAAAAAGAGGAGGCCTCTTGCCCTGGATGAAGAAGCTCCACTGGCCTGACACCACTATCCTCAAGGTCATATTTGGGGGCGATCACTCAGGCTTAGAGTGGTCTTATGGGCTAATATGTGTTCCTCTAAAATTCATATGTTGAGGTCTCAACCCCCAGGACCTCAGAATGTAACCGTATTTGGAAATAAGGGCTTTAAAGGGGTGATTAAGTTAAAATGAGGCCATCAAGGTGGAGCCTAGTCCAATCTGACTGGTGTCCTTATAAGAGAGGAAACTGGACACACAAAAGGACGCCAGGGGCCCACGTGCAGAGAGGACAATCAGGTGAAAAGGCAACAAGAGGGCAGCCACCTGCATGCCAAGGAGAGAGCCCTCAGAGGAAACTAACCCTGCCGACACCTTGATCTTGGACTTTTAGCTTCCAGAACTATGAGAAAATAAACTTCTATGGGTTAAGCCACCCTGTCTGTGGTATTTTTTATGGCAGCCTTAGCAAACTAATGCATGTGGGGTCCAGCCATGCTGTTGGAGCAAGGCCCCTGGCTGGCTGGCTGGAGCTGACCTTGGGCATGTCAAGTCAATCTGCTCTGCAAAGACGGGGTGAGAGGAGCTGGCCACAAGCTTAACAGGGATGGTGTGAGGCTCAGGTGAGGCCGGTAGCAGCCAGGTGGGGAGTGGCAGCCCACCTGCCCAGCACCCCCTGTGCACGCCCCCAGGTATCCACACATCGTCCTTACGAATATATCTGCCCTGGACACCTTCTAAAGGCTGTGAACATTAAAAAGCATCTGGACCTCGAAAATCACAGTCCTCCAGGGATGGACACTTGGGCAAGGGCAGGGTGTCAGCTCATCCTGGTTTCCCTGCAACTGTCTTGCTTTTAAAACTGAAACTCCCCAGTCCCAGGAACCCTGCCCCCCACCATTCCTGGGCAAATCGAGACAGCTGGTCACCCAGGCGAAGAGCCTGCCTGTCTCGAGGCCTCCGTTTACCCAGCCATGCGTTCGTCTGACAAATATTTACTGAGGACCTACTATGTACCAGAAACCACCAGATGCTAATGATGAAAAGCCAGACAGAGAGCCTGTCCTCTTGGGCTTTCTGTCCTGTGAGACACACAAAAACAAGCATTAAGAAACTATAAATACACACACACGTGTGTATACACATGTGTAAGTTAAGACTATGATGCATGCTATAGAGGAAAAAACAGGCATCAAGGCAGAGACTAACAGGGCGAGAGGTCACCCTCAGTGAGACACACGGTCCCGGAGGAGGGTCATTTCAGGTGAGCCCTGAAGTGGGACAGTCCCACGGAGAGAGGGGACCAGAGGTGGACAAAACCGAAGGAAAGACCAGGGAACAGCCATGAGGACGAGGAAGCGGAGGTGAACCGGGACAGGCCAGCAGACCTTGGGGCCAAGGGCAGGTTACACGTGGCTCCCAGAGCAGCGGGCGCTGAGAGCAACTTGAACCAATCTACCTTAAATTAAAAAACCACACGCACACTGGTTACTAAGTAAAGAACAGACTGTAGGAGAGCAAACAGAGGAGTGAGTCTGGTTAGAAGCACCCTGCAGTCACCCAGGAGAGAGGATGGCAGCCTGCATCTGGACGAAACCGGGGAGCCAGGACTATGGACAGATTCACGGTTCTCCCCAACTACCCTTCTGATCGTCCCCTTTAATTCAGCAACCCTTGTCTTTATCCCAGGAAAACCCGTGGGAAGCAAAGTAAGTCAAAGCCCAGTGGCCTTGGCAATGGCACTTACCCCGCCCCCCTTGCCCACACACACCTCACAGTACCTGTCACTTTCTCGGCCAAAACCGTCCCAAGCTGGCTGGGACTCAATCTCCTCCAAGGGGCCAAGTGACTGTGTGCTTGCCTCCCCCGCCAGGGGTGGGGGGTGGGGCGCTGGTGGTATTTTTAAGATATTAACAACTGACATCTGTTAATTATTAGTTTGTCCACCTCTGTTTTGCTTTCGCCCACACCATTGCTCAATTCACCGGCAGCCCCGGCCCCGAGAAGTGGAAATATTACCTCCCAACAGAGAGATGGGGAAGCAGAGGCTCCTTGCCCAGAGGAAGTGACTCCATCAGACCAAGGTTTAGAAAGGTGCCCTGGAGGCGGGGTGCAGGGGATGGGGCTGGGAAGCAGGAGGCTTCCTGGGGTATCCCCTAGTGGACAGTGGGGGCGGGGATGAAAGTAGGAACCAAAGGCCAAGGGAACTACTGGTCTGTCACGAGGAAGGAAGGACGGAAAGGAGGGGAAGCACCAGGCAGGCAGGGCTTCCCTGGCCCTGGGGCCCGGTCAGTGCAGCCTTCACCTGAAAGCCGGACATTGGGGGTGGGGAGGGGTGGTTAGGGTGGGAGGAAGCGGTCTTAGTGGAAAGAATAGGACTTCTGTGTTGGACCAGTTGCTGTGCCTTTAGAGCATTCGGTAAAAATCATTTCTCCATCTGGAACTCGGGAGGGAGGATTAGAATAAGAGACTTACCATCAGGATTGGAAGTATTCCAGGTTCAGGGGTGGTTGACACCCTGGGCATGAATGGGGTTCCCAGGGGAGAGCTGGTAGGTGAGAAGAGGAGGGTATCCAGAGTAGGACACCTGAGGGTCAGAAGGCATCTACAAGCAAAGGGCCAGGAGGTGCAGTGCCTGGGACAGCAAGAGTCCTGTGGCTAGAGGCTGGTACCCACCCTGGGAAGGCTGGCTGAGGCCCAGAGCAATGATGATATTATAATCATCAAAGATCTCATGTATCAAGTTTCTTTTACATGCCAGGTTTTGAACTAGGGATGTGATCGTCTATCTCAGTGACACCTCCGTAAATCCTTTGGGGTTAGTACTGTTATCCCATTTTACAGGTGGGAAAGTCAGCAAAGCGTGGTACAGTCATTCAGCCAGTCTTGAACCCAGTCGGACTCCAGATCACACACATACTTTTAACCACTGTATGGGGTAGGGGAATGGTCGGCGTTTGTTGATTGGTCAGTGGTGAATATTGTCATTGGGGAAGGGGGTCCCAGGGGCCAGAAGGTGACCAGGTAGGGGCAGACAGCTGTTCTTCCAGCTGGGAGGAGTGGGAGGCTGGCTCCAGCAACTTCCTCTAGCAGCTAGCTCCGGCGGCCACAGTAGGAGCCGCCCATCTGAGTGGAAGGATCTGGAAGGCTGCAGCAGGGGGCCAGAGGCAGGAAGGACCTTTAGTTCTTGTTCTGCCTTTAGGATCCAAAGTTGGAAAACAATGGCCACTAAAAACGATTTGATGACTAAAAATTTTGACTGTTGCTAAGTTTAGCTCTCAGGGTGGGGTAGTCACAGTGACGTACAGGTGCAAATCTTGACTTCCGCCACCAGCCTGATGTCATGTCCTGGTCCCTGTTTAACTCCTCTGTCTCCACATTTCCAAATAATAACTTCCAACCCAAACAGGGCTGAGAGATCAATGAGATCCACATTCAGTATGCCATTAGTACCTGACACCTAAGCTAGAAAGGGCAATGTTTAAGCCAAAGAAATCAATCACTAATGGTGGAATTTCAGGCACCAGAGGCAGTTTATAGGAGCTCCTGAAATCATACCAGTTCTCAATCTGGTAAACAGTGGTGAACACTAGGCACTCCAACTAACACAGTGCCTGGCATATGGTAGACACTCAAATATATGCCCCTCCAGGCAGAAGCTGCGCAGCTCACTTTTATCATGGTCAAAGGACAAGAAGGCCTCCCTGGAGCCTTGGAGTATCAGGAGCCACACCCTGCAACAATCACTCTTCATCATGTCCCATCACATTATAATCTATCCGTTGGTTCCATAGGATAGTGCTGTATCTGGCCAGAGAGGACTTCCAAGCACATGTATCTGGCCCTTTAAATTTTTGAGGAGTCTTTTAGCATTATTAATTTCAACCCAATTGTTTTCAAGTCTAAAAAGCAGCTGTAACACCAAAACTCAGACCCGACAAGGGACAGCACCCAGGGCCTCAGAGCACATGCAGCCCGTACCTCCCCCAGCAAGGCACAGGCCCCTCTCACTAAACCATTACGCCACTCTTCTCTGCTGAGCCAAGCTGTGGCTTCAGATGCTTCACAACGCCCAGGTTTTGTTACAGGAGATGATGTGTCTCCAATGTAAATTCTTTCTTGGGAGGAAAAAAAAAGTGTCTACAAAACTCCATTGAATTTACCAACCATTCATGACGTGCATCGTGTTTCTGGGCTTTTTTGTTGTTTTTGCCTATGCTTGCTCCCTCTTCTTCTGGGGCCAGTGCCTCAGTTTTCCCTGGGGACCCCCTTCCTCAACTCCCATTGCAGTGGAGAAACAGAGCTTAGAACGGGAGGGAGTGAGAGGAGAGAAACAGATATCACATCCTAACTCATTTATTCAGTTATGGTCCACTGCGCTTCCTTGGGTTCTGCAGATATGCGAAGCCCATAAAATCCCTCTAACCCTCCCAGTTTCAGAGGGTCTTTTGCTTCTTATACCTGAAAGAGCCCTGGCTGACCCCCGTGTAAGCACTGAGCTGGGCACTGAGGGGCGATCCCAGGGTGATAAAGGGTCCCTGTCCTTCAGGAGTCTCCCAGTCTAACAGGTGGTTACACAGACTCAAGGAACCAGTCACAGCACCAACTCCAACCAAGATGCTGATGGAATCAGAGAAACCACTCTCCCCCGCCAAAGGGTCCGGATATCCCCTCCTCCGCTGGGCTGCTGCTGAGCTCCCCAACCCCCTAGAGCCCCCACGGGTCCTGGATCCGGAGTCAGGAGACTAGAAGTGTGGTAGGAACTTGGACAGATCACTCTGGGCCTCAACTTCCACATCTGTAAAATGGGGAGGAAATGCCACGTGACCCCCAGGCAGGGATTTGCCAGCCCAGGCCTCACAGAAGGTGGTGGTTATGACAATGGACTGGCCACCTCTGGGGCTGGACCCCAACCTGTGCTCCAGGGGTCTAGAGATTCCTTCTCCCTGGCTGAGGGAGGGGTTGGGGGTGTGTGTGGAGAGATTCCACTGAAGCCCCTGTACCGTGCTGTGCCCCCCGCGTATAAGCCCCAGGTGAGAAACCTGAGGAACCTTCTAGTCCAGGCTTTTCCTTCCATTTCTAGAGCACTCACTCAGTTGAAATTGGGCCTTTTCTGGGCATTTGCTGGGGGTAATTTCTGGGAGGAAATCCCCACCCTTGCCTTTCAATCCATTGAGCAAATAAACCTCCCAGTTCCACACTGAGGTCCTCCCTTCATGCCCTTCTCAGCATCCCCACTAAGCAGGCGCCCTGACCTGCCTCCCCGCGCAGGGGACAGCAGTGCCCCAGGCTGCCCAGAGGAAAGGTCAGGCCAATTCGCAGCAGCTGCTCTCCTTCAAGGCTCTCCTAGGAGTCACCACTGCCTCCTGGCCCTTCAGGAGGCCAGAGGATGACAGCCAGGGTCAGGGTCAGGCTGAGGCCAATGCCCAGGACTAAATGGCCATGGTGAGGGGTGACCAACCCCATCAGACCTGACACTTGCCTTTCAGCCCTTCATTTTCCTACAGTAAACCTGCCCCAGTTCCACAGTCAAGTGAGTTCCCGTGCAACCCACGCACTTTCAGTAGGAGAGGGGACAAATTCAAAGGCAAGAACCACATTATCTACCATTTCTGCCCCACCCCCACCATAACCACCACCAGCAGCGCCGCCACCTACACCTTTGAAAACACCTTTGTGGACATCCCCCTGCCTCTGCACGGGCACCATCTCCTAAAACAATATTCAGCAGCTCTGAATTACCAAAATCAATTACTCCAAGAAGGAATTTAGGCAGACAGGCACTAGAATAAAGACAGCAGATAATTCCCACTGTCAGGTAATTGCTCCCCTGAGAATTTCTGATAATAAAAGATGAATCAAAAAGAGAGCATTTTTTCTCCAGAAAGGAAGGGGAGTCTGTGCACTGATAAACAGAAGGCTGTTCTCTTCCTTGCTGCCTCCTCGCCCCTTCCTTGGCTGTGCCCCTGCGGGACCGGAGCACACTGGAGTCACAGGAATCCACGGGGATTGGGGTGGGAGGCAGGTGGGACCGAGGGGTCCCAGGTGCTGGCGACAGTGCTAGGCTCCCAGAGGACATTTGACTCTCGTGTCCTTCGTTGGGTAGGGATATGGACAGCGCCAGGGCTCCTGTTACCCGCGGGCTCAGGGTTGTATGATTTGGCAGTTAACCTCTCTCTATTTTATGTCTCCATCTCATTGCCTCAACAAGGCCAAAAGCTCTTTGAGAGTAAGTCACAGCCAGCCCTTCCCTGCCACAGGCCCTGAACACCCACATAAAGGACCTGCCACTTGATCCAGGAGGTGATGGAGAGGCACACAGGTTTACCTGGGGCCAGTTACTTGGTTTCCTTGACTGTAAAATGCGGAGATAGCATCAAACGACTGCACAGATATCTACAACACCCCATCCTCCGAGAAGGTCACAAAGCCTTGTCAGTAGTTATTCCAAGAAGAAAGTGTCCTAAGGTCAGAGGTTTGGAGAGTTCTAGGGCAAATAAAGTTCAGCAGGTTTCTGTATTGCAGAACTTCTCAGAGCCTTTAAAATTGCCAGTGTGGGTTGGTACTGTAAGAACGGGCATCAAGTACGCAGCCCTTTCCAAAACTCCTTTCCTACAAAGTAGCTCCCAGATTGCCATTCCATGGAACAGACCTGGGCCAACCATAGCTGCAGGCATAACAAGGATGTAATAAGGCATTTAAGGGGGACTGGTTGAGGGGCTCTAGGAAAATTTCACGGAGAGCACAGTGCTTGAGATAAGCTCTGAAGGAACAAGAAAGGGCAGAGACAGGGACATTCCAAATAGAGGGGACTGGCCAGCAGGAGCCCAGAGGTGGGAGAGCCCTGGGCATGCTGGCTCTGGTTGTGATCTAGACAGAACGAGCTAAAACAACAGGGAGGGTCTTGGGGTAAAGAACACGGTAAGGATTTTTTTAAGATCCTTGAATAAAAACAATGGCTTACTTGCATGAATATTTACCATGTGCCGGCATTGTGTGTGGAATAATTCTTACAACTCCTATGAAGCAGGCTCTATCAAACCCCTCACTTCAGAGCCAAGGACAAGTTAAATGACTGTGCCAACTGATGCAGCTTCTGAGTGGCAGGGCAGGGACTGGAAACCCCCAGGACATCAAGTTCAGAACCGATGCCCTTGGGTATTCCCTGGCAGTCTAGTAGTTAGAACTCAGCCCTTTCCCTGCTGTGGCCCTGGTTCGATCCCTGATCAGGGAAGTAAGATCCTGCAAGCTGAGAGGTATGGCTAAAAAAAAAAAAAAAAAGAACCAATGTCCTTAACCACTGCACTTCCCCACCCCAGAGCCACAAGGGGCAGGGCAGAAGTCAATGCCACCAGCACCAGCAAAGTGTGAGGAGTCAATCATTCCTTGCCATGTGACACCTTCTCCCTATGCCTTGGGTTTTTTGTTTCTTCTTTAAGAACTTTTATTGAGATACAACTGACGTACAATAAACTGCATATATTTAAAGAGTACAATTTGATATTTTTTTTATTAGTAATGTATGTATAGCAATCCCAGTCTCCCAATTCATCCCACCCCAACACCCCCCACTTTCCACACTTGGTGTCCATATAAAGAGAGTTCTTTTTTTTTTTTTTAAATATTTATTTATTTATTTGGCTGCACTGGTCTTAGTTGCAGCATGCAAGATCTTTTAGTTTCGGCATGCAAACTCTTAGTTGTGGGATGTGGGTCTAGTTCCCTGACCAGGGATCGAACCCAGGCCCCCTGCGTTGGGAACGTGGAGATTTAGCCACTGGACCACGAGGGAAGTCCCCTATGCTTTGGTTTTGATTTATACTCCATTGGCCAGTCTTCCCCAAATACATACATAGATCATTAGCTCTGAATATTTGAAAAAGAAGTCTTATCAACCATCCCTCTGGGAATGGGCAAGAAGGTGCCAAAACGGCATGTTGGTACCAAAAGAAACAGCAGCGAAACCCATCAACATCCTCAACAAGATGTATGTTTCCCAAGCACGTGGCTGCAGCTTGATTTATGGGGCCAGTGAAGCTATTCTCAGAGGGAGCAGACCTCTCAGGGGCAAAGGCGTCGTCACCATCATCATCAAATATTTCAATAATCATCTCAATCACAGAAAAGAAGGCACTGGCCGTTTCCTGCGCTTCCACAGGAAAGGAAGTAAAATTGTTTGCCTTCGTTCAATAATTAGGTAATTAACTAGACAATGCAAACAGAAATTCCAGCAAGGATATAAATACTTAAAATCCCTGCGCTAGTTGCTGAGGAGGATGTCAACAACAGGAACTCGGGTGGAGGGGAGAGGCGAGGGTGGAGAGGTGTGTCCCGAGCTAAAAACAACAGCAGGCAGCCAGCAGCTTCTAATGACAGGCACTTAGCCCACGCCAGCTCCGTGATAAGCACGTCCCCTGAGTTTCCTCACTGACGCTTCAAAACAACTCAGTGACGTGAGGGTCACTATTATCCTCATATGACGCACGGGGAAACTGAGGCACGGGCAGTGACATGACTTGCCTGAGGGCACAGAGTGGAAGTGACAAACTCAGCTCTGATTTCAAACCCAAATCTTCATCCATACCCCTCCACTCTCTAAAGGCATGCCGGAGATGAAGGGGCTCCCAGGTCTAAATGGGGAAACTGAGGCAGGACTGGACATCGCCCCCCTCCCCAAGTGCCCTGACTGCCAGGCCTCGGACCTCCCGGCCGACCTGGCTGCGGGGCTGCCACAGAGAACCAGGCAAGCTTGGGGGAAGTGATTTTGCAATCCTCTTTGCAGAAACAAGGGTAGCCACCTCCAGCGCCACTTCCTCCAGGAAGCCCTCCTGATATCTCACCCTCCCTCCAGCAACCTGAGGCCTCTCCAAAGACTGGGCATGCTTTCTCCCTAGGAGTGGACCTTAGAGGTTCTCAGAAGGAAGTGGGGAGCCGAAACTCACACTGGTTTGAGTCTCCCCACCCACCTCCTTCACCCGGCAGGGCTGCTTCAACAAACACTCACCTCAGTGACTTAATGGGCAAAAACAAGCTCTAGTGTCATGTGAATGCCATGCAAAATATAAACTTCTAGCACTTAAAGAAATCTCTTCCTCTATCACCCCTTTCTCTATTCATCCCTGTAGCTCACTTGAAAACCCACATTTGAAAACCTTTTTGTTTGGCCAATTTGAGTCACTTTGTATCTTTACAAGAAAAAGTAAGTAAGTAATTCATATAGTCTGTTTATATCAGACTTTTCCATACCCAGAACTGCCTTCACCAGAGGCAGTAAGTTCCGGAAAGGGCATTGGCCAGACTATCCCAAGACCAATGCAAAATTGACTGAGAAGGCCCTTAGTAATAATAATGCAAACAGTGATATGTAAGACCAAAAACACGGGCTTCCCTGGTGGCTCAGTGGATAAGAATCTGCCTGCCAATGCAGGGGACAAGGGTTCGAACCCTGGTCTGGGAAGATTCCACATGCTGCGGAGCAACTAAGCCAGTGAGCCACAACTAATGAGCGCTTACTCTGCAACTACTAAAGCCCGCACACTTAGAGCCCGTGCTCCGCAACAAGAGAAGCCACCACCGCAATGAGAAGCCTGTGCACCACAAGGAAGAGTAGACCCCGCTCACCGCAACTACAGAAAGGCCACGCACAGCAATGAAGACCCCATGCAGCCAATAAATAAAAATTAATTAATTAATTATTTTAAAAAGAGAGCACAAACACTAGCATTCATTGAGTGTTTACAACATGCAGACACTGTACTGTGTTCTCTAGCTCCATGTCTAACTTTGCCTAATAACAACCCTAGGAGATAGGGATTATTTTTATTCCCAATTTACAGATGAGAATACCGAGGATCGGAGAAGTGAGGTTACTTTGTCCAAGGCCGCACAGCTGGTAGATGGAGCAGCCAGGACTTCAATCCAGGTCTGTTTAAAGGACCCCAGATGAGCCCCTACCTTTAGCCTCTCCCTCTGGGGTGGAACAAGCTGCTTGGCTCTTTCCCCACCTCCCACCCACAGCCCAGGATTCAGCAGCCAACAGTAGACCCCTGTTTCAAATCTGAATCAACACAGTATTGGTCACTCCAGTCAAAGGGAAATGACCCCAGCAACTATCCTGCCTTAAAGGCACCTTCTAGGGGAGGACAGGAAAGGAATTGACATCAACATCAAAAAGCCAACAGTCACAGGGAGTGGAAAGAGACAGGCCCAGAAATGGCTTCATGTGCCCTTTCCTCCTAGAGCCTGGATACAGCTGTACCTGCTCTCCTCTGTTCCCCATCTCTGACTGCTCATGGCCAGTGCTGGGGGTGGGGAAGATGGGGGATGATGTCATTCTGGGACTCCTCATTCACCCCCTTCCTGCTCCTTATCTGCTAACTCACACCTAATTTCTCTGTATTTATGCTTTCACAACTCCACAGGAGTTAGCCCAGCAGCTGGAGGGCAGAGAAGCACAGTGACCGATACCTCAGGCTGTGGAGTGGGGAAGACTTTCATTTGAACTCTAGCTCTGCTCCGTCCCACCTGGGTGACCTTAGGCAAGTCACTTCTCTCTGGGCCTCAGTTTCCTCACCTGCAAAATGGAGGTGATAACAGGACCTCACGGGTCTGTTGTGAGAATCAAAGGGGCTGAGCCCAGATTCTGGCTCATGGGAAGTACTCAGAAAATGTGAGCTGCCAGGAATGATTATGACAGCCCAGGGAGGTCCTGCACATTGCACAGAGCCAGGATGAGGCAGAACAAACTCTAACACCAGGTTCAAGCTCTCTCGACACAGAGCCACTCTCCTGGAATCTGTGCGATGGCACAACCAGGCGCTGGTCATGGCCAAGCAGCTTCCAGGTCTGCAGCTCACAGGCCAAGTACAAAGTCCCAACCCACAGGTTTGTTTTTCTTACACACACACACAAAATCGACAAGTGGCTCAGAGTGAAAGTTCCCAAACCTTGGCATCCTCCCCCATCCCGAGGTGAGCAGTGATCTCATCTCTGTGACTAAGCAGACGCGGACGCCAAGAGCCCTCGCCAGGAACCCGCAGGTTTGGGGCTGCTGGCTCTCCGCCCCAGGAGGAGCCGAGGCTGCAGAACCAGGATTCATGCAGAGCTGGGAATCCCTGTGTGTGGAGCCCAGAAGCAGAGTGGCTCTGAAAAGTAGGCTGGTGCTGCAGCCAAAGACCAGGACGGGGCTGGAGATCTGGGTTCGAGTCCCAGCACACCCAGGACTCTGTCTGCCCAACTCTAAAATGGGCAGATGATAGGTTTTCAATGGTCTGAGAGATCTGGTTTACCTCCCATCCTGCCCACCAGGGTCTCCCTGCTATTTGGGGAAGGAGCAAAGAGCTAATAAAGGTATGGGTTAGAGGACAAAGGGCACTAAAATGTGTGGAAGGAGAGCCTGGTGATCTGGGCGCTTGCTAGGGGCAAGGAGGCACTAGCGCAGGCTGTAAACGTTTCAATGAATCAAGTCAGGAGAGAAGAGCCTTCCCTTAACTTCAGCCATCGTCTCCTCCCTCTCCCTTAATTCCTCCCAACAGGGCAAGACAGAGAGACAGACAATCAGGAGAACCTAGATTAAAAACAGGAAAAGCCAAGAAATCCAGACATAGACTTTGCCCCAGAACGCAGAGGCAGCAGAAAATAAGGCTCTCCCTCCTCTAAGGCACCAGGTTCCAGAAGGAGAGGTGGGGAGGCACAGGGTGTCTTCTGAGGATTTGAATAAAAATCTGCTCTACCTGGACTTCCCTGGCAGTTTAGTCATTAAGACTCTGTGCTTCCATTGCAGGGGGCATGGGTTCGATCCCTGGTCAGGGGTACTAAGATCCCACATGCTGCACAGCACGGCCGAAAAAAATTCCAAAATGAAAAAATTTGCTCTACCAAACACCATAAAAGGACACCTTTTGGTGTCCGGGGGAGCACACTATCGCATTACCCTTTTGATAAAGCAGTAACTGCTGTGCCCTAGAATCCTCAATGGCTCCCCATTGCCTACAGCATCATATTCACGCACCTTATTATGACATGCAAGGGGTTCGATTCAGGGTCTCGATGGTACTTTTCTGCTTCACCTTCATCGCTACCCCACCTCCCCCCACAGCATCCCACTGCTCCCCAACCCCTGGGGCCTTGGTCCAGCCTGAGTCTTCCTTGCTGCTTTTGCTTAGTAATCTACCCGTATTGTTTCAACCAACCCCCTGCCCTCCTGTCACCTATGGACTTTAGACTTTAACTGGGCTCCTCGCATGGGGACCAGGGAACGGACCTAGGTTCTGCCACAAAATACTGGCTACAGCCTCAAGCAGAAATTGGGCACATGCCTCCACGTGCTCCTTTATAAAGCGGGCAGTGTGACCTCTACCCACATCAGGCCACCCGAGTGAAATAATGGAGCCGAAGGGCCCCGTGCAGCCTCAAGTCTGACACAAACCCAAGGGATTAGGATGCCTATTTTTAACTCCCCACATCCTGGCCAAAAAACAAATCCCTCACACACCCCGCAGATCCCTATCAGGGGGGCCGGCGGAGCCTTTTGGGAATTCTCTCCTCCCGGAAGCAGCGCCAGCTCTGATGGACGGGAAAGGCTCCGAGATCCCAGCTACGGCCAGCGCCAGCTTCCATTATGTCTGGCTGGGTCCTCACTGCCCCCATTAGACAGCCATTTCCTGGTTGACTCAGTTGTCACATATTCTCCAGCCGGTGACAGCCAGACAGGGTCACCAAAGATGCCGCGAAGGGCCATTCACTCATTTACTTATTCATTTACCCCCATGCTCTCTCCCCTCCCCCTCGGAGTAGGTGAGGCCTAGGGTGGCCCAGAGGAGTCATTCCTGAGGCACCTGTGCTAGGATGCTCAGTCCAGGGGCAGAGGCGGGGTGGAGACAGGTAAACTGAAAAAACAAAAGTGAGCAGGACATTCAGTGACAAGGGCATCATGGGAGGTGACAGGACTTCAAGGGCTCCTGCCAGCCTTTTAACGGGGCAAGGGACTTGGACAGCATCTGAACCTAAAGCCAGACCATCATCAATCTCGCTTCTCTCCCTTGGACCTTACTCCAAGATGGGTCTTTAATAGCCACTGTGACCTACAGGGAGATGGGAGCTTTCTACTTGTGGACAGAGAGCTCCTCCCTGGTCACCTGGCCCAGCTGTGTGGGTGTTGACGGAAGCCTGTTCTCCTTGGTCCCACCTCGCCCACCTGCTATGGCCTAAATTCACTCTTACCAGATGATGTTATCAGGGAAAATGACCCCAACATAAGAGTTTCAAAGGAAAAAAGCCTCATTCTGAACGGGGAGCCATCATGATGGAAAGCCACCACCTCCTGGTTCAATGACCCTGGCTGATCGCAGGGGCAGACAATTTCCCTGGAGACACTGACTGCAAAGAACTGTGCACCCCTAGAAAAGTCAAGGGAACCCTGGGTGCCTCTGGGGCCACGCCTCTGGGTCCCCAACATAATCCCCATAACCTCGCAGACCCATTGTAAATACTTGACAATCTCTCTTCTGAATTCTAGAGAAACAGGTGCATCTTGGCTCTACTCCTTTGAGACCTGAAGGTAAGCCTGCAGGCGGGGGAGCTGACAAGGTACCCTTTTCAGACCTGGTTCCAGGCCTCCCTGTCTTTGATGCCACAAAGCCAGAATAGATTTTCTTAAATGGCAAGACAGAGCCAAAGGAGGCAGCAAGTTCTTTCCAAAAATCAAAGGCATCCCTCTGTGCATCCCTTGGCTCGAGCCAGCTCAGCCCAGAGCCCAGACAGACAGGACCCCCACCTGTGTGCGTGAAGCGGGTTGCAGGCAAGAAGCTCTGAGCCAGAAGCACCAACACCAAGCCCAATTACAAGCCAGTCCAACTTTACAAGGCTTTATGAGCATTTACTAGACCAAGGAAGGCCCTTGCTGGGCCCCACCCACTCTGTGGGCACTGAGATAAGATATAAAGCCAGGGCTTGCCCTCAAGAAGTTCAGAACCCATCTCGGGAGACAGACAAGCTGATGACAGTGTGAAGCAAGGCAGTTATAGGAGTTACAAGCCAGGACCGCACAGGGGGACGGCTCCCCCTTAGTGATGAGACCGAGTGGAAGTGACACTTGTGCCAGACCCGGAGGGGCAGAGAGAATTTGGGCAGTGAAGCAGTGGCCGAGAGAGAAGAACATACAGGAGTCACAGGTGGAAACCGGGAAACAGGGAGCTTGAAGAACAGAGGGAGAAGAGGCAGGGAGGGAAGTTGGAGCGGGCATGGGGCCCTGATGGCCAGGCCAGGGAGCATGGGTTTGATCCCGGGGGTGGGTGACAGGGAGCCACCCCCAGGGAGGGAAGAAGAGGCATGATGCAGGGGGAGCTGAGGGCAGGTAGCTGGCAGAGGCCACAGTTGACAAGTGCCTGCTTTAGGAAGCCAGGCCGCTGGGGGCCAGGTTGCCTTCTCATTTCTACTGCAAGACTGTCGTCCCAGGAACCATCATCCGAGAGCTCTAGCAGGAGCCTTCTCACATAACTGCCTGCTTCCACTCTCATCTCCCTGTAGATCACTCTCCACAAAACAGCCATAGGGATATTTTCAAAGGTAAATAAATGCATGTTCTTACTCCATGTAAAACCTTGCATCGCTAATGTTAGAGAAGTACAAATCACAACTACAATGAGGGGGACTTTCTTGGTGGCGCAGTGGTTACAAATCCACCTGCCAATGCAAGGGACACGGGTTCGCGCCCTGGCCCGGGAAGATCCCACGTGCCACGGAGCAACTAAGCCCGTGCGCCACAACTATTGAGCCTGCACTCTAGAGCCTGCGTGCTGCAGCTACTGAGCCCACGTGCCACAACTACTGAAGCCCACACTCCTAGAGCCCATGCTCCACAACAAGAGAAGCCACCGCAATGAGAAGCCTGTGCACTGCAACAAAAAGTAGCCCCCGCTCGCCACAACTAGAGAAAGCCCGCGCGCAGCAACAAGGACCCAATGCAGCCAAATAAACAAATAAATAAAACAAAACTACAAGGAGGTATCACCTCACACACACACACAAAAATCCACAAACATGGAGAATAGGCAACTGGAAGCCCTCGGTCCCAACACAGACTCCAGTTGGAGGGGCTGGACTCAAGGAAGGCTGAGCACACCCCCTGGAGAGACGTGTAGTGGCTCAGGGGGTGGATAAGAGACTGTGACGTTCTCTCAGTCTCTCGGCCAAGGTTGTCCTGGGCTGAGAGAGGGGCTCCGCTGGGTGGGTCTCAGAACCCCACACTCCCCGTCAGCTCCCATCCACAGCCCCCAGTCATTCCCACCATCACCCTCTGCGGTGTTTAGAGTAAGCCACCTCACCCCACCCCGGGCACCCTCCTGCTGCCCCGCCCCCACCCCAGCTCCCTGGGCCCGTGGACACGGAGCCCGCAGAAGCCCTTCCGACTGGTTTCTTAACCAGCCCCAGTGCAGCACTCCACCCTCCCACCCCACCCAGCAACTCCTCCATGCCCCGAACCCATCATGGACCACCCCCTGGCCTTGCCCCAGAAATGCAAAGAAAAAGTATAACCTGTGAATGTCAAGGTTTGGAAGGAATCTCAGAGATCTAACTAAACATCCCCCACCCTTTACAGACAGGGAAACTAAAGTTTTAAGGGATGACCAGCCCTGCCCAGGATCACACAGCCCAGTGGTGGCCCAGTCAGAGCCCAGGTTCTTCCAGCTTCCATGCGAGGACTCTGGCACCAAAGCCATGACCAGGTGGGGCAGAAAACAATGAGGTATGGGATGCAGTGCAAAAAAAAAGGCCTGTGCTTATTGTCAACAGGCCTGGATTCAAGTTCTGACTTTACCACCTCCCCCAGGCACACAGACGTTAGAGCTTGAGACATGTCACTGCAGCTTCCTGGACTCCAAAGACCTTTTCCATAAAATGGGTGTTTACTGATTTGGTGCTTTGAGGAGATCAAACAGAATAAAGGTGGAACAAGTGCTCTGTGTACAGCAGAGCTAGGAGGTTGGGACTGGGAGCTGGCTGAGGCCCGTGCAGGCGATTCCTTTACCCTGCACCCCTCCCGGTGGCAGCCCTGTCCAGCCAGCCGCAGGTCAGCCGTTTCCCTAGAGCTGCCCACAGACCAGCAGAGCAACCGTCCAAGGAAAGGACACACTTCTACTGGATTTAAAACACCAATGCACACATGGTGGACCCACCCTCCTCCCCTCCCCAAGAAGCTGAAGCACAGCACCTCCTGTCTGGGAGATCAGAGGCTATCATGGGGCCACGGAGGAGGAAGGGGTGTGTGTGGAGGGGAGTCCCGCCCACCTGTCCAGGGTCCCCACCACCCGGGCTGAGAAATCTGAGCACCAGGGCTTCATCCAAGATGCACCAATTCTTCTAGAAAGCTGAGGCCTGGGCTTCCTAAGTGGCGCAGTGGTTGAGAATCTGCCTGCCAATGCAGGGGACACGGGTCCAATCCCTGCTCCAGGAAGATCCCATATGCCGCGGAGCAACTAAGCCTGTGCGCCACAACTATTGAGCCTGCGCTTTAGAGCCCATGAGCCACAACTATTGAGCCCATGTGCTGCAACTACTGAAGCCCACGTGCCTAGAGCCTGTGCTCTGAAACAAGAGAAGCCACGGCAAAGAGGAGCCCACGCACCACAACGAAGAGTAGCCCCCACTCACCGCAACCAAAGAAAGCCCGCGCATAGCAAAAAAAAAAAAAGAAAGAAAGAAAGCAGAGGCCAGATGTCTGGAGGGATGGGGTGGGGTGCGGGTAGGGGTGGTGAGCAGGGCCTGCAGGGAGTCACAGGCTTGCGGCCATGCATATCCACCAGGGCACTTCTGTCCTCCGAGGGCCTGCCCCGTATTGTGTGACATCCACCCAGGAGACTTCCACAACCCATCACAGACAGCAGTCACCCACCCCACCAGTGGCTATAACGTCACATCCCCAAAGGGGAAAGTAACCATGTCAAGAGAGTGAAGCCAAGACTTGAATTCAGATTTCCTGGAACCCACATCCCACATTCTCTCCCCAAGCATAACTTAGGGCAGTGGTTCTCAAACTGTGTGCGTGAGAATGTCTGGGGAGTTTTAAAAAGTGCAGATTCCTCAGGCTGGAGTAGAGGTGAAGGACCTGCATTTTAATAGGGGCCCCAGGTGATTGTGAGAAAAGCGTTGCCAGCAAACACCACGGACTGAGACACACACTCGTGGGCACGCAGGCCAGCACAGGGCAGAAGTAGCGATAAAGGCAGATGCTGGTTTTAGGATGCAGCCCAGGTCCTTATGGGTTGTATGCCCTTGGGTAGGTCTCTTAACCTCTCAAAACCTATTCCTTCATATGTAAAATGAGGATAAGAAAACAATCCACCTCAGGAGGCTATCTTAAGGCTGCACAGAAATAGTATGTGTAAAGCTCTCAGCACAGGACCCGGCATATAATAAACACTCAATAAATGGTGCTATGATCATTGCCAGACTCAGTTCCGGGTGTTGAATGCCTCAGCGAAGGAACAGAATGCCAGGCACCAGGGGACCACAGTGAATAATCGAGCCAATAAGAGATGCCTGAAGGGTTGTACTGAAACCAGTGGGTAGAAGTAACAGGGACATAGATTTCTACTCCAAACAGGAAGAATTTTTTAACAGACTGGAGCTGCCCAATCATGAAACCAGCTGCCTAGGAGGCTGCCACTCGAGGACCCCAGCAAAAAAAGACTAGATGTTCATCAGGTGGAGATGCAGCTTCAGGGAAGGAAGAATGGGGATGGGGTGGCTGGGTGATCTTGAAGGTGACTTTGTCCAGGTTCTGCAGGTCAGCCCCTCTCCCTATCATGCTGGGGAAGTGCCATTTGCACTTCTCTGATATTTACAACCTTTACCTCCAATCATCCAAAAGGGATAGGAAGAGAGCAGTGGTAGACAGAAGGTTTCTATCTGCTGAATAATTCATGACAAGGAGGGGGATGGATGGGGCTGTCTTAAATCTGAGGCTTACAAACCCACTGAAATCATATGCCTTGGAGAGCATAAGCATCTATGTACTTTTCTCAGAAGGGCTGGTTAAGAGGGGCTGGTCCACACCAACTTTTGAGAGGAGAGGAAACTGAGTCGCAAAGGGTCTGGGTCCCTCAGGCAGCAAGAAGGCCCAAGCTCCAGGATACAGACTGGCAGTCCAAGGATGTTGGCCTATGAGCCAGATGCCTTCCATGCCTAACCTCACAAAAGCCTCACCACAGCCCCCTGGGATGGGAACTCTGAGCTCAGAGAGGTTAGGAAACCTGCCCAAGGATACACAGCTAATGAACAGTGGTGCAGAAGTTTGAACCCAGGTTCTCTGGGCTTCAAAGCTTGTGTCTGGTATGATTTAATTCTCAGGTGTACCATCTTAGGCCAAGAAACCAGAAAGGCATTTGGCTTTGACATTGAGGGGAAATAATGATGATCATTAAAAAGGATGATCCTCATAGGTGACAAGATACCCACCTATCCAGCCTCAATCAAAATTAAATTCCACTCCAAATTAACTTCCCTGCTAAACAGCAGAAGAGGGCAGGAGAGGAGAGGTGCAGTTTCCATATGACTCAAGCCAGACAGCTCAAAAGAATGCACTGTTCATAAACCAGAAAAGCCCACGGTGTTCCTACCAGGCTGGGGATTGGAACCTAGACGGCTTTGGTCCCTGTTCCCACTCTGCTTGTTCAAGATGTTTTCTGGAGGGTGGGGTTCAAGGCAGCCGAGGAAACAGAAAAGAGATCTCACTTCAATAACCCCGCCCCCCTGAAAACTGAGGAGTGGCTACTGGTGGAACAAAACAACACCCAAAAGTTGGGTGCCCCGAGGTGGCTGGCTCTGGGCAGAGAGGAGTGGCTGCCCAGTCATCAACCCCCAAGGGGAGCGGAGGAAGGTCCGAGGTTTTGGGAGACCACATGGAAGCCTTGGGGTTAGGAGGCTGCCGAAACCCCCCCAGCCAACCCTTGCTGGCTGCAGGCCCCAGCTGGGGGTACCTTCCTTGTAACACCCCTGTAACACCGCGCGGTTCTTTCCCAAGGACCCAGCTGTCTAAGCAGGCGCCCAGGAAAGTTTAAAGGGTCAACGCGCCACGCAAAGATTCTCGGGCACAGCGGGGCTGTAGGGTAGAAAAGGGGTAGGTAAGGCAAAGTCGCAGCCCACTCCTCGGTCAGGCACCACTATACCTCCCATCAGGGGCCCCTGATCCTCGCGAACCCCCGATCCCTCTAGGACCCCCCTAAAGCCCCTGGGGCCCCCTAATGCCGACTCGGGGGGCCTAGCTCTTACCTCTACTCGCCGGCCTGGTCGCTGGGCTCTGCCATCCCAAAGGCACCGGAGCCCGAGCAGCACAGGGCCAGAGTCACGAGGTGGCGAGGTCGCGGGGTCGCGGGGCGCAGGAAAGTTTCCGTAGCGCCAGCCAGGCGGAGCGGAGCGGAGCCGGCCAGGCAGGCGGCGGGCCCCGCAGTAGCGCGCTCCGGCCGGCTCCGCGCCTCCGCCAGCGCCGCGGTGCTCGGGCTCCCGGGCTCCCCCGGCCACTCGGCCAGCCCAGCCCTGCCAATCGCAGGCCCCGCCACCCGCAGCTCCGCCCGCCCGGCCCCGACCGAGAGGAGGCGGGGAGGAGAGGGGCGGGGGCGCACCTGTTTGTCCAATCGACCCCACCGCTACCACCCGCCCCGGCCGGATTGGGCAGGGCTGATCCCCTCCGCTGTCCCCACTTTGGCCCCGGATCTAGGCCGGGTCACACTCCCCCTCCCATCCCACGCCACCCCACACCCCCTTCTGGGCAGGGCCACACCCCCACTCCCCTTCCCGGGCTCGGCTAGCCTGCTGAGGCCCTCTGTGTGGCCGGACTGCGCTCTTCTCCCGGGATTTTAAAGATAAAATTCCAGCTTTAGCCTAGGGACTATGCGGATACCAGACTGAGGTGTAGACTGCGACTCTGCCTTGCTCACCCCTCTTCCACTCCACACCCTCCTCTCCCGCAAGGACGTCCGTGGACCCCTTAAACGTTGCTGTGCGCCTCGATCTCCACCCGTGGGAGCCGTAGGCTGATGCTAGGTCCAGAGCGCCCGGAGAGGACAGCGGGGTTGGCGGGGGGGGGGGGGGGGGGGGGGGGAGGGTGCAGGGGTTTACAGGGAAGACACCTCCAGCCCTCCCATCAACAAATTCTCCATCTCTTCTGGGTTCGGGCAAACATCTCCAGAATGCTTGCGATCAGTTTCAGCAGGTTCCCCAACTTCTCTTGGGGTCACAGTCAAAATTAAAGCGGCACGGTTTTACTGTCCCATTTTCCAGATAGGAAGACTGAGGCCAAAGGGAGGGAAACGCTTCTCAAACGTGGTGGCGAGACTGCGACTCTCTTCAAACCACAGGTGAGTTTGCAGAGAGCGCTTGACTCTTCTCCCCAAGCCCTGCTTGGGTTCCGATGCCTGCGTTCACCTTCCCTCGGAGCCCCCGCCGCGGACCCGGGTGAGGAAGGAGAAAGAGGCGCCAGCCAGTACCTGGGAAGAGCGAGGGGCGCGCCCGCAGCCGGCCGGGACTTACCAAGGCAGCCAAACGTGTCCTCGCAGAGCGCGCCGGCGGGAGGCCCCAGCAGCGGCAGGGAGGCCCAGGCGAGCGCGCGGGAGGCCGCGCCGCCGGCTCCCATCCCGGACGGCCTCGGCCGCTCCTCGGCTCGCGAGCCTTCCACCCTCCGCGGCACCTGTGGGGACAGCGCTGTGCCCGCGGCCTCGACCTCGGCTTAGGCGGTGGGACGTGGGCCAGGCCCGGGGTGGGGACTCCCGGTGCGAGGCTCCCCGGGCTCCTGGGACTGTCGCGGCCCGGCTCTTGCAGAGCGCAGGTCGCGCTGGGCAGGGCGCTATTTTTAGCAAGAGCTGCTCTCCCAGTTGGACAGACAGAACCAGTTAATTCGACAGCTCGGGAAAGGCCTGCACCGGGAGCTCCCCGGAACGGCAGCCGCAGCTCTGCTGAAAGCTGATCCTTCACATTCCTGCCTCGGGAGGCGGGAGGGCGGGAGGAAGCCTCTAATTCCTGGGGGAAGCCGGCGTCCTCTCTGAAGGCAGCTCCAGGGTCCCAAGGGCACACCCAGGATAGGGCTCGCTAGATCGACTCTGAAACCCGCAGGTCTTCCTCCTGCTGACCCCAGGCCTCAGACTTCCCATAAAATGCCCACCCAAGGTCCCACTCTCCCCACTGGTCTCCAGTACTGGGAAGAGGCCCCTAGAAATGGGATCTGATACACGCACATCACTCAGGATCTAATTGCCGAAAGAAGGAAGGAAAACTGAAAATCCTGCACCCGGTGAGCTGGAGGATCAGGTAGAGGTCTTCAGAGGCTTGGCAAAATGGGATGGATGGACACAGTGGCTTTGCAGTCCTACATGAACACCTCTGGCTGTGTGACCTTAGCACATCATCTCACCCTGTGCCGCAGTTTCCTCTTCTGCATAAGGGAGTCTCAGGAGCCCAAGAGATTAAGTGTGAGAAAGACTTTGCCAACAAAAGCATGACATATGTGTTCATGTAATGAGTGGTGAAAGGGACACAAGGATGAATAAGACATGCATCTGCTCTCAGGAAGCCACTAGCTCTTCTAATTCAAGGAAGTGCTAAGAGCCTAAAAAGCTACAACTAGACTGTATGATGTTAGTCCAAGGATAGATAAATAAGCCAGTGGGCTAGAATAGAGGCTGAGAAAATAGACCCACACATGTATGGAAGCTTCATATGTGGCAGAGGTGGTGCTGCAGGCCACTGGGGAAACGGTGGACTTTTCTATAAATGTCCTTTTAAGAAGCAATTGGATGTCCATGTTGGGAAAAAAATGAGATGGAATCCCTACCTCCCACCATGCATAAAACAAAATAAAAAACAAAAGGTGGATTAAAGACTTAAATGCAAAAACTTTTTAATAGAGAAAGTTTTCTTAAAGACTCATAAAGCACAAACTATCAAGAAAAAGATTGATACATTTAATTAAAGAGCATAACTCCTTTTTATGAAAAGAAGACATTTGGAACATGATATCGCAAACATACAAAGATCTACAAATCAATTTTCAAAAGAAATGAAACTGGACCAAAAATATGAACAGGCAATTCCAGGAAGGGGAAATATGAATGTCCAATAAACATATCAAAAGAGATTCAGCCTCACTCTTAGAGTAATGCAAAAACAAAAACAAACAAATAACCCCACAAAAAAGCAGGAAAGTGCCATTTCACACCTGTGAGATTGGCAAAAAGTGAAGCAGAGGACAGCAGAAAGTGTTGATGAAGATGTTGTAGAGCACAGAGAACTCTCATACACCACCAGTGGAGGGGAAATGGTACCTCCACTCTGGAGGACAATTTGAAATGATGCTTTCACCCCAGTGACCCAGAGACTTGGCTTCTGGGATAAATCTAGAGAACTTCTTGCTCATTGCAACCATGTTATCCTAGTAAAGAATTTAGAACAGCCTAGGTGTTCGTCAGTGGACCAAATGCGTAAACAAATTGTGGATAGGGCAGAGAATATCTACACTGCAGTGAGAATGGCTAGAGATTCCTTACGGATCATAGGTGGGGGATGGGGAGCAAGTTGCAGAAGATCAAATTGTATGATATCCTTCATGTAGATTTCTAAAACTTGCAAAACAAAAATGATACCCTATATTGCTAGGAATGCATACATGTGGCAAAAGTATAAAGAAATTTAGAGGGATGATAAATACACCACTCAGGAATTGTTTACCTCTGGGGGAGAGAGGGAGATGTGAAGGATGGTGGGAAAGGGCTTCCCCTAGTTTGGGAAGGTTTTATTTCTTAACCTGGGTGGGAGGTACGTAAGTGTTTGACTTTTCAGAACATTTTTAAAGGTACAGGGCAAGCATGATGGTATAAAATATAAAATCCACATACAGTCCACTCCTGCTCTGAACTTCAGCTGCCTTATTTAAATAACGCAGTCATCATATCTGTGAAGTGTTCAACACAAAGCCTGACTCATGGTGAAGTGCTCAGTAAATCTCAAGAACACGGATGGCCTGCTCCCCAGTCTCCACGGAGGCCCTTCACACCCTAGTCCCAGCCAGCTGAGACGCCCCCACCCAAGCACCACCAGGTCTCTCAAACTCGCAATCTCTAACATGCCTCCATAAACTCTTCACTTGTTCCTGGAATGGCCCGTCCTCCCCATCTCTGCGGGGCCAAGGCCTGTTTCTCCTATTATGATCCAGTCCTGGCATTTCAGCCCACAAGAAGCCCCTGTGAGGTCTTCATCCCCTTTCCCAGTCAGAGGGTTCCCACGGCACCCACCTACCTCACTGTCCTTGTTTATCACATTGAGGATTGTTGCACATGAGTAAGGATCCGTCTCCTCCCTGAGCTGACTGTTACGTCCTCCAGGTCACTAACCCTGTCTGAGCTACCACTGCAGCCCCACTACCTGGCCTCAGGAGCTTTTGTTGAATGAATAAAGGGGTTAAGTGGATCCAAATACTCAGAAACAAAAGAGGTCATGCCAAACTCGCAAAAGGAAAGCATTCCCACTATACGGATTGACTGTTTGGTCTTAATTGAGTGTTCTTGGGAGGTAATGTGACCTTTGGGGTCAGAGAGACCTGGGTTCACATCTAGGCTGAGCCACTTGCCAGCCATGTGACCTAGGGCATGCTATTACATCCCTCTGAACTCCATCTCTGTGTCTGCACAACCAGGATGTGACTAGGGTTTATTGCAAGGGTTTCTTGCAAGGATTCAGTGAGATAACAGAGGCAAAATGAATGGCCCCATATTTGGAACAGGTAGCATTTATGTGAATATTGACAAAGAGGGAAGATGTTTCCAGGGAAGGGTGGAATGAACACAGTTGGTTTACTATGAAAGTGGGGGGCTGGTAAAAGAAATGCCGTGGGAGGTGTTGTCCAGTTCTGAACAAAAGCATGCACCTGGAGGGTGGCCCAGAAGATGGAAGAGTCAGAGGTGTGCTCCGAGTCAGTGCTTCTCGTGGTCCTTCCTCCCATCCTTTGTCCTACCACCGGGTGCGGGGCTGCATTTCAGAACCACAGAGCCTCCTCCCTGTACCCCCACACCCACGCTGGCCCCCTCCAATCTGTTTTCGCACGTAGCCCAGGGATGCCAATCTGTACCCGTCCTTTCCTTGCCAGTTTCCTCCTGTAGGGGCAACAGAGCCTGCAGCACCGTCCCCAGGGACATGTCTGAGGCAATTTACCAAATGTGTCTGCGCTCTGTATGCAAAACCCACGTGTCCACTTGTCGGGAGTGTCCATCAAGGCAAAGTACAGGCTGGCAAATTGCTTACAGTCCAGACTCTGCAACATGAGTTGGCCGGTGTTACGTATTATACAAGCAAAAGGAGACATGAGGTCAACGGGGCTATGTGGTCACTGGGAAAAAAAAATACTGTGCTTTTCATGGGTTCAGATGAGATTTTCTGAACTAATGAGCCAAACGTCTTTGATCCAGATCGCACTGGACAATGCTATGTTATCCTGGTGACATGGACATTAGCCACTGTTGGGCTTTGTCCCATGAAAATGGCCATGCAAGGTAGGAATCCCGTCCAGCTTAAGGTCTGACATCTCAGTGCTTCTCAGGAAGGTCACTGCTGACTTCCTTGCTGGTAACACCAAAGGACACCCGTCTGTCTTGATCTCACCTGACCTCTTGGCCATACTTCACCCCTGGAATCTCTCTGGTCCTTTCCATCTCACCATCCTCCCCCAGGTTTTCTCCTAGTTCTCAGGTCATGTCTTCCTCTCCTTGGCTACCTCATTTTACTCTACTGGGCTACGAAAGCTGGAGTTTGAGATTGTCTGCAGCCCTCTTATGCTTCCAGACTCTTCCATGGGCAACTCCAACTGCATCCAGCCCCATGGCTTCAACTGCTGTCCTTGTTCTGTTGATTCCCAAAGGTTATTTCCAGGCTGGTCCAGGCACTGGCTGTCATCTCTTGTCTGAACTTCAGTAAGAACTGAGCTGGCTCCATCCACCTGAGCACTCTCCCCATCGCCCCCTGTCTACGGGTCCTCCTTGTGAGGTTTTCAAAGCTCAGATCCCATCCTATCCCCCCATCCCTGCTTGAAAGCTCTCAGTGGCTTCTTGTTGCCTTTGTGTGGCCTACCGGGCCCTGGGTAGTCCGGCCCTGCCCACCGCTCCAGCCTCACTCCTTGTCATCTCCCCTCTCCCATCTCTGCCTTCAGCCCCCCAGCCAGCTTCCATGTCCCCAAATATGCAATGCTCCTTCCCATTATACAGCCTTTTCACACGAGGCTCCTCTCCCTGGACCACTCTCCTCTGTCCCCTCCCATTCTTGCCTCAGTTACTTCTTCCCATGGCGGCTTCAGTGCCACGTCCCCAGGGAAGCCTTCTTGGGTTTTGCACACTACACATTCACGGCACAAGTCACCTTCCTCCATGGTGTTTATTGCAGTTGGTGACTGTACCTTCATTGTGTGACCCCTGGATGAAGGCGTCATCCTCCGGGGGCTGGACAGCCCTGAGCACAGGGATCATGCCTGGTTTGTTCACTGCTGTATCTCTCCCCACCCCCAGCAACAGCCTCAGCCCATAGTAGGTGCTCCATGGATGTTTGTTGAATGAATCAGCGAATTCGAGTCTGCTTGCACATCTCCAGCACTGGGCTTTGTTTATCATTGTTGGACACTGTTCATTGCCAGAAATTTCTACATCTCTGCACATTAATATATACACAAGTGGGAGTGCTTTGCCAGGTGCTTCATGTGTTCTCTCCCTTAATTCTCACAGCCACCTCTGAGGATGCTCAGAGAGTTTAAGTGACTGACGGAACATCACACAGCATGAAAATGCAATGCCTGTCCTTGGACCCGTGCCTGTCTGGCTCCAAATCCTGAGCTCCATAGCCTGTAATGCCACACCACTATTTCATAGTCGTACAGACTAACTAATGACTTGATCACTTATTGGGGCGATGGGCCGTCCCTCAGTGATGGAAGATTCAAAACCACAGTGACTGAGGAATCCTAGAATGAACACCCAGGCCCACAGGCACCCCCGGAGCAGGGATGACATGAAAGGAGGGGGAGGGGAGGGAAGGGAGCAGAGCAAAGCTCCGATCCAGTGTGCACAGGGCCCTGAGGGTCACGGAGGATAAACAGTAAGACGTGCAAACCTCACTTCCAGCTCGGAGTTGTTTGAGAATCAAATACACAGAGAGAAGGCAGCTGCCGTCACACACTGTGAACCCACGGAACAGCAGGAGCTCTGGTTCCCAGGACAGGACCGTTTGAGGGGCTGCAGCCCTGCCTGAGTTGCATCAGTCCCCGATGCTTTGATTCTGCCTTTACAGCTTCCCTCACACCACCCACCCCCACTCTGCTGTCCACGGCTTCCCTGAGCGCCAGAGTCCATGTCACTGGGACTCTGGGTGCCAGGCTCTGGGCTTGGTGCTGGGGGCACAGATAATCAGAACAGTGCTCTGCTCACGTGTGCAGGGGAAGAGACAGGCAACAACACTGCCCAGGGCCCACGGAGCAGCCCTGGACGCCGACCCCCTGTGCTCCTGACGGAGGCTTGGTAGGTGGCTGTAGGGGCCCTGATGCCAGCCTGGGCTGGTGCGCCAGAGGGGAGGCTCCGGGAAAGTCTTCCGAGGAGATGCCTTCTGAGTATATCTTGAAGGAGCAGAGAGAGAAGTCAGCCAGGCGGAGAGGAAACAGCCTCTGCCAACCCGTGACAGCGTGAGCCGGCCCAGCCCGCGGTGCTCAGGGGTTCCGATCAAGCAGCTGGGAGGGAGGGGGCAGGGCTGGGCCAGGAGGAGCCCCACATACCATGGCCAGGAGCGGGGACTTGGGGCGAGCTCCTGGGAGGTCTTAGGTAAGGGAGGGACAGCTTGAGTTTTACAAAACTCCCTTCATCTGGAGGAGGAAGGTGGGTTTGTTTATTTATTTATTTATTTTCCTTTTGGCTGCACTACACAGCATGTGAGACCTTAGTTCCCCACCAGAGATCAAACCCCCGCCCCGTGCTTTGGAAACACTGGCGTCTTAACCACTGGACCACCAGGGAAGTTCCTTTTTTTTTTTTTTTGAAGGTGAGTTTAAAGGGCACAGCCTGGAGGCTACGAGGTGCACAGTCGGCGGCGGAGGGGTGACTGGGAGTGAGGAAGGGGGACAGACATCTCTTCGGAAGGACTCGGCCGGAAGGAAGACTGAGAGATTGGGCGGCTGCCGGAGGGGAATGCTTTGGGTTGGGGTGGGGGTGGATGCTGTGATTTGCAACCTACATCCCCCCCTTCCAGAGTAGAGGACTCACTTCCCCAGATGTGGGGAGGCGGCTGCAAGAGGGCCCCCAGCTGTCAGCCCTCTTTGGGGGTGGCCTCTGCTGAAGCGAGCCACCACGCTGGAGGTGACACCCCCTTCCCAGGGTGTCCTTCCCTCCTGTCTAGTGGTCGGTCACCCCAGGAACATAAAGTCCCAGCCCCTTGACACTACTCGGGACAGCTCTGGAGGGCCAGCCCTGCTCTAGCACCTTCCCAGGCCATGCACGGGGGCGCTGAGACCTGCACTTAGACTGCACGGCAGCTCAACTTCTCCTGCTCCCTGCCCTGCCCTTCCACAGCTGCCCAGCCCTCCAGCAGGCCCTGGTGGATCTCCTGCACCCTAATACGTCTCAGAGCCTGCTGCCTGGAGAACCTACCCTGTGCCTGGGAGAACTTGCTGTGTGTGCCGGCTGGTGGGAATGACCCAGGAGAGAGTGTGACCTTGAAGGGTCAGTGAGGGAGGTTAGCCATGCTCTAGGGAGCCGGCAAGGTCTCAGGAGCAGCGGGGAGGCCGGCTCCTTCTGAGACAGAAACAGAAGTTGGAGGCAATTTGGGGTGGGGAGAGCGTCAGGATCTAGAGAGAGTCCTGGCCTTAACTTATGCAGCCAGAAGCAAGGTTGCCTGCTGAGAGGAAAGCTAGATATGAGAACAGTTACATAAGAAAGTAATGATAGTAGTGCCTGATAACTGTTGCCACAGTTGTAGTCAGGCGTGCAGGGCCTCAAAGGGTGGATAGGAGTTCGCCTGGCTATGTGCCCAGTGGGGAAAGTCATACCAGGAAGAGGAAACAGCTGGTGCCCAGATCGCACCTGGAGATAATGTGGGGGGCTGGGGTAGGATTGCCAGATGATATACAAGATAGCCAATTAAATGTGACTTTCAAATAAACAATGAATAAGTTTTTAGTCTAAGTGTCCTATGCTATATTGGGGACATACTTATACTAAAGAATTATCCATTATTTACCTCATTCCCTTCTGACCCCCTCCCTGCCAGCAGCCCACTAGGGGGCCCCCCATGCTGTGGCCCAGGGACTGCTCAGATTCCACTGTATCCTTCCCTTGCTCAAACACCTGCAGTGGCTCCCCATTGTCCAAACCCTCAACTGGTCATTTGAGGCCCTCTGTTATCTGATCTTCAGCCACTCTCTCGACCCCATCTCCCATCCTTGAACCGCCCCCGCCCCCCCCCCCAATCTCCCACCTCCGGGATTTTTGCTCAGCTGTTTCCTCTGCCTACAATTGCCTCCCCCATGTCCACGCTTCCAGGAAGCCTCCCAGACCCCTCTGGGTGGATGGAAGTGCTTGTCTCCTCTGATCCGTAGCAATGGCACCTCGGGTGAGTCATTGCTCATCGCTGAGCTTCCATTTCCTGTCTTTAAAATGGGGATAACACTGCCTCTCTTAGGTGGCTGACGGGACAAGAGACGGTGTTCAGAAAACACCAGACACTCTCAAGTGTTGGCAGCTCCCCCGCCCGGGCCTAGATCTGTGCCAGACAGCCGGTGGGCACCTAAGCATATTTGCTGAATCGAATTGACACAAAAGTCCTGAGCTTTCACGGTTTGACTTGCTTCTTGGAATTATCATGCCCACCAGTGGAACTTAGACAAAGTCAATTTCTTATATGAAGATGATCTGAAAAGAGATAAATAATGGAACCACTGCGATTCTGATGGTATAACGGGTTTCCCTCCCAGTCGACAAGGCATCAAACCAGTTCTCCAGAAAGGACCCCTTTTGGAACCAAGCAAGTCGCCCCACCTCTCCAGCTCGGAGCAGGTAATATCTGCCACACACATTTCTGTCTCAAGCCCTCCCAATCCCAGACCACAGAAGGTGATTTCTTACGGCCATTAGCATAATTAGCCGACTGCGACGCTATAGAGAAGCGATTAGATGAGCCTGTGATTTTTGCACAGTTATTTGTCTCAAGTAAGTCACCTGAAGTTCATCCGCCATCAGGATTCACGGCTGCATTCTGTAATCGTAGGGAATTATTTTGCTAATAACAGAGGTACCTTGATCTAATTTAGTTTTAATGCCAGGAGTGCCCTCCCAGAATAATCAGCTCCAGGGCAATTCCAATTTCCAGGTTTGTTACACGTTCCAGAGAGAAGATTCAATTCAAGGAGGCTGAAGTTACTTCTTTATCACCCAAAGTCATCTAGGGGCGAAATGGAATCCTACCTCTGCATACTTGCAGAAAGATGCAGGGAGAGGCCCAGAGATAGGGAGCCGGGGAGGGGGGCTGGGACTGGGTCTCCCAGCCGAGAGGACCCACCGGAAGACATCCGGGTGAGGACCGGGTTGAATTAGGACCACAAGGCATGCCCTGGGAGAACCTGAATTTTCCTTTCCTTCGTTCATCTCATTCATTCTTTTATGCCATTTCTAGGACCTCTCCTCTGCAAGACCTCTGCTGTTATTTGCGTACAAATATTGATAACAAACCCTGAGGCAGCCCTGTTCTTGGTGCTTTACACATATTAACTCATTACATCCCATGAGGTAGATGAGTGCTACTATTATTCCCATTTTATGGGTGGAAAAGCTGAGGCAGAGAGGTTACGAAACTTGCCTCAAGTCACCCAGCTAGTAGGGGTGTAACTGGGGTTTGAACCTTAGACCGTGAACTTCCTCAAGCTCACATACAAGGAAGTATCTGAGCCCACCAGGAATTGTTCAACCCCTACTCTGCACTCTCATTTTTACCCCTCACAACAACTCTGGCATGGGGGTGCTGTGAGTCCCATTTTGTTGAAGAAGAAACTGTCTCAAGAGGGGGTTGATTTGGCCAAGGTCAACACAGTGAGTAAAGGGAGGAGTTGGGGCTTGAACCTGAGATGCTGAGTCTATACCTGGTGCTACTCTGGCTAAAGTAGACACATTGTGCAGTGTCTTTGAACAGCCTCAGAAGCAGGCTGGGTATGATTACAGTAAGTGCACAGTGACCAGTCACCCTGCTCTGCTCTTTCCTTCCCACTTTGGGGCAGTTCCTCTTCCCCACGCCTCAACCCAGAAACCAAGCGTCCTTTGCTGTCATCCCGTGTTACCAAACAAAGCCCACTTCCAGATTCCTACCCATTCACTCATATGTTTATGCTTTCAGCAGAGGGTCACGTGGTTCAGCGAGAAGGGCCAGAGGTCGACACGGCTCTGCCACCCCATTCCTCTCTAAACCCTGGTCTTCTTATCTGTTCAAGAAGTGGGTGGGTTCTTTCTAAATTGATTGAGCCACAGAACTCTCATTTCAAATGAAAAATTTCAGGCAAACCTCAAGTTCACATCAGGTGAAAGTGAGCTGCTCTGGGCAGAGTTGTGTTAGCGGAAGGGGGGTCTCTCCTAGTTTGCAACCTCTGGGCATCTCCTCTGACATGATTGGAAAACAACTGGCCTGGACAGAGTGTCTTGGCTTTTGGGGTTCTTAGAACCAAGGAATCTGGGATCCCCTGATGGCTGGTGACACCCAAAATGCTGGGTGGGCAGCAACATGCCCTCCCCACCCCCTGAACACCTGTCCTGCCTTGTTGGTGGCAGCAAGGGCCAAATCTGAGAGGGGCCTGACATCAAGGCCAGGCTGTGCCCAAGCCCCTGCCCCTGGGGGAAGCTTTCCAGGAGTCTCAGCACAGAGAAATGTTCCCAGCTTCTCCCCACAGGCTGGGGGGTCAGTCTGTCCCGGAACATCGGCCAGAGGACAGGCTACTCCTCTCACCCCAGCTCTGCCCACTTGTTTTCTCTCTCATCCTTTCCCCCTTCTAAAAACATGGGTGGTGTTGTTTTTATTTAATCCCTCCCCCACTCCCTCCTTTCTTCAACAAATACTCACTAGTCACCAGCTTTCTGTTCCAGGCCTGAGGCTTCAGGGTAAAACACCAACTTCACACACAGAGACAGCTGCATCCTGGAGTGATTGGTGCCACCAGGCACTCACTCACTGGAGCTGGGAAGGCTTCCTGGAGGCAGTGGTGACCAAAGGGGCACCAATGCATGAATAGGAGTTAGCCCACTTTGGGGGCCATTGCCGATGGGGAGGAGAAGGATATTCCAGGACCAAGAAGAGAGGTGGAATTGGGAGCCATGGTAGATGGGGTGAGATAAGTGTCCTTGAAGGGCTGTCCAAGGGCTGTGGACTTGATCCTGAGGGTCACGGGGAGTCACTGGTGGGTTAAAGCAGGCCAGACAGGGAGGCCAAATATGTATTTTAGAAGCTTATCTGCCTGCACACACTTGGGGGTGGGGAGATGGTGAAATGGGGCTTCCCTTCCTTTCCCCTTGTCACCTCCCCACTCCGGCCCTCCCTCAACATGCAGCCCGGGCTTCCCCTGAGACACAGCAAGTGGACAGAAGGAAAGAGAGGCTTTGGGCTGTCCCCACCCTGGCCTGGCTCCCAGCCAGGAGGGCAGCCCTTGACCTCTTTACCCGTAGGACCAAGGGTCAGGATGAGTTCCGATCTCCACCCCCACTGGCTGGGATGCTTTGATTTGGCGGGTGGGGGGTGGGGCCTCTGAAAAGGGCCTGTTTGTGAATGGGAACCAGGGCAGGTTAGCTTCCCCAACCCCTCCCAGCACCTTCCATCCAGATCCTGGCTCTGACAAGCCCCTGCCCCAGCCTAGCAGCCCATCTTGGCCCGGATTACTGCCCCTCCTCCACACCGAGGTGGGGGAGGGGGAGGTTTTACCCCCAAACACAAGCTCTTTTGTTCCACCCCTCAGTGCGGCCCTCAGCCCTGCACGGCGTTGGTGGAGGATTTCCTGGCACTCAGGCAGCCCCAGGTCAGCTGGAGAATGAGGCTTGGAGTGGGCAGTGAGAAGCTGAGGACCGGGGCTGGAGGACAGGAGATTTCTGACTACAGCTTTGGGCCCTATCCCTCCCCTTCCTCGGCTCCTGCTTACTCTGGGACAACAGCGGGGGGCGGGGGGGGTGCAGTGTTATCCTGCAGGGAACGTTTTGCAATATCTGGAGACATGTTTGGTTGTCGCGGTTGGGGGCAGATACGGTACCAGTACCGGCATCTAGACACTGCTAAACATCCTCTGATGCACAGGTCGGTCCTCACGACAAAGAGTTATCCAGCCCCACTTGTCAGTAGTGCCAAGGTTGAGAAACCCTCCCTGAGGGCACAGCCCCTTCGCCCTGTGTCCTCAGCCATGACTCAGCCTTCCGGCTGGTCACCCCCAAGCCTCAGGCTGGGAGACTGGGGACACTCATTCCCACCTCCGCACCTTCGCTCGGGCTGCTTCTCTTGCTGGGCGCCCTCCCTGCTGCCCTCCACTCACCTCAATCTCATTCCCCTCCAGCCCCTCCCACCTGTTGGGGCCCTCCCCTGCTGCCTGCACCAGCCCCTGCTACCCCTCCCAGAAGCCGTCTCTGACTCCCTGATGTGGGTTCCTCCCTTCCCTGATCAGCCACTGCCCTCAGTGTGCACATCTATGCAACGAGCTGGCCAGGTGAACAGAGACCCCAGGGCCCTCCTGCATCTTCCTGGTGCAGGACGAGGCAACTTGGGATGCTCAGCGCAGACTCACAGTGGCACACAGTGGGATGTGCACTGGTTTGGGAGCCGCAGGACCAGGGTTCAAATCCTGCTCCGTCATTTCCTAGCAGTGTGACCGGGGCAAATTGCCAAACGTCTCTGTGCCTCAGTTTCCCCCTCTGTAAGATGGGGATAGGTTTTCCAGTGAAAACTCTATGAGCTGTGTGCTTTCCCTCCCCTCCCCTTGTTCCCTTGTCTGGCTGGCTTACTCATTAAGGTGCTCCCCCATCTCTGGCCAGTCTCAGATCCAGAACCATCTACTCTTGGGGCCCAGAGGAGGAGGATTAGCGTGTCTGTCCTACTTGTCCCTAGAAGCTGAGCTTGCACTGCTTGGGCTGCCGAGGGCCTTGGGGAAGGGAGACCTCTGAAGCTGGAGGTTCAGGATCCCAGAGGCTGGGCAAGCCCGGGTGAGCAGCGGCCCAGCAGTGCTGCTGCCCTCTTGACTCCCGGCCTCCTGTGCCTCTCTCTGTGCACTCTCCCCAGCTTCCCAGCCCCCTCCTGTAGGCTTATCCTACTGGAGCTGTGACCTCCCCAGGTAGGCAGCCACCGAGACTTAGCTGAGATGGTTCAGAGGCGGGGCACTATGTTGGCTAGAGGTGTGGTTGGGGAGTCTTAGGGATTCGGGGGAGACAGCACAACAGCATCCCTCCCCTGCTTGGATCTTTCACGGCTCCCCGGGGTGCAGGATGAAACCCAAGCCCCTCAGCCTGGACCCCCTAACCGCTCCTACCTCCTCCCACCTGGATTTGGGGGTCCAGCCTCACTGAATCACTCAAGGTTTCCAGTAGACCCACCCCCGGCCTGCTCACTACCTCCTTCCACGGGCCAAGCCCTGGTTACCTTTAAGCTCAGTATCTCCCCTGCACCCCCAGGCCTCCCTGCCCTGGGCTGTCATTGCAACTTTGGGCTCCTGTCCTGAGCTTTTCCCTGAGGACAGGGACCCAGCCTTGTGCTTCCCTGGGCCTCCAGTGCCCAGCAGGGAGCTAGCCTGGAAGAAACGCTCAGCAAGAATTAAAAGATGTGAACGTGGGCAGGGAAGACCCCCCCACAGGACTCCCCCATCCCACTCCAGCAACCTCCTCCCCCAATTCCAGCCGCTGTCCCTTAGAATCACCCAGTGGGGGTGGGAGAGGCAGGAAGGGAGGGGAGGAATTTAATATTCCAACGCCTAATCCCCTTCTAGACTAATTGAATCCAAATCTCTAGGGCTGAGGCTGGTGTGAGGGTTAAAACTCTCCGGATGACCTGGATCAGACCATGTTCCCTACCCCCTCCTGCGGGCAGCAAACACCCTTAGCAAGTGAGCTGACTCCCGGGGGTATTCATGCTCTTTAATACCCTCTGTGTGTTGCATTGATCAGAGAAGCTCTTTACCACTTGCGTCGGGTCATTCATTCAACAAACATCAGCAAATAGTGCTGGGGCAGAGACAGGCTGACACCTGGGTGTGACGGGGAGCAGAGGAGGATGAGGGGTGCTGGGAGCACTTGTTAGGGAGTCCCCTGGTCTGGGGTGGGGACTGGAGGCAGAGGATGAGGCAGGAGGCCTGGAGTGGGGCTGGCAACCGGGTTGGGGGATGTGGGGGTGAACTAGACCACACATGGGCAGGGTTGGGAGGAGATGGAGACGCAAATGCGAGGAAGGGGCAGGGGTTGTGGAGGGAGAGGGAGCCGTGGTTGGGCATCTGGGTGGCTTGGCTAGAGAAGGAGGAAGAGGAGCCTGCCCAGAAGGCTGAGAAGGGACAAGAATGGGTGGGGAGGGGCGTGAGGGTCACATGCTTGTGGGTGGTGAGAGTCAAACAATGACAAATGCAATAATAATAACAGTAATAACCACCGGTGTCAGCTGGGGGTTGACTCTGCCTGAACGCTTCTCAGGACTATTTTCTAAGTATAGACTGTTTACTCCTCCCCGTAACCTGTGAGACAGGAGCTGGCGTAATCATCCCATCTCACAGACGGGAAAACTGAGGCTGGCAGAAGTTACATAATTTTCCCAGAGCCACGTACTCCTTGATAAGTGGCAGGGATCTGATGCAGATGGGCTGCCAGTCCAGGGAGCCTACCCTGAGCCACCCCCAGGGCCTCTCAGCCCGGAGAAGCAGTGGGAGAAGCAGTGAGCCAGAGCCTGCTGTCCCGCATTCAGCAGCTAGGGCTCCTCTGGTGGCCTTGGCCGGAGCAGTCTGGGGCAGGGGTTGTGCTGAGGACCACATGGGTGAGGGAGTGGGGCTGCCCGGCTGGAGCTCAGCTGTGAAGGAGCAGGGAGGCTGGGGCTCTGAGGGGTGAGATGTGGAGGGAGGGATGGAGCAGCGGGGTTGTTAAATGAGGAGAAGGGGCTGGTGGAGGGGCTGAGCAGAGGTCCCCAGGCAGGCAGAAGGTGGGGGGAAGCAGACCCTGGAAGCATCTGGCCTCTGCAGGGAGCTGAGGGAAGGAGGCAGAGCTGAAGCACCAACACTAGTGGGCCTGGGGAGGCTTTGGGAGCTGGAGCCTCACTCCTCTCTCTGCCCCCAAGTCTGTGCAACTGAATGGGGTAGGGGGCTCTGCAGGAGGGGAGGGTGCAGCGCTGGGGCAGGCAGGCCCAGTGCGAGGGAAGCAGAGAGACCCAGAGACAGAGACAGAGAGAGACAGAGATTCAGCAATACTTGGACAGGCACGGTCCCTCCCCTCCAAGATGTCAGAGGCCCAGTCTGGGAGAAGAGCCCCAAAAGATGGGGCACAGACACCCCGACTCGGCCCACCACAAAGCCAGCCAAAGGAAAGACTGAAGGGTCTCAGAGCAGGCACCCTCCTAGGTGCCCCAGCTTCCAGGCCATGAAGTTGGCACAGCCACTTGGTCAAGGATAGTCTTACCAGGAGAGAAGGGCCTCTGTTATCCCCTCCCAGGCAGGTGGAGGATGGGGAGTGAATACCAGGTACGAGGAGGGAAACCAGGGACAGACCTGGGACAGCCCCAGAAGGCCCCTGAATCTGACCCTGAACTTGGCAGTGTGGGCTTCAAGAGGCCAGAGCCCACCCTCCCTCCAGACCTGTCTGGCCGCTCCTGGTTCAACCTCACGCTGGCTTCCCAGTCCCCTCCCTCCACTGCCCACGTTCTCCAGCCTAGCACTCCACCATTAGCAAAGGCGGGGGAGGCCATTTATCTGAGATTTGGGTCAAGAGAGAGAGAGTCCTGGGCAAAGGCTGGGGGACAGGCACCCCAGCCATTTCAGGAACTGCGGTCCCCTGAGCGGGCTTCCTGCAGCACAGCCCTCTTTGTTCTGCTGCCAAGTCTGTGACACTCCTGGGTGGGGGTGTGGGGCCCCCGCTCCCCTCAAGCTCACTCACAGCCGAGACGGAGACCCACCTGCATCCTACGGGCGAGGTGCACGTGCCCTCAACATAAGTTCATATGTGTGCGCACGCACGCACACACACGCATGTACACACACACACTCGCACACACGCACACGCACAGAGGCCAGCTGGGATGTAGGTCACCGGCTGGAGTGCCTCGGGCCTGGCGTTGTGAGGACCCAGCCATCCGGACAGACGCTTCCAGATTGGACAGAAATGCACCCCTCCCTTCGCCTGCCTCCCCTCTGCTCGCCTGTGTCATTCTGACCCAAAGCCTCTCTAGGCTTCTGTTTGGTTTTGCCAGAATCCCACTGGCTGAGACTGCAGAAGCTGATTCCATCCGGGGAGGGGGCAGGGTTCCTGGCCCACAGGGCATTTTCTCTCAGTCCCTGTGCTGGGTTACAAGGAGGCTACAGGAGACACAGGGGTGTGGCCTCACCTTGAAGACTTCCAAGCCATAGCCCATGAGATGTCCTAGGACTAGAGGTGGTAATGACCAAGAGGGTACAGTCAAGGAGAGAACAGAGCAGCCTCCGCCTGGCTGGTCAGGGCTGGCTTCCTGGGGGAGGTGGCAGGACCTTGGCTGGGAAGGTGAGTGAAGGTTTCAAAAAGCCTAGGAAAAGGAGTGGTCTTGACACAGCTGGGAAGGCCTCAGACACTCCCATCCTCCACCCTGGAATTGGGGCCTCTCTGGAGGTCACATCTGGAAGGACCATCACAGACTCTTCTACAGAAAATCCCTGGATCACCCTGCAGGCCCTTCAGACACAGCAAGCCCAGAACATCACTCCCCCTCCCTCCCAGAATCTGCTCTTCCACCCACGTCCCCTCTCAGTGTAGACACCAACATTCCTGCCACACAGTCCAGAGACCAGGTCACCCTGACTTCTTTCCTCACCCCACCCCCTCAGCCTCCAACTTTTCAGTCTGACACACAGAGCAGCTCACAGCCCAGAGGTGAAGACAGGCAGGGAAGCAAATGCACTGTACTCATCGGCATGTGGCAGGATAGCAGGAAACCCAGGGTGCCTGGGAGCTCAAACAAGGGAGGCAGGGAAGGCTTCCTGGAGGAGGTGACACCTAAGCTGAGCCCTCAGGCTGAGCAGGAGTGGCCAGGTTGGGGGAGGAGTAGTGGAGAGAGCTGAGATGGGAGGCTGAGATGCGATCCTCCCAGGCAGGGAGGATCAGCAAGTGCAAAGGTTAGGATGGCACGTTCAAGACAGAGATTAATTGATCACGATGGAGTGGAGAGAAAGAAGGGGTGTCCTGGGGACGAGGGTGGAGGTGTCATCCAGGGGTCAGATGGTAGGCTGCCTTGACACCGTGGTAATGAGTTTAGACTCTCTCCTGCCGCAGTGGGGTGCCCTGTGGGACTTTAAGATGTCTGAGAGTGGCCCCTTTAGCTGCACAGGGAGGATGCGTTTGGGGGACGGGTAGAGTTGGGGATCTCCAGGAGGGGGCGAGGTAGCACCTAGGAGTCCAAGGTGGGGCGTGGCCCGAGGTGCAGGCTGGGAGATGGAGAGTCAGGGCAGAGCTCAGGACCACTTAGGAAGTAGAATGGCCCTTGAGTGGTTCTGGTTCCTCCTCTCTCAGGCCCCCATCGTCGCATCCTGTAATGGGGGATGGGCAGGAGGACCCCCAAAGACCCCCTCCCCTGGCCCTTCTCACACTTGGGGCTATTTTCTGTGTGCTCCAGTCTCCCTGGGCTTCTCAGGTGACCTCTTGGGAGGAACGCCCTATGGAAGGGGCAAGGCTTTAGCTTCTGGAGGCCTGGGGTGAGGTCAGCAGCCCAGAGCACGTCCGCCCAGTGGAAGCAACAGGCTGGGCAGTGGGCACAAAGGGCTGGACCTGGAGCACCCAGTCGTCCCAGGGAGGTCGGCCGCTGAGAGGGTGCTGGGACGCACCGGGCCTCGTGCAAAAGGCCCACCGGCCTTCTCGGCATAAGGGGGGACCAGAGCCGTGGTCCAGCCGCCTGGGTGTAAGTCAGGCCCCATCACTCACAGGACTGAGACTTGGGTTAGTGACCGCACGTCCTTGTGCCTCCGTTTCTTCATCTATAAAATGGGGATGAACACATGCTAGGAAATGCCTCAGGCGATAGGAAAGCTTAGGGGAACTGGTCCCTGCTGCTGAGGGATTCAACAAAAATCTGCAACTGGGGACCACAAGGTAACTGCGAGGGAGGGGCCCAGGCAGCCACCGTCCACGACAATATACAGGAAGAAATGATCTGGGAGGCGGCTACTGCTGTCCCCGCCCCTCTGATGAGGCGTGCAGAGAGCCACGTGGCCCAGACCCCCGGGAGGTGCAGCAGGGTGGAAGCCCAGGCCCCTGCAGGAGGACAAGGCTGAAACGTCTGCTTCCTGAGTCAGCTGTTCTCTCCTTCTCCCACCAGGAGCCCTTCTCCTTGGGGGGCAGCAGCTCCTCTCCCCTGAGCTGCCTTCTGCTCTGCCAGGACCCCGGCTCCAGGCACGGGGCCACCCACCCCCCTCCACCTCCCCGGCCCTCACTCCCTGGCTTTCTTGTGCAGCCAGCTGCTCGGGCTTGGAAACATCCATGATTTAAGCCCCTCCCTGTCCGGCCTCATTGTTCTTCTTTATGGACTCTTCTTCCTGCTTTCGCCTCTTCCCAGAGTCCCGTGGGGCAAGAAGGGGGGCTCTCCCCCTCGTCCACCTGCCCAGCTGGAGAAGGTCAGAGGCCCAGGAGAGACCAGACGGCAGGACTGAGGCTCTCCTGGGCACAGGGAAGGGCTGGGGGCCAGGATATCCAAGGGACAGCCCAGGGTGGTAGGCAGAAGCACAGGCATCTGGGAGTCCTTGGTTTGAATCATGGGCGCCCCCACTAGCTTGTGGCCTTGGGCCCTTCTCAGCCTCGACTGTCTCATCTGAGCCATGGGGCTCTTCCTTCCTCTGTGAGGGGCCAATGACCCCAAATGGAACACCTAGCACACAGCTGGGCACGTAGGAAAAGCTCAGTAAGTGGGGTCCTGCTCTGTCTCTTTGGCCTGATTCCTTCACCTGTGAAAGGACCTCAGGTGGGGGTGTGGCCTTTCCTGTTCCTTACGTCCCCAGAGGCCCCGTCAGCTGGTCCACGGCAGGGCCCTAGAGCAAGATGGAGAAAAATCTCGATTTGACATCCCTTCCCCCCTCCCAGGTAGGCCGTGTGGCCATCATCACCTCACTTTCACAGGTGGGGAAACTGAGGCTTGCTGTTGAATTAGCTGAGCGGCAGAGGGAGGAGGAGGCCCCAGGCTCTTCTCCTGAGAGGCAGAGCAGGCCTGACCCATGCACACAGCACAGCCTCAGAGAAGGGCCTAGCGGGCCCTGGTTCAGAGCATGGGCTCCGGGTGGGGCAACCGACATGACTCTCAGCCCTGCCATTCACTTGCTGTGTGACATTGGGTGAGTCACCCAGACTCTCTGAACTTGTTTCCTCATCTCGAACATGAGAATGATAACAGCAGCCTCACCCGGTGGGGGAAAGGGGGAGCAAGATGGTGAATGGGCATCACGTGGCCAGCCACATAGCTGCTGTTTTACAGTTATGTTCTATTTGTTACCAGCTGAGGCAAGCCGCTTATGACATCTTCAACTTCCCCCTCTCATGGAGGAAGGGCCAGGGAGTGATGACATCAGACCCCCTGACAGCTTCCAGCCCAAAATAGCCCTCTCTTTAGACTGACCCTCTCCCATTACAGCGGCTTCTGCACTCACTGTCCCCAGCTGAGCCGACATCGCCTTCGGTCATGACTCCTGCCCTGTCGCACTCATCCCCTGAACCGCTCCAGCAAACGCTCCTGGGGAGACAGGATTTCAGGTGGCAGCTTTGGCACAGGGGCGAGTCTCAGAAAATGCAGCAAAGTGAAGCCCCCAGGCTCTGTCGCAACCTGGGTTAAATCACTGACCTTGCTGTGAGGTCTTGGCGTCACTTACTTTCCCTGAGCCTCAGTTTCCTCACCTGGAAAACGGAGCTGTAACAGCAGCCTACCAGGTTTGTTGAGGATTCAGGCAGGCAATGTGTGGGGCCTGGCCTGGAGTAGGTGCTTAATAAATAGTACTGGTTATTATACCTGCCGCACCTGGAAGTTTAAAAAATCACCTCCATCTGCCTCCCTACAGGGCCCCAGCTGGAGCCGATGTCCTGTGCCGGTATCGTTGGGAAGAAACTGAAGGTTCTGAGCTGCCTGTTCCACCCCCAGGGTTTCCAAAGCAACCAGCCCCTTCCAGAGCTTTTATCCTGGCCGTCTGTCTGAGCCCAACTCCCTCACCCATGAATCATGAACTCCCCCCAACAGGTGTCTGATCTCCCGTGGTTGTATCTCATCACTCCTCTGGAGACCCCACCCAATCCAGGAAGCAGGCAGGGCAGGGCTGAGTCTGCCCATCTGTCAGGCAAAGAAGCTGAGTCTGAACAAGGAACAGGGACTTGGTCCAGGCCACCTGATGGCAGAGGGAGCTGGGATGAGGCTCCGGCCGCAGCGAGGGAAGATGGTGCCAAGTGCTGAGTCGGATCTAGAATCCTAGATGGTCAGAGCTGGAACATTCAGGGGTGTGGAGTACAGTACCCTCATTGGACAGCTAAGGAAACAGAAGCCCTGAGGGGAGGAGGATGCCTGAGGGCATGAGGAAGTTAAGGGCAGGATCCAGCTGGTGCCATTCACCATTCACCCATTCATTTATTCATCCATCCATCCAATGAATGCGTATTGAGCATCTTCTCAGGGCCAGGCACCGGGCAGGACTGTGGAGATACAGCAGCAAACAAGACACAGCCCCTGGGGACTTCCCTGGTGGCGCAGTGGATAAGACTCCAAGCTCCCAATGCAGGGGAGCCGGGTTCCATCCCTGGTCAGGGAACTAGATCTCACGTGCATGCTGCAACTGAGTTCACATGCCACAACTAAGGAGCCCACCTGCCTCAAACTAAGAAGTCCACATGCTGCAACTAAGGAGCCCGCCCGCCACAACTAAGACCCAGCACAACCAAATAAGTAATTTAAAAAAAGAAAAGACACAGCCCCTGCTCACAAGGATCTCAGGGTCTTGAGTGGGAGTCAGGTCAGCGACGAGGTCATCCCCTTGCCCCCTTCCTCGGCAATCACAGGCACATCACAGGCACGTGGGAAGGCAGTCCTTCTCCGGGCTGGACTTTCCATGCAGCTCTGAAGGGCCCATGACAGAGGGGGTCAGTCAGATCTTGTCTGGCCCTCTCGCCAATCTACACATGGGGAAACCGAGGCCTCTCCTCAAAAGGCTCTGCTAGGGTTAGTGCACAGCCTCCAAGCTCCTTCCTCCTTGCTTTCCTGCCTTTGATCGTTGTATAAAAGAAACCTCTGCTCCTGTGTTTGCCACTCCCCCCAGCTGTGGTCTGAGCCCTCGCTGGCCTTGCTCTAAGGGTCCCTCATCTCAGGCCCTGCTATGGGGTTCTACTCAGCCATGTCTGCTTAGATGCCCTGAATGTGCCTGAGGCCTCCAGAACATCAGTGTCAGCGGCTGGGGAAGTGGCCAAACTCCTTTCAGCCCCTAAGCACCTGGTGAGTGGAATCAGAGCTCAGGATATCCAGCTGATGGAAAGGAATCTTGCTCTGCCTGAAGCGGGGAAGGGGGCCCAGAGCCCCTCCCCCAACTATGCCTCTCCCAACCCTGTCCCCATCGAGGCTCCTGGGCCCCCCAAGGAGCTCAGCTTGCCAACCCCTGACCAGAGGCCTCACCCTTAATGGAAGTGTCAGAGAACCCTCCAAAGGTTCTCCAGCCTCCATGACTTTGCCCCTGCTGGTCTTTCTGCCTGGAATGCCTTTCCTCACCTCTTTGGCTGGGCCAACCGAATCGTCCACTCACTCATTCAATACGTATTTGTTGGACACTTACTACAGGCCAGGCAGAGAGCTATGCTCTTGGGGATAACAGCTGTCAAGGAACTTAGAGATCAGTGGGGGATACAGAGGTTAAACACACACACGTGCCATAATGTGTAACACAACTAGGAACAGTCCTATAAAGGAAAAGAGAGAGTAGGAGAGTGGGATTTAATCTGATGGATTGGGGTAACATGATCTAGGGAGCACTTCTCTGAGGAAGTGACTTCCAGTGGAGTTTGGGAGGAGGAAGAGGAATTAGCTCAGTGAAGACAGAGAGGAAGCGTATTCCAGGCAAAGGAAACAGCGTGTGCAAAGCCCCTGGAGTGATACCTAGTTTGGTGAGTGTGAGGAAGCTCAGAGCAGTATGGCTGGAGTCTATAGAGTGAGGGGATGAGGATAGACGTGTCAGATCATGGAGGGAGGCAGAAGACGCCGACCTTGGTGAAAGGACCATGTGGATAATGGGTAGCGGGAGGGGTCCAAGAGAAGGAACCAGAAAAAGAGACTGAGAAATAGATGGGAGAAAATCAGGAGAGTGGCCTATCCCAGAAGCCAGGTGAAAAAATTGTTTCACAAAAGAGAGAGTCACCCATTTCTTCAGTGGAGGAGTCTTCCACTTCCAGGAAGCCTTCCTGGACTCCACGTGTGGGGTTAGGGATTCTACAGGGCCTTGCCCTTGCCTATCAGAGCACTTACCTCTCTCCCAGACTAGCCTGGGAGGGTCACAAAGGCAGAGACAAACTTTGACTTGTCTCTTCAACCCAGAACTTAGTCAAGGACCTGAAAGTAGTATTTGTGAGATGAATAAGATAGGACCTGGGCTCAAAGAGGAAGTGACTCTGAGGCCACAGTTGTCCCTTGCTGCCCTGGCCAGGATGGCCCCTTCAGCCTGGGCCTCTCCCGAGACTTCCTGGGCTCCCCTCCATTCCTGCCCACCCTTTTCCTGAGGAACCGTCCCTTGTCCCTTGGTCTCTTCCTCTCAGATCCCAGGCTTGTCACTGTCTGACCAGCTTCCAGGCCAGCCACAGGCAAAGGCAAGGAGTTGATGGTGCATGGGCCCTTCAGTTAGGGTGCAAGCAGCCTCCGTTTCCAGGGGCCCTGGGCTCACCCGGCCCCAAGCCTGCCGCTAGCAAACCCAGGGGACAGCAGTTTGGGCCTGCGGGTTCCCGAGAGACCACTGGGTTCCAGGTGGGGAGATGGAGCCCCAAGGGATTTGGAGCCTTCCTTGGCTCTGGGTGGGTCCCCCAGACAAGGGTCTGTGCCCTCCTTGGGGTAGCATCCAGGCATCCCTGTGCCAAGCTTCAGGTGGACACCTCTGGAGACAGGCCGGCCTGTCGTGCACCCCAGAATGCCTGTCCCCATTCCCCCCCACCCCGCCGAGGAACTCCTCACTCGGAATCCAGTCTCGTGTCATGTGTCTGCCTCCTATTGGAGGCTGGGAGCTCTTTCAGGACCAGGGCCTCCGTCTCCCTTTTCTCCCCTCCCTTTTTCCTTCCCTCTCTCTCTCTTTCCTCCCTCCATTCACTAAACACAATCTGTTTCTTAGGCTTGAGTTATTTATTCCTGCACCCCTGACCCTGACACAGAGCCTGGCACGTGGGGGTCACTCGGCGTGCGTCCACTGGCCACCCGACCGCCCAAAGATGCCAGGCCTGTGGGCTGGGCAGAGCCAAGCTCCCCTGAGGGGTGCAGCTTCAAACGTGGCAAAGGGCCCCTCTCCCTGGAAAGAGCTGAAGCCGGCAGGAGGGAGGAAATTTGGCCTTGAATCTGTGCCCAGCGGCCAGGCCTGACTGGGGTGGGGGTGGGGGCCCAGAGAGAGAAGAACGCAGTTTTCTTAGCCGCGACCGTGGTCCCAGGACGATCTAGGCCACCAAAAGGCTGATCCAAGCTGGGGTGAGGCCCCCCTTCGACTAGCCCTCCTCTCTGAGGCCAAGAGGGCCCTCTCCCTAATGAGCCCCCAAACCTGCTGCCCCCCAGCTGCCCCCCGCCCCAGTCCCTCAGCCGCCCTCCTGTCCTCTTGCCTCTCTCCTTTGCACATACAGAGATGGCCAGAGTGCCCTGGGCCTCCTAGCCAAAGGTGCACAGCCTGGCCGGGCTGAGCAATCGGGTCTTAGTTCCCTGCACCTCTGGAGCCCCAAGCCTGCAGAAACTGCCCTGGCCAAGCCATTCCAAGCCTTACAAGTCCCTGCCTCGGGGCTCCCGACAAGGGCTCTGTCCCAAGCAACTTTTCCCCAACAATCTGCCAGGGTTTGCAGGGAGGCTGCGGCAGGGGTAGCTCTCCAGTGGCAGCCCCTGGGGCCCTGCAAAGCGGGGAGTGCTTTCAGCCTGGCTTTAATTACAGACTGCGTTCCTGTTGCCTGGTCCATCTATATTTACCTACAGAATCTCACTAATTAAATTCCCCACAGCACCCAGCAGACCTGGGGACAGCGGGTGAGGCAGACAGGCAGGGGGCTGCAAACTTCCTTCCTTTCCTTCCCGTCCAGGAGCAAAACAGAACAGCCAAAACTCCCTCTCCCTCCCCCGACCCTGCCAATGCCTGGTCCCAAGGGCTGTCTGAGACACCCCACCCTCCTGCTCCCGGAACCCTTACAGCTCTGTGCCCTGTAATTCCCCAGCACCTACGACCCACAGGTCCCAAGACCAGGCAGTGCCCATCTTCCTCCCCTCTTTCAACTCGGATTCCTGCAGCAAACAGAGAAAAGTCTGCCTGAGCAGTGGCTGAAACCCCAACTCTGCCACTTTGCCGGCGCTTGTCTTACCGAAGGAGTCGTCTTGGTCCAGGAGGGAGTCGGGCTCCATGGCGTATGGGCCCCCAGCCCCTGGCCCCACCTGATTTATGAACCGAGGCTGTCTCCATGAGCGTCTGGGTTTCTCCTTTTGTATTCCATCTGGCGGCTTTTCCAACTAGATGACTGGGTATTCCTGCAAGCAGGCCCCTTTCCAGCCCTCGCCTTCATACAGTACATTTAAAGTAGCAGTAACCTCTTTTTCCTCCCCCCGCAGCCTGGCTGGAAACATTAGAAGGGACCAAGGCAGCAAGATGTCTAAAATAGGAAGACGCCAGGACGATGGGCCTGGCTGCCCGTGACGCTGGCTGCGGGGATCTGGCCCAGCTGTGCAAATGGAAAAGCTAAGAGGTAAGGCTGAGCCTGGGCTGAGCATCTGGAAGCTGGCTCTGGGGCTCCAGGGTCTGTGAGAAGGGGGGAGGCTGACCCACCCGTGGGAGGGGATGGGGGTGTCCGCTCTGTTCACCGCCCAGCGCCCAAACCCCAGGGGCTTCTCCCAGGCCCTGCTGGAACCTCCCACTCAAATCTGTTCTACAGACATTTCCTGCAGTGTGGGGGATGCAGAAATTGACTCATCCATCCATTCAGCAGACACTCAATTTTTTTTTTGGAGCATCTACTCGGCGCCAGACACCGTGCCAGGTGCTGGGTTTGCAGTGGAGAGCAAGTCGCAGCGTCTGGTCTCTTGGAGCTCACAGGTAAACAGGTCAGGGTAAGGCAGGGTGTGCAGTAAGCACTGAGGGAGCATGAAGAAGGGTCGACTCACTCGAATCGGGGAGGTGGTCAGGGAAGGCCTCCTGGAGGAACGGGCACTTAAACTGGGGCCTTATGGATGAGCAGGAGTTAGCCAGGTGACAAAGGAGGGAGTGAGGGGGAGGGTGTTCGAGGGGGAGGGTGTTCCAGGTGGAGAGGGTGTTCCAGGTGGAGAGAGTGGCCTGTGCAGAAGCCTCGAAATGAGAGAGTACTTGGGGTGTTCAGTGCCCCCTAAATAAGGTCCAGGTGGTTGGAGCAGTGGTCACAGCACAGGTGGTGCAGAGAGACAGAACCGTGGAGAGAAGCGCGGAGGGTCTCATGGGGGGATGGTTCTCAGGTTTGACCCAGGGGATGGCCTGTGGGAGTAATAGATTCCAGGTTGCTCTTTAAAAAGGCCTCTCTGGCTACTGTGTAAGAGGGTGGACACTAGGGCAGAACTGGACTGGGGAGAGGGACGTGTGGCCTCTACAGGAACAGCTATCACAACACTGAGCACCGCTCACTAGGCGGCCACCAGAGCCAGGCCCCATTCCGAGCAGTTCCCACATCACCCCAGTCACTCCGCCGTGACCCCTCGAGCAGAAACCCTGCCCATCCTGTTTGACAGATGAGGGAAAGGCTGATTAGAGAGGGGAAGTGACTTGTTCGAGAACTGTGAGTGGCCTCCAGACAAGGCCTGGACCCCAGAGAGGTCACAGCCTTGGTGCTGGGGATCTGGGGGAGGACAAAGATTGCAGTAATTCAATCCACATCAGACCCAGAATACAGAACAGGGCCCTGAGCTTGCATGAGAGGGAGTGTGTCATTTGGGCCCAATCAGGGAAGGCTGCCTGGGTGAGGAGGCCTCTGAATTGGACAGAGAGAGAAGAGCAGGATGGTGAGCAGCGGAAGGTACCAACATCCCAGGCAGAGGGAATGGCACAGGCAAAGGCACGGAGGCAGGAAGGCGGCACTGGGAACGGGAATGAGAAACGGCTGGGAGGATGCGGATTGGGGCTGGAGCAGGAGGACCAGGAACGACAGTCTGCAAGTGCGGGCTTGGTCCAGGGGGCTCCCAGCAGCCTGGAGGCGCTTTGCTCCAGAGAATGGCCTGCATTCCACTGGATGCCTGGGTATCCCTGCAAAGGCCCCTCCCCAGGATTCTCCTTAATCTTCTACATTTAAGGCAGGAGAAGCTTTCTGCTCCCACAAAATCACTGGAACATTAGAAGCTGAGCCTTGGTGACCAGATTTTTGGAGACACGGCCCTGGGGCTGAGGCAGAGGGGACATCAAGAGGAGGGAGATGGGAGAATTCCCTGGCTGTCCAGTGGTTAGGACTCCATGCTTCTACTGCAAGGGGCATAGTTTTGATCCCTGGTCAGGGAACTAAGATCCTGCATACTGTGCGGTGCAGCCAAAAAAAAAAAAAATTTGAGTATCTGTCTATAAAAAATTTAAAAAATAAAAGAAGAGGGAGATGGGAGACAGATAGACCAGCTGGGAGGCTGGCAGGAGGGCCCAGGCCAGGGGTGGCAGGGAGGGGAATACCCACCTGGGCCCCTCCCAGCCACCTCCTGCTGCCCAGCTGCTCCTGGAGTAGCCAGTGGCTGCTGACGTGGTTGGCCCAGCCTGGGGGAAGTGCCTCTGCCACCCTTCACCACCCTTCTTGGATGACAGAGATCCCAGCTCCCAGGCTCCCTCACACTGCCTTAATTATAGGGAGGTCAGGCCCTACCCAGGCAGCAGCAGGCACCAGGCTCCCTGGATCTCTGACTCAGTGGGTGTGGGGGGCAGGCTGCAGTGTGGGGAGGGAGTCTAGGCGGGGCGGATGGGGCCCCTGGAGCATCAGCCAATAGGTGAGTTCAGGTCCAGTTCTCCTACTTCCCCAGCTCTGGGTTCTGGAAGTTCCAGGGATTCGGGGAGCTTTGCAGGCCCACTTGCATATAGGCACCTGTGGTCTTTTTCTAGCTATAGTGTGATGGGGCTGAAATTGACTACCTGGGTTTCTATCCAGACTCTGCTGCTTAGTAGAAGGGTGGCACTGAGCTAGTTACTCCTCCCTTGGGAGACTCATTGACAGGATGGGGCTACTCCTGGCCCTTCCTCATAGGGTGGTCCTGTGGATTAGATGCGATATGGTGCATCAGGGCCTCAGGGCAGGACCAGGTGAGTGAGTCTTAAGCACTCAATAAAGGGTAATGCTCATCCTTACCCAAACTTTTATCATCTCCACAGCCTATAAGGGAGGTGAGGGGAATATAGGCCCATTTTACAGATGTGGAAACTGAGGTTCTGAAAGAAGGGACTTACCTTAAGGGTCTCAGAGTGAGGCTCAGGATGTACCCCTCACCAGGCTGTGCCCCCAGAACCAGCTGAGAATAGGCGGTGGGGCTTGGTGGGAGAGGGGTCTGGGCCCCCATTCCAACTGTGCCTCCTGGTGGTTTAAGCCTGGGCCAGGTGCTTCCCTCCCTGGACCTCGCTTTCTACAGGTCAGAGTACGACTAGCCTGGCAGCTCCCACCCTTCCAATCCATTCCCCTCATTTTGTGAATTAAACAAGAAAAGGCATGGAGGCAAGAAAGTAGCAGGCAATGAGGAGTGACAAGGGGCTGGGAGAACGTCAGAGCAGATGTTTAAGCACAAACAGAGCTCTGACCCTACAGGGATTCCTTTACAATAAATGTGTCTCCAGCACTGGGCTCTGCTTCCTTCCCTTGGTGAATGCAAGGGAATGGATTGGATGCATTGGATGTTTGCACGATGCAAACAGACCCATCCCCTGTTTAGTGGCTGCACAACCTTCTGCCCTTCGGCTGTGCTGTACCTGATTTGAGCCATTCCCCTACTGATGGACACCTAGGCTGTCGCCAGCTCTTCACAATGACAAACAACACTGCAGTGAACATCTGGAACGTACTCTGTGCACATTTGTCTCATGACCTCCCTAGGGTAAAACACTAGATGTGAGATTTCTGGGTCAGAAAGTGCCAGCATTTGTACATTCCTGGTGTGGCAACAAAGCACATTCAAGCCCCATCTGGTTCTTTGACTCGTTCTGCCAGCAGTTCAGAGCACTGACTTTGTCCCTGACCCTGTGCTAGGGGCTGGGATGGTGACGTCCCTGCTCTCATGCACCACGCCATCAGATGGAGAGGAGTGCTATTCGGAGAATTAAAGCAGGGCCACGTGACAGAGCATGACTGGGCACTGCTTGTATTCAGGGTCACCCCCTCTGAGGGGGTGACATCCAAGCAGGGACCTGACCGGCAGTTTTGGGGAGAGGGGGGAGCTATGAAAAAGGCACTGAGGTGGGAGTGAGCTTGGAGAGCGGGAGGGTCAGAAGGATGGTCAGCGGGGCTGGGGCTGGGTGGACAGGCAGAATGGTCCAAGAGAAGAGCAAAAGGTCGCAGCAGCCATCTCACAGAGGGCCCTGTGGGCCAGGGGAGTGTGGGAGCCACTGCAGATTGAAGCAGGGCAGTGACACGAAAGGCCCCCCAGCTGCTGTGTGCAGAGTCACCCAAAGAGGGGCAGAGTGGACGCGGGGAGGCCAGAGAAGATCCAGCTGCCATCTTTGAGGCTACAGATTCTGGGACTCCACTAGGGTGTTTGGTGGTGAGGATGGAGAAAAGCAGATGGATTCAGGATGCGAGTGGGGCCCTTGGGTCGGGCAGAGCCATCAGCTGTGGAGGAAGGGAAAGGCGACATCCAGATGGCTTGGGCTTTTGGCCTGAGCATCTGGGTTGGTCCACAGAGCTGCAGGAGACCCAGGAAGATGTGGGGATAGTGATTTACAGACCATCGTGGGAATTTTACACAGATACGTGGAGGTGTGAAGGAGGCCCTCCTGGCCGCAGGGTCAGAGGTCAGTGGAGAGGGTCCTGACAGCCCAGTGCACCAGCCCCCTGCACTACCCTGTTCCAGCAGCGGCAGAAATCCCCTGGCTCCAGAGGTGACCCATCGCTCCATGTGACAAACGGGCTAGGTCGTCACTGATGGCATCTGGCCCCAAGTTGGTGCGTGGGCAGGACAGTCAGCAGGAGGGAGTGGGGGAAGGGAGCCTGGCCGTGGGCACGGGGGAGAGACGGTGGGCCCCCGGCGGTCAGCTTGCTCCCTTCTGGGGAGGACAAGGCCAGCAGGCTGGCGGACAGAAGATGCTGCACCCGCCCCACTCACTCTTCCTGCCCCTGCCTGTGTGCCCAGGGCTGGGCCACGCCTGGGAGCCGGACACATAAAGGAAGAATCAAAACCCAAGGATCTAAAAGCTAGAAGCAGGTAAAGTGGGGCTGGAGGAGGGAGATATCTGCTCAGCAGAATCAGAAAAGCCTTGGCAGAGGAGGGGCCAACTGAGCTGGACCGGGAGGGATGAAGAGGAGTTCGCCTGGCAGACGCTAGGAGGAAGGGCAGGCAACACTATTGCATGTACCAAGGCACAGAGACATCCAGCATCCCCGGTCCAGCATCCCCGGCGGTGTGAGCTTTCAAGGTCTCTTCTGTTCCGGGTCCTGATTTTCTAGTTAAGTCCCACTGTCCAGGGCCAGATGGAGCCCACGGGGGGTCCACAGTGTCTTGCTTCTCCTGGGGCTCTGAACCGGGTGGAGCCTGACCCCAGGCTCGGACCCCCTCCTGACCCCGCATGGCTCCTCTCCAGGGTACACTTCAGAGCATCCTGGCTGGCTTCTCAGGTGAGGACAGGTAAGCCTGCCTGCGTCCAAATCCCAGCTCCCCATTTATCAGCTGGGTAACCCTTGGCAAGTTATTTTACTTCTCAGTGGCTGAGTTTCGTCATCTGTAATCAGAAGGTAAGGAGAGTCCCTGGAGGGCTGGTGGGAGAATTAATGAGTTAACACAGGTAGAACTTAGAACAGGGCCAGAGGAAGTGCTAAAATCAAGAGCCCTCAGCACAGCCTTCAAGGCCCTGAGAGGTCTGGCCCCCCTCATCTCATCTCCCTCCCTCTCCCCTCCCCTCCCCTCCCCCCACCCCAATTTACTGGCCTGTTCTTTGAACTGCTCCTCACACTCTTGCCCTAGGGCCTGGCCATTTCCTCTGCTGGAGTGAGTCCCCCAAATCCTCCCCCCACTCTGTTCAGGCCTCAGACCCCCCCGCCCTGAGATAGCCTGCCCCCGCCCCTCCCCTCACCCCACCCCTGGCTTCAGTTTCCTTCCTGGCCCTTTGGATAGATATCACCTGACATAATATTATATATTTATTTGCATATTATCTGCCAGCCCCTGCCTTCATGCAAGCTCCATGCTGTATCCCCAGCACTTTGAACAGTCCCCCCAACCTGAAGTGGACCCCCAATAAACGTGTGCGGAATGAAATATTTGTGGAAGAACTACGTGTTCGCTGTAATTGTTATTTTCCCTGACGGCCGCCTGCCTTGAAACATGGGCACAGCATCCCGCAGCTCTCCCTGAGTTCCAGGGCCTCTCGCATTCTGACAGTACTGCGTTTTCATGCTTATCTGCTTGGACTGGGCCCTCCCTTCTCTTTAAGGGTGGGACCCCCAGGGCCAGCCTGCAGGGGGGAGACCAGAGGGTCTTCTATTTGGGGGTGAGGGTGGGCTGTCCTGTGAGGCTGGTACCCTCTCTGCTTCTCACACCAACTTTCCCAAAAAGTTTTCTGAGTCCCATTTCACAGATGGGAAAACTGAGAGGCTACACTGAGTCCCTGAAAAGTGGCAGAGCAGGGGTTTGAGACCTTGTCTGCCTGATGGGAAGGCCCTACTGGCCCCACTGTAGCACCCGGCAGGGCCTCCCAGCCAAAGAGGAAAGAAGCGTGTCTGGGTGGAGGTGACAGGGAGGCTAGGAGGTAGAACGGGGTCGGAGAGAAGACAGACCAGCCTTGGGTCTGTTCCCTGGTGGCCCCCCACCTTACATCCTGGGCCCCTCCAATCAGCTGTCCTTCACCATCTCCTGTGTTTAAGGAGAGGGTCGCTTTGCTTTTTTGGCTGAAAGGCCATAAAACTGAAGGCTGATTCCTTTTAATAAGTTCTGAGCCAGCTGGCAGGGGACAAGGGGACATTACAGTCCAGCCTTGTCACCAGCTCCACGGGGGCAAGGAGGGTCTCCTGCTGGTGACAGCAGCCTCCCTCCCCACTCCCCACCCCACGTGCCTTCCCATGCCCGCCCCCCCAGGGAATCCTAACCACCTTGTCCTGGGGAAAACAGGACTCAGGGAAAGGAAACCCTCATAACCTCCCAGCCAGGAAGCGGCAGGACCAAGGCCCAAACTGTGGGCCCCCGCACCGCACCGCTGGGCCAGATTAGAAATTCGAGTCCTTCGTGGCGCTGCTGGGAAGGTTAAGTCACTTGCCCCCAGTGGTCACACAGTGGATTCCAAGGCCCAGACTCTCAACCACAATGTGCTGTGGGCTTCTCATCCTGCAAATGCGAAGCCAAATTATCATTAAAGAACCTCAGACCTTTCCAGGAAGGAGCAAGCTCTAAATAAATGCCGGAAGTTACAGGGTTTCCAGGGCCAAAGGGATGGCAGGGATGGTGGCCTGGGGTCCTCAAAGTTCCTGACATCATCAATTTTGTGATGAGCTATGGGGCTCCATGTGGGACATCCTGGCTGCTGGGTCCCAGGGTCCTGCCTCAGATTCCGGGAAATCTTAGAGTCACAGGCACACCCTACCTTCTGGCAGCAGGGATGAGGCAGACTGGCATGATGTGGGCTGGGGGTGGATGTCTTCAGTAGCTGGCAGAGATAATGCTCTCCCTACATCTGTTCCCCAAACCCCCAGAACTTGGCCTTGGTGGTGCCCAAGTGCCTGGTTATTGCCCCAAGAGAATCCCAGGCTTCCCAGAGCCCCAAGTTGGAGGCTCATCTAGCACACCCCCCGACAGAGCAGGAATCTCCTCCATGACATCCTTGTTCCAAACTCTGCTTGCTTACCTCTCAGGATGGGGAACTTCTTCCCTCCCAGGAAGTCAGTTGCCTCTGATTCCAAGTAAGCTCCTTCCTCAGTGGAATCATGCTACACTCTCCCGGTGCTGCTTCACAAAGGTCCTCGCTTTTTCTCTGGCCACAGAGTGACTCTGCCTTGGGGAAAGCCCCTGGGGCCATCAGAACCCCTCACATGAGGTCAGCCCTCTGCACTCCACCTGACCTGCACCCCTCCCCATGCTTCCTGGCTAGTTTTCAGGTTTTGTGGTGAGTCAGGAAAAAAACCAAGAAGCCTGGAAGCATTTTACCGACATGGCAATGACGGCAGTCATGCAATTCAGCAAACTTTAGCCAGAGACTGTGCCAAGCACTGGAGACACAGAAATGAATCAGAGTCCCTGCCCAGGAGGATCTCCACTAGGATGGGGGGAGGGAGGGCGGGGAGGGACGCCCCAGGCGTCAGCCAGGAGGGGGTGGGTCAGTCCCGCTGGACTTAGGGGGGATTGGAAACGATCTTTTAGGATGGCTAGTTTTCCAGCAGGTAGACAAGGGGAGGCACAGAGAGAGAGCATGTAGGGTAGAGGGACCTGAGACAGCAAAGGCCAAGTAGTGGGACCACATAGCCAACTGATTTGCTTTGGATAGGAGGTACTGTGTACCAGGGGCCAGCAAACTCTTCCTGTAAAGGGCCAGATGGTCAATATTTTCAGCTTTGTGGGCCACACAGCCTCTGTTGTAGCTACTCAGCCCTGCTGTTGCAGCTCCGAAGCAGCCCTGGACAATACATCAATGGACGAGTGTGGCCGTGCTCCAACCACAACTTTATGTGTTGACCCTGAAATTTGAATTTCATATGATTTTCTTGTGTCATGAAATAGTATCCCGCTTTTGATTATTTCCCAGTCATTTAAAAATGTAAAAAGCATTCTTAGCCCACAGGCTGCACAAAAACAGATGATGGCCTGGATTTGGCTTGGAGGCCATAGTTTGCCAACCCCTGCTGTATGGGTTTGGGAACGCTGGGAGATTGGGCTTGGAAGTTGGGTGGAAGAGGGCCTTGAATGCCAGGATGAGGCTTTGGGGGTTAATTTGCTTAGAGCCTGGTTACAGATCCCACGCCCACCACCCTGGATGATGAACTCACCACTAACCTGTCAACCCACCCTCTACCCAACCCAACTGCCATCAAACCATCGCCTGCCATCAAGAAGATAGAAAAATGTGTGTTGAGATCAAGTGCTAAAACATACATAGAGACAACTGTCCAGTTACATAGGAATACAAGCTTACTGTGAAAAGTCAATAAAGAAGTACATAGACTAGTGAGGAAATTTCCCCTCCGATCCCACTCTGTACCCCCGGATGACCATGGCGAGAAGATATGTGAGTGTGAATCCAACCCCTTTCCTATGCACGTGGACACACAGACACACACACACAGGGTATGTGCTTATTCACACCACACGGCTCATCCTATGATTGTTCTATGACGTGCTCTTGTCGCTCAGCAATTCAATCCTGAATCTTCCCATTTCGGCACATAGGTCCATTCTCTTTGATTTTTGTATTGGCCTCCACCCAGCGGGCCTCTACTGAGGGACAGCCAGGGCTGGCCCCTGTTTTACATGATTACAAGCACATTACTAATAAGAAAAAAATATCAAATTGTACACTTTAAATATATGCAGTTTATTGTACGTCAATTATATCTCAATAAAATCCAAAAAAAAAAAAAAAAAAAAAACCAACCAAACAAACAAAAAACAGCACACACATTGTTTTCCAGGCACCAATGCTAGTATTTTTGTTGGAGAGATTTTCAAAAGCAGAATTGCTGTGTCAAAGGGCATGAGAACAGAGAAAGACAAATATCATAGGATATCACTTATACATGGAATCTAAAAAAAAATGATACAAATGAACTTATATACAAAACAGAAGCAAACGCACAGGCATAGAAACCAAACTATGGTTACCAAAGGGGGTAGGGTTAGAGGGATAAATTAGGAGTCTGGGATTAACATATACATACTACTATATATAAAACAGATAAACAACAAGGACATACTGTATAGCACAGGGAACTATACTCAATACTTTGTAATAATCTATAAGAGAAAAGAATCTGAAAAAGAAAAAAATATATATATGTATATGTATAACTGAATCATTTTGCTGCACACCTGAAACTAACACAACATTGTAAATCAAATATACGTCAATAAAAAAATAAAATTTAAAAAAAGGCATGAGAACTTAAAATTTGGATTACTGTGGCATACTAGAGCAGTTTCTCCTCACTGCTGGTAGTAAGCACTGCACATTCTCTGAGGCCTGGGGAAGTCCTAAAGGGGCCTGTCAGGATCTGGGACCTCAGCATCTCATGTGCTCTAAAATGACTCTAGAGCTCAGGAGTCTCCAGGTGGACAGAGCTGCCTTTTCCTGCAGAGTCAGACCCAGGACAATACTACAGCAACATCTTGGTCTATCCCTCTGTCCACTCATCCACATAGCCATCTACCCAACCATGCATCCATCCACCCATCCACCCCTTAATCACCCAACTATCTATCCTCCCACCCATCCAGCCAGCCAGCCAGCCACTCACCCATCCACCCATCCATCCATCCATCTACCCCTTAATCACCCACATATCCATCCCCCCATCCATCCACCCACCCCCCCACCCATCCACCCATCCATCCATCCACCCCTTAATCACCCACCTATCCATCCCCCCACCCATCCATCCATCCATCCACCCATCCATCCCCCCATCCATCCACCCACCCACCCACCCATCCACCCATCCATCCATCCACCCCTTAATCACCCACCTATCCATCCCCCCACCCATCCATCCATCCACCCACCCACCCACCCATCCACCCATCCATCCATCCACCCCTTAATCACCCACCTATCCATCCCCCCACCCATCCATCCATCCATCCACCCATCCACCCATCCATCCATCCATCCATCCATCTATCCATCCATCCATCCATTAATCACCCATTCATCCATCTACCTGCCCATCCACCCACCCATCCATCAACCCACCCACTCACCTACTCATCCACCCACTCACTGGTCCATGCATTCAGCATTTGTTGAGCACCGAAGATGGCTTGAGGACTCTGGTGGTGAATACAATCACAGTCCTGCCTTTTTAGTCTTCGCTTTCTGGTGAAGGAGGGTCTACACATGCCAGATACTGAGAATACATCAGGGTACACACGAGGAAAAAAGTCCCTGCTTGCCAAGATTTATGTCCTAGTGGAGGAGACAGAGAACACATAAGCAGACATGATGGGTGGGGTGGCAATCAGGGCTAGTGAGGAAGATAAGGCAGAGCGAGGGGCTAGGAAGTCCTCGGAGTCAGGTTGTGTGGACACTGGTCAGGGGAGGTCTCTTTGAGCAGAGATCCAGAGCAGGGAGGGAGGGGGCTGCGCAGATACGGGGGGTGGGAGTGTCACAGGCAGAGGGAACAGCCAGTGCAAAGGCTCCGAGGTGGGAACAGCGAAGCAGATCAGCACCAGGGAGGTGGGAGAGCAGGTCGGCTCCTGGAGGTCTTGTAGGCAGGGAAAGGGTTGGCTGTTACTCTGAGTGAGGAGCAGGCCTGTGGAAGGTCAAGGGCAGAGGGGCTGGCTGCTGGGTTAGGAGTAGACCAAAGGGGGCCAGGGCTGAAGCAGGGAGAAGGGTGAGGAGGCCATTGAACTTGACCCAACAAAAGATCTTAGACCAGATGGTTGGGTGGAGGTGGTGGTAGGGGGTGGGGGGTGGGGTGGAAAGGGGTGTACTTAGAAGGCAGCCACGGGCTTTCCGGATGGATTGGATGTGGGGTGGTAAAAAGGAGTGAAGGTTGACACCAAGACGTTTGGCCTCATGAACCAGAAAAATGGGGATGATAGAAGGGGAGTAGGTGGAGGAAGCGAGTTTGAGTTGAGAGCTTGATCTGAACGAGGTAAGTTGGAGGTGTGCCTTAGCCGTTGAATGCAGATGTTAGGAGCAGCTTATGGAGTGGAGCCTGGAGTCGGGGACCGGTCCAGGCGAGAGACAGAAACATGGGGCTCTGAGCATGCAGATGGCCCTGAGAGCCTCATGCCAGCCCCAAGGGAGAGAGGAGATGAAGGAAAGGTCTGGGCGCACAGTCCTGGGGCGGCCCAACCCTAGTGGGCAGGGAGATGAGCAAGAACCTGTCAAGAGCACTGAGAGGAGCAGCCGGCTAGCAGGAGGAGGAAGAGCAGGAGGAGGCGGGGGACCCGGGAGCCTAGGGCAGGAGGGCTTTCGCCAACCAGGGCCTGACATGGTGCTGAGCAGCGCGTGAGCTGGGGACACAACACGGACCCCCAGCTGTGGCCCCGGGGCAGAAATGGGAGATGCCCAGGGGACCGTGGGAGCCCCAAGGAAGGGCACTGGACCAGGGAGGGCTTCCTGGAGGAAGGGGTGTCTACGCTGGAGCCTGAGGGACACATACACGTTCACCAGGTAGCAAGGCCAGGAGGAGAGAACAGTCACAGCTTGTTTAGGGAACTGAAAACAAGTCTGGCTGTAATATGGGGTGCAGGAGGGGTGAGGGGCAGATGCGGAGGGGGTATTATCCTCATAGGACCCTAGAGAGGTCAACAGCGCAGATGGTGGGGTCTTGATTAGAGACCAGACTTTGGTGCTTAGAGAGTGGGTGGGAGAGGGAGGAAGAGGGGTGGTGGCCTGGGGAATGGGGAACTAATTTGGGGAAGAGTGATAAGTTCAGATAAGTTGAGGGTGCCGAGGGCATGCAGGGGGAGATGGCCAACATCAGTGGGGCATGTGGGCTGGACTTTGGAGTCTGGAGGTGACCGCATGTGGAGGGAGGATGCTGGGTAGAGCTGGGTGCAACTGAGCCACACACCCACCCCTTTCCTGGTACTGCTTGAGGTCGGCCTGTGTCCAGCTGCCGTCTGTGTGCTGGGGAGGGGCCCTGGCAGCCTCCAGCCATCGAGGCTTATTTCCCCAGGCAGCAGGAGCCCGAGGGGAGCCCAGTGGCTACTCTGGATGGGCTGTTGTAACTGCCTTGTTCCTCCCATCTCCATCCCATCCACAGCCCGCAAAGCGCCTTTGCCACGCCCCCTTGGGTACTTCAAAGTAAGGGGCCCTCACCTTAGATGCAGGCTCCCATTGTTTACGGAACCATACTTTATGAGAACAGATGTTATCCTGGCCCTGGGAAAGCAATGCTGACCCAGGTAGACGGGCCACAAGGGACCCACCATCCAATGGGAGAGGCAAGCAATCAATATGTAATTAGGGTCAAGTGTGGTATTAGGAGAGGGAGGCTTGGGGGGGGGGCATAGGGGTCAGAGGGGCTTCCAGGAGGAGGCAACATTTAAACCATAGGCGTGAAGGATGAGACAGAGTTAGCCAAGAAAAAAAAGAGGGGGGGAAGTGAGCAAATGGGAACAGCATGCAAAAGGCTCAGAGGTGAGAGAACATGATGGGTGGGAGAGAAAAAAAAAGATTCAGTGTGGTGGGGAATGGGGTACCGGGAGGTGGCGGTGGGTTGAGGGGCGTGTGGTGGTGGTGAAGAACCTGGGGAGGCAGGCTCAAGAGCGGGGACCTGTTCCTGAGGGCAGTGGGGAGCTACCGGGTCTTAAGCAGGTAGTGACATGCTCCAGTTTCCACGTGGGAGAATCTGGAGACAGAGACCAGAAACACCCAGCCTCAGCCCAGAGAGACCCAGGATCAATCATCCAAGGCGAGATGCCCCTCCGCCCTCTTGCAGCTCCCTTGATAGGGGAGGTAGGTCAACATGGCTTGCACCCCTGCAGGGACCTAGAACTCACTACCTCCGGAGACAGGTCCGAACGATGATTCAACAAGCCCCGTGAGAGCTCCACAGGCCCTGGGAATCCCGTCAGGTCACCGGGATACCCGAGGGCACTGACTGAACTCTGCGCTGCGAGGTGGCTTGGGCGGCACCGCGGCATGGATAATGGCCCGGCAGCTGGCGCTGAAAGGCTCCGGAGCCACCTGCGGGGGCGATTGGCTTGTGGCGTGCGAGCGCTCCGGATGCCACCTGGTGAGGCTGTCGGCAGGATGCTGAAGAAATAAATCTGTTCCTGAAGATGCGCCGCCTCCTCCCCACCGCGGCAGCAGCCCGCCCCCTCCCCTCGCCACTCCGCCCCTTCCAGGAGCAGCTGAACCTGCCCCGCAGCGCCACCGTGTGGACGTCGCTGGGCAGAACATCAGGAGATCGGTCACTCAGGCTCCAGGTGCTAAGCACTGGGCAGAGGAAAGGAACCCACATCCTAAATGGCCTTTCCAGGCTACAAGGCATACCAAGTCCTATTCTCATTACATTTTAAAAATTTATTTCTTCAGAATGGAAATATTTATATTTGTGGCCTGTTTGTGATGTGCAATTATTTGTGATACACGCTTCCTGAAAAAAATATGCAAACTCCGTAGACTGTGTATAAGGTAGAAATTGACACTTTCCATCCAGCATTCATGCCACCCCTCACTCGCAGACACCCACTGACTGCATTTTGGCAAATTAACTTTTAGATTTTTTCCTACATTAAAAAAAAGTATATATTTATATTTGTCTCATCTGTTTTCTGTTTCCTTTTTTTTTGCACATATATGCAAATGAGATCATATTATATGTACCTAACGTTGTGCCACTTTGTTTTTTAAATTTCTTCTTGTTAATTATAAGAAAGAGATGAAAGAATATTTATCTAATATATGGACAGTATGTGAATCAGGTTGAAATGAACCCTGTGTGCCCACCACTCAATTTAAGAATATTTTTACTACCTTTGAAGTTTGTTTTACTTTTTTTTCAGTTAAAAAATACTTTTCTCTGCTTTCTCACCTTACTCTGGATTGATTTGGCATTTTTTATTAACCCATGTCATCTCTTCATTAGCTTGTTAATTTTCCATTTTTTAGTGCTTACTCTAGAGATTACAACACATATCCTTGACTTAATAAAGTCTAATATAAATTAGTGCTCTTAGCGCTTGTGGGAAAATGCAGGAAACTCAGGCCACTAAAAACTCCATTTACCCCCTCCTGACTTACACGCTATTGTCGTCTAGTACCATCTGGTATTTTAATTCTTTATGTATTTCAAACTCCACAAGAGGATATTGTTATTCTTTTATACAGACAATATTTCTTGAGATTAACCACATATCTTCTCTCTCCATTTTCCTTCATTTCTTCTTGCATTTTCAAGTTTCCATCTGGGATCCATTTTTCTCTTGCCGGAAAATGATCCTTTACTAATTGCTGTGATGGGGTGAGCTGGTGATGAATTATTACAGTTTTTTATTTGTCCCAAATATCTCTGTTTCACCTTCATTTTCAAAGGTTTTTTTTTTTTTTTTTTTGGCTATGTAATTTCAGGTTGGCAAGAGAGGGCAAGAAAGCAGAGAAAAGTAACGGAAGAAAACAGAGTAAGATGGAAGACCTACAGCTGAATAGATCAGCAATTATATTAAATGTAAGCAAATAAAATACTCCAATTGAAAGTCAAACATTAACACACTGGATAAAAAAATAAATAAAACCCAATCATATGCTGCTTACAAGAGAAAGATGTCCAATATAAAGATACAGAAATGAGGAGAGTAAAAGGATGGAAAAAGTTATGCCATGCAAATAGTAACCACAAGTAAACTGGTGTAGCTACATTAGTATCAGCAAAAGTAGAGTTTAAGGGGGAAAAAATGCTAAAGATAAAGAGAGTTATTCACAGCGGAAAAAAACGTTCAATATAGCAGGCAGATACAATTCTAAATTTGCATGTCACCTCAAAAGATACAAAGCAAAACTCAAAAGAACTAAAAGGAGAAATAGATGAATTCACAATCCCTCTTTCAGTAATTGATGGCACGAGCAGATAAAAAATTAGTTAAAACTTTGAATATCTACAGGAACTTCGCAGAAGTGATGAATGAATTCTTTGGCCTTGGGGCGGAGGCCAGGCAAAGGGAGTCTGAGACCATGACCTTTTGTAGACAGTACCTCCCTCCCCATCCCTGTCCCAAGTGGGAAGCTTCAAACTTGGGTAAAAGTCTGCTTCTCTCTGAGCTTCAGTCACCTCCAAAGAAGGCAACCAGAACTGCCTCCCAAAGTGGTTGGGGCAGCACTGGGCCAAGGGTAGGGAAGAGCAGGCAGGCGCTGGAGCAGATAGGGTCAGGGTAGGTGGGGGTCCTGTGTGTGACAGGACACACTGGGTTGGGTTCTCCCGGACCTGGGGGCCCAGAGCCAGGAGTGGGGGAAGTGATGGGGAGCAGACATTGGAGATTGGCAGCTGAGGGAGCCTTGGTCATGGAGTTGAAGGAGCCTTGGAAGCCATCCTTGCTCTGTCTTTGGGAGAAGAAAGCAAAAAGTTACCATGGAAACCATCTCACAACAACCCACTCCAATTGGAGTTCGTGGAGGTTCCCTGAATAAGGATTCTCATCTCTTTAGGATGCTGTTTCTTACCCACGTCTACACCTCCAAGGGGTGTGTGTGTGTGTGTGTGTGTGTGTGTGTGTGTGTGTATGTGTGTTGGTGAGTTTGCTCTGTGCATATGTGCGTAGCCCCTCTCACTGCACAACCAGTTCCCCTTAATAAGCCTGCCTCTCTCTTCTCTGGGCCTTTGCACGTGCATTTCCTCTGCCTGAACACCATTTCCCTTCCCCACCCTCACCTTTGCCTGGCGCTCTCTTGTTCATTCATCAAGAGTGGGTGAAGGAGTCTTCTCCTCCGGGAAGCCTTCCCTGAACACCCCCCACCAGGTCCGTCCAGGGGCCTCTCTGGTCTCACAAGCCCCCCACCCTGCCTTCTCCCCCCCCTGCACTGGCCCTGTGAGGCTGTAATCTCTGGGTCTTGTGTCCCTGAGTTCTGCAAGTGCAGGACTGGGTCTTGTCGTCTTTGCGTCCCCAGCACAGGCAGGGACCTGGTACACAGAGAGGCCCAGAAAATGCTTGTTGAGTGAATGAGAGGGGACAGACACATGAACAGCCACTTCTGCAGAAGGATTTGGGACCCCAGCAAGCCTTTCTTGCTCAACTCAAAAAACCAAACTGTTCTCAGAGATGCCAGGTCTCTCAGAGGTACAGCAAAGAACCAGCAGCATGGGCACCACCGACCAGGGGAGCTTGTTGCAAATGCAGCTTCCCAGGCCCCACTCCAGACCCACTGAGTCAGAATCTGCCTTTTAAAAAGATGCCTAGGTGGGACTTCCTAGGTGGCGCAGTGGTTAAGAATCTGCCTGCCAATGCAGGGGACATGGATTCGATCCCTGGGCTGGGAGGATCCCACATGCCACGGAGCAGCTAAGCCCGTGCTCCACAACTACTGAGCCTGTGCTCTAGAGCCCGCCAGCTGCAACTATTGAGCCCACGTGCCACAACTACTGAAGCCTGTGCACCTAGAGCCCTTGCTCTGAAACAAGAGAAGCCACTGCAATGAGAAGCCCGCGAACCACAATGAAGAGTAGCCCCTGCTCACTGCAGCTAGAGAACGCCCGTGTGCAGCAACGAAGACCCAACACAGCCAATAAATAAATAAATAAATAAACAAAATTAAAAAAAAAAAAAATGGAAAGATGCCCAGGTGATTCACATGCACATTACAGGGGGAGACGCATGCTCTATGGACCCCACCTGCCATTTTATAGACGGGGAAGCAGCCGGCAGAGGGAGGGGCTTTGCAAGGCAGTGGCAGGGTTGGGACTTCAAGCCAGGTGGCCTCCTCCCAAGTGCCAGGCTCCTGCCCCCGCCCCACCTTTAGCCCACCCCCCTGGCATGCACCACGTTTCTGGTTGGCTTGGCCTCAGATGCCAGACACTTCCCTTTTCTCCCCAAGGTCTTTGCAAGGAGCTCAGCCTCCCCCTGGTGGAATGAGGAAGCGATGGGCTGGCCTGAGTGGCCTGGACACTTGTCTCTGGGTTTAACATTAAGGGTCGGAGATGGGGGTTAGAGGGAGGGGGAACATGGGGTGGGGAGTGTGGCACGCAGCAGAGGCTAAGAGTTTGACACTGGCTTTGGAGAAAGTCGAGTATGCTAGGTGTGCAGTCTGGGGCCATCTGATCATCTTCTCTGAGCCTCGCTTTCCTCGTCTGCAAAATGGGGAGAGTAATGATGGCGCCTGCCTCGTGGGCTGTTCTGAGGATGCCAAGGGGGTGATGCTGGGGAAGCTCTTAGAACAGAGCTAGGGGACCAAGGTGACAGGAGAGCCACCCTGATGTAGAGCTCCTGCAAACCTCTCCGTTCCTGCCTTGCTCCCTGCCCAGGACCCAGCTGAGCCCTGCACGTTGGCCCCTCTCACCCTGCCACCCCTGCGAGGAGGCTCTTAGAGGCCACCTAGCCCACCCCTCCCTTCCCAGGGGGAGATGGAGGCTCGGTGAAGGGAGGCTGCAGAAATATTCACCCCCAGTGGTGGCGGGGGTGGGGGTGGGGGTGGTCCAGGCCCTGTCCCTGATGCCTGGGATCTGAAAGGCTGAATTCTGGAGGAGGGGTGACTTTGAGGGACAGGAAGCCAGGAAAAACATGCTCTGGAGTCAGACAGATCAAGTTCAGATCTGGCTCGGCCACAGAGCAGTTGGATGAACTTGAGCAAGTGACCTTGCAGCTCTGGGCTTCAGTTTCCTCACCTGGGAACATCCTTCCAGGACAGTTGTGACGTTTACAGGAGATGGTGTCAAGCACTCAGCACCCATAAGGCCCTGGGGTCACTGTTGAAACTGACGTGGAGCAGCTGGGAGGCCAAAGGAAGGCACCCAGTCACACCACAGCAGCTGCTACCCCCGAGCACAGGGTGGTGGGGTCTCTGGGTCCTTCCTGGGCACGACTGTGGTGAGGGAGTGTGGTGGGCAAAGACCAGTAACCAGGTTGGAGCAAGTCTTGGGCTAAGAAAGAGTGCCCTGGGCTGGGATCTGCTTTTAACAGTGCCACCTTCCAAGGCTGGTTGTCTGATGGTCAGGTTGGCCCAGGTCAGGAGCTGTCAACTGCCCCAGGTGGGTCTTAACTGGGAACCATTCTGACATCTGCCTCACCTCACCTACAGGCCTGGCAAAGGGAGCTTCCCCCAGGTGACCAAGGGTGAGCCCCAGCTCCGAGGACATCCTCTATTAGTGACCTGTCAGCTTGACTTGAAAAGAAGAGCTGGACCAAAACTGACTGTCCCTCTGAGTTCTGGAACTGGCAGACAAAGGGAACGGGGAGTTTGCAGGTAAGGCGACCAATCCTGGCTTGCCCAGGACTTTCCTGATTTTGTCACTGAAAGTCCTGCATCCCAGGAAACGGACACAGCAGTGGGAGCCAACGCTAAAGAAATGTCAGTGGTGCTGTGACTACTGATCATAGCTACTGCTTTTTAAAAAAATTTTTTTCTTTTAATTTATTGGACTATAGTTGACTTACAATGTTGCGTTAGTTTCAGGTGTACAGCCAAGTGAATCAGGTATACATATACACATACCCACTCTTTTTTGGATTTCCTTCCCATTTAGGTCACCACAGTGCATTAAGTAGAGTTCCCTGTGCTGTACAGTAGGCCCTTATTGTCATCTATTTTATATATAGTCCTGTGTATATGTCGATCCCAATCTCCTAATTTACCCCTCCCCTCTGCCTACCCCCGGTAACCATAAGTTTGTTTTCTACATCTGTGACTCTATTTCTCTTTTTTAGATAAGTTCATTTGTACCTTTTTTTAGATTCCACATATAAGCAATATCATATGATATGTGTCTTTCTCTGTCTGACTTACCATAGCTACTGCTTCTTGAGCCTATACTACATACCAGGATCTGGGCTAAGAATGTTTTCTTTTTAAGATTTTTTAAAAACTTTTACAAATGTTATTTTTAGTTTGCCATTTTAACCATGTTTAAGTGTGTATTTCAGGGGCATTAAGTACATTCACAGCGTTGTGCAACCACAACCACTATCCATTTCCAGAATTTTTTCATCATTCCGAGCAGAAACTCTATACCTGTTCAACAGCAACTTCACTTCTTCTGACCCCCGCCCCTGATAACCTCTATGCTACTTTCTGTCTTCATTTGCCTATTCTAGGTACCTCAACATAAGTGGAATCATACAATATTTGTCCTTTTGGGTGTGTCTTATTTCACATAGCATAATATTTCCAAGGTTCGTCTATGTCATGTGGCAGAATTCTATTCCTTTTTAATTAAGGCTGAATAATATCCCTCTGTATGGATATACCACATTTTGTCCATCCGTTCATTTTGCAGTAGACTTGGGTTGTTTTCGCCTTTTGATTATTGTGACTAATGCTATGAACGTTGGTGTACAGATATCTGTCCCTGCTTTCAATTGTTCAGGGTCTGTCCCTAGGAGTGTAATTGCTGGGTCATGTGGTGATTCTATATTTACCTTTTTGAGGGGCCGCCAGCCGGTTTTCCACAGCAGCCTGTGCTAAGTATTCTTAGTGCCTTAGCTCAGGAAGCTCTGGCAGCGCCACGGGGGAGGCTGGCCCTGCTGTTGGCTCAGGTTCCTAGGGCAGGACATTGAGATTCAGACAGACGAAGTAAAGTGTCCCGTGTCCTTCAGCTGATAAGCACAGAGCCAGGATTCAAGCCCACCCTGAGTGACTCCATGAGCCCATGTGGCCCTGGGTTGGCCTGGGTCTCCAGATCATCTACAGAGCGGTGGCCACAGACAGGGGAGGGAAGACGCCAGGAGGTCCGGGGTACCCACAGCCCTGCAGGGCCCGCCTCGGCCCGCCAGCACCCTGGCTCTAGCTCCTGGAAGGGCACTGATATTGGACTTCCTGGACGGAAGACATCTGTCTTGACGCAGCATGCTCTTTTCTGGCCACTAGACACCCACCACCCCCCACTTTCCTTAGGGAACTCCTAAAATTTCAGTCTAAGTGATTAGATTGATGAGCGGTAGGTGTGAGACCTAGACCTAGCCAATCAGTGTAATTCTTTCCTCCTGGCCGTGGTGATTGGTTCAGAGATGGTCATGTGACCTACACGGGCCCAATGAAACTTGAAGCTGCTCAGGACTTTGGTTAGAGCTGATGGGAAGAGAGAAACTTTCTGTTCCCTGGGATGCGAGAGGGTGGTTTTGAGCCAGACATGCTGCAGCCACGTTGTTCCCTCAAGGAGCCTTCCTGAGACTGGAGCCACCACAGAAGGAAGCAGATGGGGGTACAAGACTGAGTTTTAGTGCCAATATTTGAGTCTCTGGATCCAGATATACCTGAAGTCAGTTCTGAGCTAGTTCCTCCTCTTTTTTTTTTTTTTTTTTTTCTGTGTGTGTGTGTGAGGTTGACTTGGGTTTTTTTTTATCATTTGTATCTCAAAGAGCCCTGATTTGGTTGATCTTGGGGTGTCAAGAGATCCTCAGCTCCTTGGCAGCCCAACCTGTGTTTGTGGCATAAACCTCCCTTTCTGTGAGTTGGTCTGAGCAGATCTCTGTTTGTTTCAAGCAGTTCAGCCAGAGAGAAACAGACGAGGCCTCAGCACACCCTGGAAGGAACCGGGACCCAAGAAACTGACTCAGTGGTTATAGGGCTGGGACCTCGGTGGAGCCTGGCACAGCATCCAGAGGGCAAGGGTGCCCAGGCAGAGTCCCCGATGAACCACTCCGGGGAGGAGCCCTGGAGCCAGAGATGCTGAAAGGCAGGAGAGCGGGACTCAGCTTTTCTCACAAGTTCAAGGGCTTAGGAGGGAGACTCAATCACCTGGTGGAGGGACCAGGAGCAAGGCTTCCATAGGGACCCCAAGTTCAAAGTACTCACAGCCTGCCTGTAAGCAAACCCTACTGAGGGGGACCCGTTTGCCTGACAGTCTAAACCCCTCCAGGGGCCAGGGCAGGTCAGCGTGGTCTTGGCACCAGCAGAAGAGCTGTCCTGTCTTCGGATCAGGTGAGATGTCCCATGATGTGGCTCATGGGGAGGCCATCTCTGAGGGCATCACTCATCTTCACTCTGTCTTCTTCCCCTGGTGCCCCTCACCCAGCCTGGGAGCAACTTATTCCTATCGTAGTACCCACGTCGTGCTCCTCCTGAGAGGTTGGTTTGTCTTCATTTCCAGACTGGGGATTGTGTAAGTGGCTACAGTTCCCTTTTTGTGCCACCTGGTAGGAAGCTCAGAGTCAAGGCGTGGCCTCCATAGCAAGACTATAGTGAGGAGGGAAGCCAGCCCCTCGTGTCAAAAGAACTCCCTGCCTCAGATCCCAAAAGTTAAAACTCAACTAACAGAAAAACCCTTATGTTTACACCTTCACAATTACACTCCCTTTGTTTCCTTTGAAAGAATACTGTCTTTTCAAAATGTATATCTGAATCTTTTTTCATGTGAATAAATTATTTTGTTTACAGTGACTGTTTTCAAAATGTATACCTTGAATTACTTCTCAAATCCAAATTTAAGGGTCTCCCTCCCCTGTGCATTCCAACAGGATTTCTGGAAAGATGCAGTGAATGTGTGTGTGTGTGTGTGTGTGTGTGTGTTCTGTGCATGAAATCCTGCATTGTGCCCATGTATAAAGAACCTATAAAGCTGATGGGGTGAGAACTAAGATGATTGATCACTCAGCCGTGGCTAGAGGATGCTCCCCTCATCTCTTTGTGCCTTGAGTAGATGATAAAAGCCATCTTCAAGATTTCCTGTCTGTGGTCTTATTCCACAACAGTAAATCCTTACTTATTTTATTTTGACTTCGTTTCTGCCTCCTTTGTGTTTCCATTCTTGTGTTTCTTTCTTCTTTTTCCACATGCTTATTTTCTGCTCTGGTTGTATATTATGCACCCTTGGAAGCTCCCCGAAATCCTTTCTGCAGCCAGGCAGGGAGCACATCAACCAGCTAGCCACCTACAACCTGGCTGCTGGATTCCTGAACCTGTCCCTTTGTTCTTCCAGCATCAGCCAGCAGGTGGCACCAAGGTGCTCCCAAATGTCATACCAGGGTTGGGACAGGACATCCTCAGGTATCGAGTGGATAGTGGCCACAGATGGAGATCTTAGGGGCTGTAGAGGGAAGGGACTGGGACAGGAGGCAGCTGAGGAACATCAGCATCTACTGCATTACCTCTTTTTTGTTTCGCCATGCTGCACAGCTTTCAGGATCTTAGTTCCCTGACCAGGGATTGAACCCACACCCCCTGCTGTGGAAGTGCAGCGTCCTAACCACTGGACCGCTGGGCAAGTCCCACATCTACTGCATTAATTAGCTCCAGGCTGGGATGACCCTCAGGCCTCCTGGGCTAATTAGTGTCTGGTAAGTATTCTAGGTCAATGTCAGGAGTGAAGGAGAGACTAGATCGAATGTGCTCAGTGCTTGGCACATAGTAGGTGCTCAGGAAATGTTGGGACCCTCCTTCCCCATATTGTCTTGGAGGAGTGGGTAGCTTCACTCCTTCACAAACTAGGGTCTTGGGCCCAAGTCAGGACTGTGCTGCCACCACTGCATTTCTCCCCCCATATCATGAGCCCCTCTCTCTGCAGGACAGACCCCGGGACAGACCTCTGCTGATCGACCCCAGGGCCGATCCTTCTGTTGTAGCTGCTCTTTCCGTGATGAGATGCCAGGGGTGGGAAGAGATGGTAGGAGTAACTGCAGCTTGTCCCACTTCTGCTTGTCCTCTGGTTCTTCTTTTCCCAGAAGAGGAAGCCAGTGGGCAGGGCACTTTGCCAGGAGCCTGCGCTGCCCCCAGCAGCGATCCTCCTCTGTGGAAAGACCAACAGACAGAATCTGAAAACCTGTGTGGGCAACAGTTGCTCTGGTTAAGAGGCTGGACTTTGATATCAGGCAGACTTCAGACCTGGCATCTGAACACTGCTGCTTACTGACTTTCTAACCTTGAGCAAATCACTTAATCTCTCCAAGCCTCAGTTTCCTCATCTGTAAAATGGGGAGGGCAATACCCACCTCATAGAATAGTTATGAGGATCCAATGAATTAATGCACGTAAGGAGCGCAGCCTGGCGCCTGGCTCCAGCCAATGCTCCCCATCACTATTGCTACCTTTTGTGGGGTCACCTGGGGCAAGCAACTTGGTCCCACTAGCCTTGGTTTCCTTATTTGCAAAATGAGGCTATGGATAACCTCTTCCCTGGGTTCTTGGGAGGATTAAGGGAGTATAGCCCCTTAAACAGTGGCCAGCACCCAGATGATGCCCTGTTGTGTGCCGAATTGGATTTCTAGGACTCTGGGGCTGAAAGGAAGCACTCATTTAATCCTTTTACAACATCCCCTCTAGGTAGGTGCCTGATGTCTGCTCATATGCTTCCAGTGATGGGGAACTCACCACCTCTGAGGAAGCCTGCCCCTTCTTTCTCTGTGCAGTTCTGGCTATGACAACGCTCTTCTTTATGTAGGGCTAAGATTCATCTCCCAGTAGTTTTCCAGCCGGGAGTTGAACATATTCCAAAGCTTAATTTCCCATCACTAACCCTGGGGGCCGTCACTAACTCCTCACTTCCCTTCCCCATGACTTCTGCTAAATGCATTAGTCCTCCTGCCTCTGCAAAATTAGATTCTGGATCTAGCAAGCAGGGGAGGGGAGGGATGTGGGGAGGGGGAGGGGTGCAGCTGAAGTTTTCCTGCCTTTTGGGAGGGAAATTAACTGCTTCCATGCCAGGGCTGGAATTGTCCTGCCCAGTTGGTGAGCAGCGTGAGAGGCTGCTTCTGCTGGGATTGGGGAAGTCCACATCCGGTCTGGTGTTCGTGGAGCCACTGCACACGGCATGGCTGCATGCCTGCTGTGGCTGCTCTGTCATGGTTACAGCAGACACTGGCTGCAGATGGAGAAACTGAGGCTCGGAGGATACATGGCCAAATGGGGAGCCCTGCCTGTATATGATTTCATTCATTCATTGAGATGTCCTCTGAGCCCTTACTCGGTGCCAGGTCCTGTGCTGGGTGCTAGGGATACCGCAATGAACGAGACGAAGATACGATTTCCTGCGAGAATAAATTATTTCCTCCTCTGTGTCACCCCCTTTATTTATGTAGGGGGAGACACAGAGGAGAAAATACTTTATTCTCCTTGCAAGCTGGAAGGATGGCTTGTTCATCCATCCATCCATCCATCCGTCCATCCAACCCACCAACATGTACTGAGGGTCCAAAATCAGGGGTCCTCAGGATCCAGAGGTGCCCAGAATCAGGACCCAGTGACAGACCTAGACGTCGGTTACTCTTGCTGTGCAGCACCCTCTCTTTCCTTGGGACAATAATATGCTGATTTCGTTTGGGGGAACCTTGTGCCCCAACCCATGTGTTTTATAGTAGCAAACTCCGCCTCCCATCTTTGGGGTGGAACCCATGACCTAGGCTAAGCCCAGGAGTGCTTTCCATGATGTGATGATCAGTCCAGGGATAGACCCACGACCTATGTCAGTCTCATTGGGACCAACAGGTCTCAATCCCCAGACTTTGATTTGAGATCGTGGAGGAGGAGCACTGTCCCTTTCATTGGATTTGGTGTTGAGATAATGGGAGCTGCTGGGGGTCACCCCAGGGAGCTGGAGAACGGAGCCAACCCTGGCGAGGCAGGCAGGGGCCAGTGACCTTGCTTGAGTCCTGAATCCATTTATACCTGAAGCCAGATCTATCTATGAATGTGAGCCATTTTTTTGTTTAAGGTAGTCTGGGTTTTCTGTAATTTTCAACGAAGAGGCCACCTGATTCCAGCACAATCCTCCTCCCCCCCTGGGTGGACATCACAGTCTTTGGTTTCTGTTGCTGCCTCACTGCCTCCTGCCCACTCCCACCCCGACAGCTCCTGACGCTCCCTCCCCACTCTCCAAGATGAAGGATGCCTCTCTCAGCAAGCCTCAGGGGGTCAGGCTTCTCGACCAACTCAGCTCATGGCAGCCTAGCTTCATCCTCTGTTGTTCTCTTTGCCCCAGAACTTGCAAGAAGCCCCCGTCACTGAAGGTCCCTTCCATGGGCTGTCCCCTGAGGATCCTGCCTGCTAAAGATGCTTCCTGTGTTGGGAAATGGCCCCTCCATCCCCACGAGTCCCTCTCACTGGAAGTCAGCCCACCACCTCCTTCGCTCACAAAGTTTGCCTCCTAAATACCTCCAGAATCCATCTCTCCTCTTCCTGCTGAGGCTACTCTGGCTCAGGTTCCATCCCTTGTCACCTGGACTCTTGCATCAGCCTCCTCCTACTGGTGTCCTGGCCTCCAGTCCCCAACATCAGTGGAGGTCCACCCTTTGGGACTTTGTAGCTCCAGAGAAAATTGCTTGCTTGGGAGTAGGGCGTAAAGAAATACTTCCGGCTGTTGGCATTCTGGGAGCAGGGCAGGGAAAGAGGACTAGAAGTCCCATCACTCAGGATACATATCCCCTAATCCCTGTTTCTGTCTTGTTCTCTGCTGTGACTGATATTTGCAAGCCTTTCAGTTCAGTTCCTCCAAGAAGAAACTAATATTCTTATGTCTGTGGATGAAGTCAACTATGCCTATAAGACCTGAGGAACACCTGCCCTGTGTCCAGGCTTCCCACCAGCCCTGGTCCCTCCATGCCCCGGGGCTCCCGGTTGCTCAAGACAAACTGGCTGGCTCCTCCTCTTCCACCTCTCCTCTGCAGGCCCTTCAGATTGTAGCCACGAATTTACTTGCTATTTCTCTGTTAGCATCCCATCTTCCAAAGGTTTGTTGGAATCTTTTTTTTGCTCATGCCTCCTCTCCCATCTTCTTTGTCATCATGGGTTGGTTTATACCTGCTTGTTCCCTTTACTGTCGGTTTGGTGGGGTCTGAGGAGGGACAGGGGGTCAACGCCTGGGCTGAGACCATGTCCAAGTGGCTCTCAGTCAAAGTCCTACTTCCCTCTCTCTCTTCATCCCTTCCCACCTGGATTCTGCCCCACCCCTCCCTCCCTCATCAGGTCTCTAGGATCAGATCCACAGGACTACTTTCTGTTCTCACATAACTTGATGTCTTAGTAATGTTTGATATTTTCAGACTTGTTCTCCTTCGACTCTGTCCTGCCTTAGCTTCCAGGGGGGACACAGTGTCACGAAGACCCCTCCTGTGTTTCTCCAAACCTCTACTACAGCCTCTGGATCTAATTCGCTGGCTTCTCTTCCTTCTGCTTCCTCTAAACTATTATTATTTCTCTGGGTTCCCTTCTCAGCCTCCCTTCCATCTCACCCTATAGGGTTTCTCTGAGCACCTCTTCCATTTCCATGGTTTCAGTGGTTTCGCTCCAAAAGCTGATCTCTTCCAAATGCCTACTTCCCGCACTGGCCTCTCACCTGGACTCCAGACCCCATCACCAGCTGTCTCTTGGACCTCTCTTCTTGGATGCCCTCATGTTGAAAGCTGGCCTTGGCTTCTCCCTCCTCCCAAACCTGCTTTCTCTTCCTAGGAAAGGCCACTATCATCTGTTTAGCTGCCCAGAAATTTGGGTGTCATCCTTGACCATCCTGTTTTCTCAATTTCCACACTCAACTGCTCACCAAGGCCCACTGACTTTACCTCTTTAATCAATCCCTCTCTGCCCACCCACTTTTCATCCCTGAAACTGCTCTTAACGGGTCTCCTTGCCCCCTGCATTCCCCACTGCTGGCTATCTCCTGTTAAAATGCAAATTTCACCATGTCATCCCCCTCCTGAAAAGCTGTTGATGGCTCCCCATGACTTAGGAATTAAGTCCAAATGGCTGGAGTGGCTAGATTTAGCAAATAAAAATACAGGATGTCCAGTTAACTTTGAATTTCAGATAAACAATCTTTTTCTCTTTTTTTTTTTCAAGTGTAAGTATGTCCCACGCAATATCTGGCATTTGCACCCTTTCCACAATCCAAGCTCATTTCTTGCTATGCTGTATTTCATATCTGACATTCAGCACAGACTGAACTGTTTGAACCTGAACTCCCCAAATGGGTCAGACATTTCCTCAACAAGAGGCTCTTCTTACCTGCTGCTCCCCACACCAGAAAGGCCCTGTTCCCTTCTGGTCCTGACCCACCTCTGATCTTCACCGGGGTTCCCTCCTCCAAGAAGCCCCTCTGCCCCCTCCTAATGGATCAGGCTCCTTTCCCGGGTGACCAGAGGCCCCTGTACCCTGGATGGCAGCCCTTTGTTGGCTGGCTTGTCCCATCAGTTTGCTCTTTTTCTCGCCAGCAACTCTACGACTTTCCCCGGCCCACATCTGGCCCAGCCTGACTGGCCCCATCCAGCTGGAGGCTCCCGTGGGCCTGCAGCCTTGGCCAAAGCCCCAGCTTTTTGCTTTTTTTTTTTTTTTTTGCTCTCTTGGCTTTGGTCCCAGTCTGATGGTTCACACTCCCTCCTTGCTTGAGTGCTTGAGTTCCCACGAAAAGTGACCTCTGCCCGGAGCCCCCTGCCCAGGGCCAGATTACAAAATGCTGAGACAATGGAGGCTCCAAGCCAAATTTCCAGCAGGCCTGCCACGACATCCCCCACAGCATCTGCCTGTGCGTCTGGGGGCAGAGGCCTGTAGCAGCCGAGGCCACAGAGAGCGTGGCTCGCACACTCTGTATGTCCAGCCCTGATGGGGGTAAAAGGGAGACAGCTCACACTTAAAGTTAGGACAATGGATTTGAATCCCAGCAATGCACCTTTCTAGCTGCCTGGAGCTAAATGAGCACCCCCTTGTAGCTCATTTTCTTATCTGTAAAGTGGGGATGCTAATGTTTATCTCACAGGATATGCTATCAAAGACGAGTGCTTAACACAGTCAAGGACTCGCAGCAGCAAACAGGACGCTGCTCTGACCTTGCTCAAGGTTGGTGGTAGCAGAACCCGGGGACCAGAGCTCTCCTGGCAGCTTTCTACTCCCAGTATCACTAACTGGGCATCACTAACCGGTCTCAAGTGGCTTTATTCAGAGAAGAGAGGAAGAGGGTGGTGAGACCCCACTCTCCACCCCCACACTGGCTCCAGACAGCATCTCCACTGTGAATCAACAGCCCAGGTGAGCGCAAGAGAGCTGACAAAGCAAGCTAAAGGTGAGGATGACTAAATAGGGAGGCAGGGGACTTCCCTGGTGATCCAGTGGTTGAGACTCCAAGCTCCCAATGCAGGCGGTGCAGTTTCGATCCCTGGTTAGGGAACTAAGATCCCACGTGCTGAGCAGTGTGGCCAGGAATAAATACATAGAGAGGCAGCAAGGAGAGAGAACAAAGCATTGGGTCAGGAGCTGGAAAAGCCAGGGCTTCCTCCCTCCTCAAGTTTGTCTGCCTCTGTCCTTCCTCTCTGCCCGAGCACCCTTTAGATCCCAGCTGAACTGTCACTGCAGCCGTGCGGGCTAGGCTGACCCAGCCTCCACTTCGGTGGGGCAGGTTCCCCCGTAGACATCTTTGGGGCACGTCTCAGTGCTCCTCACTATTGATATCATTTATTTACTGATGTGATTATTTATGTCTGAAACTGACACGCAAAGAGAAAGAAGAATGGGAAAAAAGGAAGGGAACAGAATATCCAAAAAGTGTGGGACAATTACAAAAGGTATAACACATGTGTAATGGAAATCCCAAAAGAGAGAAAGGAGAAGAGAGTTTGGAAGTAAGAATGGCTGAGAATTTTCCAAAATTGGTGACAGACTTTCTCTGCCACCCCCTTCCAAATTGTGAGTGCCTCAAGGGCAGGAGTCTGTCCGTTTGCAAATAACAATAACCAAAAATGTTTAGGATGACATTTATGAAGTGTTTTGTAAAAATTACATATATACACACAGCCTTTCAGTTCCAACTTCAACATGTGAAGATCTCAGGAGGGGACTTCCCTGCTGGTCCAGTGGCTAAGTCTCTGGGCTCCCAAATGCAGGGGACCTAGGTTCGATCCCTGGTCAGGGAACTAGATCCCACAAGCCATAACTAAGAGACTGCATGCCACAACTAAAGATCCCACATGCCTCACCTAAAAGATCCCACATGCCACAATGAAGACCAGTGCAGCCAAATAAATAAATAAATAAATATTAAAAAAAAAAAAAGAAGAAGACCTCAGGAGGCATCACTTCCATCCTCACAGGAAGGCCAAGCTGAAGAAACTGGAAATCTTAGATCCATTAGAGAATTGAGTTTGCAGGCCAAAGCCTGCCCCAAAAACTGGAGAAAAGGGGGGAAAACACAGAATCACAACCTGATTTGCCTCCTCGGGGAGCCTTTGGAGCCATAAAGGGCAGGAACACTTCTGTTAGTAATTGACGGATTGCTGGACTAGGTTGAGAGTTAAAAACTCCTAGATAAAATGTGTGTGGGTTTTCTCTCCAGGAGCCTACTGGGTTCTCACAGTGAAGACAGGAGAGAAATCCCCTCTTGCTTCTTGCGGGGGTGGGGGGGGGGGGGTGACAGCAGAGGAAGAGTAACCATTTTCAAATATACCCGGATCTTTGTCTGTAACAAAGGTCTGCTCCCAGGAAAACTCCTTTACCAGAGTCTTATCTGATCTGGGTAAAGAGCAGCCTTTCTGTCTCACATGGGGGTTGGGGAGGAGCTAAGAAGGTCACAACCCAGGCACTCAGACCCACTACAAAAATGGGGTTTAATCTTAAACCTAGAGAATGCTTCCCCTCCCCAACATCACAACACACTCAACAGGTATAATACCTACAGTTTAGAGAGCTGTGAGACAAAGAGGCTATTTAAGAAAGAATTCTTAGGGAAACCCAAAGACAGCAGGAGAGAAAACAGCGAGGAACTAGAAGAAACTGAAGCCTCTGGCATCTACAGCTGCAGCAAACATTAAAGCCAGCTCAGCTCTTAGTCAGGTTAATATCAAACCTCACACTAAGCCTGATTACCTTATTTCCTAGTACCAGATACTTCATGCTTTCAACAAAAAATGACAAGCCCTGCTAAAAGACAAGAAAAAACATGGTATGAAGAGACAAAGCCAGACAGAACAAGACAGATATGATGCAGAGTTTGGAATTGTCAGATAAAGAATTTAAAACTACTGTGATTAATATGTTAGGGGAACTAATGGAAAAAGTAGACAACGAGGAAGAACAGATAGATAACGTAAGAGGAGGTAGAAACTCTAAGCACCACAAGGAAATGCTAGAAATCAAAAAACACTGTAACAAAGATGAAGAATGCCTTTGATAGGCTCATTAGTAGACTGGACACAGCCAAAGAAAGAATCAGTGAGCTTAAATATACGTCAATAGAAACATTCCGAATTGAAATGCAAAGAGAAAAATCTCTTTGCCACTTTTATTCAATGTAGTATTGGAAGTCCTAGCCACCACAATCAGTCAAGAAACAGAAATAAAAGGAATTCAGATTGGAAAGAAAGAAATAAAACTGTCACTATTTGCAGTGACATGATACTGTAAAAAGAAAATCCTAAAGATGTCACCAAAAAAACTACTAGAACTCATCAATGAATTCAGTGAAGTTGCAGAATACAAAATTAATGTACAGAAATCTGTTACATTTCTGTATAGCAATTACAAACTATCAGAAAGAGATATTTAAGAAAACAATCCCATTTACAATTACATCAAAAAGAGAAAAATACTTAACTAAGGAGGTAAAAGACATACTTGGAAAACTGTAAGACACTGATGGAAGAAACTGAAGGTGACAAAAATAGATGGAAAGATATATTGTGCTTATGGATTGAAAGAATTAATATTGTTTAAATATTTATTTATTTTATTTATTTGGTTGTGCTGGGTCTTAGTTGCAGCAGGCGGGCTCCTTAGTTGTGGCATCCGAACTCTTAGTTGCAGCATGCATATGGGATCTAATTCCCTGACCAAGAATGCAACCCGGGCCCCCTGCATTGGGAGCATGGAATCTTAACCACTGTACCATCAGGGAAGTCCCTTAATATTGTTTAAATGACCAAACTACCCAAGGCAATCCTCAGATTCAACACAATCCCTATCAGAATGCTGAATGCATTTTTCACAGAACAAGAACAAATAACCTTAAAATTTGTATGGCTATACAAAAGGCTAAATACAAAAATAGCCAAAACTATCTTTAGAAAGAACAAAGTTGGAAGTATCACCTTCCCTGGTTTCAAGCTATACTACAAAGCTACAGTAATCAAGACAGTATAGTACTGCCATAAAAACAGATGTATAGATTAATGGAACTGAATAGAGACCCCAGAAGTGAACCCCAATTAATCTATGACAAAGGAGGCAACAATATACAATGGGGAAAGACAGCCTCTTCAAAACATGGTGTTGGCAAAACTGGACAGCTACATGCAAAAGAATCATCACACACCATGTACAAAACTAAATTCAAAATGTATTAAAGACTTAAATGTTAAGACCTGAGATGATAAAAGTTCTAGAAGAAAACACAGGCAGTACACTTTTTGACATCGGTCTTAGTAGTTTTTTTTTTTAATTAATTAATTTATTTCATTGGCTGTGTTGGGTCTTTTTTGATGTGCGTGGGCTTTCTTTTTAGTTGCAGTGAGTGGGGGCTACTCTTCGCTGTGTTGCGCAGGCTCCTCATTGCCGTGGCTTCTCCAGTTGCGGAGCACAGGCTCTAGGCGTGTGGGCTTCAGTAGTTGCAGCACATGGGCTTCATAGTAGTGGCTCACGGGCTCTAAAGCTCAGGCTCAACAGTTGTGGCGCACGGGCTTAGTTGCTCCGTGGCATGTGGGATCTTCCTGGAGCAGAGATCGAACCCGTGTCCCCTGAGTTGGCAGGCGGATTCTCAACCACTGCACCACCTAGGAAGCCCCCTTAGTAGTTTTTTGTATGTTTGTTTGTTTCTTTTTCATATGTCTCCTCAGGCAAGGGAAACAAAAGCAAAAATAAACAAATGGGACTATATCAAACTAAAAAGCTTTTGTACAAGGAAGGAAACTATCAACAGAACAAAAACAGCCTACTGAATGGGTGAAGATATTTGCAAATGGTATATCTTATAAGGGTTTAATATCTAAAATATACAAAGAACTCATACAACTCAACATCAAAAAACAAACAAACAACCCAATTAAAAAATGGGCAGAGGATCTGAAAAGATATTTTTCTAAAAAAGATATGCAGATGGCCAACAGGCACATAAGAGGATGCTCAACATCACTAATCATCAGGGAAATGAAAATCAAAACCACAATGAGATATCACGTCACATCTGTCAGGATGGCTATTATCAAAAAACAACAAATAACAAGTTTTGGTGAGATTGTAGAGAAAAGGGAACCATTGTGCTCAGTTGGTGGGAATGTAAATGTCTATATCCAGTCTGCTTCCCAAAGTTGCTTAAGTTAGCTTTTTTCTTCCCTATTGCCTTCAATGTGGTGATATTATTCATTTGTCATACTGTTGGGTTCATCTGTTACTGTTTGAATAACTTCGGGCATTCCCCCTGCTTTGGGGTATGTGAAACATTGTCGTGGTTCTACCAGTCAGAGCTACACAAAAAGTCAAAGAAACTCCACCGGTCTTTCTCATCACCACCCTGTCTCAGTTCCCCCTTCTTTCTAGCTTGTTTGCACCTACCTCTATAGATAACCAATCCCACTCACTTCTGTTTTATCCTTACTGTGTTCCTTCTACTCAAATGGGTAGATACATGTATTTTCTTATGTCCCTTTAAAAAATATATTTGTCTTGAAAACATTTTGCAAAAGCTTCTATAAGGTAAACCCCAAGCCTGAGCTTTCTGACGTGTGCTGCATATGTTTCTTGAATTATGCAAATTGCTTCCGCATAGTGGAGTGGGCGCTCAGTGAATAGTTGAGCAATGAGTGAATTCTTGGCTTGAGACTAATGCACTGTGTGATTTGGGGAAAGTCTCTCAGTGCTTCTGGACTTCAGTTATTCCCACTTTTAGGCAAGGGAAGGCTCTTCCAGCTCCGATGTGATCGCACACTATGATGAAGGCAGCAAAATGTACAGGCACACCTCTTTTTAATTGTGCTTCGCAGATTTTACTTTCTTTCTTTTTTTTTTTTTACAAATTGAAGGTTTGTGGTAACCCCGAATTGAGCATGTATATTGGTGCCATTTTTCTAACAGCATTTGCACATTTCATGTCTCTGTGTCAGATTTTGGTGCTTCTCCCGATGTTTCAAACTTTTTCATGATTTTTGTATTTGTTATGGTGACGTGTGATCAGTGATCTCTGATGTTACTACCACGACTTGCTGAAGGCTCAGATGATGGTTAGCATTTTTTAAGCAATAAGGTATTTTTTTAACTAAGGACACATTTTTAAAGACATAATGCCATTGCACATGTAATAGACTACAGTATAGTGTAAATATAATTTTTATATCCATTGGGAAACCAAAAAATTTGTGTGACTCACTTTATTGTGACATTGGCTTTATTTCGCAATAAGCTTTACTCCACTGCTGTGGAACCCAACCCGAAACATCTCCAAGGTCTGCCCGTGTGTTTGGCTTTTTCCCTCCCCCGTCTTTTATGATTTCTCCCACTTCTTGCCACCGTTCTGTCCCATCTCCATGAACAATAACAAAAAACAGTAAGAACCACAGTAACGATGGCTATAACTGTTCACTGAGCACTTGCCTGTGCACTAATCTCCTTTAATCCTCACAAAACCACCTGTGAGAGGAACTGTTAGGATTCCTATTTTAGAAATGAGGGATTCGAAACCAGAGAGGTTCAGTGACTTGCCCAAGGCTGCATTGTTCTAAACTGGGGAGCAAGACTTGAACTCATCCACGTCTGACGTCTGAGTCCACGTGGTTGTGCACGTGGTAGAATTTTCTCCTGTCCCCGTGCTGCATTCCTGTAAGCCTGGTCCTTAACAGGTCATTGACCAAATCTCCCACACCCAGCCCAGCATTTCCCATTCCTGGTGAATATAAATAGCTACTCAAAGCCTTTCTCCATCATGGCTTCTCAGCTCTGGGCTGGGCTCTATGATTTTCCACAGAGGATGCCAAGTTACCTGAACTTACCTTAGCACGCAACTGGTTTTTTCTTGCAACATTCGCCAGTATCCCACGTATTAATTCTCTGAGCCACACCTTAACTAACGTCACCCTTGGATTTTCAGAGACAATGTGACTCAAGAGGGTCTTTCTTCTTGGGGGCAAAGAGGCTCACAGCCTGGTAACCATCCATGGACCAAAAGGGTGAATTTGACTCTGAGAACTTCTGGCCCTGGAAAAGCTGTCGGGGCAGCAGGACCTGCCTGGTCCCCTGTGTGTCAGACTCAGTCAGTGCTGCTTCCAGTGGCTGATTCGAGAGGCAGACGATGCTCCTTCCCCTTTTCACACGGGGTGAGGCAGCTAGGTCTCAGCTGCATTTCCTTTGGCTCAAGAAGCAAGTGCTAAGTATGGTTTCCCTGGTGCCTACTATTAGAAAATGTCCCCAGCAGGCAGTACGGGAAATACACAAAGGCCCCAGAGCTAAGCAGGCTCTCTCAGAACACCTGTTTTTGATAATAAATGCTGCCCAGCGCCGCTACCTCGCACAACTCCTGAGGCTCTGTTCATATAGGAAGTACATGAAAGGGACTTCCCTGGTGGCCCAGTGGTTAAGACTTCGCCTTCCAGTGTAGGGGATGTGGGTTCCATCCCTGGTCAGGGAACTAAGAGCCCACATGCCTCGTGGCCAAAAAATCAAAAAAGTAAAACAGAAGCAATATTTGTAACAAATTCAATGAAGACTTTAAAAATGGTCTACATTAAAAAAAAAAAAAAACTTAAAAAAAAAAGAAAGTACATGAAGTACTAAGAATGCTGCTGAAATCCTGCGTGGTAGCCCTCTGTCCATTTTCTGAGCCAAAAATGAAGGCTTAGTTCCGCTGAAAATGAGGAAAAGGGAAAATTTTAAGAAACGCTGTGGTCTCCAAATTCTTGCAATCCCAGCATTTTTCAAAAGGTCTTAATGAAAGTTAGTACCAAAAAATTTATTTGGAAAAAAAAAAAAACAAGAGATAAATGTCCAGATCAGGTCTTTTCAGGAAATTCCAGGTTAAATAAAATGGAACAGTTCTCTGCTACAGGACTTATCAGAGCCTTTCATATACTGAAGACTCTACAAATCCAAGAGGAAGAGAGGGGCTGTGGCATTTCTCAGACTTATTTCACTATAGAATTTCCTTTTCCCCCTTTTTGAAACTGACATTTCAGGAAACACATTGGGAAACTCTGGTGCAATAATGTGTTTTCTCCCAAAAAGTCAACTTTCCGCAAGGACATGTAGAAAACACCATTGTCCCCCTCCCCGCCCTCTCAGCTTGAATGACTGTTCCAGCCCTGAGAACCAGCCCAGCTCACCAGCCCATGGGCCATGGAATAAACTGTGGTATTTGTTGAATTCTAGTGGTTGCTGAGCTGATCCGGTCTGTGTGGCTGAGATGCCTCCGTTCCCCTACTTAGTGCTGTAACTCCCGGGCTTAATGGGACTATCAGGAAATGCTATAAAGGGTATGACTCCCTAGATTTCAGTTCTGAGTTGGGCTCTGCTTCTCCCCCCTCCCCCCACCCCATCCCCTATGACCTGCCATAGCTTTTTGCTCAAGCTTTGGCATTAAACAGAACTGGTTTCTCATTTGACTATGCCACTCCCCAGACAAGCGAACCTAGGTGTTAGTAGACCCCCTTTGGGGTTAACTATGTCCACATTATCAGACTTGTACTAGATAAAGTATGTAATGAGCTTAGCCCAGTGCTAGGCACATAGTAGGTCTCTGTAAGTGCTCTTTGGTTAAGCCATCCCAGCCATGCTACTTACTGGCTGTGTGCCCTTGTGCAAATGGACTTCTTGACACTGAACTTCAGTTTTCGAATTCCTAAGGTAAGAATAATCATGCCTATTTCAGCATATCATTGGGAAATTGAACAAGATAATGCGTGCAAATGCTCTTTGGAAGCTATGCAGTTCTGTGTAGTTATAGTAACCATGGTAACAACAATGGGTTAGTAAAATGTAAAGTTGCTACACCACCAGGAAGCCATTCTAAATCCCCGAGGAATTCTGTGCGCTTGGCAGTAATTCCTATGGATTGACAGCCATTCATCCCACAGATGTTCTGAACCCCCAAGCTGAGGCCAGATTTCAAGCTCAGGCTGGGAATACCTCTCAAGAACTAGGAAAAGTATGAGATTTTGCCCTCCTTCTGAGCTAACTTGGGTGCCCTCAGATAACACAAGAGTCTTGGGTCAGAGACAAAGGACTTAATTACTCAAGGCATGGCAAGTGGCACAAATAGCAGCATATTTGCCCCATTTCCTCTGGCCCCCGAGTCCCATGGGGGTAGGATGCCTAATTGAGAAAATAAACGCAGAAGGAACCCGGTTAAATTTGAATTTTAGATAAACAACGGACACCTTTCTTTAGTATGTCCCAAATATTGCATTGGACACACCTATACTGAAAAAAACGTAGTGACTGGGAATTCCCTGGTGGTCCAGTGGTTAAGACTCTGCGCTTCCAGCGCAGGCGGCACGGGTTCAACCCCTAGTCCAGGAACAGAGATCCCACATGCCATGCAGTGTGGCCAATAAATAAATAGTCATTGCTTATTTGAAACTCAACTTACATGAGTGTCCTATATTTTAACAGGCAAGTCTACACAAGGATGATGTAGATGGGTCCAGCTGGATGCCTCACATTTAGTGGGTGGCAATACAAGAGATGAGCCCTGAGCTTCAAGAATCCCAAACTTTTATAGTGGGCAGTGAGCATGCCTGCCCTTCAATTCAGAGAGAAAGACTCTCTCCATCTGCCAAGGCTGTTCACTATACAAATGTTCTTGAAAAGATAGTCTAGAACAAACAGCAGTCAGTGTCTCTACTTGCAAGATTTGAGACACCCACGGAGATTCGTTTCCCACAATATCTGGGGTGAACAGGTGTGGGGAAAAGGGGATGACTGTGGTTTCTGTCCCCTGGAGTCAGTATCCTGTGATAAATGCTTGTCACTGGGGCTGGGTTCCACCCATTTCTCTCCCTAACCTCCCTCCCCCACTTCCTGTTACAGTCTGCCTCCTGTTCAGGAGGAAAGGGGGTTATATGATAATTCAGGTGCAGTTCTAACAAAATAAGAGATGGATGAAGGAATTCCCTGGTGGTCCAGTGGTTAGGACTCGGCGCTTTCACTGCCATGGCCCAGGTTCAATTCCTGATTGCGGGACTAAGATCCCTGCAAGCCACGCACCACTGCCAAAAAAAGAGAGAGAGACAGAGAGATGGATGAGAATACACACCCTCCCCCTTTCCGTTCATCTAGCAAAAGTCTGTCTGGTGCCTACGGCACATGGTCCCGGTGCCAGGCTGGGCATCGGGGCGGCACTGGGACAGGAGACTCACCCTCATGCAGCTCACAGTCGGATGCGTTTGTGAAGGGAACCAAGAGAAGAAATGACTGCTCCTTCCTGTAAGGAAACAGCTCCACTGGGAAGCCCCTGCTCAGTTCTCTGCCTGGAGGCCCCAGCCGCAGCCACATGTGCTAACGGTTGCTCTCCAACCCACCTCGTGTGTCTCCACTTCCCCGACTTTGCTTCTACTGTAGCTGCTGCCTGAAAATGCCCTCATTTACCCCTTCCCTCCCACTGATTTCTGCTTTTCTTTGGAAAATTTCAGTTAGAAAAATCCAAGAACCTTCTCAGAATGATGCTTCCTTGCCTCACGCTCCCACTTAGATTTCAGCCTCCCTTTGAGCACCGCTGATACATAACCTGCTCTGAATCAGAAGTGCAGGCAGAGGGGCTTCCCTGGTGACGCAGGGGTTAAGGATCCGCCTGCCAATGAAGGGGACACGGGTCCGAGCCCTAGTCCAGGAAGATCCCACATGCCTCCGAGCAACTAAGCCCGTGCGCCACAGCTACTGAGCCTGCACGCCTGGAGCCCGTGCTCCACAACAAGAGAAGCCACCACAACGGGGAACCGGTGCACCACAGCAGAGAGTGGCCCCCACTCTCCGCAACTAGAGAAAGCCCGTGCACAGCAACAGAAACCCAAAGCAGCCAAAAGTAAATAAAGAAATAAATTTCGTTCAATTTAAAAAAAAAAAAAAAAAAAAAAAGAAGAAGTCAAGGGAGGGCCCCAGAGCCTGGACTCTGAGGTCAGACCGCCTGGGTTCCAGACCAGGCTCAGCCACCTTAAAGCTGAGAAACCCTGAGAAAAATCACTGTGCCTCTCTGGGCTCTGCCTCTCTCATCTGTCAAGAGGGGTCAGAGTGAGGACTGAATGCAAAAGGTCAGGAAAAGGACCCAGCATCAGGCAAATGCTCACTCATTGTCACAGCGAGGATGATCATGACAAACTGCTTTATATTCTATTTCTGTGTATTCCTCCCAGCAGTCCTAGCTGGCAACCATTACAATCTCCATTGTACAGATGGGGAAACTGAGGCTCAGAGACGTGACGTGATTTGCCCAAGCAGTGCCAACAAGTGCTGGAGCTGGGACTCAAATCCTGGCTGGTCTACTCCAGAGCCTCTGTTCTTCCAGCGACAGAAAACCTGTGGGGCCTGGGAGCCAAGGTCACCGAGAATGCTGGCTGTGGCTGCTGGAAGGCAAGGAATCATGAACCCAAGAGGTGACGATTTTCCATTCTAAGCTTCTCCATACAGAACTCTGGTTGGCTCCTCTAACATCTTCTCTTGCCGTTCCACATCTCCAACGTGGGAGAAATGGGCTGTCTGCAAGATGAATAGACCTTGTGGACAGTTGAACCTCTGGTTGTCTTGGCAATGCTGTTCCCAACCTCCCCCCTCCACTCCTGCCAAGATCTTCCCATAATAAGTCATTCTGAGCCTTCACAGAACACAGGCAGCTCATTTCCTTCCACTCTTGCTCTGCCTCCCCATCCCACCCCCTCTACGTCCTTGCTCCTGAGCCCCAGGACACTGGCGTTGGAGCTGAGCCCTGCTCCAAGTCTCCCTGCTTGCCTGGGGCTGGTTTGCTCACTGGAGAGTCAGGACTCTGAGTTTCCTGATGCCAAGGGATGCTGAGAGCCACACGTGGAGCAGACATGGGCATAGAGGAAAGTGCTTGGCTTGGGCCAATGGCTACAGCCTGCCCCTGATCCCACCAGCCATCCCCAAGGACCAGTAGCCTCTCTCCTCCTAAGTTCCGGTGACAAATGTAGACTCTTCCATCATCTCTGGCAGCAAATCCTATCCCATCTCCCTTCTTCAAATTCAGTTAAAACAGCTGCACCCCTTCTCAGCCCCCATTGACAGGAATCCTGTATCACGCTCTTGGATTGCCAGGGAAGTCTGAGGATGCTGTAGGTGGCTTGTCACTGCTGCCAGCACACTGCTGCATGGAGCTGCTTGGGTGCTGGTCTCATGTCTGTCCACACAGGCTGCCCCATGTTGTCTGGGCTCTGATTCAGGCCACCGTGACCCTCCTAAAGTAGGGGTGCTGAGCCGGCAACTTCACCCCCACTGTGGTGAACTCAGCCACTGGTCCAAAGGCCTCTGGACAGCCAAGAGGGGGGCCCAGGCTTCTGCACCTCTTGCTGCCCTGCCCCCACGGCCTCCTCCCCAGCCCCAGGAGCCCACCCACAGGGAGGGTACCTTCCTTTTCACCCTCTAGAAAGATTAATGGCATGTTCTGTCCTTTATCTCCTGAGTTTCAGGAGACTTCTCAGGAGGGCCAGGGATTTAGGAATACACCGAAATTATGTACTCTCCTTGCAAGGGAGGGTGCTCAGGCCTTGCTTGAGGGTGAAGCCTCCTCTCATTCTTTCCTGAGCCAAATAATCTCTCCTTCCATCACACACAGCAACTTATATCAGCTCGGCGAAGGAGACTTCTCTCCCCAGCCTGGAGAAAACAGAGCTCAAGTTAAGCTCTCTCTATGGACCAGATCTTCATGCCAGTGGCGGCACCCACAGCCCGTGACCAGTCCCCACCACCCTCCTGAGAGGTGGGGTTTATGAGATAGACCAGCTCTTCCACCTTCGTCATCATCAGGAAGGCTGTCACTTGTCGAGTGCCTACAAAACACCTCATCTGTGACCCACATCTCAGATGGCGCTGCCTTTCCTGGAAACCTGCCAGAATGTGTCCAACGCCCTCTACCCTGACTCCACCCTGATTGCATAGTGCCTGGAGGTCTAAACCTTCTGCAAGCTTACTGTTTGGTGTAGGCTAAACTTCTTTAACAATCAGACCCAGAATGTAATGACCCAACACAATGGAAGTTTATTTTTCTCTCATGATAAGATCTAGGAGATTGGTTCCAGGTTGGTGGAACTCAAGCTGATGACGGATCTGCCATTGTCAACACAGGGCCCCCAAGGTCATCCCACACACAGGAAGGGGACGCGTGCGGAGGGGCTGGAGTGGGAGGTTTTGGAGTGGGTGGTTTTCGGGGCCAGGCCTGGAAGCGGTACTCCTCACATCTGACCAGCTCCAGCTCCATCATTTGGCCAAACCTAACCTTGAGGAGGCTGGGGAATTAGCGAGCGGCCAGCCCAGGAAGGGAGAGGTGGATGTCCGTGGACCTGGTGGCATCTGCCAAACCAAGCTTGCTCAGATTCTTCACTTTTTCTTCCTTGCATGTGATCTCTGTTTCATATGGCCTTGCCATACGGGAAACTTAGATCTCTCTGAGTTACACACACACGCACTCTGTATCAAGCACTCGCAGACAGGCAGATGTTACTGATGATTTGGAGGTAGAAAGGGGCGGTGTCACTAACAACTTCCAGGGAAGAGTGGCAAAGCCTCATCATTCTAAAACTCTCCGTCGGCCGCCCCTGCTTGCCTGGGAGTCTGGCTGGTCCCCCCTCCCTGGAGCTGCCTTTCTCCATCTCGCTGACTCTCCAGGCTGTCCCTTCCTCTCCCTTCACTCACCCCATCTCTTACTCTCCTTTTCAGGAACTCCCAGCTCCAAACAAAGCCTTCCCCTGTGTCTTATCACACCCAGCTTCCTGAGTCTCTCCAAGAAGTTTATCAGGGTATTTCCCCCAAAGACAGTTCCCAGCTCTTAAGGTAAGCGCCTTGTTCACATTTCCAGTAACTCCTAGAGCAAGAGAGGGAAAGATCTTGCTTAATTAAAGAGCTGATAAGTAATAGGCTCTCCACTTGGCCAAGGGACTTGACTCTAGGACTGCAGGCTGTGGGCTAGGTGTGGCTAAGGAAGGGCCCTGACATTTCTTAGATGTTTTGCACAGTCCAAGGGCTTGACATTTCCTATTTGACGCGGAAGTGCTTCCCATTTCACAGATAAAGAAAGTGAGCATCAGACGCAGAGAAGCCACTTGCCTGAAGACTGCGGCGGGCCAGGCCGCTCTTTCCTGTCCAGGAAGCCTCCCCACCTGGGGGCAGGAACCTGGAAACCTGCATCTTAGCTCCAGCTCTGCTCCTGTTTGCTCTGTGACCTTGGCTACATCCCTTCCCAGAGATGAACCAATGGGGCTGGACTGAGGCGTTCCTCCCAATGCTGCTGTTTAGGAGGTTAGGTTTCTACCTCTACTGACTCTGCTGGTGCTTCTTTAGCCCAGAGACTCCCCAATCTTTGCAGGCTCTGTGACTCTCAGTTTTGACCCCAGGTTGCAGGCTTGTGATGGACTTTGTAGGAAAGGAGACTGTATTCCCTGTGACCCCGGACCCCCCCCCCACCTCCTCCCACCACAGTTCCATGTGCAGCCAGCAACCCCTGAACTCTGCTGGCCCCAAACTGCTTTCCAAACAACCCAGATGGCTGAGTTTCTGAGGAAGGAAGAAATTAGACAAATAAAGCCAATCCAAAAAACTTTCTTCTTATTCTGGTCTTGGGGAGTAGCACAAGTTCAGCGCTTCCAGATGTCCCCTCCCTGGCTTCCCAGTACCTCTCCCACCTTTAAAAGGCCAGAGCACTTTATCAAGGGTGACCAACACATCCCAGTTTGCCTGGGACTTACCCCGGTTTCAAACGGAAAAGCTAGCATTCCAAGAACCCCCGCTCAGTCCTAGGCAAACCAGGAGGTTGGTCGCCCCACTCTCACCTTTAATATTTTCTACCTTAAAAATTGCTTAACGGTTAAGACTTCAGTCTCTGGAGTCAAACGGACCAGGATTGAGTCCTGCCTCTGCCCCTTATGGGCTGTGCATCTCTGGGCAGGTGATCAGTCTTCCTGGGGTCTTAGTTTCCTCAGCTGTAAAATGGAGACAATAAAATCATTTTGCTTCAAAGGGTTGGTGTGAAGACTGACTGAGCTGATGTTTTAGTAGCATCTAGTCCCTTGGATCACAGAGGTGATACAGATCCAGCCTCACACATGAGCATTGAAAAGATGTAAGGCAGCTGATGGAGGCTGGTGCTAAGTGTCCCTGGGGCACGAGGAGGGGCTGGTGAAGTCGGCCCAGGGAGGACAGGAGACACTTGAGGGATAAAGAGCCATTTGGGTGGGGCCTTGATAGATGAGTGGCAGTTACTCAGGAGGAGAAGGGAGAAGAACACATTTGGCAAAGGAAACAGGCTGGGGAAGTGTGTGTCTGGTCAAATTCAGCTGAGCTGGAACTACGTTTCTGGAATTTCCTCTGGGTTGGAGTTGGCCATAAGAGAAATCTGCAAGAGGTTTAGAAAGCGGAAGTGAATGCAGCCGTGTTTATGGTCAGAAGATGAGCAGGGATGCTGTTATAGCTCATGAATGCTGGAATACCCCTACTGGGTCTCTCTCTAACTCTCTCTCTCTTTTTTTTTTTTTTGGTGTGATGTAGCAGCTGGGCCTACACCTGCTCCAGCTCCCATTGGATCTTCTCCTTCAGTTTTTTCTTCCTTTCTAAAATTTTTTTAATTTTTGAGTTCTAATTTATTTTCTTAGGAGGTAATTGAAAGCAGAGTATCTCAGAATCTGTCACTTTTGTGATTTAACTACTACTAGGCCATAGAACAAAAATTTTCTTTTTTTTCTTTCCTTTGTTTAAAAATTGAAGTATAGTTGATTTACAATGTTGTGTTAATTACTGCTGTACAGCAAAGTGATTCAGTTATACATATATATATATATATATATATATACACATTCTTTTTCAAAATATTCTTTCCATTGTGGTTTATCATGAGATATTGAATATCGTTCTCTGTGCTGTACAGTAGAACCTTGTTGTTTTCATTCAGTTTCTTCTTCATCTCCTGGGTCAATTTCTTCAACAAAGTCTCCGCTTCTGCAGGCCAACCACGTGATGGAATCTAGAGGTTCAGACACAAGGAGAGACAGTGTGCGTTCCCGTTTGTTCCCATGAGAACCAGCTTGCCCTTGCTCTCCCCAACTCCTGACCGTTTTCCCTCTCTACCGCCTGCGCTGCTGGCCTCTGACACAGCTGTAGATGCAGGGATCACACCTATGCGAAAACCACTTATGTGCTTTACACTCCCACATCGCATCAGGTCAGCTCTCTCTAAGATCCCAGGTCTGTCTCATACCTGGTGGTTCTGCTTCTTCCAAGGAACCTCGACTAAATACACTGAGTCCTGTGTGACTGGGGACAGGAGAAACGGCAACATGCGACAGGGGGTGGGGGGTGATGGGAAATGAGGATAGAGAGGTGGGCTGGGGCCCCAGGCGCTAAAAGGCATGGACGTCTGGGCAAGAGGCTTGCAGTTTTTCCTGCTATTACTGAGGAGCCACGGGAGGTTTTCCGAGCAGGGGAGTGACGTGGCTAGATTGCAGATGCTCTACCCCTCTCTAACATTCTTTTTTTTTCTTTCCTTTCTTTTCATTCTTTCTTTTTTTTTAAAAATAGAATATAAGCCCAGAGATAAACTATGGTCAACTAATCTATGACAAAGGAGGCAAGGATATACAATGGAGAAAAGGCAGCCTCTTCAACAAGTGGTGCTGGGAAAACTGAACAGCTACATGTAAAAGAGTGAAATTAGAACACTTCCTAGCACCATACACAAAAATAAACTCAAAATGGATTAAAGACCTAAATGTAAGACCAGACGCTATAAAACTCCTAGAGGAAAACATAGGAAGAACACTCTTTGACGTAAATAACAGCAAGATCTTTTCTGATCCACCCTCTAGAATAATGGAAATAAAAACAAAAATAAATAATTGGGACCTAATGAAACTTCAAAGCTTCTGCACAGCAAAGGAAACTATAAGCAAGATGAAAAGACAACCCTCAGAATGGGAGAAAATATTTGCAAATGAATCAACAGACAAAGGATTAATCTCCAAAATATATAAACACTTTATCCAGCTCAATATCAAAAAAACAAACAACCCAATCAAAAAATGGGCAGAAGACCTAAATAGGCGTTTGTGCAAAGAAGACATATGGATGGCCAAGAGGCAGATGAAAAGCTGCTCAGCATCACTAATTATTAGAGAAATGTAAATCAAAACTACAATGAAGTATCACCTCACACCAGTTAGAATGGGCATCATCAGAAAATCTACAAACAGTTAAGTGCTAGAGAGGGTGTGGAGAAAAGGGAGTGCTCTTGCACTGCTGGTGGGAATGTAAATTGATACAGCCACTATGGAGAATAGTATGGAGGTTCCTTGCAAAGCTAAAAATAGAACTACCATATGACCCAGCAATCCCACTACTGGGCATATACCCAGAGAACACCATAATTCAAAAAGACACATGCAATCCAATGTTCATTGCAGCACTATTTACAATAGCCAGGACATGGAAGCAACCTAAATGCCCAACCACAGATGAATGGATAAAGAAGATGTGGTACATATACACAATGGAATATTACTCAGCTGTAAAAAGCAATGAAACTGGGACATTTTTAGAGACATGGATGGACCTAGAGACTGTCATACAGAGTGAAGTGAGTCAGAAAGAAAGAAATCAAATATCGCATATTAGCACACATATGTGGACTATAGAAAAATGGTACAAATCAACCGGTTTGCAAGGCAGAAATAGAGACACAGATGTAGAGAACAAACATATGGACACCAAGTGGGGAAAGCAGGGAGGGTTGGGGGGGAATGAATTGGGAGATTGGGATACCAAAGTGTACACTCTAAATATATGCAGTTTATTGTAAACAATAAACAATAAAAAATTTAAAAAAATAGAATATAAGCCCAAGGATTTTTTTAAATTAATTTATTTATTTATTGGCTGCATCAGGTCTTCATTGCTGCACACGGGCTTTCTCTAGTTGCAGGGAGCGGGGACTACTCTTCATTGTGGTGCGCAGGCTTCTCAGTGTGGTAGCTTCTCTAGTAGTGGAGCATGGGATTTAGGTGCACAGGCTTCAGTAGCTGTGGCACGAGGGCTCAGTAGTTGTGGCTCATGGGCTCTAGAGCACAGGATAATAGTTGTGGCTCATGGGCTTAGTTGCTCCACGGCATGTGGGGTCTTCCTGGACCAGCGATCAAATGCGTGTCCCCTGCATTGGCAGGTGGATTCTTAACAACTGTGCCACCTGGGAAGTCTCTCTAACATTCTTGGTTCCTATGATTATGTGTTTATTATGAGCCAAGACCCGGCTGGGTCCTGGGATATATACAGAGAGGGTCAGACGTGAGTCTCACCGCCAGGAGCTCATAGGAACATAGAAGTTATTACTTTCACGTGAAGAAGGAACTTCAAGGCAAAGAGTGGTCAGAACCACAGAAGGAGAGCTGGTGAGATAGTGTATTTCCTCAGCTAGAATATGACTTTCTTAAACCACATTTCTTCTGTATTTCCCCTTCCAGCAGTTGCTTCTTGGATTGACTTGAAAAATGCTGGTTCTCTCTTTATCAGAAGGAGACAAAAAAAAAAAAAAAAAAATCTTAGGGGCTTATACTAAACAAACAGAGGTTTCAAAAATTGTCTTTTCTCCCCTTGTCTTCATTTACCCAAAAGTATGGGTGAATCTGGTTATTAACAGGGAATGGAATGGGGAGACCATCAACTCTGTGTCCTGGGGGTCCTGACTGGTCAGAGGTGGGATTCAGTACGTGTGCCTAGTCCGTGTGCCTAGTTAGGTGACATCCCCCATCCAGCCTCATGCTACTGTACCCATTGATTTACACAGGGCCGAGGAGCTACCTGGGAGGGACACCTGTGTTCACAATCAGGCTTCAGACATATCCGGGTATGTATGGCAGAATGAGGTGGCGGAGGGAGGGACCAACGGGCAAGGCACTCAAGAGTAAGGGATCTGGTGGAGGCAGACTCAGCCCCAAGGCCAGCGAAGGAGACACAGGGGATTAGTGGCTGCTGTTGGAAACTGCCCCCATCCTAGTGGTCCTCATGGGAGTGCAGGAGATGCCTCTCTAAACTCTGTACCACAGGGGTCCCCAACCACCAGGTCACAGACCAGTACTGGTCGGTGGCCTATTAGAAATGGGGTTGCAGAGCAGGAGGTGAGCGAGCGGCCAGCGAGCGAAGCTTCATCTGTATTTACAGCGGCTCCCCATCACGCGCATCACCGCCTGAGCTCCGCCTCCTGTCAGATCAGCGGCTGCATTAGGTGCTCACAGGAGTGTGAGCCCTACTGTGCACTGTGCATGCGAGGGATCTAGGTTGCGTGCTTCTTATGAGAATCTAATGCCTGATGATCTGAGGCAGAGCTGAGGCAGTGATGCTAGTGCTGGGAGCGGCTGCAAATACAGATTACCATTAGCAGAGAGGTGTGACTTCACAGAGACCATAATAAATCAACTGCTTGCACACTCATATCAAAACCCTATAGAGACTTCCTAGGTGGCGCAGCGGTTAAGAATCTGCCTGCCAATGCAGGGGACGCCGGTTCAATGCATGCTCCAGGAAGATCCCACATGCCAAGGAGCAACTTAGCCCGTGTGCCACAATTATTGAGCCCATGTGCCACAACTACTGAAGCCCACGCGCCTAGAGCCCTTGCTCCACAACAGGAGAAGCCACCACAATGAGGAGCCCATGCACCACAGGGAAAAGTAGCCCCTGCTGGCTACAACTAGAGAAAGCCCGTGTGTAGCAACGAAGACCCAACGCAGCCAATAAATAAATTAATTAATTAATTTTAAAAAACCCTATAGTGAGTGGCAAGTGAAAACAAGCTCAGGACTCCCACTGATTCTGTATTATGGTAATACAATTGTACAATTATTTCATTATATATTACAATGTAATAATAATAGAAATAAAGTGCACGATAAATGTAATGTGCTTCAATCATCCCGAAACCATCCCCCCATCCTCAGTCCATGGAAAAATTTGTCTTCCATGAAACCGGTCCCTGGTGCCAAAAAGGTTGGGGACCACTGTGGTAACACATAAGGGTCCAAGCAGCCTTGCTGTGGGGCTCTAGCCCAGAGAGGAAAGAGCCTTCTCTTTTGCAGCCACATGCCAAGGCGTGGTAGCACTGTGAGGTCTGTGAGTGTGGGTGACAGTGCTACAGGCTCAACTGTGGTGGTGGAGCCTTGGAGAGGACAGGGTTGGCTGTGTCAGATAATATCTCCTGCTCAGGTAGTGGCAATGTCCCCATGAGCATCAGTCAGTTTCTACCTCTGAGAGCCTTAGCCATGGCAGTGACATGGAGTGGCAGCTAGGAGTGACTCCTAAGTGACTATATCACACTCCTTGGGACTGGAGTTCTTATGTGAGCAGGTAGAAGGTTTCTAACTTGCAGAATTGAAAGTTAATTCTTGGTAGGACATTGTTCACACCTGTAGTTGGCAAGACCTGGGAACATCAGGTTATACCAAAATAAGGATGGAGCTGGTGAAAGGAGAGCAATCAGATGGGCAGAGGACTGGAAATCTTGCCTTTGCAGGGAAGGAAGATGTAGGATTTGGTGGAGCCTGGGGAGCAGAAGCAGATAGCTTATGGGTGGGGTGGGGGAGAACCCTTGCTCTTTGTGGTGCCCGGGTGTCGGGGAGGAGTTGGAACACATGGGAGAAAGCCATGCAGGGGCAGATTGTCCTTTAACTCAAGGAAGAACTTTTGAGAGCCAGGTCCCTTCAGGTAATAGTGGGTACCTGGCCCCACAGGATTCTAGCAGAGTTGGGACGACCGAATGATGGGGATGCTGAGAACCCACAGGCTCCAAGCTCTGAGTCTCATGAACCGGTAAGATTAAAATTAAGAAAAAAAAATTCTTGGTAACAACATAAACAAGGAAGGGAGAACATAAACATAGCCCTTCCCAAGAGAGGATTTATTAACCACATATTAAGGGGAAAAAAATGAAGAAAATATAATTTATGTACCCAGTTTCTGTTCCCACAGTGGACTATTTTAAAGCAGTGAATATGAAGGAATTACCTTGGAAACATAATATCAAAGGGCAAAGCAGAATCACAGAAGATATACAGCATAATACCATGTGTATAAAAGTTTCAAAATGAAGCAAAACCAAAGAACATATTGTTTGGGGTAGATACATCTGTGGTAAAACTATTTTTGAAAAGCAAAGGTATCAGAAACACAACCTTAAGTAGTGATCTCAAGGAGGTGGGGAGGAAGCCCGGGGCTGGGATGGGGGAGCACCACACGTGGCACTGACACAGTGTCAGAAACTTCTAGGGTCTAATTCGTGTGGTTGAAGGGCAGATGTTTACTTCATTACAATACTCCGTGGCTTCATAATATGACCTATATTTTCATCTGTATACCGTTTGCAATACAAATTTGAAAAAACAAAACAAAAACAAAAACAAAGGATGTGTGCAGAATTACACAAGAATGTGTATATATATTTTTTAAACTTTTTTTTGGTACTTTCATGTTTGGTAGTTTTGTTTTTTTGGGGGGGGAGCTTTTTTGCTTGTTTTTGTTGTTGTTTCGGTAGTAACCATTTTAAAGAATTGTTTCAGACACAGAATTCTTTCCATTTGGGCATCAACATTGACAGTGACACAGAAACAAAGCTTGAATGTCGGACTTATTCTAGAACTTCCGCTTTTGTCAGGCCTTTTCATCAATTCAGTGTCACGTGGGAATACAGATGCCCTTTTGCTCACTTGTGCAAACGCAGGAAATTGAGGAATTGTGGTAGCTCGGCAGGCAGAGCTTGCGGGAAGGGGGCCCACGGGGCTGGCTGGGCACGCTGTGCGAGGCGAATATGTGAACGTGATTTGCAGTTTGGAAAGTGTGGTGGTGGAAAGGGAGAGAGCGGTGAACAAGGGGGCAAGGGGAAAGATTGCTATAAATGACCACCAGGGAGGTGAGAGTGTGCATCTGTCCTGCTCTTGGACCTGGGGCAGAGTCCCCTGTGCCCTCTCTGCGGGGAGAGGGGTCTCCAGGGCCAAGGGGACACACCCGCTCAGGGTACCCGGAACCCTGGAATCCTCTGCCCAGTGGCCCTGGGCCTGCCTCCTGAGGGCAGACCACGCTGGCCCACGTGGCAGCCTGCACAGGCCTAGGCCTGTGGTGGCTGTGCAGGGAGCAGGTGTGAACACAGCTGAGACCAACTGAGGGTGCACGTGCAGGTAGGCCAAGCCCCTGTTGCGCTGGGGGTGGACCGTGGGTAGGGAGAGGAGGAGGGGCGAGGGCTGGGGACCTTCACTGCTTTTCTTGCCCCAGCTCCACAACTCTTAAGGATGAGCTTGTCCCAAACTGTCTTAATATCTAATATTGTCCCCATGTCTGGGAGCCTGTCCCAATACTGTGAAGGCAGACTCAGGCCAACATGCCCATGTCAGAAGCCTCCAGGGGCGGGGAGGAGGGTGTTCCACGTGCCTGTGTTGTTTCCTGGCCACAGCACAAGATTACTTAGGTGTGAGCTGCTCTGTAGGTCCCAGCCAGGCATGAGTCAAGGGCCCTGAGCTCCAGGCTCTCCCTGACTCTGCCACCAACAAGCTTCGACAAGTCGGTTGCCTTCTCTATACAATGAAGGTGTAAATTGCCAAGAGCCTTGGTGGGTATCAGGGGAGGGAAGCGTCTCAGTGGAGGAACTGCTGTCCACCCAAGTGTCACCCCTCCGGAGCCACCTCCCTCTCACTCGGGTCTGCGCTGTCCCCTTCCTAGATGGCTGCCCCCAGCAAGCTGAGCCCCCTGCCCTCTTCACACCCTGTCTCAGCTCCATCCTAAAAAAACATTTCAGCAGCAACGATTAGATGGCTGTAGCAGACAGCCTCTAAGATGACCCTCGAGGATTCCCACCTCTAGTACCCACTTCTTCATGTAACCCTCCCTCTGAGTGTGAGTTGCACCTGGGAACTCGCGTCTAGGGACCAGAATATGGAAAAAGTGAAGTACGTTCCATCTGAGATTAGATTACAAAAGCCTGTGGCTTCCATCGCTCTCTCATTTCTTACTCTGAAGGAAACCACCTGCCATGTTGTGAGCTGCTCTGTGGAGAGTAAGGAACTGGGGGATGCGTCCAGTCAGCGGGCAGGGAGGAACCAGGACCCTCCGTCCAAAGCCTCATGAGAAACTGAATCCTGCCAACAAGCGCTGGGCTGAGCTTAGAAATGGGTCCTCCCCCAGCAGAGACCGCAGCCCCAGCCAACACCTTGATTCCAGCCTCCGGAGAGATCTGAGCCAGAGGCACCTAGTTAAGCTGCTCCTGGATTTCTAACCCCAGAAACTGTGCGAGAATTAATGTTTGTCATTTTAAGCCACTAAATGTTGGCATAATTTTTAAGCAACAATAGATAACCAATCCAATGGCTTTCCCAATCCCTTCCCAACCCCAGTGGCTCCTGGTCTTCTACTTTGCTTGCTGTCATTAGAGCTGTTTTCCAACCATCTGTTCCTCTATTTTCTGGGCTCTTCTGGGGCAGGGTCAGAACCTGTCTATCCCACAATGTCTCTGTGTGCCATCTTCTGACTCTGGGACGTGCTACTTGGATGGAGGGTGACAGCTCAGCCCAGAGTTGGGTGGTAGAGGGTGCTAAGTCTGAAAACCTCTGCAGGTTTGCTGTGTAACACTGGGTGGCTGTTTGGCCTCCCTCCGGCTCCCTCCCTCGGAGCGGCAGGATTGCCAGGGATGGGGACAGCTGTCTTGTTACCATTGCCACAGACGGACACGTGTGTCCACAGCTTCTCCCTGGTTCACTGGTCTCCTGGGCCAGCTGCTTCCACTGTTGCCGTGGAAAGCAAGGATCCTCAAGGGAAGCTCAGGGAAGCTGCCAGGTTGTGGGGAGCTGGGGGGTGATACAGCCAGAGCCCAACCTCTTTTTGACCTGCAAAGCTAAGTGCCTGTTCCTCATTTCCTTAAAAATGCTCCTCTGAGACCGCCTCCACCTCATTTCTCTACCACCCTCCTCACCCACCATTCTTAGTGCAGGGTCTCCCTCAGAGCAGATGCTCCTGAAGGGCCTTTGGAAAGAACAGAGGGAGGATACTAGGAGAAAAGGACCCTGGGTTTAGCGTCAGACCTGGGTTCAAATCTCAGCTCTGCTATTCTCTAGCTGTGTGATGTTGGGCAAAGTCAATCTCTCTGAGCCTCAGCTTTCTCATCTGTAATATGGGGTGAATCATCTCTGCTTTAGGGCATTTACAGTTTTGTATTGAGGTAAAATATACACAACACAAAATTTACCATTTTAACCATCTTTAAGTGCACAATTCATTGACGTTAGTATATTCATATTGTTGCACAACAGTCTCCATCCTCTCTCTCTGGGACTTTTTCATCTTCCAAACTTTGTACCCATTAAATAATAACTCCCATTCCCTGTTCCTGTCACCCCCTGGTAACCACCATTCTACTTTCTCTCTCTGTGAACTTGACTTCTCTGGGGACCCTATTTAAAGTAGAATCACATGATATTTGTCCTCTGCATCTAGCTTATTTCATTTAACTCTTTTAGGGTGTTTTGAGGGATCATTGAAAACATATGTGTGACAACTCCAGCTGGGGGCCAGCACATGGTAAATGCTTAGAGACATTTGTGGATGAATAACCATCGGGACTGTCCCATCTATCTCCTGTATCTCCAGGCAGGAGGAAGAGGACTGGGAGAGGCAGGAGCCCACCTTACACATGGGGAATCCAAGCCCTGAGAAGGGAAGCACAGCTTCCCAGGGATGGTCCTGTCCCAAGGAGGCCACGTGGTCAATGACGAAACCAAGGAGGTGTCTCACGCATTGAGTGCCACGGCCTGGTATTCTGCGGTTAGGGCTTCATTGTTCTGGGTCTTAATGGGTTTTGATTCCTAACTTGTTCACATCTGTTTCTCCTCCTGCCTAGAAGTTCTTCAAAAGCTGGGCCTCACGCTTCGTCACCATGGTGTCTCTGAAATCTTCAGGGCAACGCCGTGATCAGTACCTAGCAGCATTAACCAGTGTGGACATTGCCCTTATAGGAAACAAGTACTCTTGGGACAGGCCTACGTCCATTCGGGGACCCCAGAGCAGTGCCTTTTCAAAGCCAGAGGCCTCTTTCACCTATCCTTCCTCTGCCTTGGGCTGGAGAGGGGCATTCCTACTGCCAAGCTGAGGTCGGGGCCCTTGTGGGGTTTTTTCCTACTGCTGCTGAAACCATCACCAAATACTTACAGGCTTAAAACACACACACACATCTATTATCCTATGGTTCTGATGTCCAAAGTGTGACACGGGTGTCACTGGGTTAAGATCAAGGTGTCAGCAAGGCTGTGTTGCCTTCCAGAAGCTCTAGGGGACTGTTTCCTTGCCTTCTCCAGCTCCAGAGGCTGCCGGCATCCCTTGGCTTGTGACCTCTTTCCACCTTCAGACCAGAGATGAAGGTTTGAATCCTTGCATCACATCACCCCAACCTCTGCCTCCTTCTCAGACTTCTCCTCTGCCTCCATCTTCCACTTTTAAAGATTCCTGTCTTGGGCTCGCCCAGATAATCCAGAATTTTTACATTTTATTTATTTATTATAATTTTTAAAAAATATTTAAGTAATTGATTTGGTTTTGGTGAGTCTTAGTTGCAGCAGGCTAGCTCCTTAGTTGTGGCATGTGAACTTTTAGTTGAGATCTGCGCCTGGCATCTAGTTCCCTGACCAGGGATTGAACCTGGGCCCCCTGCATTGGGAGCACAGAGTCTTAACCACTGCACCACCAGGGAAGTCCCCTACATTTGATTTTTAAGATCAGTGGAGCTATGTGTAATGAGGTGGATAGAACTACAGTCTGTCATACAGAGTGAAGTAAGTCAGAAAGAGAAGGACAAATATTGTATGCTAACTCACATATACGGAATCTAAAAATGGTACTGATGAACTCAGTGACAAGAACAAGGACGCAGATACAGAGCATGGACTGGAGAACTCGAGGTATGGGAGGGGGCGGGGGGTGAAGGGGAAACTGAGACGAAGCGAGAGAGTAGCACAGACATATATATACTACCAACTGTAAAATAGATAGTCAGTGGGAAGTTGTTGTATAACAAAGGGAGTCCAACTCAAGGATGGAAGATGCCTTAGAGGACTGGGGCGGGGAGGGTGGGGGGGGGGACTTGAGGTGGGGGAGTCAAGGAAGGGAGGGAATACGGGGATATGTGTATAAAAACAGATGATTGAACTTGGTGTACCCCCAAAAAAATAATTAAAAAAAAAAAGATCAGGTGATTAGCAATTTTAATGCCATTCACTACCTCTGTTCTCTCCCTCTCTCTCTCTCTCTTTTTTTTTTTTTTTTGGATAATAGAATTTTATTGAAATTTTGCTTGAGACAAATGGAATTACTCTGCTAGGAACCTAATTACAAATAAACTTTGAGAGAGTCAAAGATTATAAACAGATTTATACTTTTAAAAAGACCAGTCTCCCCAAATAAAATTATCATATTTCCTTACTAAGAAAATATAACCTTTACAAAATCAAAAAAAAACCAAAATAAAAAAATAATAATAAAAAAAGAAAATATAACCTTTGCATAAACCCTTGTGTGACATTTCCCGGAAAACAGAAGGAAGCAGTTGCTAAGCCGCAAGAAGTGCGTTGAGCATTTGCTGTGAAAGTTGAAAATGAGACCATAAGACTATAAAAATACGTGAAAAATCTCTATAAATTTTAAACTAGGTTGTAAAAGATCTTAAAGAATAAACCATGCATATTGGCTTTCCTTTACCTTTATTCTTAGAGTTTTTGTTTGTTTGTTTCTTTGTCAGGTATGTTGCATACATTTTTGGGGGGGGGGGTGTCTGTTTTAGTTTTATAGTGTGTTTATGATTTTCAAATTATTTTTGCTAAGTCACCTTTATTTTTACCACCTCCATTCCTTTTACCATGTAATGTAACACACTCACAGTTTCTGGGATTAGGACGTGGATGTCGTTGGGGCTAGTGTTCTGCTTCTACACCTTGTTGCAATGCAGACTCCTGGGCGCCGCTGCAGACATGGGCAGAATCACAGGCCCAAGATTCTGTGTTTTACTCCCAGGCAGTGGGAAGGCAGGAGGTGGGGTTTAGGAGAAAGCAGAGCAGGTGGAGCTGATGTGGGGGTTTCCTGGTTCCATTGCCTCCTTCCTCTTCAGTCTCAGCAGCTGTGTCCTCCTCCCCCCAGAGCCAGGCTGGGGAGGGCCACACGGCCAGTGAATTAAAACCCAGGCCTGATGTGTGTGTCTATGTTTTTATATGGGAGGTGGGTCGTGGGGAGGCAGACGGGGTGCCCAGGAGGAGAATCCCAGGCTTCTCAGGTGGGTTCTTTTGACTCCCGGAACCTTGTTTCTCTGTTCCCAGGCCCTGTGTCACCCTGGTCTCCTTCAGGCTATTGATGAGACCCTGGTCTTTGATGCAGCTTATGGTGGCAAAAGTCATTTCTATGTGTGTCTCTTTGAGATCTTGGAATGCCTGTGTTCTGAGTCATATAGGGGAGGTGAGGACAGCCTGCAGGGGGCCTGCCAGGAGCGGGTGCAGAGGAATCTCGGTAGGAGAGGGGATGTCGCAATCAGGTGGAAAGGAGTCATTTTGTTATGAGAAGAATTGGAGGACGAGACTGATGGTTGGAATGAGGAGGGCCCTGCCTAAAACTCTCAGGCCACACACCACCCCCATCTTCCCACCCATCTCACTGGCTCCCTTTCAGGCCACATGTGTGCGGTTCCTCCTTTCTGCCCACCACCGGCCTTTGCCTATGCTGTTCCCTCCTTCTTGAACACTCTTCCCTCTCTCATCCTCTTGTTACTGTCTACTCACTTCATCCTGATGCACATCTGGATTTCCCCACTGGAAGCCCTCACACCCTGTACCTCTCTCCCCACACCTTGTAGGATTGCAGTCTTTGTATCTGCAGCTGTTTTTGCTTGCTTTTCTCCCCCACGAGTCCATAAGCTCCATGAGGGCAGGAAATGAGCTGGCTTTGACTCATCACAGCATCCTTAGTGCTTCACGTCTGGCACACAGTAGGTGCTTAAAGAATGTTTGCTGAATGAAGGAAAGGAGATGAATAGTTGCACACTCTGAAGGTAGAAGATGCTTCTTTGGAGAGAATGAGTTTTCCATTGTCAGGAGCATTCAAATACAACTGGACGTTTGCCTGGAGGGAACATTTGTGTAAAGAGGAGTCAAGCATGAGACGCATGTCCCAGATGAGCTTTCAGGTCCCCTTTGATCCCAAGAAGCTTGAGCGCTGGGGAACCCGCCACGGGGCGGCCTGCTGGCTATGGTCTGAGAGGCCTGCGTTGACAACTGGCTCAGCTCACTCTAAGCACTTTTACTCTCCATTATTTCACTTTTTCCTCCACTAACTTTCATTTTCTCATCTTAAAAATGGGATGATACTGGGACTTCTGTGGTGGCACAGTGGTTAAAAATCTGCATGCTAAGGCAGAGGACACAGGTTCTTTTCCTGGTCTGGGAAGTTTCCACATGCCGTGGAGCAACTAAGTCCATGCGCCACAACTACTGAGCCTGAGTGCCACAACTACTGAAGGCCACGTGCCTAGAGCCCATGCTCGACAACAAGAGAAACCACAGCAATGAGAAGCCCGTGCATTGCAACGAAGAGTAGCCCCCACTTGCCACAACTAGAGAAAGCCTGCATGCAGCAGTGAAGACCCAACACAGCCAAAAATAAATAATGTTAAAAAAAAAAAAGGTCACAGTTTAAAAAAAAAATGGGATAATGTTAATCATACCCCAGCCCCCAGCCCGTGGAATGGTTGTGTGTAAAAATGTTCTCATACGTCCTCAGCTAGGTTTCCTAGAAGCAGAGCCTGGGAGGGGCTTCTTGTGAAAGTAATTTATTAGGGGCATGGTCTCAGGAAAAGAGGGTTGAAGGACACAGGTGGTGCAGAGAAAGAAAGCGATGGAAGGGTATGATCTTGGCTGGTGATTACCTTAACCTGTTCCCTTGGGGATCTCTAGAGTGTGAATTGTATCATGGAGTTGGTTCCATCTTGAGACAAGAGGGCTAACTTTCTGTAGCCCACAGGAGTCAGGAGTCAGGAGTTGCTGGATGCTCTGATGGGGACGTGACCTCCCAGGCAAACAACTTCCGTCTGGCCAAGGACAAGAAGAGGGCAGCTGAGACTTCAGAAGGCAGTGCTCACAGAGCCTGGGGACAGGGGCACCAGCCGGTGTGAAGGAGATCTGGGTGGGCTCCGGAAGCCTCCACTCTACATATTCATGGTCACTAGAACCAGAAGGGGTCCACTTTGATATCAGGTGTCCCATCGTGTCATCAAGGAAGTGGAAGCTTGGAATGTTTCAGTGCCTTGTCCGAAGCCTCCCAGTTCCGCGAAGGAGGGAAGCAGATCTTGAACTCAGGTTGTCTGCCTCCAAATCTCTTGCCCTGTCCAGTCCTGCTCCAGATGCTGAGGTGGCCCTGGCCGGGGGAGGGCTTGGTCCGCAGGGGCATCGGGGAGTACCGCGGGACAGGGCAGAACTCCTGTTCTGCTCCCTCCTTGGGGCCAGAGCTGGGGTGTTTCCCCCAGACCCTCAGCTTCAGGGTGTCAACCAGCCTTCACCAGTGGAGCTCTTGCAAGCTCGCCCCTTCTGGTTCCCAGAAAGGAAGTCAACATAGCGAGGTGAGCGAGAGCTGCTAAGAGGCTGCCCTGAGCCCCCACCGAAGTGAAAAGTGAACTGACTGACAGTACAAACCACAGACGTTTCCTGACTGGCAGGGGAGAACTCAAGCCCAGGGCTACCAGGCTGCCTGCGCATGTGGGTGCGTAGGTGCACACCCCCTCACAGCACACACGCACACCTGCGCACGCACAGCCTCACACCAGGGTGCCTGCTCCAGTACCACCCCTGCAGGCAAGCTCACGACTATACACAAGCATCCCCTCCCTCACACTCAGCCTTGCAGCTGTGCACACTGACACACACACACGCTTCAAAGGCACCCACACACTTACGTGTGTGACACACATTTACAACACACATCCAGACACCAATATGCATCCCTGCCTCACCCCGTCACAGGCATGGACAGGCACATTCAGAAGAACATGCAGGAATGCACACGTAGCCACACACGCATGTGACTATCAGAGTCACTCAAGGAGGTACACACGCACGCTTGTGCCCACTCGTCCAATGGTCAGATCCACAGAGCAAATAACATGTGCCCGACACTGTCTAGGCATGTATAGACGCACAGACACACATTCAAACACGCCCGTGTGCACATGCACACTCAAGCATACCCATAGTCATGAAGACAGACACGTGTGCACACTCACATACATGCTCACACACATGTAGACAACAAACACGCATAGCTGCTCTCCAGGCACACACCCAGTTTTTTTTCTTCCAGCTTTATTGAGATGTAATTAACCACACACATTTTGATTTCTCAGTGAGTGAAAACAACAAGGGGTTTTGTTTCTTGAGACATCTTGCCTTGGTGGCCTCTTCCTGTCACCCCCTCCCTCATCCTTCCTCCCTTCCCTATTCTCCCTTCCCCTTTCATCCCTCCCCTACTTCTCTGTTCTTCCAAAGTCTGTCTCCTATTTTAGTTAGGAGATGGATGGCTACTACCCTATTACAGCTGTAAGAAATTCAACCTGCAAATCTTGTGGGCCTGGATTTCTTTCTTCCCTTGTGTTGTTCCAATGCTTTTTCTTTCTTTCTCTCTTTCTTAAAATTGAAGTACAGTTGATTTACTATATTGTGTTAGTTTCAGGTGTACAGCAAAGTGATTTGGCTGTAAATATATATATATCAGATTCCTTTTCATTATACAATGGTCATTACAAGATAATTAATATAGTTCCCTGTGCTATACAGTAAATCCTTGTGGTTTATCAATTTTACATATAGTAGTGTGTATCGCTAACACCATACTCCCAGTTTATCCTTCCCCACCCCCTTTCCCCTTTGGTAACCATAAGTTTGTTTTCTACATCCGTGAGTCTGTTTCTGTTTTGTATATAAATTCATCTGTATAATTTTTTAGATCCCACATATAAGTGATATCAGCTAATATTTGTCTCTCTCTGTCTGACTTATTTCACTTAGTGTGGTGATCTCTAGGTCCATCCATGTTGCTGCAAATGGCATGAGTTCATTCTTTTTTATGGCTGCATAATATTCCATCGTGTATACGTACCACATCTTCTTTAGCCATTCATCTGTTGATGGACACTTAGCCAACCCTTTTTCTTTTGTTTAGACCAATCTGACTGCCTTTAGTTAAGGGTAGGGCAAGATGCTGATGACCTCCTGGGGAAAAAAAAAAAGGTAGAATCTGCCTTGGAACCCAAAATGTGAAGAATTTGGTTGGAAAGCTAGAGGGACAAGGAAAGAATCTAGTCTTTGGCCACAGGGTACACCCTTTGCCCCAACTATCAGACCCAATTCACTCACCTTAGGAAGAAAGGATTGAGCCTGCAGAAGAGGAAGAAAATTGCTTAAGCAAGAGCTTGTACCCAGGTGTCTCTGGTATCGTGTTCTGAGCAATTTTCCTCACACCAGACACACCAACCAGCAGTCCCATGAGGCTGGATGATGAGGCTGATGGTGGTGGAGGTGGGTAGTGGTGGTGATGTGATGATGGTGGTGATGATGATGGTGGTATTAGTGGTAGTGATGAGGGTATCAACTCACATATAGTATCTACTTCATGCTGAGCTCTGTTCTACACTCTTTAGTAAGTTATTACACTTTGCAGAAGAGGCAGCTAAGGTTACAGAGAGGTGACGTCACTTGCTCAAGATCACATAGCTAGTAATAATGGCTGGCAAACTCAGAGAAGACATTGCCTTGACTCATAAATGCCCCACAGGCAGGACGCTGGAGCAGACAGGGCCTGGGGAGACCCTCTCACTCTGTGAGGGTCACTGTACAGATGGGGCATCTGGAGCCCAGGGGAAGGGACTTCCTCAGGCGACGCAGCAAGACAGCAGCGGAGTCTCTTTTCAGGAGAGTTCCAGTGCTGACACGCAACCAAACCAGGACCCTCCAAGACGGAGAGTCCCACTTTACAGAGAGAAGAAAGCCATAGTTATAGCAAACTCCAGGCTGGATGAAAGCATTGACATCCTCTAGAAATGGTCCACGGTCAAGGCAGTAGTTCAGTTTTGTTCGGGACCCCAGCACATGCAGTGTACAGCGTGGGGAGAGGGCAGCTGCCATAGTGAGCATTCAAAACAGAGGTCATCCCCCCACCTTCTGTGCGAAAGGAGACGCAGGACTGGATTCTTGGGTACTTACAGCTGTGACTCGAGAGGACCCAAGAGTGCCCATCTACCTCCTGGATCTTCCCAATCGCCCCCTCTAATTCCTGACATTCCACCACTTGAAGTCCATTCCTCTGTGTCCTGATGACAATCAGAGCCGTCATACACTGCCGGGTGCCTCACGTCCCTAGGCTCATCGGATCCTGGGAAGGAGGATTCCTCATCACACAAACACAGAGACTGAGGTCCTGAAAAGGGCTTCACCTTGACCAAAGACCCCAGTTAGTGAGGGTCAAGCCAAGATGGGGGCCCAGGGTTGTTAGAATTCAGGATTTTCTCTCTTTCCTGGGGCAGCCCCTGGTAACTCGGGGTCCCCCTGGCTGTGGCTTCTGCCTCTGGAATAGGTGGCATGGAGGGTGCATGTGGGATGCCTCCAGGTGTGTGAGCCTGGGGGCATGAAGGATGGAAGAAAGAAGGTGAAGCACTGGAGGAAATATAAAGCTGCCTAATGGGGACCTACAGGCCCAGGCACAGAGCCTTAGGGCAGGGACCTCCTGACAGGGCTGCAAGGCAGAAAAAGAAACCAGGTTCCCAGCGCGTGTTTCTTTGACAGCTCATAGATCAAAGGCCAGGACCAACGAAGACAGATTTTAATTGACTTTCTTGGCTAAAGAAGGGTTTTTGTTTGGGTTTTAGTTAAAAAAAAAAAAAAATCTGGGACTTCCCTGGTGGCACAGTGGTTAAGAATCCGCCTGCCAACACGGGTTTGAGCCCTGGCCCGGGAAGATCCCACATGCCACGGAGCAGCTAAGCCCGTGCGCCACAACTACTGAGCCTGTACTCTAGAGCCTACGAGCCACGACTACTGAGCCTGCGTGCTACAACTTCTGGAGCCCAGCCACTGCAATGAGAAGCCCACGTGCCGCAACAAAGAGCAGCCCCCCCCCTTGCCGCCACAAATAGAGAAAGCCTGCGCACAGCGACAAAGACCCAATGCAGAATAAATAAATAAATAAATTTATATTAAAAAAACGTAAGAAGTACATGCTTACAATAAGCAGTAGAGTGACAGTGGGGGTGGGGAGCATCCCAGGCAGAGGGGACAGCAGGTGCAAAGGCCCAGGTTTGGATTCTATTTGACCTGTTTGAGGGACAGCACGGAGGAAAGTGTGGCCAGAGCAGAGGGGACCTGGGAAGAGTGGTGAGAGGTGAGGGACTAAGCAGCCAGATTGTGCCTGAGCTGAGATCTGCAGGGTAAGGAGGCGTTAACAAGGTGCAGAGGGAACAGTATAATGAGGGAGGTGGGGGGAGCCTCATTCCCACTGGGTTTAGTGACCCAAGAATTCAAAGAATAACTTCATGTAATTGATGGTGGGAGCTCACATTTTTTCAGTGCCTCATTATATTTCAAACCTCTTTTGCAAGAACACATTATCTCATTTTTTTATCTCAACACACCCCTGGGAGGTAGAGATAATTATCCCCATTTTATAGATAAGATAACTGAGGCTCAGAAAGGTTGTGGCCTTTTTTTTCCCTTCAAGGTCACCTGGCTTGTGGAATTGCAAGAAGAAAGCTTGAACCTGAGCTGATCCCAGGCTTGTTTTACAAATTTTATTTCTAATGCCCAGAAGATAACGTTCAAACCCTTGAGAAGACCCAGGACATTAGCTTTCTTAAGTTGTATTTTTATTTTATTCATGTGCTTAATTTTTAAACATAGAGGGGAATTCCTTGGTAGTCCAGCAGTTAGGACTCTTCACTCCCACTGAGGGGGCAGGGGTTTGATCCCTGGTTGGGGAACTAAGCTCCTGCATGCTGTGGCATGCCAAAAAAAATATTTTAAAACTTGTTTTGATTTAAAAAATAAAATAAACTATTACAAAATAAAAAAAATAGATAAGACATTCTCAGGGAATAACAATCCGGAAGTGTAAAAGAGTTTACAGGAAAAGTGTCCCCCCGCCCCACCCCCTTTGCTCAAGTAGATTATTTCTTTGAGCTTTTTTGAAGGTTGAGAGGAACACACTTTTAGCGCTGGTGGAATATAGCCTTATAAGTTTTGGTTGCAAAGGTAAAATTTTATTTCAGCTGGTAGAATTCTTTGGCCCTGGAAGCGCTGACAGTTTTAAAAAATGAACCCAAGAGCTTTAAAATACTTGGCTTTCTCCCTGTTTCTGCCTTTTGAAATTAGATATATGTAAATGCCAGAGGTGGAATTTAATATCATTAGAAAACAAATGACTTCCAAGTACAAAACCAAGTAAAAAGGATATTTCCTTGCCTGGAGACGATGATTTTTAATAGTATTTCCTTGGTTCAATAAAGGATAGAGAAGCTGATGGGCCTGTAAGGAAACATCAGCCGCTGCTCTCCTGGGCTTGTCAATTCCTCCCACCTTATTTATTGTCAATTTCTCCCATCTTATTTATTGTCAAACTGGAAGGAAAGCAATTATCTGATGCCAGTCCCGAGTCAGAAAGCCATACCACCGTGAACGCACCTGATCTCGGAAGCTAAGCAGGGTCGGGCCTGGTTAGTACTTGGATGGGAGAAAGCCTTTCTTTCCTTTCCTCTCTCCCTCCCTTCCTCCCTCCCCTCTCCCTTCCTTCCCTCAGTAGGGGAGGAAAACACTTTTCCTTTACCCTCTTATGTTCTGTTACTCCAGCCTGCAAATTAAACTGACAAAGACAGATTAATAGGAGAAAAAGGCATATGTTCCTTTATTGATGCTAATATTTTTACATGTGTGGGGCCTCCACAGAAGAAAAAATGAAAACCCAGAGAAGCAGTCACACTTGGGGGCTTATACAGCATTTTAACAAAGGGCAATAAACGGTGGAGAAGTGACTAGACAAAAGAAAAGGAGTTGGGGCTACTAGGGGCGGGAAACTGTGGGAAATTCGGGAGAAGCTAATGGAAGATAAGGGTTATTTCAATCAGGTTTGTTTATGCAGACTCACCTTGATCTCGGCTGATAAAGGTTGTTCTCCTCCTGGTACGAGTTGGGGGTGGGGGGGGGTGTACCTTCACAAGGAGATTTATGTCACCATTACGAAGGGAAATTTATGCCCTGCTTTTAGGCAGAAAGGTAAGAGGGGGGAGGTGACGGCAGAGAGTTTTTCCTGTGTCTGCTGCTTCTCAATTGCCTTCAGCCTAAAATAACCTTTATGCCAAAGCGGCATATTTTGGGGGTGGCATATTCTGATTCCTGAGGCCAGGTTGCTGCTATTATTATTATTATTACTATTATTATTTTAGATATGGTAGTACTTAATACAATAGGTAGCACTGAGTGCCTAATTTGTGCTAAACACTATGAAAGGTATTTTAGCTCTAATTCTTTCAACAATCTTTCAATGTAGGCATTAGTATTCCTTTATTATAGAAGAGAAAGATTAGTAGAGTTTTCTGGTTACAAAGCAGGGAGTGAGGGTCATAGGTAGAAAATAATCTCTGGCAAGAGACAAGCCCTAGCTCACCCAGCTGGAGTTCTCTTTTCTTCTTCCCTTCTTCCTCTTCCCCTCCTTCCCTCCCTCCCTCCCTTCCTTCCCTCCGTCCTTTCTGGTTCTTGAGCTCTCCTTCCTTCCCTTGTGACTTTATTTTTCAGTGACCGGGACAGCAGGAGTGGGATTAATCCCTTCAAAGCCAACTTCCATCCGACCACCCTCCCTTCCCAGGGATACTCACTCCAGAGGCTGCCTTCTATGGACAGGATAAAAGGCGAATCTCTGGTCCTCCCCGTCCAAGCCCCTCTGCTATGGCTCCTCAGCTCCAGGCTGGTGGCCCTGTGGTCCCTAGGGGTGGACCTTGCTTGCCCCGCCCTCTGTCCTTTGCAAGAGCCTTTGCTGCCTCCTCCCAGGTGCCCTCCTGCACGCATCCCCACTTCCTCCAGGACTCAGTGCTCAAAGTCACCTACTTCACTTGACTCACTCGACCACCTCTAAAGTGCTCTAAAACACATTCCCCACTGGCCCCGGGAGTTTCCCCTCTTGTCTGGGGCTGAGGAGCATGTGGGAGAATTAGGAATGAAACCCAGCTCTGAAAAGTTCCAGTGGGTGATTTTGAGGAAGCCACTCCCCCATCCGAATCTCATTTCCTCATCAGCAAAGTGAGGTGTGCCACAGGCCATCCTCTGGGGCCCCAAGGCCCTGTGTGTCTCTGGTTCTGAGTAAGTTTCACATTTCCTCGAGCTGGGATTTCTGCGGGAAGGGCTCTGTGGACCTGGGTCCTCCTTCTGAGACCACCCTTGCTGAAATGCTCTTCCCCACAAAAACCTGGAGGAGGCAATGTTCCTTCCACCGAGAACCTTCTGGATTCACATTCCAAACCGCGCCTGCCAGAGGTCACCTCACCTCGGTGTTTCTGACACGGAGAATCTGAGGAAGAAAGGACCCTTGGTAAGAGAGGAGGCCAGGGTGACAGCAGGGATGCTAGCTGACCATGTGGACGAGGCAGCATATGAAGACTAGTTTCGTGTTCTTTGTGCATCTGGGCACCCATCTCTCCATTCAGTCAGCATGTGTCCATCACACGTGTCTTGTGTGCCAGCTATGTGCTGGGGATGAGATGTCACAGGACAGATGTGGCCATGGGCTGATGGGGCATACTGCCAAATGGAGAGTTCTGTCCATATGGTTACGATACGTGCCACGAAGGGGACACCTGGGAATCCTGACCAAGTGACATTTCACCCAGGACCTTACCCAAGTGTAAACATGGAAGAAGATGTGTCTTTTCCTGTTTGTCTGCAGGAATTCCTCGTAGACTCTGGATACCAATCCTTTTTTGTTTTCTAGTTTGCAGACCCATCTTCTCCCAATCTCTGGTTTGCCCATTAATTCACTGTGGTATCTTTCCTGTACGTTTTGCATTTTAATGTAGTCAAATTTATCCATATTTTTCTTTAAGGTCAACACTGTGTGTGTGTGTGTGTGTGTGTGTGTGTGTGTTAGGAATCTAATTTTATTTTACTTTTTGCATGGATAGATAATTGCTCAGAAACACTTTTTAAAACTGTGATAAAATTTATATAGCATACAATTATCATTTAAAATGGGTAAAATGGGTAAACCATGTCGAAGTACACAGCTCAGGGGCAGTTAATGCATTCACTGTGTCGTGCAGTCCTTACCACCCTCTCGTTCCAGAGGGTTCTTTATCAGCCCCAGAGGTGCTTTATCAGTACCCATTCCTTTTTTTTTGGCACACGGGCTTAGTTGCTCCGCGGCATGTGGGATCTTCCTGGAGCTGGGATGGAACCCGTGACCTCTGCATTGGCAGGCGGATTCTTAACCACTGCACCACCTAGGAAGCCCTATCAGTACCTATTCAACAGTCATTCCCACTCTCCCTCCCCCAACCCCTGGCAACCACTTATCTGCTTTCTGTCTCTATGAATTTGTCTGTTTTGGATATTTCCTAGAAATTGAGTCATACAATACATGGCCTTTGTGTCTGGTTTCTTTCCCTTAGCATAGTCTTTTCAAGGTTCGTCTTCATGAATCAGTATTTCATGCCTTTTTACGCCGCATAATATTCCATTGTATGGATGTATCATGTTTTGTTTATCCAGTCATTGCTTGAAGGACATCTGGGTTGTTTCCACTTTTCTGCTAATGTAAATAGTGATGCTATGAACATTTCTGTACAAGTTTTTGTTTGCACACCTGTTTCCAATTCTTTTGGGTCCAGCAACACTTTCTGAAGTCTGTTCTTCCCCACTGATGGGCAGTCTCACTTCTGGTCGACACTGAGTTTCCACACATGTGTCGGTCTCTTTCTAGACTCCTTATTCTGTTCCCTTGGTCCAATAATCCATCCTGGTACCGACCCTATACTGTTAGAGTTTCATGGTATGTCTTGATATCTGGTCAAGCAAGACCCCATCTCTCCCCTATCTGCTTTATCAAGACTGTCTTGGTTACACTAGGCCCTTTACTCTTCCATTCAGATTTTTTCTTTTTTAATAAATTTATTTATTTATTTATTGGCTGTGTTGGGTCTTCGTTGCTGCACACGGGCTTTCTCTAGTTGTGGCGAGCAGGGGCTACTCTTCGTTGTGGTCCACAGGCTCCTCATTGCGGTGGCTTCTCTCGTTGTAGAGCACAGGCTCTAGGTGCATGGGCTTCAGTAGTTGCGGCACATGGGCTCAATAGTTGTGGCTTACAGGCTCTAGAGCGCAGGTTCAAGAGTTGTGGCATACAGGCTTGGTTGCTCTGTGCCATGTGGTATCTTCCTGGGGCAGGGATCGAACCCGTGTCCCCTGCATTGGCATGTGGATTCTTAACTGCTGCACCACCTAGGAAGTCCTTTCCATTCAGATTTTAAGGGCTCTGGGCTCTGCCCACTTTCTCCTCCAAGTTCCACAGAAACTCTGTTGGGATTTATTTTGAGGGTATAGGTTGATTTGTGGCGATTGGCTACCTTTGTGATGTTGAAAATTTCCAGCACATACTCATGTCTCTTTTTCCTCCCACCTAAAGACTTTTGCACATGGTTCTGCTTGGGTCACTCTCCCCCAAGTCTTCACCTAGTGAACTCCTCCTTCTCCTGGTCTCAGGTCCTCTGCACCCTGTATTTCTCCCTCCGAGCCCTGATCACAATGGTCCTGAAATCATTGATTGGATGGGGTCTTGCTTTAATGTCTGGGCTGCAACCTCCTCCAGGGCTACGATGCTGTCTCAGTGTTTGCCTTGATGTCCTCAGCTTGAAGAACAGGGGCTGACAGATACTCGGGTCCCCAAAAGTATTTTGTTAAAAGAATGAAGGAGGTACAGGGAGGAAGGTCTTCTGGCCCTGGAGCAGTTTGGTCATACCTAGAGAGATGGTGAACAAAGTTACTTAACTTGCCTGTGCCTCAACTTTCTTCCCTGGAAAATGGGGATGTGATTAGGGTGTTCAGAGGATGAAGTGAGCTCAGGTGTGTGCAAGGCACTTGGAGCAAAGCCTGGCAAGTGATCAGAGCTACCTCTGTTTACCTGCCCCGCCCTTCCCCTCTGTGAATAGTCAGCCTAGAACTCCTGTAAGCTCCAAAGCCTTTTCCCCAACAGTTACCCCATTCTGCTTTTGCCTCTCCCATGAACTAGTCATCTTGTTCCCGTTTAATCTGTGATGCAAACGATGGGAAGAATAACTCATTTAAGGCCTTAAACCTAGAAGTCCTGACCCAAAGCTAATGTATGTAATCTTGAAGGTGTTTTCCAGTTCAGCCATTCAGTCAGTAGAATTGCCAGTTAGATTTTCAGAACTAAATAGCCCCTCCCAAAACAAGACAAAAAGAGAAACTCAAAAAACAAAACAAAAAAAAACTCTTCCAGATCCATAGTATTGACTTAAATTATTTTTATTTTATTGTTACTGAAATAGGTATAAACCTAAAATTAATCAGGAAGTCCTCACGCTCATAATTCCATAAACCAACCATAAAACCAAAACAAAATTTCTAAGTAGCTACAAACACAACCTCGAAACCAATAAAATCCAAATTAACAGCATTAAATTAATGTGACTGATGATGTGTTGCTGAAACCAAACCTCTTGCATCGAGTTTAATGGTAGCAGAGTGATGTTTTTACATGTTTCATCTCCTGGGTCATCTTTTTTTTAATTAATTAATTAATTTATTTATTTATTTTTATTTATTGGCTGTGTTGGGTCTTCGTTGCTGTGCGGGGCTCTCTCTAGTTGCAGCTAGCAGGGCCCACTCTTCGTTGTGGTGCACAGGCTTCTCATTGCGGTGGCTTCTCATTGCAGAGCATGGGCTCTAGGCTCTTGGGCTTCAGTAGTTGTGGCGCACAGGCTTAGTTGCTCCACAGCATGTGGGATTTTCCTGGATCAGGGCTCGAACCCGTGTCCCCTGCACTGGCAGGCAGATTCGTAACTACTGCGCCACCAGGGAAGCCCTCCTGTGTCATCGTTTGATTTTGATCATGATAAGTTATCACTTGAGCCATTGTCAGAATTACTGTCATAGTTTCCTTTAAAAAATAAACAAGCAAGCAACTCATTCATTGTCCAGTTTGATGGGCTGAGCAATTTAAACAATGCATCCTCAAGTGCAATAATGGAAAATGGGAAATAATGCACTTGGTATAACATCACTCATTGTATATTTCCTGTGATACTCACCACTAATGAACTATCACAAGTGAGTCCACCAAAGACAATAATGGAGCCGTTTATGCTTTTCCAAAGGATCTCTTGTGCTGATTACCATGGAACTCCTCCTTCCTGAGCCACTGCCTGGGCCTGATGATTCAGTTCTCCCACCCGTTCACGCCACTGGACCCATCAGGAAACTTCATTCCCCCAAGCTCCAAAACCTCACCTGGCCCCCTGCAGCCTCTGTGCCTCCTTTAGGTATTCAGTCAGGCCTCTGTTCTTCTCTCATTAGCATGAAACAACTTATACATCACACCCAGGCCCTGTGCCATTTTCATGGTGTCAAATTACAGTTCCAATGTATTAGCATACTTAACGAGCTAATTTCTTAGTCTCTGAAATTGAAGTAGGAATGCACAGGATCCTGGCCAAAAGGAAGTTTTGAGTTTCTGCACCAGCAAGATAGGTGGTCTGGGAGCCGAAGCAGTGAAGCGACTGTTGTGGGTTCCAGTGGAAGACTAAGTGAGCCGGCTATGCCTGCATCGACTCACCAGAAGGAAACTGTTGTCACACTGGGCACAGAAGCACAAACTCTGAAATAGATTTTTTTTTTTCTTTAGTTCCCTTCTAAAAATTCTAGTAGAGAACCCCAGGGTGTGTTCAGAATTCTGTTTGAGAAACTCTGGGCCCGAAGACCACTAAGTCTGCGAACAAACCCGGGCAGGGCGGGCGCTAGGTGTCCAGTGACCAGCCCCTCCCGTCCGGAGCTCAGGACTTGGGGTGCTCCTGCGAGAGCGGCTCCAGCCCTCCGGCCTGTCGCTGTCTACATCTGCGCCCTTCCTTCCCCAGGAAACAAATGGTGGATCAGACCTCCCCAGCTCTCCGCTGCTCCCGTGTCTGGAGAGGCGCCAGGGCACCGGGGCCCCTCCCTGCCGTCCTGGGTGACAGACCCCACCCCACTCCACCCTCGGATACTCCGGGTCCCCCACCCGCCACCCCCGCCGCGTGCAGGCCCGAGAAGGCAAAGAGGCCCAGCCACCCTCACCAGGGATTTTCTTTTCTTTTTTTTTTTTTTGCTGGTTTCAGGCTTTTTTCTGCCTGAGTGAAAATGAAACAAACACCCCCTGCGCCTCCCCGCCACCAGGCACACACGCGCACCGGCTCTCGCGCACTCGCGCGCCGGGCCTCCCAGCGGCCGTGTCCGGGGCGGGAACCTCTCTGCACAAACAGCCGGGGGCCCGGCCGAGCGGGGAGCGCGCCGCCCGCTGCGCAGTGCCTGCCGGCTCCCTCGCCCCCCGGACCGCCGCGCGCCGCCCGCCGCCCCGGAGGAGCGCCCGGCGGCCGGTCGGCCCGAGCGCAGGCGGCACACCCCGCCCCGGCACGCCCCGCCGGGCTCGGGCGGAGGCAGCGCGCCGCCTGTTCGGGCAGCCGAGGACGCCTCCGGGGCCGGGAGCCGAGGCGCGGGCCAGCCCCGAGCGCGCACAGCTTCTGCGGATCAGGTGGGTCCCGCGGGGCGCCGCCGGAGCCCCCGGAGGCCGCGATCCCGGCCCGGCCCGGGGCGGCGGGCGGCGCGTGGCGGCGGCGCGGGGAGAGGACGGGCCACCGCGCCGGCCCTGCCCTGTTGCTGCCCTGCCTGTGTCCCCGCTTTTGTTCTTGTCGCTACCGCTGTGCCCAGCTCCGACCCCGTCTCTGTCCCCATCCTGTCCCTGTCGCTGCCTCTGCCCAGCCTTCCAGACTCGGGCCTTTCGGGCGGCGGGGAGGGCTTCCCGCGGAGTTCCCGGGGTGGAGGCGGGAGAGGGAAGGCTCAGGGGGCGCAGGGCGGGACCACTGAGGAAGTCTTGAAAGGAGGGAGGGAGGGATCTGCCCCCATCTATGGGGCAGGATGGGAGAAGGGCCCCCTCGCCCAGGACCGGACGGGAAGAGGATGCCTCCGGGAAGGGGCAGCCTGGGAGGGTGAAGCGAGGGGCGCAGGAACCCCTGAGAGCAGGGCTACAGAGAGGGAGCGGTCGGGAGCTCAGAGAGCCGAGGACCAACCCCGACACCCGGCACCGGGAAAGTTTCAATCGTTGTAACTTTGGCAGCTAAGAGGCCTGCTGTATCGCGGTGACGGGAGGCGAAGGGGGCCCTTCAAGTCTTCAAACCATCGCGTTCCCACCCCAAAGGGACACCATCCCGCGCTTGAACATGGCAGAAAAACAGCTAAACAATGATTGCACAAACGCTTGAAAGGCGTCCAAGAAACAGTAAAGTGGAAAAAAATGTCAGGGCGCGAAGAGAGAAAGCAGAAAGATTTGAGATTCCTCAGTCTTCCCGCGGGCGGGGGAGGGAGGGAGGGAGGCGCGGAGGCTGTCAGCGAGTGCGCTCCTCCCCCAGGAGAGACCCGAGACCCGAGACCCGGGGCGGCTGCGTGTGTGGCTTTTGCTTGTTTGCACATCTTCTGGACGCAGAGCAGGCCCTGTTGCCTCCATCATTTACTTAGAAATAGGTGGGTCTCGGGCAGGAAGTACAAGGGGTGGGGGGGTGGGGCTTGGCCTCGATGCCTCCTAGATGGGAAACCCTTTCCCAGGGAGAGCCTTAGTTTCCATAACCACGAAAGAGATACCGCTGTGAGTAAGGAAATGCCAAGTGCCAAGGGGCTGTGTATGTGTGCGTGTGTGTGGGCGCGAGTGTGTAAGCAGGGGAAGGATGTGGATGTTCTGTTGTACTGCGCTTCTTTGGCTACGCTAAGCACTTTCCACCTTGCTGGGAGTTATTTCTGGGTGTGTCTTGCTTCTGGTGGGGGGGGGGCAGGTGCAAATTCCCAATTATTGTTACATGTAACAGGTGCACAATGACTGAATAAGACCTGAGAGAGTCCCCAGCGTTTACCTTGTCAGGGAGATTTCAAACTTTGCCCCTGAGAGGCCTAGGATCCTGGCTCAAGGGGAGCCATGGTGGGGGAGGGGAGCCCAGGTGGCACGGCTTTGGTCCTCTGCCTTTGCCTCTTCGATGTATTGGCAACCCCCAGAGGCTATTTTTGGTATCAGATTTTTCAGATCCAGTCTGATCTGGCCATCTTTGATGGAGAAACTAAGTCTAGAGGTATGCAAAGTGATTTGGGCAAGATCAGCCAGTGGCCAAGCCTTGCCAGGAAACCTGTCTCCTTAGTCATAGGTCAGGAACGCCTATTCCTGGCCCTGGTGGCTCAACTCTTAGCACCAGCCAGCCTAGACCCTGGCTCTAGGGCTCCAGGGCCACCTCCCTATCCTTGAGGGAGAAGCAGCCCAGGAGTCTCAGCCTCTGAGCTTTTGCAGGCCTTTAGCAGGCCTTTCACATGCAAGTTGGTTTCACAGGCTGAGGTCAAAAAACTTAGGTTCTCCAGAAACTTTCCCTTTCTTAGCCCAGCCCAACAGGTATCATCAGGCTACTTTATAGCTGAGGAAATGAAGGTTTGGAGAGGCCAAGTAACTTGCTTGTGGGCTCTCAGCTCCTAAATTGCAGCCAGGATTTGAAAGCAGCTCTGTCTGGCTCTAAGGCTTCTGCTGTTTGCATTACATCATCTCTCAAGATGCTAGAAAATAGCTAATGGACAGATGTCATCGAGACAGGGGCAAGGATGAGGGGAGAATGCCTGAAAGGGGGGCTGGACCTTTATATAGGTGCATTCAAAGCATAAGTATAATTTTATTTGAACTGAATGTGTTTTCTGCCCTGTACATTCTCTTTATTTTAGTTTTTATTTTCTAGACACTTTACAACTATTTTCTTTTCCTAATTTTTAACTAAAGTGTAATTTGCATACAACAAAATCCACAGATTGTAAGTATTGGGTTCAACAAGTTTTGAAAATTGTTTGCACCAAAGTAACCACCACCCAAAATGAAATATGAAATATTTGCTTCACCCTAGAAAGTTCCCCTTTCCAGTGAATTTTCCTTCTGCCCTTCCAAGCAATCATTTTCTGATTTTCCTCACCATTGATTACTTTTGCCTGCTCTTGGACATCACATATATAGAATCATACTGTGTGTCTCTTTCATGTCTGGCTTATTTCACTCGATGTAGTGTTTGTTAAATTCACCTGTGTTGTGTATATGCGTAGTTTGTTCCTTTCTAGTGCTGAGTAGTATTCCAATTTATGGAGATATATATATACCATCATTTGCATATTTGCTCTCCTGTTGATGAATATTTGGGTTATTTCCAATTTGGGCTATTATTTCTTGTAGAAATCTTCTTTTGTGATCATTTGTTATCATTTAGGAGTGACATTGTTGGGTCATAGAGTATACCATTTTACATTCCTACAGCAACCTATGACTTATAATTATCCCACATCCTTGACAATATTTGGTGTTGTCTGTGTTTTTTACTTTAACCATTTTAGTGCCTGGGTTGTGGTGTCTTACACCTTCTGTTTTTATGATGGAATTTTAAGAGTTCTTGGAGAACACAACATAACTGGGTGAAGACTATGAAATAAGATGGTAGTGTGGAGACTACTATGAGCCATGACTCAGGAGGGAAGGAACCAAATGGTGGCTGGAATTGTGGCCTTAGGAATGGGAATTTATGGGCTCAGGAGAGCTCTTTATGTATCAACTGGGATTTAAAGATCTGGCCCTTGTACTCTGTAAATAGATACATTGACTCATGCTCATGGCTTTAAATGCTACCTGTGTAACAAGCATCTTTATCTCCAGTTCAGATCTCTGTTGTAGGCCTCCAATTCACATGTTTAACTACCCTTTGGTTTAACTGCCTCTTGGATGCCTCAAAGGCACTGCAGACTGGACAAATCCAGAACAGAATTCATTATCTCCTGTTGGCTTTTTGTCATGGGTCACTGGATGAATGATGGTGCCACTAGCTGAGAGAGTACAGAAAGAGGAATGTCTGAGGTTGGGCAGGGAGATACTGAATTTAGTTCCACGCTGAACAGTGTGGAGCAGTCTAGGAAGAGAAGGACTGGATTGCACTGGGCAATTAGGAGATTACTGAAATATACTGCAGTGGTTTTGGTGGAGTGGAGGCCAGATAAGCTAGATTGCCAGTAGGGGAGAGAGAAAGAAGTGGAGTTGGTGAGTAGAGTCAACTCCTTCAAGAAATTTGCTTGAGAAAGCCAGGGGAGAGATTGAGCTATAGTTGGAGGAAGACATGGTGAAGAAAAGGATTTTAGGATGGGAAAGACAAGTGAGATATAGGCTCAGGGGAAGGATTCAGTCCAGGAGAGGGAAGGGATGGCTAATAATGCAAGGTGCTGGGATGAGTAGGAGGGAGTGGGGAGGGTTGGGTTTGAAAAAAGATGGAGAAGCTTCATTAACTACAAAATTCTCTGTTGACTCTTCATGTGCACAACTCCTAATCATGACGTGTGAGGTTCTTCACATCTGCTCCTTCTCATCTCATTTATGTAGTGTATGTCAGTTAGCTTCAGCTGAGTTATGCTGCATAACAAACATCCCCCAACTCTTAGTTTATGACCACAAAGATTTATTTATTACTCACACTACACATCAGCTGGAGGGCAGTTGCAACTGCATGGTTTTGCAGATCTGCTCTGGGTGCCTACCAGACAGAATATCTGCTCCCTGTATTTTCTCCTCCTAGGACCCAGGCTGAAGCTGCTGCTTCTACCTGGTATATGCTATTTGTGGTGAGAGCTGGAGGAAGAAAGAGATGATGTAATGCTTCTTAAAGTCTCTGAACTGGTACATGATCACTTCTACCCATATTCCATTGGTCAAAGCCATTCATATAATCAAGTCCAAAGTCAGTGGGACAGAGATATATGTCCTCTGCCTATTGGCTCAGAATGGATACTTGGAAACAGTAATTCAAATGACCCATATATTTGTTAGAAACTCCCTCATGCAGGTCCTCACCCTATCTTTATCTCTCCAAACTAATCCCCATCACTCCGCCTGCTCTTTGGTACCATTGTTCCCCATTTCTCAAGCATGGCAATGGCCTTTCAAGTCTCTATATCCCTCTGTCTGGGCATCATTATCCACCCCCACCCCCGCCCCCACCATCTAACATAGTTTGGGCAATCCCACCTCTTTACCAGCTCTCTCAAGAGTTCCTTTACTTCCAACCCCACTGCCCCTGCTCAGTTGGTGTGCAGCCCTCTTCAACCCAGACCCCTGCTCCTGTGTGTTCCCTGTTCTCTGCTCCAGACACGTGCCTTCCTGCACACCCTCTCCCTGCAGTCCAAGTCCTCTTTCTAGACACCAAATTGATTGGCGTTTTCCATCTTTCCAAGGTTCCCCTCTGCTCTCAGGATAAAGCACATATCCCTTTAGGTGATATCCAAGGTCTCTGAAGCTCTCATCACTCTCACCACCCCTTGGAATTTCTGCTGCAGCCTAAGGGAATGACTGCAGTGCCTGAAATCTGCTCTGGGCTTTTCCCCATGCTGCTCCCTTTGCTTAGAACACCCTCCCCACCTTCCCCAAAAACCCACCCACAGACTCCTACTCATCCTTCAAGACCCAGCTTAATCATCACCCTCTATAAGATGCCAGTTTCTTCATCCTGCCCCCCATGAATTAGGCACTCCCCCTCCTCTCCCCTGGTCTTTGGGCATCCTGCAGTACACACCCCGATACATTTTGTCACATGTCATCATTCCTGCCCTCCTCAACTGTGAGCTGCTGGAGCACACGGTGCATGTGACCACAGTGCTCTTTGCCTGACCTGTGCTGCTGGCTGAGGGTGGCCTCTGGAGGCCCACTGCCTGAGTTTGCACCCCTAATGACTGTAAAACCTGGGGCAAAGTACCTCACCCCTCAAGTCTGCTGGTAAAATCTTCTCCCTGTGAGAGGGAGGCCAGGTAAGTCAGTCTGGGAAATCAAAAAGTGATATAGATTTGGATTGTGGACTGAAGGCAAAGGGTCATCATTTAGTATACTCAACCCAGAATTATTTATAAAAGTCCTTTCAGTTCCAAAAAGAAGAAGTAAAAATATGTCTTCGAAATCTCCAGCCAAAGCGCTGATCCGCTCAGCTTGTCTCAACCTGGTGTGGAGGCCGGGAGACCTCGGCTGCCTATGGTCAAACCCATCTGCGACTCTTGTCAGGACTTGGGCTCTGGCTTTATTGCCAAATAGTGTCTCCTAAAGGAGAGGTGGCGAGGGCAGCAGGGTGGGCACCCGAGACTGCCTGCTTACGTTTTGTGTCCCTGGGCGAAGCCACACGCAAGCGTCCTCCAGGGAGCTGGGTGCAGGGAACGTGCTTCCTGTAGTGCCTGTCTCAGGCCGTGTGTGGTTGGCGGATGTGAATGGCAGGAAAAAGCGTGGAGCTGCTGCTTGGGCCAGGTCCTAACTGGAGAGTGAGTGATCTGAGACAGAGGGAGCACATCTGGTAAGGCAGGGGGAGAAAGGATTTCTAGAAGGATGTGGTCAAGACGGTTGCATGGCTGAGAGGTTTGGGCCCTGGAAGAGGTCGGCTATGGGGTGAATGCAAGACCCTGGTGGGAACGGAAAAATACTGTAGAGTTGTTTGTACTGGAGTTCTTTACACTCGTGGACAGTGAGACAAGTGAGATCATATATCCACCTCGCTTGAGACTCACAAAAGCCCTGTGAAGTCGGCAAAGCAGGAATTATTCCCCCCATTTTACGTGTGGGGAAACTGAGGCTTAGAGTTTTGATCCTTTGGTCAAAGTCTGTCAAGAGTGAAGCGGCAGAACTGAGGCATGAAAGCCCAGTCTGGACTCAAACATAGTTTGGCTTGGAGACCCTGGTGAGCTGCGGGCAGGGGGAGTGAAGGTGATTCTGAAGGTGGGGCTTGGGGCTGGGGCGCAGATCCATGCCCAGCCTAGGAGAGGGCTCCTGCCTGGCTCTGCTTAGTCCGAAATGAGCCAGAGAATGGAAAGTAGCAGCTGGAAGAGGTTGGAGAGAGAGAGGCCAGGTCTTGTGATTAGTTCTATGTATTTATTTATTTGTCTGCAGCAGGTCTTAGTTGCAGCATGCAGGATCTTTAGTTGCGGCCTGTGAACTCTTAGTTGCAGCATGCACGTGGGATCTAGTTCCCTGACTAGGGATCGAACACTGGCCCCCTGTATTGGGAGCGCAAAGTCTTACCAGCTGGACCACCAGGGAAATCCTTTGTGATTAGTTCTTTTTTTTTTAAATAGATACACAGTAGTATCTCATTATAGTTTTTTTGTTAATTAATTAATTAATTAATTGGCTGCCTTGGGTCTTCATTGATGTGGGTGGGCTTTCTCTAGTTGCCGAGAGCAGAGGCTACTCTCTGTTGCAATGCACAGGCTTCTCATTGCAGTGGCTTCTCTTGTTGGGGAGCACAGGCTCTAGGCATGCAGACTTCAGTAGTTGTGGTACATGGGCTCAGTAGTTGTAGCTTGCAGGCTCTGTAGTTGTGGTGCACAGGCTTATTTGCTCCGTGGCATGTGGGATCTTCCCAGACCAGGGCTTGAACCCATGTCCCCTGCATTGGCAGGTGGATTCTTAACCACTGTGCCACCAGGGAAGCCCATGATTAGTTCTTAATAAAAGTTTCAAAGTCCATCCTAGTCTGGGTGTTTTTATCTTCTGGAGCCTTGCTTTACGTGCCCTGGACTTGGCCCCACATGGGGGGTGGCAGGGTACTAAAAAGAGCTTTGGGCTGGAAGTGAGGTGGTCTCGCCCCACTGGAGCTGGTGCTGCCAGCTGTGGGAGCTGTCAGCCTCAGTTTCCCTGTCTACAAAATGGGACAAAGCTATGATCTAGCAAACTTCTCTCTGAGCAGTAGTTGCTGATAAACAAAACGCAGACAAGTCCAAACCCACAGGAAATGAACATTCAAATTAAAAATGTGCGAGGGAGAAGCAGCTGCTGTGCACAGAGGGATCAAGTTTTGCGCCCTGACTTGTGAGTTTGGGTACCAGGAACTGTAGTTCTAAAAGTTGCACCTCTTGCCAAGACTCATGCTTTGAATCACACATTCATTCAACACTCACTGAGCTGCCAGAACTTTGTTCACTCATTGTTAAAGCATCCAGAATTTACTGAGCACCTGCTACATGCTCTGCTAGACACCTGAGATTAGCAAAGAACAGAGAGGTACAATCCCGGCCCATGCAGAGGTAGAATTCAGCTTGGGAGACACTCATTAAACAACCAGGTGCACAGAGAGAGCCATGAAGGAGAAGTACAGGGTGGGGGGTCACAGGGGCCTGTACCTTTTGGGGCAAGTGGTCTGGAAGGGCTTCCCTGCGGACGGCTTCAAACTGCGGTCCACGGGAGTTAGAGGCTGAAGAGGGAAGAGCATTTCAGGCCAAGGGAAGAGGCTCTGAGAAGCAGTCGTCCTGATCTTCCCCATGGCTGCTCGAGAATCCAGATGGCCCTGGTGTCTGGAGCAGCACGGAGGCGCGAGTAAGCCCAGGGCGATGGGTCAGCTGCCCAACGGGGTGACGTTGTGTTTGGCAGCATCTACGCGCAGAAGCACAGCTGTCCTTTCTCCCCCGTCAGGGAAACCACGAGTCCTCAAGTGGCCCGCCAGCTGTCCCCAAGGGGAACTTGCCTGGCATCTGTGGGGAACGATAAGACACTTCACAAAATCAAGAGCGAGGTTTTCTTCAAGGGGAACATGGCTCCAGGAGAGCAGGGACTGGGTCGGGATTTGCTTTTGTTTGATCTGTTGATCAATGGTTGTCTGTAGATTGGTATTTTGTATTGCAGACTCTATTTTCATAGGTTAGCCAGAGCTGTGCAAAGGAAGGGGGAATTAGTATTCCTCGGTGCAAATGAATTGAGTGCTTAGGAATTCATTCCCTGGTGTGAAAAGGCTCAGTGAATGTTTGCATCTGGTATTTAAGAAGCACATGAGAATGTGGTTTGGGGAGATGGAGTGGTGATGCTTGCACGGTGTGCTGCTAGCTCAAGAGAAGAGGGAGGACGGATTGGCGTGGATTTTTTTTAATGCCTGTTTCAAAATTTTAAACTTTGTATAAGTGTATGACTTCGATATACAAAATCCCTGTAATCCTGAACCTCGGAAATAATCTCCACTGCTTGGTGTATGTTATTTCCAGATTTATCTGCCCAGTTACAAAAATTTACAGGGGTATTTAAAAGTATTACTTAATGAGAAATATGATCTTGACATCTGTAGATTTGTGTGACTTCTACCTCATAGTAAATCTCATCTCAGCAACACACACACACACACACACACTCACACACAAAAAGCAGCACGTGAGAAGAGGAAATGGTCAGGAGTCACGGTTGCCAGCAACTAAGGGAGATGCTAGCTCACTGAGGCAGTGGAGGCATGCGTTGGAAACGTCTGTTGTTGCTCATAGTATCCTTGGGGAAGCTGGAAAAGCAAGCTGCCCAGAACCAGTAGAGGTTGGGCAACCGACAGCACAGTCAGGGTCTCCCAGCGGGGGCTAATTGTAGCTCTTGCTGCCCCTGGAGCTGCTGTAACATTTCACTGGCATCTGAACCTTAGCGCTACTTCTTTATGACACAAAGCTGCTAAGTGACCAGGCCTGGGTCACTCTCCTGCATTCCAGGTGCAGATGAATGGCTGGGGGAGGGTCCGGCTCATTCCGCGCTGGTGGTGGAAGAGGGTTCCTGAGGCTAAGCTGAGAAGTCACAAAATCTTCCAAAGTCACCAAAGATAGGGGGTCCAGGGGTGTCACAGAATCCTGCAGGTCTAAAGAGAGCCACAGGGCCACAGCTACGGGAGGGAAAAGTCTTCCGGGCAACTTTCAGAGGGGCAGCCTGGCCTTAGTCAAGTTATTGAATCCTTGAACCTGTATGTTCTCACGTGTAGAATGGGTTGGTGTGGATTTAAGAGAGAATCTTTGTGTCTAGTGCCTGAATCGGTGCTAGTAAATTGCAGCTGCTGTTATCATTCGTCGTAGTGGAAGTAATGGTAACTTCACTCCACTGTTAATCGGAACAGTTATGTTCTCAAAGGAAGAAACTCAACATATGAAAATCTAGAGGAATTCAGAAGTTACCTCACGTATTTCTACAAACAGATTCCCTGCAGGGTGTTCCTTTAAATTTTGACCTCCCCAGTATACTTATCATAGGATTTAATTTATCAAAAATAAATAAAGGAATGAACAAATCTTATAGGCCCTCGTTAAATACTGTTGAAGACAGCAGTTCTTTTGCCGGAACTGACAGATCCATTTAGAGATCCCAGACTCGCTTCCTCACTGTGGAAGCCGTAAGAAAGGAAGAAGGAAGTTCATGGCCGCAGGGCAGGAGGCACCGCCCCCACACACAGCCCCGGGAGAGTTGGGCTGCACCACCACACCCTCTCCCCAGAAAAACAGACTCCCACAAACACAGAAGGCCTGGGTTAGAGCTGGAGGCCGTGGTATGCGGGTAAATGTTTCACAAGCAGTTCTTTGAAAAATGAAGGCCCAGGGACTTTCCTGGCGGTTCAATAGTTAGGACTCTGCGCTTCCACTGCTGGGGGCATGGGTTCGATCCCTGGTCGGGGAACTAAGATCTTGCAAGCCATGTAGCACAGCCAAAAAAAAAAAAAAACAAAAAAGAAGAAGGAAAAGGAGAAGAAGTAAAGAAAGAAAAATGAAAGCCCTGATATGTGGTATTTGCCAGTTTCCACAGTGCTGTATAAATATTTCCACCATGACCAGTTTTGAGCTACCAGTGGAGGAGTGGGGAGCCTGCTACTGTAGAGTATTTTCCACTATGTCTAGATACAATAGATGTAAATAACCTTAAGAGTACAGCATGTAGTGAAACAATTAGGAAGGGATGAGGTGTTTTTTTTTTAAAGCTCTTTATTGGAATATAATTGCTTTACACTCTTGTACCAGCTTTTGAGGTACACCAAAGTGAATCAGCTGTATTTATACATATATCCCCATAGCCCCTCCCTCCCAGGACTCCCTCCCACCCTCCCTATCCTGGCCCTCTAAGGCATCACCCATCATCGAGTTTAGGAAGGGATGAGTTTTGTTGATTACCTTTGATCTCACTGTAAGTCACTTAGTTGTGAGTTTATAGAATTTAATTTTTAATAATGGCTGTGGGTTTTTTAAATTTGTTTATCTTTTATTTTTCATTTATTTTTTGGCTGCGTTGGGTTTTCGTTGCTGTGCACAGGTTTTCTCTAGCTGTGGTGAGCGGGAGCTACTCTTTGTCATGGTGCACGGGCTTCCGTAGTTGTGGCACGTGGGCTCCTTAGTTGTGACACATGGGCTTAGTTGCTCCGCAGCATGTGGTATCTTCCCAGACCAGGGCTCAAACCCATGTCCCCTGCATTGGCAGGCGGATTCTTAACCACTGCACCACTAGGGAAGCCCAGTGGCTGTGTTTAACAACTTACTCACCAAGTTCCTGAAAAATTAACAACTGGCCCTTGCAAGCCAGCATGAGCCAGCTCCAGCATGCTACTGGCTTGGGAGGTTCTTGGAGTTCTTGGGGACCCCAGAGGACCCAGTGCAAATAGGCCCTCCCCCCAACAGCAGCTTCCCCTGCCCCCAGGCAGTCTCTAACAGGCCAGCCTTTTATTTGCTGTATTACCCATTTCCTCACCTGAAATGATGTCTTTAATGACTTATTAATTACAATTATTGATTTCATTTGTTTGTTTACCAACTAGAATGTGAGCTCTGTGAGAACAGAGGACTTTCTGGGGCAGTTCATTGCCAAATCCTCAGTGCTTAGAACACTGTGTGCATGTAGTTGGCCCTCAGTAACCACAGACTGATTGCATGAGCAGAGATAGGGCTAGAAGCCTTCGAGGGTTCAAATCCTGCCTCTGCTATGAGGTGCATCTTTTTTTTTATAATTGAAGTATAGTTGATTCACAATGTTGTGTTGGTTTCAGGTGTACAGCAAAGTGATGCAATTATATACACACACACACACACACACACATATATACATATATACTTTTTCAAATTCTTTTCCTTTATAGTTTATTAAAAGATATCACATATAGTTCCCTGTGCTATTCAGTAGGTCCTTGTCAGTTATCTATTTTACATATAGTAGTGTGTATATGTTAATCGCCAAAGGATGCCTCTTTCCTTGAGCCTCTTCATCTGTAAAAGAAAAGAGTTTGCGCAGAGACCCCCTAGGGTTCCCTTCAGCTATGAAAAGTCTCTGTGCCTGATAAAGGCATCCCTTCCCCACAGTGCAGCCGAACAGGGATTCTCAACTGAGCCTCCTCAAGGGTAAAAGCCAGTGCACTGGTTCTTAGGACCGTTGGTTTTATTCTTTTCCTCCGAGGGTAGCTTTTAACACTGAGTGCAACATGGCTTTCCTTGAGCTGCCCCAGCCCAGCCTCCTGGGCTGTGCAGAGAGAGAGAGCCCAGGCCCTTCCTGTTCAGGGGCAGCAGATATCCTGAGGCCTGTTGCACTTGCTGCTGGGTGAGATGCTCTAGGGTGAAGGAGGGAAGTCTGCCTGTGTGAGTCGTTCCAGCAAGATGGGGGCCCAGAACTCCACCTGGAACACAGAGCCCACTGGAGCCAAGTGGGGCAGCCGCAGGAGGCAGAACAGGGACCCTACCTGTCTCTTGCATCACGCTTTACATCTTAGGACAATGGGGTAAAAGACCAGTCCTTTCTTTCTTCCTTTATTTCTAGTCTCCTGTGGACTGGTCCTTTGGTCTTTTAGTAAAATACGGTAAACATGAAGTACTCTCAGTTTCTGTGCCTCCTCACGGAGAAATAAACAGCATGTGTCTGTAGCCACACTTTGAGACTCACAGTGGCTGGTGGAAACAGGTGTTTGAGTCCCTTCCCTTTGCAGGTGAGAACACAGGCTGGGCAGGGTTCCGGACCCTCCCTGGGTCCCTGAAGAGTGGAGGGAGGTGGTGAGGCCCATACCTCCATATCCCCTGGGGACAGGCTACCAGCGCTGTCCTGTGGAGTCATCCTCCTCCCTTCTCTGTTCCCTGTTTCCCTCGGGGCTGAGATGACTGAATCGAGCCTCCTCTTCCCTGGGAGGTTCTGGGAAAAGCAGGAACAGATAAACCCAGTCGCATCTTCTTCTGCATCTCATTGTCCTCCTCCGTCAGGTCGTCCCCCTCCGGGGCAGGCTAGAGATGGGCCGGGACCCTCCTTCCACTACTGCCTCTGGGTGCAGCTGGAGGCTTTCTCTGGTGCCCACAACCCCAGGGAGCAGCCGAGCCCCGCGTCCGTCAGCTTCAGGGCAGCGGCATAGGTTTTTCTGCCTTTCCCCGCATCGTTCCCTTCTCCTCCTGTGCTTGGCTCACACGCTGACATTCACATTTGCTTTCCCTGAGGGATGGGGCTTGGACGTGGACTGCGGTTCCAGTAGGGCTGTCTGGGTTCTGCGTGCCCTTCTGCAGATGGCAGACTCGGAGGGGGAACGATTCAGAAACCAGAGATATCATCAAATAGGAACAACTCACACTTACTGGGCACTTACTCACTCCAGACGCTGTTCTAGAAGCTTTACAGGAGTCCTGCCTTTTCATCACCCAGAAACCCTTTTTATAAATGAGGAAACGAAGCACAGAAAGATTTAGCCGTTTCCCAGGGCCACATGGTAGGGGAGAGATCTGGGGCTCAGATACAGGCGAGATGATGGGGCCCTTCACCAGGGCCGCACACTGCCTCCAGAAAGAAGACGGTAGAGCGAGCGAGGAGCCGGTGTAGCCCCCAGCCCAGCCCTCGCACTCAATGGATGGGGACACCCAGGCCCAGAGAGGGGTGAGGGCTTCCCTAAGGTCACAGGGGGCCTGCACTGGAGCCCAGGAATCCTACACGCCACCTTTGGCTCTGTCCTGGGGTTTTACCACCTTGGGTCTAGCATCAGAGTAACAATTACAAGGTAACATCACCAAGACCACTTATCTGCTGGTTCTGTGCTGCGGGGGTGCAGGGGGCGGGGGGCCTGTGAATACACCTGGGCGGGGATGTTGTGGGCGGCCCAGGCAGATCCCAGCAGCGCCCTCCACTGACACTGCTTGAGAAAGGTCTTGGGCATGGAGCCCTGGTTTTAGCCGGAAAAGCTCAGAAACTCTGCTCCCCTGCCAGCCCCCCATGCTGTAGAGAAACATGCTGGACGTCACATTTCCTGTTTGTGAGCCTGGATTGAGGTAGGGGGCAAGGGGAGTGCAGGGCCTTCCTTTCGGGAATTACAATAGTTGGAGGTGGAAAGAGCTGGAAGATTTTGCCTAAATGCTTCATTTTGTAGATACGCACATTGAGGGCACCCCACATATAAGAACCTGGCCTAAGTCATAGAGGGTGCTGGAATCACCCTGGTTTTTGGTATTTGGTTTGGTCTGGGTTTGTTTGTTTTCTTTTTGAGACAATGCAATCATTAGAATGTGTGAGCTGGCAGAGATGCAATCAGTGTCCTCGTTCACCTCCCCAGCTTGTGTAGGTGAGAAGCTGAGGCTGGGGTGGAAGTGGGTGGGGACGGGAGAATACTTTCTTTTTTTTTTTTTTTTTTAACTGTGTGATGCTTTATTGTATAAATGTTTCATCATATATTTAATAATTACCTTATTATTGAAAATGTGGTCCACTTAAGAAAATGTTGGGTTAGCCAAAATGTTCATTCAGGTTTTTCCATAACATCCTGCAGAAAAACGTGCACGGACTTTTTGGCCAACCCAGGATACTTTTTTAAATTAATTTTTATTGGATTATAGTTGATTTACAATGTTGTGTTAGTTTCCGCTGTACAGCAAAGTGACTCAGTTATATATATATAATACATATATCCCTTTGTTTTAGAGCACTTTCTTAAGATCCTAGAGCTAGCCACTGGCAGAGCCCTGAGGAGAACTCATTTTTGGAATCAACATACAACAAATAGCTTTGAATGCCACCTCTCAGTCTGATACTGGTTAACAAGGAACTTTCCATCTGGTGGGGAGGTGGATGGTCATCAAATAATCACGCATATTTGTCCAAAGAGCAGTCACTGCTGTCAAGGAAAAGAACAGGAAGCTACAGGGAAAATAAGACTCTTCCTAAGGGAAGTGACATCGTAGCTGAGAGAGACCTAAAGGACACGGAGGGAGGGGGTAAATGGATGTGAGGGCAGTGGGGAAGGATGTCCCAGACAGGGGGAAGAGCACGTGCAAAGGTCCCGAGGCAGGAAGCACCTCATTTTATAAATGAAAAAACTGAAGCCCAGCTGGGACGAAGTAGGAGAGTAGCATTGACATATATACGCTACCAAATGTAAAATAGATGGCTAGTGGCAAGCTGCTGCATAACACACAGAGATCAACTCCATGATTGGTGACTTAGAGGGGTGAGACAAGGAGGCTGGGAAGGACTCGCAGGAGGGAGGGGATATGGTGATATATGTATAAGTACAGCTGATTCACTTTGTTGTACAGCAGAAACTGGCACAAGGTGTAAAGCAATTATACGCCAATAAAGAGCTTAAAAAAAACAAAACCCAAAGCCCAGAGATTGGAGACCTATCTAGCTTTGTTCCCCCAAGAACCTTTCTCTCTCCGCACCCCCAAGTTCTTTAAAACTTTTTTAAAAGAAAGAGGCAGAAGATAAACAACTAAATAAAAAAACGAGTCAGTGGCAAAGCTGAAATTACTGGGACCCACCCGCCCTCTGCCTTCTGGCGGAGGGAGTTTTAGAAAACTGTCGTCTGGCTGTTTCTGAACTGTGGGACCTTGACTAAGAGAGTCAGCCTCTTTGAGCCCTTGTTTCTCTGCCTGTAAAATGGAACCCCCGCCTGCTGCGCTGTGGGTCCCGCACAGACTTCCCGGGAAGGGCTGCGTGCTGGCGGGTCCACGCGGGAGGCGGAGCCAGGGCACGGGGACTGCCGGCACCCAGCCCATGCCTGCTCCAGGGCCGGCCCTGGGCCCCAGGTCTGAAGGAGCCTCTCTGTCCGCCCCCACCGTTTGACTGTAATCCTATAGTCCGCCAGTCAGCATTGACCACACGTAGTACAAACGCCCCACCAAGACACACATGATTCTTGGACAGTGAACCAGGAAATGAAAGGAGGAAGCTTGGGAGCACGTATTACACATCCAGCATCTCAGTAGACACTTCACCCAAGCAGCACTGTTTAACCCTCGCAGCAGCCCTGCAAGGTGGGTGCCCTTCTGCCCCCTGGCTAGAGAAGGACACTGAGTCTCTAAAGGACTTGGCCTAAGGTCACAAACTCCGGGTGTAGGCCCAGCCAGCTTATCTTGGAGGCTGCCCTTGAGCCAGCCCTGAGCAGAGGGCCCAGGTGCCAGGAAGGTGGACCCAGGCGGCCTACCGCAGAGGGCACCCTGGCTGGCAGACATATTGGCTGCCCTTCAAACCAACAGGCTTTAAATCTTTGTTCAACATTCATCTGGGGTGGGGTGTGGCAGCGGGAAGTGGATTTGCAGTGAATGCAAATGGTGAGCAGCTCCTGGATTCCAAATTCATTCTACACAAGAACGTTTTCCAGAAGCAGAAGGGATAGAAATTCACTGACAAAAGTCACTTTCCCAGCTGCAGTAAGTTAATGTCCTGAAAAAACACTGGCTGTTCCCCATTTTTCTTTCTCTCTTCAGTTGGCGTTTGAGCTTTTCCAAGCCAGATGGCTTCTTGGGAGGCTTGTTAGAGGATTTGCTTCGGGTGTGTTTTTATTTGAAATTTATTTAAATATAGACAAGAACAACCAGTCTTAGAAAGGAGGACTACTCTGCCTGTCATTTACTTTGAGCAGCTTGGTGTGTCCTTTAGATGGCATCCTTGAACTTGGCACCTTTTATTAATTAAGTACAGAAAGTGTCACTTACATTTACATAAAAGACAGCAATGCATTTTGGGAAAGTATCAGAGAACCACTAGATTTATTTAATTAAATAGCTCTTTGTCTGTTCTTTTTTGGGGGCGGGGCACACTGATTGGCATGCAGGATCTTAGTTCCCAGGCCAGGGTTCTGCCAGGGATTGAACCCGCGCCCCCTGCAGTGGAAGCGTGGAGTCTTGACCACTGGACCGCCAGGGAAGCCCCCACTTTTTGTGTGGTTTTAAAAGTAATGTATTCTCATTGTAAAACATTTGAAACATGCAGAGAAGTGGAAAGAATAAAGTGATCACTCTGCCACAATCTCATCACACAGAATTCACAGCTATTACCGCTAGGTGAAGCTAGGTTTTGTTTTGTTTTGTTTTTTTGGTAAAATACAACATAAACCATCTTAACATGTTTTGAATGTACAATTCAGTAGCACTAAGTACATTTACATGTTGGACAACCATCACCAGTGTCCATCTCCAGCACTCTTCCATCATCTCCAACAGAAGCTCTGTACGCATTTCCCAGTCCTCACAGCCCCTGGTAACCGCTGCTCTACTTTCTGTCTCTATGAATTCGACGAGGTACCTCATCTAAGTAAAATTATACAATGTTTGTCCTTTTGTGTCTGGCTTATTTCACCGAGCATAAATGTTTTCAAGGTTTGTCCGTGTTGAAGCACGTGTCGGAATTTCATTCCTTTTTAAGGCCAAATAACATTCCATTGTGTGTCTAGACCACATTTGTTTATCCATTCACTCATAGATAGACATTTGAGTTGTCTCCACCTTTTTGGCTCTTGTGAATACTGCTGCTTGAACATCCGGATACAGGTATCTCTTTGAGTCCCTGCTTTCAGTTCTTTTGCGTATATGACCAGAAGGAGGATTGCTGAATCATATGGTAACTCTGTGTTTGATTTTTTGAGGAACTGCCCTGTTTGTCCAGTAATTCTGATGTATAAGATCCATAGGGTAAATCATAGTCTCTGTGCAATTTTGTTTCTGCTTTTCTCACTTAATTTTCCATTTTATCAGCTACTCCTCAACAACGGTTTTTAAAGATTGCATAATATTCCATTGCGTTGTCATACCACGTTTCCTTTCTCTCCATTCATTGATTTCTGGGTCACAGCAAAAGAGTTTGAAATATGATGATAAAATAAATAATGTGCTTCCAGTAAACAGCCTTATGTTCTGTTCATACTTGTTCTAGAAATACTCACGGAAGGGAAGTTGCTGCCGTCAAGAAATTCTTTACTTTCTCCTTGGGGATTCTTGGGGATCATCCAATTCAGTGGTTTTAAAAGTTCTTTGGGGCCAAGGAACCTTTACTACAAACAAAACAGCAAAGAGATAAAAGGAGAGATGATGTACAGGAGGGTGGATGGGGCTCAGAGTCCTGCCCTCTGTGTCTCTTAGGGACTTTGGGGAGATTCTGGGGTTTTTCTGGAACACAGTTTGGAAACCTCCAGGCTGATCCAGCACCTTTATTTTAACAAAGGGTGGACATCTTGAGAGAGGGAGGGACTTACCTGAGGTCAAGTTCATTTTTTTATTCATTCATATTTTTTCTCAACCCATAACACCTACTGCACGCATGTCAGCATCACTTAGGGAACTTCCAGACTCCAAAGCATAGATGTGCGGAGAGACCAGGACTGGAACCTCAGCGCCACGGTCCTCACTGGGCTCTGCTGGGGGTCTTCCCCTTCCAGCCTCTGCGTTTGCAGATGCTGGCTCTTCGAACCGAATGCCCTTCCCCACCCACCGGACTTCTACTCACCCTCTGAGGCCTGGTTCAAACGTAGCCCTTCCCTCTTTGAAGCCTGGCTGCACAGCCTGTGCACCATGGCTTAGTCCTTCCTCTGTGGCCCCAGAACACAACAGGGGCCTCCCTCCTCACTCACCCACTCACACATTTCTTTCTGTCTCGCATAATAGTTCATTGCTTCCAGGCCTGGCTCCCTGACTAGACAGTAAGCTCCTTAGCGAAGGAGTCTGTATAATCTCTGCATTCCCCACAGTACCAGGCATGGAGTGACTGCTTTGTGATTCTTTATTGGCTGGACTTGGGTCTAGTACAGCCCCATGTTTGGAGGATAAGAAAACCGAGGCCCAGATAGAGCCTGCAATCTATGGAAGCTCACACAGCCCCCCAGAGCAGTGCCAGACTGCCACCTGGGTGTCCTGAGGCTCAGCCCTTGGCACTGGCCAGCTGGCCAGGAGGGCAGCCAGCTGTCTACTCTGGGCAGAGAGCATTGGCCCCACTACCTTATCCCTGACTCCTGTAATACCAGGTTTTCTGAAATCCTGAGAGCTCTGCCTTGCTTATGATGCAGTGTACATGTTTGGATGCCTAGAATTTAAAGTAGATTCTAGTTTCATAACGTTTTATAAAGTGTAAAACTTCGGTGTATACCGTGTGGGATATTAGGTGAGTGCTACTTGGACCGAGCCAGTGCTGAGAAGCTGAGAAAGCAAGGCTAATAGGGACCGTCTGGAGGTGGGGCCAGCATCCTACCCAGAGGTGGCTGCTACAAGCCCTACTGTTATCCTAATTTGTGATCAACAACTGATGCTTTTCTAATTAGCACACTGGATGCTAAAAATAGTTTTTTTTTTAAACTGGGGAAATGGGTGCCTTGTTTATTATGATGAATGTTGTACAGCAGCTCACACTGCTGAAATCAAAGTAGTTACGATATTTCTGTATTTATGCTGTGTGGATGGGATAACGTAGCTTGTATTCACTCCCCACTGTTGGATGAAGATGGTATAGGGCCCCTTACCCCATCCCAGGCAAGAACTCTGGGTTCTGTGGGATAATGGGGGACAGAACCCAGCCTCTGGAATCCTAGCATCTGGCTCTGCAGGAGTTCTTAACCTTTATTGCGCTCCTTTATGGATGCCTTTGGCATCTGGGGGAAACTAAAGACTGCTTCTGGGAAAGTGTTAAATGTGAAAAAGAAAATGAATAGGATTATAGAGGGAATGACTCAAATTGAACTATAGTTATTAAAATACTGGGTTGGCCAAAAAGTTCGTTTGGGTTTTTCAGTAACATCTTATGGAAAAGCTGAGTGAACTTTATGGCCACCCCAATATTAATATTAGGGGTTGAATTTCAGCTCAACCAAACTGAGATGCTTCCTAATCTGTAAAATGGGGGTGATTCCACCAGTACCTACCTCTCAGGGAGCTTAGTGAGAATTGAATAATGAGTGTAAAGTGCTTAGAACCCAGCCCAGCATTCAAGAAACAGTAGCATTTGCTGCTGGTCCTGCTTTGCTATTTTATTTTTTCATAAATTTATTTATTTATTTATTTTATTGGCTGCGTTGGGTCTTTTTTGCTGTGCGCGGGCTTTCTTTAGTTATGGTGAGTGAGGGGCTACTCTTCGTTGTAGTGCATGGGCTCTTCATTGCCGTGGCTTCTCTTGTTGCGGAGCACGGGCTCTAGGCACGTGGGCTTCCGTAGTTGCAGCACATGGGCTCAATAGTTGTGGCTCAAGGGCTCTAAAGCGCAGGCTCAATAGTTGTGGTGCATGGGCTTAGTTGCTCTGCGGCATGTGGGATCTTCCTGGAGCAGGGATCGAACCCATGTCCCCTGCATTGGCAGGCGGATTCTTAACCACTGCGCCACCTAGAAAGCCCCTGCTTTGCTATTGTTGCTGTTGTTGTTGTTGTTGTTGTTGTTGTTGTTGTTATATAAGGTACAGATTCCTGTTGCTCAAGAGCTCACAATCTGGACTGGGATGTATATGATTATATGTAAGTAATTAAAGGTAGAAGTAAAGGTGCAGAAAAGAACCCTGGTACGGGGCCAAGGGGAGCTCAGAGGGAGTGAAGTGTCTTCCGGCTGAAAGAGCACCTGGTGGTAGCTAAGTTTTTGTGTCACCCAGACTCGGATTAGTTATGGTTCTGATCCTTAGCTTGAGCAAGAGATATCACCTTTCTGAGCCTCGGTTTCCCTTCCTGGAAAATGGGAATACCAGTAGAATCTACAGGGATCCTGTGAGCGCCATCTCCTTCCCTCCCATGATCAGCCAGTTAAATCGTGCATCCTTCATTGCCTTGAACCACATCCCCTTCCTGGTCTTTACAACCTCGCCCGCCCCTCCATCCCGGCCAGTCAGTCCCTAACTGGGGAGGAATCCAGTGAGTTGCCATCCCCACCATTGTCCCTGAGCTGGCGTGGTTGGCTCCATTACAGCCCCAGCAGGGTTGCAGAGCTGCTTAGCATGCTGTGTCCTCATCCCTGGTCAATGTCCTCTTCTAGTGCCCAAGGCATCTGCTCCTAACCTGGGTGGTTCTCATGCTGCAAGCCTGTCATGTTGTTATGAGAGACCTAGCTTCCTATTCCATAGGAAGGGGAAGCCATCGAAGGCAACACTCTGAGCTTCCTTCTCACTCCTTTCAAATTTAGCTGAATCTTCACCCATCTTTGACAGCTAAGAAGGAAAAAGTTTCTACAGGACACTGGAGAAATGTTCTTGCTTCCAGTTCATTTTCCTTTGTTCATTCAAGGCTCTCAATGAGGAGGAGTGTAAAGATTTTTATAGGGAAGAGGACAAACTAATATCTAGAGAATATCCTACTCTGTGTGAGATGGGCAGTGTATCAGTCAGGATGGAGTATGGTATGCTGCAGTAACAAACAACCCCTGAATTTAAGGGGCCAAACTCATAAAGGTGGTTTTTTGTTTGTTTGTTTTTTGCTTTGGGGTTTTTTTTGGCCACATCTCCCAGCTTGTGGAATCTTAGTTCCCCAACCAGGGATTGAACCCAGGCCCTCAGCAGTGATAGCATGGAGTCCTAACCACTGGACCACTAGGGGATTCCCTAAAGGTTTATTTCTTACTCTAGTTAATATGAGCATCTTGGGTCAGCTGGGGTCTGTGCTCTTCATTCAAGGAACCAGGCTGATGGAGCAGTTACCTCCTTGAATGTAGTTCATGGCAAAGAGAGAGTCCTGAGGGTCTTCCACTGGCAATTAAATGTTTGGGCCAGTTCACATCCTATCGGTCAGGCTAGTCACATGGCCCTACTCAACCACAAGGGGACCAGGAAATGAAAGCTTACCATGAAGGTGGAGAGCAGGAAATATGTAGTAAAACAGCCCAGGTGGGCTCCTCCTTTCTTTGTCTAGCATGCTAAATCAGCTCTGCAAGCTGAGATAACCAGGCTGTGGCACAGACCGAGCAGGCTGTAGGCTCTCCTTTGTGAGTGCCAGGAAACCACACCCAGAGAGGAAAAACCCCAAAGGCACTTTCTCAGCCCCAAGTGCTAAGCAGAGGAACAGAAAGGCACCTGCAGCTGCCAGCCTCTCTGGGGGAATAAAAAGCACAAGCTCAGTGAAGAAGGGAGCAGCCTTGAAGAGGGCAGGTGGATACCTGCTGGGAGTTCCAGGTGCTAAACGCACAGAAAAGGCAGAGACAACAGTGTTGAACTGGGGTTCGCAGGGAAGGCAGAGGCGACAGTGTTAAACTGGGGTTTGCAAACTACATTCGCCATCACAGACCCATATGATGTTTTGTAAGTGTGGCACATATTTGGGTGTTTTTGCTCCATTTCTGAGCTATTTGATGTTCGTGAGAGGGATATTCTTTCTGAACTGGACGCCTCACTTGTCTCCAGTCCACACACAATGCTCCCCTTTTCCCAGTGGCATTTCTATGTCCTATCGTGGCATCCAAAATCATTCAAGAGCAGTGAGTGTAGAAGGGGGAGGGAAGGACAGAGATGTGGCCACCCTTGGCAGAGGCTTTTGGGGTTTCCTTGGGCAAAAATAAGGAAACTCTGGAAGAAGACCGTTGACTGCAGCCCTCAGCCCCTTCCCTGAGCCCTTGATTTTCCGTGTGTGGCTAACAGGCATCTCATCCTGGAGAGATGCCAGACACCTGGGTACCAGCCCCAGCCTCCTCACTTCATTGCTGAGTGGCCCTAGGTAAGTTATTTCCCTGCCTTGGTGCCTCAGTTTTTTTTTTATCTATGAAATGAAGCAGCTCAGAAGACTGAGGCCAGGCTTGAAAGGAGAGTGACCCTGGGTGGTAGCCACATGGGTGAGGAGGCAGATGAGATTGCTCTCTGAGTCCTCCAGAAGTCCATGGAGCCCAGAGTAAGGGGATGACTCACTGCTGTCACAGGACACTCACCTCAGTTGCAGGATGTATGTGATGGCGTGAGAGTTGATCCTGGCCTCCACTTCCGACTAGACTGAACTCCATGGGAGAGAGGCATATTGGCTAATCCTTGTAGACCTCGCACTTGTTAGGTACCAATGTTGGTATTAAATATTTATTTAAGGAATGAATGAATGAACAAACAAACATACCCTTCCCTTCAACTCTGAATCAGTGATTTGCAGACTTCCTTTGGGACAGGAGGAAGTTGAAGAAATTCTTGGCTCTGCCCAAATCCAGCTTCCCACCTCGGGGAGGTCACCAGACTCCTCTTCTGTACGTGGGGACCCATCCTGCCTCACAGGCTGTGTCAGAGGCTCCAGCGAGCGGGAGGAGTCAGAAATGCCCTGTGCAAAGGAAGGGCTGGTTGTTTTTAGGACACAAAGACGTGTCCCTCTTTGGGGACACAGAGCGGGTGGTGCCAGAGCCTGTGAGGTGGAGAGTTCTGGAACAATCATCATTAGGGAATGGAGTAGCTACCATCTATTGGGCACTTATTCCAACATCAGGCCTTATGCCAAGCACTTGATGTGCCCTATCTCATTTAGGATGGTCTACGAGAGACATTGTTATTCTCATTTTATAGAGGAGAGAAACCAAGTCCCAGAAGGTCAAGTGACTTACCTAAGGCCACACATTTAATTAACACCCAGGCTGGGCTCACTCAAGTGCAAGCTCTAACCTCTATGCTATACAGCCTCCTGCCACTACAATGAGGTGGGGACAGTGCTTGTCTCAGGAACCAGTGATAATAATACAAGTTGCCTTTTCCTAACTACCTACGACGTACCAGGAACTTTACAGATGTCATTGTTCATCCTTTCAACAACTCAAGGAGGAAGGAATTATTATCCCTATTTTACAGATGAGTAAACCGAGGCTCAGAATGTCAAGTGACTTTTCCAGGGCCACACAGAAAGAAAGTTGGGGGAGGGGTGGAATTTGAACTCCGGCCTGGCTCACTCCCTAACAGGCAGAGAAAAAGTCATCTCCATTGTGGGCTCCGTTAAGAGGCTTTTTTGGTTTTGTAGCTGTTGTTGTTTTTTAGCTTCCCCACTAGAGTTCCTGCAGCCTCATCATTAGAGATTACTTCTTGGAAGGCCTTTTATGCTCAAATCAACTTATAAGAAAAAAAAAATCTAGTGGAGGGGGAAAAAAAATGCCCAAGACAAAACAACCTCCGGATTTTTCGGTGCATTCTTAGACACTTAATACCTCCCAGCCTGCACAGGGGAAGCAGGGTGAGCTGAGATGATCCCAGCCGCAGGCGCTATGGGGACAGGGTGGGCGTGGGGGTGGGGGCAGAAATGCACACGAGGCCCTCGGCTTGTAGCACCTCTTATAGTACAAGCAGCTGCAGGAAAGAGTCTGGCTGCTGGAGGGGGGATCCTAAGGACTGTTTGACAGTAAACACAAGCCCTGCATCCTAGGGGGTCCGAGGGGACTTCACTGAACCCTCCTTTTTTATTGAACCGTTTTTTTCCCCCAAACCTGCACACCTTTGAGAGTGAAAGGGGGCACTAAAACATTGACCCGAAAACTGATCCACCACAAGTATAAATAAGAGCTGTCCTAGGAAAAGCACCTTGATTTTACAGGCTCTGGGAAACTACCTACACCAGGAGGGGTTGCTGTGAAAAGGCAAGGCCCAGATGGCAAAAAATAGGATGGTAAAACAAAACAGAAGAACAGGACTTGGGGTAGAGAGGAGTAGTGACTTCTGCCGGGGGACGCCTGTGCAGCCCTGGCTCTGTGCCAACCCCAGCCTGGTTAACACCATGGCAGTAGCTGAGGTCTGCAGAGAGCACTTGGCATTTGTGGGCACCTGTGTCCCTCCCAGCAGACCTGGGCTTGACAAGTGCGGAGAATGGATGTGATTCATTCTGCGCCCATCCCAGTCCCAACAGTCCCAGGGCTGAGTAAATGCCCTCCAAGTGTTTACTGATGGTATAAACGCCTGCGGGCATGGCTTTCCTGAAGTGTGCCAGGGAAGACGATGTTTACCTTGGAGAGGAAGGAGTCAGGGGTCCTGTCTCTGTGGAGCTGCTGGGGTGGGTGGGAAAGGCAAAGCTACACGGACAGATGGAACTTATTCGTTCTGCGACCTTGTCTGCGTTATTTAACGCCTGAGCCTCGGATTCCGTTTGGGAAATGGCGGGCTCATTACTGGTTGTAGAAAGGATTAAACGAGATGGTGTTTGCAAATGAAAGGCAGCCCTTATTATCAATAATAACATTCTCGGGAGCAGATCGCAGCTTCACACTTGAAGAGATGTGTTTCACAATCAGAATAGTCCAGAGATGAAGCAGACTACTTGGGTAGGTGGTGAGTTCCCTGTCGCTAGAAGGCTTCAGGCCGAGGCTGTCTGGTATGGGTGCTGTAAATGGTATGACCACCTCTGGGAGGGAGGCTGGGCTGGCAGGACACCGGGAGAGGAGAGCTGATACATTACCACTGGCGTAAAAGCCTGAGGGACTTGAACTCGTTTGGATGAGAGTGACTTGTTTATGTCACTCTTCCGGAAGACTGTGCTGTCGGCCAGCCAGGGGAGCACATGGGGGCAGGGCTAGGACTCGGAACTGGCCCCTTGAGAGGGGGGATCTGCTTTTAGGAGGGAGAACAGGAAACAGGCAGAGGCCCCTGAAAACGTTCACTTCTTCCCACATGAAACGGCCCCTTGCGGGTCCCAGGGCCTCCCGTGTTGGCTGAGGGGGAAGGAGGCTTCTTTAGAACTTGACTGCTCAGCTGTTCTGATGGGAACCAGGTAGAGTTTTGGATTCGGCACACGGCACACCTATTGGCTTGGGCTCCTGGTTCCCTCCCCAGAGAGCCCTCCCCCCACCCAAAGGCTGTGATCTCGCCTCAGACTCTGGTCTCTGGGGCCTCATCACATGCTCTGATGCATCAGCTGCTCCTCTGTGGCTGGGCACAAGGGGTGCCGTGAGCCCCCAGAGCTGGCATGCGAGGCAGAGTCAGACACCGGCCCCACCTTTTCATCTGATTGGGGAGGGGGCGTGGGAAACAGCGAGGCACACACAAGGAGTTGCTCAGAGTTGGAGGCACTGCGGGGAGCAGGACCTCCGTCTGTCTCTGTCTGTCACCACCTCTTTGCTTGCCTGGCAGTTCCACTCCCTGGGATTCCGAGAGCAGCACCCCCGCCTGGGGAGCATGGCCCTCCCTCTGCAGCCTTCCCTCTTCCGGGGGCAAGTGGAGCCAGAGGCGGCCCGAGGAGTGTCCCGGCGGGTGGAGTTGAGAATTCAGATGGGGCTTCTCCCAGCATCCTCTGCAACTTTTGCACCTGGCTCTCCTCCTGCCTCTCAGCTCTGCCCCTCGGGTTTCAGGGTGGTGCCCACAAAGGACGCTCCGCTCTGCTCTCGAGGCTCCCCCTCTCAGTGCACGGCGGACCTGCCCGCTCTTGCCTGCACGCTGGCAGCTCCCAAGTCAGGCTCTGCCCAGGCTCCCTATCTATACCATTACTGAGCTGGCTTCTGCGGGTTCCTCAAACGCAACACTTCTAGCACACAACTGACCAACCCCCCCATCTCCCATCCCCTCCACTCCATTTTTCAGTCAACCATCCACTGTCCTACTTCAACCAGAAATCTGCGAACGGGCTCAGTTTCTGGATCACCTGCAGACCTCTTGCAGACAGAGTCCTAGGCCACACCCTGGGCACCCTGATTCGTGAGGGCTGCGAGGGCCTGATGCTCTGCATTTCTAACAAGCTCCCAGGTGGTGCTGCCGCTGCTGCTGGTGGGTCGATCCACACTCTGCGTCGCGCTGAACTAGACTCATCTCCGTCTCGCTCCCTTCATCCCATCGCTCACTGTTATTCTCGCTGTTGTTATTGCCATGGTTAACATTTGTGGAACACGTAGGTGCCAAGCACCGTACCAGGCATGCGTTTTAGCCTGCGAAGAGGTACTGAGCGCCAGGTGCTATAATAGACATCTCTACGTCAGTACAAAACATACAAAAGTATCTGCCCATAGAGTTGACATTCTGGTCGGGGAAGAAAGCAGTTTAAAGGAAGAATTAGGAAACTCCTAAAGGAAAGTAATTTTAAATCTGGGACAGTCTCTCCAAGAAGGTGACATCGAAGCAAGTTTTGAAAGAGAATTTAGGTCATGGAACCCAAGGTCTCAGGATGTCACTTCTTTCTCATCTTCCAGCTCACCCCATGGCATTAGCTCTCCACTCTTTCCCCTGGACATTGGCCAGCAGCCTCCTAGCTGGGCTCCCTGGCTGAAGGTGTAACTTTTCCCACCCACCCTCACCCTGCAGGCAAAGAATTCTTCTGAAAAGCGAATCATGTAACTCTCTTTGCCTAATGGCATTCAAGGATTCCCCAGTACCTTCAAGAGGAAATGCAGATTCCTCAGGTTCAAGGCTGGTGGTGATAAGATTCTGCACTTCTCTGCCCTCTGCCCCCCCTCCCCCCCCACACTTCAGCTGCTCTGGATTGGAGCTTGTCAGCTTCCCGCTTTGTACCCCCAGATTACCAGCCGACCCATGCTGTCATTTTTGCACAAGGGGAAGCGCCTCCTGCCTGTCTTGGTGGCAGCCGCCCTCCCACCCCATCCTCCCCCCAGAGATGCTCTTTAGCACCCGTCCTCTCCCTCCTCTCAATCTTCAAACCCTCTTCCCTTTGGCTTTGTCTCATCAGGGGTTTCCCATCGTCAGCAGAGTTCGCAGGAGTATTTCCCTTTTTTTCCACGGCCTGACTGGACCCTCTCTCCAGCCCTTCCCAAGGCAAGCTGCTGGCAGGAGGGCCTCGCACTCACTAACGTCACTTCCGCACCTGGGGTTCTCTCCTTGACCCACTGCAATCTGGTACCCAGCTCCAAGCTTCCACGGGTTCTTGATGCCAGCTGCCCCGGGAGCCCCCCTCTTCTTTCACATCCTTCCCCTCCCGGGGTGATCTTATCTACACACATCTCTATGATGCCCAGAGCTGAGTACTGACAGCCCTGCAGCATCTCTACTGGGCACCCGACAGAGCCTGTCCCAGAGAGGCATTTCTCTTCTTCCTATAATCCTGATCAGATAGACATGCTGTAAGGATTCCATCCACTCTCCCGTTTCTCAAGACCACCTCCACCTCCCCGCCTGCCTCCAACCTTTTGCTGTCAACTCTGTAATCATATTCAGGGTGGTTCTGAGAGTGTTTACAGACGCCCAACCAATAGCTATTTGGATAACGGTCTCTAGTGGGTGAACTGGGTGTTCCAGAAAGATGTGTTCAAGTCCTCACCCCCAGTGCCTGTGAATATGAGTTTTTTGGGAAAAAGATTCTTTGCGGATGACTCAAGCTAAGATGAGGTCATACTGGATTTGGGTGGGCTCCAATCCAGTGACTGGTGTCCTTATAAGAAGAGGGAAACTTGGACACAGACACACACGGAGGACACTGTGTGACAATGTAGACAGCATTGCGCTTTGTTGCCACAAGGAACGCCAAGGGTTGCTGGCAACCACCAGAAGCTAGGAGAGAGGCATGATGGAGTCTCCCTCATGACCTTCAGAAGGAACCAGCTCTGCCGACACCTTGACTTTGGAATTCTGGCCTCCAGAACTGTGAGAGAATAAACTTCCGTTGTGTTAAGCCACTCAGTTTGTGGTACTTTCTTACGGAAGCCCTAGCAAGCCAATACACCGCCCATCTGTCCATCCATCCACCACCCTCAGGACCTCCTCTGTACTGGACCCTGTGTGAGGACCACCAGGGACCTTGAGTTAAAGCAGGGCTCCCTCCTGCCCTTGAGAGCTTGCACGTGGAGGGCGAGATGGACATGTGTACAGCAACCTGTGCTCCAAGCAGGTCACACAAGTGCAGTAGGAATTCAGAAGAGAGAATCAGCTCCAGCCGGGAAGCAGATCTTGGAGGAGGTGACTTTGAGCTCTGAAGGCTACACATTCATCAGCCAGGTTTGCAGAGCAAGTGAGAACAGGCTCTTCACAGCCACCGAGCCCACGTGGGTCCCCGCCAAGGAGCCACAGGGATCCTGGGAAAGTTCCGCTTCAGCTTGGTCAGGGCCCACATGGGGTGTGAGGCCCAGATGGGAAAAGAATGTGCCTGGGGCCATGTGGCCTGTGGAACCAGGTTATTGGATGTAGAAAGCACTTTCTTGGGTTTTCTTTTATCTGGTTGTATTATTGGTGTTGACTTCCGTTTTTAAAAGATTTTCTTCACTGCAAACTGCCCCCTTCCACAGGCTCTTTGAAAAGAAATGCTTCTGGGGCTGGGCCGGGTGGGGGCAGGCCTGTCCATCCTCCTTCGCCGTCGCTGGAGTCCTCACCCCGGCCCTGCAGGGAGCCAAGGTGGGAGACGTTTCTCTGTGGCCCTGCCAGACTCGGAGTTCTCTCTCTAGAAAAGCTGGTTTCCCCTCCCTTTGCTTGGCTGACTTTCTCTGTCTCGGGGCCAGATTTGTGCCCCATTTCCTCTTTCCTTTCACTGGTGTGTTTGGGGCCTTGCTTTGGAGGGTTCAGTGGGGCTCCTGAGTGGGCTGGAAGTTCTGTGGCATCGTGGCCCCCGCCTCTGAAAGCCAAAGCTGGTTGGTTCATACGATGACCACACAGGACCTCCTGAGGGGACCAGGCCTGAGCAGAAGAGAATTTACAATCCTGAAGGGTGAGGCTCCTTACCTCCCCCAGCAGGTGAGTTTTCTAGCCTGTCTTCAGAGAGAAGGAAGAGAGGGGTGAGGGCCTGTGCAGACTCACATGCCAGGTCCCTGGGAGGCAGGAGGAGCCCATCTGAAAAGGTCCAGGCACATCACCTCCTCCATGAAGCCTTCTGAGTTTCCCCCAGTCAGATTTCTATAGGAGCCCAATTCACAGCTGTACCCCTAGATTCAGGCTCAGGTAGGGCAGAGTGGACCTGGGAGGGACCCCGCACTCCACAGATGAGAAAACAGAGGCACGGAGAAGGGAACTGGACATGCCTGTATCACACAGGCTGGTGATGGTGGAGCAGGGGTTCAAATAGTACTTTTAGCTTCTGGTACAAAATGATTTCCCCTAAAAAAGGAGTCATCTATGGCCAATATATCACATTCCTTAATCAGAGAAGTGCTGTTTAGGCGCAGTGTTTTGTTTTGTTTTGTTTTCTCTTTTAAAAATCTGATTTCAATCTGATTCAGGCAGAAGTTCCCCAGTTTACCGCAGACCCCATCACTCCCTATTGCATTATACCTGGTCAAATTCACACACTTCCGCTGCCCGCCTGGCTCCTGGCTTTCACTCAGCGTTCATTCAACAAATGAACCTATTGAGCATCTAATAGGTGCCCGGTACTGTTCCAGGTACTGGGAAAGCCCAGAAGTGACCAGGACAGAAGTCCCCCCGCCATAGTGTCTGGGTTCCAGTGGCATTTGGTTCACATCCCCTTCCTTCTTCTGTATCCATGAGCATCCCCAGCTTGGTCTGGCTTCACCACCATCAGGGGTATAAGAGGTTAAGGTGCGACAGAATCACAGAACCCCACACTTGTCTTCCAGTCCAGACTGGATGACTCAGACCATACAACTCCGGAAGGGTCTTACTTTATCTTCAGTTCCCTTCCTTATAACTTGGGACTGGAATCCTACGTACCCTCCTCGGGTTGTGTAAAAGTTATATGGGTCGTTGTAGACAGAAATGGGTTGTTAACAGGGCGTGATTGTGACCTTGAGAGACGCTGAGCTTCTCACGTGTTCAGGAGGCAGTTCTGTTCTGAGGCAGGGCACTGGCCTACCTGGCTTCAAGATTCTCTCCACTCAGGGAGGGTTGAGAATTCTAGGGTGGGCGAGGGCACCCATCGCCCAATTGTGGTAAGAACAACCGGGTGCCTCTTTTACACCTCCTTCTGGGGTCATGAGCCTGAGGAAGTGGTGAGAGGAACCAAGGGAGGGGGGAGGGAGAGGGGAGCCTCCTCGGTTGGGGAAATCCTCCACCCACCCGTGTTGGGAGCTCAGGCCCAGCCTGTCATCGTACCTAGACCTTGCCCCTTGGTGGGAGCTGCTCACACCTTCCAAGCTGTCAACAAAACCAGCATCTTCCTTCTCTAGAAAGACTCCGACCTACAGCAAGAAGAACCGAGGTTAGCCCCAGGGAGGGACTTCCTGGTGCGCGGGGGATCCCTGAGGCTCAGGATAGACGCTTGTAGAGGCAGAGGGCGCTCTCTAGCATGGCTTTGGGGGAGTCTCTCCCGGAGTCAGGTGGCATAGAGGCACATCTCAAGACGGTTTGCTATGTGTTGCTTGGAAAGAGTCACCATGATTTCATTTTTCCAGCCCTTCTCAAGGAAATAGATGTACAGGTGCAGACTCTCCTGACTGCAGTTATTTATTGCATGGGCTTCTGCTAAGGTCATTTGAGCGCTGATACTCACAGGTGTGTGGCAATACTTAACGGGAATGGAAACATTGGGTCGGAACCTCTCCTTCCCCACTTTTCCCTCACCTGCAGGAATGCATGGTCAAAATTTTTGTTTGAGACGTAAAATCGAGGGAACGACAACCTTGGGTTCATTGAACACTGGAGACTATCAGGAATTGAGAACCTCCAGCACTTTTTAAGAAGTATCTCCTTAATTCTTGCAATAATGGGTAATATGTGTATCTATACCCTTACCGTGTGCCTGCTACCATCCCACTGCTACTATTCCCATTTTACAGCTGTGGAAATAGAGACACAGAGAAGTTATATAAATTGCCCAGGATTGCACAGCATATGGGGCAGAGCGGGAACTCAAACCCAGGTAGCCTGGGCCCAGAGTCCACGTTCAGGACCACCAGGCTCTAAGCTCCTCGCCCACCCTGATTATCCCCAACACGCAGAAGAGGAAGCCAACCAAACTGCTCCATCACTTACAAGCATCAGAGAGAACGTCCTCTGAAACTGCCCTCAACGCATTTAGGATTAAACAAACAGTAAGAGTCAGCAACCTTTGTGTCTGTAGCAGTTTTTTTGCCAAGAACACTTCATCCTCACACTCCCACAGAGGTAAGCAGGGTGGGGATCTAGACCTTCGTGTTTCCCGGCTGGAAGGGGTCTGGGACGGGAAGCCAGGGTCCCCACACCTGGGCTGCCGCTACGTTGGCCACAGCTCTGAGGTTGTGCGATCCTCTGGTTTGGTGTGTGGCAGAGGGACAGGCACTGAATCTGGCTGTCGTCTGACAGGCCGTGGACTGTCAGGGCTGGAAGGGGCCCTGGTGACCATCGAGTGATGAGATTAGTTGGGAACCACGCGGAGCTCTTACCTGGACAGCCTCTGGCCTCCTTTGATCAGCAGAGCGATGTGGCCTGAGGCTCACTTGCTCCAGTTCCCTGCCTCTCAATTAAAAAGTGACCACAAGTATGTGCTCCCTTGTTTTGAGAGTCTGTGCGTCAGGGAAGGAGGACGGTCACGTGGGATCTGCTGGAAGTTGAATTTTCTGCCTTCCATGTTTGCACGCTCTGTCGAGCTGTGGTTAACCAACCTGGAGCCTCTGACTCCGCCGAGGTGTAGTGTCCCCCGGAGGCAGCTCGGGAGGAAGGGCAGCATCAGACCCACCAGCTGGTGACCTCCCTCCCTCCCCTGACCACTGGGTGGGGGAGCCTGAGGACCCACTGAGATAAAGGAGAGAGGCTGCTTTGTAAACCGTAAAGTGGGAGACCTATATGATCGGTGCTTGCTTGTCGAAAGGACCAGCTTATCTTAGCCCAGCTACCTTAACCTCCAAACACTGTCATCTCTCCCTTCTCCGCTGACCACAGTCCAGATGCTTGGACCATTTAATGCAACAGATCTTCCCTGAGTCCACAGTGAGATGCTGCATGGCACTCGGTACTGGGACGTCAAACCCAAGAGAAGGAAACTGCAGGTCTATCCGTGACCCTGTGCCCAGAGAGCCAGAGTCAGGGGAAGACAGAATGCCCAAGAGAAGGCAGTTTCCAGCAAGATGGTTTCTATTCATTTTTGCTCTTAATATACACAGAGAAAAGGCACATCCGTGATGAATTTTCACAAAATGGACACTGTGTAACCACTACCCAGCTCAAGAATCAACATGACCAGCGCCCTAGGAACTCCCCCAGGGCCCCTTCCCAGTCTCTACCACCCCCGCTCTGACTCCTAGCACCATGGGTTGGTTTTGCCCAGTTTTGAATTTCAATAGATAGAATTATCCAGGGCTTCTTTCGCTCCGTGCTGTGTGTGTGAGGTTCATCCTGCTGATGTCAGTGGCTGATCCACACGGACTCCCACGCTTGATCACACCTGATCTGTCTGACGGTGGGCCGTGGGGTCGTTTCCAGTTTTTGGTGCACTGTGAATGTTCTAGTCTGTGTCTCTGGGTGAGCTTGTGTGCACTTTCTTTGGGGTATAGACCTGGGGTGGAATGACTGGGTCGTAAGAAGTGGTTGGTTCCGCTGTGATAGATGCCAGCAGGAAGGATGAGTCCATAGTTAAGCAGGACTTTCAGACCCTAAAGATTGCGGTCCACTAGCGCACGCCCCCAGAGGAGGGGGCCGTGAGATTTCCTCTGGGGAACAGGAGGAAGAGGCTGGATTAGGCATCCCTCGGAGGCTGGGGGGTGGGGCAGTCCTTGGCCCCTTTCTGTCCGGTTTCGGTCCCCTTTCCTTAGTCTGTGGTTTCCAGTCTGTACTCCCAGGGAGGTGTCCGGGGGTTCTTGGGAGGGATGGGTTAGGGGGGCTTTAAGCTTCATTTCCCTGCATCAGCCACAGCCCCGTGTCCTCTGTTTCACATAGTGGGGTTCTGAGAATGACCTCGTGTTTTTTTTTAAAAAAAAAAAGCTTTCGCCGTTTCAACATTTGAAAGTCCACCACTGTGAGGTCCCTTCCAGCTGGAAAGTTCTATTTTGGGAGCAGGAGGTGGGTGCGGGAAGGGTTAAGCATTATTCTGCCAAAGAGCAGTGTTGGGCCTCCGTGACCTTTTAAAGTTCTTATAGCTGGGCTTGCAATGCGGGTGATCTCAGAACATTCTATAAAAATAGTGCTCAAACAAAAAAACTTCCCAAGCCTAAAGGATGTGGATGAGAGTCTCGATGTGGAGGAACGTTTAGATAGCCGTTCAGCAGGAGTCTTGAGGACTCTCTGCTTCAGCCACGCTCTCCATTTTTTTTTTTTTTTCTTCTTTTTTAATTCTCCACCGGCTGTTCCTGGCAGTCGTCACTTGCAGTTGTTTGGGTTCAGAACGGTTCTCATTTTCAACCAGGAGCAGGTGACGCAGATGGCCTGTATCTCTCCCAAGGGTGGCGGCCTTCCCTCCTCCAACACCAGGCCTAGTTTGGACCTGTAGTGCTGCTTGGTGAGGGAGGCTGGGCCATTCCTGGGCGCAGAGAGGAACATCTCTGCCTTGGCACGCAGCTCTGAGTCAACAGGCCTGATGAACGGCCCACTTCCCAGGGCCAGCAAGGAACAAAGACCTGGCTGCTGGATCGTCTGCCCCCCTCTTCCTGAAACAGCTGTTTGTTCTTTTGACAGGAGCTGGAACGCAGCACCTTCCCTTCCTCTCAGCCCGGCCTCCTTCTGCAGAACAGAGCTCAATAGAACTTTGTTGTTTTTTGCCTTTTACTCTGGGGGGAGAGAAGCAGACGATGAGGTACGTGACACGCTGAAATGATTTACCTTTGCCTTGACGGAGTCCCTGGGGGTTTTGTGAGCAGCTGTGGCATGGGTGCACCTGGGGGAGGAACCGTGCTCTCCCCCTAACTTCTCGCTGGCCCCCTCGATAGTTCTGGAAGAAGACAAAGTCCTTCTCTCCCCGCTGCCGGATCTAGAAGCTGGTGCTGGCGGGATGCTGGCTTTAGTTAGCTGCCCCTGGCAGGAGCTTACAGGGCATGGCTGTGGCCTGGGATTTTCTGTGCAGGACTTAAAGCGCCACTGCAGGGGCAGGAGGCTGTCCTGGGGCCCGGGGCCTGCATTGTGGGTGGATGCAGAACCCTCTCAGGCCAGCGCTGGTCCTTCATTTACCTCTCCTTACTTTTCTTGGAAAAACTCTTGCACAGTGATTTCTGGGCCAGGCAACAAGAAAAAGCTGGCTGAATCCAGGCTTCAGATTTCCTGAAGGGGATTCAAGAAAGGGCACTATAAGATGTCCCTCCGAGAACAGGTTGTTCTGTCTGTGATGGCTGGAACGACAGCTAATAGTATATTTAGTCTGAGGCTTGACTCTTAGTTTCCTCCATGTGTGTTTACTTTGACCCTTATAATGAAAAACTTAACTGGAAACAGCCTTCCATGCACTTTTTCTCCCCATGAATTATACCATGCTTCTTCCAACAGGGAGCATTTCCCCGTAATGCCCACCAGTTTAGAGAGGTTTTAGGATAAAGCAGCATTCTCCTTCCTCACCCCCCAGCACCACCCCCCTGCCAAGAGCTGAGAGGCAGAGGGTCTGCTTTTCAAACACAGCATCCCCCTGTGGGTGAGCCCAGTGATCTCAGCCTTTGCTAAAGCTCAGTTTCCTCAGCTAAAAAGCCACCACGCTGACCAGGATGAGGGATGAACAGGATGGAGTGAGTGAGGAAGGCTCACACACCAGGTGCACAGGAGGCACCTGGAAATGGCAGAGGAGTTGAGCCAATGCTCACCAGCTGGTCCAAGGAGAAGCTAGCCCCTCAGTGAGTCTAGCCTGTGATTGGCTAGCTTTGGGTCAGTTGCTAAGTGGTAATCATGAAAGGCAAATTGAGAGGATGTCACAAAGAGACCTGGGTGATTCGTCCATGGGGCAGCCTGCATGTTTACTGAGAACAAAAGAGTTAAAACGGTGCGCACTGGAGGCCAACTGTCTGGACCTGAATCCTGGTCCCACTACTTTATGCTGTGTGACATTGGGCAAGTCACTTAACTTTTCTGAGCCTCCATTTTCATATCTGTAAAATGAGGGTACTCCTAGAGTGACTTCACAGGGTCGTTGTGAGGCTTCCAGGAGAGACTGCTGGTAGAGCGTTTAGCCTGGGGCCCGGCCTGGTTCAGTTGGGGAGCATCCAAGTTTTGCGGGGCCAGAAGCGTTTTCAACTTTCAGGGCCGGCTTTAAGAAAAAGAAAGCAAAATTGCAAATATAGTATTAGGATGGACGTGAATGCAGTCATCCCTTGGTATGCACAGGGGATTGGTTCCAGGACGCCCATGGATACCAAAATCAAAAGATGCTCAAGTCCCTTACATAAAACATAAATCCACAGTATTTGCATATAACCTACACACATCCTCCCGTTTACTTTAAATCACCTCTAGATTACTTACAATACTGAGTGCAATGTAAACGTTATGTAAATAGTTGCCTGTAAGCAGCAAATTCATTTTGCTTTTGAGAACTTTCTGGAATTTTTTGTTTTTTTCATAGTTTTGATCCGTGGTTAGTTGAATCTGAGGATGTGAAACCCATGGATACGGAAGGCTGACTGTATTTAGAATATGAGGAGACATCCCAACATATAACAAAAACTGACAAATACTCTAAAAGGACAAAATCCAGAAAACAACATTATAATAAAATGTGAAAATAATATAAAAATGATTAGTGTTACTCATCTGTCATGCACCTGTCCTATTTTGGCTGCAACTCTTGGAGTGCCTCGTCTGCTGATTTTGTAGTATTATTATTTTTTTAACTATTTTCTCTTTTATTCTTTAATAGACATGTTCAACATTACAGGCAACATTCTTAAAACCTTAAGCTTCACAGACTTTCATTCAAATGCTATGGTCCCCTTTTCTTTGATGTGAAGGTTTTTTCAGCTAGGGGTAAAAAAGCATGGTAGACAACAATACATTTTCACCAAATTCAAAGTAGTACAAAAATTTTGAGACTGCAGAACTACATATCGTACCTAATGTATCATTCAAAACAGAAGACAGTATTTTCTTCGGCAATAAAACAGCATACTGGTATGCTGTTAATGCGTACATTTTTTAATGTATACTGTCATTCACAAATTATTTACAACTTCCATCGTGTGAAGAAAACTAGATTGTCAATTTTCTGCAAAACTGGAAAAAAGCAATACGAAATTTGTGAAAGTCTCTGTTTCGTATTATACAAAAGTTAGTTTTCCTCTTAAATACCAGATGTATGCCGTGATATTTTGGACATATTACAGTAATTCTTTAGGATGTTTTAATGCTGGAGGTAAGTTTACAGGCCTCGACTATTCATTAAGGAGTACTAAGTCTTCTCTTTCACTGCCTCTGTATTTCCTTTTACATATTTTTACCACCACCTTTTTCTTGAGAAATAACTGCAAGGCTTCTCTTGATGCAACTGCTTTTGCATTTTCTTTGCTTCTTCCACAGCCAGTGCCCAAATACACAGACTTACATCTCAATTCACAAACAATACTTTCTTGAGAGCTCTTATTTTGAGGCAGATCTGCCAGTTCTGTTTTTTGTCCCGCTAGAAGAACTGGCTCAGGTAAGGCGACCCCTCCTGTCCATGTTGGGGCCTGCGGGTCTCCAAGGCCTTGAGCGGACACTGTGCTGAGATGGGGGGGAGTGGGGAGGGGGCGGGGCAAGCAGCCCTGTCACTGCGGCCTGAACCAGCGGCCCTCCCTGTAGTATTTTTTTTTTAATTAATTAATTTATTTAATTTATTTATTGGCTGCGTTGGGTCTTCGTTGCTGCACACGGGCTTTCTCCAGTTGCTGCGAGTGGGGGCTACTCTTCATTGTGGTGCGTGGGCTTCTCATTGTAGTGGCTTCTCTTGTTGCGGAGTGCAGGCCCTAGGCACATGAGCTTCAATAGTTGCGGCACATGGGCTCAGTAGTTATGGCTCACGGGCTCTAGAGCACAGGCTCAATAGTTGTGGTGCATGGGCTTAGTTGCTCCGTGGCATGTGAAATCTTCCCGGGGCAGGGCTCAAACCCGTGTCCCCTGCATTGGCAGGCGGATTCCTTACCACTGCGCCACCTAGGAAGTCCTGTAGTATTATTTTTAATAGAGACAACAGGAAGACAAATCAGTTTTGCCTCTAACATGGTTGATCCAGGGTACCTTTTATTTATTTATTTTATTTTTGGCTGCATTGGGTCTTGGTTGCTGCCTGCGGGCTTTCTCAGCTTGTGGTGAGTGGGGGCTACTCTTCATTGCGATGCTAGGGCTTGTCCTTGTGGTGGCCTCTCTTGTTGTGGCTCTAGGCACGTGGGCTTCAGTAGTTGTGGCTCTCGGGCTCTAGAGCGCAGGCTCAGTAGTTGTGGTGGACAGGCTTAGTTGCTCCATGGCATGTGGGATCTTCCCAGACCAGGGCTCGAACCCATGTACCCTGCATTGGCAGGCAGATTCTTGACCACTGTGCCACCAGGGAAGCCCCCATGGTTGCTTTTTGTTACTGCGAGTTGAGAAGTTTCTTTCAGCTTTACAACTTGTAATTGGCGATGCCACGGCTGTGAATCTTTTGACAGTTTCCTGCTTGGGTGGCTCGGGCCTAGAGCTCCGGAGAACTCAGCTCTCCACTCCTGGGTGGGGTGAGGGGTATGGGCACCAGGTAGCTGTGAGGTCTGGATCACGGGGCCCCCTGAGCAGGGAGCAGAGCAGCAGCTAGTTCAGCTCCTTCCCTTCTGGGAGCTCAACAAGGCCCACCTGGGGCGGGTTGCTACTGGGACCCACGTAGGTCTGCGGGGAGTGGGGTCAGTACCCGGGCCCCCACCCGCCGCCCCAGGACAGGCACCCAGGCTGGAGTGATTCCTCCAGGCAGGAGCAGCGCCTCGCCTCGGGGGAGCATTTGGGTCTTCCCCACTTCCCACCCTAACGGGAGAGCAGGGCTGGTCTTGCCTGGGGGCCTGACTTGGAGGTTTCGTAAGCATCTGGGTCAGTTGCCCTGTGGGCTCAACATGGGTTGGTTGGCAGTCCTCTCTCTTGAACATCACTTCCAGGAATCTGCGGGCCATCACAGCAAGATGAGCTCCATGTGGCTGAGTGGACTTGTCCTCGGAAAATGAGACTTCCAGCTCTGTGGCTGATTTCTCCTCCGGGTCCTGGGTCAATCAGGAAAGCCCATTGTGGAAAGTTAGGTCCACAGGACTTATTTCAAGGACGGGGAGACCGAGGCCAGAGAAACCCATGACGCCGGTTCACAAAGCCGCTCTGTGTGGGAGCCGGGGTGACGTTTGGGCCTCCCCTTCCTTCCCTGACCAGGGTGAGGCACGGGGGCAAACGCGATGCTTGGCGGGACCTGAGCTGGGGGCGGCGGGAAGCTGAGCTGAGCTGACCCTTCTGCGTGGTGCCGCCCTGAAGGGCCGAGACCCCTCTCAGGTGGAACCGCAGCTCTGCCCTCAGAGCCACGCATTTCTGAGTCTCTCCCCCCAAAAAGCGTCACCTTTGTTACAGCTGCCCCTTGTGGAGCATTTACTGACCGTCAGGCGCAATGTGCTGCGTATACACGGTCTCCTTTTGTCCTCTCAAGATCCCTAGAGGAGGGTGTTTGAAGTTCCATTTTTGTCTATGTAAATAGAGGCTCGGAGTCAGAGAACGTGCCTGGAGTGTGCATCTAGGGCTGCACATTCTTAGCCCTGGCCTAATGTCTGCCTGGAATGCTGGATCTGAATATGACAGTGGAGGATGTGGAAGATGAAAGACAGGAGTTTTGTCATTGTTGTTTTTTGTTTGTTGGTTGGTTTTTTTTTGGGCCAGGCCACACGGCATGTGGGGTCTTAATTCCCCAATCCGGGATCGAACCTTCACCCACTGCACTGGAAGCTCAGGGTCTTAACCGCTGGACCGCCAGGGCAGCCCCTGAGATAGGAGTTTTGTGCAGGGTCACTAATACCCAGTCAGCACCTGAGCCCTCTCCCCACCCCCTTAACCTGTTTTGTTTCATTGACAGCACTTGTGGGTTCCAGGGGCGGGAAGAATCACAGGCAGAGAGGAGGAATCTTCAGCCTGCGGGAAGGTTCGGTTTCCTCTGCCGCCGCTTTTCCCATGCTCTCCCGAGATAATGGCTTTCCCAGGGCTTCTGGGCGCTCTGTGGTTCCGCTGAGATGCTCACCTTTTCCGCTAACATGAGATGGAGAACATAAGGGCCACTAGAATCCCTTTCAGAGAGGAATTCTGTTTGGAAGGAATACCTTTACTTAGACCAGTTGGGGTGGAACGATCAGAGTCTTTGAAGTTGTGGGTGTATCCTTCTGTGTGAAAGAATTCATTTAGAGGCCACTCGGAGAAGTCTGACACTCCAGGGAAACAGAAGTGGAAAAGGAGGCGGGAGAAGGAGGCGAGGAAGGTGGAGAAATGACAGGATGTACAATGTGCCTTGAGAAATGCACCCAGGTTTTTAAGCACAATCTGCACATGTTCCAGGAGTGGGGGTGGGTTCATTTGAAAGCCGTTGCAGGGGCTGAGTCCTGGGAGTGACCCAGGAGCGGCCCGTGTGGGTGGTAGGATGGATTCAGAGAGAAATCGCAAACACCATGACGAGAGGGCCTGGGAGATGGTGGAAGGGCGCAGGTGGAACTGGGCCTGGCTGAGCTCACCTGATCCTCTGAGGGGTGGGACCCAGGTGACGCAGGTAGTTACATTCTCCCCTTTAAGACAGGGTGCGAGTACTCTGTAGGTCCTAATTCTGTGCTCTACCCCTTAAATGGGATGCTTAGAAGCAACCCCAACTTTCCTGCTTGGTGGGTAAGATAGTCAACCACCAATCTTCAGAATGACATGGTTTTGAAAATTCTCAGACACATCAGCGAAGAGCTTTTAGACCACGTTGGCTGCCAAATGCCTCATTTTATCCAGAGAGAAGAATAAAAATGTTTTAAAAGACCCATTGGCCACCCTGCCAACCCTTCCGTCCCCAGAGACTTAGGTTCCAGATTCCTGGAAGCATGTAAAGCATGTATACACCCATTTCCAGTGCTTTGCTAAAGGATGCGAGATTGGCACTTGGGTAGCTTCCAACTCTAAGTTTCTGACAAGAGTGACGCCTGGCTTCGGCGAAAAGTAAGCAGATTCAAGTCATTTATAGGGTCCAGAAAGAAATGGGCTCCAAGAGTTGCCTCTGAGGCTAATTTCTGAAATTAAAAAATCAAACATCTGCACTTGGAGAGGGAATTAGGGGGCGTGTCTGATTTTACATCAGGCTCTCCCTAATGTGAGCATCAATGTTCTCTACCATGAGAGTTTGTGTCTTTCTCCGTTTCTTACACCGGGAGAAAATTTGCGTTTGATCCTCAGTGGGTGGGGCTGACAAAGCTTAGGATGGCCCAGGCTTGATCAAAGGAAATCAAAGTCACCTGGCATTTCCAAGGAGCTCTTAATCAGGCTGAAGCACAGAACAGATGGATAAACCTTTAGAGTCCCTAATTTGCATCAATTTGCACTTTATTGTTTACCATGTTCTTATACCCAAACCCTTATTCTTTTCTCTCAAATATGTGTTGAGCTCTTGCTAGGTACCAGGCACTGTGCTATCCTCATTGGATCCTCCCAACAGCCTGTTTTATGGACACCAGTAATAAGAACTAGCATTTCTGAGCTTTTATACGGTGCCAGGCACAGTGCTAAATATTCCATGGATGTCATCTTCCTCAATCATCACCATTTTTATCCCCATTTTAAAGATGAGGAAACCCATCTAGCATGATCCATTACAGGTCCACCATCCCTTTTCTGAACCCCTAGGGCCAGATATGTTGAAATTCAGAAGTTTTTGGATGCAGAGTATTTATCATATATTATGTAATACCCCTGACGCAGCAGCAGCAAGCGCATAACAAAATACATCAATATTTATGCAAAGAAACATTTAAACAGTCTCACTAAGTGGGATAAAGATTATAAACAGCCTCATGTCACCTAGGGCCTGGGTGCCAATTGAATTGTAAACAGGCCTTTGCTTTTCAGAGCTTGTTGGAGTTGGGGAGGCTCTGAGAAGATGCTACATGTTCAGAGTTACCCTTTTTCGTGTGTCTCAAATCCCCGCCTCATTCCCAAGCGCCTGTGTTCTGTCACCATCCATATTTCCCTGGGAGTGAAGACAGCGGTAGAGAGGTGGCCACAGTCTCGGTCCAAATCTGCTTCCAGACCCAGGCCTTCCCTCACACTCAGTGCTAACGCTGTTGACGTAGAAATCAAGCGGCTTCTTCCAGCAGCGGGGCCGAGTTGCATGCTGCACTCTGCATTTCGTAACTGGGCTGTGGGCTGTGGGCTGTGGGCTGTGGGCCGTCTGTGCCAGCTCACTAGCTATTCACAGGGAAGAAGCGCAAGACTGAGGTTTCCCTGTGGCCCAGCAGGCCCATCTTCTCACGGTCTCTGAAACACCACCGATCCAGGTGTATCTGAAAGCTGGAGGTTGAGTTATGAACTTGAGTTCAGCCCTGACGTTTGCATTTCCAAACAGAGCTCACTTTCTAAGCAAGAAGGAATAGAGTGTCATGGTTAAGAATCCCATATTTCCTCTTCTTAACTGGATTTAATAATAAAGGTGATGGAGCACATGAGATCCAAGCTGGGAATCATCTCAGAATCCTCTTTGAAAAGAACTGGAGAATAACCTGTGCCCTGAAAGACATTTTATTTCATGCACTCACTAGACATTTATGGATGGCCCCCTCTGCTCTCTGTGGGGCACTGGGAATTCAGGGTTGAATAAGAAGGCATCCTTCCTGCCCTCAGGAAGCTCAAATGAACAATTAGAGGAGACAGAGCCAAATGTGGATGTTACCACGTGAGCCCTCTCCCAAGGTGATGTGTACAGCAACGTGAATAAAGTGATGGAGAGAAACGGGGCTTCCCTGGTGGTCAGGGTGGGGGTGGGAAATGGCTTCACAAAGGTGATGACAGTGGCTCCCAGGTGTCCACGCTCGTGTTTTTCTCTACCTCCTGGTCCTCTCCTTCATGCCCCCTCCTCTATCCTACCGCTAAGTGTAGGCATCTTTAAGCTTCGGCCTAGGGCCCCCCTCCTTCCTTTCTCTCTCTCTGCATTCTCTCCTTAGTAATCTAATTCATTCCCTTCATGTTAAATACCTTCTTTGGTCCGTGGACAACTCCTGCAACTGCACGGCCGGCGCACATCTCTCCGATGAACTTGAGACTCCAGCGTCCACTTGCCTACTTGTCTCCATTCGGGTGTTGACACACTCCTCGAAATTCACATGTCCAAAAGGAAATTCGCCGTTATTTTCCTCCACGCCTGTTCTTCCTCCAGCCCATCTGAGGAAATGCTACAACCCACCTGCTTAAGCAGAAACATCGTTTCATCCCTCATCCCTGATGACTAAGTTAGCAGCCAAATCCTACTGATTCTCTCCAAACTATATTTTGAATGAAGCCACCGTTTGAGCCAGGCCACCTCTTTTTTGTGGCCATTGAGGTAGTCTGCCCTTACCCTTTTGTCCATTCTCCACACCCAGTGCCCAGATGGGTCTCTGTGAATGAAGTTGGATCAAGTGATTCTCCAGCTTCAGATGCTTTGGTGGGCCCCCGCCCACCGTCCACGCCTTTCCAGGCTCTGACGGCCCCTGCCCACCCTCTGACGGCAAACCCCTCCCAGCACCCCGCCCTCCTCTAGCCGCTCCGGTGGGACAACTGCCCTGTTTCTTTCTTGTCCCGTTTTTTTGCTTTTGTTTTTTCCAAACACAAGAAGCTTTTTCTCGGTCAGCCTGGTACTGATGTTGTTTCCAACATACGAAGGTGAGTCAAAACTTATGCACACTCTGGCTGTAGCATTTATAAAAGTTTTAATATAACCGGGGTGCGGATAATTTTTGACTCACCCTCGTATTCTCACCCCTTCTCATGTCACTCTTCATCCTTTTCCATCCTATCTTCATCCTGCGGGAAGCTTTAAGGTCACCTCCCCAGTGAGGCCTTCCCCCACCACCCAAATTAAAGTACTTCCCAAACTGTTATTCCCCCTTCAACCACAAGTTCATGCAACAATCAAGAAGCATTCATGTACCTACTGTGTGCCGATTGTATGTGTGTGGTGGGGGAGAGCTGGCTGGGAGGTGTTTGAGGCTAGATTGTAAAGGGCCAGGGTGTTTTCCCCTCTGAGAGTGGGGCAGATGGTCAGTATATCAAGGGCAGCAGAGCTCCGGAATAAATGGTTCCCCAAAATCATGTGCTGAGAGGTGGGCCGATGTGAGGTGGGGGCCGCTGGAGTCCATGGGAACCGTTAGCTAAACCCTCACTCTGGAAAAATGGCACAGTTGAACTTATTTGGAAAGCAGAAATAGAGTCACAGATGTAGAGAACAAACTTATGGTTACCAAGGTGGGGAAGAGGGGGATGGGATGAATTGGGAAATTGAGATTGACGTATATACACTACTGTGGATAAAATAGATAACTATTGAGAGCCTATTGTATAGCACAGGGAACTCTGCTCATTGCGCTGTGGTGGCCTAAACTGGAAGGAACTCTAAAAAAGAGTGGATTTATGTATATGTATAGCTGATTCACTTTGCTGTACAGCAGAACCTAATACAACATTGTAAAGCAACTATACTCCAATAAAAATTAATTTAAAAATAAATAAATAAACCGTCACTTTCCCATGTCCATGGTGGACCTTGTGATCAGTTAGGATACTTTCCCTCTGAGCCTTAAAGTGGCCTTAGCAACCTTCCCAACCCAGGCAGCCCTGTTAATTTATTGCATTGGCTAATTTGCCACTGCAGACCTATGCAGTTTAAGGTAAAACACACTCCTTAGCTCTTGTTAAATAGTCATCAACTTTTCATTTTAGAAAGGATATGGGTAGAAGCATTTCTTAAAAATTATATCCCACTCTGGATGTATTTAACCTGTTTTTTCCCCTCTTCTTTTCTTTTTCCAGGAGAAAATAATGAATGTCAAAGGAAAAGTGATTCTGTCAATGCTGGTTGTCTCAACTGTAATTGTTGTGTTTTGGGAATATATCAACAGGTAATTATGAAACATGATACAATGATGTTAATGGAAGTCTCTTCTAATCTGGTATCAGCCAAGCCACCAGGCTGAATTAAAATTAGGATTAACTGACTCCATAAAGAAGGGATTCCATCCTTCCTGTACCCTGAGCCCTAGACTGTCTTTAAAATCTTCAAGCTCCTTCTACGTGATTAATCACCTTTCTTCCTGCCATATTCCTAATGTCTTGATTTTTATACCTTTGCAGTACTGGGTAGGCTAGAGTCAGAAACAGTAAGGTCATATTAAGACCAAAATGTCATATTAAATTATTTAGATGACCAGGTATGGAAATTACCTTAAGAAATTTCAGGCAGGGGACTTTCCAGGTGGCGCCGTGGTTAAGAATCTGCCTGCCAATGCAGGGGACACGGGTTCAAGCCCTGGTCCAGGAAGATCCCACATGCTGTGCAACAACTAAGCCCGTGTGCCACAACCACTGAGCCCATGTGCCACAACTACTGAAGCCCACGCGCCTAGAGCCTGTGCTCTGCAACAAGAGAAGCCACCACAATGAGAAGCCTGCGCACCGCAACAAAGAGTAGCCCCTGCTCACAACTAGAGAAAGCCCACGTACAGCAACAAAGACCCAAAGCAGCCAATAAATTAATTAATTAATTAAAAAAATAAGTAAATAAAAAAATAAGTAAGCAAATAAGAACATGTTACTTTAAAAAAAAAAAAGAAAGAAAAGAAAAGAAATTTCAGACAGGAATTCCATGGGAAATCTACCTGATTTTTGCAGTCCTAAAATATTTGCTAAGTTTAAAGGAACAACTCAAGGTTGTTGACTTTTGCTGCAAAATACACTCTGAGTCGCTGGTGATTCATTTGTGCCTGGCTAAAACTTTTGGATATTTTGTCTTTTTCTTTTAACCCTGGAAAACAAAATGAATTAAATATTTCTGAGTTTTCAAGTTCATCAGTGGATTCACCCCAAATATTTGAGCTGCTTCTGTGCTTTCGGAAACTACAATGCCTCAGAGATTCCAGCTGGAGAAGCTTCTGACAGAAAAAAGTCTCTGCAGGCAGCTACAAAAATGCACGATGGTTTTGACTTGAGGCATCCGTACAGCTCAGCCTTTCTTTTCAAAAGGCCAACTTACAATTCTGAGCCAGGACGGCTATCTCATCCCCATTGATATTTTCATGGTGAAATGTCTTAGTAACCTCCCAAGTTCAAGATGATGGCCTGGTTGAACATTAGAATGTCTCTTTCAGTTATTAAAATCTCAGATTTGATGAGCAGCAGGACGACCTCAGCTACTTATTTGAGAACTGCACCTTCAGGTACGCCGGTGGATGAAGGATCCTCTGGATTCCGGAGCTGCTGTTCCTCCGGGGGTGCTACATAGATCTGACCGCTTCTGAAGTGTTACTCTGTTTCATTCCAAACAACTCATTTAAGAAAAACAAGACAAGCTGGAGAGTGAGCATGTTAAAGTGGTCGACAAACCAGGTCTTTCAGACTGAGGAAACTGTGGGTACTTAGTCCAAAGAGAAGATGATTCAGCATTGTCTGCCGGGACCCTGGGGCTTCCTTAGATACTTGAGGGCCGAGGAAATAGCCTCGCTGGAGTCTGGAGCGAGGCTGCCTGGGGCTGGTCTTGTGCCACCTGCTACCTCCTCTGTGACTTTGGGCAAGTTACGCAGCCACTCTGTTCCTCAGTTTCCCTGTCGTTAAAGACGGGCATGACAGTAGTACCTGCTTCATAGGGTTGTTGGATTAAGTAAGTCATTGTATATGAAGCACTTAGGGCAAGGGACTCAGTAAACGCTAGCTGTCACCACCATCCTCATCACCTGCTCAGAGGGCAGAATAGGACGGGATTTTGGCAAATAGAAAGAAGAGCTCTAGCAGTTGGAAGAATCCAACAGAAGAGCAAGCGCCCTTTGAGTTCCTCCCCTGAACTGAGATGCTTGTGTAGGTAGCCTTCAAGCTCTGAATGCTTCATTGGGTAACCTTGGTATTTTGAATTGCAGCCGGAGTCAAACTTCCATATTTTGGGTACTTCACAAAATTAAACTATGGGAGCCAAATGTGCGTATTGGCACTAGCCTCCCATAAAGAGGGTATTTTGCAGTGCTGGGCACACTCTCTCTGCCCAGTAACTGGAGCAGGTTCTGGCTGCTCTTCAGGGCCGTAGTCTGGCACCCAGACTGCAGCCACATCATTCTTCAGTGTGAAGAATCTATTTGAATGTCTGCAAGAGGTTCAAAAGGCAGCAGGTTGTTTGCCACCCTGTGAATTGGGGGCCATGTGATGGTCTGAGGTGAGCTGAGGGCCCTAACCTTAGACAGGTGGGCAGCACTGTAGCTAAAAAGGGTTGTAAAAAAAACTCAATAGAACACATCAACTGATTAGGAAAGAGAACTATTGGCTGTAGAGCATCCTGAAAGAATGCTATCCAGGACAGCGTTTGATTTGAGGCTGGATGAAAAAAATCTTAGAGTTTCAGAGATAGGGGCTTCCCTGGGAGCACAGTGGTTAAGAATCTGCCTGCCAGTGCAGGGGACACGGGTTTGAGCCCTGGTCAGGGAAGATCCCACGTGCCACGGAACAGCTAAGCCCGTGCACCACAACTACTGATCCTGTGCTCTAGAGCCCGTGAGCCACAACTAATGAACCCATGCTCCACAACAACTGAAGCTGGTTCGCCTACAGCCCGTGCTCCACAATAAGAGAAGCCACCACACTGAGAAGCCTGCACACCACAAACGAAGAGTAGCCCCTGCTCTCCGCAACTACAGAAAGCCTGGGCACAGTAACGAAGACCCAACGCAGCCAATAAATTCATTAATTAATTATAAAAAAAGAATTTTAGAGATGGAAGAAACTTTAAAAGTTATAATAATGATGGTGAGGGTGATTTTGGTGAGAGCAGCTACCAGCTGTTGCACGTTTGCACATGCCAGGAACTGCCCTGTGCATTCCCTCCAGTTCTTAAAAAAGCACTGCAGCGTAAGTATTAGTCCATGTTTCTAGATGAGGAACACTGTTTCCACAATGTTAAATATGAGTGTTCAAGGTCACATTTTCAGAAAGATTTAGGCCCAGGGCTATCTGACTGCAGCTCATTCTCTGACCCACGGTACAACCCTTCCTTTAGTTGAGGGTTTCCATTTTACAGGTGACAAAGTGGAGACCAAATAGGTGAGATGACGTAACAGTGAATTTATGTCCAAGTTCTAACTGGAACTCAGATCTTCTGACTCATCACCTGGGGCTCCTCCTTGAGCCGGTTGTTTACGCCGAGTGCCGTGAGGAATACAGTGTGAGCCACGGAGAATTCCTATCCCCAGGAGGTTATGCTCTAGATGGAGGAAGCTGACGTATATATCAGTAAGCAACAGTGCAAAGTGGAGGAAGGATATCAGAGGGAGAGAAAAGGAACCGTGAGAGTTCAAGAAAGCAAAGATTATGTTTTGCTTATAGAGGGATCTGTTTGCATTCATTTACAAATATTTATTGAGCATCTACTATGTGCCAGGCACTGTGCTAGGATCTTACCAAGGAAAGCAGAGAAGAGGTGGCATTTGAGCTCTGCCTTGAAGGATGAGTATGTGTTAAATGCCATATACTGCAGGCTGGGTGTTGCTGTGAGCTGAAATGTCAAAGGCTTCTGGGAGAGGAGGGTGAAAAGGGCAAGATGGCAAATTATAAAAGATGGGACAAGGTGGCGAAAGTGCATCTACAAATTGATGCCCTGAGTGCCAGGTGGGGGTCTGAGTGCTGGGTTGCAGCAGGCCCTCCCCCTCCTCTTACCCCTCTCCCTTCCCCTCTTGTAGGATCTGAAGTCAGAGTCCCCAGGTTGAAATACTGTTTCTTCCCCTAGCAGCATGACCTTGGACAAAACCACTTAATGCCTCCGTGCTTCTAAGGAAGACTAGAACCTCCTTCATTGATTGTTGTGAGGATTTAATGAGCTAATACATGTCAATTGCTTAGAATAGTCCCTGGCCAAGTATTTAGCTATTATGAATATCATCAGGTCAACAAACAAATTTAAAAACAAGGGACGTTAGAGCTCGGTCCACAAGTACTGAGCTCAGAGGGGAAACCGTAGGTGGTAAGAGGGCATGCATTTTACTCCTACCAGGAAATGTGGACTCCCAGCAGGGGCAGAAGGCAGAGTCTGAAACAAATATTAGTCATTTATTTTTTTCAGAGATGAAGGCAGCTGGGGCCAGACAGGGCAGGTCCCTGAGCCCAGGTCCAGAGCTCTTTCTCCCAGGCTCTATCCCTTTTATTCACAGGGAGGAGAAGTGAGCAAGTAGGGTTTAGCCGCTGGACACAGCATCCGTGCACAGAGCAGTGGAGGAATCCAGTACGATGAGTCCTGTCCCTTTACCCCCAACCTGTCTCTCAAGTCAGTGTCCTCCTCTCCTTCTGTCTCCTTGGCTGCCATGACCTGGGCCTGGACCACTGCCAGCCCCTCCTGGCTAGTCACCCATATCCACTCACACCGCCTGCAGAGAGGACCCTATCTATCTCCTGCCTAAAACTCGTCAAGGACAAAATCCCCAGCAGGCCCCAGCAAGGGGACCTCTGGCTACTTCTCTGTTTATTTCCTTGTGCATTTGAATGTCTCCTTTTCTCAGGGCCTTTGCATATTTTCCCCTCTGCTAGGGACACTATTCCAAGTTCCTCTTCCCCTGGGCTGCTATTTATGCTTTAGAACTCAGCTAGAACATTATCCCCTCCTCTGGGAAGTCTTCCAGGTCTTCCTGTTAAGTGCTCCTAGTTACTTATGCTTTTTTTTTTTTAATTTTTATTTATTTTTTTATTTAACAGCCCTTCTTGGAGTTTGAAGTCCTGTAGCTGTGTGGTTGTCTGAATAGCATCTGCTCTCCCCACTAGCTTGTCTGCAGCACAAGGACAGATAGGGACTGTGTCTGTCTCAGCCAACACCATACCCCTGGCACTTGGCATGTAACATACGCTCAGCAAGTATTTATTGAATGAAGGGAGGTGGTCCCCTAGAGGAGTTATACAGTCACTGGTCCAGTCTTGCATTTGCCTTCAGATGGTCTCACTGCCTTTGTTAGCTCAAGAAATGCCCTTTGAGGCTGCTGTGTAGAAGGCTCCGAGCTGTGGAGTGCTGGCTCTGCAGTTGTTGGTTTTGAGATAAATCTTGGGTGATTCCTGAGCAGGTGGCAGGAGGAGACGCATCTGTGGAGTCCCTCTCCCTGAGTGAAGCCACCCTGGACAATGGAGAGCTGCCAGGTGTTTTTTTGTTTTTTTTTTAAACTAAGATTTGAGATTCTCCAGAGACCTCCTTCTCACCCCTTGTTCTGGGTAATCCAGAGGTAACTGAAGTCCCTTGATATCATTGGTTCTATCTCTAAGGAAGGTGGAAACCTGGGAGTAGCTCTCAACTCAGCCTGGGGCTTCAGTGATAATGGTTGCAAAATAGCTTTTCTCCGCATTAAAAGTAACATGATATGTTTTTATTTCTCATTTGCTTTTAGACCAGAAGGCTCTTTGTTCTGGATAAATCAGTCAAAGTAAGTGCTTTGAATTCTAGATATCTATGGGGTACCTCCCATGTCCACTTTGGCAGCACCTCAGTCTATTCTTAACATGGCAGGTGGTAGTGCAGCTCTGGGCACAGGAGGGGTCCCAGGGGTCTGCACTCTAGTCCTCCAGACCCCTAGTCTTGCCTTTATAGAGCCAGGACTTGTGTTTAGTACTGTCTACCTCTTTAAGTAGTGACGTTTGGAGAACATTCCTGCCTTGCTCATGAAAAGAATCAGGGTAGATTTTGTCCATTATGCAGTCCACCACATGTTGTATAAAGACCCTTGCAAGAAATTTCATTGAGACAAAGGATGAACTACTGTTTTATTATTATTATTATTATTATTATTATTATCATTATTGGCAGTGAGGACTCTGTAAGCCTTCACTTTTCTGTCTTTGGCTTGGTTGCCAGGAAGCTCAGCGCAAAGTGTTGTGCTTAACTGCTTGTACTTTCTTTAGCCTTCATTTCTGATATAATTTCTCCCCTGTGTTAAATCCTGGCTTTTGTGCTTACATGCCACGGGATCTTGGCAGTTTGCTCAAACCCACTCAACCAACATCTCAGCCATAAAATAAAAATAAAGTTAAAACTTTTACTCTCACAGAGTGGCTGGGATGACCAAAGTCATGTGAAAATACCGTCCTGAGTGACTAAAAGTTTTCTCTTTTATTCTTGTATTGTTTTCCCTATTTATTATAACCATACCTTCTTAATCATAAACCATCTCAAGCACTTCTTGAAAGTAGATGGGCTTTAAAATGTTTTATTATCATGCCTGTTCTTGCCTCACCACATTATTTGTCCAACTGAAGGGCATTGTATCCCCTGGCGTCCCCCTCTTTTCCCTCCTCTAGAAGGTCCCCACCTTGGAGAGACTCTCACTCTTCAGCATGTGTGTTGGTGACAGTGGCTCCTGATTACAGTTGGCTGAGCTTTCTGGTTTAGAGACCCTCAGATTTCCTGAGTCTGTCACTGCTGACCTCTGTATCAACTCAAATTCTTCTCATTTAGCAAAAGAGGTCATTCTTGGAAATGTGCGTAGTTTTTGTTGTTGTTGTTGTTGTTTGTTTTTTTTGAAGACTGTAACTTGCTACAGTAATTTGCGACTTAGAAAGCTCTTTCGTGTATGCTACTTTGTTTAGTCTTCAAAGCTACCTTCATGGTATGTTTGTCATTATTATTATTGTTGTTGTTATTTTTATCATCTAATTTTTCAGAGGAGAAAATCAAGATTCAGAGAGTGAAAATGTCCTATCACAGTCATATAACTAGTAAGGGGCAGGTGCAGGGCTCAGATTTGTGTGTTCGTACCCCCGCCTTGTCAGTCTGTTTCTCCCCTTCTCTTCCTGCTGGGACGCCTTGGATGAGCTGAGTGCCAGGGCCGCCCAAGGGAGGGGAGATCCAGGGAGGACCAGGTCCATCCTGTCTCATTCGGCTGGAGCAGTGTCACTGTGTTCCCACGAGGTGGACGGGGAGAGGGAGCTCTCCAGGGTCTCTTGTCTAAGGGCACAAATTCCATTCACGAGTGTCACTTCCGTTAGCAATCTAAAAAGAATTTTTTTAAGTGACCTGCCATGAATAGAGTTTGGAAATCCCCCAGTTTGGGACTGCCTCATTTTCTAAAAAACGTTTGTCATCTTTTTCATTTCTTAGAAACCCAGAAGTTGGTGACAGCAGCATTCAGAAGGGCTGGTGGTTTCCGAGCTGGTTTAAGAATGGGTAAGGCGGTAGCGCAACAATCTGTATATCCACCCAACACTGTGGAGCCCAAGTAAAATGGTTTCACTCACTCGTCTTTCTGGATTATTGGAATCACACAGAACTCTGTTTACTGTTGGGATTGGGACATTAAGTTTGGTTTTCATGTTTTTGTTTTTTCCCATTTAACTTGAGGGTGAGTGAAGTTCAGGCTAAAGTTGGGATTGCAGGAAAGACTACCATAAGCCAAAATGCTTTTATCAGGATTGTTTTATCAAGATCCAATCCCCCTGAAATAACCTGATGCTTGTTGGGTCATTAAATTGCTAACTGTGCTGACCTGGAAGGATAACAAGAAAGGTGAGTACCGCACCTTTTCATCAAAAGTGCGTCTTTATGAATAAACGTCTAATGTCATGAACCTTTCTCCAGACATTCACTTGGTGCACGTGTTCTCTGCCTTGGAAGCCATTTTTACAAAATCCTCACCCACCATCCTGATACCGTAGATCATCTTCCCTGCCTTCCTCAGCTTGTTTTCCCTTTGTACGTAGGACCCACAGTTACCACGAAGAAGAAGAAGACATAAACAAAGAAAAGAAACAAAGAGAGGAAGAAGAGCTTCAGCTATCAGACTGGTTTAATCCACAGTAAGAAAAGAAGTGTCACCCCATGTCCAGTAAATCCATAGCTTGGCAGGAGGTGGCGGGGGCTGTGTGGGCCACAGTGCCATGGAGAACATCCCTGACGGGGGAGCAGAGTCTTAGTATCTATTGGACCTTCAAAACAGATTAGATGAGAAACTGAGAGCCTGGATATTTTGACTTAAATGCTTGAGCAACAGCTACCATGATTCTGACAGCAGTTAGCCAAGGGCAGCAAATGAATCACAAAATACTAGGGCAGGAAGGCATCTTACAGGCCATCGGGTTTTGTGGAAAGCCACAGAATCAAGAAAATTCTGTGACTCTAACTCATCTGTAAAATGGCAGTGATGATACAGAATCTCACAGGGCCATGCATACATTCTTTAAGCAGGCGTACAGCAAATGTTTATCAAACGCCTATGATATGCTAGCTGGTGTTTTTCAAACTACTGGTCACTACCCATTAATATGTTCAGAAGTTAGCTGAATGGGTTAAAAACAGCTTTTTAAAAAAATTGAAATCAAATAGAAAATCAGAGCGTATCACATGAAGTAAGGATAGGTGTTGTTTAGTGGAATTTTTGCTTCCATATATATGTGTATGTGCATGTGTGTTTGTGACAGAAGATGTATTTCTCACGATGAGTCATGGTCAAAAATTCTGTACTAGACATTGTGTTAGGCACAGGAGACAGGAGAAGTCAATCAGTATGGTTATATTAAAGAAGTTCACAGCCCTATGGGATACGAGTATTTGCCTTGATTGGTAAGGAGGTATGATCAACTTGACTTAGAAGAATGCAGTTTGAGTAAGGAGGTGGGAGCTGTCTGGGATGACCGTGAGGCCTGAGAGACTGGTGGGTGGTGGTGCCGTTGACCAGGGAAGGGTCTAGGAGTGGCGGGGGGTGAGGGGCGATGAGCTCAATTAGGGACGTATGTGGATTCAGGTACTTGTGGGGCATCTGGATGGAGACTCACAGGGTACCTGTCTTAGTCGTTCAGGCTGCTATAACAAAATACCATAGACTGGATGGCTTGTAAACAACAAACATGTATTTCTTACAGCTCTGGGGGCTGGGAAGTCCATGATCAAGACCCCAGAAGGTGTGGTGTATACATGGTCTTCTCACTGTGTTCTCACTTGTTCTCAAGTAGAGTAGAAGGGGAGAGAGAGCTTTCTGGGGTCTCTTTTCTAGGGGCACTAATTCCATTCATGTGGGTTCTACCCTCATGACCTAATCACCTCCCTAAGGCCCCACCCCCTAATACAATTACCTTGGGGATTAGGTTTCCATACATGAATTTGGCGGGGGACACAATAGTCCGTCGGTAGCAGTGCCCGTAAGTGTGGCAGAAGATATGTGGTGGAGATGTAGGAAGAGGAGCCATCCGTGTACAGGTGGCAGTGGGATCCGCAGGCCTGGATGAGGCCACCAGGCAGGTGTCTGACACCAGCATTTAAAGGGCCGGGGGAGGAAGAGAAGCCTGAAAAGGAGCAGGGGCAGCTGCAGAGGTAGAAGGAGGATCGGGGGAGCACAGTACCTGTTCCAGCATGAGGGGTCTTGGGCTCCGGAAAGACTAACGTGTTCTGGCAAGTTCTCTTATTGTTTTGGGATAAGGGATCCACGTCTGTGCGGAAGGATGGGAATTTTGGCCCCCCGTGTGTCATTTGAAAACCTGGACAACCGGGTAGCCATCTGTGAGGTGCTAAAGTCTTCCTGGAAATGTAAGAACATGGAAGCACTGTAGCTTTGATAAGCCCCTAAGATGAGGCGGGGAGGCGGTGATACACTGCCCCGCGCCCCACCGAGGGCCCGCTAGATGAGCTAGAGATGGGTGCCAAGCTCCCTTCAAAGGAGGGTGGCACACTTTTACTGTGGTACTTGTGCTTTGCTGAGTGGGACTAGGTGGGGGGGGGGGGGGGCCAGGGCTGAATTACTGGGGTCAGAGAAGAGAAACATCACAGTCACCAGTTGTCACTCTCTCCACTCTCCCCACACACGGCTCAGTTTCTCCTCCAAATGAATGGTGAGCAGATATTTAAAGAATATTGGTGTGTAGTGACATCAAATTTAAGCCTTCTGAAGGTGCTAAAGTATATTTCTTGCATAAATGAATGAAAGATGAAAAATTGAATTAACAAATATATTTATAGAAATGTATCCTTTTCTATAAACTACAGAAACATATTAAGTATATTGTGTATACATTTTTACATCAATATGTTTTTACATCAATATGTTTTTACATCAATATCTCTTTACATCAATATCAACATTGATTTTTTATATCAATATCAACATCTCTCAGCCTCTGTATCATCATATCCTCTTTTTTTTTTTTTTTTAACCCACTTGTCATGATAAAGAAACTTGGCCTTCGGCCTAGTTAGTGTCTTGCCCCAGGTCACTCAGTTGGGCAGCTCCATGGCAGGTTTCAAACAAGTCCATGACCGGTGTCCCACTGCCACACACTTGACAGGTTCATGAAAACTAAGAGAGGCAATGGATGCAAACATGTCTCAATGAATGTAAAGCTTAGTGAAAAATAGTAAAAAATTGGTGATAATAATTCAGTATCTTTTTTTTTTTAAGAACTTTTATTGAGATACAGTTAACAGACAATAAACAGCATATATTTAGAGTGTACAATTTGGTGTCCCAATCTCCCAATTCATTCCACCCCAACCCTCCCCGCTTTCCCTACTTGGTGTCCATATGTTTGTTCTCTACATCTGTGTCTCTATTTCTGCCTTGCATGTCCTCTTTCATAGTTGTTAGCATTTGCCTTATGTATTGAGGTGCTCCTATATTGGGTGCATATATATTTATAATTGTTATCTCCTCTTCTTGGATGGATCCCTTGATCTTTATGTAATGTCCTTTCTTGTCTCTTGTAACATTTTTTATTTTAAAGTCTGTTTTATCTGATATGAGTATTGCTACTCCAGCTTTCTTTTGATTTTCATTTGCATGGAATATCTTTTTCCATCCCCTCACTTTCCGTCTGTATGCATCCCTAGGTCTGAAGTGGGTCTCTTGTAGACAGCATATGTATGGGTCTTGTTTTTGTATCCATTCAGCCAGTCTGTGTCTTCTGGTTGGTGCATTTAGTCCATTTACATTCAAGGTAATTGTCGATATGTATGTTCCTATTACCATTTTCTTAATTGTTTTGTTGTTTTTGTAGGTCCTTTTCTTCTCTTATGTTTCCTGCTTAGAGAAGTTCCTTTAGCATTTGTTGTAGGGCTGGTTTGGTGGTGCTGAATTCTCTTAGCTGTTGCTTGTCTGTAAAGCTTTTGATTTCTCCCTCGAATCTGAAGGAGATCCTTGCTGGATAGAGTATTCTTGGCTGTAGTTTGTTCCCTTTCATCACTTGAAATATATCATGCCACCCCCTTCTGGCTTGCAGAGTTTCTGCTGAGAAATTAGCTGTTAACCTTATGGGAGTTCCCGTGTATGTTATTTGTTGTTTTTCCCTTGTTGCTTTTAATAACATTTCTCTGTCTTTAATTTTTGTCAACTTGACTAATATATGTCTTGGCGTGTTTCTCCTTGGATTTATCCTGCCTGGGACTCTCTGCGCTTCCTGGACTTGGGTAGCTATTTCCTTTCCCACGTTAGGGAAGTTTTCAACTATAATCTCTTCCAATATTTTCTCAGGTCCTTTCTCTCTCTCTTCTCCTTCTGGGACTCCTATAATGCAAATGTTGGTGCATTTAACACTGTCCCAGAGGTATCTTAGGCTGTCTTCAGTTCTTTTCATTCTTTTTTCTTTATTCTTTTCTGCATCAGTGATGATCACCATTCTGTCTTCCAGGTCACTTATTCGCCCTTCTGCCTCAGTTAATCTGCTATTGGTTCCTTCTAGTGTATTTTTCATTTCTGTTATTGTGTTGCATATCTCTGTTTGTTTGCTCTTTAATTCTTCTAGGTCTTTGGTAAACTTTTCGATCTTTGCATCCAGTCTTTTTTCAAAGTCCTGGATCATCTTCACTATCGTTATTCTGAATTCTTTTTCTGTAAGGGTGCCTATCTCCTCTTCATTTAGTTGTTTTTCTGAGGCTTTATCCTGTCCCTTCATCTGGTACAAAGTCCTCTGCTTTTTCATTTTCTCTATCTTTCTGTGGCTGTGGTTTTCAGTTCCACAAGACGAAATCATCATCATATCCTCTTAATTTGCCTCCTACTTCTCCTCTCATTCTCCTTAATTGAGGCCCCTCCATCTTCCCAGCCATCAAACACTAGTTTCTGGAGGCTGAGCCCAGTATCCTCATCTCTTTTCTTTATACACTGTCTTCCAATATGCTCTCACCCATTTCTATGGCACTAGATACCATCCATGGAAGAATGACACCCACATTTATGTCTTTAGTCCAAAGATTTTCTCTGAGCCCCCGCTTGCATCATCTAACTGCCTGCCTGACATCTCTGTGTGTCTCACATAACCCAGATGGAGTTGTTGTGGTTTTTTTTATAAATTTATTTATTGACCCGGATGGAGTTCTTGATTCCACCTCACCCTCATTCTTTTCGTTCCCCATCTCAAGCCAGAGTCCAGGAGACCTCTCCAATTCATCCTTCATCTTTTCCTTTGTCCATCCCATGGTCTCATTCATCTACATGTTCTGTTAATTCTTCCTCCAGAATTCTTCCCACATCATCTCCTTCTCGCCATCCCACAGCCACCACCCTTGTTCACGTTGCCATCAGCTCTTGTCTATATGCTGCTGCCTGGAAGGAGTCCAGTAAATAACACGTTGTATGCATTCCACATCTTTTCTGAACCGCTGTGTGATTCATAGAACTTTAACACTTCTTCTTCCCCACCCTTGGGAACTACAATGTACCCGTAAATAAGTACATAAAATGTAAAGTCTACCAATTACCTAGCTAGGTGTGTGTTTGGGTTATGGAGACCCTTTTATTTTGTAGGAAGCCTTTGGCCTGTACTGGTGGAACCCCATAAGCTGAAGTAACACAGTAGGCGCCCTGCTTGGAAAGAAGGCATTTGGGCAGTTTCCCGTCTTTCCTGGTACTTTTTCCTCCTTTTGGAGCCCCATCTTGGTAGCCTTGGGCATCTTTTGCTCTTACACACGTGTGGTGCCTGCTGACACTTCTCTTTTTCGGGCTGTGGGGCGGGTTGGGGGTGGGGTTTGAGCAGAGATTCATCCAGGAACCTGATCTTGATCATCCTCCCACCCTCCTCCTTCCTCCCCGCCTCCGCCTGCCTCTTCAGCCTGTCATCTGGCTTCCTAGTCAGGGTTGCTGACATGTTGGAATTGCCAGTGGAATTTAGTAATTAACAGCTGGGAAATAGAACATTTTAATTTTTAATGAAACATTAATTTTTAATATCATTACTTTTTTCCTCTGGCCCAAAGGTATCTTCCCAGCCAAGTAACCACACTGGACACTGGTGTTGACTCAGTCTTTCTAGAAAGTGTAGACTGAGTGGTCGGGCAGTGGAGGAGCGTGTGGCAGGCTGACCACCTGTCAGGACTGTGAGACTCTCGAGGGCTAGGATGCATGTCATTCCTGTGATCTCCGTGCTCGGTTCTGGGCCTGGCACGGAGCTGGGACTCAGCAGATATGCATCAAGGGACCAAGGGCCTTCCTATTGATTAAATTGCTAAAGACGTTGTTCCTTTCTCCTTCTCCCCTACCCCCACTTTCTTTATTTGTGAAATGGGGGTGATGACAGCACCTGCCCTAGAAGGTAGTTGTGATGGTTCAATGAGGGAATGAAAGTCAAGGACTTAGCCCCTGTGCCCGGAAGTATTAAATAAGAATACTGTCCTTTCCTTCTCCTCTTTCTCTTCCTTTTCTTAAAAATAATACTACCCGCTTGGCAAATGTTCAGCTCATGCATGGCTGCACGCCTTAGCTAATGGCCTGGGTCAGAACTGCTAAGAGATCCTTGACAGGCAATTCATGAGGTGACAGTACACGGGAGGGTTTACATTCAGAAACATCGGTTATAGAATGAGAAGCCGTGTGTGTGTGCGTGTGTGTGTGTGTGATTCTTTTGGTTTGAAGTCTAGTCATTCAACAAAGCTGGGGGTTTTATGTGACTAAAAGCATCACATAAGCTTCTAAAAACAAAACAAAACAAGTTCATCATTTCTCATTCTGCACTGATAAAAATGCTGAAGTAGTTAATTGAGTGGAAATGATGACAAACCTGGGTTTTAACCCCAGTTCATCAGTCTAGCAGGTAAATATCCAACACAAGAAGCGGTAGATGCAGTGGTTCAGAGCACAGACTGCAGAGTCAGACTATCTGGGTTCAAATCCCAGCTTGGCTCCTTACTAGCTGTGTGACCGCAGGCAAGTTATTTAACTGCTCCATGTGGCAGTTTCCTCACTGATAAAATGGGAATCAAAATAGCACCCACCTTAAAGGGTGAAGCCCTTGGTACTGTGCCTGGTTGCAAAGGAAGTGTTCCGTGTGTGTCAGTCATCATCATTAGCCATTTGGCCTTGGACAAGTTACAAGCCTTTCTGAGCCTTGGTTTTCCTATCTGTACAATGGCAGCGCTTTTGCAAGGAAACATGAGAAAGTGTATGTGAAAGTGTCTCAAACAGGTTGGTGCAGAGTCCAAAATAGCTTCCTTCATGATCGAAGGAAACCAGTAACAGCTGTACCTGTGCAGCCATGCAGCCGGCGTACCCAGGTGTGAGGGCAGAGCTGGGGTGTGGGGTTTGAGACTCTGACAAGATGTGAGGGTGGGGGCCATGAGAGCAGCCCGGCAGTGTCCCTCCCCACCTCCGGAGGAGATTCACTGTGTGAGGAAGAAGGAAGCAGGCCTGAAGCAGGGCACAGGGCGGGGGTGGGAGGGCCGAGTCAGCTCCGGAATAGGAGTGCAGAGCTTGGGGACGGAGGGACAGGAGCAGGAGCGAGAGTCTTCTGGGGGCTGGCGCGAGGAGGGGATGACCCAGCCTTGTCCAGCCTCACTGGAAAAACTGGGCTTCGCCCATGGAGGATGGGCAGTTTTGTGGAAACCCGCCCTCCACCTGTGTGTGAGGGTGGGGGAAGTTCTCACTGGGCCGACCCATTTGCCAACATCTCTTCGATGGCCTCACCAAGACCACACCGAGGCCACGTGCACGCAGCCAGCAGGGACCCGATGGGGCCACCAAGAGTTGCCCCAATCACTGACCGTCTCCCCACAGTGGCTGAAGGACAGGCACATGGCTAGCAGGGGCCAGGCCCTTGCGAGATGGGGGTTGCGTCTAAATGACTGTGTTTCAGCCACTATTTCCCAACAGACAAGTGCAGTCACTTCCAGAGCAAATGGGGGTCCGAGCTGAGTCTCTGCCCCCCGCTGCGGCCGTGGGCTGGGCCCCAGCTGCTAGTCAGCCTTTCTGCATTTACTCTTTACAGTTTGTTGGTTTGGCGTTGCTCTTACGTTGTTTCCTGTGTTTGTGTTGGCTTTGCCAAGGCCCTTTCAAGTGTTGAGTGCAGAGAACACCCTCCCCTCCCCCCTCCAGCTTTGTGCGTCTAGTAGAGAGGCAGCGTGGTCTGAGAGGTCGGAGCCAGAGCCCCTGTGTGTCAGTCCTGGCCGCGGTGAGCCTGCAGCGTCCCTTCTTTTCTGGGTGACTGTCTCCCTGTTTGTCAAATGAACGATAACCCGGTCCCAACCCAGAAATCCCTTTCTGGCAAAAGGCAAATTGAAACAGATTCTTTCTCTTTCAGCTCTCGTGTCACTGTCTTGTCCCCCTGCATCAAGCATTAGGGCTTTCTCAGGGTCAGATGGCACCCACAGGGACAAACAACATCCAGAGTTGCCACTGGCAGCTTAAGAAGGGGCTGGGGAGATAGCAGGAGGGATTTAGAAGGAGGATGAGGACAAGGAAAGCAGGAATGGGGTGGTGCAGGTAAGATCCCCACAGGGCCCCCCAAGGCAGCCCTCTGAGGCACCTGGGCCAGAGCCTCCTGTCCTTCACCCAGAAGATGCTGCAGATGTTACACCACCTGCCGACTGTTTGAAGTTAAACTACAGTCGGGATTCAGGGACACTCAGTATAAGCCGTGGCTGACCCATTTTCCCTCAGACTGTCTCCGCCCTACCTTAAAGGCCGTCCTGACTCACGGACTCTGTTTTATCACCAGGAAACGCCCAGAGGTTGTGACCATGACCGAATGGAAGGCGCCGGTGGTGTGGGAAGGCACTTACAACAGAGACGTCTTAGAAAATTATTATGCCAAACAGAAAATTACCGTGGGCTTGACGGTTTTTGCTGTCGGAAGGTAGGTGTTGCTAATAAAACTGACCTTGACTTTTTCCTGTTCCCCTGTCAGGAGGTTGGTGAGGGGCCCCCAGGGCTTACAGAGGCTGTTCATGTCATGTCTGAATGATTAGAGGAGAATGGAGTAATAGGACCATTTCAGGCTCATTTCTGCTGAGGCCCCAAAAGGCTGAGAACAGGACAATGGTCGGGGAATCGACAACGTCCCCGCTCGGCGAGGGCCTCGGCTGCGGGTGAGAATGTCTGCTGAGCCCAGAGTCTGCAGCACACCCGCAGCCACCGATGCCCTGACCTCCACGGCGCTCTCTGGAAATTCCAAAAGTGCCAGCCGTTAGCCTGAACGTGCGGGATTGTTTCTCCCCCGCTCTCAAGACCCCAGACCAAGGACCAGGGACAGAAGTGACCTAAGAGCCGTGGTTTTCCACATCAGCACGGCTGACCTCTCCTCCGCGAGCTTCTCGGCCGCCTCTGCCCTATTCCCCCTGGAGGCTTTGGCCCCGGAAGATCTGGCTGGCCAGAACTTCCTCTTGCAGAGGTTGGATAGGTTTCTGTTTCAGCTTCCATTTCCTTGTTTACAACATTTCTCTCCAAACTACAGTCATTCTTACTTAAAATCAGTAGCTGTAATATTAGTTTAAAATACAACATAACCCATTTTGTTCTTTTGAAGAATTTTTTTTTTGTTTTCCAAAACAAAAGCAAAAGTTCACTTTTCCTGGCAGCCTCTGCCCCCCACCCCCCTCCATGGGCCTTCCCATCTGTACCTTTTCCAAAAGCCATGTGGCCTGTACAAAAAGAGGCGAAGGCCCAGGTTGATCTGAGTGAAGATTTAAGCGAAGATCTGAGCATTCTCCCAAGACCTGCTCCAATCCAGAGCCCAAGAGCCATCGCCGTCACCATACTGATCAAGTCCTAGTGTCACTGAATGTGCTGATCCCAGGGGCCTAGGTGACATCTCTAATTGAGAAGAGTGACTCCGGAGTTTTGACATTTTTACTAGAAGAACCTGCACAGTTCTGAGTTGGGAGCAGATGCCCAGCTCACCTTATCCTTGGGTATGAGAGGGTACAAGCCAACCACACTGCAGACTGATTTAATCCTGATGTTTCCAAAAAGAACAGAACGTTGCCTGCGGCTCCACAATGGCTTCTGCCGTCTCCTTGCAGCTTCACAGAACTAAACCGTAAATTGCACATCCTGGTGAAAACCCTGTGCTCTCCGCTCGGAGGCATGAGAGGACTGTTTGTACTCAGCAGCAATAAATCCTCCGGAGTGGATTTGGACTTTTAGGAGGTGTGATGTTTGGTTTGTTTTCGGATAACAAATAACAATGCGCAGAGCCGACCGCAGTGCTTTAATCTCTAAATAATGTTAAACCTCACAAGGGCCCCCTCCCTCCCCCAGGACTGTCTCCCAGGCTTCAGGGCACAATAGATTTTTCTTAAAGTTCCAGAGTATGGAAGAATTTCCTGGCCGCCAGCCCCAGAGTCATGTTGAAGTCCCCCTTTATATTGCTCGGATATATTCTCTCCGTTTAAAGAATCAATACTGTCAACGCTGCAGTTTCCAGAGACCAATATTAAGAGCACGGTTTATTTTTGTAGTAACGAAAGGTAATCCAAGCCGCAACGAAAAACCAAAAAGAAGTGCTAGTCACTGTCACTCACAAAACACCGTAATTGGCCGTTAGTGTGACCAGCAAGTTACATTTATTCCACATTCCCTGAGCGTGTGTCTGGGGTGGCATGAGCTGTGTTAAGCCAACCAACTACGCCTCCTTCCCTTCGCTGTCATCCCCGTGGCTTCACAAGAGAGCGTGTAGCTTGGCTTGCAGAAGACACAAACGTGATGTTTTTTGAATGAATAAGTAAATAGCTAAAATACCATTGCACATCTGTTAGAATGACCCAAATCCAAAACACTGACGACACCAGCTGCTGGTGAAAATGTGGAGCAGGAGGAAGTCTCATTCACTGTGGCGAGAGTGCAAAATGGTACAGCCACTTTGGAAGACAGTTTGGCAGATTCTTACAAAGTTAAACATACTCTCATCATACCATCCAGCAATTGCACTCCTTGGTTTTTCCCCAAAAGAGTTGAAACTTTATGTCCGCCCAAAAAGTTGCATTCAGATGTTTATACCAGCTTTATTCATAATTACTAAAACTTGGCAGTTAACTAAGATGTCCTTTCGTGAATGGATTGATAAACTGTGGCCCATCCAGACGATGCAGCATTATCAGTGCAAAAAAAAAAAAAAAAATCTATTAAGCCTTGAGAAAACATGGAGGAACCTTAAATGTATATCACTAAGTAAAAGAAACCAATCTGAAAAGACTACATACTGTACAATTCCAACATTCTGGAAAAGGCAAAACTATGGGGTCAGTACAAAGATCAGTAGTTGCCAGGGGTTGGAGTGAGGACATAGATGAATAGGCATAACACAGAGATTTTAAGGCAGTGAAAATACTCTGTATAATACCACACATCAGGAAAGATACCTGTCACTATGTATTTGTCCAAACCCACAGAATGTACCACTGTAATGTAAACTGTGGACGTGGCGTGATAACGATGTGTCAGCGTGGGTTCATTGATTGCAGTGCCTGTGCCCGCCCCGTGCTGGACGTTGGTACCGGGGAAGCTCTGGGAGGGAGCGGGGCGCAGGAGGCTGTATGGGAACTCTCTGCAATTTCCGCTCAATTTTGCTGTGAGCCTAAAAATGCTCTAAAAAATAAAATCAATGTTTAACCAAGGAAATAAGGTAGGTAAAATAAGTTTAAGTCAGAGGTTGTTTGTTCTGGTATTTGGATGGGTCTTATAATGGTGGTATCTGGATAATGGATTGGTGTTTGGGGTGACCGGGGGAAGCTCACAGGGTGACTGTGTAACATGGAAGGATACCCGTGTCCCATGGCCCATTCTCTGGGTCCCAGAGAAGGATAGGAGAGTGACAATGCTTACACTTAATGCAGCCCCGAAGGCCCCAAGGGTCACGTGGCCCTTGCACCTGGTAGGGCAGTAGCAGCTTTGGAATATAGGTTGGGGTTTTCAAGGGGGGCCTAAGGACAAACATCCCCTGATGTTGATTGACGCGTACAAACTTCCAGTTGGGAGAGGGACAAGCTCTGGGGATCTAATGTACAGAATGATAATTATCATTAACAATATTATTGTATATACTTGAAAGCTGTCCAGTAGGTTTGAAATCTCAAATCTTCTCACCACAAAAAAGAAATGATAATTATGTGACATGACGCAGGTGTTCACTAATGCTACAGTGGTAGTCATTTTGTAACATACGTGTACCAAATCAACACTTTGCACACCTGAAACTTACCCAGTGATATATGTCAGTTATATCTCAGTAAAGCCAGAAACAGAAACAGAACTAGCACCCCCTCTGCCTGCCCAAAGTCCAAACCAGCTGATACATTAGACGAGGAGCTAAGTAAGGCAGATGGTACAGAACATCGTCTTCATTACATTAAAGCTGATACTGGAGAATGTGGTTTATATCTGAAGGCCCTGGGCCGCCTAATGTTGAACCACAGAATTGGAAAGACTTAGGCATCCAGGCACCTACAGCACAAGAAACCTCAAGCCTCTGGATGTGGGAGCAGGGTCTGAACCACTAAGCTACCCCTGCAAGGCCCAGGGCAGTTGAGAGCGCATGTTCTCTCCACCTGGCTGGCTTCTAAGAGTGAGAGAGGAGGGGAGAGGGCCAGTCACCCTTCCAGAATCATCAGTTAGGTAAGTCACTCCACCTCCCCAAAGCTGAGTGACTGAATGGTGGAGCGTGGCCAGGAATGCTACAGCCACAAACGTCCCTCTGTGTGAAAGCACGCGTCTGGGATAAAGAAGAAAATCATTCCTTTCCTAAACTGCACATTACAGACAAGATGATGAGAATAGCATGTCATCTCCCGGAGAAATCCCAGAGGTTACATTTATCCCATTCTTCTTCGTTTCAGGTACATTGAGCATTACTTGGAGGAGTTCTTAACGTCTGCTAACAAGTACTTCATGGTTGGCCAGAGAGTCATATTTTACGTCATGGTGGATGATGTCTCCAGGATGCCTTTGATCGAGCTGGGTCCTCTGCGGTCCTTCAAAGTGTTTGAGATCAGGCCTGAGAAGAGGTGGCAGGACATCAGCATGATGCGCATGAAGACCATCGGCGAGCATATCGTGGCCCACATCCAGCACGAGGTCGACTTCCTCTTCTGCATGGACGTGGACCAGGTCTTCCAAAACAACTTCGGGGTGGAGACCCTGGGCCAGTCGGTGGCTCAGCTCCAGGCCTGGTGGTACAAGGCAGATCCCGACGAGTTCACCTACGAGAGGCGGAAAACGTCCGCAGCATACATTCCGTTTGGCCGGGGGGATTTTTATTACCATGCGGCCATTTTTGGGGGAACACCCGCTCAGGTCCTGAACATCACCCAGGAGTGCTTCAAGGGAATCCTCCAGGACAAGAAAAATGACATAGAAGCCCAGTGGCACGATGAAAGCCATCTAAACAAGTATTTCCTTCTCAACAAACCCACTAAAATCTTATCCCCAGAATACTGCTGGGATTATCATATAGGCCTACCTTCAGATATTAAGCTTGTCAAGATATCTTGGCAGACAAAAGAATATAATTTGGTTAGAAATAACGTCTGACTTTAAATTGTGCCAGTAGGTTTCTGAATTTGAGAGAGTATTATTCTGGCTACCTCCTCAGAAAAGTAACACTTAATTTTAACTTAAAAAAAAATACTAACAAAACACCATCAGAGCAAGTCCGTATTATTCTTCCTTGTAACTTCAAGCCTTGTGATATGGAAGAATGAACCTCTGGTAATCAGATGTAAATGCCCTGTGATTTCTTATCTATTCTGGGTTAGGGGGGTGGGATACACTGTCAGCTAAACCAAAAAAAAAAAATTGTCGTGGGCAAAGAAAAAGCCAGAAACACCCTACATGTGCCAGTTGATGTACAGGAGAAAAGTATGCAAAGGGAAGTGTTTGGCAACAAGATACAATTGTGAGAGGATGTCCTCTTGTTTTCAGTGTCCTGTCTCCGCTGAGTCTAAAGCAGCACAGAGTTGCGTTGCAGCAGGAGAACTCTCAGTAGGACACAGTTAACGTTGGCAACCCTCAAATGGTTTCAACAGCAGAGTACTTCAGGCCATTTGTAGTCCACGTCCTTTTTCTTATCAGGATATTGTTTGGCTTCTGTGCAGACTGGTCAGGATTCCCCATGGATATCCTAGTGACGAATGTTGGGAGTCACGGGGAATCTGATGAACCAGAGGGTGCTCAGCATGAAATGAAAACAAAGCCTCAAAGTAAGTTTGCCATGAAATAGCAAAGAGAGCGTAGAAAGACAGGGCACTGATCACTGGGGCAGTGCCACCTCGGAGGGGCACAGGGCGTGGGGTCTGCACATGAATACAGCGTGGATCCAGGCGCTGAATAGGAGGCAATGTGGGTGGTGTCCTCAAACGCTGTGACAACCAGAGCAGTGTTGCTTTAGAAGATGCTTCTTGTTTTGGCTGAGTCACATTCAGTCTGCCGTTCTCTGGAACCTCTGTCTTTAAATCCTTGACCAGAGGAAGTGGATGGTGTCAGAGTAGACAAAGACCTGCAGGGGACTGAAGAGGCTTGCAAGGGGTTACGTTTCCCAGACCTGGGCTTCATGACAATCAGTCATCGGCACATCCTGCCACCACCTGCTCTAACCCTCAGCTCATCATGGCCCAACTTGGAGGGCTGACATCAAGAAACCTCTCGTTTGCCCCTGCCCTATCTGTACTACTGAAGGGAAACAACCAGATGTGTTTAATAAAACAGTTCATTGCTTTTATATAAAAAGTAGAGGGGATGGCAATGGGAGATCCAGTCCTCCACTGAGCAGTTTAACATTCACTTCCTTTCTCTAAGAGAAGCTATGAAATCTTACATGTTATTTAAAGTTAAGCAATTCAATATAAAGAAAATTAGGAGGCAGCATTACATACGCAGTCAAGTTTATATTGTGCTTGTGTTCCGGTTTAGGCCATTGGTTTCCATTTTCCAGCAGTTTACTGACGAGCTATTGCACTGGCTTGATGTTCAACTTTGATATAATGAAACCATTTTCGCTGCTGTTTCACTGGTGCCTCCTACTCTTCAATTCTTGCCAAGAATATTCACAACCCAGAAAAACAAAACAAAACCAACAAAAATCCTGAAGAAGTGCCCTTGTAAAAGAAAAAGGAGATTGCAGGTCAGTTGGGACTCTTGCTTCTCTATAACTCAAGTTTTCTGGGATCCATTCTAGAGTAGGGAAAGCAAAGAAATTATCCTCAAAGATTAAATGGCTGATGTTTCCTTTTGAAGGAATCTTGATTTTTTTTTTATTCACTTAAATTTAAATTCTAAATGGACAAACTCAAGATCTTATTAATAGTTCAATGTTAAAAAAATAAATTCCTGATTTACAACTGAATAAATTATTTTCTCAGTATATTCTGGTCTGGTCATGGATTGTGCATTTTCTCCCAAATATGTTCAGAATTGTCAATTGCAGAATTTTTTTTTAATTGCAGAATTTTAAATACTTAGACTCCAAATAGTCCTTGTGTCCTTCTAGAGATGTGTCCACAGTTACAAAGATAGAACATGGTTGAGATTCGCTAACTTTTATAACAACAAATGCTTATATAGAGCTTCCCGAAGTGATAAACTGAAGTAATTAACTGCCAGTAGAATAAGGCTTGCCTCTGAAGGTCAGGGTGGGGCATGAGGGCAGAGGAAGAAAACAATGCTATTTACTGAATATGGTGGTTACTAGTTCTGACCTCTGGGGAATATATCTGGCCAAGCGAGACCTGGGAGAGACTTGCTGAATTTCCAGCAAGACAAGGTAGGTGTATTTGTAATAAATAAAAAACTTGAAGTGGAGCAGGCTGATGTAGTGTGGTGCATGACAGGGCATGATTTCCTCATAGTAGAAATTATCCCCATTTTGTAGATGAGCAATGTGAGGTTCAGAAAGGTTAAACCACCCAGCTGGGAAGTATCTGAGCTGAAGCTCACACCAGAGAAGCTGACAAGGATAAATGTGTTGACACCATACATATGGAGGGCCACGTGTCCTATCAAGGAGAATGCTGATTTATAGAAGAATCTGATAAATGGGAATTTTTGCTGTAAGAATTAATATTTTAAAAACTAGGTATGTTCCTAGGCCTGTACCACTTCCCACTTTTTCTGCACGAAACCTGCCTCACCTCAAGTGCATTAAATTAGTTAAAATGGATCATGTAAAAATAAATAAATAAAAGACTCTGTGACCACTCTCAACCCTATGTTGTGCCTGCCCGGCTGCTATAAGCCCCGTGGACACACATAAGCTGTTATGCCAAGGCAGTGCCTCAGAGGGCAAAGCTGGGTGAGGGAGTGGGTGGAAGGGACCACCATGCCTCCTCCTTCCCCTCTGGGGGTCCCATGCAGCTGGAGGGGGAGAAGTTCTGTAAGGCTAGAAGGGCCTGACTTCTCTTGTCCTTCTTGTAATGACTCATTTTTTTCTGTGAGCCAAAGTCACCATGTGATTTACTGATAGCTATGGTAATACTTACACATATAAGAATTTATTAAATCACTGTTTATTAAATTACCTTATGTAAGTGAATAACACAGGCATGGTAGCATACGCACAAGTGTGAAATGTCATAGGGAGCATGGGTGTATAACATACCATGCGTACTTTTGAAGGAGAGAAAGCTGGGTTAAGTGGGGCTCCACTGGCCAAAGGCTCAGATCTATAAGGGTGCAGAGCTGGGATTCAAACCCAGGATTGTCCGACTCCAAATCCTTTGCTCTTCCCACAGCTCCAGACTGCTTCCCTTACTCTCTTCTTTTACCTATGTGCATACACACACACACACCCCCCAGGAATCACCACCAAAAGCTCTCCGTTCTTTTATTAGGCACTAAAGAGGGAGAACTTAGTAGACCCAGACTCTTCAGAGGCAGAAGGTAGGTCTAAACTCACCCTGGAGCCACGCTGGAGAAGCATTCAACTGGACCTTGAGCCATACGAGGCCAGGGAAGTTCAAGGGCCGAGGGGGTAGAGAGGAGGGAAGGATGTCTGGGAGGTGGAAATAGCCTCAGGGGGGCTGCCTCTGAGCTGAGCTTTGAGAGAAGAGTGGGGATCACTGTGAGGAGTGGAGATGGAATGAGGTTTCAGAGGGAGGAGCAGCAGATACAAAGCACAGAGGACTGTGATGAGACTTTGACGGAGACCCACATAAATGGTGCCAAGGCCTTGGGACTGGATGAAATCTCATGGCAGAGCCTGTGTGAAAAGCAGCAACGAGCTTGAGAGGGCTTTGGCTGGTTGAGGGCTGCACATTCGCCCAGCATCTGTGGCTCTCTTTCTCCCTCCCCAGCAAAGCCTGGTCTCCTTTATGGAGTCTTTGTGATTTCTATGGAAACTAGTGCCATAGTTGGACCAAGTGACCCCGACTAAGCCAATCAACACTTTCCCTCCTCCTTGGTGGCAGTGATTGATTCAGGAGTGGGAAGATGATCTAAACTAATCCACTCAAATTGAATCGCAGGTCTTTTGCTAGAAATGAGAATGCATGTAATACCAGAAGCCACTGACACTTCTGGGGACTGCAAGGGAAGTCAGCCTTAGGATGAAACTGACAATAGGACAAGAGGAGCAGGGACACTGAAGGAACCACAGTCCTTGATGACAACCCTGGGCCACTGGCTTCAGCCTTACCTAAAGCCTGAACTGCCTGTGGACTTTTCGAATGTGTGAGCCAATCAGGTCCCATTATTAAGTCATTTGGAATCGGCGTTTCTCTTACAACTGAAATATCCCCATTGAACCCTTCTAGAATTGTTAGTTCCATAATCTGCCTTTGCATTAGCTCCAGCACCCATTACATCACCTCTCTCAGAGGCGCTGCTTAATGAATATCGACTACGTGAATGAATGAATGTATGAATGAGTGAATGAATCATTACGTCCACTCATCATGCCTCATAAGAAGTGCTTTTTTTTAGTTAAAAAAATTTTTTTTTATTGTGAACTTTGTGTCCTGCTACAAAGCAGATGCTTTTCTATCTGGCACCTGGAATTATTTCTTCTATGGTATACCTATGGGAACTCGAGTCGAGGTCTGAGCTTCAGGCTCTCACCTGGTACCATAACCTACTGGGTTCAGTGCTGCTTAAGGTCAGTGACACACGGGATGAATTTACTCCTCAACCAGGATGATTTTCACAGCCACCACCACTGCTGCGCACCCACGCCCCACCCCTGCACTGACTCCAGGGACATTCGGCAATGTCTTAAGTTATTGTTGGTTGTCACAACTTGGTGGGGGTGGGGGGCGGTTCACTATGCACAGGTAGTGAAGAGGCCAGGGATGCTGCTAAACATCCTACAACGCACAGGGCAGCCTCCACCGCAAAGAATGATCTGGCTCAAAATGTCAATCATGATGAGCCTGAGAAACCTAGTGTAAAATTGCCTTGAACTTCATTAAGAAAGAAACGTGGGGAGTCAATATGCGTAATGCCCACCTGTCTATACCAAGTGAATAGTCCCTAATGGGTGCCAAAAGCTTCGAACTCACCTATTCTTAGTCCCTTCCTATAACATTTCACAGCTAAGACAAAAGTAGTTCCCTATACTGGACACCAGAGGGTAGGAATTTCCAAAGGTAACACTGTTATCCTAAGCAACTGCTTAGGATGAAAACATTGAATATAATTAAAAACGCTCATTTCTGGACCTGGAGAGGACTGCACATTTGTAGAAATAGATATGAATGTTGCATATAAATGAATATAGCTATGAATATTTAAAGTATGTGGCTGAAAAATCAGTCAAAGAATACACTTTTAGTAAATTGATTGTAACTGTTCAGAATAAACGGTGGTTATGCTAGCTAGGTGTTTTAGTTAAAGATATTCTGGTTGCAAAGAACAGACATTCCAACTGGCACAACAGTGTAAAGCAATTATACTCCAATAAAGAGCTTAAAAAAAAAAAAACAGACATTCCCCTTGAACTGTATAAACCCAAAAGGGAGATTACTGGTTTACTGGGAGGCTACTGGAGACTTCTACCTGATACAAGGGAGAGTTGACAACCAGATGGTGCTATACTGAAGCTCATTCATACCTGCTTGTGAGAACCTATTGTGCACAGTGCTTCCCAACTCCCTGTTCAGTGACTTCACTGTAGTAGCTTGATACTGGCCACGGTGGGAATATTTGCACCATGGGAATCAGCAAACACTAGAAATCATGGTTCCTTCCCCCTCCCTTCCCTTCCCTTTCCATCCTTCTTTTTAAGGAGATGATTGTGTAAAAATTTACTAGCACATCACTACAACCAGGCCATAAGCAAGAGCCAGGGAAGTACAAAGGCTTCAACAGCTGAAAATTGTGAACTTCCCCTAGAGGTCTGCAAATATGACCAAGCTGCCACTATCTCCAAACTCAAGGTTTCTTCCTTCAAAACTCAAAATTCCTGGAGAAGAAAAACCATATGGCACAGTATCCACTCATGCCCCCAGCAGCTGTGCCACGGGGTAGGTTTACTGGAAGGCAGGTTACACTCTGGGGAGGTTCTCAGGGAAGGATATACTGTTGTGAGCTCCGTAGATGCCTCTGAAAGTATCTGCCACATTCACTTATAGCTGTCTGGCTGTCAATCACTTCTCTCCACATATCTAAAATATTCCCTGCTACAATGTTTCAAAAACATTATGTACAACCCTAGCACAGCCCCCTCTCCTGAAGGGGAGAGGACCACAGAATCCACAGCAAATGTCAGAGGGCCAAGCTTCTCAGACTCTTCTATCTCCAGATAATAACTATTTCTCCTTTGCTTCCTTAGAAAGCCCACCTGACTATTCTGCAATCCATGAAATAAATGGTAAATTTAGCTCACACCCAAATACACAAGAGTAGTCAATAGTGAGAGACAAGGGAGAAAAAAAAAGTTACAGTAACTCCTATTTAAAAGGAGGGGGAAAAAATAAAAAATAAAAGGAGGGAATATGGTTACCTGCTCACGGGGCATTTCCTTACTCCAGAATTCAGTGGGCCTCTGGTGCTAAGTTTTCTATGAAGGCTAGCAACAGTCTTCATCCATCATCTCAGTCTACTTCAGATCCTTTTAGCTATGTAAGATATGATTGTTCGCAAGAGTCCAGTGGTAGGGCAACTTGCCTGCAATGTGGACCAACTAGAGAGCTGACTCTTATCCAAGATCCTACTGGAAGCTCACTTCTTTTATACTTGTCAGACAGGTGAGAGGTAGCTGGATACCCTTATGTGTGGGGACACTGCCTCCAGAATCCAAAGTGTCGCATAGGCGCTATGTCTCTCTTAAGTAGTAGGAGACATAAAGCTGCCTTCTGGTTCTCAAAATTGGCTGCATTCTGGAATTACCCAGAGAGCTAATATTGACGCCTGGTTCCAACCCCAGAAATTTTGATTCAGTTCGTATGGGTGGGCATTGGGACTTTTAAGGGCTTCCCAGGTGAATAGGATTCTGGTAATATGGTGGAGTAGAGAGCACCAGGAAGCTGTCTTTCCACCCAGACTAGCAGAATGGTCTGATATAACGATTTTGGAACTCTAGAGTCTATTGAAGGCTTGCAACTTCCAGAGGAAGACTTGAGTGGTAAATTAAGGTTAATTGCAGTCAATTTTAGCTCTTAGCACAGTAGCAGCCACCCATCCCCCTCTTCCAGCCATTCGGCAGGAAGGACCCTGTCCTCCAAATATTGGGTATCTGTGCTCTGATTGCTGATTGCTGCTTCTGATCACAGAGGTGCAGACAAAGAGGCAGGCATCCGTTGTCGTGCCTCTCCGCATTGTTGCAAGCCTCTCCCCCTCCAGTGGAAGTGACTTCCAGAGGATTTAAAGGGTCAACACCCATTACCTCTCCCTTCATTTTTCTTTTCCCCTCTTTGGGACCAGATATTAAAGACTAGGACATTCAAAAACAACACATATAAGGGGAAATTTTGTAAGTGACCATGAATACCCACAGTAAGGCTCAGAAAAGACTTCAGAAGACTTTAAGTTTACAAGTTAGGCTGATCCTCAGCACAGAGACAGCCTACAATGATCAAAAAAGCAAAAATAATACATGAAAACAATAATAAAAAACAGCAACCCACAGGGGAAGGAGGATAATCTGCTTTCCAGAGTTACCACAGTATTTGATTCAAATGTCCAGTTTTGAACAACAAAAAAATCACAAGGCATACAAAGAAACAGAAAAGTATAGCCTATTCAAAGGAAAAAATAAACAGCAACTATTCCTAAAAAAGACTTGATAGCAGATATGCTAGACAAAGACTTTAAAGTAACTGTCAGAGATACTCAAAGAACTAAAGGAAGGTGTGGGAAAAGTCAAAAAATGATGTATGAACAAGATGGAAATGTCAATAGAGAGAAAGACCTAAAAATAAACCAAAAATAAATCCAGGAGCTTAAAATTACAATAACTGAAATGAAAAATCTTCTAGAGGGATTCAAAGGCAGATTTTGAGGAGATAGAAAAAAGAATCTGTGAACTTGAAAATAGGACAATGGAAATTATCAAGTCTAAGGAACAGAAAGAAAAAAGACGGCAGAAAAGTGAACAGAGCCTAAGACACCTAAGGGACACCAACAGACTGAACAGTATATGTGTTGAAGGAGCCCCAGAAGAAGAGGAGAGAGAAAATATTTGAAGAAATAACACCTGAAAACTTCCCAAATTTGATGAAAGACATGCCTATAAACATCCAAGAAGCTCAATAAACTCCAAGTAAGATGAACTCAAAGAGACCCACAATGAGACACGTTATAATCAAACTTTTGGAAGACAAAGATAAGGACAAAGGGAAAATCTTGAAAGAAGCAAAAGAGAAGTGACTCATCACATACAACAGAGCCTCAATAAGATTACTGGCAGATTTCTCATTAGAAACTTCAGAAGTCAGAAGGGAGTCTTGCAGGGGGAAATGAAAGGACATTAGCCAGTTATTCAAATCGATATGGAGAAATAAAAATCTCAGTGAAAGTAAATATATGGGCAGTTATAAGAGCTATTATTTGTAACTCCACTTTTTGTTTTCTACATTATTAAAGAGGCAAATATATATATATATATATATTTAAATTACCAGTCTGAAAGCTAGTATTATTATAACTTTTGTTTGTGACTCCAAATTTTGTTTTCTACATAATTTAAGAGACAAATACCTTTAAAAGAATTATTAGGAGGTATGGGAGGGGGCGGGGGGTGAAGGGGAAACTGAGATGAAGCGAGAGAGTAACACAGACATATATATATTACCAACTGTAAAATAGTCAGTGGGAAGTTGTTGTATAACAAAGGGAGTCCAACTCGAGGATGGAAGATGCCTTTGAGGACTGGGGCGGGGAGGGTGGGGGGGGCTTGGGGGGGGCGTCAAGGAAGGGAGGGAAGATGGGGATATGTGTATAAAAACGGATGATTGAACCTGGTGTACCCCCCCAAAAAATAAATAAATAAATAAATAAATAAATAAATAAATAAAAGAAGAGTTTTAAAACTCTTCTTAAAATTAGCTTGAAATTAAAAAATTTAAAAAAAAAAAGAATTATTAGTTTATGTTTTGGGACACACAATGTACAAAGACATAATTTCATGACATCAAGAACCACAAGGGATGGGGACACAGCTGTAAAGGAACAGTTTTGCTGTGTTATTGAAGTTAAGCTGGTATAAATTCTAATTTGAGTGTTATAACTTCAAGATATTAAATGTGATCCCAATGATAACCACAAAGAAAATAGCTATAGAATGCATACAAAGGAAAGAGGAAGAATTTCAAATATTTCACTACTGAAAAATCAACTAAACACAAAAGAGGACAGTAATCCAGGAAATAAGGGACAAAAATGCTATAAGGCGTATAGAAAGCAAATAGCAAAATAAGTAAGTCCCTCCTTATCAGTACTTTTCTTTAAATGCAAATGAAAATAAAGGTAAAAGCTTTATTCTCACAGAGTGGCTGGGATGAACAAAGTCATGTGAAAATACCCACCTGAGTGACTAAACAAATTTTTCTCTCTCTGTTCCTTTTCACTTGTCCTTCTTGTATTGTTTTCCTGTTTATTGTAATGACACCTTCTTAATTGTAAGCCATCTCAAGCACTTCCTGAAAGGAGATGGGCTTTCAAATAGGTTTCTTAATATTATTTTGCCTGTTCTATGCCTCACCACCTTATTTGCCCAACTGAAAGGTATTGCATCCCCTGGTTCCCCCACTCTTTATCCCTCCTCCAGAAGACACTTTTCACAATGAGATTCTCACAACGAGAGAGTATGCAAAATTCCATATGTGGGTGGTGAAGGTGGCTTCTGAATACAGCTTAAATGTAAATAGATTTTAATTTCCTCTCTTTTTCACAATGGATGATTAACATTGATCTATCTTTCATTTCACTGACCTTCTCTTCTGTAGCATTCAATCTGTCTGTAAGCCCACCCACCAACATTTCCATTTCAAATATAGTACTTCTAAAGTTCTAATATGCCATTTTAAACTACTTTCATTTATCTGCTGATTCCTGTCTGTTCATTCATTTTGATCAAGCTGTCCACTAAGTTCTCAAACATTTTTATAGCTGCTTTAAAGTCCTTGTTTACCATAACCAACATCTGAGTTATATTGGGGTCTATTTCTTGTCACTATGTGTCACATATTCCTGTTTCTTTGCATGTCTAGTAACCTTTTAAAATATGTATACCTGACATTATGGATGACATTGTAGAGACTCTGGATTCTGTTATTTTCCTCTGTAGAGTGCCGATTTTTGTTTGAACAGTTAGTTAACTGATTGGGATCCAAATTCCAAACTCCATTTCTCCTGCAGGGGCATCAACTGAAATTACTCAATTTTTATAGGCTCTTAGATGTTGCTATTTCCTGGGGAAACTGAAGTTTTTGCTATGCATGGACAGTTAAGTTGTCATCTAAGGTTTTGGTCAGAGTTTCTATGCTGACTTTGGGGTACCCCATTCTGTGTATCCCTCTTTGGGGAGTTTCTCTATTACATCTCCTTTACATCTAACAACTCTATCCTCACTCCTCAAGTCTTTCTATGTGAGTTCTAGCCACCTAACACTGGGTGAATTGAGGGATAACCTCAAATGAAAAGCTGTATACATGTGAATTTTACCTCCTTTCAAGGATTGGCCTGTTTTTTGTCCCTCTCCTTTGACTTCAGATAATTTTATTTAACTTTTTCTTTCAATTTTATCCAAAGCTTATGGTTATTATCTATGGGAGCATTAGTCTGGTATAATCTACTCAGCTGTGACCCAAAATAGATTCTAATTCTGCGCTCATTTAACTTAATGATCCTCCTTCACAACTTTCTTTTTTCCTTCTAGGAAGAATGGAAATCAATAGAAAATTTCTAATATTGATGTGGACATAGATTTTATTTCCTGTATGGTTCATGTATGGTATGTATTATTTCAGGTAACTAAGCCACCAGTGAATAGTAATGGCTTCCTTATTCATTTTCTGAATGATGTCTTTCAGTGAGCTGAAGTTTTTCTAATTTTGATGAAATATAATTTACCATTTTTTCAGCTGCTATTTTCTGTCACCTAAGAGACATTTATCTACCCCCAAGTTACAAAGATATTCTCCTAACCTTTTCTCTCAAAAATTGTGGCTTTAGCTTTTATGCTTAGATCTGTAGTTCATTTTGAATTAACTTTTTATATGGTGTGAAATACACACAAAAACATGGGTGAGTTGCAAAACTTTGGCATGAAAATTGTCAAATGCAAAGAGTGCATCAGTACAATTCTATTTATATGAAGTTTTACAGCAGGACCAACTCAGCTATGGTAACGGAAATCAGAAAACTGGTTTCCTGAGTAGGGGAAGATAGTGACTCCAAGGGGCACAACAAAAGTTACTGGGGTCATGGAGATGTTGATATCTTAAAGTGGTTTTTACATACACATGTACATTTGTTACAAATCCAATGAACTATACACTTAAACTGCATGTGTTTTATTTTATGTAAATTATACTTCAGTTAAAAATGTATTAGGAAGCTTTAAAAAATCCCAAAGGAAAGAAAGAAAACTAAGTCATCTATGGTTTTGTTTTTTTTTAATTGGACAAAATCTAGTCCCTTGGTAATGACAATGAGAAGCTACTGGCATATGAATTGTTAAGGCTACAAGTGCCTAATTCTTTCATCATCAAAAGAGAATTTGATGACATCATCAGTCACAGAAGACTGAAATAATAAACACACAAACTGAAGTGCGTCACCAAACCAACATTAGGTTATCTGATTCATGATTTTTCAAATGTCTCAAAATGTCCTGCCTGAAAACTGTCTACTTTCTTAGGATTCTCAACATAAATTCCCAAACCACTATACCATAAATGTTAAGACCTCAAGAAGAAGCTATATAAAATTCCCATGTGATCTCTGTAAAATAAAAGGTAAGAGTTTGTCCTTAATGTCAACCATCAAGCCATATCTAATTCCTTTTTGCACACAGAGAATTTCATACTCCATAGATTACATATCACAAAGGAGCTTTGTTAACTTGATGGCTCAAATTCCAAGGTCAATGCCCAAATAATCTAAAAATTATAGTTTAGCCTCCAGCCAGTGGCCTGAATCAATTTTATATTCAAATACTTTTGAGAAGGGGCATATATTTTATGCTGTTAGCAGTCCTATCATCTTTCTTAGAATGGTCTTCATAATATTGTTTAATTAAAAATAAGTGATAACTTCCTTCATAACTATACAACTCTTTAGAGTCCAAGTAAGTATTTTCATAATGATCTCTTTCTCTGACACCCACCCTGTGAGCTAGGCTTGGAAGTAGCGTTTACTTTCCTGTAGGAAAAAAACCTTTGTACTTTAGAAAAAGACAAATAAAGGTTGTAAGATCTCTTGTATCAAGGTCAGCTTAGGCTGGTTAATGTCCTACGTGTTTGGGCAGCTAGCTCAAATAAACAGTGTTTCTACTGACTTAACTCTATTTTAATATACTGAGATATCTAAGGAGCGCAGATGCCTTACATCCCAGCCAGTTATCTGTTACCTCACCTAGTTTAAGTCATGGAGAGGTAGGATTCAACACAGCATAATCTGTGTACATTGTGTTTTATTTAATCTAGTTTTATCTGTTTCTTTATCTTCCCAGGAAAGAATGAGATACCAAAAGAAAACAATTCAATTGCTGTTACTTTTATTGTTTCTATGGGTCTTACATAGAACATATCATTTCAGGTAACTTTAAAAAATTAATGATATTTTATTCTAGTGTTGGTAAGGGTCTGGTATGTCAGAAAGATGATAGGTTCTTCCCTTGAATGAATCAGCATTCAAATATATTGATCCAAATATAGCCAATTATATCCAAATAATATCCAAATATATCAGCATAAACATAGACTTCAGCATAAAAGTTCTTTGTTTCTAATGTGATCAAAACTAAATGTAACTTTTGTAGGCCCATGTGTGTGAGGAGTAGAACTGTTAAGCTACCAAGACAGTTACCATGTACTTATGTCAGTGTAATGTTAGTACAAGTTATAAACTGCCATTTTAAAATAGGTGGCATTTTTAATTTTTTATTCCATTAAAAAATTTTTTTTTATTTAAGAATTTTTATTGGGATACAATTGACATACAATAAACTACATATATTTTAATGTACAATTTGATATTTTTTCTTATTAGTAATGTATGTATGGCAATCCCAATCTCCCAATTCATTCCCCCCCAACCCCCCACCCCCACTTTCCCCACTTGGTGTCCATATGTTTGTTCTCTAACATCTGTGTCTCTTAAAATAGGTGGTGGGGTTTTTTTTGTTTGCTTTTGTTTTTTATTTATTTATTTTATTGGCTGTGTTGGGTCTTCGTTGCTGTGGGCGGGCTTTCTTTTAGTTGCGGTGAGTGGGGGCTACTCTTCGTTGTGGTGTGCAGGCTCCTCATTGCTGTGGCTTCTCTTGTTGCAGAGCACGGGCTCTAGGCACATGGGCTTCAGTAGTTGCAGCACATGGGCTCAACAGTTGTGGCTCACGGGCTCTAAAGCACAGGCTCAATAGTTGTGGCGCAAGGGCTTTGTTGCTCCACAGCATGTGGGATCTTCCTGGAGCAGGGATGAAACCCATGTCCCCTGCATTGACAGGCAGATTCTTAACCACCGTGCCACCTAGGAATCCCTAGGTGGCGTTTTTTAAAAAAAGAAATGTCCCTAATATTGGTGACTTCAGACACTAAGTGTGGTATTTGCCCTCCACATATTTGAGCAAGTAGAAAGACTTCATTGGCAATTAGCAAATTTCATTGGCTTTTTGTTTGTTTGGTTGGTTGGTTGGTTGGTTTTTTTGGCCTCACTGCGCAGCTTGCAGGATCTTAGCTTCCCTATCAGGGATTGAACCCAGGCCCTCAGCAGTGAAAGTGCTGAGTCTTAACCACTGGACTGCCAGGGAGTTTCCACAAATTTTGTTGTTTAAATGTTGTTAAGTAAGCTTCTCTGTCATTTGTATCTCAAGTAATTACTTTGGCTTTTTTTTTTTTACGATATAGCATATAAGGTAATAACTGCAGTGACTTTTATCATGTTTATTACTGTATCTCTATAACCAACAATATACTTGGCATATAGTGTGTGTCAGTCTATTCAAACTGCTATAACAAAATACAATAGACTGGTTGGCTTATGAACAACAGAAATTTCTCAGTTTTGGAGGTTGGAAGTCCAAGATCAAGGCACCAGCAGATACGATGTCTGCTGAGGACCTGCTTTCTTGTTCATACAAAGCCATCTTCTCAGTGTGTCCTTCCATGGCAGAAAAATCTCTGCCATGGGATCTCATTCCTAAGGGTACCAATCCCATTCACAAGGGTTCCATCCTCATGACCTAATCACCTCCCAAAGGTCCAACCTCCTAATACCATCACACTGGGGGTTAGAACTTCAATATATAAATTTGAGGGGGACACAAATATTCCATGTACAACCTTATATGTTCAGTAAATATTTGGTAATATTAGGCAGTAAAATTAGGTAATAAAATGAATGGATTTATAGGGGTATAACTCTAGTCATCTTAAATGTGGAAACCCTTTATATAAGTTTGAAATTAATCCAATGCTTTTCATTTATCCTAAGCACAAAGAAACTACAGAGGATATATCAGTGCTGGTAAGTTTCTGTCTACAAATATGCTATGACCTCTTCTTTGAAGACAAAATCAGTTAGAGGGCAATGGACTACCTGCAAGTCCTTGGTTCCTATAGGCAGATAAATCAAAGCAATTTTACAAATAGGCGTTGGAGATATTTGTTTAAGGTCAGAGTACTAGGAGTCAAAGAAAGAACAGACTGGCAGAGCACCATCTCTGATTAAAGGAATGAGACCTGGATAGAGAAAACCTGTTGCAGAAGCCAGAACCCTGCTTCTAGGAAAGTTGGGGCCTTTAAAGCTCTGGGAAAACACACAGGAGTTGCATGTGAGCTAAAAGACTCTCAGGTATTAACCTCATACCACCTACAAAATCAGGCCATCAGAATGTGTGCAGAGAAGAAACTTCCCCAAAGATTGTCCAAGATTCAATATCATAAGATGTTCCTCAGCGTCTCCCTATAGTCATGCGAACAAACATAGTGAAGTGAAAGCAACTTTCCTTTCTGTTGCTTGCTGTGTGCAGCGCCTTGTGTCTCTGATGGTTCCATGATTTATAACACCCCCACTAAAACCAAGACTCCATACTTGGGTGAGCTGTGCTATGCATGAAAATAATAAAGAACGTTTTCATGTATAAGGCAGAGCAGGGCACTGGAACTTTCAACCACCTGAAAAAAAGCAGGAAAATCCTAGGCAAAGGTGGGAACATTTAAGGAAAATTGGCTGCAGCAGACGCTGGGAGGAAGAATGGATTAAAATAGTTTCTGCCAAAATGTACGCGGGTGAGTCAAAAATTATCCGCACTCCGGTTGTATTAAGATTTCTGTTGGCCACACTGTCTTTCAGTGCTTTCCGTTCAAGGCTACTGTCTCCCCAGTCACTGCTGCGGAGGTGTGAATGTGTTACATTGGTTCATTTGTAACTGTGGTGTAAGCAAAAATGGGTGCCCCACATGTGATTTGCATGAAAGAAAAGCAGCGTGCAGTGACTCGTTTGTGATCTGAGGGTGTACCTGGTGTCGTTATTTATCGAAGACTGTGCGTAGTATGGAGAAAGTGTTTTGTCACAAAGAAGTGTGTATGAATGGACAGAGAAGTCCAAGGAAGCTCGCACAAGTGTTAGCCATCAAGAAGGAGCTGGACGCCTGTCCACGTGAAGACATGAAGACAGCGGTGCATTCGTGGCTTGCAGCTCAGCCTAAGACATTTTTTAATGAGGAAATACAAAAGCTTGTTGACAGATGGACAAAGTGTATTGAAAAGCAAGGAGATTATGTCAAAAAAAGATGTATTTGTCTTTCCTAAAAGTTAATTAAAATAAATTCCACAGCCAGAGTGCGGATAAGTTTTGACTCACCCTCGTATTCAATGCAAGAAACCTAACAATCATTCTCTCATTATTAATGTTAGTTCTCCTTAGCATCAGGATTCTATAGCCTTAGCACAGTAATACTCATCATTCAAGGCATCTCTATCAATGGAAGCAGGCACCTGGTCTCAGCCACACTCTGGCGTTGCAATTCCTCCCATCTGTGTACATAGGCACAAAGACAGTCTCGTGACAGATGACTCAGCTCCACAGCTGCCTAATCACCCAGCATTCCAAGGGTGTCCCAGCCAGGGTGCTCTTAGAGTATTTAGGAAAGAGGAAGAGTAAGGACTCAGGCACGGTTTCCTCTCTCTTCATCTACCGTGCGACTGTGCACAAGAGAATCAAAGCTCTCTGTGCCTCAGTTTATTTCACAGGGGTAGATTAAATTAGATGAATACTTAGGAAAGTATTCAATAAGTATGAGTGATCAATGAAGGGACTCTAAACTCATCTTCCAGATTAGGGAATACTCCCCTTAGGAAGAAATATTTAGATGAGACCTAAGGGCTATGTGGGAATTAGCTGGTGGAAACTGTGGCATGTTCAAGGAAGTAACAAAAGGCCAGTGAGACTGCAAAATTATCAGTGTGGGACAAGGTAGGAGAGGCGGATGGAGCCAGATGGTGGATGGTGAAGGGCCAGATTATGCAGAATATTGTGGGCATAAAAGGAATGTAGACATGATCCTTACGACCATGGGAGGCCACTGGACACTGTTAAACAGAATAATGACATGGTAACACTGGAGCTTCAGAAACATGCTATTGGAAGCAGAGTGGAAATATATGGAGAATGAGTTGAAAAGGAGCAACACAAGGATAGGCAGAGGGTAGCACATTGCTAATTATATGGCTAGAAATATGAAGATTATATATTGTGCTGTTTACATTTGGGTACCTTTGACAATTTTCATACTGTGCAGTCTTTTTTCGAAGTGTACAGTGAGGCCACTTAGGAGGCGATTGCAGTAGCCCAGACGAGAGATGATGCTGACTTGAAGTCATGTGGTGGCTGGGAATGGAGATAAGGGATGGATTTGAGAAATGTTTTGGAGGTAAAACCAGCAGGGTTTAATGATGTGTTTGATGTTGGGATTCAGGGAGTGCTCTGAGTATAGAATGACTCTTATATTTCTACCTTGCAAATCCAAGCAGATCCAGAAAGTTAAGGCAACATATGAAGAGATGATGACTTAACATTAAACATCTTCATTTTGTAGTGTCTCTGCAAAGTTCAAGTAGAAAACTTCAGAACACAGTTGAATATACAAACCTTAAATTCATGGGAGAAGTATTGTTCTATATAGGAACTTGAAGCAACAGGAAAATGCCCAGAAGATTGTCAATTTTGATCAAATAGAGGGCCTCAGAAAAACCCTTCTGAGAATAATCATCAAATCAAGGCTGCTAAACAGATAGGATATTTAAGGCTAAACTTCGATAGAAAATAGAGATAAATTTTCACCGTGACATAAGGAAAAAATACTCAGCACTGTAGGTCAGTTTGGAGGTGAGGTGGCAGAAAGTTGAGGGAGCTTTCATCTTATGGCTGCTATTTTCTCTGTGAATTAGAAAATGAGAATGGGAACTGTGGAAACAGAAAAAGACTTCTGGGAAGCACAGAGAATTAAGTTGAGGGTGGAAATCATGATTTTCCCGTGCTACCACCATCGAAGTTCATTATTATTTTTCTTACTGCTTCATGCTTATTTTGCATTTTACCTCTGATAAGCTCATGACTTGATAGACACTCATTTCTCTCAAACTCTAAAAGATATAATGTGACTCTTTGCTTTATTTTTCCTGATAGGTCTGTGAATACTCAAACAGAAGAATTAAAGCTATCAGACTGGTTTTTTCCCAAGTAAGTATTCCACATCTAACACACGTGAGATTAATCCTTAGCTTGCTCAATGGAAGTTAATAGATGGCAGCAATACGATGACCTGAATTCCAAATGCTGGAGAGCAGATGGATCTCTGATTGTATTTTAAAAAACAAGCAGTAGCCAAGACCAACTGGGAATGGACATTAAGACCTACATCCTCCATGAATGAGGATTTAGATGACAGAAACACAAAAGGTCCTAGAATGACGGAAGGTCAAAAATGTAAGGGTATATCTGAGATCATTTGGTTGATTCTCCTCATTTCACCAATGAAAGAACCAAAGCCCAGATCAGGTAGATGGGCTATCTGTACACTTCATGCTTTAATACAACGGCTTTCCTCTGACCTCTCTATCTCCATCATCTTACTCTACCCACCTATCTTTCACTTTGATGCTGTAGACCTGAGGACTTCTCAATTAAAACTTTTGAGAGGAGACATCCAGTTATTGGATAATGGTCCATGACTCATCCTCCCATAACATCATGACATTTGTCAGATCTAATCAGGGCACAGAAAGCACACCAATTATTTAAACAGAGAATTTAGTATAAAGAATTGCTGACTGAAAAACAAATACAGTATGCTAACACATATATATGGACTCTAAAAAAAATGGTACTGATGAACCCAGCAGGGCAGGAAAAAAGACACAGATGTGGAGAACGGACTTGAGGACACAGGTGGGAAGGGGACGAAGTGAGAGAGTAGCACTGACATATATACACTACCAAATGTAAAATGGGTGGCTAGTGGGAAGCTGCTGCATAGCACAGGATCAACTCGATGCTTGGTGATGACCTAGAGGGGTGGGATAGGGAGGGTGGGAGGGAGGCTCAAGAGGGAGGGGATATGGGGATATATGTATACATATAGTTGATTCACTTTGTTGTGTAGCAGAAACTAACACAGTATTGTGGAGCAATTATACTGCAGTAAAGATGTGAAAAAAAAATTGCTGTTAACAATAAGGTTGTTAACTAGGTAACTTGAAAGACTGAAAAGAGAACTCTAAGGTGTTATGGAGGGAATAACTATAGGAAGTAATTATTTTCCCTAGTGCTGAAGAAACAAAAAGAAGAGGGTGGAATTATTAAACTTTAAAACTTAGAGAAGAATCTCACAGATCTTAAACTCCAATACTGCTCAACTGGTGCTGGTGCCTCTGAGCTCTAGGGAGGCCTCTTGGGGCAGAGAACCAGCCCTCTAAGGAGGGACACAGTGAGACTGGTTTTGCAGGTGTTGGAAAAACTGAAAGCTGGATTCAACTGCTGCTCAGGAAAGGAACTGCTATTGCTGTGGCGAAGACGCATTGCTGGAATGGAACTTTCAGGAAGAGGATGCAGATAAGAAGCCACAGGAAACAGGAAAGAGCAAGTGGCTTCTTCCCTCAGCCTTGTAATTTTCCTCCAATGCTCTCTATTAGCAGAGCCTAACAGGGTGCTCATTGGCACCTGGAGAAATGTGGTTTGCAGTATCCCAGCTCAACATAATAAAGCAGGGTATAGCGTGGTGGGTTTAGTTATGAAAGACATTAGCTTAATAACTGACACAGCGTCCCACTAACAAGACAGGTAAGTTATAGCCTCATAATTCAAGGTACTGATCAATCCCAACAGTTAAACAAAGGAGAAAATCATATAATCATTTAAATAGATTCCAAATAGGCTACTGATAAATTTCAATTCCCATTGTTTTTTTTTTTTCTTTTCTTTTTTCTTTTCATCTTTCTTTTCTTTCTTTCTTTCTTCTTTTTCTTTTTCTTTTTCTGCTTAAACAACAGAGATTTATTTTCTCCCAAGTCCAAGGCTGGAAGTAGAAGAGCAAGGCGTTGGCAAGTTCATTTTCTCTTGAGGCCTCTCTTGTTGGTTTGCAGATGCCTATCTTCTTGCTATGTCCTCACATGGCTTTTTCTCTGTGCACAACCCTGGTATCTCTTCCTCTTCTTGTAAGGAAACAAGTTCTATTGGATTAAGGTCCCAGCCTCTGACCTCATTTAACTTCAATTACCTCTGTAAAGGCCCTGTCTCCAAATAGTCACACTGGGGATTAGAGCTTCGACGTATGAATGATGGCGGGGTGGACGACAGTTCAGTCCATTACAGGTTCTGAAACAGCTAATAGAATGTTTTTCCTTCAATTGCACTTCAATTCTTATTGCATTTTTCATTTTTTCCCCTTGATGACCATTAATGTTGAACACATTTTCATATGAATATTGGCCAGTTGGATATTCCCTTTTGTAAAATGCTAGTTCATATCTCTTCCCCTCCCCACTCCCCATTGGATTGTCTATCTTTTTCTTATAGATTTGAATTCATATAAACTTTCACCATTTTAATCGTTTAAAAAAGTTCAATTCAGTGGCTATCCAATTCCAGAATATCTTCATCACACCAAAAAGAAACTCTGTACCCATTAAGAAGTAACTTCTCATTCCCCTCTCCCCAATCCCTGACAAACACTAATCTGCTTTCCATCCCTCTGGACTTACCTATTCTGGACATTTCATATGAATGGAGTATATTATGTGTTCTATTTAATGTCTGGCTTCTTTTACTTTGCATGTTTTCAAGATTCATCTATGTTGTAGCATATATCAGTATTTCATTCCTGTTTATAGCTGAATAATATTCCACTGTGTGGACATCCCACATATCCGTTTGTCAGTTAATGGACATTGAGTTGTTTCCAGTTTTTGGCTATTATAAGTAATGGTGCTATGAACATTCATGTATAAGTTTTAATTTGAAATCATGTTTTTACCTCTCTTGGGTATATATTTATAAGTGGAATTACTGGGTCACATGGTAATTCTTTTTTTTTAATGATATTTTTTAATAAATTTATTTATTTATTGGCTGCATTGGGTCTTTGTTGCTGCACATGGGCTTTCTCTAGTTGTGGCGAGTGAGGGCTACTCTTCATTGTGGTGCATGGGCTCCTCATTGAGGGGGCTTCTCTTGTTGCTGAGCACAGGCTCTAGGCACCTGGGCTTCAGTAGTTGTGGCACACGGGTTCAATAGTTGTGGCTCACAGGCTTAGTTGCTCCACAGCATGTGGGATCTTCCTGGAGCAGGGATCAAACCTGTGTCCCCTGCATTGTCAGGCAGATTCTTTTTGTTTGTTTGTTTGTTTGTTTGTTTTGTTTTGGATTTTTTATTGTGGTAAGATATATATAATGTATGATTTTTTTTTAAGCTCTTTATGGGAATATAATTGCTTTACACTCTTGTACCAGCTTTTGAGGTACACCAAAGTGAATCAGCTGTATTTATACATATATCCCCATATCCCCTCCCTCCCGCGACTCCCCCCCACCCTCCCTGTCCCAGTCCTCTAAGGCATCACCCATCATTGAGTTGATCTCCCTTTGTTATACAGCAACTTCCCACTAGCTATCTATTTTACAGTTGGTAGTGTATATGTCTATGCTACTCTCTCACTTCGTCCCAGCTTCCCCTTTGCCCCCCCACCCCGCTAACCGCATGTCCTCCAGTCCATTCTCTACATCTGCATCCTTATTCTTGCCCTGTCACTGGGTTCATCAGTACCATTTTTTTTTCTTTTTAAGATTCCGTATATATGAGTTAACGTAGTATTTGTTTTTCTCTTTCTGGCTTACTTTGCTCTGTATGACAGACTCTAGGTCTATCTACCTCATTACGTATAGCTCCATTTCATTCCTTTTTATGGCTGAGTAATATTCCATTGTATATATATGCCACATCTTCTTTATCCATTCCTCTGTTGATGAGCATTCAGGTTGCTTCCATATCCTGGTAATTGTAAACAGTGCTACAATGAACATTATGGTACATGTTTCTTTTGGGATTATGGTTTTCTCTGGGTATATGCCGATAGTGGGATTACTGGATCATATGGTAGTTCTGTTTGCAGTTTTTTAAGGAATTTCCAACTGTTTTCCATAGTGGCTGTACCAACTTACATTCCCACTAACGGTGCAGGAGAGTTCCCTTTTCTCCACACCCTCTCCAACATTTGTTGTTTCTAGATTTTTTGATGAAGGCCATTTTGACCAGTATGAGGTGATACCTCATTGTGGCTTTGGCTTCCATTTCTCTGATGATGAGTGATGGTGAGCATCTTTTCATGTGTTTGTTGGCCATCTGTATGTCTTCTTTGGAGAAATGTCTATTTAGGTCTTCCACCCATTTGTGGATTGGGTTATTTGCTTTTTTGGTATTAAGCTGCATGTGCTGCTTGTATATTTTGGAGATTAATCCTTTGTCTGTTGCTTCATTGGCAAATATTTTCTCCCATTCTGAGGTTTCTGTGTTGCCTTTTCATTTTCTTGTTAGTGTCTTTAGATGCACAAAATTCTGTTTTGATTAATTCCAGTTTATCTATTTTTTCTCTTTCAATGCCTGTGCTATTGGTGTCATACCTAAGAAACCACTGCCAAATGCAAGATCATGAAAATTTACTGTAGTTTTCTTCTAAGAGTTTTATAATTTTTGCTTTTACATTTAGATCTTTGACCAGTTTTGAGTTAATTTTTTATACAGTATGAAATAAGGATCTAATTTCCTTTCTTTATGTGGATAACCAGTTGTCCCAGCACAATTTGTTGAAAAGACTATTCTTTCCCCCATTGAATGGTCTTGGCACTTTTATTTGATCATAGTTGTATGGGTTTATTTACAGACTCAATTCTATTCTATTGATCTATTGATCAATACATGTCTATTCTTATGCCAATAACCACACTGTTTTGATTACTGTATCTTTGTAGTAAGTTTTGAAATCAAGAAGTGTGAATCCTCCAACTTTGTTACTCTTTTACAAGATTGTCTTGGCTATCTGGGGTCCCTTGCAATTCCTTATGAATTTTAGGCTCAACTTGTCTGTTTCTGCAAAAAAAAAAAAAAGGCAGTTGGAAAATTGATATTGTATTCATTTCCTAGGGCTGCCATAACAAACCACCACAAACTGGGTGGCTTAGAACAATCGAGATTTATTTTCTCTCAGTTCTGAAAGGCAAAAATCCAAAATCAAGTTGTAAGAAGGGCCAGACTTCCTCTGAAAGCTCTAGGGAAGAATCCTCCAATCTGCCTCTGTCTTTACATGGACTTTTTCTCTGTCTCTCCTCTATGTGTCCTTTAATCTTCTTATAAGGACACCTGTCACAGGATTTAGGGCCCAACCTAATTCAGAATGACCTCATTATAATTAATTCCATCTGCAAGACACTATTTCCAAATAAGGTAACATTCTGATGTTCCAAGTGGACTTTAATTTGGAAGAGACACTATTTAATCCCTCTACAGGTAAGGATTTTATTGAATCCGTAGATCATGTTGGGATCTATTGCCATCTTAGCAATATTATGCCTTCCAGTTCATAAACACCAGATGTCTTTCCAATTTTATGGCCTTCTTTAATCTATTTCAACAATGTTTTGTCATTTTCATTGCACAAATCTTGCACCTCCTTGGTTACATTTATTCCTAAATATTTTATTCTTTTTGATCCTATTGTAAATGAAATTATTTTCTTAATTTCATTTTCAGATTGTTCATCTCTGGTGTATGGGAACACAAATATTTTTTGCATGTTGCCCTCATATCATGCAACATTTATTCATTCTAACAAATTTTTGTAGATTTCCTAGAATTTTCTCTGCTAATAGAGATAGTTTTACTTCTTCCTTTCCAACTTGGATGCCTTTTCTTTCTTTTTCTTGCCTAATTGCTCTGGCTAAATTTCCAGTACACTGTTGAATGGAAGTGGATAAAACAGACATCCTTGTCTTGTTTCTGATTTTAGAGGGAAAGCTTTCAGTTTATCAGCAATAAGTATGATGTCAGCTGTGGGTTTTACATAGATGCCGTTTATCATGTTGTGAAAGTTCCTTTTTATTCCTAGTATGTTGGGTATTTTTATCATGAAAGAGTGTGGGATTTTGTCACATGCCTTTTCTGCATAAGTAAAAATGTTCATGTGTTTCTTCTTTAATTTTATTAATATGGTGTTATACATTGATTAATATTTGTATGTTGAACCAGCCTTGCATGCCTGGAGTAAATCCCAGTTGGTCATAGTGGGATTTTAACATGCTGTTGGATTTAGTTTGTTAATATTTTGTTGAGGATTTTTTTCACCTATATTCATATTGGATATTGATCTGTAGTTTTTTTGAGATGTCTTTGTCTGGCTTTGGCATCAGAGTAATTCTGACCTCATAGAATGAGTTAAAGTTCTTCTATTTCTTCAGAAGACTTTGAGAATAATTGGTATTAATTCTTTAAGTGTTTGGTAGAACACCAGTTAAGCCATCTGGTCCTTGGCTTTCTTTGTTAGGAGATTTTTGATTACCTTTACTTGTTATGGGTCTATAAGATTTTCTAATTCTTCTTGAACCAGTTTTAGTAGTATGTGTGTTTCTAGGAATTTTTCTATTTCATCTGGGTTATCTAATATATGGTATATAGTTGTTCATAGTATTCTCTTACAACCCTTTTTATATCTGTAAGGTATATAATAATGTCCCACTTTCCATTCTTGATTTTAATAATTTGAGTCATCTCTGATTTTTTCTTGGTCAGTCTAGTGAAAGGTTTGTCAATTTCATTGATCTTTACAAAGAACAATTTTTGTTTCATTGATTCTATCATTTTTTCTTTTTTCTCTATTCAGTTATCTCTGCTCCAATCTTTATTATTTCTTCCTTTTGCTTGCTTTGGTTTTAGTCCCCCCCACCACCCAGTTTTTTCCCTTTTTTCCTTAAGGTAGAAGTTTAGGTTATTAATATGAGCTCTTCCTTCTTTTTTTAATTTTGATGTTTACAGCCATACATTTCCTTCTGAGTACTGATTTTCACTGCCTCCATAAGTTTTGATATGTTATATTTTCATTTTTATTCATGTCAATGTATTTTCTAATTTCCCTTATGATTTGGGGGGTTTCTTTGCTTTTATTTCTTCCTTTGTGATTTTTTCCTTGGCACACTGGTTGTCTGAGTGTGTTGTTTAATTTCCAGATATTTGAATGTTCCAGATTTATTTCTGTTACTGATTTCTAATTTCATTCCATTGTCATTGGAAAAGATGATTTGTGTGTTTCCAATCATTTTAAGTTTATTGAGATTTGTTTTATGGCTTAACATGTGGTCTAGCCTGGAGAATTTTCCATGTGTATTTGAGAAGAAAATGTATTCTGTTGTTTGGTAAAGTGTTCTGTGCATGCCTAATTCTTTGTTTTGTCTGCTCAAATCTGCTGTTGAAACCTTAAAGTGAATTTTTTTCATTTCAGCTATACACTTAATTTCAGAATTGCTATTTAGTTTGTTTTCATAATTTGTATCTCTTTATTGATATTCTCTATTTGTTGAGACTTTGTTCTCCTGGTTTCCTTTAGCTCTTTGTCCATGGTTTCCTTTTGTTCTTTAAGCATATTGTAAATAGTTGATTTAAAGTCTTTCTAGAAAAGCTCAATGTCTGGACAGTTTTCCCATTAATTTTTTTCCTGTGAATGGGCTGTACATTCTTCTTTATTTGCATAACTCTTAGATTTTGGTTAAAAACTAGACATTTTAAGTATTATAATATAGTCACTCTGGAAATCAGATACTTTTGCCTCCTCAGAGTTTGTTGTTCTTGTTTGCTGTTGGTTATGTTTGTTTGTTTAGTGGCTTTTCTAAACTATTTTTTAAAGACTGTATTCTTTGTCTTGTTTGGTCTCAGAAGTCTCTGTGCCCTTAGCTTGTGGTCAGCTAGTGGTTTGACAGATTTCCTTAAGTGCCTAAACCCTGAGAGAGAGGGAGGTATTGGAGGGCAGAAGGAGGAGGAAAAGGAGATGAAGGAGGAGAAATAGGAGGAGGTGAAGAAGGAGAAGAAAAAAAGAGAAAAGAAAAGAAAGAAAAAGAAAAGGAAACAAAGAGAAAAAACTACTTACAGTCTTTGAAGATTGGCTCTGTGTTTGGGCCCTCCTTCAACACAGCCCAGCTATTTACAACTCTGCCTTAGCCTTCACTTCCTGTGTGCACTGAGCCTAAATATCAGCCAGAGGTGAAAGCCTAGGATCTTCAAAGATCTTTTCTGAACATGCATTCTGCCCTGAACATGTGCATGAGTTTCTCAATTTCTTGTTATACATGGGATCTTATCAAAGCTCTTACTTTCCAAGGAACTGTCTTCCAAATGTTTCCTCCCCTGGCTTTCAGCATATCTAGTCTTTATTCTAACTGTAACCTTTTGACCCAGGTGGCAGGGGCTTGTTCTTTTTAAAAAAATATTTTTAAGGAACACCCTCCTCTTAGCCACTTTTCCATTCTGAGAGAGTTCTGAGTTAAGTGAAAGAAAGCACTATGAGTCAGTCCTTCAAGGAACTCTCAGGTAGGTCAAAACAAACACAATGCCTTGGGAATTAGATCCACTCTTCTCCCCTCAGAATCAGATACACTGAGAACATGGTTTGGTGTTTTCAATACTACTGCTATACTGGGAAGGGAGTTGGTGCTAGGCTAAGTTAAAATAACACAAAGCTTTTCTACAGCTACCATGTTGAGTCTTTTTTTTTTTTTAAGATAACTTTTGCTTGGTTGCTCTAAATCTTTGGCTATCTTCCAAAGTTCTGACAAAGTTGATTCTGACAATGTGCAGCAATATTAATACTGGCAGCATTTCAGATTATGAAAACTGGGAAGTTCATTTTAAAAAATATGGCCTATGAAAATAATCAATGTCCAAAAGCCTAAGATAGTAGATTTTGTTCAAATATAAGAGAAATTGTTACTTTAGACGTTGGGCAACATTTCAACTATGTGTCCTCAAATATCTTGAAATCACAGTATCACTGGATCACAGTATCAGTACATGTACTTTTGTAGTGATATAGCCATTTCTGATAAACTGCTTCTTCAGTTTATCAGGATCATCAAAGCTTTGAGTTAGAAGTAAGGAAATGCTACAATCAGACATAGGCTTTATACATTAGCAATATCTACTACAGTTTTATTAAAAAGTATTTTGTTCATAGTTCTTATGTCTTCCTTACAGTGCATCAGGTCTCTCAAACGTGACTACCAACTGGTCAGCTCCAGTTGTGTGGCATGGCACTTACAGTGAAGTGGCATTGGAAAATTATTACACAAGCCATAAAATTACCGTGGGGTTGACTGTGTTTGCTGTGGGAAGGTAGGTATTGCCAAATGTCCTTCACATTCAGGATTCTTATTGCAGAAATTGGAAGATTATCAATAATCCCACCTCAAGAATTTAGAAAAAGTAGAGCAAAACAAACAAACAAACAAAAACCCAAAGAAAGCAGAAGTAAGAAAATAATAAAGGTGAGAGCAGAAATCCATGAAATTGAAAACAGAAAAACTAAAGAAAAAAAAATCAATGAAATGAAAAGCTGGTTCTTTGGAAAAAATCAATAAAATCCATAATCATCCAGGAAGACTGGCAAAGAAAAAAATTAATGCAAATTACCAATATCAGGAAAGAAACAGGGCATATCACCTCAGCCCTTGCAGACTTCAAAAGTTTAATCAGGAAACACTATAAAATACTCTACACACATACATTTGACCACTTAGATGAAATGGACCTTGAAAAGCACAAACAACTACAACTCACCGAACATGAAGAAGATCATTTGAATCCAGTATAGCTATTGAGGAAATAGAATTCATAATTTTAAAAACTCCCAAAGTTTCCAGGCCCAGATGGTTTCATTGGAGAATTCTACCAAATATTTAAAGAAGAATTAACATTAATTCTACAGTCTCTTTCAGAAAAGAGAAAAGGAGGAAACATATCCCAAATCATTTTATGAAGCAAGTGCTACCTTGATATCAAAATCATACAAAGAAAGTACAAAAAAGTATTAAGTTGAACAATGTACATATCACCCATTAAAATTTATTAACTTTACAGTAACTTGTTATTAAATATTGATAGCAATTTATTGCTTAAAAAAAAGAACACAGAAAGAAAGAAGAAGAAAGGGAGGAGGGAGGGAAGAATCTTTACAGAAGAAGCTTCCCGTGTACCTCCTCCCTAGACCCATTCTGATTCCTTCAAGTTGCTGCCCCAGGATCTGTAACAGGGCACAGAGTGACCCCATGCTGGGGGGGGCTCCTACCTTCAGGACACAGATGGAGTTTCTGCTTCCTTCCCACACCCCCTCAATAGAACACACTAAGTCTTGCAAGGGTCCGATGTAAGGGAAGGGGCACTGAAACCAGAGCTTCATTAACCTCACCATGAAACCCCCTCTCTGTGTTAAAGTACCCCCAAAAGTCTCGGGAATGAATGGCATCAAGTTCCTCTGATATTAGGAAAATAGGTGGGACTGAAAATAGGATAGATCGAAAGTATCTATATGGAACATTTAAACATAAATATCTGCTACAGGGAAGAACAAATAGGCCAATATAATAAAACAGAACACCTCATGCAATTGTTAAAGACTTTCTATTTATTGACAATGACATTGTAGACCTGCAGGGAAAGACTTCCATAAATGATGCTGGAGAAAGTCAATGTCAACATGGGAAAATTGAAATTGTACCTCTACAGCATATCACGTACAAACATATACAAACATAAATTACCAGGTAAAGACCAAAAATTAAAGGAAAAACTATAATATACCTTCATGAACTCAGGATAGAAAAGGATTTCTTAATCAATACATGGAAAATTTCTTAATCAATACATGGAAAATACTAATCATAAAGGAAAAGGTTGATAAGTCTGACTATCAAAATTAACTTTACCTAAGAAAAAAAATCACAGAAACCCAAACTGAAGGCCATTCTACAAAATACATGGTAGGGGTCATGACCAGCAAGGAGAGGAAGTGACAGAGTGGAGAGACTAAGGAGACATAGTGACTAGATGCAGTGTGTGTCCTGGATTGGATCCTGGAAACTAAAAAGGCCATTGAGGGTGAAACAGGTGAAATCCACATAAAATCTGTAATTTAGTTAATAGTATTTTACCACTGATAATTTCCTAGTTTTGATGAATGTACTATGGTTATGTAATATATTAACATTAGTGGAAGGTGGGTAGAGTATATACTGGCATGCTATAATATATCTGCAACTTTTCTGTAAATTTAATAGCATTCCACAAGAGAAAGTTTTTTAAAAATTGGAAAAAAAAAGTTTTGCCATTGTAGTGGCAATAAGTTTTTTTTTTTTAATTGTAAATGCCGGACATTAAACTTTTGATTGATTTCTGAGACATCCATTTTATTTTATTTATTTTTTTGGCCGCACCGTGCAGCTTATAGGATCTTAGTTCCCCGACCAGGGATTGAACCCGAGTCCTCCACCATGAAAGTGTGGAATCCTAACCACTAGACCACCAGGGAATTCCCTGAGACATTCATTTTAAAGACATCCACCTCAAATAAAAATATTGTCAGCTGTGTGACATGTTTACTAGCTAAACAACTAGATAAAGAGCCAGGTCATCCCCTTCATGAAATTCCCCTTTGAGAAAGCCCTGGGTAATCTGATCTACACAACTGACCACGTGCACGACCCTGCTTTTTCCCTCCCTTGCTTTAACTTTTGCTCTTATGTTTAAAATTTCCCAATAAAAAGTGAACTCGCAAAACCATAGGCACCCCAGCCTCAACCCCAATAAAGGCAGAACCCCAGGTCCTTGTGTTTCTCTCTCTCTTTCTCTCCCACCCACACCCCTCCAAACTGTAACTTTGCTGTGTGGCCCTGTGCATGCCAGAATTTGTGATTAATAAAGCTCATTTTCTCAAAGTTTCCTGATGGTTGTTGTTGAGGTGCCCCTTGCAATTATAATAAAAATGACAAGGGCTGGTCCAGCCATAATGTAGGCTCTGGTAGTGCCTGTCAGGGAGCAGGGGTGTCTCATCACAAGTAGTAGGGACTCAAGTGAGTGCCCCCAGGCATTCCTAGCCAATAGCATCACTATTAGTAGGCTGAGACTGATACAAAACAGCCCTATACCACACCATACACAAAAATTAATTCAAATGGATAATAGACTTAAATATGAAAGATAAAACAATAAAGCTACTAGAAGAAAATGTAAGAGAATATTTTCACTACCTTAAGGGGACAAAGATTTCTGAAGTATGACACAAAAGCACTAACCATAAAAGAAATATGGATAAATTGGACATTGGATTTGAGTTGCTAGCTTCCACCTCAGTACAATATTTTAAATGATATTTTTCATAATGTACCTAATAATTTTAGATATTCCAAACTAGAAAGTTTTCTCCTGACCCCATCTGTTGTATTTCTTAAAACTCTGATCAATATACAGAACTTATTTTTAAAGGTTATATAACCATCATTTGAACTAGTCAAATATATTACCTTTTCTTTCTTGAATTTACCTGAGGCCATTTATTACTAAGAGAATCTTTAACTGGCTGGAGAGACTGGAAATGACAAACTTTTGTTTTCCAGTCCACCAATCTTAGCACCATATTAAAGGGCACAAGGCAGAATAGGAAAGACAAGGCAGACAGTGGATACCAAGCATGTCACCTCTGACCTTTTATGCATAATTATCTATTCTAAATGCAAGCTATAGACACCAATAACTGCTCTTGCAAAGATCCATGACCTTTCCTGCCTACGACCTCCAAAGCAAGCCCCCATTGCTCTGATAACCCTGAAAACTCTGGCTTTTGTTTTGCACTGGGCTCTGTGCAGTTTCTGATCCCACCAAGTTTCATTCCCTTTCATGTGAAATTCCTCTTCTCTCCTGTGATTCATAAAACCTCACTGGGGAGAGGAAAGGCAGATAATTTCACTTTTATACTACATAAATACAACTCAGAGGACATATCTAATGTTTGGTTACTTAGTAGCATTTTTGGTTAAACTACAGTCAGTGTAATTTAAATAGTATGTGTTCCACTAAACTATAAGATGAACTTAATTGCTTCTTATTTACTTCACAGATACACTGACAGCTATTTGTACACATTTATATCATCAGCTAATAGATATTTTATGGCTGGCCAGAAAGTCATAATTTATGTCCTGATAGATGACTTCTCCAAGATGCCTTGGATAGAGCTGAATCCCCTCCGTACAGTGAAAGTTTTTGAAATAAAGCGAGAGAAGAGATGGCAAGACATCAGCATGATGCGCATGAAGACCATCAGTGAACACGTTGTAGATCACATCCAATATGAAGTTGACTTCCTCTTCTGCATGGATGTGGATCAAATCTTCATAAGAAAATATGGACTGGAGACTCTGGGGGAGTCAGTAGCTCAGTTACATGCTCATTGGTTTAAGACAAGTCCTACAGAGTTACCTTATGAGAGAAGTCAGTTATCAGAAGCATATATACCTATTGGTAAGGGAGATTTTTATTACCATGCTGCTGTATTTGGTGGTACTCCCATTCAGGTTCTCAATATTGCCAGGGAATGCTTCAAAGGAATCTTGAAGGACAAGAAAAATAACATCGAAGCAGTGTGGCATGATGAAAGTCACTTAAATAAGTATTTCTTTCTCCATAAACCCACAAAAATCTTGTCACCAGAATACTGCTGGGATATGATTGGAATTAATAGTGATATTGGCACTGTCAAACTCTGTTGGGCTGTTAAAAATTATAACTATCTGAGACAAACAGGGTTATAATTTTATAACCCTTCCTTTGTGTTTCTAAATTTAAAAGCATCATTTTGTCTTAGCTTTAGAAAATTAGTACTTGGCAAATCTTAGCACTAAAAAAAGTCACTAACAGAATAGCAAGCTCACCAAAACAGTTTATTTATACTTTTCCTCACATTCTTTTTGAATCATATAACATATAGCAGTTGCAGAATGAATATATTGACATCAGATGGAGATATAGTATTTCATATTTTGTGTGAACTTTGAGGAAATATTATTTTTGGATCACATTGGACAAAATAGAATCTGTCAGGAAAAAATGAAACCTGAAATATTTTCATCAATCCAAGGAGATATATATTTCTTATATTGCTTAAGGAAAGGGATTGTCAAGAGGTGTGGATATGGGAAATCAATGCAACTATACAAATCTACTCTCTACGTAAAATTTTGAGGACATGAAAGCTGCCACCAGATGGGCAGACAGTTAATTAGAAAACTTTGGGTCATTCAAAGAGAAATATGTATTTAAAAACTACAGAGTTGTTTGTTGTAAAAACTAATGATAAGAGAATTTTAAATATAGAGAGAAAATTGAAAGTCCTCTTGTACTCTCCCTTTGAAAACCTATCAGTATTTCCTTTATATGCATTTGTATGCTCACCACATGAATATTCAAAGCACACATGCGTGTACGTGCATGTATGCTTATGTACTATTTTACACAAATTGACTTGTATCACATACATGTACACGTACATGCACGCATACACATTTTATCAGCAGTCAGTGTCTAGTTAGGAAAATAACTAACTACTGTTCTAGGTATTTCAAACAGTTAAATTCAAACAGAATTTAACACAGGGAATTGGACATATAGGTGATAAAAGAGCTGAGGAGCAAATAAGTTATATGTATATATCTCTGTCTTTCACATCTTCTTTATCCATTCACCTGTTGATGGACTCTTAGGTTGTTTCCATGTCTTGGCTATTGTAAATAGTGCTGCTATGAATACTGGGATGCATGTAGCTTTTTGAATTAGAGTTTTCTCCAGATATATGCCCAGGAGTGGGATTGCAGGATCATATGGTAACTCTACTTTCAGTTTTTTAAGGACCTTCCATATTGTTCTTCATAGTAGCTGCACCAATTTGCATCTCCACCAACAGTATAGGAGGGTTCCTTTTCCTCCACACCCTCTCCAGCATTTATTATTTGTAGACTTTTTAATTATATATATAATTTTTTAATTATATATATATAATTTTTTAAATGAAGACAATAGCACTCCCAGGGCTGGAGTTAAAATTGTAGGATTCCAGAACGAGCTAGAACCTAGCATGAATTGTCTGCCATGAGACGAGACAACAAAGAGAGGATTTTTAGTCACTGCTAGAGATGCCACCCAAAGGAGACAAAGAAAGACAGACAGAAATATACAGGATTTTCCCTTCTACCCTGCTCTGTTCTGCTTGTGTTTTCCATTTTCTGGTGCTATACGAGAATCAGATGCAACAGAGTCTGGGAAACGTAGGTCTCTGCTACATTGGGCAGAGTGTGGAAAAAATGATAGAGACACAAAAGTAAATAGACAAATGGCTGCCACAGCCCACCCATTCTGCCTTGAAACAGCCATTCTCATCCTTCTACTCATACCTAACTCTCATAAAACAACTTCATGTTTCCACTTTGCAGAACTGAACTAATTTTGTGCAAGTAAAGACTCACTTTCTTCTCAAAAAGGTGAAACACAAATTACCAGCTGACATAATTTCCCTCACCATGTCCAGGAACCCCAGATGACATGAAGTCCTCTCCCTTGGGGCAGTATGTGGCTCTTCACAGTTTGGTGAACTCTGATTTAAATTGTAAAGAAGAGAACTAACACTCCTCATTAGGAAAGAAATTGTAGAAGAAAGAAATAGGGGAAATAACTGGTTAACATATAAAGATATACATTTATATATAAATATATATTATGTTTCTATTTGCAATAAAAATATAAGAAAAATGTGCAGGCCTGCTGCAGCCTTCATTTTTCTGGCTGGTTACAAGGTCAAGTTCATATTTATCATATCTTTCTTCTACGACCCATTTCATGTTCCTCACCCTCTGTTAGAAAGCTTGGTTGAACAGGGTTCTTTACCTAGTGTGGTGGCATAAACCTTTGTTCTGTGGAATCTGAGTCTTTGGTGGTTCTTTATGTATTGGATTGCTGGTTTTCTCTTAACAAAGACTGTTGGATACAAGGCTCTCAGGGAACACCTTGAGTTCTTAACACAGTCCTCCTTCTGTTATCATGTAGTAGTATTCCACTTTCATCTTGGGGGAAGTCTCAGATTCCAATTCAACAGGAACATCACTGTGTTTCCTGCTGGATACATTCCTTCCTTGTGCCCTAGGACCTTCCAAATTCACTGAGCCCAAGATTGTAGAGATGAAAACAAATATTACTTCAGTGGGTCATTTGGTGCAATTATAAAAGAGGGCCTTACATCTCTACCTCTCAGTTCCAGGACCCATGCATTCTGGCTTTGAGGAAGACCGTATGACATAGTGGCCACTATTTTAAGAAATCTCCCACACATTTAGGATAGCACCCCAACCTCACAGAGTGTTGTCTTACAGCTGATACAACAACTGAATATTCAGAAAACCATTTCATAAATTAGCTGCTTCTGGGTCACGAGTTACATGGTAAAACCAGTGAACCCCAAGGACATGAGCCTACTGTAGCACTTACTTGATAATAAAATCTATCTGCCCGCCAGAGGCAATGGATAAAGCATTCTGTAAGTCCACAAGTGGTGCTGCTGGCAAAAGCACTGTGGGAAAGAAAGATAATCTGTATTCAGAATATATTTGTTTGAGGACAAATTTTTTCCCCTTCCCTGATGGAAAAGATCCAAGGTAACTAAATGCCACCAGCGACCAGATGGTCCCTCAGAATGAAGGTGCTGTATATAATCTGGGTGGCCTCTGCTGTGGGATGATTGGGCATTTAGCAGTGGAGCAAGCCAGATCATCATTGATGAAAGGAAGTCTATTTTACTAAGCCCACAGAGAGCCTCCATCCCTGCCACTAAAGCCACTTCGTACACAGGCCCATCGAGCAAGCGCTGTGATAGCCGCAGAAAGAGACTGACTGACCAACGTCATAGAACAAATGATCTTCTCTATTTGATCACTGAGAACCTCCTTTACTGAGCTCACTCTCTGGGGAGCATTTTCACGGGATACATATAATCTTTACACACTGAGCCTATTTCAGCCCCTACAGGACCTCAGGCCTTCTTGTCACCAATGTTCCAATCTGCCAGAGTCCATTCGCATAGAAATGACTTCCATTTGATAATGGAGTGTGGGTGCATATAGTGAAGCTTTTAGTTTGTTGGATCAGATAGCATTAAATTCATGGTGAGTAGGAGAGGTCATAACTCAAATTTAGAATCCCCATATGTCCAGCATTCATCTTCTACTTGAGCTATGCAAAATGCTCCACACAGTATCAATATTTTCCACTTGAATCTGCTAAGGGGCACGGAAGCGTCCTCTGCAGATTCTACCTTATATAGAGCCTTCTCTTGCCCTGGGCATCACTCAGAATTTTCAGGATTACCAATTTCTCAATAAATAGGTCAGAGTGACACATTTATGTACAATATATGTTGCTTCCAATTCCAAACAGTCCCACTGAGCTTGATGCCTCTGGTTTGGTGGTAAGTGGCGCAATGAGCAGAAATTTGTTTAGAGCAGATACCCATGCATGCTTCTCAGAACATCAGTGGTGTGGCAAGCCACTAACCTTTGGTGGGGTTTTCCTTCCACCTTCTGGTATACATGTGTATTAGCATTACATCCAGGATTCTTGCTCTTTTCTGCTCAAAATACTCAGCATGATGCCAACAATGATATCTTGTGAGATACCCAGGTGACTAAGGATCCTGTGGATTATGGTATAACGACGCAGGAGAATTCACATAGTTCTAATGATTACTGATGTCTCTGCCAGGTAAAAACAAGCTGCTTTTGATAATCTGCACTAATTGATATAAGGAAAAACATCTGTCAGCTACAGACCAAATACCAGGGACCATGTTCATTCGCCCCAGGAAAAAAGATGCAACACCTGGAAAAGTAGCTGTAATTGGAGTCACCACTTAATTAACTTTATAATGATCCACAGGCATTCTCCAAATTCATCTGGCTTTTACACTGGCCAAACAAGCAAGTTAAACAAGGATGCGATCGGGACCAACAGCCTGTAATGTTCAAGTCCTTAATGGGAGCACTAATCTTTACAGTCCCCACATGGAGGTGTTATTACTTTTGATTTATTATTTAGTAGGAAAACCTTTTACATTGGCCTCCATTTGACCCTGCTTACCACATTAGCTCTTACACCATGGGTCAGAGACTGATGTAAATATTCTACCAGTGGCTAAATATCAATATATCAACCATGAATTCAGGAATTCAAAAACTGCAGACTGGCTCTTTTATATGCTGGGATGACTGTGAGATAAACTCAGGATAGAATTTCATTTATCCCCTATTCTCCATAAGCCCTCACTTGTTCAGCAGACCACAATGTCCTTTCTAGCCCCTAGAAATCACTATCAACTCAGAGCTAGTATTCATTCTGCATTTTCCCCCAAAGACCACAGGTCCTCCCTCAAGGTGATATACACACCCTTTATCAAGGGACTCCAGATCTGTTATCTGCCTTAGGTGTGAGAACATGGTAAGACACCATAACTTGTTATTGTGACAACTCAAGTTAGGTTTCTGCTCACCAGGCCTAGAGTTTTTCCAGTAATGTAAATCCCATAATTCTCATTGAAATCAGAGCCCATTTCAGTGTCAGTATCTCTCCATGCTGATTCATTTCTCAATGACTTAGTAAAGTAAATTGTCCTCCAAGGCCCTCCTGCTCCTCCCTGGAATATAGTCGGGGGAAGGGGAATGGTTTGAACATGATAAACTCACTCCAACCTTCTTGTCTTCCTAAACTTTTGGATTTTTTCTACATCATGCCATGGAAGCTACAGCATCTTAACCTCATTGATGATAGGCTAACATTGAAGTCAAATTTTGGTTTAACAACCAAGAAAACTCTTAGAACCACTTACAGCTCAGACAACATATTAAATCCAGAATCTTAGGGTAAGTATACCTGTTTCAATAACTTCATCTCAACCAGTATTATATCCCATTCATCTTAATCTACCATCATTAGAATCCGTTCTCACCTGTGTCTCCCTACTACTACAAATTAGCAAGAGCTTGACATTCTTTTAATGCAGCTGTCTTCTAATGAAGCAGAGCTTGAATTCTCTCCCTGGGGCATGCTTTATCTGACTGTAAGTGTTAAGTCTTCAGGCAATGAGAATATGTATTACTTTGTAAATCAACTATCTTGGGGGGATCATTACAGCATCTTAAGCAGGAAAGTCTTGTCTCCTGGGAGAATAGAGGAGGAGGCACTGTTTCCACTGACAAGGGAAGCTCAGAAGGATTAGAATTACAAGTTCTCAGATTCATCTGAATCCACCCAAACGTTGTTATTCCACGTATAAGGGTCCCAGTCTTTCCCGATTCTCTAATTTAGCACAAGAACCTTTTAGAAGTTGTATATTGGGACTTCCCTGACAGTGCAGTGGTTAAGAATCTGTCTGCTAATGCAGGGGACACAGGTTTGATACCTGGTCCAAGAAGATGCCACATGCCACAGAGCAACTAAGCCTGTGTGCCAGGGCAATGAAAAGAGTAGCCCCCACAACTAGAGAAAGCCCACGCGCAGCCACGAAGACCCAATGCAGCCAATAAATAAATAATAGCTTTTTTAAAAAGTTGTCTATTCAACTTATTCAAATTATGTATGTCACACAATTAGCTTTTGAGCCTTATCCTCAGCTCATGATCCTTACCCTCATGATGACCCCACGGGCACACACAAAACGGCACCGTAAGAGTGATCTTATTCTGTGTCCATGCCTTGAGCTGAGAGTTTAAATTTCTAGACGTGTTTTATTTCTCTAAGTTCTCCAGAACAGTCAGAAGCAGCAATCCCATCCCACAGACCTTGTCCTCATTATAACCATGAGGGCAAGTACACAGCTACAAGTGTCTTCCCTTTGATTGACACTTCCTACCAAGCAATAATAGGTTATAAGATAATTTAAATAATTGTGATGCCACTAGTAACCCACAAGTAGAATAGCGTTCTACTTGTAAGGAGGTTTTGATAGGGACAGAGCAAAGGGATGAAGTAGGTAATTAAATTGTTAATCCCATATAGGGGATTGTAGGAAAAGAAAAAAGTATGGGAGACCCCTGTAAGTTAATGATCACTCAAGAAAGCAGGTCTGCTTAACCACAAAACCAAGCAGGCTTGCTTAGTGACAAAACCATGTGACAGAAGCATGAGACATGCCCCTAAACAATAAAACAATGGTGGCATGAGACCCACATCCTGCCCAGTGAACTCAGTAAGTTAATGACTGCTAGGACATGTCTCTGCACACATAAAAAACAATAATTCATGTAGAGATGGCATTTCAAAGTGAACAACTATCATTGTACTGAGAACTAAAATAATTTTTCCATAGTGCCATAACAGTCTTGGCTTGACATGAAGGGGCAATTAAACTCCCCCACCTAACGTGGAGGAGGAGCTCATGATGGGATTTTGACATCTACTCAAGAATGAGGAAGAAACTGGTCTTTTCCCCCTCCCCACTTTTCCTTTGATTATAAAACTGTAGCCCACTTTCTTGCAGTGTGACACTCTCTTGCCCATCCGCTTGTAAGCCTCACAAGTGTCCTATCCTAATAAATCACTTCCTATCTATCACTTTGCCTCTCACTGAATTCTTTCTGCACTAAGACATAAAGAACCAGAGCTCCTTGGAGCCCCCTGAAATGCCACCTAGTAGTGTCTGTTTCATGTTAGTCAAACTTAAACAGGTAAGTAGCCCAATACCAGAATCCCATTTTGAGAGACAATTTCTTAGGGTCTTTGGCAGAAAGTTTGCCAGATGGACACTATTATCTCCTCTCTGTATCCATGCCCTTTTTGCATTGCCCTAGCTAATGTTATTGAACAGCCAGATGCATGAATACAGACCAGCAATCCCTCAACCAACCGCCTGGAGTGCTGTAGCTACGCGAGTGCTTCCCCAGCTGAGATTAGATGAAGCTGGCACAGATCAGAAATGATGCATGGGGCTTCCTAGGTGGCACAGTGGTTGAGAATCTGCCTGCCAATGCAGAGGACATAGGTTCGATCCCTGCTCCAGGAAGATCCCACATGCCGTAGAGCAACTAAGCCCGTGCACCACAACTATTGAGCCTGCGCTTTAGAGCCCGTGAGCCACAACTATTGAGCCCATGTGCTGCAACTACTGAAGCCCATGTGCCTAGAGCCTGTGCCCCACAACAAGAGAAGCCACAGCAATGAGGAGCCCACGCACAATGAAGAGTAGCCCCCACTCACCGCAACTAAAAGGGAAGCCCGTGCACAGCAAAAAAGACCCAACACAGCCAGTAAAATAAATTAATTAATTAATTAAAAAAACATGATGCATGGCCTCATGAGCAACAATCAAGCATTGTTGCTTTAAGCCATTAAGGTTTGGGATCTGTTTTTATACAGCAAAAGCTAACTGATACCAGAATACGCCAAGAATATACTAGGAACCATATCAATCAGCATCTAGTCAGGAAAATCTGGGCATTTAAAATGAGGGATTTTAATACAAGAATTGGTTACACAGGTGATGGTATCGCTAGGGACCTCGGTAGGACAGTGAGGCAACTGAGAAGCTGCAACCAACCCCAAAGCCAGAGGAGGTGGTGTTACTCAAGGGCCCAGACCACGGCCATGAGGAAAGCTGGAACCCCCTACTGTTGCAGAAAACCAATCCCAGGAGAAATCAAGCACAACACTCAGAGAGTTGGAGAACTCAGGTTTATTACGCCGGTGGACACAGACGAGCTAACACGCCAAAATTCTGGGCACCGTTTCGGACCAGTTTTCTCCTTTTATAGATTAAGACATACAGCTACAGTTGGTACTAACTGGTTGGTTACACAGTTTCTATAAATTACAGGTAGTTACAGAACGCGGGGGTTGCTAAGGACGCGCGGGAGTTGCTAGGGGTTACAGGTCGCGGGAGTTCAGACAAAGGCGAGCAGAGGCAGGAACAGCACATTTTACACTTATTCAATCATTTCTATGTAATTATTAACAGGCAGGGTTCACATAGCAGGCCTCAAACTATAGATTTCAAATCTTCCTCATCACTACAACCATGAAGGACACAGCTATCTGATGGAAACTGGAATCACAAAGGAGAGTTTAGCTTTGTGCTTTCTCTTTAAGCTTTCTAGTGCCTTTTGATACAGCCGTTTAAACTGCCAGTTGGTCCTCAATTTCTTTATGTCCTTCATTTCATTATATAAGTTAATATATGTATGCAGTACAGTGACTGGCCCATAAGCCAGTGTTATACCAGTCATCCCCATCATCATCATCATCATATATTTTTATGGCAGGAACTATTGTTCCCCAAAGCCTTTGTCTTCAATGAGTACTTCATTCCTGGGAGCCCAGGGATAATTTAATTAGCTGTTTACTGCCACATGCCATAGCCTGGCACATACCTCTCTCTGAATACTAATATGATTTCTTAATTGCCTTTAAATCCCAAGCAAGGTCTAATAACCAATTCTAGAGTCCCCCAATGTCCCTACAACCCCTGTTTCTTGTACCAATATCTGAATTTGTCAGGGCATTAAAAATGATTCTGATTCATATAAACAGAGAAAAAATTTATGGAATGGCACGTTAGGTAGGAAAGTTAAACCCTCAAATCTTGATGACCTTAACACAAAGAAACTTTCTTACTCACCATACATTACCAGTGAGGATTGGAGCCAGGCAACCTGCTCCATATTGTCACTTGTGGACCCAGAATGATAATTGGTCCAATATTTGTGATACTGGCAGTCACAATGTCAGGGTGAAACGGATAGGTGGGGTTTCAGGGGGTTCCGAGGAGCCTGGTCCTTTATGTCTCAGTGCAGAAAGAAATCAGCGAGAGGCAAAGTGATAGATAAGAAGTGATTTATTAGTATAGGATGCTTGTGAGGCTTACAAGTGGGAGGGCAAGAGGGTGCCGTGCCAAGAACTTAGTGGGCTACAGTTTTATAATCAAAGGAAAAGTGGGGAGGGGGAAAGGATCTTCTTTGTCTTTCTTGAGCTGACACCATGCTTCCATCCTCAGCTCCTCCTCCAGGTTGGGGCAGGGGAGTTTCTTGTCCCTACATGGTCAGGCCAGGACTGTAAAACTTATTTCAGGTCTCTGTACAATGAGGACCTTGCCATAAATTATTGTATTTTTATGTGTGCAGAGAGCACATCATAGGGATCATTAACTTGCTGAGCTCCTGGGCAGAATGTGGGTCTCATGCCACCACTGTTTTATTGTTTTGGGTCATGTCTCATGCCTTTGTCCTATGGTTCCGTCACTAAGCAAGCCTGCTTGGTTTTGTGGTTAAGCAGACCTGCTTTCTTGAGTAATCATTAGCTTACAGGGGTGTCCCATACTTTTTCCTACTTACAGTCCCCTAGTGGGATTAACTATTTAATCACCTACTTTGTCCCTTTACTCTATCCCTATCAAGGGGAAGAAAGACTTTTCAGTGCCTCAGCCTTGACTAACCGCATGCCCCTGCCAAGTGCAAAAGGGCTAGCAAGTGCTATTTACCATCTGTCTGGGAAGGAGGAGGGAACTAGATAGTCGTGAGTAATAGCAATGTTAACTACAGAATGGTAGGAAGCAGTTCACAGTACTTAGCAAATAGCAGCTGAAGAAGTATAAAAGCTTAGGGAGGAAATGCACACATGAGATTCTGCCATAGGTATAAATCTCTTTGAGTACCAACCCTGACCTCATTACTTATTATCTCCCTGCTGACCTCCATACCCTTGGAAACATCTGCCATAATGTTAGTCCTTGCCTGTATTACAGATAATCTCAAATCGAACTTCCTCAAGACTCACAGTCCCAGGTGGGAGAATCTGATTAGCACAGCAGGTAGTTTAGATCATGTGCTCATGTTTTTGCTACAACTGGCAGGGAGAAAAAATTTCTGCCTATTTCAGCTTCCATACTGAACAGAAGGATGCTTTTGCTTCTTGAATGTAGGATTCCCTCTAAATGAAGGGTGTTCAGGTTTTGGGAAGCCAAAACATAAAAATGTGCATTGTATAGTTTGGATGTTTTGCATATTTAAGAATTTTATATAAACAGAATCACACAATATATGTTCTTTTTTTGTCTAGCTTCTTCCACAGTGTAAGTCTTAGGAGGTCCATTTATGTTGTTGCACGTATCAGTACTTTGTTCCTTTCTATTGCTGAATACCATTCCATTGTATGGGCATACCACAGTTTGCTTATCCATTCACTTGTTGACAAGCATTTAGGTCATTTCCGCCTTTTGGCTACTACCAAGAAATCTACTGTGAAGAGTCATAAACAGATCTGGACATATGCTTCCATTTCTCTTGGGTAAATATCTAGGAGTGGAACTTCCAGATTGAATGTTAAGTGTGTGCCTAAATTATTAAGAAACTGCCAAACGCTTCCAAAGTAGTACCATTTTATGTTCCCTCCAACAGCATATGAGAGGTCCAGTTCTTGCACCCGTACCAGCACTAGGTGTGGTGAGTTTTCTTTTCTTTTCTTTTCCTTTTTCTTTGAGATAAATTGCATTGGTTTTATTATAAACAAAATGAAGATAAAATATTTTACCCCCAAAGTGTCAGAAATCAAGATCATGTTAATATTAGTGTAATAATGTAAAATATGCTGTACAATATTTAAGAAACCTAAACAAAATACTAAATCTTCATATATATAATACATAAAATGAAATACATTGTATATCATTGTCAACATATTTGCAAGCAGCTTCCAATTATACTGTTTAACCATAACTTCATGAAAAAAATTTTCTCATCCTCTTATCTTACCTATAAATAAGCACATTAACTTACAGGAACATAGAAAAACCTGAAGTTCAAATGAATCCAAGTCTGTCAAAAAATTTACCTTGCAAATAAAGGAAGACTCTACAATCCCATGACATCTGTTTACTTCAAAATTCAGAAGTTAACAGGTATCAAATAACACTTAAAAATTACATTTCCCGGTCCAACAAATGAATGGATAAAGAAGATGTGGTACATATATACAATGGAATATTACTCAACCATAAAAAAGAATGAAACTGGGGCATTTGTAGAGACATGGATGGACCTATAGACTGTCATACAGAGCGAAGTAAGTCAGAAAGAGAAAAACAAATATCGTATATTAACACATATATGTGAACTATAGAAAAATGGTACAGATCAACAGGTTTGCAAGGCAGAAACAGAGACACAGATGTAGGGGACAAACATATGGACACCAAGTGGGGAAAGCGGGGCAGGGAGGGCAGTTGGGATGGGATGAATTGGGAGATTGGGATTGCCGTATATATATTACTATTAAGAAAAAAACTATCAAATTGTACACTTTAAACACATGCAGTTTATTGTATATCAATTATATCTCAATAAAAGTCCTTAAAAAAATTACACTTCTCAAACTCTTCTACCAAATCACTGCTAGGCCAGACCAAGTATGTCTTTCATTGCTTCTCAAGTATCTTGAGGCATAATTTTTCAGAATACTATTGCCTTTTGGTTATAATCATCACACAGAACCAACTACTTCCACATATGAAATGTTTACCCTTATAATTTTACATAAAGACACTCCCTTCAAAAACAAATTATCAATAACCCAAAATTTAAAATTACCAAGAATCTTTTCATACTTTAAAATCATAATTGTTATTTTCCTAAATGGCGGTTTTCTTAATTTTAGCCGTTCTAATGGGTATGTGGTGGTAAATACTGTGATTTTAATTTGCATTTGCCTAAAGATGCTAATAATAAGAATCACTCATATTTTTTTTCGTATGCTTATTTGCCTTCTCTGTGTGTTTTGTTTTGTTTTTTGGTGAATGGTCTGTTCAAATATTTTGCCCATTTTTTATTGTATTTCTCCCAATATCTGGTTTCCTTTTCATTGTTTTAACTGTTTTCTTTTTCTCGTATATGTTTTGTTGTTTTAAATTTTACATTATGTCAGTAATCCATTTTGAGTTAATATTTTTTGTATGGTGCAAAGTACTGATCAAAGTTCTCTTTTTTTATTTTGGCACATGGATATCCAATTGTTTTAGCACCATTCAAAAACAAAAAAGACTGTCCTTTCTCCAATGAATTGTTTTTTCCTATTTGTCAAAAGCAGTTGTACGTATAGTTGTAGATCTACTTCTGGACTCTTGATCCTGTCCCAATAATCTTTTTGTCTATCTTAAAACTATATGCTCTTAATTACCTTTACATCTAAAATCATGCCAAAATAAAACATTTATTTAAAAATATAAAAATTCAGAGACCCAATAGAAAATCAACAAAGCTATGGACAGTTTACAGAGAAGGAATTTCAATGGCTTTTAAACATGCAAAAAGATGTTCAGCATCAGCCATAGTAAAATACACGCAAATTAAAACTCCGGTGAGATACAACTCCCCCCTTTCAGACTGTCAAATACTTAAAATTATAACAACACACTATATGGATGAAGGTGTAAGGAAATGGGTACTATCATCCAGTGATGGTACAAGTTATACTGGAATGATCTCTATGGAAAACAATTCAGTAAAATTTATTTAAATTTTAAATGGGTTTAATCTTTGACCCAACAATTCCATTTCTAGGAATTTATCCTGCAATACAGTTCAACATGTGCTCATAGAGCATGTTCAAGTATTTTCACTGTGGCATTTCTTAGACTAGCAGAGACAATAAACAACCAAAATCTCTAGCAATAGAAAACTGGTGAAATAAATCATGATATAGTCATATAACGAAATACAGTTCACTAGAAAAAGAATGAGTTAGATGTATGAGATGTACTGGAATGACCTTCAAAATATACTGATGAGTGATAGATTCAAAGTACTGAAGAGTGTTTTTAGTATGCTCCCATTTGTGTGCAAATGGGAACTATATACTTAAAAATGTATATATGCTTTCAAGGTACAGAGTAGTTATGGAATAAAACCCAAGAAACTATGAATAGTGGCTGCCATGGAGGATGGGATAATGGGAAAAATCTGATGCTGAGGTTGAAGAAGATTTAGCGTACATTATATAACCTTTTTTTCTGTTAGAATGTGTGTGTCTTTCTCTTTCAATAAGAAAAACTATTTATAAAGAAGACAAAATAAAGGTGTATTCCATCTCAAATGAAGAGGAAGTGTGAGATGATTTGATTATCATTTTCCTCTCTGTGCTCATTTGTACTTGAAAAATTTTATAATATGAAAGTGTGTTACTTCCACAATCAGAGAAATAACTACTTTTAAAATATTCTTAGAAAGCATAAGAAGACATTAGCTTTCCCTGGGATAATTAGACAATGCTTAAAAGAGGATGAAGAAAAAGATGTTGCACTTTTTCTGCCTTTCACATACACAGACCATTCAAAATATTTCTATAAGCAAAAGCTGTCAAAAGAAGGTAAGGAAGTACAGCAAAGGAAACTAAAAGCAAACCATTCTTTAAGACCTTTAGTTTTTCAAATGAGGCAAAGTTCTCCCATCTGGTAGCCTTGAGAAAAACGTCCTACCAAATGTATCATGACAGTATCATTATGACAGTATCATTATGACTTTCTTACGCTATCATCAAAAAGAGTGGTGACATCACCATTACCATAAGACTCAAACACCAGGAAAATATTACACAGCATCTGATTTTTTTTACAGAGACCTCAAGATATAATGCTTGGGAAACATCCTAGGACTTTTTATATCACCAAAGGTAAGGCTCTTAGGAAGGAACCATATGAAAGCTTGGATAATCTGGCAAAATCACAGATGGGGATGATCCCCAAACCTTGGCCTTAAAATTATGTTGTACAAAATAGGTGACACATCAACATATGCCTGGCCTTTAAAAATAATGTCATTGAGGGCAGGCTGCCAGAAAATAACCTGGCTAAATGGAATCTTACCACATACATAGGGCATTTCTGATGGTCTTGAATTTAAAAGGTGGTCATTTCACATTTCAGGCACACTAAACTTGTGCCCAGTTGAAGCCTTCCCAGGGTGATATTATCTACAGAAGAACCGTAAAATAGAAATACAATGCAAGCCATACTTGTAACTTTAAATATTCCAGGAGCTACACTGCAAAAATGTAAAAGAAATATGAAATTCATTTTAATAATGTATTTCATTTAACCCACTGTATCCTAAATTTCATTTCAACATGTAATGAATAGAAACAATTATTAATGAGTTATCTCACATTATTTTTTTCATACTGAGTCTTCAACGTCCACTGTTGAACTAGTGACATTTCAAATATCACCAGTCACTTGTGGCTAGAGGTGACCATGTTGGAAGGTACAGATCTAAAACATCTTCCTCATTAAATGAGGGTTCAAAAAGTAAATATCGGAGACCTCTATTTTACTCCAACACATAACCTAAAAGCAGGACCTGTTTCTGGACGATGTCTACCGAAAACCAATTTATGCTTGTGAACAGAAATCCTGCCTAACACCTTCAACACAAGCTTGGTCATTGGCTGAAGCCAAATATTCCATTTTAGAGCTTAATGCCTTTAATTTAGATTTTCAATCACTGTTTATAAGGATATACCTTTGAAAGATCTCATATATATTTAGGTTGCTGGTCCTATAGACTTTGAATAAATTATCAGTCAATATTTTTGTGTGGAAAATACATACATAGATGGATTGATAGAGATATATAAATCAACTTTGGGGGCAGAATATACCCTAATGCATAATGATGTCTCCCTTAATACCCCATTTTATTGTCACAGAAGCCCAAGTAAAATAGAATGATTTTATTGAATTTCCTATACACAAACATAATGACTTTGATAAAGGAATACAAAAAGAATATCACAGACACTTTGAACCTAATTTAAAATGGATCTCTCCTAAAGGGCCCACCCTTAGGGAGATTTTTGCAGCACTTCAAACAGAATAGCTGGTTCTCCTGACTCAAGTCTGCCTTCTGCCTAAGGCTGAACATTCTGGAATCAGACACTTGGATTGATGGCCAAGCTTACATAAATTTATCTGTTATTAGAAAATGGCAAGAAAGTTGTTTTCTACTTCCTAAAAAACTTTTTCTCCTCTTTCTTTCTAGGAGAGAATGAATACCAAATGGAAAATACTGTTATTGATTGTATTTGCTTTATCCTTGATGTTGATTAAGCATCATTTTCGGTAAATACAAAGGACTGATGAGTTATTATCTTTAATGATTGGCAGAGTTGATCTAAAATGCTGTTGCCCCAAAAATATTAACAAATATTCCCTAAATTAATCAGAAATTACTTTCCCTTTGGGGAACAAATCAAATCATAAATATATTAATTCTTTCATTTTTCAACATTTGACAAATATTTATTGAGCACCTTCTTGGTGCTAGGCCCTGTCTAAGTACTGGGAAAACAGGAATAGTACAAAGTGACTGCCCTTATGAAGCTTTACATTCTAGGTGGAGAAGATGGACAATAAGCAAAGAAATATATAATGTCAGGAGCATTGTATTTTGTGTAATAATACTATGAAGAAAGAAACTAGTCAAGATAAGAGGATAGAGAGTGTTGGGGGCTATTTCACATACATTTTAAACTACATCAAAGTTCCATCTAATAGGAATAAGGCTCAAAGTAACCTGCTACAGATACACAGCTATACTGGAAAACCAATCTGTTAACCCACTAAAATTCTCTCACATAGAAAAATTCAAATTCTTCCCTCCTCCATGTCTTCCTTTTTATGATCCTTTTTAAATAAGCAATGCAATGCTACCGGTGCTATTTGAAAGTCAGCTATTTGTGGGAGCTAATGTCTTAAAATTAACCCTATTGCTTGGGTATCATGTTCTACATGTTATTTGCCCCTCTGAGGTGTTGTGCCTTAATAGAAAGGACTTGTGGTCACTTGTGAGAGTATTAATATCATCTTTTTGAAGACAACATGCTATCTTAATCAAAAAGGAAATCATAGATCATAAGCTCATTGCAGGCCTGGATTCCAGAACTGGAATGTCGTGTCAGAACTAGATGCCATGTTTTCCAGAAGGGGAGCATTATGCTTGGCATATAGTACATGTTTAGTAATTATCTGGCTAACAAGTGAGTGAATGAATGGGTCTGAATTCTAAATTGTTTTGTTATTCAATTGCAATAGGCATTTGTTCGAATTTAACACTGATATGTCTTTTTTCTTGTATCTAAAGAATAAAGAAGAACCTAGAGGAGATTAATCTCTGCTGGTAAGAATCTTTGTTCTATGAGTACTTTGCAAACTGTATGGAGGGCAAACTGCCTGGAGTTGGGTGGGTTTTAATGGTAATGGCAGTCAGGAAGAAGAGAAAACTAGACTGAATTCTCTAGAGGCAACCACTGGCAAATTTCTTGGGTATCAGTTCAGAAATATTCTATGCACATGCATATGTGCATGTATGTGAGTTTGTATGGACATTTCCCAATTTTGCTCACTTGACACACTCACTTGCTTATACCAAACAAGTTTTTGACATTTTCTGTTGGGAGCCGTCTGGACAAGCCAATGCTGTGACAAGCTCACCAGGCTCCAACGAGGACCGCAAGGTGAGAACTCCTTGGAAGGGCATTTCGGAGCAGGAGGATCGCAAGGCGGCGGCTCCCAAGGACAAGCCCCAGACCATCTCCACCCATTTTACATTCTGTTCTTTGTTTCTTTGTAATACTATGCTTACCACCCACTTCCCCTCCCTGTTTCTATGTCCCCAGGAAAGAACCAGGGTTTGACACATTCTTTCTCCATGTCTGCCCCACCAAGTTCCCTCCCACCACTCCTTGGTGGAAAAGGCGGGCCCCTCAGGCTACTGAACGCTGGAGAAAAGGGGGGGGGGGTGGCTCTTTTTGTAATGCTCATGATTGCAGCAGGCATAAGTATAGACATAGACATTAGGCATAGGTATGGGTGCTAAGGGCTATAGTTTGCTTAGATATAAGATTAAGAAGTTATTTACATATGTTTACCTCAGAGTTGCAAGGTTTGCAAGCCAAACCTGAGGAAAGAAAGAAACTGGTAGATGCTGAGGGAAGATATGCTCTGCCATAAAAGATTTTTTCTGAGATATGTTTACTATATAAACACAAAAAGCTCTGACAATAAAGAGAGATCCTGCATAGCAGACACAGGCCTCCTCTTCTCTTCCTTATGCCAACACCACTCATCCCTTGGGTACTCCTGGACCCGCCGGAGCTGGACTTCGGCAATTTTCTATAGTTTAAGTATCTCTGTCCAGGATGATATTTTTCTTTAGATTGACAGCCCTCTTTAGTCAACCATGTTTTCTACCATTGACCATTGTGTGGGACCCGAGAAATTAGTGAAAACCATCTTAAAAGAAAAAAAAAAAGCAAATAAAAAACTTTTTTTAAGTTCATTCGTCATTGTATATTTTTAATAAAGTTGGGTGATTTGAATTTTGAAAGAGCACAAATCTTGAGCAATCCTATAATGAAATATCTTTGACTAAAAATATTTATGAAATGTCAAAAAAAGATACACTTTTAAAGGTTTTTTTTTTTTAATATTTGATTTTGAAATAAAGATTCACAGGAAGTTGCAAGGATAGTACAAAGAAGTCACATGTACCTTTCACCTAATTTCCCCCAATATTATGTCTTACATAAATGGTTATCTAATAACAAAACCGGAAATCAATGTTGGGACCATGTGTGTGTATAATTATATAACATTTTATCACATGTGTAGATTCCTGTAACCAACACAGCAATCAATATACAAAACGATTCCATCACATTAAAGATGGAGCTATGACACCCAATTCCTCTCCCCGACTCTCCCCAAACCCTGAGACCACTAATCTATCTTAATATCTATAATTTTGTTTCCTTGAGAATGTTCTATAAGCAGCATCATATAGTATATGATCTACTGAGATGAGCTTTTTTCACTTAGCATAATGCTTTGAGCTTCAGCCAGGTTGTTATTTATAGGTCATTCCTTTTTCATGCTGTGTAGTATTCCACAAAGAGATGTGCCAAAGTTTGTTTAAGCATTCACCTACTGACGGACATTTTGATTGATAGTTCTTACAGCAAGTGGAAAATATGGTTCCATTCCTTTTGGGTTCAGTGTTTCTGATAAGAAATCTATTTTCATTCAAATTATTTTCCCCCTATGGGTGAATCATTTCTGACTGCTTTTAAGATTCTTTTCATCTTTAGTTTTCAGAAATTTGACTATCATGTGCCTTAGCATGGATTTCCTTAGGTTTATCCTGTTTGGAATTCATCCAGCTTCTTGAATCTGTACGCCTGTGTCTTTTGCCAAATGTTACGGAGAGCTCATCAACTTAAAAAATAATTTTTAGTCCCATCTCTTTCTTTCCCTCTGGGACGCCAATTGAATGAATATTACGTTTTTTGTTACAGTCTCACATATCTCTGAGATGCTGGTTTTTGTTTTTGTTTTTTGAATTTTTTCCTCTCTTTTGTTCAGCTTGAGTGATTTCTATTATTCTGTCTTCAAGTTCACTGACTTTTTCCTCCATCCTCTCCATTCTACTGATAAGCCTATCCATTGAGTTTTTATTTCAGGAATTGTATTTTGAGTTCTAAAATTTATATTTGTTTCTTCTTTCTTTGATTTTCTATATCTTTGACTTTCAACTTCTTTGTTGTAACTTTCTATTTTTTCATGTTTCAAGTGTTTGTAATTGCCCATTGAGGCATTTTTACAATGATTGCTTTACAATCCTTGTCTCTGTGTTATCAAGGCATCTGTATATTGTCCTTTCTCATTCATGTTGAGGTCTTCCTGATTCTTGGACTGACAAGTGATTTTTTTATTGGAACTTGGATATTTTGGGTATTATGAAACTCTGGATCTTATTTAAATCTTGCATTTTCACACGTGTTGACTTAAAAACAATATATGCACAACATGAGAGTTGCGAGTTAAGTTTCATTTGGGACAAAATGAGGACTCAGCTCTGGAGACAGCATTTCAGATAGCTCTGAGAAACTGCTCCAAGGAGGCAAGGGGAGGAGCCAGCATATATAGTTTTGCAACAAAGGACAGGTAGTCAGGAATGTCAAAAAATTATTGTTAATTAAAGAAAACCAGATATCTCAAGTTTAGGAATTTAGCGCTTTTCTATGTATGGAAAGATGCAAGCTCTGGGTTCACTGAAATCATTCCTTTGATATGCACCTTAGCTATCTGTGGCCTGTATTTTCACATCCTCATTTTCCTCAGGGCTAACCACAGGGAGTGGCTTGCAGTCTTGATGGCAGGTATTCTTTTCAGCCCTGAGCTTTCCCTGCTCACTGGTTCATGTTGAGCTGCAATTGTTGATGACTGTGACGTTCTTTGTCTATTGATACAGCAGGAAATATTCCATTTATAAATATTCCATTTATCACAGGCATCCTCTAATACTGCTCCAGCTGGGAAATGGGTTGGTCAGTTTGAGGGGTGAAATTTCAGGTTCTCAACTCTGCCTCCATTGGAACTTAGTGGGGAGGGGCTCCTTGTTACTAATGAGTGGGGATAAGAGTTTAGGCTCCCCACATGGTCTCCACTGACACTGACCACAGGGAGATGGCCACAGCTGCTGAGCGGTGGTGAAGTTTCTACCTCCCACTGACCTCCTCCAACTCCACACCAGTGTGGAGAGCAGGGGAGCCTCATTACAGTCTGGTGAGGGTGGAAGTTTCAGCTCTCCTCTTAGCCTTTGCTGGAGGGATGGCTATGGGGCCACAGTTTTTCTGTGGTATTGGGTGGGAGTAGAGTGAGTAGTGTCTAAAGGTTTTCTGTCTTGCTAGGCTGCCCTTTTCCTGGTCCTTTAGTTGCAAAGAGCAGGCTTTTCTCAGGGCTCTTTTTGTGTCTATACCCATCAGCATTTCTGGGTTGCTGGCTTTTCTTGCACTCAGTCTGGGATACATGAGGCAGAAAACCCAGGGAACTCACTGCCATGGCAATCCTTGAATTCTGAGGTGCCAACCTGAACTGCCTTTTCACTTTCAGAGTCTTCTTTTGTTTGCTTTATATATAGTGTCCAGGGTTTTTAGCTATACTTAGGGGTAGGAATAGGGAAAATTAGGACCATTCCATTTTTCTGGAAGCACAAGTCCCTTAAAGTTATTCTTATTTTACAAAAATCCCCAGTTTATGAAAGTGAAGTTCCCTGATAACCTTGTTAATTATGTAACTAACTTAAAGGTACAACAAAACCTTAGGTGCATCCTATCTTTAAGTGGAAATCAAAGATGGACATCTGGACCCCTACTCCAATCCCTTTATTTCAATACATAAGAGTATTTATCACATAATAAGCTACTAATGTTTGATAAATTAAATCTGCATTTTCTATGAATATACATTATCTTCTGGTTCTGTTAATTTTTAAAATATATCCCCCCCACTCCTACCCAAGAACCATACTGTTCCTTGCCTTCCTACCCTTGGTTATAATCTCTTCACCCTACACCACTTTCCTAATGTAGCCCTTATTTTTCCAGACTCAGTTTCCTATTTCTTCTCCAAGTGGTTTCCCTTAACCACAAATTTAGGTTGGATGTCCCATTTATATGCTCCCATAGAGATCTGTTTTCCCTATTAGCACTTATCACTCTGTACTGTAATTAATCTATTCAATATCATCTTTCCTGCTCGTCTCTCAGCTTCCTGAGGCAGGAGACTATCTAAATGTTCATAGTTATAGAACCAGCACCAAACAGTGCCTGTCATGTTATAGGGGTGCAACATATACTTGCTGAATGAGTGGATTACTCTTAACATGATTTTCATTTTGTACCCAGGGATCAAGAAGCAGGAGAACCTCAGCTCTCAGACTGGTTTAACCCCAAGTAAGAACCAAAAATTCTGCTCATAAAATAATAATAATGTAACTCTATTGGAATGGGGGAGATTTTTTTTGTTTCATCATCAAATTGTAGCTAACCTGGGAGGTTTCCAGGACTTGGAATTTTTACTTTTAAGGCATTTATATACAATCCTAGGACCTATTTATCAAGAATTAGGCAATTAAGGGTCAAAATGAGAAAGCTGTTATCTGGTTTAACATTCCTAGTTTTATTAGGGGAAAGAAAGTCTTTTAGTAACAGCCTGAAAAATGCCATTAATGACTCCTCTTGATTTTGGCATTAACATTTGGGGGAGAATTTCATTCTTTATAATGGCTGTATACCATAATTTAATTATTAGCCATTCCCTGTTGATTTTGTATTGTTTGCAATTTGGGGGCTATTGTAAGTAATAGTTCAACAAATAGCCTTGTATCTATATTTTTGTAAACTGCTGTGTGAATTAATCCATAAGATAAATTTCCATTATTAGTTTAAGAGGATGTAAACATTTTAAATATTGCTTCAGGTTGCTAAATTGCCTTTTAATAATTATACTATTTATTTTCTAATCTAAAAAGGATAAATGTTAATAATGTTTTATTTGTTTTATAGTATCAAACATATTATTACTTGCAAAACAGTTGAAATATCTCAATTCAATTTGCATTTCTGTAATTATTATTGAATTTGAGCATCCTTTGTTTATTATTTATTTGTATTTCATCTTATGTGAATTCCTTTTTTATATTTATATTTTTTAATGAACTGCAGGTGCAGAGAATTAGATTAATAATCCTTGTTTCATGACTCACTCTCATCATTAGTTCATGCAAAATCCACTTATTTTATTTATTTGTGTGCTCCCTTGCTTATTTTTAATGAAGCAAAAATTACAACCTTCTATAACTTCAACATCTAGCTTTGTGTCCTTTTCAATACCCCCAATCTGCCTCCTTGCCCTAGCCCCTGAAATAAGCACAATGCGCAATCCTGTTTCATTATCCTCTCGCTTTCTTTTTTTAAGTATAAATTTATATCCTCCATGTGTATTCTGGAAAAAAGTGTATTTTAAAATTTTAGTTGTTAATAACTTTACAAAGTGGATATCATGATGCATGTAATCTTCAGGGATTTATTTTTTCCCTTAATATTAGATAGCTAAAATTCATCCCCAAATTGCATATCACTGTCATTCATTTTGACGGCTGCATAATGGACTGTAGAAACATACCACAGTTTGTTCATCCACTGCTTGGTTAAAGGGCGCTTGAACAGTTTCTAGGTTTTTGCTGTTATGAACATTAAGAACTAATGCTCTTTTAAGATGCCTCTTCAAAGAGTTCAAAGAGTTTAAAAGGTGAAAAAAAATTATAGATAAAATAGCTGCCCAACATCTTCAACATTTGTCTCCTTCACTCCACTCCAGTCATACCGGCCTCCTTGATGTTCCTCAGATACACCAAGCATGCTCTCACCTCAGGGCCTTTGCACTTTCTCTTTTCCTGCATGAACCATGCATCCTCTGTATAGTCAAATGGCTCATTCTTTCAGTTCCATCAAGACTCCACTCAAATGTTATTTTATCAGTGAAGCCCTCTCCAACTGCCCATGTAAAATGGCCCCTCACATTCCCTTTTTCCCTCACGCAGTTTTATTTTTCTCCATTGCACTCATCAATATCTGGCATACTATTTATTTGCTTGTTTATTCATTTATTATCTGCCTCTCTCAATAGACTGTGCCTAGAAAAAAATCATATAGTAGAGGCTCAATATTTATAGAATAAATAAATACATGAAACCTCTTGACTCATTGAAATGATAGCATTTTCATAACATAGCATACCATTACATAATAGTGGTAGAAGTCATTTTTTAATTAAAGGGCTTGTTCTTTATTATTAAGCATCAAACTGGCTTTTAGTTTAAAATGAAATGATCAGGAATTCCTTGGCAGTCCAGTGGTTAAGAATTGGCACTTTCACTGCCATGGGCCAGGGTTCAGTCCCTGGCGGGGGAACTAAAACCCCACAAGCTGAGCAGTGCAGCCAAAAAGAAAGTAATTGGGTAACATCATTTAAAAATGAGCATATGTAAACAGGAATCCTACTCCTAGGATTATGAAAATAACAGCAACAATATATAAAGACATAAGATTAAGAAAGTTTGTTGTACCATTTTTCATTGTGAGAAAAATCCCAGAAATAAAATGAATACCTATTGGTAAGGAAATGGCTAAACTCCACACTGTGGAATATTATGTAGCCACTTAAGAAAATGAATAAGAGGGGCTTCCTAGGTGACGCAGTGGTTGAGAATCCACCTGCCAATGCAGGGGACACAGGTTCGATCCCTGCTCCAGGAAGATCCCACATGCCGTGGAGCAACTAAGCCTGTGCGCCACAACTATTGAGCCTGCGCTTTAGAACCCATGAGCCACAGCTATTGAGCCCATGTGCTGCAACTACTGAAGCCCATGCGCCTAGAGTCCATGTTCCGCAACAAGAGAAGCCATGGCAATGAGGAGCCCGTGCACCACAACGAAAAGTAGCCGCCACTCATTGCAACTAAAAAGAAAGCCCACGCACAGCAAAAAAGACCCAACACAGCCAACAAAATAAATAAATAAATAAATTTATAAAAAAAAAAATGAATAAGAACTAGTCCAGATAACCTGGAAGGACTTTTACAAGGTTGTATTGAGTAAGAAAATCAAGGTGCAGAACTGGGCATATACCCTGAGAAAACCATAATCCAAAAAAAAACATGAACCACAGTGTTCATTGCAGCACTATTTACATTAGCCAGGACGTGGAAGCAACCTAAATGCCCATCAACAGATGAATGGATAAAGAAGATGTGGCACATATATATAATGCAATATTATTCAGCCATAAAAAGGAATGAAATTGAGTTATTTGTAGTGAGGTGGATGGACCTCGAGTCTGTCACACAGAGCTAAGTAAGCCAGAAAGAGAAAAACGAATACCAAATGCTAACTCATATATATGGAGTCTAAAAAAATGGTACCGATGAACCCAGTGACAGGGCAAGAATAAAGATGCAGATGTAGAGAACGGACTTGAGGACATGGGGTGGGGGAGAGAAGGGGAAGCTGGGATGAAGTGAGAGAGTAGCACTGACATATATACACTACCAAATGAAAAATAGATAGCTAGTGGGAAGCTGCTGCATAACACAAGGAGATCAACTTGATGATGGGTGATGACTTAGAGGGCTGATATAGAGAGGGTGGGAGGGAGTTGCAAGAGGGAGGGGATATGGGGATATATGTTTAAATACAGCTGATTCACTTTGTTGTACAGCAGAAACTGGCACAACAGTGTAAAGCAATTATACTCCAATAAAGAGCTTAAAAAAAGGTGCAGAAAAGTGTGCATTATTTCATTATTGTAAAACAAACAAAATTTAAAAGCCTGGATACATATATATATTTATGTATATGTGTTTATTGTACACATAGTACCTATAGAATTATATGAATATGGAGGAAAAAAGAAAAGAGCATAAACTAGGCTGCTAACATGGTGATCCAGCCAGGAGGCAGAGAAATTGTATACTGATGGAGCAGGAGTAGAGGTGGAAATTCTCTAGTATTATCCTATCGTGATTCTGTCCATGTATAGTAAATTTATTTCCAATTTATCACTTCTGATTCTTACACCTTTTAGACTTATATACTTAGTTTCTTAGAACTAGATATAGGTCAATATAGCCTTGACTTGTAGGAAGAGTCCCCACCTTCTCTCTCCAGGTACACTTTTTGAACAAATTATTCCCTCCCATATTATCATGAGTCACAACTCATCAAATCTTAGTGACACCTTCTAGCATCAAAATCATTTTAGTACCTATTCTCTCTTTTGTAAGAATGTAAATATCTTAGGCCATACATATTATTTCCCTCTCTTATCATTGTGCTTCTTTCTGTGTCATACCTATGATAGCCTATAGTACCATGACACTTCAGCGTTTTATGTGTGTATCTTTCTGGAAATTTTCACTGTAAACAATATACTTCGTGAGCAGGTCACTTCGTGTCCTGCTGCACACTATCTGCTCAGGCCTCATAAGGTGTTGTCTAAGTTTCTCAGATACTGAATATGTCAGAGTATGAAAGAATTTGTTATTATATTATTACTCATATACTATTAAGTATTGCCAAATCCTACCCTTGTCTGGGTTTGGATTTGATTAAAACCTGCAATCACTAATAGCAACATGGCTTCTCACTTTGTATTCAATTCCTTCCAAAATGAAGGTCTTGATTGGCTTTAATAGTTTAATGCCCTGCCTCCATCCAAACTATTTATTATTACAAACACTGCTACCTCTGCTGTCATTTTGTTATTATTAGGAGCAAATCTACTGTCCTTCTTCCTTTATGGACTAATCATATTTTCTTCCAGGTTGCCGTGATGGGTGGGCCTAAAGCATTAAGGAGAAGGTGAAAAGAGAATACTCTGGTTCTTCTAGGAAAAGAGGAGGGAAAAAGAGGAAAAGGAGAACTGGGGTGGGTGTGGGGAGAAAGGAAGATATAAGGAGACAGTGGTGCTGTCTGCTTTAGGCAACAATCAGAGAAATGTTCAGACACTGGGCTACTTCAGTTCAAGCTGCAGTCAGAGCTCAAAGGAAAAAAATCCCTGGGCTCAAAAGGCAGTATGGAGTAATGACTAAAATCTAGATTTTGAAGCCCAGCTGGCTGATCTTGAGCCCTGACTCTGCCATTTATTAGCTGTGTGATACTAAGCAACTTACTCAACCAATCTGTGGCCTAAATTTCCTCATATGAAAAACAGAGATAATAATAATACTTCTAGGACATTGCAAGGACTAAATGAGTAATGGAAAGCACTTAATCACCATGCCAGGCACATGGTAAATACTTAATAATCATTAGCTATTATCACTTAGACAACAACTTTTCCTGTCATAATAAAGTGGTACCTGTTTACTTTGTTTCTTGTCTGTCCAACAGAAAACGTCCTGATGTAATAACAACAACTGACTGGCTTGCTCCAGTCATATGGGAAGGAACTTACAATAGACGAGTCCTGGAAAAATATTACAAAAGGCTAAATATTACCATAGGCTTGGCTGTAATACGTGCTCCTGGAAAGTAGGTGCTACTAATAGTCATCCTTTTTTTTTTTTTTTTTTTTGGAAAAATATGGATAAGCACCCATAGACTTTCTGCATTCAAAGAGCTGTTCATATTTAACTGTAACCATTATTTCTAGCTAACTGTGTAATTATTTTTAGTGGTTATTTTCTTCAGCCATGTCTGAGTCCTTAATACTACTTGGGAATCTTTTCATTAATATCCAGTTAGCTTTCACAGCAAATGCTATGGCTCTCCTCAGGCCCCCAAGCTCACTACATTCTCTTTTACAAACTGATACAGTTAAATCCTAGACCCAACTGTTCTACCCTTATCTACTGATAGTTCTTAAGCAACAATGACACATGTGTTAGACGGCATGTTTAAATGACAGGAAATCTCCTGATAATTTTTAGCAAAATGAGTCTTTTCTGTTATGTTGTTTGTTTGTTTTTCATGTTCCACAGGTTTTCACCTCAGGACTACCAAGAGTTCATCAGATCTGCTAATAAGCACTTTATGGTTGGCTACAATGTTATCTTTTACATCTTGATGGATAGCTTCTCCAAGCTGCCTCCCATAGCGCTAGGTCCCCTTCGAACATTGAAAGCACTTTTGGTGGTCAAAGAAAATCCACAGGAAGACTTTTATTTCATACACATGAAGAACTTATTTAACTACATCATAACACACATCCAGCATGAAGTCAACTTTCTCTTCGTTATGACTGCAAACCAGATCTTCAAGGATGACTTTGGAGTGGAAACCCTGGGAAAATCTGTAGCTCAACTTAGTGGCTGGTGGTATTTTAAAAATGGTAAAACTTTCCCTTATGAGAGAAGACGTAAATCAGCAGCTTTCATCCCTTTTGAGGAGGGAGATTTCTACTACCATAGTGCAATTTTTGGTGGCACAGTCCAGGAGGTTTTAAACTTCATTAAAGAATATCAGAAAGGAGCTATTCAAGACATCAAAAATAGACTTAGCAGCACATATGAACATCACCTAAACAAATATCTTTTTATCAAGAAACCCACTAAGTTATTATCACCAGAATACAATTGGGATCCAAGTTTTAGAACTCCTCCACAAATTAAATCTGTTAAGATAGTATGGCAGTCAAAAAGTGTTGGATGGTATTATTTTAGATTTGTGGATTAAGTTCATTATAATAATTCCTCAAATATTAAACTTATTAAAATTTTTGGTGTTTTAGAAACTTACAAAAATGTGCCATCTTCCAAAATAAATTGTTTTTCTCCTTCTAGTTTTGAACCATCTAAATCTACCTATGCTGGATTAAGAATAAATGGATATTAATTTAATGTTAATACACAGTGATGCTATTACATATACTCTCTCTCTCTCTCTCTATATATATATATATAATGTAGAAATACTTTTGGAGGCATAAAATAAATGTTTTATGAAGAAACACATCCAGACTCTAGTTCAAAAAAATAATAATAGATGGATAAATAGGTAGATAAATAGACAAACAGACAGATACACACACAAATATCAAAGGGATATGTGTAAGGGGAAAAATATTCGTCAACCCACTCATCAAATATTTACTCAATTTCTTAATGTTGAGATATATATTGCTTGTGATAAATCTCCTCAATCTAGTACCTGACTGAACTTAGGTGAACTAGAGACATTCTAACAAATATGTATCTTACTTTTATTGTTACAAAGACATTGAGTTCATTTTTTTTAATGTACAAGAATTTTATTTAAAAAAATTAGGTATCTACTGAATTCCATGGTAAGTTTATTAGATGCACTCAGGGATAGAAAACAAGTTTCAAAAATATATAATGTGCCCTCAAGCAGCCTACAATCTAGCAAGGGAGATAAAACTAATCATAAATATCTCTTTTACAAGTTTAGAAGTACCAAAAACTCATAAGGAAGACATGGCTAAAATGGCAAAGTGGTTCAGGAAAGGGAGTAATCACCTTCACAAGAATCTTTATGTAGTTATATCCACTATGTTTCCATAAATTAGTGAGGCACTATAGCATAGTTAAAAGAACTAGAGTTTCTAAAGTCAAAATAAGTTATTTTAATCCTCTTTTATGGGAGGAAAACTGAGTCTTAATAAGTAGTCAATAAAAGATAAAAATTATTGTCTATTAAAAACACTAAAATTATAAAGAATATTGATAATGACTGTGGCAGGCAGACCTTATGATGGTCCCCAATGATCCCCATATCCTGGTATTCATGTCTTTGTGTAGTCCCCCCTCCACCCGCCCACCTGAAGTGTGAGTTGAATGTAGTGACTTCCTTCCAACCTATAGAATATGACAAAGACGATGGGATGTCCTTTCCATAATTAGGTTACATAAGATTGTGATTTCCACCTTACTAGCAGCAGACTCTCTTTCTTGCTGTCTTTGATGAAGCAAGTTGAAATGCTGGAGAGGCCCTCATATCAAGGAACTGAGGGCAGCCATCAGCCAACAGCTAGAAAGGAACTGAGGCCCTCAGTCCAACAACCCTCAAGGAATTGAATTCTGCCAACAACCATGTAAGTGAATTTAGACGCAGATCTTTCCCCAGTTGAGTCCTCACATGAGACCTTATCTCCAGCCAACACCTTGATTGCAGCCTTGTGAGAGACCCAGAAGTAGAAGGTCCAGCTAAACCATGCCCAGATTCTTGAACCAGAGAAACTGTGAGATAATAAAGATATGTTGCTTTATTAAGCTTTGGTGTAATTTGTTACGCAGCAATAGATAACTAATACAGATACCATACCTGAAAGTGGGGTGATGCCATTAAAAAGACCAAAATTGCAGGAGCGGTTTTGGAACTGGGAAGTGGATGGAAGCTGGAAAGATTTTCCAGCGCGTGGTAGAGTAAGCCTAAATTTCTTTGAATGGACTGTTAGTAGAAATCTGAACTTTGAAGATGCTGTCAGTGAGAGCTCAAAAGGAAGTGAGGAACATATTATTGGAAACTGTAGGAAAGGGGGATCTTTGTTATGTAGTGACAGAAAGCATGACAACATTGCCCCCTTCAGTTATGTAGAAAACAGAACATGTACCTAATGAGCTTGGTTTTGTAGATAAGGAGATTTCTAAGCTTCCTTCTTGCTGTTTATAATAAAATGTGAAGAACTATGAAATAAAATAGTCTGCTTTCTTTATGACTTCTGGTCCTAAATGAGATGACAAAGACCCACTGTCCCTTTTACTTCCCTCAACATACAACTAAAAATCCTGGAAATAATTACAGACAACCATGAAAGGACTCCAAAAGGTGGAAAGAGGAAGGCAGGCTGGCTAGGGACGTTTAGGACTTGCAGAACAACATGGTGGTAAGTCCCCTGGGATTTCTTTTTGTCTCCCATATATCCCAGACTGGGCACTGAAGAAGCCCCACAACTCAACCACCAAAAGGTATAAATTTTTTAAAGTTCTAGGAAAAGCCAACTCTCTCTGGTTGAAGGCCCAAGAAAGGGGCAGCACAGCATAGACCTAGTGGGGAACCCCATCTTCACTTCATACCTGGCTGGCCTGCTCTGCCTGTACCAGCAGCACCTGCAAGAATAGGCAGCTGACTCCACCCAGAAGCACCACTAAGCCCAATGTCTCCTGGCCATCCACTCAGCAGCAGAGGGAGGCCTATATCCAAAATCTCCTGGCCTCCATTCAATGGCAAAGAATGACCCTCAGCACTACCACCAGAGTCAGAAGGAGGCCCAGGTAGATGTTTCCCTCCCTCTGTGGCACTGGCACCTGTTGGTACAAGATGACCTAGAGAGAAGCTCCTGGGATACACTCTCTGTCCCACAGGCTCAGCATCCTCTACCCACCACCTAGCAGCATTGGGGTGCCCAGTAAAGTGCCTTCCATACCCCTCAGGCAACACCATCAGTGATTAGGCAGGCACTAGGTGGTAGCCTTGAGAACAGGCTCAGGGAAACATTCACTGCCCTGTGGTCTAGCATCTCCACCGCTCCCCTTAGCAGGACCTGCTTGGGAAAGTGCTCTCGGTCTCTGCAAGCAGCATCAGCAGAATCAAACAGAAGCCAGGGGAATGAAGTGGACCAGAAAAGCACTGTATAGGCTCTAAAACCTATATTGTTGTTGGACCCACATATGAAAAAAGTAAGCAAGGGACTATCCACCAAACATAAACAGGATGTTACCTGCTGAAAGAAAAGACTTAAATAGGATTTAGGGTCTCATAACTTAATTCTCAAAATGTCCAGGATGCCAAAAAATCACTCATCATAGCAAGAACCAGAAAAGTCACAACCTGAATGAGAAAAAGCAATCAACCTGTATCAATATAGAGATAAACCAAATATTAGAATTATCTGACAAGGATTTTAGAGCAGCTATCATAAAAAATACTTCAGGGTGGAGGGATAATTTGGAAGACTGGTATTGACATATACACAGTACTATATATAAAATAGGTAACTAATAAGAACCTACTGTATAGCACAAGGAATTCTACTCAATACTCTGTAATGACCTATATGGAAAAAGAATCTAAAAAAGAGTTGATATATGTATATGTATAACTGATTCACTTTGTTGTACAGCAGAAACTAATACAACATTGTAAATCAACTATACTCCAATAAAAATTAATTAAAAAAATAAAACCAACTCGATTTTGCTGAAAAAAAAAATGCTTCAACAAGCAACCCAACTTATCTCAAAACAAATGAAAATATAGAAAACGTCAGCAGAAACATTTCTATCTGTAGAAGGACACATACCATATACTATCATTTATATATTACTTTATAAAATGCAAAGTAACAATATATATTATTTAAGAATATACACATATAAGCAAAAATGTAAGGATACGAATTGCAAAAATGATCACCAAATTTGTGATTGTGGTTACCTTTATGGTAGGAAGGAAATGCAATTAGAAAGGGATACACAGTATGCTTCATCTAGATGTGCAATGTTTTATTTCTAAAGCTTCATTGTTGGTATATGTTTGTTATAATAGTCTTTACATTTTTATGTCTGAAATATTTCATAATAAAAATGGCTATTGAAAAACTCTACTAAGTGAAATCTGTCTCTTGTAGTTTGAAACTTTTCACTTAGTAGCTTAAACAAAGCATTAGAGCTTAATGTGTTTGATTTTGGCTTTAATTTTCAAAGTTTTAAATAAAAATATAAGTATAAAAGATAAATACAAAAGAAGAAATAGAAAATTAGAATATCTTAAAGAAATTGAGTCAGAGGGGGAAAAATCGTTTCACAAAAATAACTTTAGGCCCTTACCTCATACCATTTACAAAAATTAACTCAAAATTGATCAAAAATCTAAATGTGTGCTCCCATGTCTTGGCTATCACAAATAGTGCTGCGATGAACATTGAGGTGCATGTATCTTTTCAAATTAGAGTTATCTCTCAATATATTACCAGGAGTGGGATTTCAGGATCATATGGTAAATCTACTTTTAGTTTTTTAAGGAACCTCCATATTGTTCTCCATAGTAGTTGCACTAATTTACATTCCCATCAACAGTGTAGGAGGGTTCCTCTTTTATCCACACCCTCTCCAGCATTTATTTGTAGATTTTTTTAATGATGGCCATTCTGACTGGTGTGAGGTAATATCTCATTGTAGTTTTGGTTTGCATTTCTCTAATTAGCAATATTGAATATCTTTCCATGTGCCTGTTGGCCATCTGGATGTCTTCTTTGGAGAAATGTCTATTTAGGTCTTCTGCCCATTTTTTTGATTGGGTTATTTGGGGGTTTTTTTGTTGTTGTTTATATTAAGCTGTATGAGCTGTTTGCATATTTTGGAAATTAATCCCTTGACAGTAGCATCATTTGCAAATATTTTCTCCCCGTCCTTAGGTTGTTTTGTTGTTGTTTATGGTTTACTTTGCTGTGCAAAATCTTTTAAATTTAATTAGGTCCCATTTGTTTATTTTTGTTTTTATTTCCATTACTCTAGGAGATGGATCCAAAAGTATATTGCTGCGATTTATGTCAAAGAGTATTCTGCCTATGTTTTCCTCTAGGAGTTTTATAGTATCCAGTCTTACATTTAGATATTTAACCCATTCTGAGTTTATTTCTGTATATGGTATTAGAGAATGTTCTGATTTCATTCTTTTATATGTAGCTGTCAAGTTTTCCCAGCAACACTTATTGAAGAGACTGTCTTATCTCCACTGTATATTCTTGCCTCCTTTGTCATAGATTAATTGACCATAAGTATTTGGGTTTATTTCTGGGGTTCCTTTTCCATTGATCTATATGTCTGTTTTTGTCCCAGCACTATACAGTTTTGATAACTGTAGCTTTGTAGTATAGCCTGAAGTCAGGGAGTGTGTTTCTTAGCTCTGTTCTTCTTTCTCAAGATTGTTTTAGCTATTTGAAGTCTTTTGTGTTTCCATACTAATTAAAAATTTTTTTGTTCTGGTTCTGTGAAAAATGCCATTGGTAATTTATTAGGTATTGCATTGACTCTGTAGATCGCCTTGGGGACTATGGTGATTTTAACAATATTGATTCTTCCAATCCAAAAACATGGTTTATTTTTCCATCTGTTTGTGTTGTCTTCAATTTCTTTCATCAGCATCTTTTTTTTTTTTTTTTTTTTTTTGGCACATGGGCTTGGTTGCTCCTTGGCATGTGGAATCTTCCTGGAGCAGGGATCGAACCTGTGTCCCCTGCATTGGCAGGCAGATTCTTAACCACTGCGCCACCTAGGAAGTCCTCATCAGCATCTTATAGTTTTCAGAGTACAGGTCTTTTGTCTCCTTAGATAGGTTTATTCCTAGGTATTTTATTCTTTTTGATGTGATGATAAATGGGATTGTTTCCTTAATTTTTCTTTCTGCTGTTTCTATTTCTGTTAGTGTATATAAATGCAGCAGATTTCTGCATGTTAATTTCATATCCAGCAACTCTACCAAATTCATTGATAAGCTCTAGTTGTTTTCAGGTAGTGTCTTTAGGATTTTCTATGTATCGCATCATGTCATCTACAAACAATGACAATTTTTTTTCTTCTTTTCCAACCTGGATTCCTTTTATTTCTTTTTCTTCTCTGATTACTGTGTCCAGGACTTCCAAAACTATATTGAATAAAAGTGGTAAGAGTGGACATCCTTGTCTTATTCCTGATCTTAGAGGATATGCTTTCAGGTTTTCACCATTTAGTATGATGTTAGCAGTGAGTTTGTCATATATGGCCTTTATTATGTTGAGATGTGTTCCCGCTACGCCCACTTTCTGAAGAGTTTATCATAAATGGATGTTGAATTTTATTAAAGGCTTTTCTTGCATCTATTGAGATGATCATACGGTTTGTATTTCTCAATTTGTTAATGTGGTGTATCAAATTGATTGATTTGAGGATATTGAAAACTCCTTGCATCCCTGGGATAAATCCCATTTGATCGTTGTGTATGATCCTTTTAATGTATTGTTGCATTTCATTTACTAGTATTTTTTTTTAAGGATTTTTGCATCTATGTTCATCAGTTTTATTGGTCTGTAACTTTCCTTTTGTGTGATACCTTTGTCTGGTTTTGGTGTCAGGGTGATGGTGATATGGAATGAAATCAAAAGTGTTCCTTCCTCTGCAATTTTTTGTAATAGTTTCAGAAACATAGGTGTTAACTCTTCTCTACAGGTTTGGTAGAATTCATCTGTGAAGCTATCTGGTCCTGAACTTTTGTTTATTGAGAGTTTTTAAATTACTGATGCAATTTCAGTACTGATAATTGATCTGTTCATATTTTCTTTTTCTTCCTGGTTCAGTCTTGGGAGATTGTACCTTTCTAAGAATTTGATCATTTTTTTTCTAGGTTGTCCATTTTATTGGCATATAGTTGCTCACTGTAGTCTCTTATGATCCTTTGTATTTCTGTGGTGTCAGCTTAATTTCTCCTTTTTCATATCTGGTTTTATTGATTTGGACCCTCTATCCTTTTCTCTTGGTGAATCTGGTTAAAAGTTTATCAGTCTTGTTTGTCTTTTCAAAGAAATAGCTTTTAGCTTCACTGATCTTTTCTATTGCTTTTTAGTCTCTATTTCATTTATTTCTGCTCTGATCTTTTTTATTTCTTTCCTTCTACTAACTTTGGGTTTTGTTTGTTCTTCTTTCTCTAGTTGCTTTAGGCATAAGGTTACATTGTTCATGTGAGATTTTTCTTGTTTTCTGAGGTCAGCTTGTATCACTATAAACTCCCCTCTTAGAACAGCTTTTGTTGCATCCTGTAGGTTTTGGATCATCATGTTTTCATTTTCATTTGTCTCTAGGTACATTTTTATTTCTTCTTTGATTTCCTCAGTGATCCATTGATTTTTTAGTAGGGAAAATTGTTTAGCCTCCACATGTTTGTTGTTTGTAGCTTTTTTTTTCTTGTAGTTGATTTCTAGCCTCTTAGCATTATGGTTGGAAAAGATGCTTGATATGATTTCAGTTTTCTTAAATTTATTGAGGCTTGCGTTGTAGCCCGACATGTAATCTATCATGGAGAATGTTCCATGTGCACTTGAAAAGAATGTGTATTCTGCTGCTTTCAGATGGAGTGCTCTATAAATATCAATTAAGTCTATCTAATGTGTCATTTAAAGCCTGTATTTCCTTATTGATTTTCTATCTGGATGATCTGTCCACTGATGTAAGTGGGGTGTTAAAGTCCCCCACCATTATTGTGTTACTATCAATTTCTCTTTTTATGTCTGTTAACATTTGCATTATATATTGAGGTGCTCCTATGTTGGGTGCATATATGAGGGTGAGTCAAAAATTAACTGCACTCTGGCTGTAGACTTTATTTTAATTAACTTTTCGAAAAGGCAAATACATCATTTTTTGACATAATCTCCTTGCTTTTCAATACACTTTGTCCATCTGTCAACAAGCTTTCATAATCCCTCATTAAAAATGTTTTAGGTTGAACTGTGAGCCATGAATGCACTGCTGTCTTCACTTCTTCATCAGTAGTGAATCTTTATCCTCATAGGGCTGCTTTCAGGGGACCAAACAGGTGAAAGTCCAATGGAGCAAGATCAGGACTATAGGGAGGTTGCTTTAACACCTCAAAAATGAAGTAATCCACAACAGACTTAGGTTTTGAAAAGTTTGTGCAAGATGGGTACTGAAACAACTCACAGAAGAGCATAAACAGAAGTGTTTGGATATCTGCAAATAAAATTTGGACCAATACTCTGAGGAAGGTGAAAGTTTCTTCAAGAGAATCATTACTGGTGATGAGACATGGATTCCTCACTACAAGCCTGAGAGTAAACAGCAGAGTATGGAATGGAAATATCCTCTGACCAAGAAAAAGTTCAAAAGTCAACCATCAGCTGGAAAATTGATGCTTACAGTTTTCTGGGATTCTCAAGGGTAGGTATTGGAACATTATCAGGAAAAAGGTTCAGTAATCAACAGTGCTCATTACAGTGAGATGCTTATTGAAGAGCTGAAGCCTAAACTTCAGATTAAAAACAGAGGACTGCTATCCAAGGGCATTGTGATCTTGCATGAGAATGCATGTCCTCACACTTCTGCCCACACTGTCGACACTCTGTAAAAAAATTTGTTTTGAGGTGTTAAAGCATCCTCCCTGTAGTCCTGATCTTGCTCCATCAGACTTTCACCTGTTTGGTCCCTGAAAGCAGCTCTATGAGAACAAAGATACACTTCTGATGAAGAAGTGAAGACAGAAGTGCATTCATGGCTTGAAGCTCAGCTGAAAACATTTTTTAATGAGGGAATACAAAAGCTTGTTGACAGATGGGCAAAGTGTATTGAAAAGCAGGGAGATCATGTCAAAAAATAATGCATTTGTCTTTTCTAAAAGTTAATTAAAATAAATTCCACAGCCAGAGTGCAGATAATTTTTAACTCACGCTCGTATATATTTACAATTGTTATATCTTCTCCTTGGATTGATCCTTTGATCATTAAGTACTGTCCTTCTATGTTTCTTGTGACAGTCTTTATTTTAAAGTCTATTTTGCCTCATATAAGTATTGCTTACTCCAGCTTCCCTTTGATTTTCGCTTGTGTGGGATACATTTTTCCATCTCTTCACTTTCAGTCTGTGTGTGTCTCTAGATCTGAAGTGATTCTCTTGTAGGTAGCATATATACAGGTTCTGTTTTTTAATCCATTCAGCCAGTCCACTTCTTTTGGTTGGAGCATTTAGTCCATTTACATTTAAGGTAATTATTGATATGTATATTCCTATTGTCACTTCGTTAATTGTTTTGGATTTGTTTTTGTAGGTCTTTTTTTCCCCTTTCTTCTTTTGTTCTATTCTCTTGTGATTTGATGACTATCTTTAGTGTTATGTTTGGATTCCTTTCTCTTCTTTGTGTGTATATCTATTATAGATTTTTGTTTTCCTGTTGCCATGAGGTTTTTGTATAGCAGTCTATATATATGTATATATGTGTGTGTGTTTGTGTGCAGTTGTTCTAAGTTGCTGATTTCTTAATTTCAAATGCATTTTTAGATACCCTGCATTTGCACTCTCTTCCCCTCATAATTACTGTTTCTGATATTATATTTTTACATCTAATTATTTTGTTTAGCCCTTAACTGCAGATGGATACAGATGATTTTACTACTTTTGTCTAGTAACCTCTCTACCAGCTTTGTGCAGGGACGATTTCCTACCTTTATTGTATGTTTGCCTTTACCCATGAGCTTTTCCATTTTGTAACTTTGTTTCTAGTTGTGGCCTTCTCTTTTCTGGCTGAAGAATTTCCTTTAGCATTTGTTGTAAAGCTGGTTTGGTGGTACTGAATTCTTTTAGTTTTTGCTTGCCTGTAAAGCTTTTGATTTCTCCATCAAATCTGAACAAGAGCCTTGCTAGGTAAAGTATTCTTAGTTGCAGGTTTTCCTCTTTTACCACTTTAAGTATATTGTGACACTCCCTTCTGGTCTGCAGAGTTTATGCTGAAAAATCAGCTGAGAGCCTTATAGGAGTTCTCTTGTATGCTGTTTGTTGCTTTTCTTTTGTTGCTTTTGATATTCTCTCTCTCTCTTTTTTTTAAATTTATTTATTTATTTATTTACTTATTTATTTTATTGGCCATGTTGGGTCTTTCTCTCTCTCTCTCTCTCTTTTTGTTGGTTTTTTTTGTTTGTTTTTGTTTTTTTGCTGTGTGTGGGCTTTCTTTAGCTGTGGTGAGTGGGGGCTACTCTTCATTGTGGTGCGCGGGCTCCTCATTGCTGTGGCTTCTCTTGTTGTGGAGCATGGGTTCTAGGCACGTGGACTTCAGTAGTTGCAGCACATGGGCTCAATAGTTGTGGCTCACAGGCTCTAAAGTGCAGGCTCAATAGTTGTGGCACATGGGCTTAGTTGCTCTGCGGCATGTGGGATCTTCCTGAAGCATGGATCGAACCCGTGTCCCCTGCATTGGCAGGCGGATTCTTAACCACTGCACCACCTAGGAAGCCCTGATATTCTCTCTTTATCTTTTTTTTAAGCTCTTTATTGGAGTATAATTGCTTTACACTCTTGTGCCAGTTTCTGCTGTACAACAAAGTGAATCCACTGTATTTACACATATATCCCCTCCCTCCAGTGACTCCTTCCCACCCTCCCTATCCCACCCCTCTAAGTCATCACCAATCATTGAGTTGATTTCCCTGTGTTATGCAGCAGCTTTCCACTAGCTATCTATTTTTCATTTGGTAGTGTGTGTATGTCAATGCTACTCTCTCACTTCATCCCAGCTTCCCCTTCACCCCCCATCCTGTGTCCTCAAGTCCTTTCTCTACATTTGCATCTTTATTCTAGCCCTGTCACTGGGTTCATCAGTACCATACTTTTAGATTCCATATATATGTGTCAGCATACAGTATTTGTTTTTCTCTTTCTGGCTTACTTCACTCTGTATGACAGACTCTAGGTCCATCCACCTCACTACAAATAACTCAACTTCATTCCTTTTTATGGCTGAGTAATATTCCATTGTATATATGTGCCACATCTTTATCCATTTATCTGCTGATGGGCATTTAGGTTGCTTCCACGTCCTGGCTAATGTAAATAGTGCCACAATGAACACTGTGGTACATGTTTCTTTTTGGATCATGGTTTTCTCTGGGTATATGCCCAGGAGTGGGATTGCTGGGTCATATGGTAGTTATATTTTTAGCTTCTTAAGGAACCTCCATACTGTTTTCCATAGTGGCTGTACCAATTTACATTCCCACCAACAGGGCGGAAGTGTCCCCTTTTCTCTGCACCCTCTCCAGCATTTATTGTTTTTTGATTTTTTGATGATAGCCATTCTGGCCAGTGTGAGGTGATACCTCATTGTGGCTTTGACTTGCATTTCTCTAGTGATTAGTGATGTTGTGCATGTCTTCTTTGGAGAAATGTCTATTTAGGTCTTCTGCCCATTTTTTGGATTGGGTTATTTGCTTTTTTTGATATTGAGCTGCATGAGCTGCTTGTATGTTTGGGAGATTAAGCCTTTGTCAGTTACTTCATTGGCAAATATTTTCTCCCATTCTGGATATTCTCTCTTTAATTTTTGTCACTTTGATTACAGTGTGTCTTAGTGTATTCCTCTGCGGGTTAATCCTGTATGGTATTCTCTGCACTTCCTGGATTGGGTGACTATTTCCTTTCCCAGGTTAGGGAAGTATTCAGCTATTATCTCTTCAATATTTTCTCAGGCCCTTTCTCTCTCTCTCCTCCTTCTGGGATCCCTATGATGCAAATATTAACATGCTTGATGTTGTCATATAGGTATCTTAAACTGTCTTCATTTCTTTTCATTCTTTTTCCTGTTCAGCAGCAGTGATTTCCATTCCTCTGTCTTCCAGCTCACTGATCTGTTCTTCTGTCTCATTTAGTCTACTATTGATTCTTCCTAGCATATTTTTCATTTCAGTTATTACATTCTTCAATTCTGTTCATTGTTTTTTATATTTTCTAATTCATTGTTAAAAACTTCTAATTTCTTGCTCCATGTCTCCATTCTCCTCCTGAGTTCCTTGATCATCTTTACAATCATTACTCTGAATTCTTTCTCAGGTAGATTGACTATCCCCACGTCACTTACTTCCTCTTCTGGGGTTTTATCTTGTTCTTTCATCTGAAACATATTCCTCTGTCACCTCATTGTGTCTAAATTGCTATTTGTATTTTTATGTATATGGTAAATTAGGCTTCTCAACCTTGGAGAAGTGGCCCTCTGTAGGAGATATCCTATGCATCCCAGGAATGCAGTCCCCTCTCATCACCCAAGGGCCAGGGGCCAACTGGTCCCAGGGTAGTGTCTGACCTGCGTTTGGATTTGGTCTGCAGGCTGCAGGACTGTAATTTTCTTGCTTCTGGTTTCTGCCCCCTGGTGGATGAGGCTGGTCTAGAGGTTTGTGCAGGCTTCTTGGCAGGAGGGATCATTGCCTGCCCACTGGTGGGTGGAGCTGGGTGTTGGCCCTCTGATGGGCAGGGCCATGTCTAGGGACATGCCCAGAGGTAGCTGCAGGCTCAGGAATTCTTCAGGCAGCTTGTCTGCTGATGGGTTGGGATGTGTCCCTACCCAGTTAGTTGTTTGGTCCGAGGTGTCCCAGCACTGGAGCCTACAGGCTACTGGGTTGGGTCAGGTCTTGGTGCTAATGATGCAAACAAGATGTCAGCCTTTAGGAGAATTCGTGCAGGTGAGTGTTCCCTGATATGTACACCTCCAGTGTCTATGTTCCCAGGGTGAGCCACAACTGCCCCTCACCTCTGTAGGATACCCTCTGAGACCAGAAGGTAGATCTGGCCCAGGCTTCTATGAAATTACTGCTTTTGCATGTGAGATTTTGTGTGCACTCTTTAAGAATAAAGTCTCTATTTCCCCCAATCCTATGGAGCTCTTGCAAAGCCCCACCGGCTTTCAAAGCCAAATGCCTCCCAGTGCTGGACACTCAGGCTGGAGTGCCTGACATGGGGCTCTCTCTCCTGTGGGAGAAACTCTGTAATATAATTTTTCTCCAGTTTGTGGGATGTCCCCCTGGAGGAAATGAAATTTGATTATATGATATGTCCAATCCTCCTACGAGTCTCATTGTGATTCCTTCTTTGATGTCTTTAGTTGTAGATATTTTCTGGTAGGTTTCAGGCTTTTTCAATGATGGCTGTTCTGCAGATTATTGTGATTTTGATGTGCTCATGAAAGGAGATGAGCTTAGGGTTCTTCTACTCTGCCATCTTGGCCATGCTCCTCTGCCCTTGCCTCCTTTCAGCCTGTTTTCAATGCAACAGCCAGGGTGATGATATTAAGTTGTACATAAGACCACACCCCTGCTCAAAACTTTGATATGATTTCCCATCTTATTCAGAATAAATGTGATAGTCCTTGCTGTGATTCCAAAGGCCCTCATCTCCTAATACTGTCCCCCTAGTTCAGTCTACTCTTCCCCACTGTTTCTTGAACTCACCAGGTATGCTTCTACCTCAGGGCCTTTGCACCATTTCCTCTGCCTGGAATACTCCCTCACTACCTCTCTTTTGTTACTCACAGGTCATCTTCTCAGTGAAGCCTCTCTGATCACCTGGTCTAAAATTAGAGTCCCCTCAATCCAAAATGTTAAACTTAATTCTTCCTTCCTTAATTTTGTCCTTACCATTTATAACTATATAGCATTCTATATATTGTATTTTACTTATTTATCTTATTTATTGTCTTTCTCCCCATGAGAATGTAAGCTTCCATGAGTTCAGGGTTTTTGTGATTTTGTTCACAGCTTTAATCTCAGTGCCTAGAAAAGTAACTGGCATGTAGAAAGTATTCAATCAGCATTTGTCAAATAAACAAAAGAACACATGCCTGATGACTGGAAACTGTCCTCAGACTCTTAATTCATCTGCTTCTAACTAGGACAAAGGAGTACATGAAAGTTAACACTAGATGGTGCAATATTACAAAGAAAGTAAACTAATCCTTTCATCCAGACTGGAATTGCTTCAAGAAAAGCCTAAGTGTTGCCAAGTTTCCTCTGGCCTCCCCACTCCTCAGCCTGCTAATGTTATGTTTTGCTGTAACAACTCAAATTTCACTGATTTATGCCCCACTTGCATAAATGTTATTCTGCCCTATTGAGTATTTCAGTGCTTCCATATGCCAGTTCATGTTACCAAGTTCCTCTTCCCCATCCCTTATAATCTCCAACCCATCTTCAACTGAAGTCATTAATGCACTAGAGCCTTCAAGTTTCCAGAGCTGTGGGTAGTCTGTGATGAGAAAAAAATCTGTTCCCTCTTGGGCGGTGTGGGGGGGGGGGTGTCACAGATTTTACCCCCAACCTCCTCTCTCCACAGAACTCACATTGGATCCATGGGTTCCAAGGGTTGGGGATGGATTTGAATGACAGCTACCATGGAGTCTTAAGAATCACCATTTCCCTGCACCACTTAAAGACTCCTTTACCAGGCCAAATTTAACACATCTTGACTGCTCACTCTCTAAGGACTGGTCAACCCAGAAGGTGACTCAGTGCTCATGCCAAGAAGATCCTGTCACTAATCAGCCTTTGCCAGTTCATAATAGGTTGTGGTGACCAACTCATTCTGGTTTTCCAGGGACTCTCCCTGTTTTAATGCAGGAAGTTTCAGTTTATAGGAAATCCTTCACTCTGGGGCAAACCAGGGCTGTTGATAGCCCTACATTAAGCTCATATCTCACTCCACTTAAACTCAAACCAGAACTGTGTCACATCTGTGTAAAATTTTTAATACACATATAGATTTCTGTTCTCTCCTCCCACCCACATCATCAGTCACCACATCTGCTGATTCTATCTCCTTTGTGTCACCCATATTCATTTTCACCTCTATATTCTCACTGCAAAAGTTGGTGGGAAACTACAGTAACCAAGACAAGACAGAACCACTGAAGATCCAGAGCCTTCAGGAATGAAGCTTTGGATCACACCACTTGGTACAGGTGCCGGCTCAGAGCGAAGGAAATACAGAATGAGTAGGGGAAGAAGGAAGTTACAAGTATCAACTACAAGCTCATAACCAGAGAGAAGAAAGGACTAATACCTAAAAATTATTTTCTTCTTTGCTTAACGTATGTATGCCTGTATATGTGTGTGTTTATGTATGTATGTATATACAAACTAATTTTTACTTCTTTCACATTGTAAGAATTAATGACAGTGGTTAAATTTACAGTTTCATCTTTAGCTTACATGATATTCAAGAGGGACTATGAATTTGAGGAGTAACTGACATCAACCAAAGATTGATAAAATGACATTTGTGATCTTTTCTTTTTGTGGAAAATGTGCGAGTGCCTATTTCTACAAAAGACAGTTGTATCTTGTTAAAGAAAAGTTGAAATTTGTTATTGCTGTATAGGAATTTGAAATATATGTAGAAAGTTGTATATGGATATTGAGTAGGTAAAGTGATGAGCTGTCCCAGTTATTGTACCATTGTCTCTCAGTCCAGACCCACACTTTTATACCCTGCTTTGTGATGCTAGAGTTGGGACTATAAGAACTATATTTCTACTTTGCCAGTTGACTTCCTGCAAGGCAGAGGAGGGAAAAAGGATGCACCCCTTCTCTGAGAAGTGGTTATCAATTATAGTATTCGGCTTTGGGGGGGTGGGGCACTCCTAGACCCAACCTCATCAAGCCTAATCAAAGACATCAGCAATAGTCAAGCCAGGGCCCCGCCTCAGAGGTCTCAGGGTCCTCTCCTTCAGACTTCCTTTTGTCCCCCCAAGCCCCAGGAGTGACAGCTTCATCATACAGTTCCTATCTCTGGGTTAGCTCAGTATCCCCTTTTTTGCCTTCTCAGTTCTCCAAAACTGCTTAACCAATTCCTTATATTAAATTCTATCTGTTGAAATGTCAAGTGTGTTTTCTGTTGTTGTGATTATATCCTGTTAGTCACCCTGCCAAGTAAAGAACCCTAACCACCTGCAGTGCTAGCTAAAAACAAATGAAATATAGAATAAGTGGTAAAAAAAAAGGGAGGGGAGTAATAAATATCAACAATGACCTTGTGACTTTTTACAGCAACAAGGACGATAGCACTAATACATTTTTTTTTTTTTTTTTGGGTGAAGTAGAAAAGAATTGCTTTATTGCTTTACTAAGCGAAAGGAGACACAGCAGGCTCCTGCCCTCGAAAACTGTGTGTCCCAACCCAGGAGGATTTTTTTTTTTTTTAACTAATAGGCTCATTGTTAATATCTTATGAGCTTTTTTTTTTTTTTTTTTTTTTGGGGGGGTACACCAGGTTCAATCAACTGTTTTTATACACATATCCCCATATTCTCTCCCTTCCTTGACGCTCCCCCCTCGAGTCCCCCCCACCCTCCCTGCCCCAGTCCTCTAAGGCATCTTCCATCCTTGAGTTGGACTCCCTTTGTTATACAACAACTTCCCACTGACTATTTTACAGTTGGTAGTATATATATGTCTGTGCTACTCTCTCGCTTCTTCTCAGTTTCCCCTTCACCCCCCGCCCCCTCCCATACCTCAAGTTCTCCAGTCCATTCTCTGTATCTGCTTCCTTGTTCTTGTCACTGAGTTCATCAGTACCATTTTTAGATTCCGTATATGTGAGTTAGCATACAATATTTGTCCTTCTCTTTCTGACTTACTTCACTCTGTATGACAGATTGTAGTTCTATCCACCTCATTACATATAGCTCCATCTCATCCCTTTTTATAGCTGAGTAATATTCCATTGTATATATATGCCACATCTTCTGTATCCATTCATTTGTTGATGGGCATTTAGGTTGCTTCCATGTCCTGGCTATTGTAAATAGTGCTGCAATAAACATTATGGTACAAGTTTCTTTTGGGATTATGGTTTTCTTTGGGTATATGCCCAGGAGTGGGATTACTGGATCATATGGTAGTTCTATTTGTAGTTTTTTAAGGAACCTCCAAATTGTTTTCCATAGTGGCTGTACCAACTTACAGTCCCACCAACAGTGCAGGAGAGTTCCCTTTTCTCCCCCCGCTCTCCAACATTTGTGGTTTCCAGACTTTGTGATGATGGCCATTCTGATCGGTGTGAGGTGATCCCTCATTGTGGCTTTGACTTGCATTTCTCTGATGATGAGTGATGTTGAGCATCTTTTCATGTGTGTGTTGGCCATCTGTATGTCTTCTTTGGAGAAATGTCTATTTAGGTCTTCTGCCCATTTGTGGATTGGGTTATTTGCTTTTTTGGTATGAAGCTGCATGAGCTGCTTGTATATTTTGGAGGTTAATCCTTTGTCCGTTGTTTCATAGGCAATTATTTTTTCCCATTCTGAGGGTTGCCTTTTAGTCTTGTTTATGGTTTCTTTTGCTGTGCAAAAGCTTTTAAGTTTCATGAGGTCCCATTCGTTTATTCTTGATTTTATTTCCATGATTCTAGGAGGTGGGTCAAAAAGGATGTTGCTTTGATGTATGTCAAAGAGTGTTCTGCCTATGTTTTCCTCTAGGAGTTTGATAGTGTCTGGCCTTACATGTAGGTCTTTAATCCATTTGGAGTTTATTTTTGTGTATGGTGTTAGGAAGTGTTCTAATTTCATTCTTTTACATGTTGCTGTCCAATTTTCCCAGCACCACTTATTGAAGAGGCTGTCTTTTTTCCATTGTATACGCGTGCCTCCTTTGTCAAAGATAAGGTGCCCATATGTGTTTGGGCTTACTTCTGAGTTCTCTATTCTATTCCATTGATCTTCCTTTCTATTTTTGTGCCAGTACCATACTGTCTTGATCACTATGGCCTTGTAGTATAGTTTGAAGTCAGGAAGCCTGATTCCACCAACTCCATTTTTCCTTCTCAAGATTGCTTTGGCTATTCGGGGTCTTTTGTGTTTCCATACAAATCATAAGATTTCTTGTTCTAGTTCTGTGAAAAATGCCATTGGTAATTTGATCGGGATTGCATTGAATCTGTAAATTGCTTTGGGTAGTACAGTCATTTTCACGATGTTGATTCTTCCAATCCAGGAACATGGTATGTCCCTCCATCTGTGTGTGTCATCTTTGATTTCTTTCATCAATGTCTTAAAGTTTTCTGCATACAGATCTTTTGCCTCCTTAGGCAGGTTTATTCCTAGGTATTTTATTCTTTTGGTTGCAATGGTGAATGGGAGAGTTTCCTTCATTTCTCTTTCTGCTCTTCCGTTGTTAGTGTATAGGAATGCAAGAGATTTCTGTGCATTAATTTTGTATCCTGCTACTTTACTAAACTCATCAATGAGTGCTAGCAGTTTTCTGGTAGAGTCTTTAGGGTTTTCTATATATAATATCATGTCATCTGCAAAGAGTGACAATTTTACTTCTTCTTTTCCAATTTGGATTCCTTTGATTTCTTTTTCTTCTCTGATTGCTGTGGCTAACACTTCCAAAACTATGTTGAATAACAGTGGTGAGAGTGGACACCCTTGTCTTGTTCCTGTTCTTAGAGGGAATTCTTCCAGTTTTTCTCCATTGAGAACAATGTTGGCTTTTGGTTTGTCATATATGGCTTTTATTATGTTGAGGTAATTTCCTTCTATGCCCATTTTCTGGAGAGCTTTTATCATAAATGGATGTTGAACTTTGTCAAAAGCTTTTTCTGCATCTATTGAAATGATCATATGTTTTTTATCCTTCAATTTGTTGATATGATGTATCACGTTGATTGATTTGCGTATATTGAAGAATCCTTGCATCCCAGGGATAAACCCCACTTGATCGTGGTGTATGATTTTTTTAATGTGCTGTTGCAGTCTGTTAGCTAGTATTTTGTTGAGGATTTTTGCATCTATATTCATCAGTGATATTGGTCTGTAGTTTTCTTTTTTTGTGACATCTTTGCCTGGTTTTGGTATCAGGGTGATGGTAGCCTCGTAGAATGAGTTTGGGAGTGCTCCACCTTCTGCAATATTTTGGAAGAGTTTGAGAAGGATAGGTGTTAACTCTTCTCGAAATGTTTGATAGAATTCGCCTGTGAATCCATCTGGTCCTGGGCTTTTGTGTGTTGGGAGATTTTTAATCACTGCCTCAATTTCTGTACTTGTGATTGGTCTGTTCATGGTTTCTATTTCTTCCTGGTTCAGTCTTGGAAGATTGTATTTTTCTAAGAATGTATCCATTTCTTCCAGGTTATCCAATTGATTGGCATATAGTTGCTTGTAGTAGTCTCTCATGATGTTTTGTATTTCTGAGGTGTCCGTTGTGACTTCTCCTTTTTCATTTCTAATTCTGTTGATTTGCATCTTCTCCCTTTTTTTCTTGATGAGTCTGGCTAATGGTTTATCAATTTTGTTAATCTTCTCAAAGAACCAGCTTTTAGTTTCATTTATTTTTCTTATGGTTTCTTTCCTTTCTTTTTCATTTATTTCTGTTCTGATCTTTATGATTTCTTTCCTTCTGCTCACTTTGGGGTTTCTTTGTTCTTCTTTCTCTAGTTGTTTGAGGTGTAAGGTTAGGTAGTTTATTCGATCATTTTCTTGTTTCTTAAGGTAGGACTGTATTGCTATAAACTTCCCTCTTAGAACTGCTTTTGCTGCGTCCCATAGGTTTTGGGTTGTTGTGTTTTCGTTGTCATTTGTTTCTAGATATTTTTTGATTTCCTCTTTGATTTCTGTAGTGATTCCTTGGTTGTTTAAGAGTGAATTGTTTAGCCTCCATGTGTTTGTATTTTTTGCAGTTTTTTTCCTGTAATTGATATCTAGTCTCATGGCGTTGTGGTCTGAGAAGATGCTTGATATGATTTCAATTTTCTTGAATTTGCTGAGGTTTGATTTGTGACCCAAGATGTGATCTATCCTGGAAAATGTTCCGTGTGCACTTGAGAAGAAAGTGTAGTCTGTCGTTTTTGGATGGAATATCCTATAAATATCAATTAAGTCGAGATGGTCTAATGTGTCATTTAAAGCTTGTGTGTCTTTATTTATTTTCTGTTTGGATGATCTGTCCATTGATGTAAGTGGAGTGTTCAAGTCTCCCACTATTATTGTGTTACTGTCGATGTCCCCTTTTATAGCTGTTAGCATTTGCCTTATGTATTGAGGTGCTCCTATGTTGGGGGCATAGATATTTACCATTGTGATATGTTCTTCTTGGATGGATCCCTTGATCATTATGTAGTGCCCTTCCTTGTCTCTTTTAATAGTCTTTACTTTCAAGTCTAATTTGTCTGATATGAGTATTGCTACTCCAGCTTTCTTTTGACTTCCATTTGCATGGAATATCTTTTTCCATCCCTTCACTTTCAGTCTATATGTATCCCTTGGTCTGAAGTGGGTTTCTTGTAGGCAGCATATAGAAGGGTCTTGTTTTTGTATCCATTCAGCCAGTCTGTGTCTTTTGGTTGGAGCATTTAATCCATTTACATTTAAAGTGATTATTGACATGTGTGTTCCAATTACCATTTTCTTAATTGTTTTGGATTTGTATTTGTAGGTGTTTTCCTTTTCTTGTGTTTCCTACTTAGAGAAGTTCCTTTAGCACTTGTTGTAAGGCTGGTTTGGTGGTGCTGAATTCTCTTAACTTTTGCTTGTCTGGAAAGCTTTTGATTTCTCCCTCAAATCTGAATGAGATTCTTGCTGGGTAGAGTATTCTTGGCTGTAGGTTTCTCTCTTTCAGGACTTTCAGTATATCCTGCCATTCCCTTCTGGCCTGCAGAGTTTCTGTAGAAAGGTCAGCTGTTATCCTGATGGGTTTTCCCTTATATGTTGTTTGTTGCTTTTCTCTTGCTGCTTTTAATATTTTTTCTTTGTGTTTAATTGTCGTTAGTTTGATTAATAGGTGTCTTGGTGTATTTCTCCTTGGGTTTATTCTGTATGGGACTCTGTGCTTCTTGGACTTGGTGAATTATTTCCTTTCCCATGTTGGGGAAGTTTTCCACTAGAACCTCTTCAAATATTTTCTCAGACCCTTTCTTGTTTTCTTCTTCTTCTGGGATGCCTATAATTCGAATGTTGGTACGTTTAAGGTTATCACTGAGGTCTCTGAGGCTGTCTTCTAGTCTTTTAATTTTTTTTTCTTTTTCCTGCTCTGTGGCGTTTATTTCTCCCATTCTATCTTCCAACTCACTTATTCGTTCTTCTGCCTCAGTCATTCTGCTGGTTATAGCATCTAGAGTATTTTTAATTTCAGTTATTTTGTTATCCATTGCTGTTTGTTTTTCTGAGTTCTTATGAACTGTTTCTTGTACTTTCTCTCTTTTGTTATCGAGATTTTGTATCATTTTTACTGTCATTACTCTAAATTCTTTTTCAGGCATTTTTCCTATTTCCTCCTCATTTATTTGGTCTTGTGGGTTTTTTTCCTGCTCCTTTGCCTGCATGGGGTTTCTTTGTTTCCTTATGGTTGTCCAAGCTTTTGGGGTTGTTTGTCCTGGTGATAGAGGTGTTTATAGAAGACTGTCCAAGCCTCAGACTAATGTCCAAGTATTGGATTAAACGAATATTCAGTCTAGGAAACACATACATGTATAAGACACACAATTATTGAATCCGTTAGGACATAAGGCTCTAGAAAGACCTGACAGAACCCCAGTGTGCTATCAGATATTCAAAGAGAAACCCAGCAGAAATTGACAACTGAAACAGAACAAATCAGAGACAAAAGCAAAAGCAAACAAACAACAAATAACACCCTACACATACAAACATCAATCCAGGGAGATTTTGTAAGCTAGGATCAAATATAGAAATGAGCTGGAGTACCACCAGAGAGAATGGAGATTCTCAGAATGTAATTAGACAACTGTACTAAGAACTAAGATAAAGACAAAAGCCTAATATTAATACCAAGGCAGTGCATCATCTGGAGAATAGAGCAAGGAGTCTGAGCAGACCGATAGTGTTGCTTATAAGTATGTTAAGATAAAATACACTTAAAATGGCTGGAAGAAGGGGGAAAAGAAGAGCGTAATGTGGTTGGAAATATGCAAAGAAAAAGAAAGGAATAGAAGTGTATAAAAGAAAGGGATGAAAGGAAAGTATGAAAGATATTTTGTCCGTACTACCAAAAACTTAGCTAGATATAGAAGTATATAAAAAGGCAAAAAAAAAAAAGAATAAAAAATATCCTTAAAAAATTATGTTGTAAAACTTGTAGATCCCTTAGGGCTAAGATCGTATTTAATAAATCAAAAAAAAAAAAAAAAAAAAAAGGAGCGAGAGAGAGAAAGAAAAAAAAAAAAAATCCAGAACTGATCCCAGAATGGACCAGTTCAATAGGTATTGATACTACTATTTTTGTTTCCTTAGCGTCTCAGCTGTAAGTGTCCTTCTCCTTGCCTTGGGTTTTTTTTTTTTTTGGGTTATTCTGTGACCAGCGGAGGTTCCTTTATCATTCGTCTGTAAGCCTCGGTGTGTGGGGAGGGACAGGGTACAATAGTGGCTCCTTCTCCTGGGAGGGAGTGAGCAGTGGCGCACTGTTGTTTCAGTCAGGCTTGGAGGTGCCTGTTGCAGAGGGCGCTGGTGGCTCAGGCGTACACAGAAAGTCTTAGAGTTGGGCCTCTCTCCGGGTTTTTTCTTTTTGATGCTGGTTTTTTTTTTTTCTCTCGGCAGCCTCCCTGCTGCTGGCGTTGCAAGGAGTTTTAATCTAGCCCCGCCCGAGTGCCTGAGGGTGCTTGTTATCCCTGAGCGCCTTAGGTGGCCCGCAGGGCGTCTCTCCACTGCCTGTTGCAGAGGCACAGAAAGAGAGGGAGAGGCTATGCGCGCGGCTCCTCCCCCCCGCCCGGGAGCCTGCAGCCTCCAGCCGCCATCATGGCCGGGCAGCTCTCAGGGACCGGCACTCCTCTCCGCGGACCTCCTCCCTCCTGTCCTCTCGGTCCGTCACCCTACTGGAAACAATGTTTCTCCCCCTGAACCAGCTCTCCGGTTCCCACGCTCCCGCTCCTGGACCCTCCGTTCAGCTGCGGATCGATGTCTTGGTCCGGGAACGCTGAGCTGCGGTGCGGACCCTCCGTATGTTTCTCACTCCCTCCCGTCTGCCACAGCTCCGCCGCTTCACCCTCTTTGAGCCCTCGTAGATGCCTCCCTACCGGCTATGTCGGGCTCCCCGCAGCCCTTTCTGGTGTCCGAGGCCGTCTGCTGGTGTTCAGCTGGTTCTCTGTGGGAATGACTGCGTCCTTCCGTGCATTCCCAATGCATCTGTGGAGAGGGATGCACTCCACATCTCTCTACTTCGCCGCCATCTTTTCCCAGGACCCAAATGCATATTTTTGTTATGTACCTGTTAACAAATTATTTCTACTTCCCCCCTCCTTCCCCTTCTCCTATAGTTTTGTATGGAGTGTTGGTAGAACTTAATTTACAATTTAGTTCATAGGTCACAAGGCCACAAAAAAAGTTACATCTGGACCTGCTGGAGGGGAGTGAGGCTCACCAGTAGATCCTGAACTCAAGGAGACAATGACTAATGGGACTTTGAGTCTCTCGTTGTTTGGGGAGAAAGGGAGAGTGTCACTGTATGACAGGCAGAAGTATGAAGGTATTAAATATGGGCAGAAGGGTGAACTTAAATGCTGAGTAGCAAAAGGGCTGGCTATATAGATTCTGAGGCTCTTTGTCCTCACATCCATTCTTTGCCCTTCTGCTGCACTGCTCTGGACTGCAGGAGGCTGACCTCTGTTAACCGTGAAACCCAAACTCACTATCAGCTGATTTCTGAAAGACTGGAAGACAGGGAGGGAAGGAATGGGCCAGGACATTTTTCTCCTCTCTCTTCTAACTCAGGCATTTCTTCAGCAGTGACTGAACCTCCTTAGTGGCCCCAGCTTCCACTAGACAGGTCCTTAGAGGTCCTGGTCTCCAGCAGATGACCCACAGTTCTGGGATTTCAGTAATAGAGGCTTTTTATTTATGTCTCTCCAGGATACAAGCTGTGGCTCTTCTGCTTCACTTTCTCAGTTAGATTCTCAGTTCTTCTGTCACCTGGTAAACACTTCCCTGCATTACAGCTTCTCCGTTATAAATACTAGAAGTGGGTGCTGTTTTTCTGATTGTCCCTGTCTCTGCAGATGACAGCTAATTCCACTCCAGATCCACTGTAATACTAAGTCCATATTCTGCAACTCTTCCACTTCTGGGTATGTATATACAAATATATCTGCCCGCTTACAAAATGAGGTTTGTAGTAGGTTATTTATTGCAGTGTTGTTTGCAACATCAAAAAGGAGAAACAAACCCCATTTCCTACAGGGAATTGGTTAAACAAATATTGGGACATCCACGGAGCTGTTAAAGAGAACAAAGAAACTCTCTATATACCAATGCATATTATTTAATGAAGAAAGCAGAGCACAGAACAGTTTAAATAGTATGTTATCTTTTGTGTAAGAAGGAGAAGAATAAGAATATGTTTGTACTTACATAAAGAAACACCAAAAAGACACACAAGAAAAATAATAAAACCAGTCACTAACGGGGGCAGGACAAGGAAGATTAAGGTAAACAGATATAGGAGGGAGAATTTTTAATATATACTTTTCTGTTGTTTTTGGGTTTTGAGCCACAAAGATCCATTACCTATTGAAAAAGTAATAAAAATTATTAAAATGCATAAAAAAGAAAAACTGCAACCTAGTCACTAAATGATAAACATCACCATCAAAATATTTTACATAAAATTAGAGGAAAATGAAAGATGAGAAAAGACTGCATACTGTATGATTTCAACTAGTTTACATTCTGGAAAAAGCCAAACTATGGAGACAAGGAAAAGGTCAGTGGTTTTCAGAGGCTGGGAGGGAGGGATGAATAGGTGGAGCCCAGAGGATTTTTAGGGCAGTGAAAATACTTTGAGTGATACTATAATGATGGATACATTTCATTATACATTTGTTCAAACCCACAGAAGTTCACCCAAGAGTGAACCCTGAGGTAAACTATGGACTTTGGGGGATTATGATGTGTCAGTGTAGGTTTACCCTTGATAACTAATGTACCATTCTGGTGAGTGATGTTGATAATGGGGAGGCTGTGCATATGTGGGGGCAGGGAGTACAGGTATACCTCAGAGATGTTGTGGGTTCAGTTCCATACCCCTGCAATAAAGCAAATATCACAACGAAGCGAGTCACAGGAATTTTTCATTTTCCCAGTACATATAACAGTTATGTTTACCCTATATTGTAGTCTTTTAAGTGTGCAACAGCATTATGTCTAAAAAAAACAATGTACATACCTTGGTTAAAAAATACACTATTGCTTAAAAAAATGCTAACCATCATCTGAGCCTTCAGTGAGTTGTAATATTTTTGCTGGTGGAGGGTCTTGCCTCAATTTTGGTGGCTGCCAACTGATCAGGGTGGTGGTTGATGAAGGCTGGGGCAGCAATTTCTTAAAATAAGACAACAATGAAGCTTGCCCTATCAATTGACTCTCCCTTTCACGAACAATTTCTCTGTAGCACGCAGTGATGTTTGATAGCATTTACCCACCATAGAACTTCTTTCAAAATTGGAGCCAGTTCTCTTAAACCCTGCTGCTATTTTATCAATTAAGTTTATGTAACATTCTAAATCCTTTGTTGTCTTTCAACATCATCACAGCACCGTTACCAGGGGCAGATCCCATCTCAAGACATCACCGTCTTGGCTCATCCGTAAGAAGCAGCTCCTCATCCATTAGAGTTTTATCATGAGACAGCAGTTCAGTCACATCTTCAGGCTGCACTTCTCATTCTAGTTCTCTTGCTATTTCCACCACATCTGCAGTTACTTCCTCCACTGAAGTCTTGAATCCCTCAAAATCATCCATGAGAGTTGGATCAATTTCTTCCAAACTTCTGTTCATGTTGATATTTTGACCTATTCCTATGAATCACGAATGTTTTTCATGGCATCTAGAATGGTGAATTCTTTCCAGAAAGTTTTCAATTTACTTTTCCAGATCCATCAGAGGAATATCTATCTATGGCAGCTACAGCCTTATGAAATATACTTCTTAAGTAACAAGACTTGAAAGTTGAAATTACTCTATCCATGGGCTGCAGAGTGGAAGTTTTGTTAGCAGGTATGAAAATAACATCAATCTCATTGTACATCTCCATCAGAGCTCTTGGGTGACCAGGTGTGTTGCCAATGAGCAGTAATATTTTTAAAGGAACCTTTTTTTCTGATCACTAGGCCTCAACCGTGGGGTTAAAATATTTAGTAAACCATGTTGTCAACAGATGTGTTGTCATCCGGGATTTGTTGTTTCATTTATAGAGCACAGGCAGAGTAGATTTAGCAGAATTCCTAGGGGCCCTATGATTTTCAAAATGGTAAATAAGCACTGGCTTCAACTTCAAGCCACCAGCTGCTTTAGCCCTGAAAATGAAAGTCAGTCTGTCCTTTGAAGCTTTGAAGCTAGGCACTGACTTCTCCTCTCTAGCTATTTAAGTCCTAGATGGCATCTTCTTCCAATATAAGGCTGTTTTGTTGACACTGGAAATCTGTTGTTTAGTGTAGCCACCTTCATTAATTATCTTAGCTAGATCTTCTGGAAAACTTGCTGCATGCAGCTTCTATATCAGCACTTGCTGCTTCACTTTGTACTGTTATGCTATAGTGATGGCTTCTTTCCTTAAATCTCATGAACCAGCCTCTGCTAGCTTCAAACTTTTCTTCTGCAGCTTCATCACCCCTCTCAGCCATCATCAAATTGAAGTGTTAGGGCCTTGCTGTGGATTAGGCTTTGGCTTAAGGGAACGCTATGGCTGGTATAACCTTCTAATCAGACCAATAAAACTTTCTCCACATCAACAATAAGGCTGTTTCACTTTCTTATCATTTGCATGTTCACTGGAGTAGCACTTTTAATTTCCTTCAAGAACATTTCCTTTGCATTCACAACTTGGCTAACTGGTGCAGGAGACCTCGTTTTTGGCCTGTCTTGGCTCTCAACGTGCCTTCCTCAGTAAGCTTAATCATTTCTAGTTTTTTATTTAAAGTGAGAAGTATGAGACTCTTCCTTTCTCTTGAACACTTAGAGATCATTGTGAAGTTATTAACTGGCCTAATTTCAATATTGTTGTGTCTCAGGGACTAGGGAGCTGAGGAGGTGGAGAGAGAAGGGGGAAGAGCCAGTTCGATGAAGCAGTCAGAATACACAGAACATTTATCAATGAAGTTCACTGTCTTATATGGGCATGGTTCATGGCTCCCCCAAATAACTACAATATCAACATCAAGGATCACTGATCACAGATCATCATAACAAATGTAATAATAATGAAAAACTTTGAAATATTGCAATAGTTACCAAAATTGATACAGAGACATGACTTGAGCAAATGCTGTTGGAAAAAATGGCACCAACAGACTTGTTTGATGCAAGGTTTCCATAGACCTTCAATATGTAAAAAACACAGTGTCTGCAAGCACTATAAAGCAAAGCACAGTAAAACAAGGTATGCCTGTATATGGGAACTCTCTGTACCTTCTTCTCAATTTTATTATAAACCTGAAACTTCTCTTTAAAATTCTTAAAAAATAAATAAATAAATAAATAAATAAATAAATAAATAAATAAAAAGAGGAAAGGTGAAAGACAAGGGAAGGAGAAAGAAAGAGAGCAAATGCATGGAAAACTACAGTCCTCGTTTATATAAATGATCAAGAATCCATAGTGGATATTTTGACTCCCTTCCTCCACCAATTCAAGCTTTGATTGCCTTTGGCTAAGTGTCAGTTAAAGTTCTTTGCCTAGTCAACTGACCCAAACTTTGAGTCCTGAAGTGTCTAAGCCTGCCTTGTTTTTTGTTAAACTTAATAACTGGGTATGTAAAAGAAAGCATTCAGACTCCACTAGCTTTATAAAAGACTCTGATACCTTTGATAATCAGGGCCAATCACACCAACCAACACCAGAAGCCCTACTCCTCTAGCTGTGAACTGAGTTTCTTGACTGATCACAATGTTTTATGAAACACAACAATGGTACCAAAAAAGGCATTCAGTGATTCCATGGATTATATCAATGGGAGAATTATGACAAACAGAAACGGCAAATAATGAAGATTGTCAGTTTTGATGATTAAAAAATGTTTCCCCCGAGGCTTCCAGAAAAAGATTGCAGATTAAATATAATAATTCAATTTCACTTCCTTTTAAAACTATGGTTAAAGCTAGTGGGAAGCTGCTATATAACAAAGGGAGATCAACTCGATGATGGGTGATGCCTTAGAGGGTGGGGCGGGGAGGGTAGGGGGGAGTTGCAGGAGGGAGAGGATATGGGGATATGTGTATAAATACAGTTGATTCACTTTGGTGTACCTCATAAGCTTGTACAAGAGTGTAAAGCAATTATATTCCAATAAAGAGCTTAAAAAAAAAAAAAAGAAACTATGGTTAAGGGATTTTTTTTTTTAAACTCACAAACCTATAAATCCAGAGAGAAGAGAAGAGGAGACAATAGTAACAAAATATTAAGACTGGAAAGCAGAAAAGTGACTTAGGATATAGTGGGGAAAGCCAAGAACTAAACTGATGTATATCACAGAATCTTCCAAAGGCTCAGGAAATAAGTGGACTTTTGGAAAGGGAGTGGGTAAGAAGGGATATTAAATAAGGATTGATAGAATGCAGTTTGAAAGTACATTCCCCACCTCTTGAGTGCGGGCTGGGCTTAACGACTTTCTTCTAAGGAATAGGGTATGGAAAGAGAGAGACAAGTAACTAGAGAAACCAGAGACACCACCTTAGCTAAGTGAGTACTCAAGGTACGATCACCAATCATGGGCTTCCCTGGTGGTGCAGTGGTTAAGAATCCGCCTGCGAATGCAGGGGACACAGGTTCGATCACTGTTCTGGGAAGATCCCACATGCTGCGGAGCAATTAAGCTTGTGTGCCACAACTACTGAGCCTGCACTCTAGAATCTGTGAGCCACAGCTATTGAGCCCACGTGCCACAACTACTGAAGCCCTTGCACCTAGAGCCCGTGCTCCGAAACAAGAGAAGCCACCACAATGAGAAGCCTGCGTACAGCTTGGGGACTAAGGAAGCATGATGACTGAATGCAGTGTAAAATCCTGAAACAGAGAAAGGGCATCAGCACAAACACTGGTAAAATCCAAATAAAGCCTGTAGCTTTGTTAAGAGCACTGTACTCATGTTAATGTCTTAGTTTTGGTAAATGCAGCTTGATTATGGAAGATGTTACTTTTTGGTGAAGCTTGGGGAAGAGTGTACAGGAACTCCATACTATATTTGCAACTTTTTTGTAAACCTAAAATTATTTCAAAATAAAAAGATTTGAAAATATAAAAGGGAGAAAAGGAGCTAGCGCTCCAGTCCCCCTCACTCACGGCATTAACTCTTCCTGCAGAAGACTAAACTGGTGAATGCAGAATGCATGGATGCAGAATGGCTGAACAGCTGCAGGCGCCCTGCTGGGAAACAGGAGCATGACCTAAGCACTGTGCACTCAATGATAAGACCTAACACCAGGCTTAGAACTGGGCACCTGGACCCCCCTTTTCAGAGAGCCCTATGTATCAGAAGAATAAATTCATGAAAGAACACACGGATATTGTTATCAATCAAGCCCCAGTGCCCAGTGTTGGCACAGTGCAATCTATAACCTTAAATATGTCCCTTTTGTGACACTAACTTCACTGGGGCTCCAGGGAGATGCTTCTCCACATCTCATGCTCTTGTCCTCCTTTCTCCTCTAAATAAAAGGTGACTGTCCCTGAATGCTGTGTAGGTGTGTGGGCTGTGCCTCTTCTGTCAAAGACAGATGGAAGGAATATGAACAGCAGAAGCACTTTGATAAAAGAAAATACAAATTAATTAGTTTCACAAATCCTTCTCTCTGTGAGCATGGATGAAATAGATACTTGTATATTAAAGTCTCAAGAGTGCCAGATGTCCATTTTTAAATTTCACTTCAAATTCCAGTTGGAGAATCCAGTGATATACACTAATTAGTATACTATTCACATGGCCTTATACATGGCTGCTGAGATACACTTTGTAATATTAAATAATTCATATTACTCTTAAGCCTATGTGCATATATTATCTAGATGTAACAAGTGTGAAGTGAGCTATGTATTTTACACTGACAGATGGATATTGATTCTAGAATTGTAATTTGTTTTACTTTTATAAAATGTTTAATATGATTTAAACAAAATGTTAAGTTTGAATTACCAGATAAGCAATAATGAGAGATGCAGCATGAGATGACTTCTCAGTTTTCTCTCTCAATGAGTCATGGTTTCCCTAAGCAAGGTTTGCACAACAGGTAACACTTATCCAATGCTTCTCAAACCCGAGGCAATTTCCTGCCTTGCCTCACCTGGGGAGCAGGCATTTGGCAATATCTGGAGACATTTTTGATTGCCATGACTCAGGGATGGGGTGCTACTGGCATCTGGTAGATAGAGGCCAGGGATGCTGCTAAACATCTCACAACACACAGGGCAACCCTCACAACATAATAATCCATTCCAAAATGTTAATAGCCCCACACTTGAGAATTCTGTTTTAGATAAATCTAGGCGTTTGGGGTTCTTTAAGCCCTAGTGTCTTTCATATAATGCTATTCCATTTGTCAAGCCCCCACTCTTCCCTAATCTAGCTTAACCTGACATTCATATAAAATGCTTAGCAAAGTATGTGGATTCACATACTAATAAAATTTATCAAATCACAGAATCAATCTCTGAATTTGGTTTTCAGTTACCTCAGCCTTAGGATTACAAGCTATAAGAGATTTTTTACAACATTATCTCATAAAGGCTTTTGAGTTTCATTCCATTAAGGCAACAATGTTGCAATTTGAGTATGTCACCTGCTTGCTTCAAGTTACCCCGTGCCATTAAAGGCACCCACCATGGTTCAATCACACCTGTTCCCCTTTAAATTGAACTATGGCAACAGCTACCTGATTCCCCAGAGCTTGCTCCTCAGTGAGTAGCAAGTACATAGTCCCATATAACCATACAAGATAACGTGATTAGCTATTTTTTCATTCCATATGGAATGCCACTTTACCATCATGGAACATGAGAGAAAGTCTCTGCATTTTGTCTGACCTCTATATAATAACCATTTTCCTGAGGACATGTTGCCCGCAGCCCACTGTCGGGAACCACTGAAGTAAGCTCCATGGAGGCAGGGACCAAGCCTATCTTATTATCACTGTATCCCCAGCACCTAGGCTGTACTTGGCACATAGCAGCCACCTAGTTAATATTTGCTGAATTAATTAATAAAGTCAAATGTCAATTCCTCTAAGAAACTTTTTTTTACTATAGTGCTTATTACATATTTTTCTTACCTGTTTTTCTTCCTCAATTAAGTCTCTCGAGACAGAAACCTAATAACAAAAACACCTAATAACCTAGGTACAGGAAAGACCTTTCAAACAACTCATACAATAAAACCACATCTCTGCTACCACTGTCAAAAGAGACAGTGTGAAAGAACTGAGAGCTTAAGAACTTATAGGCTCTTCACATAGGGAAGTGAAACTGTGGAAAGGCTGAACAGCTTAGGTTTCTAAGTACATGCAGAACTGGTCTCCAAGAGATAACCAAACTGCTTTCACCCCTACCTCCCCCTCCAAAATGCCCTCTTGAAACGGCCTGGATTTTTTTTTACATTCCAATAATGAAATTCTTTCAAATTTAAATTCATTGGGATAGGCATTCTTCTTTAAAATAACAATTATATCTGAAAATATTAAGAGGTTGGCTATTAATTATCCATGTGCTCATTAGGGCAAATCAATACAGTGAAGTTACTTTTCTTCTAATATCAGAGACTCTCCAAAACAGGAATGAAGGTAATTGTGGTGCAAAGAGCTTTAACAGGAGAAGACAGGCTTGGATGCATTGGGCAATGTGGTAATTAGGGTAATTAGCACCAAGCACTATGAAGTAGAAGAGAAGCAGATAAGTGAAAGGCTGCTGAAGACAAAACACACCAATTTACAAACTGCCTAAGATCACTTCAAGACTTAGAAAACATCTTCAGCTCTGGTTTCTGCTCTTCACTTTCTCTCTGGTTAGTACTGTGGTTCACCTGCTTCTAAATTAAGGATTACATTACAGATTCTGAGAGAAGGCTTCTTCTGAACATGAAGTCCACAAAATACCACAACTGTGCTGCTCACTTTCCTTGCAGCCACGAAGTTGTGCATGCCCAATGCTCCTGTTAGTACTGCTGAGGCAACAACTAAGTTCCTGCCACTTTGGAAGGTCTAGAGTTCTCAAAAAAGTATTGTGATGATTTCATCACCTGAATAAATTACCTAACATGGAGCTAAGAATGATTCCATGACAGCTTACAGAGTATAAAACTGATTAATTTCACTCAAGGAGAAAAAAAAAATCACTGATACAACCAAACACTTCTACTAATTACTGCAGTCCAGTGGTTAGGACACTGCACTCTCAATGCTGAGGGCCTGGGTTTGATCCTTGGTTGGAGAACTAAGATCCCATGAGCTGTGAGGCATGGCCAACAAAAATAAAATATATAAATATAGTTCCACTATGCTGAATTACAATCACTTAGTTGAATGCTAAGCATAATTTAATTTTATCAATTTTGAGATTTGTATAAAATCGCCCCTTGATTTTACGAAACGCAGATTACAACATAGACTGTTTGCCATGATTTAACGTGTAGCTTGTCTTTTTATTTTCCTTTCAGTCTATGTATATTTGATTAATAAATAATGAAAATTGAACCAAACACAGCAGTAGTTCTCAACTTATTTTCTTCCAATAGAAAAAGTTTCCATTTCTCCATGGATAAATCAATATTTAGGGGAAGTGTGGGGTAACAAAAAGTCACTTTGCTTTTGTATTTAAAAAAAAAAGAAACCCTAAAAGTGAAAGGAAAAAGCAATCATTAGTTTACTTCCTATATACAGTTTGACTAACTTTTAGTAACCAGAACCCCTATGTTCAGTAGATTAGAAGAAACCTTATGTTCAGACCATTTTAACTTCTCAGGGGATGTGAACTCTATCAGGAATAAACTTTTAATTTATCTTTAAATCAAACACTATTTACTATTAAAAAATCACATGGCACTGAAAGGCAGAAAAGAAGACTTGAATAAATGGAGAGACATATACTGCAGATCAGAAAACTGGCCCTTCAGCCACCCATGCACTGCCGACTCCTGCCAGAAGTTAGCTTCCCTAAGCCTGTCATGAAATACCCCACATCTCCTGCTTCCCTCAACTAGTCAACTGGTATCTTTGCACTTTCAATCTAATCCACCTGCCATGATCTATCTGCCTTTCAAATTCTATACATCATTTTATCCCTTAAATTTCTTTTGCCTAAAAACAATCCTTTCTTCACCATTTCCCGTTCTGGGTAACATGCAGCACTTTTTCTCCAGATCACACCAGCCCAAGAGTAAGGTAGGATCTCAGTAAGTCTCCCAAATCTGTATGTCTCTGACTCAGATTCTGACTCTACCTGCACTTCAAGAGTTCCAGTTTTGGGTGCCCCAATGGTTGCCTCACAAATGCCCTACAGAAAAATCCTCTTGATTACCCACTTGGTTGGCGCCATCTGCTTTTCTGCTGGTGATTTTCCCTGGCGTTGCTAATGACCAGCAGCCATGCTGCCATGCCCACCGACAGTACTCTAGGTAGCTACTGGGGCCCACCAACAGGTGCCAGTGCTGATGGAACCTGCCGATGTCTGTGCCATGGGTCCTGTCCTCAGTTCCCAAGCCTTGGAACTGATGCTGCTGACGCTTGCTGTTTTCAGCGTTATAGCCACTATAATTCCTACACCATGTTCCACTTGAGCTACCATGCGCTATCATCCTGAGTCTGAGAGTTGGGCTGTAGAACTCTATGCATAAGCCTCGGCTATACTCAGATCATCGGTCCACTACAATGCTTGCCAAATGTCCTTCACTGAAACACACGCTCCTGAGAAATCTTCCCTAGTTTAAAGAAGTAAGCATTTATTTACTCTGCCTTTTTAGGGAAAACAATTCATCTCCAGTTGATAAAGGAAAGCTCCTCTTTATTGAAGAATGCTAGGTAGTGATAATAAACGTAGAAAGAATGGCAGAATCATAAAATCACCATTTGGCAGCCCCTGCTCCTCAATGAAATAATTGATTCAGGCAACAATCATCATTGGAAGTCAAAAAAGATAAATGAAACAAAAATGGCAAAATGCTAGCACTTATTGAATTAAATGGTGGGTAAATTCTTTCCATCCTCTGTATGATTAAAATTTTTTTTCAATAAAAAGTTGGGGCAGGATCAAGTCTCCCTTAAGGTGAGGTCTTTATCATGAGGTTGGTGTTCCTTTATGTAAATGGAACCCTGGAGTCATCTAAGCATTCCAGAAGCCAGATGTATTGACTTGTGAGGTGAGCACAGCTTCAGCCCAAGCTGAGAACCCTGTTACACCTGAGTCATAATTTCTGCCCTGATGCTTTCCTCTTTCTGACCCTTTCAGCTCTGTTTCCTCCCATCTGTCTTAAGGGCAACCCTTGAAAACAAACATGAGTTTACAATTGCATAGTCACAACAGGGAGCAAACCAGAACCACCTGGGGAGCTTTTTCAAAAGATAAACACCCAGAGCCTGACCTTTAGATATTTCTGTTCTTGGGTGGAGCCCTGGAACATGATCTTGAAGAAGTCTCCAGATAACTCTGATACACCTCTCTGAATGAGAGGCATTTCTCTGAATCTACATTTAGGCTTTTCCCTGAAGAATCTATACAGATGGTCCCAGATTTACCATGGTTGGACTTATGAGTTTTTGACTTTACAATGGCACGAAAGTGATATGCATTCAGAAGAAACTGTGCTTTGAAATATGAATTTTGATCTTTTCCCCAAGGCTAGCGATGACACTCTCTCTTGATGCAGGGCAGCCACAGCTCCCAGTCAGCCACACGATCACGAGGGGAAACAAGATACACTTACAACCATTCTGTACCCAGACAACCATTCTGTTTTTCACCATCAGTACAGTATTCAATAAATTGCATGAGAGAGTCAACACTGTATTATAAAATAGGCTTTGTGTGAGGTGATTTAGCCCAACTGCAGGCTAATGTAAGTGTCTTAAGCACGTTTAAGGTAGGCTAGGCTATGCTATGATGCTCCGTAGGTTAGGTGTACTAAATGCACTTTTGACTTACAATCTTTTCAGCTTATGATTTCAATTTAGGTTTATTGGAACATAATCCCATTATAAGTCAAGGAAAATCTGTATACATAAAAGGATGGGGGCAGATTTAGAAGCTGGAAAGATAAATATCAACTTAGGGAAACTGAAAAAAAATTCAAATTATTGGTATGGTAGTCATTAATGCTGCTCACTGATGTCTAATTCTCTCTTTCCTAAACCCAGAAAACTGCACTTTTCCCTGCTTATTTCAAGTTGGACCTGGCTGTGTTACTGGCTTTGGCCAATGAAATATAAGCAGCAGTGCATGTGTCACTTCCAAGCAGAAGCTGTCAAGAGACAGTGCACAAGTCACCACATCCCCTTTCCCCTCTCTTAGTGATGGCAGACACACATGTCCAGATGGAGCCTCCATCAGCTGAGATCCCTGGGTGACTGTGATGAAAAAGCCTCTGGCATCCCAGGACGTGAAAAGGAGTGAGAAATAAAGATTTTTGTGAAAAATCATGGAAATATGAAAGCTGTTCCTTAATGCAGTGTTATCTACTCCAACCTGACTGATAAACTGGCAAACCTTCTTTCACAGAGTCTAAGCAATTTAAAGAGAATCAGTTCTGTCTTCATCAATGACTAAAAATTTACAGAGACGGTGCTTAATAGAGGGAAAAGGGGGAGCCTTGCAATCAGAGCGACCTAAGTTTGTGACCATGGTATCGTCTGTTGCAATAATGAAAATAGTATATAATGTCTGTGTAATATACAATTACTTTTAGCAACCACTAACACTTATGAAGTGCTTACTATGTGCCAGGCACTGTGCTGAGGACTTTACGTGGATTATTTCACTTACTCTTCCATTTTAAAGATGAGAAAAATGAAGTTTAAAGGAGTTAAATAACTTATCCAAGGTCAGAGAGCTCAGAAACGGTGGAACAAGGATTCTAACACAGGCAATGCGGACACAGAGCCTGTGATCTTAACCATCCCTCTATACTGTCTCCCAGAGTGACTCTGACCAAATTACTTGACCTCTCTGCATCTCAGCTTCCTAGATTTAGAATGAGGTTGAAAGCTACTAGGCCGGGTGTTTCATGAAGATTAAAGGAGATAATATCATTCCTGGCATAGAGTAAGCATTTAAGACATGGTAGCTTTTTTTTTTCCATAGCTAATATGTCACTCATTTGCCTCTTCTATAAAAGGATATTAGTCAACATGCAAAAAGGTAACATGAGTGAATACTTGTCAAAACCTATGGGAATAGAGTACTGTAAAAAAGATAGCACAGGCACGATAATCAAATTCTACATTACTATGCTTGCATTACTTAATGGCTAGTATCGAAATGATCGTTAACGTCTTTAAATAAAGGTTTTTTTTCAAAATAAAGATACAGTGTACAAATAGCACCCATAAAATTCCCAGTGATGTAGTAACTGTGTCCAGTAGCTCTAAACCACTATGTCTTCAAGTCCAAGAAAAAAGATTTCAACAATAGTGAGAAGATACTTTATACTCAGCTAGCCACAAATGATATACTGGGATCATTCATTTCAATAACCTTATGTTCACATATTAATTGTTAACTACATAAGAAACCACCATTATTAAACATGAAACTATTTGTTCTGGGCTCTTTGTTTGTTTAACTTCCTCCTTTCTTTTGCTTCCTTATGAAATATTGTAAGAGTACAAGCACAGACATTCTACATAGACAATCATGTCCTCTGCAAACAAAGACAGTTTTATTTTCTCCCTTCCCAATCTATACAGCTTTTACTTCCTTTTCCTTATTCATTAGCTAGGACTTCTAGTATGATGTTGAAAAGGAATTGCCTTGAAAGCTTCTAATGTCTCACTATTAATGATGTTCACTGTAGGTTTTTTGTACATGTTCTTTATCAAGTTGAGGAAGTCCTCTCTACTCCTACTTTACTCAGTTTTTATGATGAATGACTATTAGATTTTGCCAAATGCTTCTTCTGCATCTATTGATAGGAGCATGTGACTTTTTCTGCATCTATTGATAGGAGTATGTGACTTTTCTTCTTTAGCCTGTTGATGTGATGGATTACATTGGCTGATTTTCAAACGTTGAACCATTTTATATGTAACTGTATATCATCCTTTTTATACACTGTTGGATTCTATTAGCTAATATTTTGTTGAGAACTTTTGCACCTATGTTCATGAGAGATAATGGTCTCTATTTTTTTTACGTAATGTCTTTGCCTGATTTTGATATCAGAGTAATGCTGGCCTCACAGAAAGAGTTAGGAAGTATTCCTTCTACTTCTATCTTACGGAAAAGGCTGTAGAGAATTGGTATTTCTTTCTTAAATGTTTGGTAGAAATAACCAGTCACTCAATCTGGGCCTGGTACTTTCTGTTTTAGAAGGTTATTACTCATACTCATTTCTTTAATAGTAAAGGCCTATTCAGATTGTCTATTACATGATCTTTTGATAAGAGGCGTCATTCCATCCCTCTTGTTAAGATCTTTCATAACTGATGGCTTCATAATTACCTTCTCAGTTTGGCATATGCCTTTTAGTCCATTGTCATCTCATCACTCCCACTCCCTGCATATCTGACTACTTACATTTCCCCCCAAATATCAAACTCTGTCACACTCCTATGCATTTACAAGAGCTTCACTGTATTCCTAAGGCATCCTTTTCTAACTTGTATTTATCCTACCAAACTAAGCTTTCCACAGAACCCTTTCCTGATGTCTCCAGGCAGGTTAGCTGCCCCATTCAACTTGTATAACAGAAAAACAAAAATTATTCTTTAAAATTACCAAAAAAAAAATCCAAACTTTTTAAGTTATTTTAAATGTTCAATGTAATTCAAGGTATACAATGAAATAAACTGTAAGATACTCACCTGGTTGTGGACTGTGTCCTTTATAAATTCATTAAATAAGGCAGACACACTTTGACACAGCACATCAATGACAATACAAACACTGAACAACAAAGTATCATTTCAAGATAAAGGTTAAATATATATCAAGATGGAAGACAAACGTTGAGTATTCATTTACGTGTATGCTTAGATGTGTCACTACCAGAAATGCATTATGAAATGTCTGCATCCTTTTGTTTCTTTTTATTTATTCTGAATGATTAAGAGCTTAAACTCTGAAGTCATACAGACCTGGGGGAAACACTACTTATAATCTGTGCGATCTTGGGCAAGAGAGTAAACTGAGTCTCGGTTTCCTCATGTGGATAAAAAATACACAGTAATTGGTAGTGATAATAAATGATAGTATTGATATTACTTGAATTATTAAACATAGTGTCATTATGTAGACCTCTCTCTCCTTCCACATACATTGGTAGAAAAAATGTTTTTTACCATGAATCCTTAGTGCCTAGTGAATAATAACCTGTTGAAAAGAGAACCCCTTCTCCAACATAGTTCCCCTTTATTAATTTTTATAACTTCAACAATAGTAGTTGAATACAGTGGTCACTAGATGGAGCAACATTCCTCGCAGAGTAATTCTTCCTAACCAAGAACTTTCCTTTTAGTATTTATTAAAAATAAATCATGTCTAGAAAAATAATCATTCATAGGTTACCTGGATATAGTTTATAGGCAAACATACATGACTTTGAATACCTCAGGGATATGGATATGAGAAAATAAGCAGGACAAAGATTTGAATACACCATAGTCATATGTGGTATTATGGGCTGAACTGTGTTCCCCCCAAATTCAGATGTTGAAATCCTAACCCCCAGGACCTTAGAATGTGGCTGTATTTGGAGGTATGGTCTTTGAAGAGGCAGTTAAGTTAAAATGAGGTCATTAGGGTGGGCCCTAATCCAATATGACTGGTGTCCTTATAAGAAGAGGAAATTTGGACAGATAAGTGTAAGAGAGAAGACAATGTGAAAACACAGAAAGAAGACAGTTATCTACAAGTCAAGGAGAGAGACCTGGAATAGATACATCCCTCAGGCCCCTTAGAAGAAACCAACTCTGCTGAAAACCTTGATCTTGGACTTCTCACTTCCAGAACTGTTAAGAAAAATAAACTTCTGATGTTTAAGCCATCCAGTCTGTAGTACTTTGTTATGTAAACCCTAGCAAACTAATACATGTGGAAAGGAATCCTAGAAAGTAAGCTCCATGAGGGCAAGAATTTTTGTCTTTTTTGTTCATTGTTGTATCCTAAGCACCTAGAACAATGCCTGGCACATAACAGGTATTCAATAAATACATACTTTGTGAACTAATAAAGCAGATTAACAAAATTCTTGCCATAGATGACTCTATTAAATACCACCAATGTTTCAGTAATGCTTTTGATTTTCATAAGACCTGAGAATACAAACACCCAGTGCTCTTACCAATTGCTGTGGTGTAACTGGTCTGCTGCCACAGCCCAAACGTACAAAATCCGCTGGTGAGACTCCTGTTATGATTCAGTTCCTGGAGTAATTTCCTGAAGAACAGAATAGCTAAGAAGACAAAAATTCTGCTGTAACACAATAAACGTGAATTAGTCCACACAGAGAAACATATCAACCTTGTTAGATCCATCCTGGAGAAAATGTCACAAACAGATATAGCTTGCTGGTACTGCTGTTCCCTCAAAAGCATTTAGTTAGCTGATTTCACTACAGACATTGTGAACAGCCTGGAATCATAATTTAGAGGAAAAAAATAAATAAGGACTTTTCTCTGTTGTTCTTAAAGCATTTCTTATGTGGACACAGGAAAAAGACTAATTAAATTTCCTTCTGGCTTATTCAATTATAAATTCATGGTGCATGTCTGTCTTCAAACCCATCTCCATGTCTTAATGTCACCACTAACACCATCTATCAATATTTAATTTGGTACCCTGAATATACTAGGGAAATAATAGCAAAATAAAACATGAAAGAAATATGGAATAAATACTCTGATTTTTACCTTGCAGGCAAATATGCTTTAAATAACAGCTAGAGGAAAAATTCACCAAAATAATAACAGTTCTGTTGGAGGCAACAACACTATAAATAATTCTTTCTCTCTTCCAACTATTTATAATTTTATATAATAAGTCTCGGTTTTTAAAGCATAAAGTTCTCAAAAAACATTTTAACTTCTAATCACTACTGGAAGAAATTTTAGCACTAGAAATTCCCCCAAAGGGAGAGGATGATACAGTATTTATTTTTAAAGTATGTTTAATCAATACATTCACACAGAATACGCATGAGAAAGCCAGAATACAACAGTTTCATGGGCAAGTGAAATTCAGTATTTTAAAATCTAAATCTGGAAATGCCCATCTACTCTGAAAGCAATCTAAAAATCAAGTCAAAGCTTGTTCTGTTTGGGGCCTGGAATTAGCTCCCGAACTGATGCAAGCTGAAACCAGGGCCAACAAATATTTACCAAACTCTTTGTCCCAAAGGGAGAAGTCTCTCTTCTAATTCTCCAGAAGTGATGCTGATGGGATTGCCTTGAGAACTGAATCAAGGCAGCTGGTAGAAGTACAATCATTAAATTCACTCTGAAATATTTTCTTTTCCAGCAAAAATGAACGCTAAATACTTTTCCACAATATGCAATTTGTAAGCAAGCCCTCCTTTATGAAAGGTTTTAATTAGCTGCTTGTGCTTTTGCTCCTCATTCCTGGGAACCAAGGCATAAACAGGAAGTTCATGCCTCTGGGGCTTATTCGTGCAGAACGGAAAAAATGAAGCTGTGGACTTTCTCAAGGATGATTTAGAGAGAAAGGATCATTAAATTACTATACTCCCCTCCTTATCTTCTCCAGAAGGCTTATAAACCAAGTGACTGTACAAGCTCTACTCCACCCCCAGGAATATAAAGAGTTCTTTCCCACATATGACAGGAGATGAACTTGAGAACTCTGCATTAGGCTTGTACCGCACACTAGCGTCTGCACCCCAAAGCAACGATGATCAGCCACTCTCTTAACACCTGTTACAATTGTGTGTGCTCCACTTTTCTACCCTAACAACCACAAGGCTCCAGAGCTAACACTAGAGAGAAAGTCTACCATTTCAATTACCCAAACACCACAAAGTGTTGGATGTTATAAGGCCAAAGGGAGATCTTTGTGGTGATGGAATAGCTCTGTATCTTGACTGCAGGGGTGCTTATACAAATCTATGCGTGAGACAAAACGGCACAGAACTACACATACGTCTTGTACCACTGTCAATTTCCTGGCTTTCAAACTACAGTTAAGCAAGATGTAACTACTGGGGGAAACTGGGTAGAGGGTACACACATAACCTCTCTGTACTGTCTTTGCAACTTCCTGAGAATCTGTATGTAATGAAATGTTTTAAAAAGTGCACCTGCCTGTGTACACCACCGTACTTTGAACGGTCTGCCTCGGGACCAGTCAGTCATCCAGAATAAACCACAGCCTGGTTTTCAGATGAGAGGCTTCCGCCGCCGCCCAGCACAAAGCCGGAGGTGGGGAATACTCCTGCCCGGGCTCTTCCCCCCGCCTGGGATTCCCTTTCCCACCTCCCGCCCCGCCTGCCCCTCTTCCCAAGGGTGGCTCCTTCTCATCCTTCAGGTCCCACCTCAGGGCCAACCTCCCCACAGAGGCCTTCCCGGGTCCCCTGAACCAGCGCAACTGCCGTCGGCTCTCCTCGGAGCCCCCGGTGCCCCGCGTCGCGCTCTCCGCCGCGTCCAGGGACGCGGTTCGTCTGATGCTCGCTACCTGTGTCAGCTCCACGAGGGCGGGCCCCGTGTCTGCCCCTCGTCCCCAGCACTGGGCGCGCCGCTGGCCGACGGCAGGGGCCCGGACAGGCTTTTATTGGAGGACACCGCGCCCCACTCGAACTCACTGCCTGGGGCTCGGGCTCGAGGGTGGCCGCGCCGCTTTCTCCCCCTCACGCCACGGGCGCTCCCAGCACAGGGCCGGCCTCGGCGCCCTCACTCTGGCCACACGGCCCCTCCGCCTCCTCCCTTCCCTCGGACCCTACGCCGCTCAAGGAGGGCACCATTTTCTCCTAATTCGTCGGCCCCAAAGCGGGGAGGGGGGGAAGGAGGGCTTCTTCTTCGTAGCCTCTCCTCAAGCCCTCCTCTCAGCCGTCCGCCCGGTGCCCTCAGCCGTCGCCCCTGCCCCATGGCCTCCGCCCCTCCCTTCCGGCGCCGCCCCTCCCTTCCGGTGTTGCCCCCCGGCCAGGACCCCCGCCTCAAGGGTGCCTCGCCCCTCAGGCCACGCCCCTCAGCGCGTGGATAGCGGGAAGCGCCCCAGAAGCGGCCTCGCGGGAGGAGAGGGCGGCGGAGGGGGGGGCGTGTCCTCCTCGGTCCTGGGCGTCGATTGGCCGGGCCGCGGGGAGGGGGCGGGGCCGCTGCCTGGGTCTTGGGCTCCCGGGTCGCCTCCGGGCATTCCTCGCAGCTCCAGCTCCCGTACCGCCGAACGCGACGTCAGAGTAGCGAGTCCGGTTCGGGCGTTATGTCTGAGAAGCGGCCAGCAGCGGACACCCAAGCCCGGCGGCTTCCTGACTCCTTCAAGGGTGAGCCCTGTGCCCCCGGCGAGGCCCGTGGGGTCGCCTGCCGCCCCCGACCCTCCCCCGCGGGAACGGGGATGGTCCCAGGAAGGTCTCCGATGTTTCTTAGCCGAGGAGCCGCTGCTCAGAGCCGCGGTTTGCCCACTTGTTCGCTGAGAATGACGAGCCGTACTTCGCGGGCTGGGGGTAGCTTTAGGGGCGTCAGGGTGCAGAGTGCACGCCCTGTGCCCGGCGCACTGTGGACACTGCAACAGAGGGCGCGTCTCCAGCGCCCACAGCCAGAGCGGGGGCTCGCGTTATCCGGCGGCTGCCAGATGCCAGGCCCTGTGCCAGCGCTTTCCGCTCACTATCTCGTGCATGCACGCGGACGAGGAGGGACTGGCGGCCAGCGAGCGGTGGACCGGGCCCCAAACCTGCACGCCACACCCGGGAGCCAGAGTCTTCGCCCCGCGCCCCCTTCCTTTCCGCCCCATCGGAGGCCGACTCCTTTACCCAGCCCTCGCCCACCCCCAGAGTAAGCCCCGGTCCTCCCAAACTAGAAAGAACTCCTGCTCCCCACCCCTGCCAATTTTCTGTTAAGCCACAAGACCGACCTGTGGGGTTTCGCCACAAGTTCCCGACACATTTGCGCTAGAAAAGAAGGAAGTCTCTTTGGGGCATCTTTCCTATATTTCTTTCCAGCTTCACTTTCTACCCCATTCTGCCCCCTCCACTTTACTTCCTTTGTTCTAGGAACCTCGCCTTCTGGGCTTTTGTCCCTCACAAGGAACTGTAGGTTCCCTGTCCTGCCAGGGCCTTCCCAACCCTGAAGGCAGAAATTGTGTGAGTGACTCAGTTTGCTCCCCTGTGAAGGTACTAGTACCCTTGGGAGGGCTATCACCTTGAACCTTTATTGGCTAACTACATGGGGGTGGAGGGGGGAGGGTGTTCATAAAGAGAGGCAGTAAACCTCTCAGGGGTACTGGTTCCCTCCCAGGGGCTCTTAGTGATGCAAAGGAATTATTTCTAAGGATGGAATTTCAGACAGAATGACATAGTGAAAGAAAATTAGGGGACTTGGTGGGCTTTTCCAGTACCCCACAAAGAACACCGTAGTGGACTCAACTGTTCTGATTATTTGTAATTCCAGCCTTGTCCACCGATCCCATATGTCCCCATCTCCTTTCCCCAGCAGTCTTTGTCTTTAGTTCCTCCCCAGGAACATCAAAAGAATTATAGAAATCTTAATTCCCCACTTTTCTCTACCTTGGACAATTATTTTCCCAAATCAGGAGTGTAACAGGGAGGATGTACTTGAAGAAACTGAAAGGTTAAATTACTTTAAAGTTACACAGTTTGTAAGTAATGGAGACATATTTAAAGTCTGGGTTTGACTGATTCTAAAACCTGCCCGTATAAAAATTGTGCAATCCGCCTCTTTGATAGTCAGCTCTATCTTTTCCTAGAAAGGAAGGTGGGCAGGAGCCTTTCCTCTGTACCCTGACATCCTGGTGAGAAACTAAAGGACCATGAGGACAATGTTAGAAGTTTGGTGAAACTGCAGTGGGAAATCTGTAGAAGTTCTTTGGGAATAAACGTGATCTTTGTACTTAACATTAGTTGTATTTCATGGTCATAGAACAGTTTTCACTCCTGTTCTTTTTCCTGGTTCTACACTCCTTTTTAGACAGAAGTCTTTTAAGAATCTAATGAAAACTGTGCCTGCTTTCTTCTGAAAATCACACATATAAACAATATTTTGCTTGGTCTCTGTCACCTTTTTTAAAAATTAGACACTGGTAGGAAAGCCATTACTAGAATTTATTAAATAGAATTTATCGAGTGCTTGTCGTATGCTAGACAGCCTAAATGCTTTAAAAGCATTATCAAATGCAATCCTTTAACAGCTCCACAAGGACAGTGTCATTATCTACCAACTTCACAGCAAGAAAACAGAGGCTCGGAATGGAAAAATCACCCACCCCTGCTAACTAGGTTCAAACTTGGGCTGATTTTCCAAATCATTTTACCTATCCTAGAGCTGCTTCCAAATTGCACACCCAAAAGGAGGAACTTGTCAAACATCTGTACTTCACTGATGGTGAGAGACAGCAAACAAAGCCCAGAGCAACCTAGCTTCAATCAAGACCTCCTGGATAGGACAGCTCCCGAGGGCTGCTTCTGAGAGAAGCAGTGAAATATGAAAGTCCAAACTGTCCCTTTATAATTTTGCTGATAATTAGTCTTAGGAATGTAAATGTAGCCAAACCTAGGGCAAGACTAGTTCTTAAAGCCAGTGCATTCGCTTTGTAATGAAACAATGCAGGTGGATTGCAAAGAAATGTATGATTGTAATTAACAGCCATGTCAACAGACTAAATCCCTTTGGGAGAATGCCTGAAAATAAGCAGAATCAAGGGACTGATTTGTTTATTTCAGTTGTTACAGCCGATTAGATTGGGGAGAACTTTGTAACTTATTTAATAATTAATCTGTTAAACCATCAGTGGTCATAAATTAAATCAAACGATGACCAAGTCTACAGAAGTTGGCATTTATGTAATTTTTTTTGTAATTAAATAGGTTATTGGTTCCAACTGATGGTGTAACTTGTACACTGTAAAAGACAGAGTCACTGACCATCTGGTCAGCTTTGAAGACAAAAAATTTTTAAATGTGATAAAGTGATGAAGATTGGATTCAGAGTCTGTTTTTTCAGATGTGGAAAAACATTTTCCTAAAATCTATTGTAATCAGGAAAAGTGAGCACCTCTCCTCTGTGTCTGCCTGGCATCCTGTGCCTGCCTCTATCATAATGTTTATTACCCAGTATTATAAATATCAATTATAATCACCTTTGTTAGATCAGGAGAGCTTCTGAAAGCAGAGATTATGTCCTTCATTACTGCAATAAGTTCAGGGTCAGGTGCATAGTAGGTATGCAAGAATAGTTGTTGAAAGAAAAAGGAAGCAAGGAGATAAAGACACCCATGGAGTAGATCAAATTGTGAAATGTTTGGCTTACATTGGTGGAGACATTTTTCTGTTTACAGTTTATTTTATTAAGTTTGTTAAAACCCAAACTATTGATTTTAGGGTGTAGACCTGTTCCTCATACCTGTCGTCATTACAGATAGACTGTCTGGGTTCGTATTATCAATAAAAGTATTCTAATTGTCATGATAATATATTGTACTTAATAAGGAATCTCCTTTTGTTTATGAAAGTGTGGAAAGAGAGCAGTTAGAAGGGAAGGAAGTGTGTGTCAGCTCTCTGTTGACACACATCATTCCTTCATTCTTTTTGAACCTTTGTCTGAGACTAGTAAAGACACCTGAACACCAAGCACTTGGCCTGACATTTCAGTAGATTAGCCTTGAAGATACGAGCAATAACGTGTCTGTCCTAAAATATCAAACAATGAAAATTAGATACCAGCCTTGCCTAGTTGTGGATATGCACTGATGGTAAGATGGTATAGGATAGCGAAATAAGAGTGGAGTCTAGAATTTGAAGATGAGTTGAGACCTCAGTAGCATCACTTACTTACCTGGGTCACCTTGGGGAAGTCTCAATCTGCAGAGTCAATTCCTCGTCTAGATGTTGGGCTTAATCTTACAGCGGTGTCTAGCCCTCGAGGTTTTAAGTGTCAAATGAGAAAATTTATGTGAATGTACTTTTGAAGCTTAGGCTATTATTTAATGGGAAAAACAAAGAATAAAAAAGTTAACAATGACTATTCAGGAAGCCTAGCAATTATACAGGAAATTAAAGTTTATGGACAAAAAGTTGTATGAAAGACAGTCCAAGAAAGTTTAGGGCTCTGACTTACCTCCCCAAATGTGGTCTGTTTCTCCTCCAGAGACAGAGTCCCCAGGCAGGTTGTTAGTCTTGATATTTTTCTCTATGGTGTACAGATCCCAGAAGGCAATTCACTTAATACAAAGTTTATTCCTATAAACTGTATCAATAATGACCTTGGGCTTCCTAGGTGGCGCAGTGGTTAAGAATCTGCCTGCCAATGCAGAGGACATGGGTTCGATCCCTGCTCTAGGAAGATCCCACATGCCACAGAGAAACTAAGCTCATGCGCCCCAAAAAAATAAAATAAAATAATAATGACCTTAAGGTTCTGATAATAATAATGGCTACTATTTATTGAATGCTTCCTAAGTATCAAGCATGTTACATATTTTCTCCTATGAGATAATGACTGTCCTCTTCCCGCATTTTACTAATGAGAAAATTTAGTGGTAGATGGAAATCTGATACCAAAACCTCAGGCTCTTAGCCTCTGCTTAGCTACTCAGCCTCAGTTGGAAGAATTGGGAACCTTATGATCTAGTTTCCTTATGCTTCTGATTCCCCTTTTTTAATTAAAATGATGTTGCCCTCCAAAGACTTTTATGAGAAAAACTTAATTATAGATACTTTTAAGATGTCCAAGTGAAATGGCAGAATTTCCTTTTTTTTTTCAAGGCTGAGTAGTATTCCATTGTGTGTGTGTGTGTGTGTGTGTGTGTATACACACACATACATTTTTATCCATTCACCCATTGATGGACACTTGGGTTGTTTCCATATCCGTGGCTGTTGTAAGCTACAGTAAACATGGAAGTGCATATATGTCTTTAAAAAAAAAAAAAAAAGGTGTCCAAGTGAAAGAGCTTAAAAACAAAAAACAAAACAAAACAATCAAACAAAAAAACTGAAGAAGTAGGAGGCCTTTATTCTGTTTAATATATTTCAGGCCTAGTCTAAATTTAATTAACTTAATAACATTACAAAATTGTTTTTCTCTCCAGTTTTTGTGAACATAACTATTTTTATCTTTCCAGACATGGGTCATATTCAGCCCATCCTTCTACCTTCCTGAATTCTCTCACTTCCCGGGTGAAAAGGGCTGATTTTAAAAAGAGAAAAGGAAAGAAAACATTTGAGGAAAGCAGTATAACCACTGCTTTGGGACAGAGGACAATTCTGAACTGTATTCTTTCTTTTTTTTTTAAAGTAACGTTGGTTTATAACATATAAGTTTCATGAGTACGACATTGTGTTTCTACTCCTATGTACCTACCTATCTACCTACCGTACAGCATACTCACCACTAAAAACTGATGAACTGTATTCTGAGATCCTGTATGCAGACATGTAATTTCCATTTATGTTCTGTACTAGTCAGCCTTTCCTCCACCTTCCCCCAAAATAGCAGAATCTGGGAATTGCCTGGTGGTCCAGTGGATTGGACTCTGTGGTTTCATTGCCAAGGGCCCAGGTTCAATCCCTGGTCAGGAAACTAAGATCGCACAAGCTGGGTGGCATGGCCAAAAACAAAACAAAATGAAAACAACAACAAAACCCAGCAGAATCATTCAATTCATTCAACAGCTATTTACTTAACAAATGTTGTTTGAGTACCTGCTATGCCCTGGGTGTCTTCCGTGATAGCCCACTTACTCTTCACACTGACCCTCTGAGGAGGTACTCTTATTAGCCCTCCTTTTAGATGGTTAGACTGAAGCACAGAGAGTTAAGACACTTGCCAAAGATCACACAGCTAGTAGGTGGCAGAACCAACTCTGAAGCCATTATGTTATACTTTAACAAGACCAAAATCTCATGAAGAAGACAGACATTGAATAAGATAATTACAAGGATGATAAATGGTGTTTAAAGAGGGTAAAGTGCTACAGATTAGGAGAGGGAGCCCTATTAAAGACTCAAGGGTTCATATTTAAAATTATTGATGATACTCTCACCTATTTTTTTCTTCCTGTTTTGTGGCTAGAAATATTTAAATGAAGGAAAGCTACAGAAAATCCTCAAGATGCTTGGGAAATAAAATATTTATATTTATTTAATTTCCTTATTCTTCTTGAGCTAAGCACAGCATTCCCTTTATTTCAACTTTTATTGAAAGTCTCTCTTGGGGACTTCACTGGCGGTCCAGTGGTTAAGATTTCATCTTCCAATGCAGGGGGTGCAGGTTTGAACCCTGGTCAGGGAGCTAAGATCCCACGTGCCTGGGGCCAAAAAACCAAGCCTTGGGGCCAAAAACCAAAACATAAAACAGAAGCAATATTGTAACAAATTCAATAAAGACAAAACAAAACAAAAAAAAACATTGGGTTAAAAAAAAAGCCTTTCTTAAAAAGGCTAGTCCATTTCCTCTCCTTACTATCTGGTGGTAAACATATTTTGAGTTTTGTAATTCAAGTCACATAATGCTTCATCAGTACTAGTTCTTTTAGTCTAGTATCTATAGGTTTATAATAGGGAGGAAAAGTTACGGTCTTCAGTCATGGTTCTTAACCTGATGCCATCTGGCCTGTAGCCACTCCAGCCTACAGCATAATTTTTTCCCTAGAGGTTTAAGGATAAGGGCATTCAAAGAACTATAAACCATGCCTAATTAAAATAATCATTTGAAAGGTGGGTTATAGTGTGTGCTTGTTTGCTTTCAAAGCCTCTGCCCAATGAACTGCAAGTTGTGGTCACCAAGAAAATACCATCATTTTCAATGTATACTTATTGACACCCTACTATGTGCTAAACTCTGCCTCTCTCCCCTCGATCTGTTTTTAAAAAAAAATTTTCACAGTTCTTTTATTTTTTATATAGATTTTATTTATTTATGGCTGCACTGGGTCTTCATTGCTGTGCATGGGCTTTCTCTAATTGCATGGAGCAGGGGCTACTCTTCGCTGCTGTGTGGGGCTTCTCCTTCTGGTGGCTTCTCTTGTTGCTGAGCACAGGCTCTGCGCGTGGACTTCAGTAGTCGTGGCACGTGGGCTCAATAGTTGTGGCTCTCAGGCTCTAGAGCACAGACTCAGTAGTTGTGGCCTGTGGGCTTAGTTGCTCCACGGCATGTGGGATCTTCCTGGACCAGGGCTCGAACCTGTGTCCCTTGCATTGGCAGGCGGATTCTTAACCACTGCGCCACCAGGGAAGCCCATGACTGGTGATCCTAACCTTGAGTACTCACTTGGCTAAGGTGGTGTCTCTGGTTTCTCTAGTTACTTGTGTCTCTCCTTCCATACCCTATTCCTTAGAAGAAAGTCGTTAAGCCCAGCCCACTCTGTTTTAATCTTTCACGCAATAGGATTCTACCTTCACTTTTGTCTCTTTTCTTTACGCCTTTTCTCCATATCTCTTATTTGCCTTTTCTTCTATTGTTTCCTTGCCTTATGTTTCTCCTAAAATCCCCAGTCATATGAAAAACTCAGTTACAGTAAAATTTTGATTAATTGAAGACATGTTTACATTCACATATTTTATCTGCCCTTTTGCCTGTTTCCACCTTAAATTCTTATTTATCAGGTTTTTCAAGACCTTGTTTCAAAAAAGTTAAAGGGAAGAGAAACTAGGAATCTGGGAACTGTACCCTTATCTGAAAAACTGGAAGAAGGATCAAATGTCTTATTTAATTTACAATGTCCTCCTCCTCAAATAGACAGCTACATGACATAGAACAGGAATGGGTTGTATGGCTTGTGGACCAGATCTGGCCTGACTGCCTGCCTTGTATGCCCCACAAGCTAAGAATAGCTTTTATTATGTTTATACTTAAAAAGAGGAAGATTTGAAAATCATTCGGAACTCAGATTTTAGGGTTCATAAGTTGTGTTTTCCTGGAACACAGACGTGTTTGTTCCTGTATGTTTAGCCTGTGGCTGCTTTTGCAGAGTATTCAGTGGTTGTGACAGGCTTTCTGGCCTATAAAGCCTTAAGTGTTTATTCACTGGCCCTTTACAGGAAAAGTCTGTCACACCTTGACATGGAACCTCCAATGAGGAATAGTTGTGGCCAAAAAGAACCCTTGTATGCTGAATATATTTGCTTTTAAGAAAAACTCAAAAAATGCCAAGACCTTTCATTTCAACCTGCTGTTGCCCCTTATAACTTGCTATTAGAACCAGATAACGTGTTTATGAGACTAAATTCCTAGCCATGCTATCTTTCCCCACCCAAGCAACTGTTTTTGACAATTTACAACATGAAGTATTTCACCTGCATACTGGGAAGAGGAAGGAAAAGGTTGTGCTTTAAATGTTGGTATTTCGGTAATTCTTTGGCTCACCTTTTTCTGTGTGTGGTAACACATATGACTCAGTCAGACTTTCAGATATTGCATGAAGATATGTTTTTGGCCTTTGCTTAAAGAGGAAATCCAGTATCTTTTGAACTTAGAATAAAGTGCTGGTGGTTAGTGAAATTTATCATTTCACATGATCTCTGGTAGTGCCAAGTTCAATCAACCTTAAAGGAAATCTGCTGAATGGGATCATTAACAACATGCAGTGCTGTGAAATTATGCCTGTTATCATCTTGAAAAGAATATTTTACTGCTTGTCTGGAAGCCAACCCCAAAAAATCACTGTACAACTGGTTTTGTTTTTTTGTTTGTGTGGCTTTGTTGTTTTTTTTTTCCTTTCCATTTGTTTCATGGTTTTGTTTTGTTTCCTTTTGTCTCTTCCCAGAAATTCTTTTGCTTTAGTACTTTGGGACTCTGGGTGGAATATTTTACACCTACTTTACAGATTTTTGTGAACGTGAGAAATAATGTCTATAAGGAGTTAGCTTGTGGCTGACATGTAATAGGCATTCAATAAATGGTTATTAATAGTATTACTAAAAGGTACCTCCAGAATGAAATATAAGAATTGTGTAATTTCATCCTTTCAGCAAAATTTGTTTACACAGTAAGGATGTATGGAAACGTTGCTAAAAGTATATTCAAAGCAACAGAGTTTCTAGTTGAGAAAACTGGACACAGCTTAAATGTTCATCATATGGGACAATGGAATATTATTCAACCTTTAATAATAAAGAATATTTCCTGACACGAAAAGATGTACACAATATTGGGGGGGACAGATTTAAAATCACTATGTATACCATTATTTCATTTTTGGAAAAAAGCAGGATAGAAAAGGTCTGAAGGACACACATATATTGTGTGTCCAATAGCAAGGCAGAAAATAATCACCATCCAGAGAGAAAGTATAGATCATTTTTCTTCCTCTATTCTAAACTATAATTTTAATTGTTACAGTGACAATGTTTTGCTTTTAAAATAAGAAAAAGTAGTATTTTTAAAAATGTACATTAGTTTCCTGGAGGTAAGCCCAATTTGAATGCTCAGTTAAAAAATGTGAATGTATGGGCTTATATCTGTTTTCAATACCTTGCTTTGGTTAAAAAATTTATTCTAACACAGTTTTCAGGAAAGAGTTTGGTAGTAAAAGAAAAAAAAAAAAATACTCCAAACCATGGCAAAGTAGTATTTACAGCCAAGTATCATGGAATCGCTAATCTTTAAGATTGTTCCTACCCAGCAAATATCGACAAGTGTATCAACCAAAATATCTCAGAAATGCATATTATTCATTATTTGTCTTTTACCTCATAAAGGTAGGAGGGAGGATTCAGTCCTCAAGGTAATAAATGAGAATCTTGAAGGAAATGAATTTCATGAAATTTGGGGGAGTAACTGAGAATTTCTTTTCCCCTTTGGCCTGTAGTGACTGTAAATGACTGAGGGTTTGTTTACAGCCTGGTGGAGTTTAAGCCTCGCCTCTCCCAGGAAATGTGATTTAGGCACCTTTTTAGGCTATAACCAGGTGGGGAAGAGTTTCTGGGGTTGAGAATGGGATAGTTTCATTATAAAGGCACTAGAATATTATGAAATAGTGCTGTTTCCCTAGTGTGTATGCTTGATTATTTCTAGCTGAGCATTTGAAAAGTGAAAGACCAAGCCCAGTTTTCAGAAAATCCACTTAATTTCTTCCTCCTCTTGATTTGCAGTCAAATCCCGTATACTCATCTGGGGTTTTCAAGAACATAATGGAAACAGCACAGAAAACCTGGGCTGTACTTTCTGGTTTGTCCTTATGTAGAAAATAATTCAGTGACTTAATCATTTGATTCATACCTGAGCTTCTTGAAGGTCTCTGAATGTCCAGGCCTGCACTGGCAAAAGGGAGGCATGAAGTAAGGGAAAAATTAAGTAGTTTCAGGGACTTTTATCAAGAAGGTAAGAGCCACCTATTTTCCCATTTTTCATGGTGGAAATTGAATACCTGAGTGAAATAGGAGAATGACAGAAAACTGTCATCTGCGTTTATTGAGCACTGCTTTAGTCCTGCAAGGCCAGTCTCAAGTAAAGACACAAAGATTCAGAGGGGTAAAGTTTGCACAACCAAGAAGTCACAGAAAGTTGAAACTTAAACACTCCCTATTCTCAGGAAATTCATTAGTAAGGGATATAAATGCACAAGAAATTACACATCTAGCTGGAAAACTAGCTAAGTATTTTATATCCACTCTCTGAAAGATACTGTGCTAGACATTGAGAATATAAAAATAAAAAAGAAACATCCCTGCCCTCAGGGAGTTGATAGTCTTGTGTGTTCAGAACACAGGGCTGCCTAGAGTATGGGAGACTTGGGGCAGGATTTTAGAAAGCACCAAATGCTGTCAGGTAAGTATTTGTGGCCCATCTGTTCCTTGTTTGGAATTCCTTTCCCTTTGGAAACCTAGACCTGAGCCTGGCAGTGAGCCTTGAGACTGTCTTTTGCTATAAATAGGCACAGCTAGAATTAAGAGGGCTTCCTCTGCAAGAATATCAGATTTCAATCTCTGAACTCCTACCATGCTTTCCCAGCTTGGATTCTGTCTTGAGGAAGTGCTCCAAACACAACTTCAATAAGGATTTTTTTTTTTAATTAAGAGGCAAAAGCTCAAAGAGTGAATTGATTTAGAACATGGGCTGTGGAGTGAGATGACCTATATCTGAATCCCAAGCTTCCATTGTGTGACCTTGGGAAAGATGTTGCTTCAGTTACTTCATTTGCAAAGCGGAATTAAAAATACTTGGCCAAAAAAAAAAGTGAGACTTCCCTGGCAGACCAGTGGTTAAGACTCTGTGCTCCCAGTGCAGAGGGCATGGGTTCGATCCCTGGTCCGGGAACTAGGAACACGCATACATGGACAAAAACAAACAAAACAGCAAAACCACCTAACTTCCCAAGGCTTTGTAAGGAGTAAGTGAGATACGTCTAAAGTAATTTAACACAGCAAACTGTCTAAAAAGGCTGGTTCGTATCCATTATGGCAGCACCTGATAGGGCCTCTCCACAAGCAGCACCATGGCCTTGCTTGGAATATTCTTTCACTGAATATATCTGTATCCCTCAAAATGATAACTTAGAAGCCTCCAGGATTAACTTAGATCACTTTTACTTAAGTATGCATTAGGACGTTAACCTCACACTATGACACAGGATCAGAAAACTGGAAAGTCATGTATAACCAAAGTTCTCATGTATATTTCTGGTTTTTCTTCTTATGTCTTAGAGCACTTAACCTGGATGCCCACGTGTGTCTCTCTTTTCTCCATGCTCACAGCCTTCACTCTGCTTCTTTCTTGGCGTCCTATTTTCTCAAAGGCCCATCTCACTGCTGTCTTCGCGCCCCTTCCTCCCTCCCACCCGATTAGTAACTCACGCCTGGCCTACCTCTTCTCCTCTGGCCACCCTCCCTGCCTCCCATTATTAAAACAGCTCCTGGAAAGACAGCCCTCATCTTCTGTGGTTAATAAGAAAAGTGATCTATCCCTTGGCCTATTCAGCCCTTCTGTCCCCCACAGAAAGGAAAAACAAACTAAAAATGAGCAAGACATCAGATACAGAGAGTGGGAAACAACTCAGGAAGGGAAGGGAGTTTCCCAGGATGACAGTGAAAGGCGAGCCGAGGGATCGCTCTTGCACTAGGAGTAAGAATAGGTCCAGACACAGCTCCGGGACTCTTCCTCTGCAGGTGAAATTAGTAGAATACCTGAGTCTGCTGAAAGGAGGTTTAGACAAGTAAAAGGTTTGGGATTGAATCAGTAAGTACATTGAAAACTAAGCAAAGGGGAAAAAAACAGGACATTGACTCCAGGGGGAAAAAAAAGTTGTACAGGAAAGGAAAACAAATTATGCTTCACTGCATGGCTTAGCTCTGAATCGCATTTGCATATTCATGAAGTAAAAAATTTGATATTGATCTAACCAAAATTATGATGCAATTCAAAGGATGGGTATATTTACATGTGGGGGCGGGGGTAGAACGTCAATAGATAAAGCTCAAAACTGAAAAAACAACAATAACAAAGCCAGTGTATTATTTAGAAACAGAAAGGTTAAATACCACCATTCTCAGCCAAAACAGCAGTTGACCTGAATAGAAGAAATTGGAAGAGGTGAGCAGGGAACTGCCCTCTTTTTGTACTCGTGAAGCTATTTGACTTTTTAAGCTTGATGCAACTTTGATAAAAAATTAAAACTAAAACAGAAAAAGCACAAATGCATAGCAACAAAGGCTAAAAAAGGTGAAAGAACAGTAGCTAGAGGGGAGAGACATAGGTGACAAATTTTATTTATTTACTTCGAAAACTGCATGCGCATAGAAAGGGTTAGAAGAATATCATCTCTGAATTGAGTAATTTTTCCCTTCTTATACTTTTCTAAATTTTTTTTTACAGTGGGGCATGTATTATCTTTGTGATCAGATAAAAGCTGTTTTAAGAATTCCCTGGCGGTCCCGTGGTTAGGACTCTGGGCTTTCACTGCCAAGGGCGCGGGTTAAATCCCTGGTTGGGGAATTAAGATCCCACAAGCTGCACAGCACGGCTAAAACAAACAAACAAACAAAAACCCCACGATTTCATATTACAGAAAAGGGGAACCATTAGAAATGTGAGAGGGAAACTATGTACAGAGATGTTCTCATAACATTGTTCATAATAGTAAGAAATCAGAACCAACGTGGATGATAAATTGTGCACATACCCAGTAAAATATTTTACAGGTGTCATTTGTAAGAGGACCTAAATGAGCTTATACGCGAGTAGTATATGATTTTCACCTTTAATTACTCTGTACTGTTGGCTTAAATGTCCTTTTCCCTCCTTCCCCTTCCTTTTCATTGGTATTTTCCCTAACCGTTACACCTTGCAAGAAGCCCCTCTGACAACCACCACCATTGCCTACCCACCCCACCCCCCTTTCACCTCCATCCCACTGGTGTGGTGTGTTACCCCTATTCTTTGTTTTCAAAATATTCTGAATGGACACTGTATCTGCACTTAGTATTATAATGCTTATAGTATTATAATGTTTGTCTGTTTTGCCCACTAAACTTTAACCTTCTTGGTAGTCGGGATTGAGTCTTACTTTTATCACTTCACTGCATGATAAAGATTAGGGAAAGTAGCACTTGCACTTCAAGGTTTTTATGAGGATTCGATGGGGAAATTCGTGTTAACAGTTGGTGTTCAGTGAATAGCAAGGATGGAGGTGGGGCATTCGTGAGAAGAACAGTGATAAGAGCTGTATGTTTTTGGTTTTCACAGATAGCCCCAGTGCAGGCCTGGGACCTTGTGGATGGATTTTGGTGGTGGTATCGTTCTTGTTCACAGTTTTAACTTTCCCGTTGTCAGTATGGATGTGCATAAAGGTAAAGAATATTTTATCAACATCTGGAAAGGTGGGGAGGGTGGGACGGACTGGGAGATTGGGATTGACATATATGCACTGCCGTGCGTAGAATAGATAGCTAGCGGGAACATGCTCTAAAGCACAGGAAGCTCAGCTTGGTGCTCTGTGATGATCCAGATGGGTAGACTGAGGGGTGGGGTGGGAGAGGGGTCCAAGAGGGAGGGGATATAGGTATACATACAGCTGATTCACTTCATTATACAGCAGAAACTGACACAACATTGTAAAGCAGTTATACTCCAATAAAAAAATTTTTTTTTAAATCTGGAAAGGGGTCAGCTCTTAAGTACATAAACCCACTGTGTGTGTGTGTGTGTGTGTGTGTGTGTGTGTGTGTGTGTGTGTAAGAGAGACAGAGAGAGACCATACTGGCCTGTAATTCTGAACTCTAGTCACCTATTACAGTGGAGTCTTTAAACTTCTTTTCAGCCACTGTCCAGTCAGTCTTTCCTGATGGTTAAGGTAGGGATGACCATGTAAAAATTTCTGGAGTCAGGGATGCAGGATGGTCCTGTGAGAACAAGTCCTCCAGAGTCAGGATGCTGAGGTGTGACTGCTGGTGCCATTGTTTCCTGTGTGACCTTTGCTGTGTAAAATGGGAGGAAATAGCAACACCTGCCTTGTAGGGCTGTTGTGAGGATTAAATGAATTACATACGTATCACAACACCTGGCATGTGTTATTAATAATGTTAATAACATGTATGAAGTTATTAATACTGTGATAAATGACTATCATTTTCCTAAAAAGATAAAATATGCTCAGAAATTTTCAGATTAAGTTACTATTATAATTTAAGGAATCAGGAGACAAACTGTGAGGACTTTAGCTTTTTTTTCCTGTATTGACAGTGCATGAGTAACTGAATAATAATGTTAACAGCTGAGGAGTGAGGTTGTGGATTTGCTTTTTTATACTCTTTTAAACTTTCCAGATTTTATACGAGTATCTATTGCTTTTATAATCCTTAAAAAAAATAAATGACTTCTGGTTGTTTTGGCAGGGGTAATTAAACATTAACCATGTTACCTATAGCTGTTATCTGGACTATAGAGGAAAAAAAAACAAAATAGAGGCATCTCACCAGTTTAGAGCAGAAATATATATTTTAAAAGCTATGCGTACTTGTACTCTTCATGTGAAATTATTATTTGTGTTTTTAATCTAGATCATAAAAGAATATGAAAGAGCCATCATCTTTAGACTGGGTCGCATCTTACAAGGAGGCGCCAAAGGACCTGGTCAGTACTAAGATTCTGAACTGTTTGCCTGGAGAACAAGATGCGTCCTTTTACTGATGCCATTTCCCTCATGAGGGTCTCTGTTGACTCAGAAGAGAGTTCTCATAGCAGAAGTTCTACAACAATAGCACTGCTCCCTACCAGAAATTACCCTTTCCTTCCTACCTCTCCCCTCCCTTTCCTATTTGAGTTGATATTTTAGGCCAGAAATAGCTGCAGCTATCAAAATTTGAGCGTGAGAGTCCCTAGTGAAATAAATGCTTTCAGTCATTATTTTTGGCAAACTTCAGTTAAGCTCCCACCGAGTTCCAGGCTCTGGGAATTCAAGGGAGATGAAAACACAGTCCCTGCCCTCAAGGATCTTACTGCCTGGAGGTGGGACATCCACAAGGAAGCAGGTAGTTACGATCCCACCTGGGAAGTATTACAGTCAGGTAGTCACAGATGGCTGTGGAAACCCAGAGAAGAGTGACGACCCCAACTAGGAGATGCTTTCTGGAGGTGCCATCTTGGCAGGAAAAGGCGCGAAGCAGAGAGGTGTCCCTGGCAGAATCAGAACATGTGCAGAGCGATGCAGAGGAGAGCATTGTAGGCTCAGGGAACTGCAGGCAGCCCAGGCCAGCCAGAGTGCAGGACGGGAGGAGAGGGGAGTGGCTGAAGAGGTAAGCGGGGTCAAGGTCGTGCAGGACCTTGTACGGCTTGTCCAGGGGTTTGTACTGGTTCATAGGAGAGAAACTAGAAGAAACAGCAAGATGACTTGGGAAGTGATCGCATTGGTCTAAGGGAAAGCGAAAGGGTGACAGTAACAGTGGAGTAAGGAAATGCAGTCCAAGGCCTTGCGGGGTTGCTTGGATGTGGGAAGAAAGCGGTGGGACACAAGGATGACCCTCCTGGCTCTGGCTCATTCACTGACATGAACTGCTTGTTTTGGTTGATCAGGTTGATTCTGTGAGAGCCAAACGGTGCAGTGAGCTGATCAGGCGCTGGTGTCTCTCTCTCATCTCGTGTGTGTCTCTGTTGCAGGTTTGTTTTTTATTCTGCCATGCACTGACAGCTTCATCAAAGTGGACATGAGAACTATTTCATTTGATATCCCTCCTCAGGAGGTAAGGTTGCCTTTTGCTGTGAATAACTGAGCTATCCCCAGGGTCTTGAGAAGCAGCAGGGGACAGTGGTCAGAGCACAGCTTTGGAGCCTGTCTGTCCTCACTGTTTTCTGGCTGTGTGACTTCGAGCAAGTTCTTTAACTTCTCTGTGCCTCTGTTTCCTCAGCTATCAAGCAGAGGTTATAATAGCGGGACCCACTTTATAGAGTTCTTGTGAGGACTAAATGAGATACTCTATGTAAAGTGCTTAGAGCAGAGGCTAATACATAGTAAGTGCTATGAAAGTGCTTATTATTATTACAAGGCATGCTGTAATATTAATGTAAGTATAATGTCACCATTGTCACCGTGGCCATTGTTTTTACTGTCACATTTCTCCTCGCTGGGTTTCTGATACAATATTCTTCTCACGGTTCTTGACTGTATTCTAGATAAATTGATCAGAAGCCAAAGAATTAGAAACTGCCCGTTTGGTACTTTAGATAAGCATATAATGTTTTATATTAGTAATTATTTCAGGCTTTTTCAAACTGCTTCACAAATCACCGTTGAAACCCACAGCAGAATCCCAGAAAGTAGATGGTTGCAGTGAGGCAGAGGAATTCCTCCAGACTACAGCGGCAGGGCCAGGACTCAACACCAGCCCTTTGATTCCCTGTCCGGTGCTTTCCCCACAGCTCCATGCTAAGTGCCTCCTATAGCAGGTCCGTCCTGGCCCTTGACTGCAGTGATGGCCATCCTGGTGCTCGTGTCTAAGGAGGTGTGATAACCATCACAGGCAGAGAGCCTGAAAACATGAAGGGAGGGACAGAAGGAAACTGCCAGTGTTTCCTGGTTACAGGCCAGGTACTCAGCAGAGTGTTGCAGCCTTGTCACAAAGTCCAGAAACCAGCTCAGGCACTTCCCTGCTGGTCCTGAACCAAGTAGTTAGAGAGGTCAGACTTTGTAATCCACACATACGTAGTGGCACCAGAAATCATTGGTACCCATAAGAACAAGACTGAGAGCATTGCTATATTCTTTGCATGGAAGATTGACTCTCAGAAGGAGCTGCTTTCAGCGTAGCGGGGAATTCTCCTGGCACTTTCCTCCGTAAACATGGCAGGCGTCTGGCAGGGTCACTGTGAGCTTCTGCCTTCCAGCTGCTCTCTAAACGCAGAGAGGATTGGAACTTGGCAAGCGGTCCTTTTTCCGATCCCCTGTGAACTTACTGCAAAGGGAGATAAACACTCTGCCTACAATAATCAGTAGATAAAGAGGCTGCAACGTTACAAAGCTCCAGCTGTGGCAGAGTCACAGTGGCAAGAATTCCTTTAGAAATTATACATGTTTTCCCATCACATCATGGGAAAAACTTAATTTTCACACAAGATGGTAAATATGCTGTGTATCTATTTACAAATCCCCCACTTCTCTTCCAAGTTAGAAGTATTTTAAGGTTATTAAAACAAAGATTACTGCTTTCATGCCTTGCAAAACTAAACCACTATGTAGTAGCATTGTTTTTATTACATTCTATGTACATAGCTCTTCGCACTCTCAAAAGGGTTTTGTTTCCAAGCATCTTTTTATTTGACCTTCAAAGAACGTTGCATAGACTTGGGCAGAATTATTAGCCCCATGTCACAAATGGGGAATCACTAAGTTAGCTAAAGGCCTTGCTGGAGGTCACTGAGGGAGATACTGGCAGAGCTGGAATACAGTTGGGGTCTCCTGACTCCCACTTCCACACTCTTCCTCCCTCACTGTGTTCCTAGGACCACATTTCAATCCACTCCATCTCATGTTTACTGACTTCACCTGCTGTGTATCAAGCACTCTACCAGTGCTAGAGATACAAAGACAAGCTGCCCTCAGGAAATTCATAGTCTAACAGAGAAATAATGATGTAAATAAATCATGTCACTGCAGTGAAGGGGCAAAGGAAAGAGTGTTTAATTCTGCTGAGTGAGTCAGGGAAGTTTCATAGAGAAGAAGACACAAGCTGTGTCTTAAATGATGAGTGAGGACGTGCCTGTCTGAAGCGGTTGAGGGGAGAGAGAGGGAACGACATCCAAGCAGAGGGTCACCTGCAGAAAGGCCTGAGACGTGGAACGTGATGCATGTGGGGACGTGCATGTCATCTCGCACAGACTGTGTGCAGGAGGACTGGGAGGAATGAGGCCAGAGGGCGGATGTCAAAGGGCTTTATACCAAACCAGGAACTTTGCCCTTGAACATGATAGGATGCATTGACACATTGTGTCCTGTTAAGCATTTTCATGTAGCATGCTGTAAATATACTTTCACCCTGACCTCATCCTATGAAAACAGCTTCCTTCACTTTTTGTTCTAGTAACACTATGCTACTTATAGTTCATCAAACCTAGGCCCTCCAGTACCTCTGCTTATTTTCACATAGTATTCTCTTTGCCTTGAATACTCTTTTTTTTTTTTTTTAAAGAATCCATTGTCTTTTTTTTTTCATTAATTTATATATTTATTTTATTGGCTGTGTTGGGTCTTTTTTGCTGTGTGTGGGCTTTCTTTAGTTGCGGTGAGTGGGGGCTACTCTTCGTTGTGGTGCACAGGCTCCTCATTGCTGTGGCTTCTCTTGTTGCAGAGCACGGGCTCTAGGTGAGTGGGCTTCAGTAGTTGCAGCACATGGGCTCAATAGTTGTGGCTCATGGGCTTAGTTGCTCCGCAGCATGTGGGATCTTCCTGGAGCAGGGATCAAACCCGTGTCCCCTGCATTGGCAGGAGGATTCTTAACCACTGAGCCACCTAGAAAGCCCCTCTCTGCCTTGAATACTCTTTCACTCCATCCTCAGAAAATATTTATTTCCTTTTTCAAGATTTCATTCACGTATCACCTCTGCCACCTACAACTGTCCATCCTTTGTCCCTTAGAGCTTCCCCTGATTCCCCAGTCTCTTCAAAAGTAGGAACTAAGTTTTCATGTCTTTATCCCTGGAATCTAGCACAGTGCCTGCTACTAAGTCTTAGTATTTGTTGAATGATCAAATGAGTGAATGGAATAAATAAATAAATGAATGTACTTTATTAAAATTTTAAAGACATAGTTAACATTCTGACGCTGTCTTAGTCCCTTCGGGCTGCTGTAACAAAGTACCATAGACTAGGTGGCTTATGAACAACAGAAATGTATCGCTCACACTCCTGGAGGCTGAGAAGTCCGAGGTCAAGGCACCAGCAGATTCGGTGTCTGATGAGGGCCTTTTACCTAGTTCCTAGATCACTGCCTTCTCATTGTGTCTTCACATGGCAGAAGTGGGGAGGGATCTCTCTGGGATCTCTTTTCTAAGGGTACTAACCCCATTCATGAGGGGTCCACCCTTATGAGCTAATCACCTGCCAAAGGCCTCGCCTCCAAACATCAACACGTCGGGGATGGGGTTTCATCACCCAGATTTGGGGGAATACAAGCATTCAGTCAATAGCACTTACTAAAGAAAATCAGCTAGTGTTTTAAGGTATTCTGTTGAATAACATTCCTTACAGTTTTATTGAAGAAAGAGATGGCTGACAGATGGAAAATTGCTTCCTTTGTGTTGTAGATCCTCACTAAGGATTCGGTGACAGTTAGTGTGGATGGCGTGGTCTACTACCGTGTTCAGAACGCCACCCTGGCTGTGGCGAACATCACCAACGCTGACTCAGCAACCCGCCTTCTGGCGCAGACGACTCTGAGGAACGTCCTGGGCACCAAGAACCTTTCCCAGATCCTCTCTGACAGAGAAGAAATTGCACACAACATGCAGGTGAGGAGGGCACCAGTGCTGCTACCCACCAGAAGTTGGAAAATGAAGCAAAGGGTCCGTGGGTGTTTGAGAACTTTTCATTAAGTCAAGTTGGGGCATCGCCGGCCTTTCTTTCTTTGTAGAAAAGTTTTCCCAAATTTGATGAAAGGGGTGTTTTTTTCACATACATAGCTCATGGGTTAATAACGCTCCAACATGTGCATTGTTTTTTAATTCCCTCCAGTGTGTATTTTTTCCCCAGAATTAGTGTTTCTTTCTTGGTATTTTTTATAATACTTTATTTATTATTATCATTATTTTGCTTTTTTGGCTGCATTGGGTCTTCATTGCTGCACACGGGCTTTCTCTAGTTGTGTTGAGCGGGGGCTCTTTGTTGTGGAGCACGGGCTCTAGGCACGTGGGCTTCAGTAGTTGTTGCACGCAGGTTTAGTTGCTCTGCAGCGTGTGGGATCTTCTCAGCCTGGGATCAAACCCATTTGGCAGGCAGATTCTTAACCACTGTGCCACCAAGGAAGTCCCGAATTAGTGTTAACCTTTTTCTTTAGCATAATAGTTCAGAGGCCATCCTGCAACAGAGTGCGGGTGTAATTAAAACCATATTCTCTGCAAGTCCCATGACTTCCTTTGTAACTCTCATGCTTTCCAATCTTGCTTACGTACCAGATGGTGAATCGAACCTGACTTGTTCAAAAAAGATCAAGTACTATAAATCTGAACTGTTATTATTTGTATAGACTTCATTGTGTGTAAAATCTCTGGTCTTACTTGATACCCGCAACCACCATGTGAAGTAGAATAGTATGATGTCATTCCTCCCATTGTAAAGGGAGGAAATTGAAGCACAAAGAAGTAACATGGCTCGCACAGAGTCACATTAGCTCAGGAGTTCGCTGGCCACCTGATTTTATAAGTGAACTTTCATTGGAATACAGCCACACCCATTGATTGACGCGTTATCCACGGCTGCTCTTGACCTGCAAGGGCAGGATTAGTTGCAACAGAGGCTGAAAATAAACAATCAATCACTTTCTGACTGTTTTAGAAAAAGTTTGCCAGCCTGCATTGGCTTATTAGTGACAGAATCAGGATCAGCTCCCAGTAAGCTAGCCTCCGACGTCGGCCTTCCTGCCTCCCTGGATACCTAGTCTCTCTGCAACCCTCCACCAGCGCCTTTCCCGCTCCAAATCGCAATCAGTAGAGCTGCCTTAGGCCCCTGGGCCAGGGCCGGACATTTCTAGCCTGCCTTCTCTCCTCCTAACAGACTACCCTGGATGATGCCACTGATGACTGGGGAATAAAGGTGGAACGTGTGGAAATTAAAGATGTGAAGCTCCCTGTGCAGCTCCAGAGAGCCATGGCTGCAGAAGCAGAGGCATCCCGGGAGGCCCGAGCCAAGGTAACCTTTTGTGTGTGTGTGTGTTTTGTTTGTTTTTCCTATTGAGTTTTCTTTTTCAACGACACGAAGTAAAACGGGTTTGTTGTAAATAATTGAAATAATCCTGAAGTAGTGAAGATGAAGGCTCTCCCCATCACTTTAAATTTTATTTCTCCCAGAGGCTGCCACTCTTTTAACAGCTTCACGTATTTACTTGAAGTTTTCATTTGGGGTTTATTTGACTAGGTTATTAGTCTACTGGCTTGTTTGTTTTACAGAAGGAGGATCATATAATACATACTGTTTTTCACCTTGCTTTTTTCACTTAACAGCATTTCCTAGGAACAGCAGTACATAGAGAGCTACCTTGTTCTAACTGCGTGTCCATACGTTATTCTCCCAGTCCCCTATTAAGGACATATTAATAGTTCTGACTTCAGAGCAAATGGGCAATCTCATCCGTTTGCTTACCATTCATTCCTTCCTTATTTTTGTCTTCTGTTTCATTCTCTCTCTTTTCCCAGGTTCTTCTTCCTTCTTACTGTTTCCTCTTCCTTCCTCTCCTCTTTCTTTTTTTCACTTCCCTTTCTTTAATCTCTGCTTTTTTTCCCCTTTATTTTTTTGAAATCATATCCATGCCTGCATCTTAACCCTACATGGGTACATGACCCCCATGGGAGGTGCTGAGGGAATATTTGTGAACCTGGAAAAGAGGATCTATTGAAATGATAGCACATAAGGATACAGGGATATCTCACCAAACCCAAGGGTAGGAAGTAGAGTCAGGCCTTACCAGAATTGGAGCCAGAGACCAGAAAGCAGCCTCGGGAGAAGTAGACATTCCACATCCTGGACCACATCTCACCACAGACAGCTGGAGGGGCAGAATGTCTGACTCCCAAGTGCATGTCTTCCCAGCTGATCACTGAAGGAGACAAACCAGCCCCGATTCCAAATTCACAGCAGAGTGATTCTTTTCAGTCCAGCTTCAGTCAAAGATCCTAATAAGGTCTCACAGCCCCTTACCTATGAATGGGTGGAGGAAGAGGGATAGTTTTCATAGGAGCGGTTGCTGTGGACGTGACAGATCTCCCACGATACCAGGAGCAAACCATTTTGTTGCTGTGAGAAAACGGTAGTAACTGGTGATAACTGGCTAACCACAGAACCCTGCCCTTCTGTTAGGATGCCCTGTAAGCCACAGATTGGTCACTCTAATTTTTAGCCAGCACCAAATAGGATAGTAGTTCATTTGACACACTGCATCCAGAATTTTCTACTAACTAGAATTTTTAGATTTTCCTAATGTGATAATTGATGCTTGTGATGGTACCACAGAACCCTCAAGTACTTTCTCTCCAAACCATCATACTTTAGAAGATTATATTTATGATGATATTAAATATGCCCCTCTATAATCTAGTTATTTCAAAAATTAGGCAACGCTTTTACCTAGAGTATGTCATTAACCAAAAGCCCATTTCCAACCCATATTGAATAATAGAATTTACATACATAGACTGCGTGGAATATTGGAGCCTTAAAGGTCCTTAGAGATTATCTTCTGAAGGTGACAAACACCTGGCCCACGTGCTGCCACTCCACCCTCCAGCTCCCGTGCAAGTAATTAACCACAGCACTGTTTTCCACTGAGCTTTGACTTGACCTCAGAACCCTGCTGAAGCGCTCCAGGTAACAACCTGCAACTGCTTGGCCCTAAGAATGACACTTATTTGCCACCTTACGCTTTAGATGAAAAACTGAAGCCAGAAAAAGTTATGTGTTTTCTTCAAAAATCACACAATTGATGAGTGACCATGGAAATTATAATTTCTTCTGAGCCTCTTCTACAAATATTCTCACCAGTTAGGAAAGAGAGCTCCTGATTGCCCTTTATAACAATAAGAAGAGTTAAAGGAAGCTGGCTAGAATTCTGAATTACGATGCTCTCACTTGGATGGGGCTGTAGGGTTAATCTGGAAAGAGTCTCATGGACACAGGAGGTGGCTGTCTCTAAGGTTTGGGTTAACACGCAGAATCGCAAGGAGTCTAATCCTTCTGTGAGGTGCAGTAACCCTGCAACAACCGTAAGGCTCTGTATTCAAGTTCTCAGGGAAATAGGGGTCGCCGTTTCTTCAGCAAATAAATTGCAGGAATAAAGGGTGGAGGAGTCTATAGATAAGAGACTTCAGAGGAAAATTCCTCAGGTTAATTAGCCATCAGGGAAATGTGAATTCACAAGCAGATGCCACCCTAACCATCCACCAGAATGATGTAAAAAAAAAAGAAGGAAAAAGATCCAAGTGTGGGTGAGGGAGAAGGTTTTGTTAGTGAGAATCGGTACAGCCACTCTGAAAAACTATCTGGCCATATGTATCTGAGAAGAATGCAGTTGTTTGTTTACGAAAGGGTGTGTACTGGAGTATTCACTCCAGCCCTGCAGCAGCGCTTTGTAATTACCCCCGACTGGAAACTACCCAAATCTCTCTTGCCAGTTGGATGAATAAATAAATATGGCTGATTCATATGAAGGCGTACTACACAGCAAAGAGAATGAACATACAAGTCCTCACAGGCGTAATTTGAAAGAAAAGACACAAAAGAGGACAGATTCTCCCGAACATGTTATGATATGTTGGGGAGACCTCTGGTTTCTTTTTAATATTTATTTATTTATTTTGGCTGTGCTGGGTCTTGGTTGTGGCATGCGTTCGGGATCTAGTTCCCCGACCAGGGATTGAACCCAGGCCCCCTGCATTGGGAGCGAGGGGTCTTACCCACTGGACCACCAGGGAAGTCCCAGGGGGACCTCTTTTTAAAGTTTTCAGACCAACTCTTAATGACTGAAAATGTAATGTCTTTTGTGCTTGCAAATTCTCCTTTATTTCCTTTTTCACGGTTCTCAGAAAAGTACCTGGCATGTGCTTTCAGGCTCATATCTCTGGGACTAGTCATCTAATAATTGAGAGGGTGGAATGCAAGGGTGCCCGTCACCTTTCTTGGCCCTTCCCTCAGAGCAGCGCCTTTGGAGACAGCAGGACCCTTCCCATGTACCTGAAAATGCCAGCGTTGACGCGATGGTCTGTGAATGTGAAGTGTCGACTGACAGGGGGCTACTGCACTTTTGGCAGAAGCTTCACATGCCCACGGGTAGCTTGCGTTGCTTTCAAAGATCCTGCCCACAGCACCCGCTTGGCCTGTTAGACACAGCCCGTGGTACTGCGCTCACATCTTTGGCAGCTCACTCAGAGCAGCTTTTCTATTAACAAAATGTGAGACAGTGGGCGGGTCTGGCTTCCCAACCAAGAGATGGTGTATTGATTGGTAGTGGGAGATGAGCTATCTTTGTAGTTGGTCCGTGTCCAGACAGAAAAAAGTAACTAATCGGACATCTGAGATGCCATGGAAAAAAAGTTAGAGCCTGCTTTCCTCGTGGCAGGGTCGGCTTGTGCGTCCTCTCCAGTGCTTGCCTGGGGGGACAGTGGATTCCCTCTCAGTGTGGCTGACCCTGGCCCCTTCTCACACATCTCGTAGGGCGTAATGGTTTGCTTTGATAAATTAAGGTGTTTACCCTCTAATCTGGGCTCCATCTCCCAGGAAGTATCCCCTGTCTCACCTAACGCACCACAATCCAGGAACCTGGACTGAGCCTCTGTTCCCCTCTGGTCCCAGTCCCAGTCCACCCCACACTGTTGGGTCTCCCTCCAGAGCTGCACCCGAGTCCATCGATCCTCCTCCATCTCCACTACCCGTGACTGGCCCCAAATCGCTGAAAGCTGTCCCTCGCCCGTCTTTTCTCTTATTGATGCCCAGACATCTTATTGATGCTCAAACTAGATCTGATGAGGCTTCCTATTGCTTCAAAACTGCCTGCCTCTCAATGCCAGCATTTGCACATGTCTCTGTCAGCATTTTTCACACTGGGCTGAAATGATCTCCTCCCAAGTCTGTGTCCCCTGCGTGGCCAGGAACTGAGGGAGGCGAGGGAGTCCCCCCTCTCTCCCTAGCCCCTCACAGGACTTGACACCTGGGAGGCCCCCAAAGTTTATTTTGTAAGTGAATGAAATGGTACTTGCTTTCCATTCTGATAGTCACGTGAGTGTTAAGAACCGTTAATATTTTGAGATCCCTGTGAGAACAACCTAACTATACTTTTAATCTTGAGGATTATGGTATCTTTACACCTCTTCTCCTAGGATTAGGAATTAGAAGGAACTGCCTTGAGTTGGCTTCTGAATGTTTTAGGAATTAGGGCATAAGTGGATCCAAAAATTAGGTCTTGACTTGTCTCTTGCCCTTCCTATATAATTAGCCTCTCTTTGTACACTCGGCATGTTAATAGACCTTCTCTGTCTTCCTCACAATGGTTACATGAGGTAGGTCCCATCCCGTTTTAAGAAGAAGAAACTGAGGCTCAGAATGTTAAACAGAGTAAGTCCCCTACATACGAACCTCAAGTTGTGAACTTTCAAAGATGCGAACATGCGTTCTCATGTCCAATCACATAAGTCAGCTCGCGTGTCTGGCATACATCGTCACATGCCTGCATCCTCTACAAGTGGTTGTGCTTTTGTGTACTTTACTGTACAGTAGTGTATAGAGTACAGTAGTGCAGTATCTTTATTTCAAGCCCAGGATGTCTGGAAGCAAGCGTAAAAGCAGCGGTATATAGCCCATTGTGTCAGTTGGGTACCTAGGCTAACTTTGTTGGACTTATGAACAGATTGGACTTACGAACACGCTCTCAGAACGGAACTCGTTCGTATGTCGGGGACTTACTGTAACCTTTCTGGGGAAGGATTAGGTTTGCAATTTGAGCTCAACCATCCAAACTCTAGTGCCCTTGCCCTCCCCACCATTCCAGTGATCTTCAAACCGTTTGCTCATGTAACCCCTCAAAGAATTTAGAAAAACTCTGTCCCAGCTCACATTTTAAATGGACATGTAAAATTTTTAATTTTGAATGTACGTACTTGCCAAGCATATAAGTCCTGGCATGTTTTAAATATTGGCATTTTAAAATGAAAGTGTTAACATCATTCTTTTAAATGTATCCAGTGAAATTTTGCTAACAACAATTTTATCCTCTATTTTATAGAAAGATGAAAGAATAAGTTCCTTTAGCAACTAGGAATTTTTCATTTTTTCTTTTTCTCCTTGAACTTATATTTCCATTCCACCTCCCCCACAGAGTCTTTTCCTAATATAATATATTTTGCCATGAATTATTTTATCACCTTTCTGGAACACATTTAAATATAAGTTAAAATATATTTTTGATTTTCTCTGACTATAAGCAGGGGTCTCAATGAGATGAATGAGGAATGAATTCGTGTCTTTGTCGATGGCTGTTACTTTTTGCTAGAGTAAGACAAGATTCAGCATCAATTCTATTTATTTTTCATTTTTACAGATACAAGGAATAAGAAACCTTATTTGCATAAATAAGTAGGTGGAATTGGAAGGGTTTTTTTTTTTAAGTAACTTTATACAATTCTTAGCACTCCCTCTGAATTTATGTGCTGAAAAATCCTACAGTGATCTTTCATCAAAAAATATTTTTAATTATCTATCCGCTTGCAGTACAATAAGGTCCTCTTCCCTTTCTTTGAAATCAAAGAATTGGAAATCCATCTGACTTGCAAAAGGCTTTGTATCCAGTCATTGGGGTCATTCACTATCTCAGTATTCTGAATTGTTGCTTTGTTTGGTGCCCTAGAAATGGGAGAAAGGCAATAAATAGTAAAAGAGGATGTCTTGACCTCATGCATATACTCAGGCAAATCAGTTATAGGAAAAAGAACATACAGAGACTGAGTATCTGGAAATGATTTCCTTAGAACTATTCTGGCCGACTCCCTGGAAAGCTTTGTGTACCACCTGAACTAGACATACCCTGGTTTGAAGATCGCTGCTCAACACCTGCCGTTTTCTCCAGTTTGATTTCTCCTTGCCACTGTTCCGTAGGTCATTGCAGCTGAGGGAGAAATGAATGCATCCAGGGCTCTGAAAGAAGCCTCCATGGTCATCACTGAGTCTCCTGCCGCCCTTCAGCTCCGGTACCTTCAGACACTGACCACCATTGCTGCTGAGAAAAACTCGACCATCGTCTTCCCTCTGCCCATAGATATGTTGCAGGGCATCATAGGGGCAAAACACTGAGCCATATAGGCCGATGCAGAGATGAGCTCTTCCCTCCTAAGGATGAAGTGGGGACCAAACCAGCCTCTAACCCGTAAGGAGGAAGTAGGGTAGGGCAGGAACCTTGACTTTTCTCCCTCTCTTCCCTTTTCCATGTATTAAGTGTGCTGTTCTTAGAACGTGTAGTACTCCTAGCCACAGATGAAGGTTGTTAGCTTATAAATACTACATGAGAGAGAGAGAGTGGTGATTACGTAAGATAATCTCTTACTCTGAAATACTTAAAAGTTCATATTGTTAGATCGTTATGTGATAGGTTAAATCCATCTTCTTTCGAATTTCATTGAGTCATTCTGCACCCTCTATCAGCAGCCAGGCCAAAAGCAAGAAGATAGACTAGCATCCCAACCTGATACCCTGGCTGGACAAATGTTTTGCAGAGAACAGTGACCTTGGGCTACAACCAGCTTCTCTGGGCCACACGTGCCTTACTTCCGTGAAATCTTAGTTAAGGAAATTTTCCTAACATCTGTCTGCTTTCTAAACTCAAACCATGTTGCACAATAATCCTTACTTGAGAGTAGATGTTTTCTTGCCAGTACCTGTCAACACTGGAGAAGAAGGTCAAGATCAAGGAAAATGATTACCCTAACTCTTGAAAGACTTTTAAATCCACTGCTACAGAGGTCCTTTTTTAAGATAATGTGGGTTTTTTTTTTAACTTCTTTGAGCCCTTTTATGAGTAAATGATTCCTCTGTGGTCTGTCTTTCAAACCAGCTAAATACTTGTCACAAAAGTGCTTTTTCTCACCTTTGCCTATTTTCATATCAGGTTCTAAGTAGTTTTGATTTTTTAAAATAAAATTTTCTCTAAGTTCTGTAAACAGTTGTTTACCCATTTGAATAGCTTAAGAACTAATACTTTCAAAAATACGTCTGCAGAAAACCATTATATTTTACTGTCTGCATGCTGTCAACTCCTGTATACTGTGAGCTATCTTGGTTACCCTTCATTAAGTAGTAGAAGGAATTCATAGTTTGTCAGGCACACAATATCCAAGGGGCTCGGGAAGACGCTGTCAAACTTAGCATATCTATATAGATATAGGTCTTTTTTATTTGCCTGGTGATTTTTTTTTCTGTCATATATGTTGATGCTGAAGGGAGAAGTGGTCAGCCCTTCTGAACCACCACTGCTGTACTATTAAGAAGCATCTTCCGTTTCACAAATGCCTGTGAAGCCGAGTAACCTATTATTCTTCTATTGGTCTGCAAAGCCGCCTGGTGACATTTGTACCACTTCCTCTTTGAAGTTCCAAGTTCACCTGGAAAAGTCTAAGACTTGCAGCTTCCTTACCCAGAGCCACCCTTAGTATCTGACCTTGGCTGAATCATTCTGTCAGTCCTAGCCTACAAGAGTCCCCTTCCCAGTGGCCCATTTCCAAGGTTATTTTACAAACCCTTGACCCACCATGGATCTGGGTTCCTGGCTGAGTTCATTAGATATACGATATATGGAGCATTTTGGCTTGGAACTCAAGCTGCATTTATATTTTGAATTTTAAAATGATGATTTTTCTCTCTTTTGTGAGGTGGCTCTCCCTTGACCAGTGAGGGCCAGGAGGCAACCACATATCCTGGCTGAAAATCTCTCAGACTTAGAGGCTCAATGCTTTCTGTTCCTCGAGTCTATCTCCAGATACCAAACAACCTTCACTCTTCTGCCTTGTGGATTCATAGTCCAGCGGGTTGCAATTAAATTGCCTGGGAGGGAGGAAGCATAGAAGGAGCTCTAGGATGACAGCTTTAGTGTGAGAGTTTTTTCCAGGTGGCTTCCCTTTCCAACGCTGTACATAATAAAGTATGCGCTTTTACTAATATTCTGTGGGTGAAGGTCTGTTTCTGTGTGCATTTAGTGTATGTGGGTTTCGTTCTTCACAAGTGGCACATCAGCTCCTCCAGTCCTGGTCTGGACTGGCTGCTTTGGCTTCTGTGTGCCCTTTCTGAGCCAGAGGAAGAGGAGAGGCCGTGGTGCATCTGCCGTCTCTCATGTCCCTCTGGTGCACCTGCCCGCCGTTTCCCTGGGGAGTTTGACATTCATGAATCCTGGGCTGGTCTCATTTCCCTTTGCCTTAATCCAAACAAGATAGGACCTCACTTCTTGCTGTCACCCAGCTGCTCACACAGGCATACGCCCTACTTAAAAAGAGAAATAAGTGATATGAAACCAGTGGGTGTGACCTGCAACCTTCAACCTGTAAAGAACCGTCTTGGATTCATGGCTACCTCGTGTGGAGCACCAGGTACCTGGCTCTGTGCTCAAATACTCATACACAGAGTCTATCATTTTATCTTCAAAACCACTTGACGAGATACATTTTTATTCCCATTTTATTGACGTGGACCCTGGTGCTCAAAGGTTAAAACTTACCCAAAGTCATGTGGTTAGTAAGGAGCAGACTTGGGCTTTGAACGTGGATGGATCTAATGCCAGAGACTCCTAAGGTGTGTACACGTATCGTCATGTGGTAGTGCCTGTCTCCACCACTCGCATGTGCACACCACCACCAACAGGCATTGTATATGTAGATCACAACTTTTCAAGACTGGTGAGACTTTGCATTCATACCCAAGCAGGCCTTCAACTTAAACTTTAGCTTTGGGCCATTGGATCTAGGCCGAAGTTTAGTCCAAATGAAGGAAGTAGATGGGGTGTTTGTAACCATGATGTTTCAACACGCTTGCCTGAGTGGGAAGAAACCAGGGTTTCACCGATCTTTGAGGTTAGGTGACCTAAATTATCTCTGTGATCTTCACCACACTGGGCTTCCCAAGGTCACTCAGCTAGTAAACAGTGAACCACCTGTTTCTAAACCTCTTTTTAGCAGCAACCCCCCCACTTTTTTAAAGGAAATTACAAAGTAAAAGATTTAAAGGATAAGTTCTTAAGTTCACATGTATAACATTTACTTAATGTCAACCAATGAGGCTGTTTTGAAAAAAAATTAATATTAATCCGTTACAAAAGGCAATTACAGCCTTAAATTAGGCTCTACATTCAGTTTCTCCATTTTGTTTCAAGTGTCTGTGATGTTTGTTACCACTTTAAAAACAATTTGAATCAAATATTTATAAAATCACTGAAGCACCTCGTAGAATTCTATAGATCCCAGTTTTAAAATCACTGCTCTTGACGAGTTTCCCAGTATACCATTGAACGTGTAAGGTGACCTCAGATAGGTCATACTCCTTTCTGAGGCTCATTTTCCTCACTTGTAAAATAAGTTGTGTTCCACCTGTTTGGGTCTCAGACCTTTAGAGAACATGTTGGAAGCTATAAGCACAAATTTGTACACAACATCAAGAGAGGCACTGACCCCACCACCCTGCTTGTCCAAAGACTCGAGAACCATTGGACTAGATGATCGCTAAGACCTTTCCTAATTTCAGCAGCTCTGGGCTCAGATCAGCCTGGGATTTACTTAAAGGAGTCACACGTGCTAACAGGATGCAGCCCTTTTCAATCCATTCTATAGCCAGAGTTTGTGGACAAAGGAAGTTGAAACCACTAACAGGTTTTAGGAAGCTGTAGAAACTTAGTAACCATGAGGGAGACTGGGAATCTTCTCTCAAAGATGCTGGGGAAAAAAAAAAAAAAAAAAAAAAGCAGGCTGGAAATTAAGCCCTCTGAAAATTACTAGACGTCATAGACTGTAAGGAACCATTCCTGTTCGTTATTATTTTTAGCATCTGACTCCAAAAAAGTCTCCAAAAATGCCTGTCTGCTAGCATCCGTTTACCCTCTTCCTCCTTCCTAGGAACTATGACTGTGTAGGGTCCTCCCCGTTAGAGCTGTTACCGCAGGGGAAGAGGAGTTCAGTCCCAGCTCCGGTCATGAATTTAATCGGCCTGTTGATAATTCTACCCCCAGCCCATGATTTGGTCAGGAATGGTCATGTAACCCCATACGGGCTCCTGGGATCTAAGGAAAGGTTTTCTATGGACTGGGGGGGTAGCTCCTCCTCCCTTTTCTGGGGGAGCGTCTCGAAACAATCCTTTCTCTTTTCCTTTGGGTGTTGCCATGCATGGGTGTCTACAGATGCATGGGTGGGACAGCCAGGATGCCTACAGGTATTTCACTACCGGGTCAGGAGCGGCAGAGCCGAGAGAATCGGCAAGAAACCCAGACAGACCTGCTGGATTTAGTCAACCAAGATGGCCCGTAAACTCTGCACTAACATTTATGAGAGCATGTAAGTGTGCTTATGGTTTAATTTGATTTGAGTTAGTTTTCCACGGCTTGCAGCCAAAAACATCCTCTCTGATCCACAGGGTAGTGGGTCTTTACCTCCACGGATATATACTAGGTCCTGCTGTGGACTCGGCTCTTTAGTTTTACCTAATAATATGATAATAATAATAATTTTTACCATTTTGAGCACTTAAGTGGGCCAGGTATTGTATTAAGCATAATCTCATAGAAGTTTTAGTTGGGTAGACTCTGTTCTTATTCCCATTTTGCAGCTAAGGAAGCTACAGAGTTGAAGTAAGATTACACTGCTAATTAGTGGTGTAGCTAGAATTTGAACCCAGCTCTGACTTCAAAGCCCTGCTTTCAACCCCTATATTGTACCACCTCCAGTTATATACTAATGAATACATTATTACCACTTTGCAGGTGGGGAAACTGAGGCACACAGAAATTTTTTTTTTTTCTGTCCTATCCCTAGTGCCTTGCACACTGTTTGACATACATATATATCCGTTGACCTGAATTGTCCAAGATAAGATGCAGGCTCCAAGCCCAGGCCAACCTCTTCCCAAGAGGCGCCCCCTTGGCACCCTCATGGCATTTCACAACGACTTCTCCACTGTAAATGAGGGAATCCAACGTCTCTGAAAAACCAGCAGGAAGAAAAAAATACGTGGTTGAGGTCATAGTGGTCCTGACATTATTTTGTCCTTAAGAGACAGAAATATGGAGTCCAAACAACTCAGCTGCCGCAGGCAACTTCCCTTCTCAGAGCACACAGACCTCTCTCTCTGAAGCCACCGACACCAATAAACGGAAATTGACCGCCTTGAATGCCAATCAATGGAAAAAACGCGTGGCAGGTTCCCCTGCATTTGGCCTCCTGCAGGTTTCCCGGACGTGAGCTGGCTCTGTCTAAACAGGCCTCCACCTGCCTCTAGTGAAGGCCCTACAAGCTCCAGGTGGTAAAGGCTGCCTTTGTTCCAGAACTTTGCCTTTGTCAGGTTGATAGCTTTGACCAAGAAAGCGGCCCTCTGGAGCAGAGGCAGGCGTTACAAATCAAGTCCAAGCCCCTGAGCGTGGCATTTGAGGCCCTCTGTGAACTCTCGGCCTCCCCACCTTCTGCTCCAGTTCCACCGTCCCCCTCCTGCTGTCTTCCCTAAGCACGACATTCTCCCCCATAGCTCCATCTTTGTGTAGCTGCACATCCTGCCTGAGATGACGTGACTCCCTCCCCACTCCACGCTTCACCTGGAAAATTCCTTCCCCGCTGCCCTCGTCACTTCAGCAATGAATCAGACTCTCTTGAGGTAGGGACCCTAGGGAATTACTCTTTTAAAAAGCTCCCTGGGCAGTTTGGGTGATCAGCCAGCTTTGGAAACGACAGTGTAAACACACGCACACCCTTCCCACCACATAAACCCTCACACTGGTTTCTGTTCTTCCACGGTTCTATGCATGGGAGTTTTCACTCTGTAACTTGATGGGCATGGGGTAGGGGAGGTGGCATGGAACAAAAAAAGGGGGAAAACATGGAGAGAAAAGACCAGAAGGATAGAGGGGAGGGGAGGGGATCTGGCTCCCAGCAGTTCCTTGGACTGGTTTGGGATCTCCATGGAGAAAAGGTTTAGAGACACAAGTTCATAGAAACATCTAAGAGGGACTTGGTGACAAACTGTGGATGAGCAGAAAGTCAAGGCCCAGGGGACCGAGTGGGGCACAGAGGAAGTCCCTCTCCCACACCCCAAAGGGTGCAAACTTCGGGAGCATCTAGGGACACCTCGCGTCAGCAGAAACGCTCGTGGGAACCAGAGGAAGCGGGGAAGATCCAGGCAGAGATTACTGGGTGTGGTAATCTTGTCTGCTCTCTACTACAGGGAATGTGAGTGACTCAGGGGTCCAGCTGCTGGCTTTGAACTCCTGCCCACGGTGCTCCGAGGCCATGCCTCCCAATGACTGAGTGTAGTGGGGAGACAAGACACCCCGCCACCCACTCCTGGGAGACCTTCAACTCCTTTGTTGGCTGGTTTGACTTGGGCTCGAGAATCAAACAAATATTGGTACACCAACATTCACACAGCTTCATTCACAAGAGCCAAAAGGTGGAAACCACCTGAGTGTCCAACGATGGAGGAACACATAAATAAAATGTGGTATAAACACACAATGGAATATTATTCAGCCTCAGAAAGGAGTGTAATTTTTACACATGCTGTAAAATGTATGAAATCTTGAAAACATTATGCTAAGTGAAATAAGCCAGAGAGAGGACAAATGCGTGATTCCACCTACAAGAGGTACCTAGAATAGGCCAATTCATAAAGACAGAAAGTGGAATAAAGGTCGCCAGGCGCAGAGGGGAGGGGGGAAGAGGAGTTACTGTTTCATGGGCACAGTGTATAAACGTAAGTTGGGGGTCATGAGAAAGGTTTGGGTACAGACAGTGGGGACAGCTACACAACACTGTAAATGTATTTAATGCCACCAAACTGTACATTTACAAATGGTCAAAATGATAAATATGTACAGTTTACTACAATAAAAAAAATAACAAAAATGGGACTATACCATTCATCTTTTTTTTTTTTTAACTTTGGCTCAAGGACTCCCCAGATGCTTTGCCAAAGCTTCCTGGACCGCACGGCCGCCTCAGGTGCATCCACCCAACCCCTCTTCCTCCCTCCTTCACGCGCGGTCAGACTCGCATCGGAGTCGGACGGCTCTCCAGCCTTCTCGGGTTCTTTCCCAGTTTCCTTCCACACGAGCATTTCCCCCCCGGTACAGTCTCTACCCATTTCATCTCACTGCTGCTCGGAGGGCAGGATTCACACTCAGGGTGAATGAAGCTCGTTCACTGGTCCACAGCCACAGGCAGAGCCCTCCCCGCCACCCCCGGGCCCATCTCAGAACAACGACCAGGACAAACTGGGGCACAGCAGACGGACACACTTCAAAAAGCTTTTATTGAATTCAATTTCCAAAAGTACAGATACTTGAGACAAATTTGCAAGGACCCTGAATTTTTGCAGGGCTGTTTTTGGCTACTATAAAAAAACAAAAACAAAAACAACCCCCCCCCAAAAAAAAAAACAAAAACCGACCACACACACACACCAGAGTGGCCCTGCTCGCCGTAAGGTCTCCTCGAGGGACGGACAGTTCTGAAAGGCACTGACCGGTAACTGGGTGGAGCCTGCCCTTCCTCAGGCAGCCAGCTCAGCTAGGACCCTGTCCAAGGGATCCACAGACCAATAGTTGTCATCCCAGCCAAGGAACCAGCCCACGAAGGAGGGAGGCTCAAAGCCTTGCTTCACCAGGGTGATGGGGGTCCGCCTATCGCGATTAGCTGGGTCTGTCTCGATGTACCGCTTAGCTGCAGACACACGGGCAGGAGAAGAATCTTTAGTGTCTCCCTCACCAAGGAGAGGTGGCTCCGTTGCCTCACATGGTTTGTGGTCCTACTGTCCCTAATGCCCAGCCCCGGCACTGGATACCACCATCCCTTAAAGGCAATGACACCCACGTGACTCCTCCAGCTCCCTGCCCAGAAACACAGGAGGAGACAGGGGTCGCAGATTAAGCCCCAGCTTCACGAAGCTTACATCATTTTTCGCTAGCTCTCCCCTATTGGAAGATATTAAAAAACCAGCTTTGGGGTTTCCAGCTCCCAAATCAGATCTACTCAGCTACCAGGGATCTGCTTTCCCACATCTAAATCCTGACGAGTTTGGTCCTTGGGCATTCTGGGAACTTGAAGCAGCTTCTACCTGAGCCTTGCTTTTGGCATGACCGGAGGCTTCTGCAGGAACTGAGCTGGTCTTTCACCACCCCAGGGAGGGCTCACCAGGGGCCGGTCATGGGTGAGGAAGCCCCAACCCCGCTGTCACGAACCCCTAGACTCCAGACAGGAAGCTGCCCACCCCCCCCACACACACCGCGTGAAACAACCACAGGCACCCTTGGGTCCTCACCAGAGGTCAAGGCTTCCGTCTTTTCTTCTTCTTGAGAATCCTTTCCAACCCAGACAAAGACCTGGAGGAGAGGCGTGAGATGAAAGACGTGAGCTGAAACGGCAGGAGGGATGCTGACCCCACCGGAGGAAGAGGGGGAGGGTCCAGGTGCGGACCGGGCACCCCCTCCGCTGACAGAGCCCACAGACTGTGACCAGAAGGATTTGGAACAGAGACTGCGAACTGGTGACCTACAACCTGCTTCACTGGCCCACCCACCCCTAGGGGGTGGTCTGCAATGTCTTTTTAGACAAACTGAGTTACTAGGTGATTACATTCAATCCAGACTTCCAGCTGCCCTTGAAAACGGGGAGGGTCTGGCAACCTTTACCCGCACGTGGATGAAGGTGAGGAGCGGCTGCCCCTCTCAATGGGAAGGACCAGTTTGCCTCAGACTCCACCATGCCTTCATGCCTCCCCATCCCAGCCTGCTTTGCTCACTAATGCTGCCAACCAGGTGCCGTCGGCCACTGAGATTAAGACCCCTCTCTAGAAGTTCAGGAATGATCCCTTTCCGGGCATTTACTTGTTCAACAAATGAGCAGCCTAATACGTGCTCACTGCTTTACTCATCCAACAAATATGCATTGAGAGTCTGCTATGTGCCAGTCTCTGTGTGTCTGAGCCAACGCGGGTCTAAGGCTTGAAATAAAAACAACTCGCCACCACTACCACCACCTTGAGTCTTATGACAAGCCTGTTACACCAAAAAATCTATTCAGCTGATTTCCATGTATCATCTATTTGGATGTGTTTCTAAAATATTTTAAAAAGCATCTGTCATTGATAAGATAGTATTAGAGAATAAAATGCCAGACTTTCTCGCCCTTATTTATAAATGTGTACATTTGCAAAATTACTTATTTGCTACATCACCCCCTCAACACCAGGTATTGTGACTACCGCTCATCACAGGACTGCCAGCAACCCAGCATTTTGCCTGGCAGACAGTGGTGCTTCATAAATGTTGGCTAACTGAATGAATAAACGGATGAACAAAGATTAAGTAGCCAATGGAACAAAGTTGACAGCAGCTGAATGGCAAGACTGTCAACATTTTGGTACTAATTTTCCCACCGGGCAGCCCAAGCAGCAGCCCCATAGGTCGAGGGGAGTCTTTCGCCTGCACGGCTGCTCTCTCTCACCCTGACAACTCAGAGAGAAGCCAGCTTGATAGGAAGGGTTATTGCCTGCCACCCTCCCATGAGAATGCAAGCCCCGTGGGGACAGGGAAATGTCTACTTCTGTGTGACATCGGACAGTTTATGCCTGCATGTGACATGCTGCAAAGTTCAACTTTCTTTACCAACACATTTTTTTTAAGATTTTTTTTTTTGATGGGAGCCATTTTTAAAGTCTTTATTGAATTTGTTATAGTATTGCTTCTGTTTTATGTTTTGGTTTTGGGGCCACAAGGCATCTGGGATCTTAGCTCCCCCGACCAGGGACTGAACCTGCATCCCCTGCACTGGAAGGCAAAGTCTTAACCATTGGACCACCAGGGAAGTCCCTACCAACAGATTTAAAGTAAGAGTGCACACTCCCCTAAAGCCTGGGAAAGAATGCTGGTCCTCGGATTTGCATTTATATGGTGCTTTGCAGTTGGCAAAGCACCTCTCATCTGGCTGGATTATGCAAGGTAGGAACTACCATGCCCATTCTGCAGATGAGGAAATGGAGGCTCAGAAAGGGAAAATGACTTGCGCAGCACCATCCTTCACCCACCTGGTCCCAGGTGTCCAGAAGCATGACATCATCGGTGGCCAGGTCTTCCTGCATGAGCTCGCCAGGGACCTCTTCGATCTGGGAAGGAAGGGAAGAGGTTAAGGACAGCACACCAGCAAGCCGCCTCCCCCCCGCCCTCCCACCATGCATAGGCCTGCTCTATCTGCCCCTTGAGGGAGCTGCCGAGCTGGCTCCAGCCTCCAGGGGTCTGTGCCGGGCGACAGAAGGGTCTCTCCCTGCCCCTGCTATGGATGCAACGGCCCCCTCCCTGGAACACACCTCCCAAGGGGCAAGCAGAGGGAACGCCCTCCGCCCTCTGCTGGGACTCACCACAAAACGTCCGATCTTGTTGGAGCAGGCGAAGAGGCGAGGAGGGTGGGCATCCATCTTCTTGTCCTTCAGCCGTGGGGACGTGCGGTAGGCGGCCTTCCCACCCAGGGCCTCCCAGAAGCTGTCTGTGAGGGGAGGTCACGCCAGTTGCCAACTGACACCACCCTCCCTGCTCCAGCACTTCGCCTCAGACCCCGGGAAAAACCCTGCCATAGCACAACCAACTGCTCTCAATCCCCACCCTGCACCTTACAATCCCAGGGCACCAACGAAGGAAGGGGCCTGAGGGATTTGACGGTGATGAAACGGAGGCCCAGAGAGGGGAGACTTGGCAGTAGACACACAGCCAGGACTACTTCTGGTTTGAGATTGACGACAGCACTGTGGGTTGGGGATAATTATCCCCACTCAACAAATGAGGCAGCTGAGGCTCAGAGAGGTTAAGCAACTCGCCCAACATCACACAGCTAGTATGCGGTAAAGCCACCTTATTTGACTCCATGTATTTTTTCCCACTACACCTGCTCTGTCCACATGTACTATTTAAATTTAAATGCATTTTCCCACCAGTCACATTTAAATATTCATTAGCCTAAACACAAGACTAGTGGCCACCAAACTGGACCTGGCAGATATAGAACATGTCCATCCTCTCAGAAGGTTCCAGTGGACCTGCTGCTCTAGACAGAACTACTCTTCCCCGTTTCTGCTAAGCATCAACAGGAGGGAGTGGGCTTAAAAGTGAGAATGGAAAGACCTAGGGTTGGCATAACTCAGGTGTTCCTGACCCAAGCTCTGGAAACAAAGCAGGCTTGTGGCACTTCTGCCCACAGAGATTCTCGAGATTAGGACAGACCTCGGCCCCTGAGAGGCTGTTACTGCTGCCTGCAGTCTTTCAAGGCTTCCTAGCAAGTCACCCCTCCTCCAACAGCCTTCCACCCCGCCCCAGCCCACCCTGAGCTCTCCTTTCTCTAACTCCTAGACACCTCCCTCTCCCTGACAAGTCCTCATTTTCATCCAACTCGCTTTTTTTTTTGGCCACGCTGTGGCACGTGGTGTCTTAATTCCCCAACCAGGAATCGAACCCGGCCCCCTACAGTGGAAGCACGGGAGTCCTAACACTGGACCACCAGGGAATGCCCCAACTCACTTTTAGTAACACACATTAGGGCACAGGCGCCGAGGAGGGGAAGGATCTAGAAACCCCCAAGCAGAGAGGAGGAAGGGAAACCTAAAGGCTGCATCCCCAGAGAGCAGCAGACCCCTCTGTCCCTCGTCCCACCTGGCTCGCTGCCTTCTGCCACCTGCACAGGTTGGGCCCGAAGCACCTGGAGCAGCTCCCGGGCCCCGGTCTTCTCCGCCTCACTGGCTCCTGTACCCACCCACAGGTAGGCAGCCGAGGGGGTTTTCAGGACAAAGGCATCGTTGGAGTTCAGCGCACCAGCCTTGGGGATCACCTGGGAGGGCAATGCTTGATTAATTAACCAGATAAGAAGCCCTCAGCCCCTTCCTCGTAGCCCAGGAGACGCTGCAGCAGGACCAGCTCTCAGGTGGGGACTTGGAGGCGCACACACCCCATCAGCACTTTGGACACGGACTTTGGACACTGAGGGGCTTAGTTGACTCCCATGAGGCATGAATGCACCATAGCTAGCCAAGGACATTGTAGAAATCTGGGCTGCGTTAACAGAAGCTGAGTGCCCAGAACAAAGAAGGTGACAGTCCCATTCTCTTTTAGGCTGCTCAGCAGGATTATGTGCAGCCAACTATAATCACCATGAAAGGGATTGTAGCCAACTATAATCAAGAACAACATCCAGGTTGTGAAGAATGGACTACCTGTGAGGTAGTGAGCTGCCTGTTATGGAAGGTATGCAAGGGGCACTGGACGTTCTTGAAACAAGGGAAAATCTGAGGCATCAATCCTTCTGCCAGGGCAGAACAGTACAAAAAGCTGCTTCTTAACCCCTAGCCAACCCCACCTGATCCTGTGCCCGGAGATCTGCCCATCAAGCCTGGGAGGTTTCAGAGAGGCCAATCCTGCCTGCGGTCTAGGGCCTGGGCATTACCTCAACGGCTCGGGTGGCTCCAGAGCTGCTGGCCCGGACCTGGAAGAGGCGGGTACTGGCGGGGGCCGTCTGTCCACCCTCGCGGGAGGTGCCACCCCTGTAGATGATCATGGGTTTCCCGCCGAACAGGCTCATGAGGTGAGCGGGCTCCTTGCCTTGGACCACACGGCTCTGGGAGGGAGACAGGAGAGCAAGTCAGGAAAGGGGGTGGGAGCATCAGCCCTGGGCGGCACCAGGCTCACCGCCACCCCCTACAGCTGGCACGGCCCAGGCTCGCCCCTCAAACAAGGCCGTCACGCTTGGGTCTGTGTGTGGGGTGGGGCGTGACCCTCCAGCACACGGGGGCTGGCAGGGGAACAGGAATTCCAGGAAGGCCGGAGACAGCACTATTGCCCAAGGTTCCCCGGGTACTGCCTCGGCCGCTCCCCTCCCACGAGGGCCTGCCTTGCTGAGCCTGAGTCTAGTCCAAGAACCAAGAGAGCCCACGTTTGCAAATATTCCCTTAAATGGAAGCACAGGGATTGTTCGTGGACATTCTTCCAGGATGGTGACGTCAGCCTTGGGCACGAAAGCTGGCAGAGTGGTGGGAATAGAGCCTTCCAGAGACCCCTTCTGCACAGCCAGTGCACCCCACAAGCAGACTGCAGTCAAGGGCTTGGTGGTGGGAGGGAGGGGGCGAGGAGGGCTAAGATATACCACATCTGCTCCTGCCCTGTGTGGCCGTTTCATCTCGGATCCCAGGTGGGCCCCTGGCTAGCTAAATCTAGGAGACAATCACACATGTGGGTTGAAGGTATTGTGGTCACTTCCCAGCATAAGCCACCACTCCTGGGTCAGAGCTCAGATCCCAGTTCCACCCTGATGGTGAGAATTCAGGCACAGGCCCCAACCTCTCAGGTTCTTCCTCTGTGAAATGCGGCCAAGAAAGCTACCCCTAAGGCTGCGGTTGGGGTGAGTTAAGGCAGTAATCATCCCACTTGGCACCTGGGACTCGAGACCCAGAGGATCCCACTGTCATGGTCAAAATTCAGGGCACCAACCCCAGATCTGAATCCAGAGCCCTGACCACTCCAAGGGTAGGATAAAGGAGAACTGTCTCCTTCCCCCATGTCCTCCCCACTTGCCGCCCTCCAGGGCTCCACACTGCAGCCAGAGCAAACTTTTAAACCTATGAATCCCTTCACATTACATTTATCATTTTAGCAACGTCCCCTTGTTCTTAAGGTCAAGGTCAACATCCTCACTGTGGCTTCTGGGTGGTCTGGTCCCTCTGATCATCACCCCAGATTCCTATCATGGCACTCTCCCCCTCACTTTAATACCCAATGCCCCCTCCCACCTTAGGACCGTAGTATGTACTCTTCTATCCGGAGTGTGCCCCGCCAACTCCTACTCATCTGTTAGGTCCCAGCTGAAAAATCCCTCCCTGGGTGGGGGCCTTGTCTTATCCAATTAGCTCCTACTTGGGATCTATATGTCCTTATACTTAATACACCTGGATAAGGGGTCTATTATGGACCAAGCATGGCTCTAAATGCTTTACAGATGTTAACTCTTCATCCTCACAGCAATCCTGTGAGACAGGTATTGTTATTAACCCCAGTTTGAGAACGTAGAGGCATAGAGAGGCTAAGTGACCTGCCCAGATGTGAAGACTGGATTCAAACCCAAGCAGGCTAGCTCCATGTCCATCCTGTGAACTATACCACCACACTGCCTCTCCTGCTCCTCTCGGTGTCTTATCATTTTCACTCACTACACGTCGCCATGTGTGACTGTACATCCTTTGCCTGTGCGTCTGTTGAACATCTTTCTCCCCTCTAGACTGTAAACCACATCACAGCAGTTCAGGGCAGGGCAGGGGTGGAATCTGTGTGTTCGTGGCTGCAGACACAGTGTCAGAGCCCTGCATAAATGTTTGTTGAAAGGATGGATGGATGGATGGATGGATGGATGGATGGATGGATGGGATGATGGACAGTCAGATAGATGAGTGAACATATCGACAGGGCCCAGGGTGTGGCCCCGAGGGGCAGTGGGCTGGGCTCACCTGCACAGGGGTACCTCCTAGTTCCTCATCCAGCTGGGCAGTCAGGATGGCAGACGCAGCAACCTCATCCTGGGTAGACTGGGCGCCCTGCCTGGAAGGGAAGTGATACTCAGTACCAAGATTTGCACAGAGCCCCAAGTCTCTCCTTCACCCTGGGCCTGAGAAACCCACAAATCTCCAGATTACAGGTAATGAAACTGAGACACAGAGATGGAAAGGGATTCTCTCAAAAGCAACCAGTGCCAGGAACCAAACCTAGATGCCACATCCCCCAGCTCAGCACCTCACCTTCTTATAGAGATCTGACCACAACCAACAGACTTCCTCATCCTAAATCTGCCCCATGGGGAGATTTATGGTGGGTGGCTTTCTGCCCCACCTCTTCCTATACTGTCTTAATTTCCCACCAACAGATGTTATCTGTATAAGCAAACAATCTGACAAATCAATGTGCTGATGCAGCTAATTAAAAAAAAAAAAGCCTTCTTGTGAATTTTGTACCATGTGTGTATTCCCTAGTCCAAAAAAATTTCTTTCAAGCTGCTTTTTAAAGTCGGAGGTTGCCAAATTGAGAGGCATTCTACAGAATAAGACTAGTTCTCTTCCAAAATATCAAGGTTGTGAAAGAAGAGTAAAGACTGGGAAGTATCACAGATTAAAAACATGATGATTAAATGCCACTAAGGAGACGCGATGACTAAATGCCATGTGAGACAGACCAGAAAAATGATATTAGTGGGAGAACAAACTCAAGTAAGGTCTATAGATTAGTAAATAGTATTGTAACAATGTTAATTTCCCGGTTTTGAAACTTGAACTATGGTTAAGTAAGACGTGACCATAAAGGGAGCTGTGTAATGGGTATATGGGAACTGTCTGTACTATTTTTGCAACTTTTCAGCAAGTCATTTCAAAATAAAAAGTTTAAAAAAAGAAGAAACCCAACAGTCAATCTTCAAAAAGTCTGAGATTGCACATAAGAGAAATGAAATGAAAAATGAAAAATACTGAGATACCATTTTATAAACTATAACGTTGACAAACAGCAAAAGTTTGATAACATAGTCCACCAGTGAGGCCATGGGGAAACAGACACTCTCATTAGTTGCTGGTGAGAACGTAAATGCTACCAACTCCATCTAGGGAAATTGGATGCTATCTATCAAAATGACAAGTGCATTTACTGTTTGACCCAGCAATCTCACTTCTGGGAACTTACTCTAAAGATATTTCTCTACACATGCAAAATGATATTTGTTTAAGGTTACTAATCACAGCAATGCTTGTAATAGCAAAAGTCTGGAATCAATCCAAGTACGCATCAGCAGGGAATTTGTTAAATAAACTAAAGGATTTCCATGCAGTGGAATATTATGCAGCTGTAAAAAAAAAAAGTGAGGAAGCCCTTTATGTACTGACATCAACTAGGCTCTAGGAAGTATTAAGTGAAAAAGGCAAAGTGCAGGACAGTTACAGAGTATGTTATCTTTTCTGTAAGGAAGGAAAAGAACTAGGAATATAGGATTAGATTTTGCAACTTATATTTGCATCAAAAATTACTGAAAGAATACACAAGAAACTAATGAAAGTGGGTATCCATGGAGGGGTGGGGGCTGTAGAGCAAGATGGAGAAGGACAGAATGGGGACAAGCTTTCTCAACAGATGCATTTTAATTTGGTTTTGATCCTTGACTCATGCATGTACTATCTATTTTTAAAGAATTAAAAATAATTTTTAATTAGGAAACGTGGGAGGATAAACAGTACTTAGAGTGGGATTGTAGGAGAGATTTTTTTGTTTCTTTCTCCCGTCCCCATGTCTCCTACAATGGACATGTAATGATTTTATGAGCATAGTTTTAAAATTTGTTTCAAGAAAAAAAGACAAGCAATGTTGCCTTGTGGACGAGAGCCTTTCCCAGTGGAGAGTGGCTGTCCTGGCTCCGATCCACACACCCGCAGGCTTCCCTCAGCCCTGTTCACTGTCCCCCTTGCTGCCACGCTCAGGGCCCAGCCTGTGCCCCCACGCTCCACCCACAGCCCAGGGCCCCAGACCCTCACCAGTTGTAGATGATCTGTCCCTGACGGCCGCCATGACGGTAGTTGTAGAGAATGATGTAGCTGTCACCACCATAGAACTGTCCATACGTGGCGGGGTCCACGGGCACTTTGTTGGAGCCTTCAATTCTCCAGATCTACCAGAGCAAAGCTGGGCTCAGGCACAGTGCTGCACCCCCAGCCCCCAACTCAGACCACCGGAGAAACCACAGCGTGGTGGGTAGCGGTTACACAACACGGTTGCACTCGGACACAGACTAAAGTTAAATAATTTGCCCAAATCACAGAGCCACTAGGATTCAAATCCAGCTTTCCTGCTCCAGAGCTTATACTGCACCCCTGTCCCACCCTGTACTTCCTCCTTGTAGAGACCAGATCAGGGCCTGGTAGCTGCATGGTGGTCTCTGCAAAATCCCTTCGGTGTGTGTTACACAGTGTAACAAAGGCTAAGGGTACAAATCAACAAACGACCTGAATCCAAGTCAGGCACCCCCCACCCAGAGGTTGTGCGGCCTTGGACAACTTGCCTAATGTCTATCAGCCTCAGTTTCCTCATCTGAAAAATGGGAATTATAAGGGATGTTATAAGGATCAAATGAGTGTATTCACGAAAGTCCAGCAGAGTGCCTGGCACAGGGTAATGGCTCTGCACGTGGCGGCTACTCTTAATTTTTAGAATTTATTATTATTTTATGACTAACGTTGCCATCACCTGTATCATTATTAAGTTGTCTGGATCTTAGGGATCACCTGCAGAGACAAGGCCATCACTAAGTGACCTCACAATGACTCCTGCTGGCAGATCTCTTTGCAGAGCTCGGGTGACACTGTTTTCCAAGTGGTCATGAAGCACTTCAGCGCCACCTGGTGGTGCTGCAAGTCCCGGGAAACAATCTCTGGACTTGGAAAATTTTTTAAGGTGATGGCGTGGGATTAAGCTTCATTTTACAGGCGAGGAAAGTTCAAAGAGGTTAAGTAACTAGCCTGAGGTCACACAGCTGAGCTGCCAGGGCTCTTTTCCACACTGCCCTATCCTGATCATTTTCATTGCATCCTCTCCTCTCGCTGAAGTAATGAATGAATGATGAATGAAAAATAATAACAGCAATGACAAAAACAATAATAAATAAAAATTAACACTTTTGCTATTTGTATTATGTAGGATGGAATCACTGTTTGCCTGAAGCAGATTCTATGTCATAAACATCTCTGAATTCCACCCCGCCCCCCACTGCCACCTCTCCATCTTCACTGTGACCTTTCTGGTCTCAAGGTCATCATCTCCTCCCTAAACTATTATAACAATTTCCTCAGGAGGTCTCTACCCTCATTCTCCTGCCTCTAATTCATTTTCACAGTGAATTTTGGAAGCACAGAACTGAACCTGTCACATTTCTGCCTTTAAAAAAAGAAAAAGAAAAAAAAAAACCTCACTAGCACCTAATGGTTACAGGATCAAGTCCACACCCTTGGACACAGAATTCAAGGCTCTTCCTTAGGGATGCCATCAGCATCAGGCTCCCAAGACAGCTCCCTGCCTAGAACACCCACTCTTCCTCTCCAGCAGCAAACTCCTACTCATACTCTGAGGCCCAACCAAAGGGTCCCCATCTCTGTGAAGACTGCCCCAACCACTCACCTTCACTGCCCTTCAAGTGTTCCCATAATCCCTGTACACCTCCCATCTTCCACTGACCATACAGATCTGAAGAACCAGTCGTGGCTGTGGTCACCTCCCCTCCCAGAACAGGCGCTCTTCATGGGCAGAGTGGGGTCTCAGACACTTGGCACGGGGCCTGGGAGCCAGTAGGTGCTTAGGGTATCTTGGTTGTAAAAATCAAGCAAGACAAAAGAATTCCATCCACCAAAACTGTGGTCAAAACCTCTTAGAGAAACATCCTCAGAGAAGTGGGAGGCAGTGGGTGGGCCAGAGATGCCAGCGAGGGAGCAAGGAAGGGGCCTGGACGTGCCGCCCCTAGCCTCCCAGGTACCTGTTTCTGGCCTGTGCCATTGTCATCCATGCCGTGCTGGGCGGCCATGGCAGCAGAGGTGTGCAGGGTGGCAGCGTCGAAGGGCACACGCTCCACATTGGCGATGTGGCTGGAGAGATAGGCCAGACCCGGGCCATCTGTCTGGTCTGGGTCCCGCCAGTTCTTGAAGAACTGTTTGAACAGTGGGGTCTCGCCACCCTCAGGAAGGACGGAGACCTGGCAGGGGAGAGGGGAGAGCAGGATGTGCTGGGCTGGGGTCCCCCTGAGGACAGGGGCTGCCCAGCAGGGGTCCTCAAGGGGGCCTCAGACACCCAGTCCACACTGAGGGTGGGACACCCAGGCCAGCCCTTCCCCACCCAAACTGGGCCCATTCTCACTGTCCTACCTGGCTCCAAGACTCACCTGGGTCTGCTTGGGGTAGTCCATCTTGGAGATGAAGTCGGTGGCTGTTTTGAGGGCAGCCTTCCTCTCCTCTGTGTTGGCCTGCCTGCCTGTCAGCAGAGGAGAGTAAAGGGCCTGGGGTAAGTGCTGTGCCCCAGCGTCCAATGGTCCCGGGAAAGCAGAAGGCCAACCTCCCTCCTTTTTCTTCCTAGACTGTGGACAGCCAAGGCCAGAGACCCTACAGCTGATCATGCCGTGAGCTCTCAGGGTCCAGCCGGGGGTCCTGGGTGATGACAGTAAGACACTGACCACTGTGGCCCATTTACTGAGCTCAGAACTCTACAAAAATGACTGCATTTAATCCACACAACACCCTTTTGTGATAAAGATTATCTTGTCCTCATTTACATATAGGAACCTAGGGTCTTCAAGGGTTAAGTGACTTGACCAAGGCCACTCAGCCAGTGGGAAAGCTGCGACTTAGACCCTCAGGGCCCCTCCTCTTTCCTGGGCTCAGGAGCCGAGGTCCTGCAAGGCTTCAGGAGCTCCCACTTGAGGTCCTGTGCGAGCCCTTCCCCTCTCCCCAGTACCTTTCCAGACAAAGATTTTCCCATCTTTGCCGTGGTCCAGGATGAAGCAGTCCTCCGACTTCAAGGCCCCCTGGGCGAACGGGTTCTCATCAGCCACGAGGGAGACCGACATGGTGCCGGCACCATTGGAGACCTGGGGGGACAGGGAGAGGCAGCCCGGCCCGTGAGAGACCGCCACCACCTCAGCCTGCCCACGGGCGCCCCCAAGGCCACACATAGGGACCCACGTCCCACCCCCACTCCCAGATGACATTGCAGAGTGACATGAGGGCTTTCGTCCTCGGGCCCTGAGGCTCGTTCAGGACTTCTTTGTCCTCTTCTGCTCTGTCACAACCACGTCTATGACCTACACACAGGTGTAGTACGGAAACTACACACGGAAAGGGAAGGGTTTGGGATCAAACGCAGGAATGGGGGTGGCATAGGAGAAGAGCTGAAGTTGGTGAAAAGATACTCAACCTCATCAGTTAAAAAAAAGGAAATAAAAAAATAAAAGTAAAAAAGTCTAAACGCAGTGTGGGATTCTGGATTGGAACCTGGAATAAAAAATTGGGGAAAACTGAATGAAGTCTGTAGTTCAGTTAATAGGAGTGAACTGATGTTAGTTTCTCAGTTTTGACAAACCTGGTTATGTTAAGATGTCCGGGGGAAGCTGGGTGAAGGGTATATGGGAACCCTCTGTACTAGCTTTGCAATTTTTCTGTAAACCTAAAAATTACTCTAAAATAAAAAGTTCACTAAACATTTTTTTAAGTGTACGTACTCATCAAAATTCAAAAGACTGACAATACCCAGCGGTGACAAGGCTCTGGGTGAACAGGCACTTTCAAGCCCCTGGTGAGGGTAACTAGGGAGCCCTTCCAGAATGCAATTCAAATGCAGTTCATACCAGAACTGTAAATAATAAGTGCTCCACATTTACTGAAAACTTACTATGTGCCAGGTACTGTTCTAAGCAATTTATGTAATTCATAGAATTTAATCACTTCTACAATTATACAACTCCTTTCATCCTTACAACCACTCTTTGATAGTCCTATTACTATCCTCATTTTATTCACAAGGAAACCAAGGCACAGAGACGTTAAGTAACCTGCACAGGTAGAAAGTACCCGACCTGGGATTCGAACCCAGGTAGTCTGACTCCAGAACCAGTATTTTCAATCACTGACTCATTATTCAGCCTATGACCCAGCAATCCACGTCTGGGAACCTCGCCTAAATGCCATATTTAGCACAAGTGCACAAAGAGGGATTGTCTGTCATCAGAAAAGGAGGAAACATTCTAAGTCCGTCAATTAGTGATCTGCTGAGATTCCTACATTCCTAAAACAGAATACTACACAGCAGTTATAAAGGACCATGTGGATCTCTATTACAGAAAGATACTCCTGACCATGTCAAGTGGAAAAAAGAAGGCCACAGAAAAGCATGAATAGTTTGGATCTGTTCATATCAAATAGAGATGGAAAAATATGTAACTAGACAGAGAGCTGTATCTGGAGATTCTTTTACCAAAACGGTAGCCATGTAACCATGGTAACCCATGGAGAGGGGAGTAGGGAGGCTGATTTATTTTAATTGAGTATTGTTACTTTTGTAACTAAAACCTAGTTTTAAAACAGCACTAATTATCTTCAACTAGTGAAACCTCTTCGATGTTTTTTATGTTCCTGAGTATTGCTCAATACTGCTAGTTACCAGAAACATGTACTACTTTAATATCAGAATAAATATCAATAATGTGGTTTTTCTGTGGTGGTGATGAAAATCTGTACTTCATTTTATTCTTATTTTACCACAAACAAGCCTGGGTGTCACAGGCTCGGAGGCCAGAGGTCCTTGGCTCAAGTTCAGCTTCAATTCAGCTTTTAAAATCACAAGAAATTATAAATAAAGTCATTAATCAAACACACACACACAACTTCCCCGTATTTTCCTAAAACACTCCCATCAGTCTCCTCTGTGGACCCCCAGAAATCCTGCAAAGTTGACTCCATTGCCCTTCTCTCCACTTTACAGACTAGGAAACTGAGGCCCAGAAGAGGACGTGTGCTGCGCAAGACCCCACAGATGGATGTGACACAGATGTGTCTGCAGTCGCTTGCACGCTCTTATTCTTGGGGCAGGAAGGCAAAGGCAATAGATGGGCCTCTAGTGGAGGCACGCGGAAGCCGTGCTTCCCCCCCACCACACCCCCACATGTGCTTTGCTCAAGGCCCCACGGCAGTGGATCTCAGGAAGACCAAGTCTCCTGCCTCCCCGTCCTGACCCCACACGAAGGAGACACAGCAGCTGAGGCTCACCTTGTACAGCTTGGCCAGCTTGCGGTTGGCTGCATCCTCCTTGGCTGTGTCCTCGGTACCCGCAGGCAGAGCCGGCTTGGGGCCCAGCACCTGCAGGAGATGGAGAGATGGAAGAAAGGGTAACCGTGAGCTCCTGGCAGCCTCCTCCCCCAGGGAGGGGACTGAGTTCCTGAGGGAGCTCCCTCCCCAGGCAGGCGAGGACCACATGGGCATCCACCACCCACGGTGACCTACCACTAAGGGTAAGATCCCCTCCAGAGGCATCCTGTATCTCTTGACGTGCCTCCTGTGTGTGCAGCTCAACCAGGGCTGCCTGTTGAGTCCTTCCCTCCCTGTCCCTTGTCTCCAGGAGCCCCGTGCTCCTCTGCTTCCAGGACAGTCCTTCAGATATTTATTCTACCATTTCCTCTGAGCCTTCTAAGAATGATAAATTGAGCTATGAACACCTTCCACCGCTTGCCTGTAACAGACCTCAATTCCTCTTCACAGCCAGGCTAAGTGGCACAGATTATCACTCTCATTTCACAGGAGAGGAAATGGAAGTCCAGAGAGAAGTACCTTGTCCACACAGCTATCAAGTGGCTAAGTCGGAATTTGAACCCGTATCTCTGTGACTTTAGAGCCTATTTTCACACCTCCATTCTGAGTTACCTCCAGTCTCAACGGCCCCAACTTCCACCCCTCTCATCCATGTTTGGTGTCCAGGCTCCTACCCATAATAATCACTTTCTGCTCTTCCTAAAAACCAGAACTCAATAGCCCCCAACATGCAGGAGCCAAGTGGCACGGAGCAGAGCCCACAGTCTCCTCCTTTTCCTGGTGACCTTGCCTCTATTGATATATCCTCAAAGCACAATGGCTGGCAATGCCATCATGCAATTGACGAAATGGGCTGTACACTACTAGGAATGGTCAGAAGAGGAAAGAGAGGATTGGGCCTCCATTGTCTCTTTCTGACCTGGCTCCAGTGCCAGGCTTGTCCTCAGAGATGCCAAGACCCCCCGCCTCAACTCCTTTGGAAGACCTGACCCTCCCAGCGGGAGGGTGTGGCTCACAACCCTAGGATGTACCGGGTCCTAGGATGCCAGCCCCATCTCTCAGGTGAGTCATCAGGGAACTGCTCTTCCAGCTTGGTGGAAAAACAAATTCACCTCAAAATTGCCTTTCGGATGGAGGAAAGAAATGAGCCTCCTGTTCCTATGCTCGGCCCCACCCTGCACTCCTGGGATGTGGCTGTATGTACCTGGAGCATCCCCTCAAGCTCGGAGCCCTCCTCTGACACGTGCACGCGGGCCCGGCCACTCCGCTCGTTGTCCCGGATGCCCTTCGACACCTGTGTGGCCTTCAGCTTCTCAAAGCGGTTGCTGTTGGAGCCGCACCACTGGTAGATGTCCTGTAAGACAGGAACCCCACATAAAGCAGTGTCCCCGCCTTCGTATAAGCCCTGCCCAGTGACATGACAAGAAGGGAACTGTGGCGGGGGCAGTGTGAGCTCACCTTGTTCTCTGCTTGCCCAGGTGACGGCCGGCGGAGCACACACATGCCCACATCCAAGCACAACAGGTGTGATCTATGTGTACCAGGGTACGTGGGGGCATGGTTTGGGATATGTGTTTTTCCCTATGACATCTATAGAGCTGCACACTCAGGATTCACACACACTTCTGTGTACCTGTTACACTTTTTTTTTTATAAATTTATTTAATTTATTTATTGGCTGCATTGGGTCTTTGTTGCTGCACATGGGCTTTCTCTAGTTGCTGCAAGTGGGGGCTACTCTTCATTGTGGTGCGCAGGCTTCTCATTGTAGTGGTTTCTCTTGCTGTGGAGCACGGGCTCTAGGCGCGTGGGCTTCAATAGTTGTGGCACATGGGCTCAGTAGTTGCGGCTCATGGGCTCTAGAGCACAGGCTCAATAGTTGTGGCACACGGGCTTAGTTGCTCCATGGCATGTGGAATCTTCCCAGGGCAGGGCTCGAACCCGTGTCCTCTGCATTGGCAGGCGGATTCTTTACCACTGCACCACCTAGGAAGTCCACCTGTTACACTTTAATAACAAGCTTACACTCAGTGTGCGCCTCTGTTTGCATGGACGTTACACCATGTGTATAATATATGAGATTGGGGTAGAACATCCGGCCATGTCCTTCTGCCGGTATGAGTATATGTGGATTTGGGAAGAATGTGTACAAAGCATCACACGTCTGTAAGGTGGGCCTGGGTAAGTGCACCCCACACACACTGCCACATGCAAGTGTGCATGTGCAACTACACATATGACACGCACATACATGGGTCCTTGAACAACACGCCCAGCTCTCCATGTGTAGGCATTCATCGTGGTGCTACGTTCATGTCTGCTGGGCAAGAGCTTACAGTTGTTTTTAATTGAGGTATAGTTGACTTACAATAGTATATAAGCTTCAGGTGTACAACACAGTGATTCACAGATTTTCAAGACGATCCTCCATTTGTAGTTATAAAATACTGGCTATATTCCAAGAGCCTATATTTTTGCACACGCTGGCCATATATTTGCAAGTGAGTGACTATGTGTAAAAAGGTACACAAGATGTGCAAATGAACATGTCAGGGAGTCTGTATATCTGTGCACGAGGTCTGTGTCTACACACCAGGCACGTCTGTACCCAGATCTCTGTAGGTACGTGTGACTCCCACATGAAGCATGTGTGCATGGGGACTGCTGTCTCTGTGGCTTGCCTTGCTGTGTCTTTACACTTGTTCACGTGGATGTATCCACCTCCCCAGAGTCAGGCCTGCAGCACCTCAGTGGGCCCTGGGAAAGGGGAGGGCAGGACTCACGTTGCCCAGGTCCAGGATGAAGCAGTCGCCATTGTTGAAGCTCTCCCAGGACACAGGCACCTCAGTGGCGCGGACCACACGCCGCCCTTTGACCTGGAAGAGTCTCTGCACCACCACCTCATTGGGTACCACGTGCTTGAATCCTGATGCCACGCCTCCTTTCTGTGGGGTCAAAGGGAGAGTGTTAGTCCAGGGGAGAGGGTCTGGGGAAGGGACAGGGATGAGTTGAAGGAAATTCTGGCTCATGCACCGGTGGCCTTCCAGCAGATTCCCTACCCGCTGCACCGTGCTGCGATCCCCTTGAATCTCATATTCCACTAACAAAGACCCCGGGGCCCACTTTCCTGGATCAAAAAGCTACAAATCTTCCTTTCTCAAATCCTGCATTTCCCAAGGGATGTTCTAAGGAACTCTAATCCCCCAAGATATTCTGCAAAGAAAGGATTCCATGATCAAATAAGCACAAGGAATGTTCTTTACTTGCTCCCTGACTGTTACACAATGCACATCCGCATAATAAAGGCTCTGGGAAGTCCTATGGTAAATAAACCTGCTTGCCTTTTGCTTTAGAGAGCATTTCCCTGCCTTACTGAATCAAGAACTGCTTTTCTCCTCCATATCCTGCCTGCAGCTCGAGTATTCTGCAAAACCCACTTTGAGAAGCGCTCACCCATCCTTCAAGGCTCTCTCGGTCTCCACCCGAGACCATCCCCCTCCCTCCTCCAATGCCGCTGCATTAAGTCCCACCCAGCTGTGCCTTCAGAGGCAGCTGCGGGTAAACAACAGAGCACCGACCTCAGGTTCAAGTCCCTCCCCTGCTGCTACAGTGCTGGGTGACTTTGGGTAAGTTTCTTTCCCTCTCTGAGCCTCAGGCCTCTCCCTTCTGAAATGGTGACATAAGCCCCTGCTGTGCCACCCTCTGCAGTCATCACCAAGCTCCAGGGAACTTCAGGAGGGCTTCCTGGCAGCCGTCAAAACTGCCCTCGGAAAGTCAAGTCTCATGAGCAGTCCCCAGCCCCAGGTGCTCACCGACCCCAAGCCCCAGGGACATCGAGTCAGAGCTGAGAAGGTCCTTACGAGGTTCCTGTCTTACCCATGTGTAAACTGAAGCCCAGAGAAGTGGAGTGACTTCCTCAAGGGCACGCAATATGCACGCAGCGAAGCTAAGGAGTAAAACTCTGCCTCCTGTTCCCACTCGTCTCTCTGCTCGTCACGGGCCACCAAGGCCAGACATGTGGCCACCCTCTCCAGCCCCCTTGCTGACACCTCATTTTGCAGAGCAAAGCCAAGTCTGACTTGCCGCACAGAGTCCACGAGGGCATGGGACAAAGGCAGCGAGTGTGACTGGGTTCCTATGACGTCTACACACAGCAAGCGATATAGAAGCGGTTGTGAAATGATAATACCCACTGTGCTGGGCATTTTGCGTGTGTCATCTACGAGGGAGGGGTCATTCATTATCCCCACCGCGCAGAAGAGGAAAGCAGGTCCCAGAAATGACGAGACTTGCCTACGATCTCAAAGCTAGTGAATGACGGAGCTAGGATTCAAACCCAGGTGTAACTAAATCTGCAAGGCCCACATTTTCCCCCAACATCAGGTTTTCTTACAGCAAAGGTCACTAGGGTCACTCAGGATGCGAGGCAGGAACAAACCACGGTTCAGAGCAAGGTCCCTCAAGTAAAAATGTGTTTTCCCTGTTGCAAGTGGAGCGCCCTCTGGTGTCCTTTCATAGTAGGAGCATAAGGCCTTCCCTTGGGCTCAGCACGGGGGGCCAAGTTATTCACAGAGCCTCTCTTTCCACCCGGCTTCAGGGGCCCTCCTGCTGGGGAGCAGGTAAGGAAGGGCAGCTGGGGAAGAAGATGCAATGCCCCATGCTCATCTGGTAATGACCACAGAGGCTGCCACTTAGCCCATGCCAGAAGCTGAGGCACCTGCCAGAGGCTGAGGATCACATGCAATGTGGCCCCCACAAGCCCCTGAGGCAGTGACTCGCACTACCCCACTTCACAGGCAAGGAAACTGAGGTGCAAAGAGATTCAGCCTTGTGCCCAGGGTTCCAGTTAATTAGTGAAAGTTTTACCCCCAAGTTCACCCTTCTTGGGACCAGCCTTGCCCAAGTCTGACAGCCCAGGAACTCCTGAGTGTCTGTGGGCACCACTGACCGTGGAACCCCACTCAGCTGGAGGTAAAGAGACAGTGGATCTGAAAAGCTTTTCCAAAAGGTGCTGAACTGACACACTGACCATTTCCATGGATTCCTCAGAAAGGAAGAAACAGGGAAATGAGGGAAAAGAAAGACCCTTAACTTTTCAAAATATGCCTCTAAAATATTTTACTTGTTCAAGCATGCCTTTTATTTTTTATTTAAAAATAGAAACTTTCTTTTAAAAAAGAAAAAGGGTTGTTCAATGTCACACATCTTGGTTCCAATAAATTCGCTGTATTTGAATTTATAAATTAAAAAGAATAGTTGATTTCTAATGAGTGTAGACAGGCATTTCCTGATTAATTCCTCTCATCCTACCAATCTAGGAAATTAGACTTGGAAAGATTACTTAACAAAAAAACAAAAGTAAGCTCTTAGGAGACATTAGTGGCTCCTCAAGTACAAGGGGCAGGAGTTTTTGGCTTTACTATTTTTCACTATTTTTACTTTAATCTTTAAGATTGATTGCTGCCTTCTATGGTCTAGCCATTAGGCGGGCAAAGATTGGCATGAAATTATTTGCACAAAATTTAATAGGATATTGTTTTAAAAGCCACTTTTCAAATTAAAGTGATGATATATATGTGTGTGTATATATATCACATATATGGACAAATTCTATATCTATATATAAACATACACATCTATATATTCATATAGAGAGAGAAAAAAATTACATACCATTTGGCATGTATCTCCAAGAGCAGAATCATGGGGGACTTTTACTTTCTAAAAGCTGTATTTCTATGTTTGACATTTTACAGTAAGCTTGTATTACACTTGTAGTCTGAAGAAGGATAAAAGCTATAAAGATCTACATTTTAAAATATGTTAAGCTGAGGCACAGACTTCCAGGTTTAAGCTGAATAAGTTCTGGGGATGTGATATACAGCATGGTGACTATAGTTAGAATACTGTATTGTATACTTGTAAGTCGCTAAAAGAAGAGATGTTAAATATTCTTACTGCAAAAAAAAAAGTTCACTATGGGAGCTAATAAATGGATTATTGATTAGCCTTATTGTGATCATTTCACAATATATACATGTATGAAATAATCACATTGTAGACCTTAAATTGTTACGTTACATGCCAAATATATCTCAATAAAGCTGAGAACGAGTGGGGGAAAAGGAAAAAAATAAAATATGTTCAGCTGTTTATAAAACAAAGAAAAACCTGTTGATTGGGGGCTGAGGCACAAACTTCCAGTTTTAAGATGAATAAGTTCACTCTCTAAACTCATGGTTCCTTATCTAAGAAACAGGAGGGAGGACAGGAAGGGTTCAAGTGATTCTGTGGGTTTCCCACTGCGTTCCTTGGGACCAGGAACGTCTAGAACTCAGTCCACTCCAGACTCTACTTGAGTGAAGGTTTTCAAATAACACAGCCACATGGGGTCTTTAGGGTTCTGTCTGGGAGTCAGGAGGAGGAGGGAGAAGGAGAAAAAGGGGAGGAGGAAGAGGGATCAAATGCAGTGACTTTTAAGGATTTGGGGGTCTCAGAACAGGATGGGCCCTGTGGGAGTCCTTTCCAGCGGCTCTCATCCCCTCCCTGCCCCTTCTCACTCACCCAGGACAGAACTGCCTCCGAGGAGCAGGCTTTCACAGAAACAAGTCTTGCGTAACAAGCTCTGCTCCTTAGAGATCTATAATTGATGAGGGCGCCAGGCCGAGAGCCCCGGGCTGGGCCTGCCAAGTGCGGGGCAGCTGGAGGACGGGGCAGCTGGAGGACTTGCAGAAAGTGGAAAACAGGACTGGCCTTGGACCTCACATTTCCACCGGAAGCCAGGACCTTTCAGGACTGAAGTCCCAAATCCAGGCGGAGTTGGGAACCCATCCCCTGGAGCATTCCTCAGAATACGGTCCAATAACATTTTGGAAAAATCACTGGAGGGTGGAGGAGGCTTGCTAAACATGCACCTTCCTAGGCTCCATCTGAGCTAAGATCGAGACCAGGGAGTCTACAGATGTCCGCTCTGAACTTGCTCTGAGCTAGGCCCTTCACACCTGGGTTTAAGTCCCAGCTCTGTCACTTACCAGCTCTGTAAGCTGCTTAACTTGTCCACAAGTTACATTGCTGCTGTCCATACAGAAACAACAAAAATCAGGCACTGTTGTTCAAGGGGCTTGACAAATATTTGCTGAATGAATGACAAATGGGGAATGTGTGAGAGCGTCCACTCGGAGGCACACAGCAGTGAGAGGGGTGGCCTTGGGACCTGAACCAATCTCTCTGACACCTGACCAAGTGTTCTTCCCAGTTTCTGCTCCAGGAGCTGCAAAAAGCCTTGCTCCTTCTCCAAGTCCAGGGACTGGGTCCCAAGCTTCTCACCTATCCCTCTGCTGGCACCAAGGCCCGAGACGAGGCTGTAGAAAGAAGGTAGAGCTGGACAGGAGGTGCTGTGGGTACGGGCGAACTGGCCAACAGGGGGCGCTGGTAGGTTCCAGGGAATCCAACCCAGCTCCACCTAGCCCAGGGCTGAGGCCCTGTTCCCACGACACACCCTTCACTCTGCTATCTCAGTCTCATGAGAGCTTTTCCATCGTCTGATCCCTGATGTGTCAGCTGAGCAGACAGCATGTCCAGCCTGCTAACACAGATGACCCAGAGGCCCAGAGATGGACAATGACTTCTCTGAGGTCACACAGCACATCAGCAGCATAGATGGGGCTTAATACTTATTCTAGAACCCTGCTCATGAGACGCAGGTGGTGTAGTGGGAAAAGGCTGGAAGTCAGGAGATCTGGTTTCTGGTCCTGGCTCTGAGACTGAACTGATGTGTGACCCTGGACCAGTTGCTTAACCTCTCTATGCCTTAGCTGCCCCTCCCTCTCTTAAAATAAGAGATTTGAACTCGGACATTAAGGCCATCAAAGCTTGTGATCCCCTCCTTATCCTGACCAAAGAGAACCCCAGCTTTGCAAAACTACAGCTTTCCAGGAGCCCTTCCAAGGTCCCAAGCCCTGTGCAAGGCATTTCCCAGCTACACCTTCACCAAATCCTCTCCCCAGGCCTGAAGGGCAAGTACAACGGGCTCTCATATAACAGAAGAGGAAAGGGGGGCTCAGGGAGGCCAAGTGGTTTGCCAGAAGTCACATAGCATATAGGGCACAGCCTCTTGGGGCTTCCAGCTTGGTGCTACTCAGCCCTATCTGGCTGGGGCTGGGTCTCAGACTCTTCAGAGTTCAAGTTCAAGGGGGATTCTAACAACCAGAAAGAGAAATGTGACTGAATGTGTCTCAAGTACCTAACATGGGCCTCTCTGCTGGCAGGGCCTAAGAACTAAAGGGTACAGGCTCAAGCTCTGGGAAAGCAAGGTTCCCACCCATGGCCCACCCCTTACTGCTGGGGCTAGGAAGACCACCCTGTGAAGTGATAGAGAATTTTCTTCTCTCGACTTAATAAGAAACCAGGCTCAGAGAGGGAGTGTGATTTGTCCAAGGTCACACAGTTAGGAAGGGTCCGGGGCTAACCAGCTCCAAAAGCTCTGACCTGTCTGCCCACATCAGCACACAAGACTGAAAGATGGATGGACCTGAGTGAGCCCTGCCATTGATGCATCTGTCCCTGCTGCCCGGCACCCACCTTGTACTTGAGGCCAGACTTGAAGTAGCCAAGGAAGGTGGCCGACTCGAAGCCCTGGACCTCGCGGTGCTGCACAGCACGACCATTCAGGTAGTCATCCAGCTGCACGGTGAAGATGGCGGCCGCCCCGCTCTCATCCTGGCTGCATTCATTGCCTGGGGGACATCACAGCAGCATGAGCCTGGCTTCTGGAAAGTGGTCCCAGCCTCCCATGGAGGAGGAGTCTAGAGCCCCCAGCAGCGCCCTGGCCTGGCTGTAGAACCTGGGCAAGCCCCTGCCTCCTGTGAGCCTCAGTTAATCCATCTGTATAATGGGGGAGGTGGGGGGCTGACTCCAAGGTCTATAAGAGCCCTCCCAGCTCTGACACGTTCCCCGTGCATTCACTTTCAGGCCTCCTGAGCATGGAGTCAGCCCAGGGAGCATCAGGAAGCAAAGGCACAGTGAGGGGGCAGGACTCACAGAGTCACACAGCAGAGCCATGGCAGGACTCCAGGCTCCTGACTCTGAAGGGCAAACTGGAGTGTGGCTGGAGCTGTGGAGGGGGTCCAGGGTCCCCAAGTCATCCCCAGTCTGAGTGCCATAGTGGCTTGTTTAACCCTCACAACAGTCCTACGAGGTAGTCTAATGCAATCATCTGGTCCACTTTACAGAGACACTTGGCAAAGTGCAGAGCTAGGGCCTGAACTTGGGCAGGCTGGCTCTAGAGTCCTGGGAACATGTAACCAAGGGTCTGGCAAATACTTGATGCTCAATAGTCACTTAACTCCCGTGAGCGCTTCCTGGGGACCACGCCTCAAAGGTCTGTGCTTTACAGCAGAGGGGCTGGGGCGGGGGGCTGGGGCGGGGCTGGGGCGGGGCCAGCCTCACCCAGCCAGTAGTGGAGGTCATACTGCAGGTTCCCATTCCTCAGCTGCACTGTCTTCAGGATGACATAGGCATCGCCTGTGAAGAAGTCTCCGTAAAGGTTGGGGGGCACGGGAACCAGGTCGAACTTTTCCACACGCCAGATCTGCAGGCCGGGCTCCTTCCCCGCCTTGAGGAACTCAGGGTGTTCCACCACCATGCTGCTGGGCTGCAAGAGACGGGGTGGATGCTGAGCAAGGGCAGGGGCCTCGGTGGGGAGAGACCCTGGGGCACGAGGGAGGGTGGTTTCCAGCACCAAGAGCATCTCACTTGAACCGCTGACTCTCGCCACCCCGCTCTACGACTCCTGCCTCGACGAGTGAGCAAACAGGGCAGAGTTTAGGCTCCAGACCCTGTCCTTGGCCAGCATCTGTCTCTCCCCCTCAGCTCCCTGGTGATGGGGGGACAGAAGGCTCTCCCGCCCTTCTTCCTTCCTTTCTTAGCGCCAATTAGATGCAACAGCTGAGGCACAGAGAGGTGACGTCAGGGACCCCCAGTTAGGAAATGACAGAGCAGGAACTGGCCCAGGCTCCAAGAGCACGAGCTCTGGGGCCATGGGAAGACCCCTCACATGGCAACGGTAAATCTGGGGGTCGCCAGGGGCTCAGCCTGTTCCCTCCCAGCATCCTCAGTGGCCTCAGAACTAGAAGGGTCCTCAAAGAGCTCATTATCCAATTCCACCCTGCAGACAGGGAAATTGAGACCCCAAGAGTGGAGGGGACTGGCCCAAGGTCACACAGCCTGTCTGCTTTTGCTCTTTGGAAGTGGGAAGATTTCCCAGGCCCCACCCATGTCCCCATCACACCTCCAAGAAGGGCCTAGATGACTGAGCCCAAGTGGCCTCCTGCGCTGTCTGCCTCCTCCCTCCTGCCCCCAAAACCCCACCCCCCAAATTCCATTTCTTGGAAAAGGCGAGAGGATGCAGCCGGGGTCTGCAGGAGCCTGTTGGAAATGAGGCGGTCAAGGATGGGGGGGATGGTCGTCAGACATGCACGGGGGCTAGAGACGGAGCAGAGTGGGATGGTTAGCTTGGAGTCAGAAGGCGGAAATCAGCAGGCGCAGGTCACCTCGGGCCGGATCTGGTGGAAGAAGTCAAAAAACCAGATGGGAGAAGTCAGGCAGAGGGAGAAGTCACTCCTACAGAAAAACAGCAGGAGTGTGGAGAAACCAGACAGGGCAGAGGAGGTACCAGAGAGGGGAGAATAAATCATAGGTGTGAGGGTAAGCAGGTGGAGGTGAGATCATACAAGAAAGAAGGGGGGACATACTGAAGAAGGAGAGAGAAATCAGATGAGAAAGAGGAATGTGAAATGGAAGACGAAATCAGAAGAGGGAAGGAGAGAAATGAGGCAGAGGGAAGGAGACATCAGGCAAGGAAGAGGAGAAATCAGGAGGCAGAGGTGGGTACGAAGAACGCAGCTGGGAGGGAAGAAGAAATCCGGCCAAGGTGAGGTTAGCCTCTAGGGAGGGAAACAGCCAGGGTCCTGAGGCTCCCACCCCATCCACCGGAGCCCCGAAAGCAGCCAGAGATACTTACAAAGCAACAAAACAGTTTTTCCATTCTAGACCTGAATTATTCCCCTTTTCCTAGCGCTGTATCTGCAAGAACTTACAATAGAGAGTTACTCCGGGAGCCCCCCGGGGCCCCCCGGGCACTCACCCGCGCCTGGGGCACCCGCCCCTGGGGCGCCGGTGTTTGGGGCGCCCTCCGCGACGCGGCGGCAGCGCGGGCCGGCGGTGACAGCGCGCACAGCGCCAGGACCAGCGCGCCCAGCAGCGCGGAGCGGTGCGGAGCCATGGCAGCGACGGCGGCAGAAGACCCGGGCGGCAGCCGGGGCCTCCCGGGTCGCCGACCTTAAGTAGCCGCCCGCCCATCCCTCCCAAGCCCGGGACCGCCCCGTAGAGAGGGCGGGGGGTGGGGCGGGGGGCAGGGCTGGGCCCCCGCGGGCCCGGGAGGGGCGGGGATCTGCCCTGGATTTTGGCGACGTCGGGGTTCCCACCGGGACCGACCCAACTGGGCGTGGGCCGCCCCTTCACCCCTGCTCCGGGGTGGAGACCAAGCACAGGACCTGGCATACAACAGGCGCTACCTCAGTGCACACTAAATGGGCACATGCACGAATGGCAGGAAGCTCACTCAGCGTGGCCTCCTGTGTGATCCACGCAAGACCCCTCCCCTCTCCATGCCTAACATCTCCAGCAAAAAACACCGTGAACTAACATTTATTTAAGGTTTTCCACCTCACATGAAAACTAGCACATCCTAACATCCTTTACAGACTGGGTACTATCAACAGCCCCATTTTAAAGACCGGAAAACTGAGTGCAGAAAGGTCCAGCAATTTGCACACAACGCACAACTAAGAAATGAAAGCGCCAAGATTTGACCCCAGGTGGTCTGAGTGGACCGCCCACTTAGGCAACATGTGGCTGTCACCAGCTAAGGACACAGTCCAGGGGGCTGAGCTTCACTGGATCTTTGAGCAAGCCAGACAGAGAGGGGAGGGCAGATCTCTCAACAACTGGGATTGCAGGTTCTATTTTACTCAAGACTGCTCTTCTTTCCTTCCTTTTTAAAAAGTTTTTATTTTTTAAGTTTGTTTTATCAAAACTTAAAATCACATTATTTATACAAAGTTTTGCCTCTCAACCCCACTTACTTGTACCTCGGGGCAACCAACCACTTCTCTCTTCCTCCTTTAGCTGATTTCAGTGTTTGCCTTCAGGTCTTAAATACAAGCCCTTGTTGTTCAGGGTTTTTTTGTTTTGTTTTGTTTTTTGGTTTTTTTTTTGGGGGGGGGGGTTGTTGTGTTTTTCTTCTTGTTTTTTCAGTTTTAGGTCTTATCTGTTGCCTCTCCCTGGGGAAGACAAGGATTCGGGTCTCCTTCTCTACTCCCAGGCTCCCTTCCCATCTCTCACTCTCCCTTCCCATCTCTCACTCTCCCACTGGAGGCTTAACAGTCACTGGGTTAGAAGTGCTATTCAGACTCACCCAGGCCTGCTTTCCACCTTCCCAGCCCTTCTCTCCTCCCTCCCACCACTCTGCTGGATCCAACTTCTCTATTTCCAAGTTCCCTTTGCATCCCAGATCTCCTCCTTTCCCAATAACAGGGAATGCAATGACAGGGAAGAAAACAGGGGAGCTGGAGAACTGGGTTGGATTCCCACCTCCACTGTGTGCAAGTTACTTTCTTCTTCTCTGCCTCCTCATCTAGTAAATGGGTATAAAGTGGTTGCTGAGAATTAAAGCAGTCTCTGTGTGTGAAAATGGCCTGGTCTGACAATTAGTAAATGGGAGTTCCCGTCCATCTTCCCTACGAGCTCTAGTCAAATGCCCCAGCTCCTCCTGGAGCCCAGCTTGTATCTAATCAGGCTGAAATTTGCCTTCCATCACACACAACTTCCATTTAAGGGGGACTGTGGGTCAGATAAAGGGCTAAAGGAACACACACAGAGAGAAGACAAATCAGACTACAGGGATTATAAGAAGGCTTCCTGGACAAAGGGACTTGTGACCTGGACCTTGAAGGACAGGGAGGAGGTAGATTGAGAAGAAAAGGCATTCTGGGGAGGGACCAGCGTGGGCAAAGGGCAAATGCAGGCCACACTCAGTGACTAAGGAGGGGTCCTGTCTGAAACGCGGGAGCAAGAAGAGATGGGGCTGGAGAGGGCAGCGAGCATCACAGGGGCCTGTGTGCCACACTAAAGAGCCTGAATTTTATCCCAGTGTCTGTGGGGAACCTCAGAGAGGTGCCTGAGTTCTCGAAGCTGTATGTCTCGTCCTGGGCCTGCAGAGCCTGCAGCGGATCAGCTCTGGCCTAAATTCAGAGAGCCCTTCCCTCTCCCTAGGCATCTGGAGGCTTATAAACACCCCATGGTTCCCATATGCTCTTGATGGAAGCATAAACCAGTTTCCCCTCTCCTGAGAGCAATGTATGACTATACAAATTTGAAACACACAATGTGACAACAGTGCCATTTCCTTCAGTATTACTAACAGAGGAACACAAAAATATATGTGCAAGGATGTTCACTGAAGCACTGTTTGAAGAAAACTGGGAAGGGCCCAAATGTCCCTGTTACGTCAATTACGGAGCCGCCATACAATAGACCGCTCTGCAGCTGTGAGAAAAGAATGAGCCAGCGTGGACCGTGCCTGGCACATAGTAGGCACTCAATAAGCACAGAGAGATCTCCAAGTGCAAAAAGCAAACTGTACAATGACTATAATGTGACTCCTCTGCTCTGTCTTATAAGGGTGTCTGTTCTTGCATACATCTTTAAAAAAATCGAAGAGGGTAAACACCAAATGGTCAAGCCAGTTTGTTGGAAAGGGATGAAAAGGCTGGGGTCAAGCGCCCACTTCACTGCAATTGGCACGAGGGAACATTTTAGGGTGATGAAAACATCCTAACACTGGATTACGGTGATGATTACAGAACCAAAAAATGTACTAAAAATCACGGTGTTGTCTGCTTACAATGGGTGAATTGTTACGCTATCTAAACTATACCTCAATATACTTGTGGGAAAAAATGTTTTAATGTGCTATAGGGTTTGAAACTATTTACAAGTATTTATCCAATGAAGTTTTTCTTTTTTAATAAAAGACTAATCTAGAGGGACTTCCCTGGCAGTCCAGTGGTTAAGACTCTGCTTCCACTGCAGGGGGCACCGGTTCCATTCCTGGTCAGGGAACTAAGATCCTGCAAGCCAGATGGCATGGCCGAGAAAAAAGAAAGACTGATCTAGAAATAATACCTTAAAAATAGCCAAAGTGATACCTGCTCATTAGATAATTTGGAAAATCCAAATAAGCAGGAAGAAGAAATTTCCTTGCCATCCCTGCCCCCCTGAACGAACCTGAGTGGCCATCCAGCCCAGCTGAGCACTGAGCAGTCCCTTCTGCTCAGCTGGTGATTAACAGAGGAATGCTGTGGCTTGGCCTTGGTCCCTGGGGTCACTGACCACTAGCCCAGGGTCACTGACCCCTGGTTAATGATCACAAAGTCTCTGCAGCTTTCCTATCACATAGCTCTGGAGCCTGAGTCCTCAGCACTGGAGACCTGGTGAACAGGCCCTGGCTCCTGCCCTCGGGGAGCCCATGGCCTAGAAACTCTCACTACAGGGCAGTGATGTGTGGAACTGTGATGGGGACTTCATGGTCTTATGCTGCTCCCTGCCTGGAAGAGGATGTATAAGTTCAAGAGAGCAGGGGAGACTTAAGTGCAAAAGAAAAACCTCTAGGTAGAAAGGAAGAGTCCTCACCCAGTGCTAGGCTTGCTTCTGCTGCTGACTTCCTGGATGACTTTGGACAAACCACTGTCCCTATCTGGGCCTTGGGGTTTTCGTATGCAAAAGATGGGGTAGGCCCTGATGCTCTGACTCTGAGCCTCATTCCTAGGCCAGCATTCCCAGATACTGACTCTGCAACCATATCCAGAACCTACAGGTCTCTGAGCCTCAGGGTTTCCATCTGCAAAATAGGAGCACTGGTCCAGGTTGTCTCTGCAGGTCCTTCTGAATCAGAAAGTACAGAGCCCCTGACCTACATAAGGGGGCACGGCCATCACCGATGGGTCCAGACATCTCTGGGAGAAAAGAGGGAAGGGAGTGGTGGCGGCTCTGATACTGAGTCTCCACACAGCAACCAGGGGAAATAGGTATTAAAGTTACCATTTTATTGGACCTAATAAAACTTAAAAGTTTTTGCACAGCAAGGGAAACCATAAATATGATGAAAAGACAACTCTTGGAGTCGGAGAAAATATTTGCCAATGAAGCAACTGACAAAGGATTAATCTCCAAAACACATAAGCAGCTCAATATCAAAAACAAAAACAAAAACAAAAAACAACCCCAACCAAAAATGGGCGGAAGACCTAAACAGACATTTCTCCAAAGAAGACATACAGATGACCAACAAACACATGAAAAGATGCTCAACATCACTAATCATTAGAGAAATGCAAATCAGAACCACAATGAGGTATCACCTCACACCTGTCAGAATGGCCATCATCAAAAAATCTAGAAACAGTAAATGCTGGAGAGGGTGTGGAGAAAAGGAACTCTCCTGCACTGCTGGTGGAAATGTAAATTGGTACAGCCACTATAGAAAACAGTATGGAGGTTCCTTAAAAAACTAAAAATAGAACTACCACATGACCCAGCAATCCCACTCCTGGGCATATACCCAGAGAAAACCATAATCCAAAAAGAAACATGTACCACAATGTTCATTGCAGCACTATTTACAATAGCCAGGACATGGAAGCAACCTAAATGTCCATCGACAGATGAATGGATAAAGAAGATGTGGCACATATATACGATGGAATATCACTCAGTAATAAAAAGAAATGAAATTGAGTTATTTGTAGGGAGGTAGGTGGACCTAGAGTCTGTCATACAGAGTAAAATAAGTCAGAAAGATAAAAACAAATACCGTATGCTAACTCATATATATGGCACCTAAAAAAACGGTAATGAAGAACCCAGTGACAGGGCAAGAATAAAGACGCAGACGTAGAGAACAGATCGGAGGACATGGGGAGGTGGGGAAGGAGAAGCTGCAACAAAGTGAAAGAGTAGTGTTGACATTTATACACTACCAAATGTAAACTAGATAGCTAGTGGGAACCAACTGCCTAACACAGGGAGATCAGCTCAATGACTGCTGATGACCTAGAGGGGTGGGATGGGGAGGGTGGGAGTGGGGCTCTGGAGGGAGGCTCAAGAGGGATGGGATGTGGGGATACATGTATAAATATAGCTGATTCGCTTTGATATACAATGGAAACTGGCACAACAGTGTAAAGCTTTATACTCCAATAAAGATTGAAAAAAAGAAGTTCCCATTTTATAGACCAGGAAACAGAGATTCAGGGAGTGTCTGTCATTTGCTCCGGGTCATTCAGCTGGAAAGAGGCGCTGCTGAGGTTCATACACAAGTCTAGCTGGCTCCAGTGCCCAAGCTCTATCTGGGGATTCAGCAGGGCCTCCAGCATCATCCCACCTGAGCAGGAAGGGAACAACAGTACCTTTTACAGGTAAAGGGTTGCGGTTACTGACCCAGTCAGGCCCAAGCCAAGCCTAGCAGCCCAGACGCTCTGAGGCAGCCGTCCCTACCACACCTCCCAGGCTGAAGAGGTCGCCCCAGGAAAGCCCTCCAGCCCTGCCCCTGTGTGAGCACCCAGGACACAGGCATATCCTAGGAAGGTCCCCACTGCAGAGGATGGACTGTGACACCTACACTCTGTGCCACTCGTGGGCGCTCATGGGTCAGGTGCGGTCTCCTGTACTTGGAGGCAGCCTAGCTCTGCCACCACGCGTTATGTGAGCACGTCTTCATCCCTGCCCTTCTCTGGACCTCAGAGATCCCCTTGACCTCTGATCTTGGGTGTTCCTGGCTCCCGCCTAATGCTACACACTGTAGGCAGCTTTCAGCATCAGCCCACATCCCCCCGCTGTAGTTGGATCCAGGACCCCCATCACCAGCTCCAGCCCTGCTCCTCCGGGACCTTAGGCTAGCCTCCGTGTCTCCCTGGGTCTCCCAAGGCAGCTACCAGAGATGGGAGGAGGCAGCCTCACCCTCCACCCCCGGCCACGATATACAAAAGGCTGTGGCCAGTCCTGGAAGACACCACCCTGTTCTTTTCTCTTCATCCCAAACACTGTTGTTCTTGATTCCCAGGCAGCCAGCCACTCACGGGGAGCCCTCTCATGGAGCTTGTTTGCTTTCTGGCTCACTGCTCTGGGTCCTCCTGGGAACACCCGCCCCACTGGTTTTGCTAAATGGGACAGTAAACAGAGAAGCCAGTTACGAAACCCAGTGAAACTGGACAGGGCCTCTGTGAGGTCTGGGGAGCCCTGGGGACTTGAAAGAACACGTGTTTTAGAATCTGGGAGACTCAGCTCCTGTGATCAGGGCCTCAGTTTCCTTATCTATAAAGTGGGCAGAATGATACCCAGCTCACAGAGCAGTGAGGAGGCCCAAGGCCCGACACACAGTAGGAGCTCCCCAAAGTTAGTGCCCCCTTTTTTGAATTGGTTTCTTTGCACAGAGGCCTCTGTTCAGTATGTGCATGCCATGTGAGAGCAGCGTGGTGGTGCTGGAGAAAGGTTACAGATTTCACAGTGAGATTCTTGAGTTCAGGCCTGGGCTGTGTGACCCGGAGCAAGTTGCTTTCCCTCTCTGAGCACTGGGTCACTCATCTGTAAAAAGGGATAGTAATGCCCAGTTGCAGGATGGTGGGGAGCTCTGCAGCGAGACTATTGGAGTGCCCTGCACAGAGTAGGACTTATCTGCAGCAATGTTCACTAGTCCATCCTCTCTTTGTAGACTATGACACCAAGAAAAAGAGTGTAACTCCTCAGTCACATAGCGAGCACCTGGCGGAACAGACCTAGAAGCCAGGTCCCTGTTCCCAGGCCAGAGCTAAGGCCTGAGCCCATGACATGACAAGGCACCCTGTAAGGGCCAGCTGGACCTCTGCCTTGGCCCAGTCTACCCTGGGTGTGGACAGCTGTCGGGGAGATGGCCAGTGGGACTCCAAGAGGCCGACTATCCCAGGGACCGAAGCCATTGGCTCTTTCCCAGCTTCCAGAGGCAACCCCACCTAGTGTCGGGAGCCAGGGCAGGACATTCAGAGAGGGCCTGGCCCCGCCACTTCCTGACCCTGTGCCCAGCCAGATCTGGCCATGGTTGTGAGCCAGTGCCCTTCCTGCCAGGGTCCACTTTGAAGTCGGTCTCCCTTTCTCCGGGGGGGGCAGTGGCCCGGGGAGGCTTGGCGGGCCAGCAGCTGGGGGCTGCAAAGAGCTGCTAACAACTGTATCCTAGCCCCTCCGGCACCCCGCAGCCCACAGACAGGGAAGGCCAGGCACAAACGCAGATCAGCAGCAGGACGATGAGGCTTAACTGCAGGCACTGCGGTGCAGGACCAGCAGAAGATGAGGACACAGCCTCTGTCTGCTGACCGCCTGAGGCAGCAGGGTCTACAGGGCCCCCACCAGAGCCAGAAGCTGCAAGAGTCACAGGCGGCAGCTCCCTTCTCCACAGAGGAAGGGCTTTCCAACAGAGAAAAAAACACCGTGCGTGACTGTGGAAAGAGCTCCCGCCAGGAAAGCCTAGGTATAAATCCCTGACCTACCAGTTCTAGATGTGTGGCTTCTGCTCGCTGAGCTTCAATTTCCCCCATCTATAAAAGGAGGATTAGAAGAGCTTCTTCCCTGGGTTGCTGTGAGAATTTTATAAGGTAAAACGACGTTTGGGGCTTAGCACAGGGCTTGGCCTAGAGTGTGTGCTATAAAGGAAGCTGTGGTGGTTGTTTGCTGGGGGCTAGGAAGCGTCTCTCTTTCTGACATTCAAGTTCCTTATGTACAGAGTCAGGGTTAAAATGTCTTTCTCAAAGGTAAGTGGAGAGCACTGAATGAGACCATAAACGTGGAAGGTCCTAGGACCATGCCTGGCATAAGATAGATGCTCAAAAAGGCCAGTTTCCTTCCTCCTTTTCCAGAGAGATAATGAGTGGCCCAGTGGTGACCCAACCAAGGGGACTCAGGAGATGAGAAAACACGCCCATCTCTAAGGACCCTTCGAGCACTGGACTAAGATTCTGTAAAAAGAAAAAAAAAAAAAAAAAAAAACAGCAAAAGGCAAATAATATTTGAGCATCTGGCCAAGGTGTGTGGAAAGAGCTCCCTCCAGGAAACACCCCTCCCCGCCCCACCCCACCGTCTGTCTGGGGATCAAGTTCATCGTCCAGCAGGATCCAGCTCCCTAGGCCAATAATCACCATGATGGGAACAACAACAATGGGATCTCAGAAGATGGTGACACGTCCCTCCTGCTGCAGGCTCCAGATGAAGCCTTTCTCTGTTCCCAAGCCTCACGCAGCCAGCAACAGCCAAGACCTTCCTGTAAGCTGGAGCCCATCGTCCGGGTGTCAGTTTGAACCCTGCAGGCATAACTTCCAAGAAACACAGAGTGGGCAGGTGTAGGACAGAGGAAAGAGTCCAGGATCCATGAGCAGGGGCGGAGCCTCAGTGAGCTCGGGATACCAAGAAGGACCAGCAGGGTAAGGGGTGCACAACCTTCCATCCAAAGGAAAACAAAATAATGTCCAGGGTGAGTGTGAACAGAGCCCGAATCCCCACCTCAGCTGGGGACGTGGGCAGATGGCCCTTCTGAGTGTTTCAATTCCCTCCTCTATAAAATGGGGTGATGAGTCTTACCCTGGGGGTCATCTGGGAGGACTGAAGGAGCTCGGAGCCCCCAGCACTGTGCTTGGCACACAGAAGGTGCTCAGTAATCACAACACCTAAAGACAGCCCCTCAGCATGTGTCCAGGCCCTGAAAACACACAGCCCACGGGCCCCCATCCCCACTCTTGACTTCTATCTCTGCGCCCTTGCATCCGAAGCAGGGGAGCGCTGGACGGTCCCAGCCAAGGCCCCGAGACCTGGAGGGGTGGCCGGTGCCAAGGATGGGGAAGCATCTCAGGAGGGGACCTCGAGCCAGCACTTCAAGAGCCCACCTTGCCTCCTACCCCATCCACAAATCTCTCTACGACCCCCTCCCCTCTCCTCTGGTCTACTCCCACCCCAAGGAACAAGGGCTCTGGAGTCACCACCTGATCCCAGCCCTGTCTCTTACTACCTAGCTGACCCTGGGCAAGTGACTCAACCTCTCTGAGCCTGTGTCCTTGGGTACAGAGTGGCCAGACTATTTCACAGGCCAGCCGGAACTTGACACTAGTAAAAATCAGTTATGGAAAAACTCCAAATGCTATAGCATGGTTAGAAATTCTTTGCAATTTATCTCAGACTTTTAACTACAATAGAACTATCAGAGATTCAAAGATATTCTTTTATCCTTACTAATCCCTTTCATTTTAATAAGGCTTTTTAAAACATACTTTCCCCTCTTTGGGAAATTGGGATTGCCACATATACATTACTTACAAGAAAAAAAATATCAAATTGTACACTTTAAATATATGCAGTTTATTGTATGTCAATTGTATCCCAATAAAAGTGCTTAAGGAAATAAAAAAGCGTACTTTCCCCTCTTAAACAGAAACAGAAGTACAGTACTGGAATGCTTTTGTTCCTTTCCCAGCTCAGAGAATAATCGTAACCAGCTGGAAGAATTAAATGAGATCCAGTCCACAAAGCACAGTGCCTGGCAGGTCATAGGGCTCCAGAATGGATGCTGTCTCCTCTTCCCAGGTGTGCTCCCAGCCTCACCTCCATCCACGCCCCTGCCCAGGGACCTGCATCATTAGGCCCTCTGACAGCTTCCACAACCCTCTGGGATGCTCCAGAGTCATCCCACCAGGCCACACACAAGAGCTGAGGCCAGAGTAGAGATGCTCAACCCCACGTACCCTCCGTTTACACTCACTTCCCTCTCCTGCATCCCAGACGCTGTCCTGGTTCAGGGTCCCCATCTTTTCTGTGGAACCACTGCACCCACTTCCTCAGTGCCGTCAACTCTCCCGTTACCCACAGAGATCGCATCATTCCCCACTCAAGACCCTTCCACGGCCCCCAGTGCAAACTGAAAGAAGTCAGGACTCCTAAGCTTGGCCTTTAAGGCCCTCTGGGATCTGGCGCCCACACACTCTCGCAGCCTCGTCACCCACTGACACCCCCCACCTTCCTCCCGACAACCTCTGCAACACCTCTTGCCTCTATATGTCCTCAGTTTCCTGCCTCTGGGAGAGAGGGGGTCTAGCCTCAGCTCTGCCTCTCACTGTGTAACCTCGGGCAAGCTCTTTGCCTCTCTGAGCCTCAGTCTCGTCATCAGGCTATTGGGGGCCTTGTGCAGATGAGACAAGAAAAGGGAGTGAGTGTCAGGTGCCAGGAGGGCTCGGGAAATGCTAGTGCCTGAGTCACAGCCTCCTCCCCACACCTCCATTCCCCTTACTCTGACAGCAGCTAGGAGGGATCGGCTCCTCCACCCCTGCAGCAGCGGGGGCTCTTTATCCCCTAAGCCCGGAATGCAGACGAGCTCACAGCCAGCGGCGGCGGCCAAGGAGGGGAGCTGGAGGGAGGGCAGCTTAGAGGAAAATTACTCAGCTCTGGCCCAGCCAACAGGGCTCACAGCTGCCTCCGACAGAGGGGACCTGGGGGCCTGGCAGGCTCTTCCTGAGCCATGGACTTGGCCCCAAGCCTTGACCCCTGTCTGAGCTGGCGGGATGGGGGGGGGGGTACTCTGGGCCCCACTCCTCTGGGACACTCCCACTCTTCGGCATCCAAAGACACAGAGAGGAGGAGGGGAAAAAAACAGACAGGCCTTTGTGAGAGGAAAAAATTGGTCCTGCCACCACATGCTGGAGCCCCAGGCACGGACACGGAAAAAGGGACCCTCTGTGCCCCATTGCCGTACATCAAACCCTACACGCTGGGGACCCTGTCCCTGCGTCATATGCTTTGACCCACGGCCGGTGTCACATACACCATCTTCTCTGTGTCCCATACCAGGCCCTGTGTTCCTCATCCCTTGGCCTGCCTGTGTGCCCTGGTGCACGGTCCACATGCTGCGTCCCATGTCACTTACACCTTGGATCCTGTCCCATGGGTCATGTCACATGTGCTGTATGATGTACTCTGTACAGACAGTCCCCGACTTGCCATAGTCCAAATGATGATTTTTTGACTTTACAAGGGTGCGAAAGCAATACACATTCCACAGAAACCATAGGTTGAATTTTGAATTTTGAGCTTTCCTGGGCTAGCGATACGCCGTCCTAGTCTCTTTCATGACTTTGGGCTGCGGCAGCTCCCAGCCAGGCACACCATCACCAGGGGAAACAGCCGGTACCCTTACAACCCTTCTGCACCCACCCATTCTGTTTCTCACCGTCAGCAGAATATTCAACAAATTACATGAGCGAGTCAACACTTTATTATAAAATAGGCTTTGTGTGAGATGACTTAGCCCAGCTGTAGGCTAATGTAAGCGTTCTGAGCACATTTAAGGTAGGCTGGGCTAAGCTATGACATGTGAAGGCGAGGTAGGTTAGGAGTATTAAATGCATTTTGACTTAAGATATTTTCAGCTTATTGGGAAATGTAACCCCATTGTAAGTTAAGGAAGATCTGTACTATCTACCATCTTTTGAATCCCACGTCCACTGTCCCACACCCTGTTCCCTGGAAGTGTGTCCATAAACCTTATCCTGGGTCCACACACTGTGTCCCTCATTCCACGATTCCCATCTGCTGTGTGAAGGTCAAGGAGGACAGGTTCTGGGACAGACACCTAGTCCTATCAACCATTACCTACACGACCTTGCAAAAGTGCTTCAGTTTCCAGCTATAAAATGGAAATGATGTTGACATTTACCTAGTAAGTGTTGCTGTGGGGACCCAAGGAGATGCAGCAGTTACAAGGCTTAGACCAGCGCCTGACACACAGTGAGTCTATCCTATGTTTGCTGTACTGTCACAACTGCACCCGCATATCTATACCACATCCTGTGTGCTGCCTGCCGGGTTCCCACGACCCCAGCTCCTACTGTGCATCAGACACTCTCTCACATTAGTGCAATTCACACAATGAGCTACAAGGAGGCAATCCATCCTCCCCTGCAGGGGAGAAGTCCAAGGCTCAGAGAGGGGCAATAATCTGCAGGAGGTCACACAGCCAGAAAGGGTACAGCTGGGAGTGACACACAGGTCTGGGCATACGGAGAGACAGAAAGCAGATCAGTGGTGGGCTAGGAGGTGGGTGTGCAGATGGCTGGCCAGCAGGCACGGGCACCTTTCAGGGGTTATGAGGGGTGATAAAAATGTTCTCGAACTGGATTGTGGTGACACTGGCATAACTCTGTTTACTAAAAATGACCGAATTAATTAAAACCAGTGAATTATATGTATGTAAATTATATGTAAACTTAGTCCAGCAACTTATGAAAATTATACTTCAGTAAAGCTGGGTTTGGGGCTGGGGGGGGGGTTGTTCTGTTTTGTTTTGTTTTGTTCTGTTTTGTTTTGTTTTGTTTTGTTTTGTTTTAAAGCCCACGCGCTTCCCGGGCACCATTCTGCCAAGGCATTCAGCAAGAAAAGTGCTCTCTGTGAGTTAGTGCAAATGGTCAAGCAGAGGCTGAGCAGCCCTTCTGAGGCCCAGGAGAAAGCAGCCTTAAGGCACGTGGTTCCCAAACACCTCTGCAGACCAGGTGTGCAGCAGAGTCACCTGGGGAGCTCCTGAAAACTTGGATTCCCAGGCCCCACGCCCAGCTTCTGAGTCTTTAGCTCCGGATAGGGCCCGGGAACCTGGGATTCTCAGGCTCAGCCTGGACTGGGAACCTGGGAACCGCTCATCAAAGCAAAACATCTCCTCTCACACTTGAGGAAACTGAGGCCAGGCAGCACCAGGGACTTGCCAGATCTAGTCCATCAAGCAGTGGAAAAGCCCGGGCTGGAAATGGGGCCCCTTCCTGCTTCCTTCTCTCCTTCTCTCCTCCTCCCACCCCACCCCCTACTGGCCCTCAGCCTCCTGGTGACTCAGGTCTCTGAGTCATCCAGTGGCACCACAGAGGAAACTTCTTAGGAAAAACAATCCCCAAACAAAGCTTCGCCTGATCTGGGGAACAGAATAGGCCCAGGGGGCTAAGAGAGGGAGGGGAGGAGAACACAGGGTGGAGTTGGAAGCCAGCACCCCAAGATCTGGTCTTTCCTCTCCACCACTGAGCCCTAGAGAAGGCACTTCCTTGCTGTAACCTCAGCTTCGCCTGAGTAAATAACACCTACTACCACACATGAAAGCTCAATATGGGCCAGTGATAAGTCCTTCTCCGCTTCGTCTTGTTGACAATGTTTCCCCGAAACCCATGGCTAACATCATGCCCATTTCACAGATGGGGAAACTGAGGAGGCTCAGAAAAGTTCAGCCCAAGATTAGTTCAGCCCTGCCTCCAGACTTCCTGGCCCAGTGGGGCACACACATGAAATTGGGTATTCACCCAAGGGGCTCTTGACAGCAGGAACACAAATCAGGACGCACCCAGGGCTTGAGGAACCACAAAGGAGCATTTGAGCAGGGCCTTGAAGAATGAATGGAGGTTTGTCTTCGGGGAACAGCGAACCAGCACGTCAGGTGGAGAGGGCAGCAAAAGCAAAGGCTCGGAGGTGTACCCCCACAGGAAAATGCAAACACTGGAGAGGCATGCCTGGGGTTAAGACCTGGTGGGTAAACATTGGAGGCGCCTGACTGCTAGGGGTCCTGGCCTGATCTGAGGCAGTGGAGGACCTTTTCAGCCTGGAGAGAATAGGCTCAGAGCTGGTTTCATCTCTGCAGAAGGCCTGGCTGGCAGCTGAACTGGGAGTCAGGACTAGGACTTCCCCTGAGGCCTCCCTGAAGCCCCACCTCCAAGCAGGCTTTGGGGACGACCCTAGATCCCTTGCTACTCACCCATGGGTCACAGTTGCCCCCAAGGGCCTCTTCCTCTTCCATAGCTGGGCTGGGCAGAGGACAGGCAGGCCTCTCCTGACTATATCAACCTAATCACATCAGCCTATAAATAGGGCCTTGTGGCTTAGTCTGGAATAGCTGTGCCAGGCCCAACTCCACAGGCACCACATGGGCACGCACAGCTCCGGAAATGGTCCTTCGCCTTGACACAATTAAGACCCAAAACTTCCTCAGGAAACCATTGTTCACGTTCTAATTCACTTTCTTAAACATGAGGCAGTGGGCTGGGGGGAAGAGCCCGCCTACCCACTGCAGACTATTGGAAATAGGCCTTGTGATGGCTTTGCCGCTTTCCGTTGGGGACCCTGAGCAAGTCACTATCTCTCTCTGGGCCTCGGTTTCCCCAAATGTAAACTGGGAGGTTGAACATGATTTCCTTGGGGACTTTCTAGCCAGGATGCTCCCTAGAATTGTCTTGGGGTAACCCCTACCCTCAAATGCCTATTCCGCTGTTACCCCTTTCCCAGTCAACCTGGGAATTTTTGAAATTATCAGTATTTTAAAAATTAGAATTGCAGTGAGAGAGCAGCACAGACATATATATACTACCGACTGTAAAATAGATAGCCAGTGGGAAGTTGTTGTATAACAAAGGGAGTTCAACTCAAGGATGGAAGATGCCTTAGAGGAGTGGGGCGGGGAGGGTGGCGGGGACTCGAGGGAGGGTGGGGGGGAGTCGAGGGAGGGAGGGAATATGGGGATATGTGTATAAAACCAGATGATTGAACTTGGTGTACCCCCCCCCAAAAAAAAAAATTCGAATTGCAATAAATACTTGAGCCAGGCCCAAGCTCTGTCACTGAAGGGCTGGGTGACCTTGGAGGAGTCACTGTCCCTCTCTGAGCCCCAGATTCCTCAGTCATAAGATGAAGGTGCTGGTAGATTGATGCCCAAGGTCTATGACTTTTTTTAACTAAAAATTTTTTTCTGTTTAGTATTTATGAAAACTATGATAGGTCAGCCTTGCGCTGAGTGCTGGGGCTAAAAGACAGCTAAGACCTGGTCCAACCCTCGGAGCCGAGCCCTGTGCCAGACCCCAGTGGGGGAAACGTAAAGGCATTTTCAAACCACTCAGCACCCCATTACAGGCTCCCTTCAGGGCTTCTGGGGACACCCTGTTTCCAGTTCAGATTACAGATTTATGGCCACAGAGGAGGCCTCCCAAAGGGGCAGATCATGACACGGACTGGGCCATTACCAACCAACAGGCAAATAAAGATAGCCGAGCCACCACTAAGTACCAGGCATATGCTTAGGACTTTACTTCCCCATCATTAACCCTTAACAACCCTATTATCACCCCCATTTCACAGATGAGGAAACCGAGGCTGAAAGGGGTTAAAAGATATGTGAAGGGGCACATAGCAACTCAGAGTCAGAGTGATGCTCAGACCAGCTTGCCTCTGGAGCCCAGGGTGTAACCGAACCCCAGAGAAACAGCTCAGGCAGGCTGATCAATGGGGGAATGACCCAACAGGGCACAGAGACACAGAGCACTTTACAGTGCGTGCGTAGATGGGTGGGAGTGGCAAGGCTTCACCCAGCGATACTCATTCTCTCCAACCAGTTCACAGCACTGAGCCTCCGCTCCACCCTCCCCTCTGCCTCCCACCAACTGATTGTTCTCAAATCCCACTGCTCAAGCCACTCCTCAGCTCGAGACCTGCCAAGGCTCCCTGGCACCCAGAGGATCGGGACCCTGCGTTCAAGGCCTCTCCCACGCCCACTCTCCCGGTCGACCGCTGCCACTCCCCACCTCAACCCCACCCTCCTGCTTTAGCCCCTCTGCTCACTAGTCCCCAAGCACACAGGTGCCACAGGGAGCCAAGCCTTTGCACGTGTGCCTCCCTTGCCCGGAATGCCCATCCTCTCAGCCCAGCACCTGACTCAGGGGGAAGCCCTCCGTGGCTCCCAGGGCGCCGGGTGTCAGCCACCACAAGTCTGGGTCTCCCAGGGCCGGACGGGGTCTGATTCACCTCCCCTCCCCAGTGCAGAAGCTCAGCAATGAAAAACATGCAAGGAGCCCACAGAATGCTGGAAAGTACACACTTCAGGACTGCCCAACACCAAGCCTCATACCAAGGCACAGGGTCAGGACGCCACAGTGTGGAAGAGCCCAAAATGACAGCCTCGGGCTTCATCAGGGTGGGACTCGTGACTGTCTCTTTCAAGGGTTCTAATAAGGAAATCGGGGCAGACCCCTCCCCTACTTTAGAACTCCCAGTGGTTCCCGAGGGGTCTCGGACAAAATCCAAACTCTAACCAAGGCCCCCAAGGGCCCTCACGGCCGAAGTGCTGCCGGGTCTCCAGGCCCTTCTCCCTCGTGCTCCCTTCTTTCAGTTCCTCAAGGCCTCGCTCATGATGTTCCCTCTGGCCAGGGCTCTGTTCCTTACCTACTCAGCCACCTTCCACTCTACCTTCAGGTCTGAGCATTTTCAGGAAGGCCCCCCTCATCCGTCCAGACGAGATCCCATCACACCCACCAGATCCCATATGCTCTCATAACGCTGGTCCTTTCCTTCACAGCTGAGGAAAAGAATGAATGTCATGTGTATAACGACATGTGTAAGACCCAAGATTGTAAGACCCATGAGATTTGCAACAATCTCATTCTTTGCTGATTCTCCAACACCCAGTCCTGGGCCTAAATATCTGTCCAGCGAATGCACGCATGAGGGAATGAACGCGTGAATGGAACTCAAGACAAGAAGGTGGTCAGAATCCTGCTGAATATTTGAGGCAAAAAACCAGGGCCCTGATGAGAAGTAGGAGATAAAGTGTACAGTACAGCCTGCCAGAAGCAAAGAGGAGAGAGAGCTTCTAGAAGGAGGTATCCGAGGCTCCAGAGAGGTAGGACATGGAGAGCTGAGGAAACACCACTGGATTGTGACAAGGAGGAGGTCACCGGGCCCCCCCGTGGAGGTGGGCGTGAGGCGGGCACAGCCCAAGGGTGGAGGAGGGAAGAGGTGAACACGCAAAGCCCTCAGCTGACAGGCGCTCACTCAGTGGGTGCTCCCTTCTGCAGACGTGGGAAAGCAGAAGACGGTCCCTGTGTCATTGTCACCAAAAGCATAACTGTTTGGTGACACATCACTTTGGGGCAGTTGTCAGGCCTGGGCGTTGTCAGGGGTCGGTCTCAAGAGCAGGAGCTCCAGAACCAAGATGGCCCCCCTCCCTCCCATCTGGGCAGCATCAGGGATACCCTTTTATCTAGAACCCTCGGGACACAACTGCAGTTGCACAAGTGCCCCTCTCCAGACCCAGCGGGCTTTGTAGGAATCCCCAGTTTTGAGGACAAAGTATTCTGGAGACCATCGGAAGGCCCTTTCATGTAAGCTTGGGGAAAGAGGAACAGCTCCAACTGTGGTTAGCGTCTCGTGTCACCACCTGGAAGCCAGCTGGGCCGCAGCGATGAGTAAGCCCTGCGGCATTCGGCCTCTTCTCCTTTCGGCAGCCGAGGGTGATGTCGTGACCTGGAGGGGTGTCTTCCAGGCTCTCCGCACGGTGGCTGTCACAAACTCCCTTCTTTCTGTTCTGACACTAGAAGCTGGGTTATTCCCCTAGTGCTAATCCTTCCGCTTTTCACAGCCCACAAAGCCCTTCAGTTTCTACAAGCCTGTGCAGTCCTCACGACAAGCTTGTTAGGTGGGTGGGGGAGACCAATGCACTCATTTTCCAGGCAGAGAAACCGAGGCTCGAGCAGGGACCTGAGCCAGGTGTCCTGCTTCCAGCCAGAGGACTCTGCACTCCACCCTGCGCCTCTCAGCCTCCTTCACCGGGTCCCCTGTGAATCTGATAGTCAGGTGGGCCCCGCCTGCCAGCTGTCCCAGGTGGGTATGCCTCACCCACCTTCCCAGTGACTCACACGTCTCACTCCTCCTAGGGTCAACAAGCCGCTGGGAGCCTGGACAGCCGCACCCCAGCTTTTCTCACCTCTCCAAAGAATGCCTGCACCTCCTCCTCACGGGAGTCCACCCTCTTACAGAAGCGCTAACAGAGGCCTTGAGAGGGAAAGCGCTTTCCTACAGCCACGCAGCGTGCAAGCAGCCCAGCCAGGGTAGGGCTCCAGGAACCCTGGCACACAGCCCAGTTCTTGCCTCTTCCCCACGGGTCACCCTTGCCTGGCCTCCCTCTCAAGGGAGGGTGAGAAGCAAATGAAGTAAAGGGCAGAGACGTTCTCTGAGCCTTACTACAAAACCCCCAGGAACTGCCTTTGATTCACTTGTGGTGACCAGCGGCTGCTTCCCCAGTCCCCTCCAGGCTCCCCTGCGCAGCCAGCGCTGGGTTCAGAAGGACGCCGGGGTGTCTGCACTGCTCTACCTACCTTGCAGGGCTGTGGGGTGAAGAGGGTTGCTCCGTCGGGAGGTGTTGGGACCAAGGCGGAGGCACGGTACGGGGGTTATCGGCACCACCTGCAAAGAAAGGGCCAAGACTCCCAGGGTCAGGGGCTCAAGGTCATCTGGTCAAAGCCCCAATTGATGCTTCCACTCGTCCCCAATCCCTGCCCACCCTCCCAGGGTCACACAGCCCCTACTTGCTCACCTCTAGCAATGGGGCACTCACTTCCTGCCAAGGATGCAAGACCTTCTGTTAGACAGTATGGCTGGTTAAAAGAACTGTCACTAGGATGTGCTAAAATCTCTCTCCCTATGCCTCATACATGCTGGTCCTAACTCCACTCTCTGGGCTCAGCCAGAACAGGTCTGTCACTCTGCTTCCCAATGTCTTCTTAGAGACTTGAAGAGAGTAACTCTGAGCCCCTCAAGTCTTCTACAAGTTGTACACCCCCTTTCCTCCAGCTCTTCCTGAGATCAAGGTGTCTGGTCCCCACCCCCACTTCCCTGATCTACTTCAAATGAACTCTGTCCCTCCTGACAGCACAAGACCCAGAATGAAACATTTAGATGAGCTCTGTCCAGAGCAGGGCAAGCAGAACTCTCACCTCCATCACTGTAGATATCATGCCTCTACTAATCCAGCCTAAAATCCCATGAGCATTTAAGGTAACCTCATAGCATGACTGAATTTCACTTATTGTCCACTTCAGAGCTGTGGTTCAAGATCCTGGGTTGAGATTAAAATGGCCCCTCATTTAACTAATATGTAACTTAACCAAGTTCCTTCACCTTTCTAAGTCCCAGTTTCCTTCTCTGTAAAGGAGGGATTATGTGTAGAACCTACCCCACAGGGTCATCATGAGGATTAAATGAGATAAAATATGTCCACAGGTTTGAACAGTGTATGTGCTTACTTTGATTATTAGTTAAATCTCTAAGTCATTTTCTAGAAATGATATCTTCCTCATCCTGTACTTGTGCAGATTGGGACCCAAGCTGTTTACATGCCACATCCCCATCTCTCTGCTCAGCATTGCTCTACTGTTACAAGACTGTATTATCATTATCTGGTGAGGGGTCTTTCTCTCCCATCAGACTGTGAGCTCCATTAGAATGTTTGCCTCTGGAGCTCCAGCCCTGGCACGTGACCTGGCCCACAGAGGACCAGTGGGTATATGCTAGATGACTACACGAAGGACCAGCCTATGTCAGCCCCAGAGTAGATTGTGCAGCCCAGTCTTTCAGGCCCCACACTTTCAGAGACAATGTGGATCTTCACCCTTCCTCACTCCCAGACTCCTGGTCATCCACATTCAGGGAGTAGCTGAGCAAACTGGCTCCAGCCTGAACTGGAAAATTTCTCTGCCCAAACCAGCTTCTCTAAGCCAAGGGGAGAGAATCCAAGATTCCAAATGCAGTGGAGCCCTGCAGGCTCCTGGGATTAAGACACAAATGAACCCTATTCTTAGCTGACAGTTAATGGCCCAGACATTCCTGTGGATTTCTGCATTGAGAGTGGCACGGGGGTATAGCGAGGGATCTGCAAAGAGGCTGGCTGCTTATCTGGGCCCTATGACCTGGAGTTAAATGCCACCTCCACGGACCCTCTTCAAAGAGTTCCACAGAAACTCCCCGGTTCCACGGGACAGATTAAAGTAGAGCTGGGTTCCTGCAAGTGACTAACGACTTCCCACTTTCTGTTAACTCCGTGAGGACGAGCCTTTCAAATCTTCAACATGCCTCCAAATCTCACCCTCGTCCTCATCGGCGGTGCTGCATTTGTTCCCAAGTGCAACCTGGTCTGCCCTCAATGTCCCCCATCTCAGCAACAGCACCGTCACCCACCACCCACACGCTGGGCCAGGCCAGACACCTGGGCACCACCCTCTTCAGCCTCCCCCGATCTGTCACTCTCGCCCCCAAAACCGCCATGTCCCGCTGGTTCTACCCGAATGCATCCACTTCTCCCCACCCCCACTGCCAACATCTTGGTCCAGGCACCATCGCCTGTCACCTGGGAGACTGCAGTGCTTCCTACATAGTCCTCCCACTTCCGCCTCCTCCCCTACAGGGCAAGCCCAGACCACGTTCCTCCTCTGCTCAGACTCAACCATGGCTCCCCGAGAGGCCCCCAGATGAAACCTAAGATCCTCAGTGAACTTCTCAACATCTTTCATGATCTGCCCCATCAGCACCTTGAGCTTCAGCTCTCATCAGTTCCTGCCTTCCATCCACACCCCTCCAAGCTCCAGCCAGATGCAGCTGCACTCTGTTCCTTGAGTCTTCCTGTAATCTTTGCACAGAATGTTTCCTCTGTTCCCAAATTCTCTTCCATCCCTGTTCTTCTTTTCTCCTTCCGCTCACGATCAAGCCCAGCTTTCCTCCAAGAACTCTTCTCTAACCTCCGCTTCCCCTGTGAGGCTGAGCTCCTCTGAGCCCCCACCCATCTCCCCTGTCACACTGTTATGGTCTGTTTCCAAGTCAGCCTCCCCCATCAGACAAGACCTGCTCCCCTGTACCCCAACACCTAGCCTAGAGCGACCACAGTTCAAGATTCATCGAAGGAAGAAACGTCTAAATCACAGGCACACGCATTTACACGTGTGTGCACATGTGCATAAATTCTTACTCATGGCCACACACATTCACAGAGATGGCAAAGGGTACAGGTGCTGCCATCTATGGGCAAAAAGAGCATCACACTCTTTTCCAGGCTTTGGACACTGGGAGCCCCCGAGTTTCAAACTCGACTGGGTTTAGAATCAGCTCCAGTTAACTCCAAGTTGGTCTGTTTTCCATCTGGGACCTTAAGGCTGCCGCAACTTAGAGACAAGGTCTGTAAAGCACTGGCTCTAGTCCACTGCCCACAGGCTGGATGCAGCCATAAAGAAGGGGGTCTCCTTGCAGTACTCACCATCCCAGCCTGGTGCCTGCTTGCTGAATTAGATCTTAGAGAGGGAGAGCGGCACTTTCTAATGGTCAGAGCTGCCCACCAGTGGAAAGAGAGGGTAAAGAGCTTGCCGTTAGTGAAAGTGTACAAGCACCAGGGACCCCATCTGTTTGGGTGGCAGAAGAGGAGCTTTCTGCCCTGGCGTGGAGCGGGGGGGGGGGGGGGGGGTGGTTGGAGGAGGTTGGAACAGAGGTGTTTTTATCCTCAAAGACCGCTCCCAGCTGACTGGGAGGACCCTCAGATTTGGTGGGGGCAACATATCTGTCCAGGAACGCCAGAAGGGTTCAAATGGGCACCCCAATGACAGCAGTTCTCATTTTTTGAGCATCTACCAAGTGTTAAATTCCTTACATGCATCATGTCTCATCCTCACAATAACTCAGCCAGCAGATGTCACAGTCCCTATTTTGTGAAGGAAGGACACAAGTTCAGAGAGGTGAAGCAATGTGCTCGGGGTCACACAGCTAAGATGTCTGGGCGGCTCCCACCAAGTCAGGCTGCCTCCCTGATATCTGGGTCTCACTAAATTTCAAGCTATAAGGCTGGGCCACTTGCTCACTAGAGAAAAATATAAAACTCCAGTTACTCTAGACCAGGGGTTAGCAAACTTTTACTGTAAAAAGCCAGAAAGTGAATATTTTAGGCTTTACAGCCACTTACCCTCTCTTCCTTGTTTGGTTTTGGATTTTCTTTTTTACAATCTTTTAAAAATGTAAAAACCATTCTTAGCTTAGAGACATGCAAAAACAGGTTGGGGCTTCCCCAGGGCTGTAGTTTGCAGCCTACAGCTACAAGAGAATAATATTTATAATCTTAAGTATAAAAACTTCTGGTGGAAATGTTTATGCCAAATGCTAGGTCCTTCAGCTGTATTTCTCCCTCTTCAGATGGCTTCCTACTGAGTCAGTCTCTCCTGAAGAAGAGCCCTACCTCACTCTGCAATTAGGCAGCAAAATATTTCAAGGGGCTATTCAGATTCTAGAAATGCAAAACTGTGGACCAAATACAGTTCAACTCAGTGTTGTGAAGAGACGAGGAAGGCAAATACGATGCGTAGAAAGAACCTCAAAGATAAGATGTCAAGAGATCTGGGCTCTAGTCTGGGCCCTTTAGAATCTTACTAGGCAAAGTGTGGTCCCTACACCAGCCACATTTGCATTACCCAGGAAAGCATCAGAAATACAGAGTCAGGCCCCACTCCAGACCTACCAAACCAGAATCTGCATTTTCACAAAATTCCTAGGTGATCTGTGTGCAGGGTAAGTTTGAGATGCTCTAGAACATCTCTTACATCCAACTGTAGCATTGTTAACAAAACCCTTCCCTTGAGGAGAGAAAGGGTCCAAAGGCATCTTTTTTTATGTCGTAGTATTGTCTCTGCCCTAAGATTTGCACTAGTGACCTCAAAAAGCATCCCACTTTAGGATGCACAGTCAAGAAACCAAGACCTGCCACTGGATCCTGAAATTAAGCCTTCCACTGGTGGAAAAGTAGACCTGGAAGGACTATAGAAGGTGCCAGTCCCCATTTCACAGTGGCAGAAACCGGCTAGAGAGGGAAAAGATTTTCCCAGGACCACACTGCCAGCACAGACCAGAGGTCTGACCCTAGCCAGGTTCCTTAATCTTCCCAGGCCTTGGGTTTAATAATAACTGAAATCATTTTGGTTTAGACGAGTACTTTTAAAAGCTCACAACTGGTGGAGTGGTAATCAGAGAACTTGCTTTGGGCTTTAGGAAAGTCACTTGCTCTATCTGGGTGCAGGTATCCCTGGCCAGGAAGTGAGGAGGTGGGACCAGGAGACTCCCCAGCTGTTAATGGTCAGAATCTGGAAACGGTTTCGAGGCGAGGAGGCAGTCAGGAGAGGGGCCTCCAGCAGAGGGTGACCACAGTCACACCAAAGTCTCTGGGCTGGAAACACAAAGGCAGGTCCTTCCGTCCTCAGCAAGGAGGCAGAGCAATGACCGGGCATAAGCTCAAGGTCTTACGGCAAGTGCAACGCAGAACCTGGAGTGAGAACCAGCTTCTCTCTGCCTCTTCAACCTGGGATCTTAATCGTTATCCCTTACTGATGCTGACCTGTGCAAATCTACGGGCAGACCTCATTTTATTGCACTTCGATTTATTGTGCTTCAGAGATACTGCGTTTTTTACAAATTGAAGGTTGGTGGCACCCTTTGAGCAAATGGCCTTGTGGCATCATTTTTCCAACAGCATTTGCTCACTTTGTGTCTCTGTGTCACATTTTGGACATTCTCACCATATTTCAACCTTTTTCACGATTATTACATCTGTTATGGTGATCTGTCATCAGTGATCTTTGCTGTTACTACTATGACTTGCTGAAGTCTCAGATGATGGGTAGCATTTTTTAGCAATAAAGTATTTTTGAATTAAGGTATGTACGTTATTTTTTTAGGTAGGATGCTGTTGCACACTTCACAGACTATAGTATAGTGTAAACATAACTTTTACATGTGCTGGGAAACCAAAGATGTTGTGTGACTCACTTTATTGCGATATTCACCTCATTATGGTGACCTGAAATCAAACAGCACCTCCAAGTTATGCCTGTAATTGCCAAGTGAAGAAATGAAGTAGGATGTTTCAGGCAAATGGTCCCTCAGCCTTCTAACAGGACAGCTAGCCTTTTGATAACCAGCTTCTGATTCCTCGTGAATGGCTGGTAGAAACAAGAACTGCTACAAGCTTTCATGGGTGGCAATTTGGCAAATGCCAATTACAGCAAAAGCTGTAAATATATCATTTTCAACCCAACAACTTCATTTCTTGGGCTCTTTTCTAGAAAACAATGAAAGAGGAATAATTTATGCACAAAATGTTCATTGCAGCACTGTTTATAAACAGCCTGAATGTCTAATAATAGAGGATCAGCTAAGTGAACCATTCACACCATATATACAATAATCAAGAATAATAAAAAACCAGGTCAGCATTTATCATTTTAATAATAAAAACGTAAAACTTGTTTTTTACAAATTAAAGGCATGATTTCATTTCTTTAATCCCCTAGACTACTGGAATGAAAGATTTTAAATAAACAAGCATTTACCTACTTAGGTGGGGTAAACTTTTAAAACGCTTTAAAAAATTAAATTTAGAGTCCTAAATAACATGAAAAAATATTTATGTTACAATGTTGGAAAAAAGCCAAAAAGAATAGACAATTACAAATGTGGTATGACCACATTTATGTGGGGTAAAAAAAAATGTGCTGAAAATATCAGGAAGGAAATGCATCCAAATGTTAGCAGTGATTATCTCATGTTGACAGAATTATGGACAGTTCTTATTTTTTATACTATTTTTATTTTCTACATTTTCTGTCATAAAGAGTTGTTATATTTAGAAAAAGAAAAAAAGTCATTGCAGGGGAGGGGGAAGTACCCATATCCCATGGGTATCCCACCCATACCACTTTGCCACTCCCCCAAAATTAACTAGTCTTTACTGAGTACCCACCAAGCGCTCAGCCCAGCCACTACAGAAAGAAAATTAAGGGCCAAGCCCCGCCCTGAAGGTTCACATATACTGTGTATATATTCTTTGTTTGGCAAATAAGCTCAGCCCAGATGATATCCTGATTGAAGCTGGAAAGAAATAAGGCTGTTTGCTTAACCAGTTCAGCAGAATAAATCCACCCCTACTGGTGTGGCGGCGCCTTCATCCCAGTTCCCTGAGAAGCTCCGCAGCTCAAACTGCTTCTGGAGCCCCCTTGGGAAGAACATGTTTCAGGGATACATTACAGCCCAGGAAGAAAACTTTTAGCCCTGAAGCCAAGCACTGAATACAAGAGGTTCTGAGGCAGAACCAGCCAGGTACCAGGAATGAGTAGGATGGGGTGCCTGGGAAGGAACCTAACTGGCCATGGGGTCCCTGGGAACCGCTGGGCATGAGAGCTCACATCTCCAGGCCTCAGTTTCCTCATCTGTAAAATGGGACCCATAACAACCTCAGGGCTACTGTGAGACTCAAAAAAGAGAAAGTAAGGCATTTCATCTCTTTAGACTGAGCCTCAGTTTCCTCATCTGTAAAACGGAGCCAATATCTCCTCCTAGTAGAGCTGTTAAAAGATTAAACAAGGCAGTGAAGACAAAAAGTGAATGCAGACAGTAAGACTACTACAGACAGGGGCCCTCATCCTTATTGCTTGTAGAACAGGGAATAGGATACATGAATGAATCCTAGGCCTCAACTTCCTTATCTGTAAAACGGGCAACCAATTCAGTCCACAAAGATCAGATTTATGAGCAGTAGCTGAATCTCCAGCTGGCACTGGTACAAGTCACTGAAACAAGGACGACTGCTGTGGGCTCACTTCATGCTTATAGATGTGCAGGTCCCATGTTCTTACACGGGGCACAAAGCCCTCTGACTCAGAGGCCACCAGAGCCAGGAAAGCCTGACATTATTCTGTCCACCCTGCTAGTGCCAGGTGGACACTGGGGCCCAGAAGAAGGCACAGATTAGCTCAAGTCACCCAGTATTTTGTCAGTGGCAAAACCGGGACCTAAGCCCAGGCCTTCTGCTGTCCGGCCTTGCCCACCACGCCCACCGCTGTCCTCTGCCCTGCCCTGAAATTGTTGATGTGGTCCCGGGCAGGGCAGGGGAGAGCAGTCAGTCTACAGCAGGGGGTGGGGGGTGGAGAGGAAAAGCCACAGAGCAGCAGGAACCCAGTCTGCCTGTGGTCTCCAAACTCACAAACCACATCAGGCTGAAATATGACACACGCTCACTCAGTTGAAAGGGAAGAGATATTTTTACTTAACATCCCCCAGCTGTCTGAACACTGGTGTCTTTCTTTCCCTCCCCCCAAAAATGCATAGCTCCTGGGACCTGGTTTTCCCTGCTTCTGCTGGCATTTTCTCAGGAAATAACCAGGCAGAGGGGCAGAGGGGTGCCCACGCTTCCTGGCTTCCCCAGAAAGCTTCGCAGAGCATGGGCTCAAATGGTGAAAGGAGAGGGACAGGGCCTGGCTGGGCCCCCTGCTAACTCTCTGAGTGACCTTGGGCAAGTCTGTGCCCTCTCAGAGCCTAGATTCCCTGAAATGGAGGGAAGATGGACTTACACTCTGGAGTCTTCTAAACAGTACTGTAGGGAAAAGTGTGAGTCCTGAGAGGCCCCTCCAGGCCTCTGTGCTGCAGAGCTGAGTGTCTCAAGCCATGCACACTGGTTTGCATCCCTGTCACAGCCACAGCAAAACTCTCCCTTCAGTTCTCATAATGTCAGGACTGGACGGAACCTCCAGAAGAACACTTAGTGTAGTGATGAAGAGCTACAGCTCTACAGTCAGACCTCTGGAATCCCGGCACCGACACCTAACAGTCTCACAACCCAAGGCATTTATTTAGCCTCTCTGAGCCTCAGTTACCTCCTCTCTAAAAGTGGATAATAGTACCTACCTCAGAGGAATGGTTGTGAGGAACTAACAAAGTAATTATTGTTCCAGCACTTGGTTTACTAAAAGGTAGCTTTTTATTATTATCATGGAGACCAACATGCGCCTATTTTACAGATGAGGACACTGAGGCCCAGCAAGTGGACTTGCCCAAGGTCACTCAGAAGAACTCAGACTACAGCTCCACTCCTAAGTCAGCGTGTCTAACTTCTCTCAGGCCTGCGATCTCTAATAACCAAATATACGTGCTCAGAGGCTGTAGATACGGGCTGTAAGGTTTTCTTGAAGAAAACCAGAGACCAAAGTCTCAGCAAAGGATGACAGACCACGCAGAAATCATCTTCGTGACCTGGCAACTTCTCATGAGAGACCCAAACTGCCCACATGGAGTGTGGGAGACGTGACCCTCTGGCACTGGATGGCTAAGAAGTGTGAAGGCATCCAGTGTACAGCTCTTGCTTGTGACAGCTCGGCAGAAGTACACATGTGGCTGTCAACAGGGGCAACCTCTGGAGAAAGAAGAGGGTTTTCAGGGATGAAACTCACTCTGTATACACTTCTCTACGTGTGAATCTTTAACAATATTTTTTTGCTTTAAAAGTAAAACCCAATACTGAAAAACTCAGAATAACTTAGCAAACTTATCCAAGAGCTATAAGCCTATTGTCTGCTTTTAGATAAAATTTACTGTAGGTTTTGAAAGGTTCTCCAGCTGGGCTTCCAGAATCTTCCATCCTGGTCCATCCCATGGTCACTGCTTTGGTTCAGACCTGCACTCTTTCACTTGACCATCCAACAGCCTCCTCGGGATCCCCCTGCCTCCAGTTTAGCCCCTTCCAATGCATCTGCTACATCAGCCACCAGATTAATGAGAGTTTTGATCATTGCCTTCAGGCCAAAGTCCAAGCCCTTAGTTTACAACCTAGTTCCATTTTGATTTACAGTCTCAACTCCCACCACTTCACCACTCCCTCACCTGCCATTCTAGCCATGTAGATTGCTCAGAAAACCTTAGTACCTTTGCATGAGCTATTCCTGCTTCTTAGAATGTCTTTTTCTCAATCACCTTATTCCGTAGTAAACTGTTACTCATTTCTGAGGCCTGGGTCACCCAGACAGACTTAGTCACCCCTTTATAAGCTAAAGTAACTCTTAGTATTACGTGTTTGTTTTAGCCACTATAGATGAGAAGCATCTTGAGGACAAATAGCTTTGTCCTCCTCGGGGCTTTTGGGCCCTCACTGGGCAGGACACAGAACACAGGCCCAGAAGAGTGCAAAATCAAGGAAGGAGGGAAGGAAGGAAATGCCATGTGAGGCAAACGCTACAGCCCCCTTCTGGGAGCCGCTTGCTTTTCCAGATTCCTGTTGGTCCATAATAAAAAAGACTATGGAAAATTCTGGAGTGACGTTCCCTTCCCTGATTCACACGGAAACCTTTGCTGCTGTGAAACTCACCCGGGTGCCAATCCAAGCTCCCCCGGCTGTTTACAATTTCCCTGGCATTTATAAATAGCGAGGCCCCAGAAAGGAAAATGGAGTTTCAAGGGAGCTGGACGCGGACTGCCCCCCCTCCCAACCTTCCTCCTCTGTCCCTAGCCTCTTCCCCTTAATTAACATCCCCAAGAAACACCAACCAGCAGCCCCACGTGTGGGTGTGTATTGGGGTGGAGAGGGGGCTGGTGTGCAGTGCTCGGTTTCTTAGCGAATGGAACTCGAGACTCAAGAGAGAGTCTAAAGCCCCACCAGCTAGAAGTCAGCTAAGTGCAAAGGGGAACTGGGTCCCAGCCCTGCCCCTTCTTCCTTGTGTGACCATCAGCCAGTCACAAACTCTCAGGGCCCTTTAGTTTTCTCAGCTGTGGAACGGGGCTGGGGTGAGTCTCCAACAAGCTATGGTCACTGTAAAGTGTAGCGCAAGAGTTCACAGTAGCCTGGTCAGAAGTATCATCCTGGGAGAACAGGACCTGCAGGATTAAGCCTCAGAAGAGTCCCCAGAGGCCCTGCCTTCCACAAAACACAGTTACCCCCAAGGCAGCCCTGAATGTCCTTGGCTCTACAGAGCTCTGGGTGTTGCAAAGATGGCCTCTCTGCTCTGAGGAAGATGTGAGAGCACAATAAAGGGCAGATGTCTGGGCAGGTGAGGGGCCGCAGAGGAAGCCAATGTCCCCTGCATCCCCAACAGCCTCCAAGGACCCAGGTTTGCTTTTGGCCACTGCCCAGAGCAGCCCGCCTGCACCGGGCCAGGGGACACTGCTGTAATCAGGTTCTGGGGCGTCTGAACCTGAGAAGAGATGGGGGCCCAGAGAGAAAAGGAGCTTCCAATCACTGTCTTCAACTCTGAAAGACGTTTCCGTGTGAGTCAAAGAAGGGAACATACTCTACAGGGCGGAGGAAGTGACAGCACCGACCGGTAGCAAATGCAAGCGGCTTCCAGACGAGTAGAAGGAAGAACTTTCTAAAAGTCCTGGGCCCTTAAAGAGGAAGGAGATGGAGGGCTCCTCATCGCCGGGGGAGCGCATGGAAAGGCGTTAACCCTGGAGTCGAGGATCCGTGGAGCAGCCTCCCCAGCGGAGCCGCCGCCGGGAGGCCACCTGCAAGGGGGTGACCCCGGGCCCACCTACCCCACCCGCGCGAACTGGGTTAAAGGTAGCTCAGGTGCTTGCAGCACGATGGGACCTGTGGGTGGAGGCCTGGACCCCCTCCTCCCCTGCCCTAGTCCACACCCCCACCCCAGTCCAACTCTCCTTGGTCCTCTGGAAGACCAGCAAGGTGAGGGAGGAAGCCCTGCTCCAGCGATGCCCCGTCTGCCGGGCCGAGCTCCAGGCGCGGGCGAGCTCGGACCGCGAGGGGAGGGAGAAGGACCCAGATGCCCCGGGGTCGTGGTCGCTCCCTTCCCCTACCTGCTGCTGCGGCGCTGGCGACGGCGACTGCTGGGTCCAGCTGTGCTCGGCTGGTTCGGGGCGGCGGGGCAGAGGCGCTGCGGTCGCTGGGCGGGGGTGGGCAGGGCGCGGGCGGGAGCAGCCCTCGGGGCGGGGCCGCCGGGCGGTGGGGGGAGGGGGGAGGAGAAGCGCCGGCCCCTCCCATAGGCGGCGGGGAGGATGGAGACTGGCTGCAGCCTGGAGTTCGCGGAGTGCATGGTGTGTGACTTTGCCCAAACCCTCGCTAGTTGCCCAAGGAAAGCATCAAGCTCCCTGCTTTGCACGGGAGGAAAGTGAGGCCCGGAGCGCGGAGGGGAGATCTGCAGGAGCCTGGGGGGGCTGGCTGGAGGTGGGGGAAGAAACCCCCGGGGAGCTCCTAAGCTGGGCTGGGAGCAAAGAGCTCAGTTGGGATGGGCAGCGTGCAGAAGCAGATGCAGCTCCGGGGGGATGTCAGGCTTCAGGATGCAAAGCCCTCAGAGGGTGAACTGGGCAACCCACAAAAGCAGAGGAGGCGTATAAGCGGCAGCTAGACGCTCCGAAAGGAACAAAGGAGCAGAGTGATTCCCAACTGCATTCAGAAATGAGAAACACATGCAATGCCAAAGCGCATCCCTGTCCTTAAAATATTAAGCAGGGGCTTTGGAGTCAGACTGCCTGGGGTGGACCCCCGGACCCCCCTGACACTAGTCCTGTAACTTTAGGCAAGTGACAATGTATTAAAGTTTCAATTTCTTCATCTGTAAAATAGGCATCGTAGTTTCCTCTTCATGGGGCTGTTGGGAAGACTCAGTGAGAGAAAGACTCAACACAATGGCTGGTACTGTGGGATCTCTATAAATGGAAGTTCTTATTAGTGTGATGGCAGATATTAATTTAGATAGTGAAGCAAATCCACATTGTCAAAAAGATGAATGCAAGGTCACTTTTAAACAAATGTAATATTTTATTTATCGCAATAGCATCTCACATGCATTTGAGAGAGCCACTTACGATGGAGCAGGGCATAGGACAACCTCCCAGCAGTCCTGGCGCAAATATGAGTTCCTGGCCTCTTGCAGCTGCTCTGTGACTCCAAGTTGGGAGGACTCACGCTACAGGAGACTAGACCATCTGACTGAGTTGTCCATTCCCAGCTTAGGTGCTGGCAGCAATCTCATGTTCAGACGGGTAAATCTCCCTCCAATACAAGGTAAAATGTACCAGGTCAGTAATTGCTGGATGCTGGGAATCAGAGACAGAAAAGCTGATGTTGTGTAAGTAGCAGAGAAGCTAAGAGCACAGCACTCACTTCCTGGTTTCACCTAGTGTTTCCATTGAGTAGCATCCAGGGATGCCATGGGGTCTGGGGAAATCCCAGCCTGGCTCCTCCTCCCGCTGCCATCCCTTTCTACAGCTCTAGTAATTACAGGAACCATTTCTTGAACACCTTGTGCCATGCACTAGGCTTCCCATACGCTAGCAACCTTCATCCTCACCTTACCTGCTGCTGCCCCCCCAAGGTAGGCATGACCATGTACAGTTTTCAGATGAGGAGACCCAGGCAAAGAGAGGGTTAAGTAACTCTTCTGGGTTCACACAAGTGACACTGTACGAGTCTGAGTCTTTGGGCCCCTCTCCTTTGCTCAGTGTCCTCTGTCATCATCTGCCACTCTTCCTGGCTTGGGAAAGTCTGTGCAGTTTCACTTTCTCTGAGAACTGAAGCAGGGTGCCTCCCCTCACCCTCAGGAGGCTCCCAACCCCTCTCTGCCACTCCCTGCTTTTTATCCAGAGGCTGTCTGTGGCTCACTGTGGGACAGGTGGGGAGAAAGGCATAAACATAGACTATTTGGTTCTAAGCTCTCTGATTACAGTCCCCGGCACACACATGACCTGGAATTATCTAACATATCATTTCCAACCCCAGCAACTTCTCTCAGGCAGAGAGAGGGAAACCTCTGAAGCTGTGTCTCCAGAGAACTGGAGAATAGATATTGAGATGGAGGAAACATTGGGGAACATCTAGCCCAACCCTTCATTTTAGAAATGGGGAAACTGAGGCCAAGAGAGCAGAGAGGCTTGCCCACAGAATCCTCTAGGCTGTCACCAGAAGTAATTCAAAATAATGATTATAACAACAGTAACGACAACCAATAGGACATCGGAGGGTCAGGCAAATTCTTAACGCCTTGCTCGGCATTCATCAACAGGACAACGTGTGCTTCACAGCTCATCAGGGTATATCTTGACCTGACCTTTCAGTCAGGATCAAGTCTGCTTTGCATGGATGCATAGAGGTCCCCTCTGCCTTTGTGTCTTATTCTTATTTCTTTCCAGACTCCCTTTTTTTTTTTTTCCTCCAGACATGCCGTGTGTCTTGCAGGATCTTAGTTCCCTGATCAGGGATTGAACCCCAGGCTACAGCAGGCCAAGGAATTCCCTCTAGTCTCCTTTTTGTACTCCTCTCCCCGGCGGTCTAGGGATCAGGAAGGACTGTTTTCCCTGAATCTCACCTTCAGAGTGAATGTCTTCTTGTTCTTGCTGATATGAACTTCCTCTCATGGAAGAACTTTGACGTCTTTTGCCAGAAGACCACCTTTTTCCCAGGAGTGAGGATGGGGAAAACAAAGGCCACACCCAGGCCATGCAGTAGACAATTTGGGGGCATCTGCTCTCTCTTCTGAGAATGCTTTCCCCATCCAAAAGGGTGGCCCTCACTTGGTATCCAAGTTGGTACTATAACTCTCACCCCACCACAAACACAGTTGACACCATTTGGAGTGGACACCACAACCAAACTGGACTATCAGAATTTGGAATTAGAGTTTGGGACATAACAATTGAGATTAATCAACTGAGCATGTGAGGACTGGTCATCTCTGAAGGCCAGTGCCACCAATGTGAGGTCACTCTCTTCCACAGAGAAAGCCAATGAAACTCTCATTAAATGACTAGATGGGTGTGAAGAAACTCAGAGAGGAAAAGGCTGAGCTGACCAGGAAAGACTTCTGGATCTGTGAGGCTCTTTTGGATGCAGACCTCTCCTGGAGCTAGCTTCAGAAAAGTTGAGGACAAGAATTTTTTGAGTAGTAAATGCCTTATAGAAGCAGAGCCCAAGTGGAGATTTTGTGCAAAGGAGTAATTGAAGAAGTGCTCTCAGGAGAAATCTTGGAATATCTCAAGGAGCCCCAGGACAGGATTGCAGCTCGGCCTCAGGGTCAGACTAGAAACAGGGTTGGAGTACTAAGGAAACCCAGGAAGTACTCTCACTCCATCGTTCATCTCTGCCTGTCTGCTTCATTGCTCTATCTCACATGAGAAAAGCATCTCTGCTTTCCACAAAATGGCTTTTAGCAGCAGTGAGATGAACTCATTGTCCATGGCCCACATGCTAACTTGGGCAGATACCTGCCCTTTATCCAACTGATTTGAGTCGGAGTGGAGGTGGGTTTCCCCATTCAAGTCTCTGCATTGAGCTCACCTGTTTGACTGGGTACTCAATAGAAGGAGGAAGTGTGTTTGCTTGGTTTTCCAATATATCCCCGGTGTCAAGTAGTACCTGGCACAGAGCCGGTGCTTAGCAAATTTTTACCGAATTTAATTAATCAGTAAGTGAGGGAAACGAGAGATGTTTGGTCAGACAGAGTGAGTTGGGATGCCTCAGAAGGACTCAGGAGAGGCCTGCACTTTGAATTTCCAGAGCTGCCAATCCTGGCATCTTCTGAATGCCCCGAGCAGGAGTGCGTGTGTCCCACTGTTTTATTTTTTATTTTTATTTTATTTTTTTAAATTAATTGATTAATTTATTTATTTGGCTGCTTTGGGCTTTTGTTGCTGCACGCAGGCTTTCTCTAGTTGCGGGGAGCAGGGGCTACTCTTCATTGTGGTACGCGGGCTTCTCAATGCCGTGGCTTCTCTTGTTGCAGGAGCACAGGCTCTAGGTGCATGGGCTTCAGTAGTTGCAGCACACAGGCTCAGTAGTTGTGGCTCACGGGCTCTAGAGCACAGGGTCAGCAGTTGTGGCACACAGGCTTAGTTGCTCTGCGGCATGTGGGATCTTCCCAGACCAGGGCTTGAACCCATGTCCCCTGCATTGGCAGGCGGATTCTTAACCACTGCACCACCAGGGAAGCCCTTGTCCCACTGTTTTAATGAGAACTTAGAAGTATGTGTGCCATACAGTCGCTATCAACTCAGTCCTAACCCACTGTTTATCTATTTCCACATCTTTGGACTTCCTAGAAGGCCCAGTTCTATAAATGTGCCCCCAATATGCTAGTAAGATGCTGGACAGCATGAGCTTTGGAGAGGGTCCTGATTCTGACTTCCCCTCCATCCAGCCTCCCAGGTTAGATTTTCAAGGAAATTGCAAAAGAACCCAGACACCTTTCTTCCTTCTGCCATGCCTGTCATGCTGTCTGCAGCTACACACACCTGGCCTATGACAGTGGCACTTTAAATAAGAAAAACTAAAATTGTAATGATAACTACCACTTTGAGGATGCTTATTGGCCACTTTATTATTTCAATTAAGTGTTATAACTACCTCCAAGTTAGGTATAATCTTCAATTTTACAAATAAATAAACAGGCTCAGAAAAGTAAGTAACGTGATTAAGGTGTCACAGCTAGGTGAGTGGTAGCCTGGGATTTGAACGCAGGTCTGTTTCCAAAGTCCAGGCTCTTTCTACAGCCAAAGTGAAAGTCAAGGGGAAGATAAAGGCTTTTCCATGCCTCCTAGTCACGATCAGGAATTATTTCTCTTCATCTTGACAATGTTAGGGCCTGAGGTTGGACCCTTCCCTGTACATTTCATATAATGTTTTATGAAAACTCACTATTTCTTTATGTGGGAAGTATCTGGAGTTGTTTAAGAAATGTAAGCCTGTTTTAATAAAGATGGTACACTGCTGTGCTTTACAAATAAAAAGTAATTCATGAAACCCCTTAAACACATACACCAAGAAAACCTTTGACACAATGCTATTTTTCTTTATAATAATTGCCAAACTTGACTTCCTTTTTTTTTAAATTAATTAATTTATTTATTTTATTGGCTGTGTTGGGTCTTTGTTGCTGTGTGCAGGCTTTCTTTAGTTGTGGTGAGGGCTACTCCTCATTGTGGTGTGCGGGCTCCTCATTTCCGTGGCTTCTCTTGTTGCGGAGCATGGGCTCTAGGTGCGTGGGCTTCAGTAGTTGCAGCACATGGGCTCAACAGTTGTGACTCACAGGCTCAATAGTTGTGGTACACGGGCTTAGTTGCTCCGAGGCATGTGGGATCTTCCTGGAGCAGGGATCGGACCGTGTCCCCTGCATTGGCAGGCGGATTCTTAACCACTGAGCCATCTAGGAAGCCTCTGACACAATGCTATTTTTGTATTCTTTTATTCTGTACCCACAGAGGAAGCTCATGTTTTTTTGTTTTTTCCTTATATATTATTTACTTACTGCTTTTCTGAGTACAAGCCCTGTGCGTGGGGTGAAGGGCATAGAGATGAATCAGCCATAGACTCAATCTTTGCAGGGCCTGTGGCTAAGGAAACAGACAATTACAATAGGGTGTTATCGGAAGTAAGAAAGAGGAAGCTCAGGTTGAGAAGGGAGGAGAGGCTGGGGAACAGACTCCAAGAAGACTGCAAAGAAGGAGATGAGCCGGGCCTTGGAAGATGCCTCTCTATGCCTCAATTTCTTCATCTGATTACTGTGTCCACCTCAAAGAGTTGTGGGAAAATGAAGTGAAATTATCCATGTCAATTGCTTGCTACAAGGCCTTGGGCATAGCAGGGGCTCTGTAAACAGAAGCTGGTATCAGTATGGGAAGCCTATAGGTAAAGGCACAGAGGAGTTTAAGATGGGCGAGCTTGTGCCAACATGTCTGGAATGCAAGGTACGGGACTGAGTTATGAAAGATGAGGCCAGACAGCAAGATGACAAGACAGCAAGAGGACAACTAGTCATAGGTACCTGCCCCGGGCGTTATCTCCTTCAAATCTGACAGTGGTTCCTCAGATTGGAACTACTCTCCCTCCCAGTTCACAGATGGAGAAGCTGAGGCTCAGAGAAGTGAAGTCCCTTGTTTACATTGCACAGCTGGGAAATGGCAGGACTGGGACAAGAACCCAGATTTCACTTCAAAGCCGCTATCTCCTGGGAGGGGCTGAAAGCAGCCCAGGCTGAAGGTATGGGGCAGCAGGAAGCTGGTTCTCACGCAGCAGACCAACTGTTGTAGCCCCACCAAGAAGAAGCTTCTGCGGAGGGGCACAGGGGCCTGCCGGCCTCCAGCCCTTGCCTGCCAGGGATTTAGCAGAAAGAGCTGGCTTTTGTTCTAGATGAATCAGCCCAGCTGTTTCTGAAAGCCCAGCCCCACTCTTCTGGGCTCAGCGGACCAGAAGGCATTCAGCTGTCCCTGCAGGTCACCAGTGTGGTGGGAGTGGGCAGCGCTGGGCTCACTGCACCATTTACAGAGAGTTATAGTATCGCTCCGCGGAACAATGGGCTTTTCAGAGGTTGTGCTGCATCTTGGGCTGCAAGTTGTGGTAGAAACACAATCAGCCCAGCAATGCATGACCCTCTTTGGGACTGAGGAACTAAAAAAGCAAGCAAACAAAAAGTCAGCTGATTGGGTAAGGTTTTCATCAAAAGCTGATCTCGCTCTCTGCTTTCTCCTGCTCCTTTCCCTTCCCCCGATTCTTTTGTGCTTCTGTCTTTCTTTTTTCCCCTCTTCCTCCTTCTCCTCTTTCTCCTTTCTCACTGCTGTTTCAGCAATAGCAGCTCTTTGCTGGAATCCAAATAGCCTTGCCTGGAGAATTAGAATACCCGCGTTCACTCCCTGCCCCGCCTCTTTCTTGCAGGATGATCCTGGGCAAGGCACTCACTCCTCTGATCCTGCATTGTCTCATCTGCAAATTGGGACAATAGAAGTAACCATCTCTGAGAAAGGTTATACCTGGCTCATAAACTCAGGAGCTTTTCCAGCCCCTGCTTCTACTGCTCTGGCCCCAAGGAGAGCCAGAGGGCCTCTGTCTTGTAAGATCTAGTAAATTGTCCTTCAAAATGTTAGACCTCAGGTCAAGTCACTCTAGGCTGTCTTATTTTACAGCTGTGATTTGTAAGAATGTCTTCAAAAACTCACAGTGCGAATATAATCACTTCAGTACCTTTTTTTTTTTCTCAAATCAAAACCACTGACTTGAGGAACCTGATTAACAAGAAACTCTAAGGCTAAAGCAGCCCCAACAGGGAGAGGGTCTGCCCACGCCCACACCAAGCAGGCAATCTGGAATTTTGCTTTCTCCCTGGCATACAGTGGTGCTGTATTGACCCTGACCTTGAACAGATGACCCTGCAGATTCAGGTCCATGGGCAGGTGCCAGGGGTCTCCAGGAGCTGTCCAGCTCCTTCACTGCTTAGCCCAGACCTGTTGCTTGGTTTCTCACACAGCCATCCTCCAGGGTCCCATCCTGCCAGGAGTCCGTATAAAAATTTGTGTGCATTTCTGCCCTTAGGGACTCCAGACCTCTCTCTCTCTCTCTTTTTTTTTTTTAATTTTGGTCTCCAGGGATCCTACATGTCCCCCTTCACAGATGAAGGAGCAACCTTTAAGCAGTTAAAGGTGAATTACCCAAAGAGGACCTTTAAGCTTATCTTTCCCTAGAGATGAAAAAGAAAAACAGATCAATCTTCAACGGGCAACCTGTAACACTCTTTTAAAGTATACAACTTAATCATGACATAAAATGCAATCAATACAGTCTGCTTTTACAGAATCCGTGGAAAGCTGTGGGAACCTTATGTGCTGAGGGCCATGGGTTGGTAAGCTCTATATTTTATCATGATCCAGAGAAATTCGAAGCTTTTGTAGCCTGGTATTGGTGGCCACACATGATCTGGCCTTGCTTTATCTTTGCAGCTCTGTCTCATCCCCTCCCACCTGAATCCTGTACCCGTCTGCCACTGAATCACCTGGTGATCTTCCAGCAGACCCTGTTTCTGTCACTCGACACCTCCAAACCTTTGTACCCCAGTTCTCTCTCTTAGGATTGCCCATCTTGACATTTTCCTCCTGTTTAACTCTTTCCTATCTTTTCAGATTTAGCTTGGGGGGAACTTCCTTGGCACAGTCTTCCCTGACTCCTCCAGGGTATATGATACTAGCTGCCCCTCCATGCTCCAGCAGTCCCCTGGGATGCCTCCATTATAGCACCTCCTGCACCATTCTACCAAAATAGTTTCCCCTGTCCTGTTATTCTTCATCCCAGAACCCTGCTTAATTCCCTTACAAATGATGGTTGTTTGTAATGATTTAGTTACTGGTTTGTTTACTGTCTCCCTCACTAGACTATGAGCTCCCTGAGGGCAAGGCCAGATAGCTTACCCTCTACTGCCTGTGAACGTGGCTGGCGTAGCATCCTGGAGACAGCAGACCCTCGGAACACACTTACTACATTGAATTGAAATGGCACTGATCGCACTGTGTTATAATCATCTGTTTATGTTTCTAGCTCTACCATGGGCAGGGACCAAGTCTCATTCACTATTATGCTCCTGGTGCCCAGCACAGAACATGGCATATAATAGGAGACTCCTAAATGTGGCATGAATAAATGAATGGATTAATTAAATTGAATAGGGTCTTCCTTGGTGGTCCAGTGGTTAAGACTCCGTGCTTCCACTGCAGGGGGCACAGTTTCCATCCCAGGTCAGAGAAGTAAGACCCTGCATGCCACATGGCACAGCCAAAAATAAATTTTAAAAAAATTTTTTAATGAATAAAGAGCAGAACTAACATGAAGGCAGGATGAACAAAAGATCAAATAAAGGAATTACAAATAACCTTTCTGACACAACCAGTTGATAGCTGTTACTTTCACTATTTGAAATAAACATACGCCTCTTCTCTTGATCCTATCTGCTTGTACTACTGGAAAAAAAATTATAATGGAGTTGGTCAAGGCTAACCTTTAAAAAACAATCACCACAGAAATCCAATGACTGGAGTAATGAATAGGCAAGACATTGATATCAATTTACATTAATTAGTAAGGCTAAGATACCCTCTCAAAATGTCTGCTTCCTTAACCTTCTAGATTTGTATCAAATATCACCCCCTTGTTTTTTTTCAAGTTTCATATTTTAAAAAAGTTTGAGTCACTGTAACAACCCTGAACTGTGTGTGTGTGTGTGTGTGTGTGTGTGTGTGTGTGTGTGTGGAGGGGAAACTACTGTTTCTTTTCTACTGCTCACACAGAACTTCACTTTGGCACCTAATGTGTAGGCTTTTCCCCCACACTGACCAATTCTGTGACACCAGCTGGGTGTCCTACAATCCAATTCAATTCTGACATTATCTACTTGGAGTTAGCATCAGATCCCACAGATTAAGGGCTCAGTCCCACAAGACTGCCCCCCACCCCCACTTCAGATGCCAAATGTAAGCCCGAGCCTCCGGTACTTCTAACCAAACAGTTATAAGTCCAGGGTTCTCATGACCCTCTCCTCAGGTTTGATAATTCACTAGAATGGCTCACAGAACTCAGGAAGACAATTTACTTACTAGGTGACTGGTTTACAATAAGCGATACAAGTGAGGAACAGCCAGATAGAAGAGACGCACAGGGCAAGATGTGGAGGAAGTCGTGTGGAGCTTCCATGCCCTCTCTGGGGGCACCACTCTCCCAGCAGCTGTGTGTTCAGGAACCCGGAAGCTCTCTGAATCCCATCGTTGAGGGATTTTTATGGAGACTTCGTCATACAGGCATGATCAAGTATTAACTCAACCTCAACTCTTCTCCCCTTCTCGGAGGATGGAGGAATGGGGCTGAAAGTTCCAAACTTCTAATCAGAGCTTAGTTTTTTCTGGTGACCAGCCCCCATGCTAAAGCTCACCCGAGAGTCTGCTCATGAGAACAATAGACACTCCTCCCCACCAAAATTCTCCTCATCAGAACAATAGACACTCCTATCACCTAGGACATTCAAGGGATTTAGGAGCTCTGTGTCAGGAACCAGGATCAAAGACCAAACTTTAGTACAAAAGATGCTCCTAGCACCTTTATCACTTAGGAAATTACAGAGGTTTTAGGAGCTCTGTTTGCTCTGTCACATTATACTTACATATTTAAATGTTCAGTGTAACTACTTAAACGTCTTCAATACAGTCTTCAGTTTTAAGTACAATAAGGCAAATTCCCCCAACTTCCCTAAAGTCAGAGCATAGCATCTGATACAGGATGGCTAACAAACAATCAGAAACTTAAACCCAGGGCTGCCCTAGACTATTCTGGATGGGTAGTCAGCAAACCCACAGGTATTTCTATTTTTGCATAGCTGTGATCATCTCATTTAAAAAATTAGGCACACAGCTTTTTTCGCCTCGCTATATGATATAGCAAACATTTTTTTCCTATTGCAATATGTGCTTTATATTTCCTCTGAAAAAGTCATAACTTCCTGAGCCTCCGCTTTCTCACCCGTACTCACTTCATCTCCACTGACACCTTCCCCAGAGCTCTGGAGAGTTTGGCAAGCTAACGGGAGGAGGCTATTCTAGTGGGTTAAGAGGGCAGGCTTTGGGGTCACACAACTTTGTGGAATCCTGGTTCTGCCACTTCCTTGTTATGTTACCTTTGGCAAGTTACTTGTCATCTTTGATCCTCAGTTTTCTCATCTGTAGATTGGAAATAGTTGTGCCTTATGCAGAGAGTTGAAATAAGGATTAAATGGGTTTTAAGAAATGCATCTGTAATATGTAATCCAGTGCCTGACACAGAGTAGCTCTTGATAAACAATAAATGCTATTAATGCAGAATCAAATATCTTAAATTGCCTAGCCCAAGATAATTCTCTTTTTCCTTGTCTTATTTTCATATATCATGCTAGTTTTACCAAGATATGGTCCTAAACTTAAAGCTGATATGCATGTGTATATTTTTCAGATACAATTTTATCATGTAATTGCTAATCTTTACATCAGAAAATAATAAATATCTTAGCAAATATAAAAACAATAGTTGCTATTATATTGCTATTATTGTTATTATTATTATACTTTGCTTTTTCATAAAATTCATGTATCATCATTACTTAACCCTTACCAAATGATTGCTTATTCCTTATTCTTACAGGTAATTCTGAAAAGTACATCCTCAGGCATACAAACTTTTTATCTCCCAACAATTATCTCTTCAGATTAAACTACCAGGAAGAACCAACATGGCCACACAGGCTTCTCCTCTCTCTTTCTGGCAAGCACCTGATTCTTCAAGAGCCTCACTTTCAGAAAGCCTTCTCCGACCTCCAAAGAGCTAATCTCCCCTGCCCCACTTTACCTAGAACACACCATCTCTCTCACGGGTACTGTTAGGTTTTCTCCTTCCAGCCAATTTCCACATGGCTCCAGAAGGATTTTTCTAGAAATACATGTAAAGCACTTTGTGGGAAAACAGAATCTATTAGTGGTTAGTGAGAGTGTAAATTGGTACAAGCCCAAAGATGGTCAATTGGAATACATATTATTTGATCCAACGATTCCACCTCCAGGAATTTTTTTCTACAGATGTACTCAAAAATGTGCAAAAGGGCACATCTGCAAGGTGATTAGGGCAGCAATGCTTATAGTAGCAAAAAATTGGAAGTCACTTAAATGTCCATCAATAGGGGATGATTTAAATAAGTTATGTAATGTGCATACACTAGAACAGCGTAGATTAGTGATGCTCTGTGTAATAAAATGGGGGCATTTCCAAACTATATGTATATTTGTCAGTGAAAACAACAAGGTGCAAAGCAGCATGTATGCAATGCAAGCATATGTGAGAAGACTGAAAAAAAAAGAGAGAGAGAGAACGAATAGATATATGTGTGTGTTTGTACTTGCATAAAGTACTTTGAAAGGATACATAAGAAACTAGTAACATTGCTCATCTCTGGGGAGAATCTGGGGGCAGAAAGGAGATTTTTCTGTGTGTACCCTTTGCTGCCTTTGAATTTTAACTCATCTGAATGTATCATTTATTCAAAATAGCAACAATAATAGACAGAAAACACTTGCTGCAGAGACACAAAAATACTGCTATATGTGCTTGTTGCTAAAGAGATAGCAGAAGAATTCATATTCTGGAGAAAATTCCTCTCCTGTTGGGGAGCAAACCTTCTAAGGGCCTTTTGGGTGTGCAAAGCCAAAGCCCAGCTAAACCAACAGAAAGTAAAGGGTGACCTCTCTGGGTGAGAGGTAATTCTGATTTTAAGTAGTTCTTTACCTCCTCTGCGGTGGATCCAAGAGCCAGGAGTTTGGGGCACTGAGAACTGGGAAAAGAGAAGCGGAAAGAGAAGGAACTAAGGAAGAACAAGAAATAGGAATACATCTCCAGGGCCGAGATTGCTCCCCATAATGGTGTAAGGCTGGAGGCCTTTAGAGAGAGTGACTCTCGCTTTAGGTAGAGCCAAATCTTGCCATTATGAGTGTGGCAGGATGTGAGGGCTCAAAGCACTTCAATATCAAAACAGTCTGCAGTCACCTCCCTTTCTTTACCTACTTACCACAATTATTCTCCCTTATTTATTGCGCGGTTTGAATGGTGGGTCCTCCCTACACTTAAGAAAAGAGAAACTGTTTTCTTTTTCTTTTTTTGGTTTGTTTGTATTAATTGCCAGTGATCCAGGTCCTAGATCTACTAGATCATCAAGTCTCCTGTTAACGGACTAGAGAAGAACGGAGGAACTAGAAGAGAGAAAGATGGGGTTACCACGGAGGTGGCCAGAAGGAGCAAGGAAGATTTCCCCAAAAGTAGAAGGAAGTCACAGGATATGAGGAGGAGAGGAAAGTGACAGGGAGGGGTTGACACAAGGACAACCCTGGCCTGGGAGCTTATCTAGGGCAATTTATCAAAAAAGAACAAGACCCAAAGCACAGTTGAGCCAGGTGATTGCAATTAGTAAACAAAGCTTCAAAGGACATTGTTTGAGCAACAAGGAGCAAGGCAAGAGCTGAGTCATTGTCACAGGTCTCTCAGCCATGACCAGAAAACCTCCTGTCGTCGGCCCCAAGCTCACCACACACATTGTTCCTCTGTGGGCAGCTGGTGAACAGGTCACTCTAACAGCATTGATAACTCCTGGGATGCCTGCCCAGCTGGACGGATGGCCATCCATACCACACAACTTGAACATGAACCTGCCCCGTTACTCCAGGTCCCATCATGCCCCAGGACAGAACCTATAAACCCAAAGCAAGGGAATGGGCACCCGCACCCAGTGGGATGGTGACCAGGAAGCTCTGGGCATCTGTACTCGGTGGGGGAGGGGGAAGGAGAAAAGTGGGATTTGAACTGAGCAAGCTCAAATCCTCCTGAAATGGGACAGTGGTTAATGATGCCACTGTTACACACGGACAGGGACAGTCTGGGTAGCAGTGTCCAGCAAATCTGACAGTGTTACTTTCAAGGGCTATACTCCACCTCCAGGGTAAATTCCAAATTTCTCAGCCTGGTGTGTTAGTCAGTGTAGGCTCAATTATGCTGCTGTAATGAAGTAATCCCCAAATCCTAATGACTTCACACAACACACATTTACTTCTTGTTCAGGGCACATACCCCATGCATGTGCTCCACGTAATCACTCATGGACCCAGGCTGGTGGAGGGGCCACCAAGGTGGGGCTGCCCCTCTTGGAACATGTGGGCTCCTTGGCCACTAGTCAAGGAGGGAAAGCTAAGGGAGAACTTGCTTTTTTATATTTAATCCGGAGCTGACCTGTGTAACTCCCATTGACAGCCGTTGGTGAAAGCAGGCAGGTGATTCCCTTTAACTGCGAGGAGACTGGGAAATGTGGGGAGGAGAAGGATGTTTGGTGAGCAGTAAATATCTCTTCATATATAGCATTCGAGACCTTTTGTGCTCTGCCCCCAGGACTCCCCCCAGCTTCCTTTCCCGCCACTGCCCCCCTTCCCAACTCATAATCCACCTCTGGTCACAAGCATCTTCTCCCAGCTCCCCAGACACATCCTTGAACCATCATCCCCCCATACCTTTGCTCATGCTGATTCCTGAACAATAAAATGCCTTTTTTCTACCTTCACCATCTGCCAAAATTCTAGTTTTTTAAAACCCAATTCAAATACTATCTTCTCTGCTCCTGATGCCTCTGGGTAAAAAAAATTGACTCTTTTCAGTTCTGCCACATCTCTTTTTATACACCTCCTTTAACACTTAGAGTCCATGGGACTGAATTCCTGGCATCTCTCACAGTTCCTGGCATATACTGGGCACTAAATAAATATTTGTCAAAGAAATGCTTCTGCTTTAGAATTTTTCAAATAACACTTTGTTTGTATGTCTTTCCCCACACCCATCCACCCATCCCCAATAGGCTGTGAACTCTGGATTTCCCCATTATCTACTGACACTGAAAAAATATTCAGTAAATATTTTGGGGAGAATTGACTAATTTGCCTTATGTTTAATTTTGAATAATGAATTTAAAGTAATTGTGAATGGTCTTTTAAAAATGAACATTGGCTGTGTGTATGTTACACTTCAATTAAAAAGTTTACTCTAAAAACCCCTTGTGGTCCAGTGTATAGGACTCTGTGCTCCCAATGTAGGGGGCCAGGGTTCAGCCCCTGGTCAGGAAGCTAGATCCTGCATGCATGCCACAACTAAGAAGTCAGCATGATGCAACTAAAAGATCCCGAATGCTGCAACTAAGGATCCTTCATGCTGCAGCTAAGACCCAGCGCAGCATAAATAAATAAATATATTTTTTAAAAGAATTACAAGCCAAAAAGGGAAGTATTTGGAGAGTAAACTTCACGAAAACAAAGGCATTTCTAGAAGATGCAATCTGTAGACAAAATATTAAAGGTTTTTTGGGTGCAGTAACATCCGCCCAGCTAGCTAAAGCAAGAGAGCCCAAGAACACAAACATCCTGCTTCATGATTGGGTGGAATCAGGACCCAAGTGCTCTGGGGAACACACGCAGCCCTTTTAACTTCTTTCATCTCAGTTTCTCTCTGAGCACATACATCATTATTCTCACTCACTAAAATCCAGCTCTTTTTCCTTCTCAGGAAACAGCCACTCAAACCATCAACCAACAGCGACCCAGTTTCCATCTCCTTTCCAGAGAGCAGCAGCCGTAGTCTTTGACCCAATTTCAAGACCTCTGATTGGCCCAGCTTGTTCACGTGCCCACCTGGTCCAATCACAGGTGACTGACCAGAGAGGAAAGTCCCCAGGTGTACACATGGCTATTTCTCACCATGACCTTCTTTATGGAGGAACCAGGCACTAGAAAACTGGGGCTGGGAAGGAAAAGCAATTGCTGCCTACTAAAATCGGGAAAAGAGAACCATTTTTGGGAACGTAGCTTCTGAGAGAGATAATATATAAACACAAATATATCCTCTGAAAAGAATGGAGGATAAGGACACAATATTTGGGACGGAATTAAGATGGCAAGAGCCACTTCGTTGTTACTTTCTTGCAGCTCCCTGTACATCATCCTGCATGGACCTCCACTGCCAAGTCCTATCAATTCTATCTCTTAAATCTCTTGTGAAATATCTCCTTCCTCACCACCTCCAGTGCCTCAGATCTTATCATCTTTGGTCTGGAGTGTTGCAACAGTCTCTCAACCCGGTTGGAATGCCTCCTGTCTAACCTTATTCTAATCATCCACCACAAGCTGGCCTCCAAATGATCTTTCTTACAAACGTATAATCCTACCATTTCCCTGCTGAAAACTCTTTGATGGCCCCCATCACCTCCTAAACTTCTTAGCACAGCCTTCAAGGTCCTTTTTGATCTAAACGATGTTTGCTCTTCTTCTTTCCAGGACTTTCCCCCACACCCTCCCTTCTTAACATTTCCTCTCTCTGTTTCCTCTGCCCAGGATGCCTTTCCCATTTCCATGATCTCTGTCTGGAGATGCTACGTACCCTTCAAGGTCTAGCTAAATGTCCTCCCTCCATCTGTGGTACCTCCACATTGTGTTCACTTTTAGCTCTGATTACATCTGTCTCTCCTGCCCTGTTTTTTTCAGAGCAGTAACCATGTCTCATTTATCTTTAAATCTCCAGTTCCAAGCCTAGGGCCTGACCCACAGTAGGAATCTACAAATGCTTATGGAAGGATGGATGTAAGAAGGGAGGGAGAGTGCAAAGGAGGGAGGGAGAGAAAAACGAAGAAGGGATGAAGGAGAAGGGAAGAGAAGGAAGTAAAGGAAGGGGAAGGGAGGAAGGAATGAAGGGAGGGAGGAAGGAAGGAAGAAAAGATAAAGGAAAGACCTAGGTCTTGAAGTTACAACACTTGTTTTCTCCTCTATTTATCATTAACTTGGAAGGTTATGGCACTTCTTTGAGACTCGGTCTCCTCCTTCATAAAATAACCGGTCCAAATAACTCACAGGCTTATTGGAGATCAAATAAAGAAAGGAATGTGGAAGCACTTTATTCATTTCCATGGAAACACCAGTTATTATTAATTGGCCTTTGTGTAGCATTTATTCCCCTAATTAACTGAAGTCTGTAGTCTTGGTGGACCACCTTCTTCTGTCAGGACTCCCTTGCAGGGGGTCGGAGTCAAGCTGGGCGAGTAGCTTTAGTTAAAGATGTCTCATCAGTGACTCCTTCCCAGAACCTTGTGAGCTGGTGGGTTTGACATTGGGGATCATTAGGATCACTGTGTAACAAGAGTGTAAATTTGATGACATTGTTCAATTTTGCATACTTTTTGTACTGATTTTAAATCTTGGGTGCTCTTTTTTCTCCTGAGTTAAATGACTAATAAGGAATACCCACAACCATTGGCTATTGCTAATGATTTAAACTCAAATTGAACATTTTTTACACGCTTTGCTCCCAAGCTTCTGGATCAGTTTAATTAGACAGTAGCTCAGGCCTGACATTGCAATGGGAGAAGATGAAAAACTGCTTCGGTTTGCAACTACTTATTTGTGTGAATCAGGGTTTTCTCAATACTATGCAACCAAAAGAGAAAGCAGAAGGAAGTTAGAAGCTGCACAGATGGAAGCGTACAATTGTCACGTTGCACATGTCTGGCAGACCAGGTGGGGCCTGTTTAGGCCTGATGGTGTGATAAGACATAGAACGACCTGGGACTGATGTGGGACAGCAGTGTGGCAAAGGGTCCCTTTTATGGGAGTAAGTGGACTCTTGAGCACTGGCACAGGCTTCCCCCAGTGCCGTGGCCTGAGCACCTCTGGCCTGGCTGGTTCCTAAGCTCTGGGGGCGGGGGGCTTCACTACCCACTGAACTTTCTTGGGTGACGATCCAGGTGCAGCTGGGAGCCGAGTCTCCTCATTCGTATCCTTGTCCCATGCATATATTGTGCGCTGCTTGTTTGCTTTCCCAAGTCAAACAAAATAAAACTCATCCAAGTCATCCTTCTCACCAATCTTTGTAGCCAGTCTAAACTTCGTGATCTGGGCTGACTCAACTAGACATCTACTGTCCGTCTGCCCAGCTACAGACAATTCCCCTCATCTCTGGAAACTGTTCTTTTCACCCTCTCCATTCACACGAACACCACTGGAACCACAGGGTCAGCCATCTTGCACATGACTTGAACCCCGGCCACGACCGACCTAAGTGAGGCCTTCCCCTTGGATAGGACAATGCCAGTTCCTGGACCAATCAACCCATTCTTCCAGAATTTTTGGAACTGGGTCCGGGGCGGGGGGGGGTGGGGTGGGGGGGGTGGGGAGGGAGGGCGGAATATCAGTCACTATCTGAATGTCTGGACTTGAGTGTATACAACCAGACTATGGATGTGCATGTTTTCCGTGATGTGGACCAGGAAATGAAGAAAGTTGGTCTACAAAAGATAGATCAGTGATAGTTATAATTAAGTTGAGCAGTGGAGATGAGAAATGAAGAAAGAATAATGACAGACTTTACATCTTGAACTATGTTCTTCATGAGTCTCAGTGGCATTTCTGTGCCAGAATTCTATGAGATTGCCCTGGAGGCCCATAATACATCTCCAAATCTTGCCTAAACTAAGCTAAGTTTATTAATTATAATCAGAGAATTTTCATGAACGTACATTGAGAAACTCCAATTTCAATATTTTTATCCACCTAGATTGTCTCATTTTCTCATTAACTAGCTTCATAATTAGTCAGTTTAATAAACTTGAATTTATACAAATTAAGTACTTATCAATTTGGATGCTTCTGACTTCAGGCTTGCACACTCATGGTCACAAGGTGGCTGCAGTAGCTCCAAGTATCACATCCTCACACAATATCCACAAAATTTTTCATATAAATTTTTCTTCAGAAAAACACTGGTCTTTCTTCTGAAGAATTTTTAAATCATTTAAAAATAGAATAGGATAGTAGTTCCAATATACTCACAACCCAGCTTTCACAACTATCACTAAACAATCATCCTGTATCATCTACACTTTCACACACATTTCCCCTTCTGTCAGATTATTATTATTTTTTAAATACTGAGTTTATTTCACATGTATATTTTTGTTTCCCCACTATTTCCATTTGTCTGACCACCACTACCTACTATGTCCTATCATAACATTCCATACATACTTAAAACCAAGCAAAGGGTGGCGTTCCATCTTTAAAAACTAAACAGGCATTTTGGACAACACATTCTTGGTGATGGCACCTGGACAACATTTATCAGACATGGTAGGGAAAGTTCTCACTCTGCATTATAAAAAGGATAGCCAGATATCAACTGTTACAGAAATGAAATAAGATGGAAAATTTTAACAAACTGTTTAAACTATTTTCTTAAAGAGACTTCCTCCACTGCCAGAGATCTTGAATAGCTTCCTGGTCAGTCATCCAGAAACAATTCTTCACATAATTGATGGACTTGGCTTCCACTTTGGGAAGGGAACCACCTTTTTCTATACTTGCTTGCATTTTTGCTTTAATGTCTTCTACAGAGCTAGGTCCTTTCGGCATTTTGGGAGTTTTTTTCCTGTTTTTTGAAGAATTCTTGACCTTTTGATCTTGGTGTTGATGGTTTTGAGACGTTTCCATTCTGGTGTGATTTTTGTGCATTTTTGGCTGGAGGATCTCATACAGATTTCTTTACTGGAGCTTTTTCTTCAGCTTCCTCCTCAACATCTTCATCTTCATCAGCAGCAAGTTTTACTTTTTCCTGTGGAAACTCACTACCACTTCCAGGGGCAGAATGCTTTCCAGATATACTTAGGAGTTTCACATCCTCCTCCTCTTCATCTTCTGACTCTGCATCCTCCTCCACAGCTACTAAGTGCTGTCCACTAATATGCACAGGCCCTGAACCACACTTCAACCATGAGACAACAGGTGGTGTTATTTCAAAGCCCCCAAGAGAAACCGTTGGCTGCACAGACGTTTTCAAAGTTGCCGGTGTTACTTTAATTGGACTGCCAACATAATTCATTACCTCTGCTTCAACAGTGCGCAATTTACCATTTGCGCCAGCCCCTAAACTGACCGTTCTTAAAGATGACTGGTGCTTATTTTCACCACTACCCACCTTAAAGTGATCATCTTGGTCGGCCTTTAGTTCACAACCGAGAAGATAGTTCTGGGGCCTCAGGGCACTCGTGTCCATGTCCATCAAATCTTCCATGGGTTGGTGGCATGCACTTAGGTGGGAGAGAAGGTGGATGGAGATAAACGACTACTGTCCCAAAGAACAGCTGCGCAGGACGGAATCACACCAGGGACCTGTCACATTATTTTTGAGGCAAATCCTAAGCATTTATTTCTTTTGTAAATCTTTCATAATATACCTCTAAAAGATACAAATTCTTTTAAAAATCTCCACAATATCATGATCACAGCTAAAATATTGCCCACAATTTCCTACTGTCATCAAATCTGCAAAATGGTTCACTTTTCCCCACTCTTCTTAAAAATGTGTTTCCCTTTTTACTGTTTACTTGAATTTGAATTCTTTTTAGTGGTTATATCAAGGAAATATACATTATTTTCTAAAGATAAAAGGTATAATATGTTCACACAAATAATTCCAATTGAAATGGAGGATTACAGTTTTCAGTTAACCTCATCAATCCTAATCTGTATCTCTATGCCAAATATCTCAGTTCTCAAGGACACTAACATGATTATATATTTTTATCCTATAATACACAGCTCTTTTGTCTTTGGATATGTCCCTCCAGGGATATAGAGTCAAATGGCGGTGACTTAAAGTCACTCAAGGCCTTCTCTGTATGGTTACGTCATCCACGGAATCAATAGTTATGAACATCTGCATTTTAGTTTACTTTCAATTTCTAAGGATTACTTTTTAATTTTTTTTTGGTAATTATATAAATTTTGGAGGGCAATTATACAAAATACTTACCTGGCTCCAAAGTTAAATCTACAAAACAAGGTTTATTTATTTATTTATTTATTTATTTATTGGCTGCGTTGGGTCTTCATTGCTGCACATGGGCTTTCTCTAGTTGCAGTGAGCGGGGGCTACTCTTCTTTGTGGTGCACAGGCTTTTCATTGCAGTGGCTTCTCTTGCTGCAGAGCATGGGCTCTAGGTGCACGGGCTTCAGTAGTTGTGTCACATGGGCTCAGTAGTTGTGGCTCACAGGGATTTGTTGCTCCGAGTCATGTGGGATCTTCCCCATGCAGGGATTGAACCCACATCCCCTGCATTGGCAGGCAGATTCTTAACATGGCGCCATCAGGGAAGCCCGAAGATATTTTTTAAGTGTAGGTTCTACCCTATTCCTTTCCTCTCTAGTCCCTCCCTCTGCCATAGTAATATTTATTAAACCTTTATAGCTTCTTTTATTTGCAGATAAATGATTACATACTCTACACATTTTTCTCTCACGTTTATTTTTTTACTTTCAAAATGTATCCTGGAGATCATACCATAGTAATAGAGAATTTTCTTATTCCTCGCTATATGCCATTTGGGGGATGTACCATAGTTTATTCAATCAGTCTTCTATTGATGTGCATTTGGGTTATTTCCAGTCTCTTGAGATTACAAAGCTATTCTGGATAGGCTTGTACATGCATCTTTTCACCTTTTTGCCACTGCACCCCTGTGATAGATCTCTAGAAGTGGGATTGCTGCATCACCGCACACCTATCACAATGCTAAAATTAAGAGAGAAAAAAATGATGATACCAAATGGTGATGAGGATGTGGAGCAACTGGAACTCTCGTACATTATTAGTGAGAAAGCGAAATGGTACAGCACTTTGGAAAACAGTTTGGCAGTCCCTTATAAAGTTTAACACACATTTACAATATGACCCAGCAATCCCTTTCCTATATTTACTCAAGAGAAATGAAAACTTATATTCACATAAAAATTGTCTGTACCTGAACATTTAGAGTGGCTTTACTCATATTTGCCAAAAATTGGAAACAGCTCAAGTGTCCTTCAACTGATCGATAAATTGTGACACATTTCTCTAATCAAATGCTACCCAGCAATACAAAGGAACAAGCTACTGATACACCACAACATGGTTGAATTTCAAATGCATTCTTCTAAGAGAAAGAAGTCAGATTTAAAATGCTACATACTCCACATGCATACATTTATATTCTCCAAAAGGCAGTACCACAGGGACAGAGAACACATCAGTGGTTTCCAAGGGCTGAGGTGAGAGGATAGTTTGATGCCTAAGGGGCTGCATGTTGGAATTTTGGGGGGTGATGGAATTGTGGTGGTAACTATGCAACTGTATGTGCTTGTTGAAACTCACAGAATTGTACACTAAAAAGAGTGAATTTTACTATATGTAAATTATACGTCAATAAACCTGACCCCCCCCAAAATGATAAATGCACAGGTAATTTTGCTAATTAGTGTCAAATCCCCTCTGTGGTTAATGGCTCCCACAGATACTCAGGTCCTAATTCCTGGAACCTGTGGATATTACCTTTTATGGCAAAAGGGATTTTGCAGATGAGATTAAATTAGGAACCCTGAGATAGGGAGATTATCCAGGTAAACCTATGAGTTTATCCAGGTAAACTTATGATGTTTATAAGGACATCATAAGTGTCCTTATAAAAGGGAGGCAGAAGGAGGTTTTACTGTGGAGGAGAAGGCTGTGTGAGAACTGAGCAGAGATAGTTGTGAGGATGCTGCTTTGCCGGCCTTGAAGATGGAGAAAGGAACTATGTGCCAAGGAATAGAAGGGATGAAGCTCTAGAAAATGGACAAAGTGAGGAAATAGGTTCTCCCCTGGAGCCTCCAGGGGAAGCACAGCCCTGCCAACCACCTTGGTTACAGCCCCGTGAGACTTCTGACCTCCAGCACTTTAAGAGAATAATTTGTTACTTTAAGTCACCAAGCTGGTAATTTGTTATCACAGCAATTGGAAACTAATGTGCCCTCCATAGGAGTTGTACTGTTTTCCCAGTCTCACCAAAAGTGCAGGGTATGTCCCTCTTCAAGAATGAGGAAAAATTTCCCAGAAGCCCCAGAGCAGACATCTTCTCATATCTCATTGGCCAGAATTGTGTCACGTGGCCTTTTCTAAACCAAAAATCAGACTTCCTCCTACGGCCGGCCCTGAGGCTGCATTATTCTCTCATGACCCACACAGCTGCCTGTTCCTGACCACATCAGGGTTCTGCCCTCACGGAAGGAGAAGGGCATAGCTTTCGGTTGGCTACCAATGGCGCCTACCTCAAAAATTATTTGCAGGAAAAGAAAAACCCTCAATTCAATATAGATTTTATAAAAGTTAAAAACCCTTGGACTAAACTCTCTTAGGGGTCATCAATTGTAGCCTCCCAGGCCAGGGCTTTCCCATGTCCGTCTGGCTTTGCCCTCCTCTCTCTCCCTTTTTCCACAGGAGGCAGGGTCTAGCTGAGCTCTATTCGTGAGTCACCAAGGTTAAATAAAGCCCTGTGAACACATAGGCCTCCCTTCCAGAAAAATGTCCCACTTGCTGACTAAAGTCCTATTAAGGGAATTTTTTCCGTTTTCTCTCTGTTTTGGCTTTTCTCTGATATACTATCCTACAATGTCAGAGCTGCAAAGGCCCTGAAAGATGATAATAATAAAACTAGTATATGATAATGTTTATTATGATTTTGGTAATTACAACAGCTACCGTTTATTGAGCATTTATTATATTCCGGGCACTTTGTGTTTATTATCACATTTAACCCTCAAGTCTTCCTGATGAGGTGGATATTATTATCATCCCCATCTAATAGATTTTGAAATGCAGGAAAGGAAAGAATGAGTTAGCCAAGGTAAGTGATGGCACCAGGGTTCAAACTGAGATCTGTGAAAACTCCAGAGGTTTTGCCCTCAAACCCCATGAAGTCCAAAACCTTCTGTCCTACAGATGGAAAATTGTAACTTGGGCTGGGGCAGGGGGTGCGGGGGTGGGGGGAGGTGGAGTAGAGAGGAGCACTGGGAGGAATAAGCATCCTGCTCAGGTCACGTGACCAGTGAGCTGTCAAGTAAATGTCTGCCCCTCCAGTGCAGCAAGCAGCTCACAGAGCTTCTCTCTCTTTCATAGGAATCAAATCGTTACAGATCATCTTGTAACTGAGTTTAATAAGAGAAAAAGTTTCTTTTTGCCAAATGAGAGCAAAATGGAGACTTTTCTCATTATGATTTGTCACATTTACCTGGCATCATTGGGGGATTTAAAAAATTGTAATTATAACATGAAGTATGCTTTATAGTTTATAAAACACTTTCAAATACTTTCTTACATGACCCTTACGACAGCTCTTGAAGCAGGAAGATATGATTATCCCACTTCACAGATGGAGAAAGCAAGGCCCCAAAAGGGTACATTAATTGCTCAAGATCTAACAGATCAGTAAGTGGCAGAGCCAGAATCAAAACCTAGACCCTGTCCCTTGCAAGGAAACTTGCTTACTATGAGGGCCTGATGTCTAAAGACAGGGATTTTCCTGTGAATTTTAGACTCGTATTTTCAAGTTTAAACGACTTAATTAAGACTTTGCTTGGCTGAGGTGATTTTCTTTTTTTTTTTTTGGCTGACTTTTTCACTGAATGAATCAACTGAATGAGAGATGACATCTTTTTAATCTCAAGTCTGCCCATCCTTCCTCTTTTATGCCTCCAACGCAATTCTGATGTTTTTTTCTTAATAAAGGCGCTTTGCATTTTTTGCTGAATTTATTCCTTTACAAATTGCCTTGATAGCTAATTTGAATAACATCTTTGGTTCCGTTACGCTTTTCTTCTAATTGATTTATAATGCATTATTTTTATTTCCAGTTAGTAACTTGATGCTTGGTTGAACATTCCTGTTGTTTCCAAGAGCTCTTCAGTTTCCAGGATAGAATTATACCATCTGCAAATATTTAAAAAAAAAATAAAACCTGCTCTCCTGATTCCACCATGAGTGCTCCTTTTACCACATGACACGGCATTTTTCCACAACTCTGCATTTTCCAGATGACTAAATGGCTCCTTTAAGTGCCAAAATATTTAGAAATACAACTGCCTGAGCTGAAAATCTTTCTCAAATGAATTACAATGTGTAGCAAACAGCTGTGGTTTTTGCCTGCAAAACACATTCCTTCCCCATCTTTCGGTAGCAGCCCCCTGTTTCTTTTGAGGAGCTGCCCCCTCCCACCCCCATGAGCTCCCAGAAAGATAAGATGTCCCATCCACAAACCCCTAAAAAGGCCCTGGTTCCACCACAGGCTGACCCAAATGACTCTTCTGAGAATTCGTGTCTTGAGAGAAGGAACACTTGGCCAGAAGGATGTTAGAGCTGAGTCCTGCAGAAGGCAGACCCTAAGGAGATGTCCATGAGTTTTTGCCCGGGGATGCCCTGATTTCTGATTCTGCCCAGACTTTTCTCCACCAAAGCCTGCTTAAATGCTCCTTTGATGCCAGGAGCTACCCAATATCTTTCCAATACACTCATTGTTTAGGTTTGCTTTTGTTGCAAATGATACAGATATCAGTGCCCAACAGTTGGTTGCAGACCATATATCTTGTTATGGGTTTAATTGTGTCTCCCTCCCGAAAAGATAACTTGAATTCCTAATCCCTAATATCTCTGAACGTGACCTTATTTGGAAATAGGATCTTCACAAAGATACAGTTAAAATGAGGTCAGTAGGGTGAACCCTAATCCAATATGATTGGTGTTCTTAAAAAGAAGATATCTGGACACAGAGACAGACACACACAAGAGGAGGACAATGTGGAGACTCATGGGGAGAAGCCCATATTAAGATGGAGAACTGGAATCACACATCTACAAACGCAGAAGCAAACAGAAGCTAGAAAAGAGACATGGAGAACCGTTCCTTCCCTAGAGAGTTCAGAGAGAGCATGGCCCTGCTGACGCCTTAATTTCAGAGTCCTCGCCTCCAGAATGTGAGACAATACCTTTCTGCTGTGTTAAGCCACCCAGTTTGTGGTACTTTGTGATGGCGGCACTAGGAAGCTAACATAGACCCTCAAGGAAGTGTGGGCTGTTGGAATGATGAGTGGAAGAGATTGCTAGCTGCCCACCAAATCCCCTCTCCCCTTTGTTTGCCTACAAGTGGACTTGTAGTCAGTGATGAAAGAAAATTCGTATTTTATGGCAAGACAAGAAAAGATTAAACATAAAATTTTTCTCTGCTTGTTTGGGTCTCCTCCCTCCCCTTTAGAGTGTATTGTGCATCTGCGTTAGGCCTCCTTAGGAGATAATCTTCTTTCTTAATTTTCTAAGGGGTCACGATGACCCGCTAGTCACTTTGTACATGCAGATCTGGATTGTGTAAAACTGTCAATACATCACTTGATGTATGACCCTTGGTCTCAAAATCTTAAATACCTGTGCTTTGACCTCTAACAAGTGGAACAGTCCTCAGCACTTTCTGAAAGACTGTTTCCCAGGTTATAATCCTCAGGTTGGCTCAAATAAAATTCTCCATTTCTTTCTTAGGTCAACTATTGATTAATTTTTTTATTGACATATGAATGGTGTGGTCAGCAAGATTTCAGAGATACCCACCAGAGGACACCTGGAGTCTACCCTGACTCAGGGCTTGGTAGCAGCAGAGGCCCATTAAGCCCCGCTAGCTTCTTGGTACTCCTCAGGTATTCCAGTGAGTTCTCCAGATATCTGGATTTCATTGCTTTTAAGTAATGATTCTAAAAATTTTATTTTTAAGTGTTTAAAAATATTTCTTTCTATATTATTTATTTATTTAGTCTGCACCGGGTCTTAGTTGCAGCATGTGGGATCTTTGCTGAGCCTTGTGAGGTCTTTAGTTGTGGCATGCAAACTTTTAGTTATGGCATGTGAATTCTTAGTTGCAGCATGCATGTAGGATCTAGTTCTCCAACCAGGGATCAAACCCAGGCCCCCTGACTTGAAGCTCGGAGTCTTACCCACTGGACCACCAGGGAAGTCCCTGATGATCCTAAAAATTTTATTCAAGCTGTTTTTACTTAAGACTCTTAAAGGGCACCAGTGCATTTCCTAGGCAGGGACCTGGGGGGATATGGGCAGGAGGCCCAGAGAAACACGGGTGGCTGGATTTTTGTTAAATTTGGTTTAAATGGAAAAATACAAGTTAATATATGGCCTAAACAAAACTTTTGCTACTGAAACGAGAGTATTATTCAACTCCAAAAAACAAGGGGTATTTGCTCCTTCTGACCACAAGGTGTCCTCAGGGAACTGAGGACCTAGTGGAAGTGCCTGGGGATTAATCCTTGTGATGTATCATGGTGCTACAGAGAAACCCCATACAGCCATTAACTCAACAGTGCTCTTCCGCAGATGCACGAGATAAGGACTGATCATCCAGTGCTCTGAGTACCCATGGTGGTTTTCGACTGTCAGAGGGAGAAACAAAGATATATAAAAGAGTTGAACATACCCAAGGGTAACACCTTGGGAAGCTAGATCCAGAAGCAGCACACCTTCAATCCAGCACACTGTCCTCAGAAAGTTGTTCATGGGTTCATTTCCTAGTGGGAGACTCTAAGATCCCACAAGCCACGTGGCGGGGCCAAAAAAAAAAAAAAAAAGTTGTTCGGATCATATCTCATATCTGAATTAGACTACCAAATTAATAACGGGAAATTGTGCCTCAGTGGAGAGTCACCTATGGGGATACCAACTGGGTTTATGTATACTTGCAAGTGCTTACCTGGAAATTAAAGGAAATCCTACCCTGAAATGGCAAGGATGGAGTTCTTTTTTGGCATTCCAAAACCGATTTTTGTGTGTGCAAGTAAAGCCAGCAGAAGGAAAGTTCTTACCATGTTAGTCAGCCTCCTGGAGCCTTGTCTGCAGGGTCTATTGAAAATAAGAGTGGCAAGAGTTTTTCTCTTTTCTAAAATTAGATTAGTAGAAAATATTTGTAGGGCTAGCTCCTTGGATCCTTTGAACTGGAAAGAGTTCTAAAGAGAGCTCGCATCTTAAAATATTGACCTATTTTAATTTGTATGTAGAAGCTCCAAAGGCCTTCAAGATTCCAAAACAGCCTCACTGAAGGATTGGTTGTAGAAGGCTAATGAAAGATTAATGATATAAAAGGTACCTAAAATGAACGAACAAACAAACAAACAAACAAACCCTAAGACTGATGTAATTACTGCTCCCCTTTATCTTCCCTTATTTGAGTACTCATTGTAGTAATCCTCTGTCTGAATTGCCTTTCCACTCTGAAGAGACTATTAAGTGGTTACCTTTAGAAATGGGACTGCCTGAGGCTGTAAGTGAGTCTCTTCCGAGCAAAGGCTGAACTGAGGGCCATAGTTAAAGAATTTCTTAAATCCAGGGAGGATCCTCAAAAGTTTTTGTAAGTGAGTTATCAAGATAGGAGGCTACCTGCCTGACTAAACTGACCATAACTGATATTCAGAATTTTTTGCCTTCTCCCCTAAGCTAAATGAGGTAAAGAAAAACATTCCAACATAGGTGAATGGGTATGTCAGTCCTTTGATATCATTGAGGTGGCCATCCAATTCTTTGAGGAATTAAAATCAGTTGTACTTGTTTTACAAATATAGTCCTTTTTTGTTGTTGTTATTTAAAAAAAAATATTTATTTGACTGTGTAGGGTCTTAGTTGTGTTGCACGGGCTCAGTAGCACCATGGCGTGGGGGATCTGATTCATGGCTAAAATTTGGGAATGAGAACTACGCAGTCTCTGTCTGTGTCTGTTTGCATGTTTGAATGTTTGTATGTATCTACATATGTGTGTTGTAAAATTGTTGTATTGCTGAAATCAATTGTAAAAGAACTCTGACTTAAAGGAGATTAAGTGCTTATATAAATACTTAGAAATATAAAAGAACATAACACAAATAAATTTAAGGATAACATGATCTAGGATTAATTTTTAATGAATTAGGGACTTCCCTGGTGGTACAGTGGTTACGAATCCACCTGCCAATGCAGGGGACACAGGTTCGATTCCTGGTCCAGGAAGATCCCACATGTTGTAGAACAACAAAGTCCACGAGCCACAACGACTGAGCCCACACACCGCAATTACTGACGCCCATGCCCCTAGAGCCCATGCTCCACAGCTCGAGAAGCCAGCGCAATGAAAACCCAGCGCAATGAAAACCCAGCGCACTGCAGCGAAGAGTAGCCGCTGCTCGCTGCATCTAGAGAAAGCCCGCACGCGGCAATGAAGACCCAATGCAGCCTAAGTAAATAAATAAACAAATAAATAAATTTATTTTAAAAAATTTTTAATGAAATAAAGCAAGTTTAAGTTTGTTGGTTTAATGAATACAGTCATATTTTCTGGGTCGTCAACATTAAGTATAAAATTTTTATTGTACCTACGTTTACTAGAAATCAAATACAATCTTATTATTCCTGTTATAAAATTTGTCAGCATGAAAAATAACTTGATGTGGTCAAACTTTTTAAAAATTTTTATTTTATATTGGAGTATAGTTGATTTACAATATTGTGCTAGTTTCAGGGGTACAGTAAAGTGATTTAGTGATATGGTCAAACTTTTAAGTAAATTAAATGTAAACGAGTAGAATTTTTAGGTGAACTCTTTAGAAATAATTATATTTTAGGGCTGTCCACTTTAAAATAGTTTCTCCATATTTTGGTAACTTGAAACTGCTAAACTAAGTTAAATGATAGGAACTGATTGAATACCCAGGTCATTTCCAAATAAGATATTAGAAAATTAATTGCTAAACAAGTCTAAGTTTACCTACTTTTGCCTTCTTATTAGAGAAAAACTAAAGATGTTTGGGTTCGTTGGGCATATCTTGTATCCAACTGAAGAAAGAAATCAGGTAATAGAATATGTTAATAAGTTTGCCAAATAGGAAATGCTGGTATGACAAACAGTTCATAATTACTTCTTAGTTTTTGGTAGAAACTAAGGTTTTAAGGTTATGAATTCTAATTAAAATATATAAAATATGTACTGAAAATTAAGAAGGAAAACATCTTGGTATGCAAGGAAAAAGAAGGTACAAACAATGGAAATGTGTTTTGTTAAGGGAAAAGAAAGCAATTTTGTCCTAAAGCTGGTTATTTCTAAATGGGAAAGAAAATAAAGGACAAATTAATATGGATGTAGAAAGCTGTAGAAGGTTTGTCATTAATATTAATGTTTCAAAATTATATGAAATTTATAAAAGTTGAGTATGTCTTGATAAAAATGTTATCAGTTGTAATTCTAGTTATTATCTTAAAATGTTGTATGTCACAACAGTAACCACATTTCTTTGTCAATTGCATTGTAATCAGGTCCTTGACCATGATTTTTAAGTCTTTTGTCATCCATAAACAGTTATTGTTTGATGCTTTTGCAAAAAATGCTCATCTTCAAGAAGATTCATAGGGAGTTCCCTGGTGGCGCAGTGGTTAAGACTCTGCCTGCTGATACAGGGAACAAGGGTTCTAGCCTTGGTCCTGGAAGATCCCACATCTGCGCGGAGCAACTAAGCCCATGCCCCACAACTACTGAAGCCTGAGTGCTCTAGGGCCCACATGCCACAACTACTGAGCCCGCATGCTTCGACTACTGAAGCCAGACAGCCTAGAGCCTGTGCTCGGCAACAAGAGAAGCCACTGCACTGAGAAGCCCGTGTGCAGCAACGAAGACACCATGCAGTCAAATAAAAAAGAAGATTCTCAAAAAGGACTTTCTGACAAGTACATATTTCTGATAATTTTCAGATGATACTGAAACAGGAGGGAAGGGGGCAGGGCACAACCTTTGAAAGAATGACAGAGCCCAAGGACATGACATAAACTGATTAGAACCAAATGGGTCCAAGATAGCGGACAAGTCGACTGCCACAAGACCTTGAACCTCAGTGTACTGTATCACATCAGCAAGCTAAATGACACACCCAAGGCTGACCATAAGCATCAAAAAGTGGGTGGTGGCCCAATTCGTGGAAATCCCCGCCCCTTCCTGAAATAGCTGGAATGCTCCTCCCACTCATTAACCTATGACATTCCCCACCCCTGGTGTCACCTTCTGAGATGGCCCACACTCTGATGTGGAGCGTGTTTCTAAGTAAATCCACTTCTTACCTATCACTGTGTCTCTCACTGAATTCTTTCTGTGAGGAGACACAAAGAACCTGAGCCTCAGTAAGTCCAGACACCAGAGGAGTGATTCTAAATTAAAAGAGAATGGGTTCATGTCCCAATCAGGGTTTTGGCCAGCTTCAAGTCCCGGAACATGGGTTCAAGTCCCAATTTGTGGTGCACGGTTTCAATACCGCTGAATTGGGTAAGAAATTAATTCTAATGGAAAATCTCATGGCTTCATAAAACTATTAACAGAAGATTAAAATCAAGGATTGGTCACATAGGACTGAGTGGTGAACTAGTGAATATGGTTATACTTTTTATGGTTTTTGTCTGAAATATTACTGGCTTTTTTTTTTGGCTGTGCTGAGCGGCTTGTGGGATCTTAGTTCTCCAACCAGGGACTGAACCTGGGCCACGGCAGTGAAAGCATGGAGCCCTAACCACTGGACCACCAGGAAATTCCCATTACTGGCTTTTTTTTTTTTTTAAGATGCTTTGTTTTTATTTTTTATTTTATTTTTATTTTCTAAAATTTATTTATTTATTGGCTGCACTGGGTCTTCGTTGCTGCGTGCAGGCTTTCTCTAGTTGCAGAGAGCGGGGGCTACTCTTCATTGCAGTGCTCGGGCTTCTCATTGTGGTGGCTTCTTTTGTTGCAGAGCACGGGCTCTACTAGGTGCGCTCGGGCTTCAGTAGTTGTGGCACACAGGCTTAGTTGCTCCATGGCATGTGGGATCTTCCCAGACCAGGGCTTGAACCTGGGTCCCCTGCATTGGCAGGCAGATTCTTAACCACAGCACCACCAGGGAAGTCCCCATTACTGTCTTTTAACTTGTGTTTTCCAAGTAATTCTCTGCAACACCAGCTGGGTGTCCTATAATTTAACTCAATTCTGACACTGTCTACCTGGAGATAGTGTCAGATACCACAGGTTAAGGTCTCAGTCCCACAAGACTGCTCTCACCCTACTTCAAATGCCAATCACAATTACTAGGTCACCAGGTTTCCCACAACCCTGTCCGACTTGGCTACAAGTCAGAGGTTCCCATGACCCCCTCCTCAGGTTTGATTAACTTCTTAAAGGGGCTCACGGAACTCAGCGAAACGCATTTACCAGTTTTTTAAAGGATAGATAAAGAATATCGCTGAACAGCCAGACGAAGAGATACATAGGGTGAGGTCTGGAAGGGTCCTGAGCCCAAGGACTTCTGTCCCAGTGGAGTTGAGATGCACCACCTTTCCAGTAGACGTTCACCTACCCGTAAATTTCCCAAACTCTGGAGATTTTTATGGAGGCTTCATCCTGTAGGCATGATTGAATATTAACTCCATTTTTAGCCCTTCTCCCTACTCAGGAGAACGAGAGGCAGGGCTGAATATTCCAATCTTCTAATCATGGCTTGGTCTTTGTGTTGACCAGCCCTCATCCAGGAGCCACCCAGGAGCCCACCCAGAGTTGCCTCATTAGACCAAAACATTCCTCTCTCCCAGAAAATTACCTGCCTCTCTCATATTCATACTGGCTTCCCCAGAACCTGCAGGGTGCCCAGCATACATAGATACAAAATAAACATTGTTGAATGCATGAACTGGAGAGCCCAGGAAATCTGTGAGTTCTCAAAGAATGGAAAGAAAACACACATTTTAAAAATTGGCTAATGGGACTTCCCTGGAGGTCCAGTAGTTAAGACTCCACCCTTCCACTGTGGGGTGCATGGGTTTGATCCCTGGTGGGGGAACGAAGATCCCACCTGCTGCTCTGCGTGGCAAAAAAAAAAAAAAAAAAAAAAAGCTAATAAAATTGCCTAATAAGTGTCAGGCTTTGTGCCGGGCAGACCAAATTCATCATCTTGTTAATTCCTTAAAAACTTTCTGAGCTGTGGGTATCATTAGCCCCATTGTACAAATGAGAAGTTAAGGATTTGAACGGTTACACATCTTGTCCATGGACTGGCAAATGCCAGCAGAGCCAGGATTCAAATCCAGCGTGGTTAGTTTCAAAGGCTGGACACCGAGGACAAGTGACTGACTGCCGCCCCCACAGCCCCCTTCACACCTGCACCTGTGTCTGAGATTTTCCACACAGATTTTGGCTGCATCACTGGAAATCGGAAAGATCATTATGACAGCCGTAACAACCAAGAACCATGCCTACATTGATGAAAAATGCCGTTGAGTGGACCATATTCTCAGGCATTATCTTTTTTGTTTGCTTGTTTTGTTTTTTGGCTGCACCATGCAGCTTGTGGGATCTTAGTTCCCCGACCAGGGATTGAACCCCTGGCCATGGTGGTGAAAGCTCGGAGTCCTAACCTCTGGACCAACAGGGAATTCCCGGCATTATCTCTTTTAATCCAATAATTGATCTAACAGTTGGTGAATGCCTAAGTAATTTCTGCTATGTGGGTTTTTTGTTTGTTTGGAAGAGTGGGATCTTGTGTAAATTCTCTTTTTATCTCTCAGACTCATTTGTAGTGGTTTGTTTTTGCCATGTAGACAGTTTAGTCAAATTTGTCAAACTTGTTAAATTTTTCATGATTTGTTTTATAAATCACAGAACTAATTTACTCATATTTTTCTTGTAATCTATTTTTTAACATTAATTTATTTAAAGTATCTGGTACATTGGTGATGAGGTAGGAATTCAATTTTATTTTTTTTAAATGGCCTAGCTAATTATCTAATCATCTCCATTGATTGGCTAATCCAAAGAAGACCTTACTTTTTTTTTTTTTTTGCCGCGCCACGTGGCATGCAGGATCTTAGATCCCCCATGAGGGATGGAACCCATGCCCCTTGCAGTGGAAGCTCAGAGTCCTAACCACTGGACTGCCAGGGAATTCCAAGAAGAGCTTACTTCTGATGGGTCAGAATACCCACTGGTATTCAGATTAAAAGCAACACTAATGGCAGGGAGGCTCATTGGAAAGATTCTATTTGTTCCAGAAAGAAGTCAGAACCCTGAGGAGAGTCCCAGGTCTGCCCTTAAGTCACAGGATGGCCTTAGACAGGTCCCTTTCCCTCTAGGCAACTTGCTCTAAGTTTACAGCTCTACCATGGGGGTTGGGGATGGCACGGGGAAGTGGGGCAAGGTGATCTCTGGGACTGATAATTGTCCTAGAAGCGGCGTTCTGAAGGATTCTTGCGATAAAAAGAAATGTAAATTTACATAACACCAAGAAATTTTTTTCACCTATCAGGCTGGCAAATATTGAAAAGATTGATAATACTTATTGTTGGCAAAGATGTAGGGAAATAAACTCTCTTAAGCTGGCTGCTGATGCGACTATAAATTGATTCTGCTTTTTGAAGGGCAATTCGGATGTAAAATGTACATATTCTTGGCCCCAGACATTTCACTTCGAGGAATTCTGAGATGTGAAGAATGATACATCTTTGGTATAATGATATAATAATATTCACTGAACATTCATCATAGAAAAAACTGGAAACAACCCAAATGTCCACCAGTGATACAATGTAGTAGTTAGGGGTTTGAATTCCTAGCTTCCCACTTCCTATGTGATGTCCAGCAAGTTACTTCACCTCTTTGTATCTGAGTTTTCTCATTGGTAAAAAAGGAATGATAATAGGGTCTACCTCACAGGTTTGTTGTGAGGATTAAATTAGATAATACTCATAAAATACCTACAACAGTTCCTGGCACACAGTAACCACTCTCGTAACATTACCTATTATAACCACAATATATGTTCAGATGAAAAACTGTGAAAGTTTATTGACTATCCTTTCAATGGAATGTTGGGTGTTATCATTGGGGGTTCCCTGATACTATAGGGGCCTGAGTCTTTCACTGTCTTGGACTAGGCTATTTCACAACCTGTAAATTATACAAAAACAATAATAATGCAAATTATTCTTGCTTATAGAAATGCAAATTGATTTTGTCCTGTAAATGTACAAATTAAAAGATAATTCCAAACATCATGTTATCGCACTAAAGATAATAACCAACTTTGCATCTATTAGCAAATTTATTTGTGCATTACTGATTGCCTATTGATATATATACTATATATAATACTATACTATATAATATATAGTACATATACTGTATACTAATACATGCACAAATTAATATATTAATATATAATATATTTAATCTATATATTAAAACTAGTTCAAAGGAGAAGCTGATTAGCATATATATGTGTGTGTTCATTAATTATTGAGTTAAATAAAATCTTTGATGTGTTCATTTTGTGTTTACATGAGTCACAATTTTACCTTTAAAAATTATAACAGTATTTCTAGTGTGATCTTATCTTCATTGTAAAGATTTTATATATATATATACTTATATTTATAATATATATATTTCTTAGAGAAAGTCTAGAAGGATGAACACAAAAATGTTTATGAAGGATGTCTCAGGCAGGGTGAGGTAGAGAACATTTCAGCTGACTTTTACTCTCTTCTCTATACATAACTATAGTGTCCAAACATTTTTATGCTGAACATTTTATGGCAAGTTAAAAAAAAAAACACATCCTATTTTCCTTTTTAAAAGACATAACTGAAAACTCTCCTGTTGGAACAAGTCATTTGGGATGGGAGAAGAGAGTGTTCTGAGGGGTCAAGTGTAAAGAGCTTCCTTAATCTACAGGGCTTTGTGGTTGAGTATTAAGATAAGGAGACCCTGTGGAAAACAGGGAGGCCAGCTCAATTCCCAGAAGACCTGTTCTTCCTGACATAGGGCACTCAGGCATAAAATGATCTGAAGTGGTCAAGTGACCATCTGGGGGTGGTCAAAGCTGAGAGCTGGACCTCAGCTCTTGTCTCTTTCAGCCTCTCCGATCTGGAGCGGGTCAACTAATTCAGCCTCAGGCCGTGGCCCTTAGAAGGTCAGCTGGGGCGGGGGAGGGAAGACTCACCTACTCCGATCCCTTCTTTCTACCTGTGGGAAAACTGAGGCGTAGAGAGGGGCAGGAACACACTGAGGTCACCCAGCAAATTAGGGGTCACCCTCACACTAGAATCCAGGTATCCAGAGTCCTGGCCTGAAGCGCTTTTACCTCCCCAGTAATATTGGGCTGAGTGCAAAGGGCCTCAAGCACCAGGTCAAAAAGATCGGCCCGAGAGAAAAAGGCACGTTTGAACAGCACCTGCCAGGGCCAAGGTCAGAGCTGTGTTTAGGAAGAATGTTCACTCAGAGCAGAGGGGAGCATAACCACCCCCTGATCTGGGGGCCAGGCCAGGAAAAGGGTCTGTTCTCGGGACCCAACGCTCTACCAGGCCTTTATAATACTACCATTACCGTCTAATTGCATTGGAGGGGAAAACTGGCTGCTCTTTTACATGTGAGGAAAAACAATGTCAGGGGACTTTTGTTATGCAAAGAGAGCTGGAAATCCCCCTCGAAATGGAGAAGTTGGGACCCTAAGGCGGCAGACTCGGAAAGCAGCACATCAGGTGGGTTTGGAGTATTTTCATGTTAACTGGCTTTTCTTGCGGCTGGAGCTGGGCTGAGTCGAGGGGCCTCTTCTGGGGTCCCAGCCAGAAACGGAGGAGGCCCCTTGAGACTGAAAAGACCAGGCTGGTCTTAAGTTCCTCCTTATTACCTGTGCTGTTCCCCCAGCCTTGAGGCCGCCAATTTCACAAGTTTTGCCATTTCCATGAATTAACTACACTGTGGTTAACTTAATATTTTTCTGTAAATTGACTCACTTTTAATAATTTAAGTATATATTTAAAGAGCATTTATATTGCTACCTCAATGGGAAATCAATATTATGTTCCTAAAAATAAATACAAGGAAAACAAAACAGCATCATAAAATTCCAGCTAGATACTGTTGCCAGAGCTCTGTTATAAAGGGACATTGGCACACGTTAGAGAACTTTTAAAAGGATATTAGAAGCAAGCTGAAGGTTTCCTCGATTTAATCACAAGGAATGAAAGGTAATTGAAAATAGAATAACTATCTCACTACATGGTTCAGTTACTTAATGCCTTTGTGCGAAACGTCTTAAATGTGCTATGGTTCTACCAGTGATCCCTGCCGAACGTGGGAGGATGCTTTGGGCCCTGCTCCCCCACCCATTAGCTGAAAACCTAAAGTTCCTCAACCTCTCTGCACCTCACTCACAAAAGGGATATATTGACAGGACTTACCTCCTAGGCTCCTCTGAGAGGTAATAATGGGGATAAAGATAGTGATGCTATTAGGAAGGCTTTGGTCAAATTCTTTAAGCTGAACCTTCAGGTATTAGGTGTGCTTTCAGGAACTGAATGAAGAGTTTGGGTCTTTGCTTGAGTTAAGAGGGGGAGAGAGACCAGCAGAAGGCTACATGGTCAACAAAAGTCAGCTTCCACTGGGGTGGATTTGTGGAAAACCGAAGCATTCCCTGGACTCTCAGAATTATCAAGGAAGTGAAATTGATGAAAGATATCGGACTTCCATGGTCATGCAGGACGGATGCTCAGACAGGACTGGTTGAGCATTAAAGTGAAAGGTAACCTCTAAATGACAGACCTGGTGTGCAACAAACAACCTGCCTCACCCAGCGGTACTACCATGAAGCAGTAAGAGAGGGTCAGTAAACTTGAATCATCACCACAAAGAGATGCCCTCACACAATTTTTGGAAATTGTGCTCACAAGAGACAAATGACAATTCATTCTGTTATTTCTGGCAGCTATCTTACCAGACTGTGCCTAAAGAATTTTGTGAAATATACTTTGCTTCATTGGCAGATAACCAAAAGTCATTTAAAAAAATCATTTCAACCTTATTAGTGGGGAAAATTTTTATTGGCGAAGTTTTTCACAAAACTTAAAAAATGTGATAAGTGATTTGAATCTGTCATTCTAGTCTTATAAACTCTAACCGAGGTATCTTGATGGTTATATGTGGTATTGTGGACCTGAGGAGATGAGTATTATAATTACTGTTTTCCATTTTACATGCAAGGAAAATGAGATTATAATAGCAGATGACTGCCAGAAAACTCAGAGCAGACCTATTCTCCATGCTTTCATTCTTTCCAGTATTTCAACAAATGTTCTGAACATGCTTAACCATAGCTAATCTCTGGATCTGGGCAGGAGGTGGTGTGGCTATATACACTTTAAAAAATAAGATGAAGATTTGCAAAACAATATGGACAATATGATCTTATTTATGTGAATAAAAAAACAGCAAAGCTATATCTTTATGTACGTGCACCCATATTCATTAAAGCTTACCAACAGATCTGGTAGCAGTGTTCACAGTTGGGTGGAGTGAGTGGGGAGAGGAAGACTTTAGATTTACCTGTATTGTTTGAGATTAATAATAATAATAATAATAATAATAAATTTCTATATTCTTTAGATTTTTAAAATTTTAAGTAAATGGCTGTTACAGGCTGAATTGTATCCTCCACAAATTCATATATTGAAGTCCTAATCACCCCCCCACCCCCACCTCCTGGATCTCAGAGAGTGATTATATTTGGAGACAGAGTCTTTAAAGAGGTAATTAAGTTAAAATGAGGTCATGACGGTGGGCCCTAATCCAACATGACTGGTGTCATTATAGGAAGAGGAAACTGAGGACACAGACAGACACAGAGAGAAGACCATGTGAAGGCGTCCATCTACTAGCCAAGGAGAGAGTCCTCAGAAGAAATCAACCCTTGATTTGAGACTTCTAGCCTCTAGAATTGTGAGAAAATAAATTTCTGTTCTTTAAGCTACCCAGTCCGTGATATTTGTTATGGAAGATGTTAAAGGAAAAAAAAAAATCCAATGATGCTTGCCGAAGGTAGGAAGGCAGACTTTATTCAGGACCATAGCGACAGGTACAAGGACTGTGATGGCATTTTACAACGTGGGAGAGAGATGGGGCTAAACTCCAAACACAGCACTCGCAAGTGGGAATTCATAACCAGGAAGCAGCATGGGGTCAGTGGATGGAAAATGACTGGGAGGAAATATCAGGGGTAAGAAGAATTCTGGCTACATCAACCTAACAGGATTTTTGCTGAAGGCATGCCAGGATAATCAGACATCACTTGAGAGATGGTAAAGGATAAGGAACCTGATCAGGTATCAAGGGTCTGGGGTTTGGGTTAAACTGACATTGCAGGGTTCTTGCTAAAACTAGATTTTACAAGAAAGTGCAGAGATGTGGCTAGGAAAAGTCTGGCAAGTTTGGTCAGGCAAAGAATCTTTGACACAGCCCTGGTAAACTAAGACAGTGACCAAGGTGATGCTACTGACTACTGGGAGCTCCTAGCTTAGTGGGAGAAGCAGGTAACACTACAACCTCACTGTGATACCAGGGAAAGTGGGAGAAGTGCTGCAAAATGCAGAAGCAAGATACTAAAGGAATCGGGGGTGACAGACACTGTTATGCCTGGCAGGTTTCATAGAGGAAGTAGCCTTTGAGCTGGGCCTTGAATGATGACTAACAGAGAACATGGGGGGTGGGTTGGTGGGGTGGGAAGTGAAGGAGCTGGGGACTGTTCCTGGAGGAAACACAGAAGCTGGCAGTGAAGGTCTGTTTTGGGTCAGATTAAGACTGGGGAGCTATATGTGAGCACAGGCTTCACCAGGGGATGTGGGGGAGATGTAGCTGGAAGTATTCTTGAAGTATCCATTTGTCAGCTCTCATTGACAGCTATTAGCCATCATGGAGGGAGTAACATCATCATATTTGCTTAGTAGGAAGACCACCCTGAAGTCCATGAGGCCAGGGTTGAAAAGTGATGGCCCAAGGGCCTTTCATGTCCACAGAAATATTTTCTTTGACTCATCTAGCTATTTTTGAAAAATTAATTAACTATCCTAACAGTTCATAAATTATACTTTAGATATATTAATTATTTAATTAATAATTTAGTGATATAATTTGAATCTAGATAATATTGTTTATAATATATATGTATGAATTTTACATAAATTAATAAAATAAAACCAATGCATTATAATTATGTTGATATACTTTATATATAAATATAAATAAGTTGGAAGAGCTCATAAAATTTCAAATTCTTTGAAAAATCTTTTAACAAATGTTGTGGGTTGAACTGTTTCTCCCCACAAGATATGTTGAAGTCCTAACCCTTGGTGCCTGTGACTTCAACCTTATTTGAAAATAGGGTCTTTGCAGATGCAATTAAGATGTAAATTAAGATAAGGTCTTGTTGGAATAGGATGGGCCCTTAATCCAATGTGACTGGTGTCCTTATAAGAAGAGAAGGGAGGCAGATACACAAGAGGGAGAATGCCATGTGGCTGACAATGGAGGCAGAGATTGAAGTGATGCAGCTTTCAGCCAAGGAACGGCAATGATTGGCCACCAGAAGCCAGAAGAGGCCAGAAAGGGTTCGACCCAACCTCAGAGGGTGCAGGGCTGTGCTGACACCTTGATTTCAGGTTTCTAACTTCCAACACTGTAGGAGAATACATTTCTGTTGTTATAAGTACCAGCTTATGGCACTTTGTTACAGCAGCTGTAGGAAACTAATACAACAAGGAAACTATATGTCCTCCTGGCAACAATTGGCTGGAGCTGAGGAAGGGCACCCCCTGGAGGTGAGCCTCCAGCCAGGCGGCATCCGTCATTCCTTTCAAGGTGCAGACTCTGTAGCAAAAGTACAAGGGAGAAAAGAGATCTCAGTGAAGGCAGTAACAAGGGTGTACGTGTATGTGAAAAGCTTTGTTCTTAGAAACAATCATTCTTTACTTCATGGAAGGGGATACAGTAATATTTATTATAAACTGTATTTTATATCATTACCATGAGCCAGGTCCCATGTTGAAGGCTTTTTTTGTGTTGAGCCATTTATCCCTCCCCACAATGCGATGTAAAATCCCTGCTCTATAGATGAGAACCCTGAGGCTCAGAAAGGTTACATGACCTAGACCTAGATTATAAATATGAAACACCTACTAGGTGCCGGGCACCTAGCTGAGCACTTTATGTCTGAGCTCACTGAAACCTCACAACACCTTATGAAGTGGGTACTGTTATTTCCCCTAATGAGATGAGGAAACCGAGGCAGAAGAGGTCAAGCAACTTGATCAAGTTGGTCACCAGTGAAGCTAGATGACAAATACAAGAGTCTGTGTTTTTGTCTGGATCCAAAGTCCCTGCTGGCTTATCTTTTCATTCATTCGTTCATGGATGAATGCTCTTATGTCTTATGCATTAAAAAATATACATTTATTTATTTATTTGGCTGCGTCAGGTCTTAGTTGCGGCATGCAGGATCTTCATTGCAGCGTGTGGGATCTTTCGTTGCAGCATGTGGGATCTTTCATTGTGGCATGTGGGCTCTGCATTGTGGCATGTGGGTTTCTCTCTAGCTGTGGTGCTTGGGCTCCAGAGCACATGGGCTCAGTAGTTGCAGCAGGAAGGCTTAGTTGCCCCGTGGCATGTGGGATCTTCGTTCCCTGACCAGAGATCAAACCTATGTCCCCTCTGTTGGAAGGTGGATTCTGAACCACTGGAACACCAGGGAAGTCCTTATCTTATGTATTTTTGAAGGAGGCAGCTGGGCTCTGATGTAGCATGGGCCTCAGTGTCCCCATCTGTGAAACGTGGGGGTTTTGTTGGCCAATCTTGAAGGTCCCTTCTTGCACTATAATTCAGTGATTCCCCAACCTTGGGAAGAATTTAGCAAGTATTAATAATAAAACAGCTCAGAATGCTAACTCATTTGACAATGTCTCACCAAATGACAGAGCCAGGATTTTAATCCAAGTTCACCTGACTCCAAAAGCTTCTCCACCTCCTCCTGGGCCAGGAAAAGAGAAGGACCTATAAAAGGGACTGAGGAAGTACTGCTGAAACAGATTTGTGTGAGCTACACAAGTGGGATCAAAGGCCAGGAGCTGGCCTGGCGTGGGCCTGTGACACCCTCTTGTGGACCGCATCTGAAATGCTCTGCTCTGCCAGCTTTTTCATTTTGATAGCAGAATAGATGTAGGGTTTGGGGAGGCGGGAAGCAGTTTTCTCAAAAGTTTTTGAAAACCGGTGACCCCAGCTATTGTCCTAAAATGGAGACTGCTGGAAGGCATGGGTCACTTAGAGAAGCCTTGTGTTCATTTACTGATGAAACAAATTATTTTTGCTTCTGTCTTCACATCTTGTACACACTTGTACCAGGTATAAAGCAGTGAACCCAACAAAAATGGCACCTTTACTCTGCACTGAGTGGGGGAGGTCAGACATTAATCATGTAAAACCCAGAATAAATATATAGGCAGGAAAGAATCCTTCTTCCTTCAAGCTCCCTTTTTTTCCTTAGCTTTCCCTCCAATATCTGGAGGGGAAAAGGATCTTTGGCAAGACCAAAGAAGAGAGATAAAGCCTTTTAAGAATACTGATTCATTGGGGCTTCCTAGGTGACACAGTGGTTAAGAACCCGCCTGCCAATGCAGGGGACACGGGTTTGAGCCCTGCTCCAGGAAGATCCCACATGCTGCAGAGCAACTAAGCCCATGTGTCACATCTATTGAGCCTGCGCTCTAGAGCCCGTGAGCCACAACTATTGAGCCCATGTGCTGCAACTACTGAAGCCCACGTGCCTAGAGCCCGTGCTCCGCAACAAGAGAAGCTACAGCAATGAGGAGCCCACGCACCACAACGAAGAGTAGCCCCCACTCACCGCAACTAAAAGAAAGCCCGTGCACAGCAAAAAAGACCCAACACAGCCAATAAAATTAATTAATTAATTAATTAAAAAAAAGAATACAGACTCATTAAAATGTCTATCCGCTCTCAAAAGTTTCATTTGTTTCACAGATACTATGCTCTGGGAATTCTAAGATAACTAAACCTTCACCTGTACTGAGGCACCACGAGGAAGGGAATGTCCCCCTACCCCCACTGCAGCCAGGAGCAGTGCCCAGACTCAACCTAGAAGGCTGCAGGGGCCTCTTCCAGGATGGAGCTGACACCTGACAGGGAGAGCAGAGGGATGGAAATGGGGGGTGGAGTTGGGGGTTTTGGTGGAGAGGGATTTTATATACATGTCTAGCCTTCACAACAATCCAATAAAATCAGGGCCACCATACCCATTTTATAGATATGGAAACTGAGGCCCAGAGAGATTAAGAAGCTTTCCCAAATCTCAGAGCTAATAGGCTGTAGTGTTGGAATCTAAGTCTTGGAAAAGCAATAGATTAGGAATCCAAAATCTGGTTTCTAGTCCTAGCTCTGAACACACTTGCTGAGTTGGGCAAGTCAGTTAACATCTTGGATCTCTATTTTCTCTTTTGCATAAATGGGGGCTTGGTTAGAAAGGCATCCACTGACCTTTCCTCTTAAGGGCCTAAGCAGAAAAATAGGAAGGGGCCATTGAGGAGTTCCAGTGGACAGGAGGAGACAGGAGCCCCAGTCCAAGTGCAAACATCAGTTACTCATGAGTGAATGCCTGGTTACCTGTGATGTGTGGTCGCCTGGCAGCCTCTCCTGAGTGGATCCTACAGCTTTCTCAGTAAGACAACACTGAACACCAGAGATCTCAGATCTCTTATCCGGCTGATTTTTATTTTATGTATGTATTTATTTATTGGCTGCATTGGGTCTTCATTGCTGCAAGTGGGCTTTCTCTAGTTGTGGTGAGCAGGGGCTACTCTTCACTGGCTTTTCATTGGGGTGGCTTCTCTTGTTGTGGAGCACAGCCCTAGAGCACAGAGGCTTCAATAGTTGCAGCATGTGGGCTCAGTAGTTGTGGCTCATGGGCTCTAGAGTGCAGGCTCAGTAGCTGTGGCACCCAGGCTTAGTTGCTCCGTGGCATGTGGGATCTTCTTGGACCAGGGATTGGACCCATGTCCCCTGTGTTGGCAGGTGGATTCTTAACCACTGTGCCAGCAGTGATTTTTTTGAAAATATAATTTACATGATTTTTTAAAATAACATTCATTTATTTATTTAGGCTGTGCCAGGTCTTAGTTGTGGCACACAGGATCTTCATTTCGGCATGCAGACTTCTTAGTTGCAGCATGTGTACTCTTAGTTGTGGCATGCATGCGAGATCTAGTTCCCTGACTAGGGATCAAACCTGGGTCCCCTGCAATGGGAGCACAGAGTCTTACCCACTGGACCACCAGCAAAGTCCCTCCAGCTGATTTTTTAAAAGCTTTATTATCTCTCCTGTTAGACTCATACTAGTAATGAAACCTCCTCATGGAAGTGCAGGGCTTTATAGTTTACAAATCACATTCACACCTGTGGTCTCATTTGATTCTTACGCCTTTTCTGTGCGGTTCACAGGACAAGTATTGGTATCTCCATTTCACAGAGGATAAACTGAGGCTAAGAGAAGGCCCAGAGTCAGCTAACAAACAGCTCTCAGTGGCTGTCTGTCCCTCTGGCAATTGAGTGTGTTTGGGTGGGGAGGTAGTTCACTGTGGTAGATTGGATTACTCTTCACCTGTATGACCTCCCTGGAGGAGAATTTTGTGCCCCAACTCTGTCATCATGAGGCCATAAGACTTGCTCTGGCCAATGAAATGTGAGAAAAAGTGATGTGAACAGAAGCTTCAAGACCCAGCATGCTGTTCACCATGTCTCTTTTCCTTCTGCCATGAAATCTGGCTATGTTCCAGAGAGAGAGAGAGAGAGAGAGAGAGAGAGAGAGAGCGAGCGAGCTCCTTCAGCCTGGGTCCTGGAGTAAAGATAATATGGAACAGGAAAGTATTTGACCCATCATGGACATAGGGGTGAGCAAGAAATAAACCTTTGTGGTTGTACACCACTGAGATTTTGGGGGGGTCATTTGTTATGCAGCAAAACCTAGTTTGTCCTCACTAATACATCTATCCATATAAAGACAATATTCTCTCCTGGGAATAGTAATGTCAGATCCTGGAAGAGTATCAACTGGTCTATGGTTGTGTGTGTGTGTGTGTGTGTGTGTGTGTGTGTGTGTGTCTGGGGTGGCACAGTGGGTACAGGGAAGGAAAGCCCTAGCCAAGTTTACTCTGGACCCTATTCTAGTTAGTCTTTCAAGCCAGCTATGCCTGCAGGAGCCTGTTTCCCATTCTTCTCCTCTCCTCTCTCTCTCTCTCTCATTATTTTTATTATTCTCCAGAAAACTTCATATCTCTGTTGAATTCCATGATAGCGGATAAAGGTTTTTTTCCTTTCCCAATTTATATGGAGAAACCGCTTCAGGAATTATTGATTGGCTCTCAGAAATAATAATTGGAGCTACTGTTTTCCGAGGACTTGCTGACGATCAGGCACTCATTGAAAGCTTTTCATGCTTTACCTCATTTTCTCTTCACAACTACCGGAGGAATTGGATCCTACTATTTCCTCATGTTAGAGGCAAAGAAATGAAGACATAGAGACCTTAAGGAACCTATTCAAAGCCACACAGCTACTAAGAGGCAAGGCTGGGACTCAAATCCAATTACAAGATTGGGTAATTTCCGACTTGTCAGTTTGGGTCCTTCTTGTGCTTGCAGACTCTACTATACTTGTCTCCCCCGCTATTTCTAAGCTTTAGTCTTTGCTCACCATGGATGGAAGAGCAGGATCCCTTTTCCCTAGTCCTGGATTCAGTGAGGAAGGGGTGTGTGTGTGTGTGTGTGTGTGTGTGTGTTTTGTCTTGGTTTGGTTTTTTTTCTGAGCATGTTCCTGGCTCGCCTCTCACTTTATCCATTCCAGAGTAGATGAGGGACTGATCTGTTTGGTAAACTTGAGAATACCCGGTCATGCTCAACTCAGCATAGTCCTTCTTCTTATTGGGAAGGAGCTGCTCCTGGAGCTCCACCCCCCGACAGCAGATGGCCTGCCCTAGTCTTTGCAGCCCAGCTCTGGGATTCACTATTAGCTACCAGTCTACAAGCCCCTTCTCCAAACAGGCTTACATCAGTGATAAAGGTGATCTTTTGGACTCCCTCTTCTTTTTGTTGTATTCCTCAATTTGTTTAGAGCTCAGGCAAGGCAAATGTGATGCTATTTACTCAGAGCCTCCCAGAGTCTCCCTGAGGGAATTATGCTAATGGGAAAGTTTCATGGTCTGTTGCTGGTTCCAGTCTTTGCCTAGGTGGCTTCAGAGTGTAAACCCAGCTTCCCTAGGCCTTTGAGCTCTAAAGCCTGCCCCCTCCTAAGCAAGGAAGGGTGGTGTGGCAGAAATGGCCAGTTGTTTCTCAATACCATTCTTTTTTTCCCTGCTATTAATAACAATCCTCCCCAGCATAAAGACTACATTTCCCCACCTCCGTTGCAGCTATGTGTGGCCAACGTGACTCACCAATGACAGGTGAGCAGAAATGATGAGCACAACTTCCGGATCATATGTTAAAGGGAAGGCGCGTGCTACCCACTTCTTTCTTTCCCCTCTGCTGGCTGGATGGAGACATGACACAGCAGCTGGTGTGAGTATTTTGAACCATGAGATAGAAGCTATGTATTTGGTTGGCAGTGCAACAACCAAGGAAGAGCTTAAAAATTGTCACCTTTGGGGGGGAGGGATAAATTGGGAGATTGGGATTGACATATACATACTACTGTATATAAAATAGATAACTAATTAGGACCTACCATATAGCACAGGGAACTCTACTCAATATTCTGTTATGGCCTATATGGGAAGAGAATCTAAAAAAGAGTGGATATATGTATATGTATAACTGATTCACTTTGCTGTACACCTGAAACGAACACAACATTGTAAATCAACGATACTCCAATAAAAATGTTTTTAAAAAGTAAAAATAAAAAAATTGCCACCTTCAAGCTGCCATATCCACCCTTGACAACCTGTCCAGACTTCTATGTGAGAGAGGAGTGAACTTCTTACTTGTGAAAGCCATTATCATTTTGCCGTCTCTTAGATACAACATCTGAATCCATGTATCTTAACTAAGCCAAGTAGGGACCCCAAAAGTTGCTTCTCAATTTGAGGGATGGGTTGAGGGCTCTGGCAGAGGCCTAACTGTGCATCTGATTCACATGTATGAGGGAATCAGTGAATGAGGGAAGGATAGAAGGATTGGGCATCTGTTTTAATGCTTAGAGTATTCCAGGTAGTGTGATTGATTCTTTCTGTTACACTTTATTACTTGATCTAAACAACAGTTCTATGGGGGAAGATCTATTATCCTGTTATGTGACTGAGGCTCAGGGAAGTTAAGTGCTTTGACTAAGGTCACATAGCTAATAGAAAGTTATGCGAGAAATGGAGTTAGGGTTAGTGTGACTCTCAAAACTATATTCTTTCCTCCATAGCAAACCATTTACTCACTGTCACCTTCCACCAAATACAACATAAAATCTTGTCCTTCCATGGATCTCGAATTTCTGCACATCTTGTGAGTAGAGGCACTGACTATCATTTGTCCCAGACTATCTTAACAAGGATGTTTGTAGAGCAAACAGCCTTCAAAGATAAGAGCAAAGGACAGAAATGTTTACTCCCCAGTATAAAAGATTTGGCTTCCCTAGGCTCAGGGTTGCTGACATGCAGGAACTGATGTGAACAGCTCATGCTGCATGTGGTGCTGTGAATAATAAAGTCCTTTGTCTCTGACCCGGAGGTCTCATGTCCTCTGCTCATATCCATGAAACTGTATTACACTAAGTTGTTGGCTTGCAACTAGGGTAAGATCTTAGTTCCTGACAGCACCTGCCATATTTATGCCACGGGAAGAGTTGCCATGTCTAACCCAGTTGTGTCACATCACCCATGCTCTTATAAATACATCATTTCAACTAAATGCGCAAGGTCAACAAAGCAATAAAGAAAATTTAAGTGCATGCCATGGAGGAAGCATGTGATGAAAAGAGTTGAATCTGCTATTGTCTTAGTAGATCTTAGTTTTCATGTGGATTTCATGGCATAGTCATTTTGCCATACTGAGTGTGATTCAAAGACATATTTTTCTTTTTTCACGTAACATGGCTTCTAAATCTAAATCACCCCATTTCGGGTGGTCAGCCAAAGAGAAGGCTATCATAGAAAGAGAAAAACAAATACCATATGCTAACTCATATATATGGAATCTAAAAAAATGGTACTGATGAACCCAGTGACAGGGCAAGAATAAAGATGCATATGTAGAGAATGGACTTGAGGACACAGGGTGGGGGGCGAGGGGAAGCTGGGATGCAGTGAGAGAGTAGCAGTGACATATATACACTACCAAATGTAAAATAGATAGCTCATGGGAAGCTGCTGCATAACACAGCAAAAACTGGCACAACAGTGTAAAGCAATTATACTCCAATAAAAAGAGAAGGCTATCAGATGAAATGCTGGAGGAAAATTCAGAGACAATAAATCAATCTCCAGTGCAAAGCTCTCCTAAGAAGTTTTCAAGTACATCTTCCACCTCATGTGATTTTTGTTGTTGTTATGGATCAATTTTAGAATGTTACACCCTCATAAGCTATGACTCCAGAGGATTATATTGTTGGGGTGGGGTCAGTATAAAGTGGGAGGGGTTTAACGGTCACAAAATGTTTTTTCTTTTTTCTGGCCACGTCATGCAGTATGCGGAATCTTAGTTCCCTGACCAGGGGTTGAACCCATGCCGCCTGCAGTGGAAACTCAGAGTCTTAACCACGGATCGCCAGGGAAGTCCCCACAAAATTTCTTCTACAATAGAAACTGAGTATAGCATGGGCTCATCCTTGCATTTATATATCACTTTCTTCTTTAGTACCATAAATCTGAGTCTAATTGTTTTCCATATCCAGAGACTAAAGAGTCCCATGGATTTTAATTTTCATTTCTTGGTCAGTCTGCTAAATTTTGAAGTACAGTATATCAATTGCCATTTCTTTTTTGATTCAACTAGTATTTTTTTTTATTATTGTTTGTTTTTCCTCAATTGAATTATGTATCACTGGAAGTTAATCAACTACATTTGAACATATATTAGTTTTTTAAATTAGGTAACACATGGTAATAAATATCAGAGTACAAATTGTATTGGTTCTGCTGTATATTCAATATCACCTCAGGGATTGGGACATCAACATTTTAATATCTGGTTCTAGATTGATGGCAACTCCAAAACCACTACATAAAAATGGGGTGAGCATAGAGAGAGATATAGGAAAAAGAATGTACAATCCAAGATAAGTCTATGAACCAAAATTCTAAAACATATGAGGAAAATTAACAAATAAAATTAAGCCTATAAAACCAACAAGGAGATGAATCAATTTGGTTTAAATAAACACAATAGAGAGATCTGAAAACGAATTTAAATGTTTAGGCTCCGGAAAAAAAAAAAGAATAGAATAACATCTATTTTTACAAAAGAAATTATAAAAATACAAACAGGTATAAATGAGACATGAACAAGTAGATAGGACAAAGAATCAGTACCTGGAGTGATACCACGCATCTCTTCCAGGAATGTGTGACCCCCTTATACATTTGCTGTATCTTCCAGCTGACTGCCAGCTTGTGTTATTCAATCTAGGACTGCGAAGTTAAGGTGTGTGTGAGCATGGTGGGGGCAGTTTCAGTCCCCTCCCATCTCAGGCCCTCCACCATGCCACCCAAAGTCCCCTTCTATGTGGTCTCTCTCCATTTGTGTTTTCCTTTGCTTAAGAAGCAATAGGCAGAGCAGATTAGTAACAGATATCAGAGGTGCCAGTCTCCTCTCACTGCCAGCATGCCCAGTCTTTACTAGTGGTTCTCTTGGAGCCCTCCTCCCTTGCCTCTAAGAGGAAGGGATGGGTCTCTTTTCAGAAAACTGCATTTGCCCTCAAGGCTGGCTTCCCTCCCTTCTCTCCATTCTTTCTTTCCACTGATTAATGGCGATGGTTTGCCTGTGGGGAGAGGAGTGGAAGTGGGGAATAGGTGGGGAGTAGTAGAGTAGGAATTGGTTGAAGGGCTGGGAGGAGAACAATAATGGCTCTTCAAATTCCCTGCTGGAAGATAGCTGGTTCCAACCACTGGCAGTTCTTTAAATATAGAATGTGGGCTCCTTATGGACTTCTTGGTTCAGATTTGGGTTTCAGCAGCAGTTTCAGGACAACAGGAAAAAGCTCTCTCAATGTCCAATAACATAAGAATTTATGTCTATTATCCTCTCCTTTCATAAACTGATAAATGTTGGCATACTATTTACTTTCCCATATCTTGTTTTTTTCCCTTGAAGTATTTCCCACACATTGTTCCATATCAGGACATGTGCATGTGCCTCATTCTTTTTTATTGCTTCATATATTCCACAACATGGATGTACTAAAATTCATTACAACAGCTCCCTAGTGATAGTTAGTCTCTAGTCTTTTGCTAGTACAGTGCTGCAATGAATATTCTGTGCATACTCTTTTCATACAAACAGCTTTTAAAAAAAAGTTAACTAGAAACCCTGACAGATGTTTGTCATCCAAAGGACAGTCCATCTCAATTATGCTGCAATTAGTGATGTACAACCTCTTTCTACTCTGAAAATTCTGTGAATGATTACAAGAATTGACAATTTCTACTATCTTTAATTGCATTGCTTAGCATTTGATAGGCAATCTGCATTCACAACAATGTTTCTCTTCAGTGCAGCATCAAAGTGTAATGCCTTAGACACAGACTTAAGCAACCTTCCGGATCTACCGATCTACGTTTAAGCTGCTACAAGTGCAAATAAAGAATGAAGTACAAAGTAATGCTTAGGATGGGAGATCTGAAATCATATGTGCTAGAGTTCAAATCCCAGTACCAATTTTTACCTTTACGACTTTAGACCTGTATGACACAGTTTTCTTGTTCATAAAATGGGGTGAATAGAGTACTGACTTCATGAGGATGTTATATAGCAAATCATAGGGATTAAATAGGAAAACATGCATGATTCTTAGGACAGTTCCTGGAGCACGTGTTCAATAAGCATTAGCTATACATAAAGGTTTCAGTTCAGGTGACAATGGTATATGTAGAAACTTTCTAGCCAGACATAAGTTCATAGCTGGACAAGTAGTGTCAGTTGGTTCACAGCTTTCTCCTTTATTTAGTACAGGCAAACTTTTTGATTTCAGAGATGTTAAATTGTGACAAACTATACTTATTGGAATTAAAGAATATAGGAACAGAAGCACAGACCTATAGAGCTGGAATGGATTTCTCCTTTTTTTATTATTATTAATTGATTTATTTATTTTTGGCTGCGTTGGGTCTCTGTTGTTGTGCATGGGCTTTTTACCTCTAGTTGTGGCAAGCAGAGGCTACTCTTTGTTGTGATGTGCAGGCTTCTCATTGCAGTGGCTTCTGTTGTTGTGGAGCACAGGCTCTAGGCCCGTGGGCTTCAGTAGCTGTGGCTCGCTGGCTTGCAGGCTCTGGAGCACAGGCTCAGCAGTTGTGGCACACAGGCTTAATTGCTCTGGGCATGTGGGATTTTCCTGGACCAGGGCTTGAATCCCTGTCCCCTGCATTGGCAGGCGGATTCTTTTTTTTTTTTTCTTTTCTTTTTTTTGGGGGGGGGGGGCACTCGGGCTTAGTTGTTCTGCGGCATGTGGGATCTTCCTGGAGCAGGGATCAAACCCGTGTCCTCTGCATTGGCAGGCAGATTCTTAACCACTGCACCACCTAGGAAGCCCTGGCAGGCGGATTCTTAACCACTGTGCCACCAGGGAAGTCCCTGGAATGGATTTCAATATTACCTTATATTACATTATCATGTAATAAACATCCTATGTATTAAATTCTCAGATGCCAAGCATTTTGCGTATCTCATTTAATTTTCACACAGACTCATGTGAGATAGATATTATTATTCTTATTTTGAAGAGACTGAAGAACTGAGAAATCAAGTGACATGCCCGAAGATATCATTAGTAAGTTGTAGAGCAGGGATTCACTCTCAAGTCTTTCTGAAAAAAAGATATTTGTAAATTCCCATACATTTTTCCAAGGAAATCTCACTTGCCCTTGGCAGAACCGGCTTATGAAAGGTCTTGAATGCCCAAAGCAAGCTTGAACTTCATTTTGGTGGATTGAGGCAAGACTGTCTTATCCGTTAGGTACAGCAGGCACAGTGCCTAGGGTCCACAATACTTTTAGGGGTCTGTAAGAATGTTTTAAGTTCTTTCAAAATTAGAAGAGAAAAACTAACTTTTAGGTTGAAGAAAATGATTTGCTATATAACATTAAGATATTCATCTGTATATCAATGCAGTTGTAAAATATGAAATATATATTAGATATTATCTACTGCATAAACATATAATATATATATTATATATTCGCAAGCACAAAGCAAAAGTGCCTGGGGCCCACGAAAGTCAGAATGCAGCCTCGTACCCAGGTGCGCTAAACTGTCTGGGGAGGTGATACATCAGACTACATTGGAAGAGGGTAGGTGGTGGCCAAATTCTGAAAAATGTCACAATTTCTCTCCTCCCATCAAAGGCAACCCCCAAAAGTGAGGTTGTAAGGGCCAGAGGTGAAACACAGCGCAGAAGGTGCCACTTCCTAGCTGCATGAGCTTGGACAAGTGACTTGATCAATCTGAGACACAGTTTCACCATCAATAAAATGGGGATATGTACCTCATGAGGTTGTTGGACAGGGTACCTAGTGTGCCGTGTTCACCGCTAGGTACGAATAGCTTAATACATACATGTTGAATAAATGCAGTAAATGTGTGCTTAGCACAGTGGCCGCTGTACGGTAAGCCTCCAGTAAGTGGTAGCTGCTGGCATTAAAAATAGTCAAAAGTCCCCACAGCTACAACTCTATCGCTGCAAGAACCAAACGTACCTCAGCAAGTCCTACGCGAACTTGCGCAGTAACTTCCCCGGGCGGCGAGGACACGCGACTGCGCGTGCGCATAAAAGCTTTCCTCCGCCCCTTCGGGCGCGAGGACCAGCTGGGCGGGCTCGGCAGCGTCGCGACGAGTCCAGACGGGAGGACTGAGGAAGGGGCGTGGCCAGCGGGCCGGGCCCCGGCCACCCTCTTCCGGGCTCCTCCAGCTGCGCGCGCATCCACCTCCCCCCTTCTTTTGTGGTCCGGCCCATTGCGAGGGTGACAGGAAACCCTGTGCAGGGAGCGCCGCCATCTTGGACCTGCCCGTGGAAGATCCTGAGGGAGCCGCAGGAGCAGTCGCTGCCGCCAGCGCCACTGCCGCCAGCGCGTCTGCAGCTCCTCTGCCTGCCCGCTGCTTGCCGGCGCCTCGGCCGACCGCCCCCGCCCCTCTCCCGCTGCGCCCGCCCTCCTCTTCCTCGTCCTGACGCCCCCCTCCCGCCCGGAAAGCTGCCCAGCCACCAGCACCCCCCCAGGTACCACAGGCCTTCCGCAGTGTCCGGCCGGCCGGGGCCTCCTCGCCGGGCTCTCCCGGGGCCGGGTGTGGGGACGACGGTGGGAGGGGGGCGCCGCAGCGCGGGCCGGTCGGGCCGCGGCGAGCTCGGGGGTGGCGGTGGGCGCCGCGGCGCCGGGCCTGACAGGGGTCCGTGCGGGGGCGAGGGTATCCCCTCGCGGCGCCCGCAGAAGCCCCGGTCTCGCCCGCCCAGCCGAGGGCTCCGGGGCGCGGCGTGGGGAAGGGTGTGTTCGGCGTCGCCCTGCCCGCCTCCTTGGCCGGCCTGGGCCGACTCGCGCCTCCCGCGGGCCCCGTCTCCTTGCCGCCGCTCTCCGCGGCCGCCGGCCTCCCCCGCCGGGTCCGTTCACGCGGGCCGCGCCGCCCAGCAGCCCACGAGCCCCGGACGTGGCGTTCCCCGGCCCAGAGGCCGCGTCTGGCCCCGTGCACAAGAGGCAGTAGCCCGCCGCCCTGCCGGCTTCTTGGACCGGCTCCGGCGTCCTCGTCGATGTGGGTAGACTGTCCTGGACTCGGGCTGGGCAGGGTCCGGGGGTCCGTGCCGGCGAGCTTCTGGTTTGCGTGAAGCCCTGTAAGGTCTGTGGCATCCTGTAAGGCCCCGATCCTAGGTCGTATCTGGAAATAACGAAGACAAAAAGTTTCGGCCTTTCTAGAATTTAAGAAAAGAAGGCGGAACTAGCGTGTTTCGGTGGTTTGCACTTTACTGTGTGCCGGACACGGATTTAGGTGTCTTCCTGCAGGTTTGTCTTGCTTCACGTAGGCCTGGGTGGTAAGTAGAGTATCTCCATCTCCCAAGTGAGGAGACAGGCTTGAAGGTGTGGTGTGTCTGGTTAATGATGGTACATGCAAACTCAGGTTAGGCCAGGGTTGCAGACATGACCATTTAAAATGTAGCTACAGCTTAATTCCTTTTTCCTTATGTTTGCATTTGGGTAACAGCTGATGATTACTCTTTTATAACCCAGAGTCTGTCGGGTCGGCTACTACACTGCGAGTTCTCATTCTCACAGCCCCAGAGGAGAGATGGCAAGATTTCCATTTTGTATTTGAAGAAGAAACTGGGGTTCCCAGAGAGCAAATGCTTTTCTGGTGTTCCTACAGCAGGTGTCAGAGTCCAGATTTGAACTCTTGCAAAATTTACTGCTCCCTTCTTTACTGTCACCACTGCCTTTTGTTTAGGTGTGGTTATCCAGGACAGATTTGACCTTGCAGTAACCCAGCTCCCACTCAGCCCTGCCCTAAGACTTTCCAAAATTTTTCTGCAGATTTCTGTTTACACCCATTTTCTTGGTCATGCCTTTGAGACGTAGTGGTTAGGGGTTTTGGAGGGTTCCAACTGCAGTACTGCCACTTCTTGGTTAAGTGATCTTAAGCAAATTACTTTAACATTTTAGACTAAGTGTCCTTAGCTGTGCAAGGGATAACTGTAGCTATGTTTTGGAGTTGTTGTGAAGATTAAATGGGGCACATTGCTTGGAATATGGTAAGTGCCCATTGCCTCTAACAATGCCAGGCATGTAGTGGGTGTTTAATATTTGTTGAGTGAGGGGAGCATGGCTTTGGAGAGCTGTAGAGTTAGACCTCGGCCTTAATCTTAGCTTTCCCTTTAGTAGTATGTGAACATGGATGTATATCCTCTCTGAGCTGGTTTCCTTATCTGTAAAATGAGTTAGTTTTTAGACTTAGAGATTGCTTATAAAGTAGCTGGCATGTATTAGGTACTCAATAAATGGCAGTTACTGTAAAGATATAAAACCCTTAGATTTTTAATAACCTAAAAAATTCCCTGAAGTTAAAGCTATACTTTAAAAAAGTTTTTTTTATATATATTTCATGTTAAACTTTATAGTTGTTGCATACTTTAAGCATGCAACAGAATGTGGAGTGTTTTTACAACTGATTTTTATCACTATTAAATATCTTTGCGTGATCTTAGTAAGATATTGTACAATTAGAGGGAACTTTGGGTTAAGACAAATAAGATATTTTAAAACTAGGGCTATTGAGAGTTTTTTTTTTTTTTTTTTAAAGCTTGAAACATCTTTATGTGATTAAAAATGCTGGACATGCCTGGAGACAGCAATATACAAATAGAGGTTTCAAAGATACTACACTTTTGAGAAACTTTTTATTCTAGACAATTTTAAACATACACAAAACAGAGTAGTATATTGAGCCTTCATATACCCATCAGCCAGTGTCAACAGCGATCAGTCTTTTTTCATCTATATACACCTGTATCCTCTCCACCAAAAATTATTTTTTAAATTTTTATTGGAGTATACTTGATTTACAGTGTTGTGTTAGTTTCTGCTGTACAACAAAGTGAGTCAGTTATCCATATACACGTATCCACTCTTTTTTAGATTCTTTTCCATCAACCAAATTATTTTGAAGCAAATCTCAGACATCATTTCATCAGTAAAATTTTCACTATTGCTAATCCTTTTAACTCTAATAGTAAGTGCAGGGTTTTAGTTTTGTTTTCCTCCTAAGTAGTTTCCTTCTGTAGACACAGGTGCAGTATTAGAGTACTTTATTTCCTAACATCATGCCATCATAATTAGCTGTAAAGTTTTGTCTTTTTCTTGACACATAAATCGATTTTTGTCTTATCACATTATTAATTTATATAGAAGTGTGACATTAACTATCTCATCAAAAGTGAGGTGATTTTTTTAAAGTGGATCTCAGAAATGAGTGGGTTATTTTCAGAGGTTGCATTACTGTTGAGGAAAGGAGACTTACCAGCATTTTGATTAGTTTAGTTTAGTAGATAACTCCCAAAGTTTTGTGTCACTTAACTGACACATCAAGTAGCATTCCACTTTAGTGGACTTGTAAGCACACCAAAATGCTTCTCTTCTTGAGTTCCACGCAGGGACAACATGTACATATATATGTATCATTACTGTATTGTCAAAGTCTAGCGTAAGGCTTTGTGCTTAGTAGGTAGTTTAAAAATATTTTTATGTTGGCATCACAAAAGCAGTTTGTGTTGGCTCAGGTGTTTTTCAAAGTGTTTTTCACGTGAAAAAAAACACAATTTTAACAATAGGGTTCGGAATTTAAATCACCTGGAATATTTTTATTTAGGGGGTTGCTTTTTTCCTGTGTTGTCTTGAATCAGGTAAAAATTACACAGTAACATCGTTTGTTCTAAGAGTGGAATAAAATAGCTGTGTAACAGTTGTGAAAAGATTAGTCAGACACGTGCATAAGTTAACACAGCAAGGAGTCAAACCATAAGAAAATGAAAAAATATCCTCCGTTATTGGGGTGTTTTTTTGTTTATTTGTTTTGTTTCCCTGGCTGCACTGTGGGGCTTGTGAGATCTTAGTTCTCTGACCAGGGATTGAACCTGGGCCCTCAGCAGAGAAAGCAAAGAGACCTAACCACGGGACTGCCAGGGAATTCCCCTTTTGTTTGTTTTCTGAGTCTGATCACGAGTCACTTCATATGATGTTCCCCATATTATTGGTAAATGTGGAAGTAATGTTGGGAATATTATGACTGGCTTTTTTTGTTCTTGTTTTATATTAGAATTATATGTAAAAATGCTTTAAAAATATTTAACAGTCCTTTTTTTCTCTACTTTTATTATCTTAGAATATTACTAATGAATATAGTATTGCATACTTGCTTATAGTGTCCTCACAGGGATATATAAAGAAAGTTAATAGTTTTCCCCTTCCATTTTTCTCTCTCAGACGGTCTATATGTATTTCACAGTTTGGTGTGTACTCTTCCATATTATATGCATACAGGATTGAGTGTGTGTATAGGTTTAAAAATGGGATATGCTATCTCATAAAACTCTGCAGCATGCTTTTTTCAGTTAAAATCGTGGATATATTTCCAGGTTAATACATATATCTAAATGGTTTTTAAACTAGATGTATATTATTTCATAGTACAGATGTATTTTAGTCATTTCTCTGTTGATGAATGTGTAGATTGTTTCCATTTTTTTGCTGTAAAAATGCTGCATTAAATGCACTTGCACCTGTAACCTTATGGACTGATGCTTTTGTTTCTGTAGACTACTTCTAAGTGGGTTTCTTGGCCAGTGGGTGATTTGAGTTGTTTTTGAGGTATTAAAATACACTGATTACTTTTCCAAAATGTTGTGGCACTTCAGATTCCCACAAGCAGAACATATGAAAGTGCCTACCTTCACATCTGTATCTGCACATTTCAAAACTAGTCATTTATATGTATAGTTTTATTTGGAAAGGTGTCTGATTCAGTGTATGGAGATAGTGTGATTCTGTGTTGGCACAACAATGATTAGTGTTTAGTGTGTGTTTAGTAGCCATTGAGATCTATATGTTTTGGCCTGGAAATCGATCCATGATATTCTTAAGTGAAAAAAAGCACGTTGCAGAGTTTCATTCAGTAGCATAGCCCATTTTAAATATATTTCTCACATTAACAGTGGTATATTTCATGTTCATGAGATGAAGTTGAGAAATCCTTTGTTAAAACATCATTAAGCAAAGTTAATATTTAAATGGGGCCACACAACAATTATTAGTGTTTAATATGAAGTTAGTAAACTTTGCTTTTGATAGCCAGGAAGGTTAGGACTAAATTTTACATGGACTGATAGTAAAACTATTACCTTAACTTTTAGTATTAATTACCTTCCGTTTTTCTCTGATTTTGATTTTTTGCTTTTAAATATTTTATCAACCTACATATATATGCCTTTAATGAGCTACTTTAGATAGAGAAAATCATGTTCTTCGGAGTCAGACTTGGATTCAAGTTCCAACTCTGCCGTTTGCTAACTTTGTAAACCAACCAAATCAGTGAATTTCCTTAAACCTCAATTTCTTCAGTATTTACACGGACATAATGGTAATGACTGCAGAATTGTAAGAATCGAGTAAGAATTGTATGAGGGTGAGTCAAAAATTTTCCGCACACTGGTTATTATTAAAACTTCTGTTGCCGCACTGTCTTAGCGCTTTCTGTTCAAGGCTACTGTCTCCCCAGCCACTGCTGTGCAGATGTGAACATGTTACATCAGTTCATTTGTAACTGCAGTGCGAGCAAAAATGGGTGCCCCACTTGTGATTTGCGTGGAAGAAGAGCAGCGTGCAGTGATTCGTTTTTTGTGGTCTGAGGGTGTACCTGGTGCTGTTATTTATCGAAGACTTTGTGTGCAGTATGGAGAAAGTGTTTTGTCATGAAGAAGTGTGGATGAATGGATAGAGAAGTTCAAAGAAGGTTGCACAAGTGTTAACCGTCAGGAAGGAGCTGGATTCACTTCTAATGAAGAAGTGAAGACAGTGGTGCATTCGTGGCTCACAGCTCAGCCTAAAACAGTTTTTAATGAGGGAATACGAAAGCTTGTTGACAGATGGACAAAGTGTATTGAAAAGCAAGGGGATTATGTCAAAAAAATGATGATAAGTGTCTTTTCTAAAAGTTAATTAAATTCTACAGCCAGAATGGAGGTAATTTTTGACTCATCCGCATATTAAGACAGTATAGGGAAAAGTAGTGCACATCCTCACATGGTTTACTCTCGACAAATGTTAGTTCCCTTCAGAAACTTTTTTGTAAATAGATATAAGATGAATCGTTGTTACTAGTATTAATATTTATCCATATCTACAAGTCCTGATCAGAGTGCATCCTCTGAATGTAGTTATTTGATACTGCTTATTCAGAATATTAACTTAGAACCAAGTGAACTGAGAAAGATTTCTGTCCCAAAGTACCAGGGTTTTATGGTGCTTCTCAGCTGCAGAGGAGGCCAGATAACATAGTGATTGAGAGGGTTTTCTGCAGTCAGAACAGTTGTGGGTTCAGTATAGACTTGACCACTTAGCTTTGTGATGTGAACTTATTACTTACCTGGTGAGTCTTTCCTTATCTGTAAAATAAGGATAATAGTCACTATTTTATAAGGGTAGTAGTGAGGATTAAATGAAATAGCATGTAAAGTATTTAGCACATTGCCTGGCATATGTTAAGTGCCCAATAAATGGTAACTATAACAATTGTGTTTGTTATTAGTTTACACATTGTTCATCATATATTTAATGATGCTTGTTGTCTGCTTCTTGTCTTTAAGAAAAAGATGTTAAAGGAGATCTTATTTATATGTGAATTTTATTCAAATGATTTTTGTAAGAAAGTGCATGTTAATCATACTAATCATACATCGCAAAAATTGCAGAATATTACGAAGATTTTACAATTAGTGGCTATTGTAGTATTGAGCGGATTCTTGTTTTCAGTGTTTGAACTAGACCAACATTTCTTGCTTCTCCTACCCCCCCCCTTTTTTTTTCACTTTTTGAGTTCTCAAAGTAAATAAAGCAGAAGTACACTTCAGTAATAGGAAAAACTTCTTTCTCCCTTCCAGTTAGTTAAAAATATATTCCTCACCTTAACGTTGGTATGTTTCATGTTCAAGAAATGAGGTTGAGAAATCCTTTGTTAAAGCAGTATTAAGCATAGTTAATAGTTAAAAGGGGCCACATGAACATGGTTCTACTGCAAATACATAATTTTGAGTGAATGCTATCAATAAACTATGGGGGACGATTTAAACCTAGCCAGTATCTTACCTTAGACTAAGAAGGTAAGTGTTGTGTTAGTGGCTACAGTGCTAGATATTTTTGCCTTCCTGTCCACTGAAATTAGTTAAGTTTGAGTAGATCTCCTTTAACTCTGCTTTTAGGATTTTTATTGTCATTTTTGAGAAACTTAACCAAAAAATTGTGTATGAGGTGGAGACAGGGTGCTGGTATTCAATCTGAAATAGTGATCATTCTCTTTTATTTGGAAATAGTTTGTACTAATTAATGCTTGTAAATTTAAAAAATTTTCAAAATTAGTCATCTCAATAGATATTTAATTTATGAATGCTTGTATGACAATTAGCAAGTACGCAAATTAGTACAACTAGAATTGGTTTATGATTTCATGATTAGCCTTTAGAGCATTTCAAATATTTAGAGCATTTCAAGTAGAAACTGGGATTGTTAGAGGCCATAGTTTTAACATAATAAAATGAAAGGAAGCAGAAGTATATACAGCTACAAGTTTCAGTTAGAAGAGAGAAAAGAAATAGGAAAATTGGAAGAGGGAGAACATGAGAGTAACGATAATTTAAAGGTGACTAATTACTTTCCCCCAAGTTTTTGAAAGAAGTTTAAAAAAGAAGTTAAAAATGAATTAGAAGAAAAGAACATGAGAAGAATGCAGCCCAAGAAGAAATTAATAACCTTTAAATATAATTTTTATTGTGAGAGATTATTTTTTCCTTGTCTTTAGGATCTGGTTCAGAGATCTGGTGAATAATACAGACCAGTTTGAGCCTCAGGACCAAGTTCATTCTTGTTTCTGGAAAAAGAAAATCAAATTAGTATGATGTTCAGAATCAGAGTTACTTTAACTAGAAACACTTTCTTTCCTGAAAGAACTGGTGAAGGGAGTTTTCTGTCATGTGACATCATAAATTTGTTACAGAGTGTCTTGCTTTTGTTGAATGTAATTCATACAGCTAAGTGGGAAGACTATATTATGTGAAATGATCGTCTAATTATTTACTGTAATCAACAACTTCCTCTTCCTTGATAACAATAATTCACTTATTTTAAGTACATACTTTTTCTACAGGTTAAATCTTACTAGTTACTTAGAAATTTTATTTGAAATATGACATATAGTAAGGTTAGTTTCAGTAGATGAGCTTCCCCAATCATATTAAATGTCTGGCTTGTGTATGTGACAGTTGGCCAGAACAGTAAAAACCAGATTAAAAAAATACTAGAAATCAGTTTTTTTAAAAATGGGGTTAAACCTTCATATTTATAAAGAATTTTTATCTTAAGCTGAAAACTGCTTTGAGAATAATTTTTTTCTTTCATTTTTATTGGGGAATAATATTTCTTGTAAGTTATTACCAGTATTAGAATTCACCTCTTATTTCTCTAGCACCTAGCACAGTGTCTGACACATTCAAGGCATTCATTTGAATAAACTGGAGAGGTTTTTTTTTTTTTAAGTTACTAAAAGTAGGAGAGAAATTAGAATTCTTTAGGTTAAGTCTTCTCTAAGGGTAAGAAATAGGCTGTGATCTTTAAAAATATTTTCTGATACATAAACTTCTAAATTTTACAACCGCAGTATGCCATTATTTCTCTTAGTTCCTAGAATAATGTATAGCAGGTGTTTGGTATATTTTTGATCTTCAAATCCTATATTAGGTTGAGAGTATCCTATATTAGGTTGTCAATAACTGACTTTTTTTTTTTGAACTATAAGAACAACAGTTTCATGTTCTAATTCTGGCATTTATTTGGTTTAGAAGTAATATGATTACCCTTTCTTTGGATGCTGTGCCAATTGATGATTTCAAGTAGAGTAAAAAGGTCATTTTGTATTTATAAGTTGGTGATTACTATTTATAACATTCTGTTGTAAAATCAAAGAGTTCCAAACAAATAGGTAATCAGTATTCACTTGATCAGTTAACAGGGATGGGGACCTTAATAGGGGAGGAGGACTATTTATAATGATACTATTTAATGTAAATTTATAAAGATTTCCTTGTTTGAAATTTTCCAGAGTAGCAGTTTTTATTGGGTATTTCCTAAAGCGAAATATTTGAATTGTTTTGATATGTAGTCTTGTATTTCTGCGGATAATACATGAGAATGTTAAAGCGGTGTTCATCCAAGAGAATTTGTGTATTTGATCAATTTGGGAAATGTAGTTTTGCTCTGATATGGTAACCAATATTTTGTTTATAATCACTGTGCTTTATTTTATATATCTTTAATGGATACACAGCTTGAATAACTTATGTACTTTTTTTCTGAAGTAACACAGTTTTCTTTGTTTTTAGTGCCACCATGGCAACTGCACCATACAACTACTCTTACATCTTTAAATATATTATTATTGGTAAGTTTAACTTACACTCTTGTTCTCCAAAGGTTAAAATGCAAAATATTTATATACCAATACTTATTTAACACAGTATTCCAGAAGAAGTGACTGATTTTCTTTCTCACTGCAAAATTAAAGCTCCTTTGATAAGATTTATTTTTGCATCAACGATGTACCTTTTGCTTTGTGACCCTGGTTACTTCTGTAGTACACAGTTGGGTACCTTTGAAGTGATGTTGGTTTTTCTTGAGGGCTACGTGAAAGTTTGTTAATACTGAGAATGAGATTAATTTCCTAGGAGTGCTGATACATTCCAAAAATATCATGAAAGCTCTCAGAGCCCCCTGGATTCCAAAAATTGATAAGGATTCAGAATAATTGTAAAATATAATGGTGGTTTTTCTCTTAATAAGTTTCAAGAAGATTTAGCTCAAATTAAGACAGTGCTCTTTATCCAGATATAGTTGTAAGAACGCAGTCGAAAGTGTACATATTTTTCTGTTAATTCTTCATATTAGAATTAGTTTGATTTAATGTTGAGCTTATATGATTATATTGTAATGCTTCTTTCACCAAAGCTTAAATTGCTGTTAGTACAGTCAGAGATGATATCTATTCAGTTATGGTTTTCATGTGATGTACATTCTTTTGTGGAATTCTAAAAGAAATATGAGATAAGATGAGATCTAGTGAATCAAACTTCCAAAACTTATTTCTGCTTGTTATATGCTGCCCTACTGGTCACTACTAGGAGTTTTTGGCTTTTATGCATGGGTTAAAGGAAAAACAATTTTTAAAAAGTTGAAATAGTTCAAAGTAGAAAATACTGTTACAACAGTTTCTCTGTTAAACAGCTTTTCCCAGCTGGTGTCTATTTATTAAAATAATTCATAACTAAATTCTATCACTGGTGAAGACTGGGAGTAGTCAGTTTATATATCACAGAGAAAAGTAACCTTTAGGATCTTTTGAACTCATTATAAATTATGGAAATAAAACTTTTTTAAGTGCCTCAGAAATTTGTGATGTGGTATGATAAAAGGTATAGCAATCATTGCATATGAGTATAAAATTGAGAAATATAATTACCACTTGAAACTTTTTCTTTAAACAGGGGACATGGGAGTAGGAAAATCTTGCTTGCTTCATCAGTTTACAGAAAAAAAGTGTAAGTTCAATATGTAAGATAAAACATTAGAAAATTCTTTATTGTCACTTTTCTACCTTTTAAAAAGTGTCATTTTCAGTGGACTTTATGCAGTTAAATATAACCTTTCCCTACATATGCACTTTTGTCTTTAGGAAGTGTTTTTTTTAAAATAGGTGCAGGTGAAATATAGCTGTATGTATAGAGTGTTGATTTTTTTATGCCATGTATAATTTGATTGACTTATTTAGGTTTTTTGATGATATAAACTTAAATTTTAAAAATGTATGCTATAAAAAATGTATATAATATAATGTTAAATTTAAGTAATCTTTTTCTTGTTCTCAGACATTCCATTATAGAAATAATTGTATTGGGGAAATTTGCTCATATATCATTTGCTAATAACTAATAATAGATTGGAAATATTTAAAATGGAATTCTTTCTACATTCATGATTTGTCAGTTGAGATTCAAAGTGTACTACTCTATCTTGGGTGGTAGGGGAAGGGGCCATTTTATTTTATTTATAGGCTAAATAGTTGAAATTATTTATTTGGCACTTTTTGGCTTAATGTAACATTTTATGAAGTGTCTAGCAGTCTGTGTGTACTGTAGATGGGAATAATAGTGGGTTTAGGTTTGTCAGTGGCCTAATAAGGAGTGGACTAATAAACTCGTCCTATTGGGTTAGACATGTATAATTTGCCAGTATATGATTATAAATATATATTAAATGAGGTGACTCTTGGAGATATTGATAACATTTTATAGGATAAATATTTGTTTGACCAAAAACTCCTAGAGTCCTGAAACCATCGATTGATTTGTTATAGGTGAGAATTGTCAGAAGGCTAAATAGTATAATGTTGGTATTATGAAGAGTTTATTAAAATCTTTATTTTTAATTAGCAGATTCTTTTAGTCCAGAGGTCAGTGAACAACAACCTGTGGGCCAAATCCAGTTACTGCCTGTTTTTAGAAATAAAGTTTTATTGGAATGCAACCATGCCCATTTTACGTATTGTCTATGGCTGCTCCTGTGCTTAAGCAAAGTGGAGTCCTTGTGACAGAAATCTTTTGATCTACAAAACTTAAAATATTTATTATTTGGTTCTTTACCAGATAACATGCTGACCCTTGTTCCAGTCATATCCCTGTGACTCCTTACTTCTGCGTTTTTGCTAATTTTTTTCTTTTTAAGTGCAAACTTTAGTCTGTTTATAGCCTGCAAGCATTAATAAGTCATTTGATTTTCTAGTGAATTATTTTCCCGCTGGTCTTAATTTGAATTTTTCTGCTAGTTGGAATATTATATTTCTTTTCCTCCCTAACAGTTATGGCTGACTGTCCTCACACAATTGGTGTTGAATTTGGTACAAGAATAATTGAAGTTAGTGGCCAAAAAATCAAACTGCAGATTTGGGATACAGCAGGACAGGAGAGGTTTAGGGCTGTCACACGAAGCTACTACAGAGGAGCTGCGGGAGCACTTATGGTGTATGATATCACTAGGTAAGAGATTCATAATTTTTAATCTTCATACTTGAAAAAAATCTGCTTTAGGCAGTGTGGTTTCTTTTTTTTATTGATTTAGGCATTCTATAGTTTGTAATTGTATGTCTGTAAATGGGCTTATTTGGGTTTTATGTTTTTTTCTCTACACTGCTGTGTGTGAGGCTTGATATAACATGTTAATTTCCTTTTCTGAAAGTGGGTATGACTGAAGAAAAACTCTAGAAGATGCTGGTGGAGCTAGTGAAAGAATACTATTCTGAAAGCAAGTATCAGTTGAATTATTTGAGGTGAAATAATGTTTTACACCATACATTTTCACTTCAGTAGAAAGCAAGCAAATCTTGAGGAGTTAACTCTATTCAGCTTCTGGTGTTAAAGTTCACACCTTTTCAAAGTAAAGCTGAACAAGGAATTAAATAGTTTTGCTAATCCAACATGGTAGATTACAAAAAGTTCTCATACTTGCATCTGAAGTATTTAATTGTTTATTTACTTAAATTCTTTTTTGTCCTAAAGTGGATTGAAGTAGCTCATGATACTTCATGCAGCAAGATTAAGTTTAAACTTTGCTATTTCTGGAAATTCAAAGCATTGATACGAAATAACAGAATTGGGCCCTAAGTGTTTGACTTTGGAAAATTGTGCCACTTCATTAAACTGTGTTGTTTGTCTACTGTAAGCTAGAAAATGAACTGGATCACCTTTCGTGTTAATGCAAAGTGCCAGTATAAATAAACATGACTCTTGTCTCACTTTTGAGGGTAGGAATTGGTGAATGGGACTAAGTGATACACTTTCAAGTGTATTTCCTTTAGGAAAATGCTTTGCTTTGTTTGCTTTTGAAGAGTCACAATGCACATTAGCATATTAGGACCTTGAAAAGGTCTGTGTTAAAGGAACTCTTTCGGTTTGTTTAATTTGGTATTTCCTAAGGTTATTTTATTGAGGAATACACTGGAAAATGCTGCCTTAGAATAAAGATAGTGGATGATTATAATTATAGTGCTTGAAGTTTTACTAAATTCTAAAATTGGGTGGTCTCAGGGCAAAGCAGAATGAAACATCCTTAATGCTCTTCACTAGAGCCAGATAATTGGTAAATAGTTTTGTGGAAAGACTATTAAAGAACCTGGCCATCTGTACAGACATCTTTTTATGAGGGGTGCATCCCTGAAGACTTTGCATAATTGAAAACTGCATTCATTATTAATAAAATCTAAATGGTGGCTGTGTGCTTAAGTGTATCTATGTAGAGTGTTGTAGTTTGTTTTGTTTTTTCTATGTCTTCTTTTTTTTAATTCCAGCCTATTGAGATATAATTGATGTAGAACATTGTATAAGTTTAAGATAATTTGATACCTGTATGTATTTTGCTTTTAAACATACCTTTTAAGCATAGTAACTTGATAAAATTTGTGTCTATTCAAGTCATCAAAAGTAGTCTGCTGGAAACAGCCCAAATGCCCATCAGCTGATGAGTGGATAAACAAATGTGGTATATCCATACAGTGGAATATAATTCAGCCATTAAAAGGAAGGAAACACTGATTCATGCTACAAGGTAGATGAACCTAGAAAACATTTTACTAAGTGAAAGAAGCCAGACACATAACAGTCACATGTTATATGATTCCATTTATATGAAATATCTGGAGTAGGCTGATTCGTAAAGACAGAAAGTGGATTGCCAGGGGATGAGTAAGTGCTAATGGGTACGGAGTTTCTTTTGGGGGGTGATGAAGTGTTCTATTGATAGAATTAGACTGATCATGCCACAATTTTGTGAATATATTAAAAACCACTACATTGTGTACATTAACAGGGTGAACTTTATGGTATATTTCTTATATCCCAATAAAACTGTTACTGGAAAAAAAGTACTTCAGACTTTAGACAGGTAAAGTGATACTTGATAAAGTGATACTTCATAGTGACATTGATGTGACAGCCATGACAGATTTTTTCCCCTGCTTTTTCTGTTATTAATCATTAACATTTTGCAAACTTAAAAGTCCCTGCTTTAGTAATACTTTTTATTCTCAGCATTAACTCTTGATTGTCACAGGGTACTTGCCTAAATTGACATCATAGTTTATCATGGTAGTTTGTTTGGCTGTAGCAGTTGTTTGATACATCATCTCTAACATCCACACCAAATTTAGGGATAATTTAGTGCCTTTTTTTTTCCCACTAGTAACACCAGTTAATGAATATTTGGATCTTATATATATATATATATATTTATAGATTTGAAATTATTTAGTGAATTTTAAATTAATAATGAAACAATTATGAAAAGCATTAACAAAGTTATGGTACATGTAAATAATACAATTTACATAATCTCGATACTACTTACAAAGGATGTGTGGATTTTTCTGTTTACCAAAGTGTTGGCAGTTTGTAATTCGCTCTTGCTGCCAGCTTTGACATTTTAAAATTCATCAAAATCAGTGTAAATGTTTTTGAACTTGTGTTGTATAAGGTTTTGTGCACAAAGCAAGATAGATTTGTTGGGTAAAAGCAAAATATGCTAGTACTACAGGTATTAAAGAGTGATAAGGCTTGTGCTTTTTAACAATTATATTTGACCATTGTTTACTTAGAAAATTTTAAAACATTGGGAAAAAATTTTTATGTGACTTTTTTTTGACATTTAAGTGGTAATTTGTGTATAATATGATATAGCACAGTAAAAAGAGAATCTGAGTAAGGAATTCTTTTCAGTTCTCACTGGGGAAGGATTAAGTGTTTGGAATATCAGATTTTATATGAGTACTGGCAGCTGGAGATTATGGAATATATTTGCAAGGCTGAACTCAAAAGAAACACTTCAAGGACACAGTGTATGTAAAGGGTTCTATACCTGGCTTTGAAATCATGTAAGCCTTTATGGACCTCTGTTGCTTCACCTGGTAAATGAGTAAGATGGATTAATGTTCGTAAGTCTGTATAAATCAAATGTTTTTAACCTTCAAATTTTTTTTAAAAATTTGACCTTTTTGGTATAAAGCCTAATTAATGTTAGTAGTATACTCTGTATATTATTGTAAATTATTTGGATTTGTTTGCTATCTTAGGCCCTACTTGGCTAGTGCAAAGAAGCCTATGAGTTTTTAAACTCTTGGATTGGAGAAAATGGAGAAATAAGGCAGTCTGAATCCCCAAATGATTTAGCTGCTAGTAAATAATAGTACAGAGTTAGGATAAACTCACTCTCTAATATACCTGTGCACTTCAGTTTCCAGTCAAATGTATTAAATGTCTTTTTAAAGCCAATTTTTAAAATTTTGAGTTTAGAATTGTTATCCATCATTTTTTTTATGTTGTTCCTTGTTTGCTTATTGGTCTGTTTATGGATGTCCTTTTAAATGTAAACAGTTTACTCCTGACATGTAAGTACGTTAGCAAAGTTGTTGGCTCTTGAGTTTTTTATTTAAAGTAATAGGTTTGGCTAGAGTTTTTGAAAAGTATGTGTTTGCTATTCCACAGTTGTGTTTTAGAGTTAACAATCTAGTCAAATCAAAAATACTTTTTTAGGATCTGTTGATTACGGTGTATATTTAAAATATTTCTTTTTTTCTGTTGAAATGGCAACTGTATGTGGCAGTCACAAATGTAAACTTTAATTTTTTGCAGAAGAAGTACATATAATCACTTAAGCAGCTGGTTGACAGATGCAAGAAATCTCACCAATCCAAATACTGTAAGTTAAATGCCATCTATTACACAGAAAACTTAAGACCTAAGTTGATGCAGAAAGGAAAGCCGTTTGCTAAGTGGACTTTTTTTGTATTTGGGTACTAACAATGAGAGAATCTTTATTTTATTCTTGAATTAATTGAAGAAAACGTAAAACCTTTTTTTCAAATATGGATTACTCCAGGTTTCACATTTTAAACTTGGTTTTTGTTGGTGTTTTTGGTTAAAAAAAATGAAAGTTCTGAGTAGGGTGGTGATCTCATGTCAAGTGGAGACTATGAAATCTGAAACTATCACTTTAATCTGCATTAGTTTCATAAAATGTTACCATCAGAGGAAACTGGGCAAAATGTACTGGGGATCTCTATTATTTCTTACAACTGCATGTGAGTCTCAATAAAATTTCAGTTAAAAATAAAAAGAGTTCTGCATGCTTTAAAAATTAGTCAGTCTAAGACAGTTTTTTATTGAGATTTTAAAGGCTAGCCACCATGCTAGACTCTGCAGTATACAAAAATGAATGTGAGTCCTTGGCCCGTAAAAGGTTATAGTCTAGCAGGGAGCTTACCTGTGTGTATGCAGATAACTATTGCTGAAAAGCAGAGTGAAATACGGGTTAGAACTAGACTGACTGGTGTAGTGCTTGGGGGTGGGTGGGGGGCGCAGTATGAGCAGTGCCATCTGGAGAAACCAGCTTTACAGAGGAGGTATTGTTTGAGCAGGGACTTGAGGGGTAAAAAGGTTTCAGTAGATGCTGTTGAGAGTATTCCAGGAACAAGCGAAGAAAGGCACTGAGTTGTGACTGACTCTGAGCTTTTCGAGAGTAAGGCCTATGTCTCACTTAGCTTTGTACCCCCAGCACCTGGCAGTGGCCTGGTTTAGTAAATATATAATCAGTGGTAAGATTGGCTTTCATCAGGGAACAACAATTTAATTATATTGAGTCAGTTAACATGGTTTGCCTGTTATGCCAGGGACTGTGTCTGGAACTTTCCTATCTATTATCACATCAAACCCACTGTAGGTATACATACAGATCTATAGATGAATGTTCATAGCAGCTTTATTTGCAGTAGCCCAAAACTGGAAACAACATAGATTGTATCTAGGTAAATGGTGAAACAATCTGGTACATCCATACTATGCAATACTCCCAGCCATACAAAGGAATGAACCGTAGATAAATGCAGCAACTTAGATCTCAAGGGCATTATACTGAGTGAAAAAAAGTCAGTCTCAAAAGATTACATACTGTATGATTCCATTTATATAAAACATTCTCAGAAAGACAAAATATTGAGATGAAGAGTAGATCTGTGGTTGCCAGGGGTTAGTGGTGGGGTGAAAGGTGTTAGCGTGAGTTGACTATAAAGAGGGCAGCACAAAGCAATTCCTTTGTAGCAGTGGAGCAGTTCTGTATCCTGATGGTACTGACACAAATCTATACACACAATGAAAATTGCATAGAACTGTATATACACTCCAGAGCCTGTGAAACTGGTGAAAACTGAGTAAGGGGTATAGATTGTATCAATGTCAATTTCCTGGTTTTAAGAGTGTAGGATAAGTATGTAAGATGCTGCTGCTATTGGGGAAGCTGGATGAAGGGTATATAGGATGTCTCTACTCTTCTGTAAGCTTTTGTGATTCTGTAGTCATATTCAAGTAAAATATTTAAAACAGCAAGAAAACTCACTGTAGAGGGTCCTTAGAGGACTATAATAAAAAATTAGCCATGTCTTTCCTGCCTCATTTATGCCTCTTAAAATCTTACCAGCTCTTTAGAAGAAAGAAAATCTCTTTAAAGTCCAGCACAAATGTTCCATTTTCTGTAATGTTGACTTTGATTTCTGTGTGGAAGTTACATACGTTCTCATTTTGTTGATGGTGTATATTTTGTATCTCTGTCTTGTTAGCATGCCACTTTATGCCTCACCTTTCATGGTGATGGGAAGCATGGTTTGGAAATTCTTAAGGAATGGAGAGCAGGCAGTGTTTACATTAAGCAAACATTTCTTGCTTTGAGTACCTGTCTTATAATGGCTCTGTATTACTAAGCCATTGTGACCTTACCAACTTTGATTTTTTTTTGAAAATTGATTTCCTTTTTTTTTGACTTTTTAAATTTTTAAAAAATTTTTAAAAATTTATTTTTTCATTTATTTATTGGCCGCGTTGGGTCTTTGTTGCTGCTCATGGGCTTTCTCTAGTTGCGGTGAGTGGGGGCTGCTCTTTGTTGCAGTGTGCGGGCTTCTCATTGCAGCAGGTTCTCTTGTGGAGCACGGGCCCTGGGTGCATGGACTTCAGTAGTTGTGGCTCGCAGGCTCTAGAGCGCAGGCTCAGTAGTTGTGGTGCACGGGCTCAGCTGCTCCGTGGCATGTGGGATCTTCCCATACCAGGGACCAAACCCGTGTCCTCTGCATTGGCAGACAGATTCTTTTTTTTTTTCTTTTAGTTTTTAAGAACTTTTATTGAGCTACAGTTAATAGACAATAAACTGCATATATTTAGAGTGTACAATTTGGTATTTTTTTTCTTATTAGTAATGTATATATGGCAATCCCAATCTCCCAGTTCATTCAGCAGACAGATTCTTAACCACTGCGCCACCAGGGAAGTCCAGAAAATTGATTTCCTTTTTTAAGTGTTTTTCTTTTTCTTTTCTTCGTTTTTTTCCTGTCATGCTGTGTGGCATGCGGGATCTTAGTTCCCTGACCAGGGATCAAACTTGTGCCCTCTGCATTCGGAGCTTGGAGTCTTAACCACTGGACCACCAGGGAAGTCCCCTTATTCTTTAAAAGACTAGCGGACTGTATGTGAAAACTTCTTTCCCTCCTCAGTGGGCACTTGTCCACACTGATTGAAGAATGCTCACTTGCTAAAGATTTACATTCAGGTCAAAATGATTATAGTTCATGGACACCATTTTTTGAAAGTAGGACAGCCAGGGACTGAAATTTCACATGAGGAAAAGTAAATGGTGGAGATCCCTTTTAGTTGAAACCATCCATTTCTGAAGTTATCTGTATCTGGATTATCATATCTGTGTTGAAGGGGAAAAGAGGGGGTGGGGGTGGGGTTTGCCAGTTTTTGTCAAAAAATATATAGGCGGAGACAGTTTATACCCTGGCTCATGCCAGTGAAGGCCAAAGCCCTGTTTCCCAAGGCTGCACAGAAACAGAGACGGATGTAGAGAACAAATGTGTGGACACCAAGGAGGGAAAGCTGTGGGTGGGGGTGGAGGGTGGGGGAGTGGGGAGATGAATTGGGAGATTGAGGTTGACATATATACGCTAATATGTGTAAAATAGAGAACTAACAAAAAATTGCATTTCAAAAAAATAAAATAAATTTTGCCTTGAATTTGAACCTGCTTATATGTCCTCCCACTCCCATTGCCCCCTCTCATGGATACACAATCATTTGTTTTCAGTTGTTACAAATTTAGTCCAGCCTAGGGATGCTGTAGGGGAGGACAGTATTTGAAGGTCACAGTTTGGGTTTCTACCTGAGTTCTAATGCCTGCCTACCACTGACTCAGTGACCTTTGACAAGTCCTTATTTGTTTTATTTGAGTATTAATTTCCTTACCTGTAGCCTGAGAAACTGAACTATTAGTTTTAAAATTTTTGAGGGTTCCAGGACTTCTGAAAATCTGATAAAAGCCACAAACTTTCTCTTCCAGGGAATGTCCTTGTTTACCGCATTTAGTGCTTAATTTCGGTTAGAGCTTAATTTCGGTTTATTCACAGATAATCCTGGAGCTTGTCTGTGGACCCTTAGTAGTCTTAGAAAGATAAATCATAATCTTTGGCCTAGACCAGATGTGTCTCAGGCACACAAAAACAAAACAGGACTGTTTTGTTTTTAAATGGCTTGAGAACTGAGAATGGTTTTTACGTGTTTATAAGGTTGTTTAAAAAAAAGTCAAAGAAGTATATACGAAGCAACCACAAATACTTTTTGCCCTTTACAGAAAGTTTGTCAACCCTTGGCCTAGGTAATTGCTGACATCCATCTTTGTAGTAATACCTCATGATTCTGGAGTCCTGTCTGATGAATAATTGCTAGTATTTAGTTTCCTTTTTAGACCCACATGTTTTTTCTTCAGGATTTTTGGATTTCAGAATTTTCAAGTTTAAATGGTTTCTTTTGTTTTAAGATGCCTTTCTTTTGGTCACAAACTAGGTAATAATTCTCATAGGAAATAAAGCAGATTTGGAGGCACAGAGAGATGTTACATATGAAGAAGCCAAACAGTTTGCTGAAGAAAATGGTGGGTTTCTTTTAAGACTTTTAATGGCTTTTTTGGGTCACACATGGGAGAATTTCTAAGGATAGGTGGGATTTGACAATGCAGATTATTTGTTTTTTTTTAAACGCAAACTGCTGATATCTAAGAATGAGGAAATAACAAAATGTGTTTCTGTTTGATATTCATTTTGAGGGCAGTAGAGTTATTTAATGACAAATATAAAGAGTCCCTCTGTCTCAAGCTCATGTAGTCCTTTCATAAAATAATATGGGAGGAGCGCTGAAAGCTAATGGGAAGCTTTGATTCAGATGTTACTGAAGAGAATGTCCTTGTGAGTTAATTTGAAATGTCCTTCACAGTCTGAATTTATTTTTAGGCTTATTGTTCCTTGAAGCAAGTGCAAAAACGTAAGTATGGCTAAACTTAGTCGATCATTTTTAACTACATTTAAATTTCTCAAAGTAGAATCATAAATATATAAATGTATAATGTATATGTACATATAATATATAGTATATAAATGTCTAATGCTTATGGCAGGGGAAAGGCAGCAAACATCCCTTTGCTTCCTGTTTCACATTTCAAAATAATGCTTTTTTGTTACTTTCCCTGTATTATACCTTGATTATACCCATTGGTAATCCAGGTTAATAAATGAAACTGTTAACATTTCAAAAATGTTTGACTTTTACAACCAAGGTTGTATGTGGCATCCTGGACTCAAGGTTGGTCAACCTGTTTTGATTTAATACTTCTCATTACAGTAAAAAGCCTGACTTACGGAAATACTCAATGTCTAAGAATAATTAGAAGCATAATTAACATTTCCTAATTGCTATTCTGTGTTCATTATTGAACCCCAGGACTCCTATTGTAGTTCTTCATTTATTAAGCCAAAAATGCCTTGCAGAGGTGAGAAGCTAGCCCCTTTTTGTTTAGCCTCATCGGTACTGTTAGTCCTAAGAGAACTGAACTCCAGTGTAAACATGGCTAAGCATGATAAAAGAACAGTATAGTTGATGCTTGGCTAATCAGATCATACAAATCCTGCAATACTATTCTGCATGTTTGGAGATAATTTAACTTGTTTGGAATACCCTCTGTTACGGCCCGTCTTACATTTTGTTATGTATTAGAATATCGCATTTTAATGATTAGAGCACGTATGGTTTCAAATAGGGTTTGTAGAAAGAGCTCTATGGTACTGTCTATATGTTTTCCACAGAAAATATTTTCCCATGTTGTTCTCTTAGCTCAGTCTTCTGGTAATCCCTTATTAGATGACAGTGGCTAAGTTGAAGACATCATGGCAGTTGACTAAAGGTTAGCAAAAGGTCAGTGTGTAATGCTTTATCTTTTGTAGAAAACTATCATTCGCCAATAAAGTTGTTGATTGCTTCTTAGGGGAGAGAACGTAGAAGATGCTTTCCTTGAGGCTGCCAAGAAAATCTATCAGAACATTCAGGATGGAAGCTTGGATCTGAATGCTGCTGAGTCTGGTGTACAACACAAACCTTCAGCCCCACAGGGAGGCCGGCTAACCAGTGAACCCCAGCCCCAGAGAGAAGGCTGTGGCTGCTAGTGAGCTCTTTGCCGTGGCTCTCATTTGACCTTTCACCTCTGTCTTTTGGAAGCAGTACTTTTTACTGCCTCATTGTCTTCTGTACATCTTACTGGGTTTAATTAAAAAGAAAAAAACAACTCTGTTGTAAAAACAGTTTAACACAGTACTAAACTGCTAAACAACTAGATGTAATCAGGTTATCAGAGGCAAGTAGAGTAATAAATCTCTCCTGCATGGTAAATCTAGACTTTTTTTCCCCCTTGATTGTTGTCCTCGTGATGGGTATGTCACCAATACATGATTTAAACTGAGCACTGATGCTGGACTTGATTTTTACCCCTCCCTCTTTTTGGCAAGGCTTTGTCTCATTGTACGGTTTAATTTGATGATATCTTAAGCCTTTCTTCCCATCTTTAACTGTTCAGGTATGTCTGTTGTAACCCATAGGTTTATTGCTGTGAAATGACTTCTGATGATAGAGAAGGGGTTCTTTAAAGCCTTTTGTTTTGTTTTTGTCGGATAAATTCCCTGTTGTGTGGGTGGCATTTTTCTTGAGGCGGTTTGCTTCTGTCTTAGCCTTGCACAGGGAAAGTATCCATTTATCTTTTCTCTTGTGCTTAATTAATAGCTTTATCCTTTTTTTTTACACCATTTTATCTTTTTCTCTTTAGCAGAAAGTAAATATGTATAAAATTTGAAGGAACTGAACTAACAATACATTCTGTGTATATTATTTTAATGAAGAAAATAAATTGATTACTGGCATTGGAACAGTATAAAATACCAGTTTGTACAGTATGACCTATATGTGACCATGTTATTCCCTTCCATTTCACACAAGGAAATAGACACAACTGCAGTTCACACAATATGCTGGCTCCACCCTTTGGTGCTGGCAGTGTTTGGGGAAGTTGTGCTGGAAAGAGCTCCTGGCGTGAGAGGATTAACACTAGCGGATTCTGTTCCATCTTTGCACTGTGGCTTACCTGCTGATTTTCTTAACTGTTCTTGTGCAATCAACAATGTGCTAACCTGCTTTTCTCTTTTTGTAAACGTTTTGCATTACAGGCTGCATTTCTTGCCTTACTGTATAGAAAAGGAAAAAAGGCTGGGTTTATTATTGCACATTTTAAGCTTTTATACCTGTATCTTCTTGGAATGGTAAGATTCTGAACCAGACAGCCAGAACCGCAGGTCTGCTGTTAAGGGATTTTAAATTGTGCATTTTTAACACTACAATGAAATAATAATTTAAGATATCCCTTGTGTTCTTAGTATGAGGGGCTGTTTTATGTCATGTTGGCATAAATTGTTTTGTAAAAGGGAAAGTGTTTCTAACAGTGTTTCAGTGTTTGTGTTGATACAAAGGTGGTTTGGCCACTGACAGAATACTCTGTTGCAAGGGAAACAATCTTATTTCTTTAGACAACAAACTTATGTTTTACCATGTTCTTTTACTTCTGTTGATTGATTTCTAATTGAGTTTATGGTTCAGGCTGGGAATTGAGAAGTTATAAGTAAGATCGGTAAACCTCAGTATATCATATAAAATGCACTCTCAGCTCAACTGCTGTGTTTAAAATACACATTTTAAATCCCTATTTACAGACACTAAAGTAAAAAATACAGCTTTCTGGGTTGTAGACATGTGGTAGTACCAGAGTATTGTATAGTCAATGTTAAATAAAAGCCAAAACTGGAATGTGCAGAAAATAGGATTTGGTTAATTTGTGGACTCATCTTTGTCTTTGTTTAACTTTTTTAAAAAACAAGATACATGGAGTAGATTGGTGTATTCTGTTAAAGACTTAGAGGGATCCATTTTGCTTACACTGTTGCATCACAAGGGACTCGCCCAGGGACCATGACCTGCTGGTGTGTGTATATATTTACAAAAACAAACAGACCACCCATTGGGATATAAGGTAGCAATCACAACCTAAAGACTGCGGCTTGTTTAGGTGCAATACCCTGATGCCCAAAGTTAGTTACAGTGGGTCTTAATTGTTTTTGTGACAGGATTTATTCAGACTGCTGTACTCTTCATTTGATGTAACAAAATGCTATTAATCTAAATATTTGTAAATAAAGTACCTGTATCTAGATTAAATTAAAATTGTTTGCATTATTTTCTGAATTATAACAGAATTTCATATTTTTTTCAGGCAAACAGTTATTTGGCATAAGTTGCCCATTTTTATTGCAGAATTGTCCTTATTTGTTGTTTAAAAAGAGAAGTCTGTGTAAGTAGTGTATAAATCCACATCACTCAGTAATTGAGCTATAGTCTTGGCCTTGTGTTCAGATCACACTTGCAGTGTTCTTCCGACCTTTTTCAGTGTGAGATCAGCACATTTGGTGGCTGATAGTGTTCTCCCTTGACTGTACTTGGGGCCAGATTCTGTTACTTGCATGTGTAATCCCCTATAATAAACTTGGGTGCTCAAAAACAGAGAAGCAAATTGTCATGTTGTAACGTGTGTGCCAGACACTGGGCAAGTACACTTTGGAGAGAATGTGAAATTCTTTTAATTTTTAATCCACGAAGAGCTTACTACTTGTGTGGTCACCTGCTTTTCTGGGTTACTCGTTGCCCTTGCACCTATGAGGCCCTCCTGATTAGTAAGTAATTGGTGCTCAGTACTCTGCGTTAGACATTCCAGTATGACGTTCAAGTATTTTTCGTGGAAAGTAAAGTGTTTGATGCAGTGACTGATTTTTTTTGGGGGGGGGGGGGGCGTTGTTGGTGTTTACATAATACTAGATAGAGGTAGTGAAGTTTCTTTGGGAAGATGTCTTTTGGAACCAGGTGTTTGGCTTCACACATTATCTCCCCTCTAATTCCAGAACACTATAGTTTTGGGAACTTTTTTGCCCACACATCTATTGTTTTAAGTGTGCTCGTTTCTTATGTGGCTCAGTTCACATCCCTTAACAGAAGGCCAAATGATTCCTACTCGTGGGAATATAGAGAAGGGTTCATGTGGCAATTTAGGAAGAAAATATTTTACCCTCATTCAGCACAGGGACAGACCAGAAAACTGTGTCCTTGAAGGATTTCAGTAATTGTGAACAGGCCAGGCTCTTAAGCATTTTGCTAAGACTTGTGAAAATGAAACAATGTAAGTACAAAATACACTGCCAAATCAGTTCTATTTTGGACGTTGATGTTTTCTGGAACTTAAGGTGTTAATAACTTTATGTCATTTTCATTGTCTTTAATCACATTTACCTGATCGTTTTGTTTCTTTGGCTACACCACATGGCACATGGGGTCTTAGTTCCATGACCAGGGATTGAACCCGTGCCGCCTGCAGTGGAGGTGTGGCGTCTTAACCACTGGACCGCCAGGGAAGCCCCTATCCCATATCTCAGTGGTCCAGCTCTAGCCAAACAGCTTTTTAGGAATGTAAGCCTTAGTAGGTGGTGGGAGAGAACACGCTGTGCTACGCTGTATAGAGTAACATGGTATATAACACCTGTTAAAGTTCAAGGCTGTCTAGGGGCCTAGAAAAGAGTACCTGGGAATATTTTAAAACAATCTTAAAGTCTGAACACAATTTGAATTTACCACTGGGTCAGATTCTCCAAAGTCCAGAGTTCTAATTTTCCACCAAAGAATATTTTGGTTGAGGAAAAGCACCTGAAGTATATGTAATAGTTTTATAATAGATATTTCCAAGTGATAAAAATACATTCATTGATAGGTACAATGTACTTCAACCTGTAGGCAGAGACAGAAAGCCACTTGAAAGATTGACATTTTCTTGGAATTAAGGTAAAGGTTTTATGGCTTTACTATAGATATGTGAAGTGTAGTCAGATGTCAGACCCAAATTTATTTTATCATTTATTTTCATATGAAAATAGATTTTAAACAAAATCCAAAAATAACCTTTGGCACTGTAAATGAAGACAGGCTTTCTAACTATAGACTTTACCACTTTATAGATTCAAATCAGCATTGGTTTTATAATAATGCATTTCAAAGATACAAAAACCCTCAGCCATCTAGAACCCTGGTTTAAATTGTACACAATTACTCCCATATGTACAAGTGACTTACAAAAACCCTGACAGTAATTGTACAAGTGGAAAAAACTGCAGTGGAGTTTTAGCATCTGAATTCACTGGATCATGATGAAAACCACGTGGCATTCTAATTAAGAAGTTAGTGAGGTAGTGGAGAAGATATTTCCTCATACTTAAGCAAGACAGTCTTCCTCCATCTGGCTGAGCCACTCTTCCTACAACAAGATGAGAAAGTAAGGATGAATTCTTGCAACAGTAAAAACAGGTTTTAACTAAATTAACAAGCAAACGATTGCCATGGCTAACAGATATGATATATACTTGAGTACCTCTTTGGAAAATGTTTTTAAGGTGAACCACTGTACAAAATTATCCAAGAGAAAAGTTAGAAGTTTACTTTTCTTAAGGCTGTATGAAAGTACTAGTTAAAAGAGCTCTTTGTAACATGTACCCTGTGAGCAGGAAGCTGGCAATGGCGTCAGTGTCGGTAACTGTCTAGTGATTGTGAGGGACCTTGTAGAACTTGTTGGAAGGAGCTCTGAAAAGAAGGAAGATAAAACATTAGGCTCAGAAGCCACCCCTCTAACTCCAACCTAGTTCAGACTTTTATCCCACACAGACCTAGATTACAACTCCAGGATCCAAAATAATTCTTAACAAACTCACCTCTACTCATTGTGCCTCTAACACCTCCTCGGTTGCTGTCTTGGATTTAGAGCACCTGAACTCTTCTGGCTGCCCCCATGAGCTGAAAATTTAACCTGGCCCCCAAACCCCTGTGTACTCATCTCCCACTATTCTGGGCTCGCTTACTTCCAGAGTCATCTACTCTTCAGTGCTCTGTGCCTCTGACATGCTCTTCCTCAAGGCCTGCCCTGAGGCCCATGATGGTTTTGGCCTGTATCTGACTTGGGTCCTACCATGGAAGGTTTTAAAGTAATCATATTCAAATCTTGGCTCTGCTGCTGATTAAAGATGCAATTGGCCTTGAATGTTCTTGTGGCTCAACCTTAAAATACACCGCTCTGTGGTAAAGACAGATTAGCCTCTAAGTCCCAGTTTTGTCTTTTGCTGTGACCTTGACATCATTTTTCATTTTATATAATTTCCTTATCTATAAGGAGGGATAAATCCTACTTCCCAGGTTGTAAATGAGATAATATATGTAAAGTGTTTAGTACGCACACAGTAGGCACACAAAATGGTAGCTATTATCGGTCTCGGACAATAATGTTAACTACTTGCCAATTCCATGAGTATAGTTTATGTTTCTCCTAAATAATTATTAACCTTATCTAAGTCACCCACAGAAAACTTGTGAAATCCAGGGTTTTTTTTTTTCTAGTAGACTCTGAGTTAAGAGTTCAAACTCTGTTCAAACTTTGCTGAGGTTGGCACAGCCATCTTTCCCAAATGGACAGACTAAACTGGGACTCAAGTTGGCTTCAGAGGTCTAAGCTCTTTTTCTTTTGGCCATGCCACACACCTTATAGGATTTTAGTTCCCCGACCAGGGATCGAACCCAGGCCCTGGGCAGTAAGAGCACAGAGTCCTAACCACTGGACCACCAGGAAGTTCCCTAAACTCTTTATATTGACCAAGTAGATGATAAGGAAATTCAGAGGTGGAAGGCATTTATAGTAGAATTAACCAGGTCCCTGACAGGTCACCTGGTTTCCTAGTCTATTTCCTAAATCATCAGCTTATCTTCTTTATACACCTACCAACCAATTGATTCCAGTTTCCCCAGGGACCATGAAAAAAGCAAGTCTTCCCTAAGACAAGTTTTCTAGAGAGCTGAAGGTGGCATTCACGTCCTTCCTCTACATTGTGGACCTCAAAGCTTTCAGGTACTTTCTACGTGTAAGTCACACCCCTTGTAAAGAGCTTCCTCCTACCTGGCTTGGTCCAAGATGGGAGTCCTCTGCAAGGGAAGATTCCAGCTGAGACAGACTGGGTGATGATGTGGAATCTACAGACGTGCTGGTGACCAGTTCCCCTAAGGCATCGACCTGTCTCCTCAAGCTGTGTAAAGTGCCCTCTGTCTGCCGCTTCCCTTTGCTTAACACTTCTGCCTGCTTGGACATACAGTGTCGAAGTTGGGCCTGAAAGCGTTACGGTCAAATTTAGGGTTTTACGTAGAAGAAATGTATCAGAATCAATACTCAGTACCTTCCCCACGTTTAACATTGGATAGACAAATCTGACTATCACAAAATAGGAATGGCTACTGAAAATCCTCTTGTCCTTAAAATTAAAAACAAACAAAAACCTCCATACGTAGGAGATGCCAGATGGCTACTCTGTGTGTTGTCATTAGCTGGGTCTTTAACTCAGCCTGTTCTCTCCGCTGTCAAAACACTTAGGATTTCAGCATCCCTGGCCTTCCCATGAAATGACTGCCTCATCTCTCTCGCTTTACTGCCCAGACTGAGAAGATCGGTTTATACCTGATATCTTCAGAGTCTCTCACAATGTATGTAATCCTCAACCCCACACTACTTTCTGGCTTCCCCACCGCCCCTCTGAAATGATCCTCTTACTAAAGTCAACAGCAAGCGCTGTCCTACAGCACTTTCTGTGATGACGAGAATGTCCTGTATCTGTGCTGCCAACCACAGTAGCCACTATTCAGGTGTGGCTACTGAGCCTTGACCTGTGGTAACTGAAGAGCTGAATTTTTAACCTGACTTAATTACAATGAATTTACATTTAAGCAGCCACATGTGGCTGGAGGCTATCTGATGTCGGGGGGCCTCCACTCCCCGGCACTGCACATGGCTCCCCTCAGCGCTCGCTGTAAGTGGCCGTTCTCCAACGGTGCATTCTGTCCTCTCCTGTTGCATCTACCTCCCCCTCATTTTTCAGCTCCCACTTATGCTCTTAACCCCCCAATTTTTAGGTCAACAGTTACCACTAAATTCTAGACACCTATTTTCGGCTGTCTACAGATAGGTATCCTTCCCTGGACATCTCACAAGGCCTTGAAACTCCACACGTTCTGAGCCAAGCAGCTTCCTATCTGACACCCAAGCCTACTTTTCCAGTGTTTCCAATCCTAACCCCCACCCCTGACCTGTGAGCTGCTTCTTGTTTATCACTGTGTCTCTATTTTCTGTCCCTAATACTTAGGTCTTGTCAGTTTTAGTTGAGGCCAAGCAGCATCACATGGGTAAAGAGCCCTGGGCTCAACACCAGAACTCATGGGTTTGAACACTGACCCTGCCATTTACTAACTGGGATGCAAACGTCTCTGAGCTTGGAACGTATAATCTATAAAACTGCTGTGAGAGCTGCAACAGAGCAATTTCCCCCACTCTCCTCAACACGCAAGTATCTTATACTGTCTTTTTCTTTTAAAAGGGCAACCTTGAGTCGATCCTCACGGTGACGCAGTTTCTCTCGGAGTGCTTCTCCACGCCAGTGTTCATCCTTTTTCAGAGGGAAAGGGAAACAAAGAGTCTCTAAGTACCACTCCCAGTAAACAACCCACCTTTCCCTCCTCCTCCCCATCTCCAGCCTCAAGTCTATGCTTGAGCTTATCTGGGGGAGGTGGGAACCAAACTGTCCTTTTACGAAGTCCAGAGAATAGCAGGATAAACCCTTACCATTATGTGAACATGAGAAAAATTCAGTTTTTCTTCAAAAGGTGATGGTCTCTCACTCACAGTGAATGGAAAGTTCTCTTTCAAGCTTTCTAACCCTCCTTCTAGGTTTTCGTTCCTTTCTAAAATAGCTTCCAGATCTCCTGGTAGTTCTGGAAGAAACTGGTTAAGATTCTTCAGGCTGGTTCTGATTTCATCTTTCACTTCAGACTTAAGTGACCTCATTGCTTCACTGATTTCCATTTGTCTTCTTTCCAAATCTTTTTGGTTTGCCATCTAAAGAGTGAGTGAGAGTCAAATACCACTAAGTAAAGTTCAGGACTTACTTGGAATTGAACTGTTATATTATTAATGATTTAAATTTAGCAACTTTCATTTAGAAAAGCATGAGTGCCATGTTCCTTGAAGGTGGATTACTCTATAGAAGTCAGTCTCTCTGCAGCTAGACAGAGCTGGATTCCAATCTCGTTTCCAGTAAACATTACCAGTACAACTTAGGGCAAGTTAGCTTACTTCTGAACCTCTGTCATCTCATTTATACACAAAGATAATATCTTGTATTCCGAAATGTGAGAACTGGGTGAGAATTTATATGAAGCACCTTAGTGGCACCCCAAATGAGAAAAGGGCCATTTACTGAAGCAAACCATAAGTGACTTAGATTATAAACGTTAGTGCTGGAATGGGCCTTAGAAAAGATCTGGTCAAATGTTTTCATCTTATAGGTGAAGAATCTAGTGGTTTGGGCAGTCTGGAGGTCTCCTCAGGTGTTACAGATTGTGTTTAACACCTGAAACTACCCTATGTGGCTCTCTCCATAAGGAGCTTAGTGAAGATCTCAGTCATACCCACTTCTAACTGCTCTTCCAAGTTTGCAGATGCTGGGGAAGGTGAGCGGCCTTTAAATAAAACAGTTGTTTTTTCTTGAGCCAAAGCGGGGTGTGGTTATAGGCACAGATGAAACTAAATGGCCACACGAGGTCATCCAAAGGACAAGGTGTAGCAGGGTCAACCGAGTGGCCCCAACAGCCCGACTAGAGTTCTGGGGTGGCCCAGCCGCTGACACTGGCTAAAGGACACCAGGGGCGTCTAGGGTTAGACTCTCCATCTAGTGTGAACTGCTCTCCCACCCTCCACCTGGCTACATTACAGGTGATCAAAGGTTTCTCCGAGGGTCATTTTTTCCTTCCCCGGGGGTTTGGCTCTTATAGACTAGTTTCTGGCATAAAATCTAACATTTCAACACAGTGCTTTGAGACATGATAAAATTTTATGCTGAAGAACTGCCATTTTTCTTTCAAACACTAACATAAAAAGCTCGTTGAACTTAGGGGCATTTTAAAAGTATATCTGGACACTACTGATAACCGTGTATAAAATAGATAACTAATGAGAACATACTGTATAGCACAGGGAACTTTACTTAATGCACTATGGTGACCTAAATGGGAAGGAAATCCAAAAAAGAGGGGATACATGTCTATGTATTATGTATAACTGATTCATTAGCTAACACAACATTGTAAAGCAAATATACTCCAATAAAAATTTTTTAAAAAGTATATTTTGAACAAATACTTTTTTCTTGTGGCGGTACATTCCTAAATTTCAAAACCAGAAAAACAGAGATTTGATTAATTAGCTTTTCACAATTTTCACAAAGAAATACTTTTAAAAGAGCTAGTGAAGAAACAGCTCTGCCTGTGCCCAACAGGGCTGCGGCGCACCTGCTTCTTGAGCTCCGAGTACTCCTGCTGCATCTGGCCGAGCTCCTTCATTAGGCGCCGGGCCCGCTCGTGGTTGTCCTGGGCCACCTGCTCGATGCTGGCCATTTCCTTCTGCATGCAGCTGTTCTCCTGCTTCTGCTCCTGCACAGGAGGAGGGCAATGACTCTGGAGGTGTGCGATGCTGGCTTACACACTCGCTAGCTCTGTGACTTCATGTCCTGTCTAGGCTCCGGCTGTAAGCTGGGGATAATCCACCTGCCTTCTTTAGCAGCTGTGGTAGAGCTGGGAGTAAACATGTGGTCAGTCTGGCAGCCCAGAGTCTGAATCCTAGGTCTGCCACATTACCATCGATATTAGGTTACTTTCCCTTGTCTGTGAGATGTTAACACCCCCCATCAGAGGGTTCCTGGGAGGGTTACAGTCTAGACATCGACATCCTATCTTCACACTCATGTTGCCCATCGCTGGTTATAAGCGTATCACCCAGGAAACACACCTGGTTGGAAAGTACCATTCACACAACAGGGCTACATGAGTCTCTCCAGAGGGTGTCAGAAAAATCCATTCCTGTGACAGACCCTCCTGCAGCCCATCATTGGCCTCCATCCACCACACTTTGTTTTGAACTCATCTGAGTGTCACTTCCCGCAATTTATCTCAGGGATAAAAGCATGGTAGGTTGAGCTTCCCGGTTTTAGGATAATGATTAATTAAAACTAATGCTGACCTACAAGGGCGTGATGAGAAACACCTGTGAGCACAGACCACAGCTGGATAAGAATGTCTTCAGAAGCGTTCCTTCCCCCACACCCCTCCACCCCTGTCGGGGCGGTGTGAGCAGAGGCTGGCTGGCTGAGTGCTCTCTGCTTGGTGCTGACACTGTGCACATGACCATCGCTCCAGCCAGACAGACAGCCCCCCAGGGCTGAGCCCAGACTCTGGCAAAATCTACCATGAGCTTCAGGAACAAATTATGTGTAAATGCACCAAAAGCAATAGTTAGGTTAGGGACTGGGTTGACAGGTAATTTATTTTCTCTACATTGAAGCAGTATTTTAGTTAAAAATCTAAATGCATCATTTCCTTATAAACTGCCAGGGCAGGGGGTACTCACGAGAAGGTTCTTCTCCAGCTGGCTCCGCTGGATCTTAAGTGCTTCCTTGAGGCTGGCAACCTGCTTCTCAGCTTTCTTCCTCTCTGTCAAGAACTGGTTCCGCAAGAGGCTGAAGTCTGCCCTCATAGAGTCCGTCTCTTTCTGGAGAGCCAGAAGCTCACCTGACTTTTCCAGTAACTGCTGCTCCCGTTCTGAAAGCTGTCGTTCTGAAATGAGCATTTTTAGGTAGTTTAGCTCAAGGCCCTGGGCTGGCTGTGCGCAGAACTTTCTTTTCCTCGTGGGCAGACTGCACAACGACATGCCACCTACTCAGGCACATTTCTCCACCACTCAGTCATCCGAGTCTCCCCTGACCCGCACCAGAGGCCCAGAGAAGGGTGCCTCTTGATGTAATTTGTTCCCAGAGGACCTGGTTCCAAAGTGACATAAAGCTACTGCCTTCCCTTTTGAGTCTTTGAGACCAGAGAGCACCAATCCTGAGGTGCAGGGAACATGGAACAGACTGCTGAATTGTTTTTATAAACTTAGTTTTAATAAAGGGAGGCACGCGGTATTTCTTCCTTCATAAGAGGCAGCACACGGCAAAGAACACAGGATTTGGAATGGCGCAAGTCTTATTTTCTACAGAAGGAACCCACTTCCTGGCATTTAATGGGAATCATGTATGCAAACACCTAGTACATAGTGAGTACTCAATAAATAATGCTTATATGCAACAGTGATATTTAAAACAGATTTTTCTAATCACCCTCTATAAAGCAACACCCTGCCCAGATTTCACTTCTCACACCTCTGGCATGGTCAGATTCAGCGTACTGTTAAGTTTCAGTTTCAAATGAAATGGTTGGGTCTGGATGCAACAAGAGCTCCCAGGGGAAAAGCAATAATAACCCTTTCAGATCCCAAGTCCACTGAGTTCACTCAGGGGAGAACGACATTTTCTCAACATTATTAAAACCTGAAGCCTGGGAAAAAGAAAACTCATTTATTGATGTGAGAACAATCATTAACCCTGGATTCCCATGTCCTTATGTATGTATGGCTCCAGAGAGTAAACAGACCCAAAGGCCAACACCTGTATCTTGGTACCATTCACTATGTCAAATTTAGATAGAAGTAGAATTGTTAATATTTTTTTTTTTTTAAACATGTGGAGATGCAATGGATCATTGCTCCAAAGCTCAGAATTAATATGCTTTACAGAAAGCCTTTAGAGCACCTTTTGGCACTTCTTTGCCTTAATGTTCCCCTTCCTTGAGAGAGCACTCTCAAAGCAAGCAATACAGTAAAAGTAAAAGACCTGATAGTCTCGGGATCCAATCCCATCTCCATAAAGACAAATTCCCTCTGTCCCTCTGAGCCTGTCTCCTCATCTCTCACAGAGCTGGGAGGGTCAAATGAGGGACCATTCTTCCCACTGTGCTTGTCTTGCCTCCTGTCTGGGCTACAGCGGGAGCCTGTGACTCCTTTACACACTTTATAAGACAATCAGCAGATTTCCCCGCCCTCAGTGCAATATTCCAGAATACATACGGGTTTGGGAGAGCGTCTTCTCCAGGGTCTCACCCCACCTTTCCTCTTCCTGCAGAGTCCTGACACGTTCCTCAGCCACCAACACCTTGGTGAGCACCTGGTCCAGTTTGCTCTTCTGGTCTGTTATTTCCTTTTCCAGCTGGTGCTGCTGCTCCTTCAGTGTCACTCTACTGGTTTCTAATTTTTTCCCTTCACTCTCTCTCTCTTTCTGGAGTCTCTGAAACGTCTTAATAGAGAAAAACCTTAGTTAGTCATGAAATAACAAATACTTAGTGTCCTGAGGGAATCTTCATAGACACTAGATAGATTCCAGCTCAACAGAAAGTAGAAAACAGCCCATGGTGACAGACAGTGAATTCTCTTTACAAAGGTGATCAAGTAGGGACTGGAAAACCATTTGGCCAGCATGTGAGGAGGGGATTCAAGCAGGAACTGGCACGTGGCCACCAAGATTCCTTACGGGGCTTCTATGGTCCTAATGGTCCATAATATTAATACTGAGGGAGTTAAAGAGTTGGTGTAAAATCCCCCCTGCTCACACCAGCAGGTAAGGGAAGCTAGTCCCAGGGGAGATACTTCTCAGCAGCTTTCTGCCAAGGGAAAAAGGCTCACACAAGTGATAAAGTGCTTCCTCTTATATAACATCATAGATGTGCGGTACCATTTCCTGTTGGGCTAGTTTGGCCTTGTTTTCTTCAACCTCATTCTGAAGCACTTGCAGTTGTTGTTGTTTTGTTTCCTCATCTTTTCGGCAGACTTCCAACTTCTTTGCTTGTTCTCTGATGTCCTCCTGGAGCCTGGTCTGCTCACCGAGCAGGACATCCTGACGCGTGGTGGTGTGGAGCAGGTCCTTCAGGTGAAAGAACGAATTGAAACGACGGACAAAGCTTCCTTCGCTACATTTGGCTAGTGCCACACCTGCATCTATCCACTAAGTCTGACAAAATGAAAGCATAAAAGTTCCATATCCTTTATTATTTCAACAAACATACAAAGGTACCCAGAATTCAATCACCGGCTTCCCTCTCATTAGGACCTTAGATGTCAGAGATGTCAGAACCTCAGCAAGAGACTCAGCTCCTCTGAGCTTCAGCTGTCTTGTCACTGAGGTGGGAAAAAACAACACACACCTCACAGGATAGCTAAGATTAAGAAAAGCTGCGAATAAGACTTAACTCTAATTGAAAATGAGCCTAAAGTCATGGTTCTGTTACTACCTGAAATATTGACACAGGTTAAAAAACTCAGAAAACAATAAATACTTCTTTCTTCAAGGAACCCAAATTAAGCACTTTTGAAAAAATTACCATATTTCTAATAACACAGAAAATATTCATAAGAACCTGTGTAAGGTTTTTTAAAAGACAGAATACTTTAAGTTTTATATATCTTAGAAACACAGAATCTTAAAGGTAGAAGGAAGAGAATTTAGATGTCTAATCTAACCTTATAATTTACAGAGTGGAAACTGAGGCCCAAAACTTGCTTGAGGTTCTTTGAAACTCAAATTATGGCAATAACCTCACAGGACAACACTGAATTACCTTAAGAAGATGATCAGAAGTACAAAGGTAAAGAATCTGCTCTATTCAAAATCTGACAAGACGGAGGCCTGGATCTGGCCGCTGTTCTGCAGCTCAACGAGTGATCAAATCTAAGCTCAGCCTTTGGAGGCCTCATCCGTTCCACGGGTAAGAGATGGTCCGTCTGCTCCCCAAAGCCCCCAGAGCAGTGCTGAGGGGCTGACGAGTTCTTCTAGCCACCACCTGACTTATTAGCGTTTGAGTAAAATATTGTTTGAGTAAAGAATTCTAGGGCTAAAATAAACTAGAAAATCACAGCTCTGTTTCAAAATGTTTGTATATATTGTATTTGTGTTATATAAATGGCTCTATGCGACTTGCTTCTGTGAAAGAGAACCAGCCTACTTGATTTGTTATTTCAACCAACTGTCTGCACGCCTTCAGGACACTACTAGAAGATTACATTTCTTAGGCTTACCTGTTTTGCTAGGTTCAAGTGGTCCTGGACATCAGCTAGTTCCTCCTGTAATGAGTTTACTGCTTCTCGTTTTTCTACAGAAATAATATTTACATAAAATAAGAAATATCTATACATCTTCCAGATACCCATCAGCCGCCTCAAAAAAGTACAGTGGCAGTGAATTTACACTTTCTTCTGTTAAATGTCTGACTGTGCCACCTGATCTTATTAAAGGCCAAAGGAGAGGTACCTGTGCAATCCAGATCTGGGCGCGGAGCCCACATTTTTAAAGACTTACATGTTAAAAACACTTACATGTTAAAAACACTTACATATGATATCTAGTGTTGATGAGGTGCATGGTTTAAAAACAGGTATCTTCCACACTGCTGATAAAGATGTAAATTTGGTACAACTTTTCAGGAAGACAATTTGGGAATAAATTTTATATCTATATTGGTTTTATCACTTACTAGCTGTATGAGCTTGAGCAAGTCACTTCTCACTTAAGCAAGTCACAGGAAAACTAGGCTCAAGCTGCTTTATCTGTAAGTGGGTGAAATAATAGTTTCTACCTCATAAAAATGTTACAAGGATTAAATGACAAAATGCATATGAAACATCTGCATCATGTCTATGACATAGTAAGTGCTCAACAAGTATATTGTTGGCTAGAATTACTTAGTAATTTATAAACAATCATGAGGATTTACAAAGAGTGGGTAATAAAGAGGTTATTTCAATCTCTGTTTTTGTTTTTAAATCTATACACATATACACACCCCAAGGAAAAATCTGGAAAGATATCTGCTAAATTCATAATAGAAATTATCTCTGAGGAGTGAGGTGAATAGTAATTTTTATTTTGTTGTTTTGCTATGTTTTTAAATTCTTCTCTAAGGAATATGAATTTACTTTTTTTTTTAAATAGCTTTACTGAGATGTAATTCACATACCATGCATTTCACCCATTTAAAGTATACATTTTCATAGCTTTCAGTAAATTCAGAGTTGTGCCACCATCACCATATCTAATTTTAGAACATTTTTCTCACTTCTAAAAGAAGCCCCATGCCCTGTAGCATGAATTATTTCTATAATAAGAAAGCAAACAATTAAAAAAAGAATCCAGCAAAAGGAAGAAAGTCACATCTCTTCTGCTGTGTTGCCTCCTACCCTGGAGTTGCTGCTGCATGGCTGTGATGTCTTTGTGCAGTGAGAGTTTGTTTCTGTTTAGTTGGTCTAGTTCCTGTTGCAGTTTTCTGACATCCAATTCCAACTTTTCTAAGTCTGATTGCTTTGTTTTGCTATTCTCTTCTGTAGCTGCTAAAAGCCTACAATACAAGCAGAGGATAAGTTAGACTGTCAAATACAAAATGTCCACACACACCCTAGACAGCTAAGGAACAAGGCATGCTCACAATGTAGTTGTGGAGTCTGGATGATATTAATAAACTAATAAATATTAATACTTGACCAAATTATTACATGTTATTAAATATTAACAAAGTGTAAGGCTCTTCAACTCATTTTCAAAAGAAATCTTCTTTTCAGCTTTCCAAATAGAACATTTGGAAATGTTTGTCACTTCAAAAAGTGACTGACTAAACTGAAGTTTTATAAAAATCAGGGATAACATGGATAGCACTTATAATTCCAAAAAATGTGACTGAGACAGATCACTAACTTCCGATTAAGTGAAAATACAGGAAATACACTGCATGTATAATAGGATTTGTCCAAAAAACAGAGATGTATGAGCACACATTCCTTTACATGAAATGGAATCATACTCTGTGGACTGGTTTTTGTCTGGCTGCTTTCACTGAGAATAACTATTTTGAGATTCATCCATGAAGTTGTGTGTATCAATACTTCATTGCTTTTTATTGCTGAGTAGTATTCTATGGCATGGATATACTGTAATTTGCCAATCCATTCACCAGCTGGTGGGCATTTAGGTCGTTTCCAGTTTTTGGCTACTGCAAATAAAGCCTCTATGAACATCAGTGTACAGTTTTTGTATGGACATATGCTTTCACCTCTTAGATGTGGAAAAGCTAGATCTTCTGGCAGGTATATGTCTGCATTTTTAAGTAACTACCAAACTATTTTCCAAAGTGGTCTTACTAACATTTTCTACTCCCACCAACTGTGGGTTTAAGTTCCTCACTAGCATTTGGTATGGTCAGTGTTTAATCTTAGCTATTCTAATAGGTGTGTAATGATATTTAATTGTGGTTTTAATTTGCATTTTCCTAATGGTTAATGATACCAAGCATCTTTTCATGTGCTTATGTGCCATCCACATATCTTTATAAATATAATGTTCAAATCCATTGCCCATTTGGAAAACTGGGTTCTTCATTTTCTAATTACTAAATTTTCAGAGTTCATTATATCCTAGGTACAAGTCCTTTATCAGATACATGGTTGCAAAGATTTCTCTCCCAGTCTGTGAGGTGTCTTTTCATTATCTCAACAGTGTCTTTGAGAAACAGAGCTTTAAATTTTGATGAGGTCCAATTTTATCAATTTACTCTTCTACGGGTCATGCTTTCAGTGTCTTATCTAAGGAATTTTTGCCTAACCCAAGGCCACAAAGATTGTTTTCCCCTGTGTTTTCTCCTACAAGTTTTATATTTTGGTTTTACATTTATGTTTATGATCCATTTTGAGTTAATTTTTATATGTAGTGTGAGGTATAGATCAAACTTCATTTTTTTTTGGTTTTGGACATGCAGTGCTTTCAGCAACAGTTTTTGAAAACACCACCTTTTCTCTACTTTGCATATCTTTGTCAAAATCAGTTGTGCATATATTTGTGAGTTTACTTGTAGACTTTCTGTTCTGTTCCATTGACCTATTTGTCTATCTTTATACCAGTACCACAGTGTTTTGATTACCATAGCTGTATACTGTCTCAAAATCACAGTGTCAGCCCTAAACTTTTGTTCTTTTTCAAAGCTGTTTTGGTGTCATATCTAAAAAGTTTTAGATTCTATTCTAGGTCCTCTTCATTTCAATATGAATTTTAGAATCAGAAAGCCAATTTCTACTTAAAAAACCTGTTGGGATTTTGATTGTGATTGTGTTGAATCTACTGCTCAATTTGAGGAGAACTGAATCTTAACAATGGGTTAAGACTGGGTCTTCCTACCCACAAACAAGCATACATTATTTTACTTAAAAAAAAAAAAAATCACAAGTTATTTTAAAAAATGCTTGGGGGGAGAAAAAACCGAAAAGGAAAATTCACCCAAAAATGCAACTGGTGAACTGTATTGTGATACCGAGTCTGTGCGTGTTTTGTATTTTTTTGCCCTTTCTCAAATTTCCAATTTTTTAAATAGTGTGTTATAATGCTTTAGCCTTCCAGAAGGGATCTTGCAAGCTTATTTGTTCCTGCTCTCACCGTTTGGTTTGTGCCAATTTCTTCTCCCAGTCATCACATTTCTCTTCGAGATCTTCCTTTTGTTTGCACAAAGACTCAACACACAACTGTAATGCTCGGGTCTCAGCACTTATTCGCTCAATTTCTCGTTTGTCCCTCTCCAAGAGCTGCTTCTGCCACTCTATTTCCCCTTTCTGTCGCAGGGCTGTCTGCTGCAAATTGTCCAACTCCAGTTTCTCCTAAAGCAGTTTATAAAAGAGGACTCAACCATGCAAAACGAGAAAGACCGAGGTTCACTACCGGTAAAAGAGCTTTGTTTATTACCTCTAACACTTCAACCTGAGTCTTCTCTAATTCAGACACCTTTTGGTCATGTTGTAGCTTCAAACCTTGCAGCTCATTGTTTTCAAGTTGCAACATGTCCAGAATATTCTTTAGTTCTAACAGAAACAAGGCATGGTCCAGGTTATTAAATGAACGTGGAAACATTTATAAAATGAAACAGAAAATAATGCTATTGAAACAAAAGATAATAAAAGAATAATAAAATATAATTATAATAATAAAAGATAATAAAAATATTTTTTCTTTTTTTCTTTTTTCTTTCTTTCTTTCTTTCTTTCTTTCTTTATTATTTTTTGGGGGGTACACCAAGTTCAATCATCTGTTTTTATACACATATCCCCGTATTCCCTCCCTCTCTTGACTCCCCCCCACCCTCCCTCGAGTCCCCCCCACCCTCCCCGTCCCAGTCCTCTAAGGTATCTTCCATCCTCGAGTTGCTGAATTAATGGAGGTAATTAATTGTATTTTGAATGTAAAAAGCCTTTAAAAATATTGCTAAACATTAATTTGCTAAAAACATTTAAATAGGGACTTCCCTGGTTGCTCAGTGGTTAAGAATCCACCTGCCAATGCAGGCGACACGGGTTTGAGCCCTGGTCCGGGAAGATCCCACATACTGCAGAGCAACTAAGCCTGTGCCCCACACACCGCAACTATTGAAGCCTGTGTGTTCTAGGGCCTGTGCTCTGAAACAAGAGAAGCCACCACAATGAGAAGCCCTTGCAACACAGCGAAGAGTAGCCCCCGCTCGCCATAACTAGAGAAAGCCCAGCTCAGTAATGAAGACCCAGCACAGCCAATAAATAAATAAATAAATAAACAAAATTAAAAAAAAGAAAAACACTTAAATAAAAACATTTAACAAAGATCTAGTTTTAAAAATACTTACGCTACCTAAAATTTAAATCAAAAATAAATAGGAAAATCTTGGGACTTTAGGTGGCGCAGTGGCTGAGAATCCGCCTGCCAATGCAGGGGACATGGGTCCAAGCCCTGCTCCAGGAAGATCCCACATGTTGCAGAGCAACTAAGCCTGTGTGCCACAACTATTGAGCCTGTGCGCTAGAGCCCGTGAGCCACAACTATTGAGCCCATGTGCCACAACTACTGAAGCCCACGTGCCTAGAGCTCATGCTCCGCAGCAAGAGAAGCCACGGCAATGAAGAGCCTGCGCACCACAACAAAGAGTAGCCCCTGCTCGCCACAATTAGAGAAAGCCCACGCGCAGCAATGAAGACCCAACACAGCCAATAAATAATAATAAATAAATTTATGAAAATAAATAGGAAAATCTTTAAAATATATCATCTGAGATTTATATAATAATTCTTTTGTCCCTTGAAATACAGATTTTAAAATATTAACTACTTTTTTCTGATTATAAAAATATTTGTTCACTACAGAAAATTTGAAAAAACATATAAAAGAAGAAAATGAAAACCCATCATTATTCTACCATCCAAAGACAATCACTACTGCAATAGCATTTTGATGTTTTTCCTACCAGGAGCATGCATGCACACAGAGACACACACACATGCATACTTTAACATAAACTGGGACTACATTCAATATTCAGTTTTTATCTATTTTTTCACTCTTCTTTCATCAGCATTTTTCCATGTCATTACACACTAAAATATGTTTTTTAAATTAGTTATTTGTTTCCAAATTTTGTCACTATAAATTCTGTTGCAAGTAACTGAGTCAGCTTAATTTGTAAAACAAGGAAACACAGGCTTACTTCTTTTTTAAAAAAAAGAGAAATAAAACAAGTATTGCTGCAATGTGCACACATGCTTGCCCTCTCTAGATAACTAGAAATGGGCTACCTGGTTTAACAGGTGTGAATTTTAAGAGTCTTAAGACACTGGGAGGTTGTTCCATGTTATAAGTCAATCAACAGCCTGTAAGTGTTCCTCTTCCATCACACCCTGGTCAGCAATGAAGACGACTGTTTTGCTTTCAATAAATTTGAATGGCAGAAAACATCACATTCCTTTTACAATCTGCTTTTCTTTGATTAGAAATAAGGTTAAACTTTGAACTTACCCGTTTTATGCTTAGACATTTGCCCTAAAACCACCTGCAGGTTTTCTTCCTCTTTTTCAATTTCCTGCTTTATAAGTGAAAGTTGATTTTTTTTCTCACTAATCTGGACATTCAATTCTCCTTTCTGAAAACTCAGTTCTTCCAGAAGAGATTTTAGTTCCTGTGCAAAAGAAAAAAAAGGTAACCCACCTCTACCAAGTTATGAATAGAAATTACTTTAAAATCAGTTCTGTTATTAACTGTCTCATTTCATAGAAATTCCCATTTGGAAACAAGCTCATATTTGTGTTTTATGTCAAGAACAGCACTATATTTTACACTAACATAGTTCAGTATAATAGAAGTAAAAAAGTAATACACTGTCTATGAGGGTGAGTCAAAAATTATCCTTGCTCCGGGTATACTAAAACTCCTATAAATTCTACAGCCAGTGTGTGGATAATTTTTGACTCACCCTCATACACTTAAAATGTATATGCAATATATACTATGAGCAAGGCAATGTGTTCCAGAGAAAAAAGGCTGATTCAGATATATCTCCTGCCCTCAAGGGGCTCAGCACCTTTTGGGAAAGTAAGGCAGGGAACAGAAACATGACCACGAAAGGCTAAGGTGCCCTAGGAAATGTGCAGAGTGCTACCAAACTCAGAATCAAGAGATACTCCCCTCCAGGTTAAAGGAAAAGTTGAAGAAGTCTTCTTAGTGGCATGAAGCTGGACCATGAAAACTGGGTCGGATCTGGACATTCAAAGAAAGGGAATCCCTGGAGAAGAAATAGTATGAGAAAGGCACAGAGGCAGAAAACCTTGGCCATGTCCAGAGAACAACATGTGGGGAGAGCTACCCACGAGAGCCGCAGCATGGAGAGACAACATAACACCAAGCTTGTTATAGAGGCATCAGGATTCAGGAATTTATATTTGCATTTTGGGGAGAACAAATGAAAATATTTCAAAATAAATCTACAGCACTATACTAGGACTCTTAAGAAAAACTATTGAAAAACATACCCTGATGTGATTGCACTTCTCAGCTACTTCAGTTTCTCCCAGTCTCAGCGCTTCCTGGAGGTCAGCTCTGGCCTGGACCATGCTTCCCTGGAGTAGATGCAGCTCCTCCTTTTTATGCCCCAGCTGTCTGTCCAAGACAGCAATCTCCTGCTGCTGACCTGTTACCTGCATTAAAGACAAGGAAAGAATGCAAAGCTTGACAAAGTGCTGAGATGGAGAATATTTAGTCCAGCTAAAGGTTGTGTGGGGAAGTAAGGAGGCAGTCTAATTCTAGTTATCCTAGCTGTAAGAGTCAGGAAGCTTAGGCTGGGGGTGTAGGCCTAAAATGCCTAATAAGGGCCTTGAGCTCACATTGGTACAAACACTCACATCACCGCGAAAACAATACCATAATAACGATTACCTCTCAGGTTACGGTTTTCAAAGAGCTTTCATGTCTATACTTTATTCCAATTGACAACCACCTTGGCAATGGAAGTTAGGCAGGGATTTTAAAAATGAATTCATTTCGTAAATTTAAAACTTACAACTTTAAGAGCAGTACATATTCGGTTACAGAAAAGTAGAAAATGCAGACATGCAAAAGGAAGAAAATAGAAAATATTCACAATCCCCCTTTATCAGATGACCGTGTTTGTACTTTGGTATAGACTAAAAATTCAAACACAAGTATTTGTAAACACATTTAACATAAATGATGTCAGAGCATATTGTGTTTTGAGTCTCACTTACATATTATTCAATAAGTGAGTTGAGATCCAAATTGGGTTGGACTCTATTCTTAACCACCAGGATATATAGCCTCATTTATGCTTTATACTTTATTATGTATCTTCCAGTCTTCTCTACAATCAAACATGCATTACTTTTTATAATCATAACACGAATGCAGGTTTCAAAGCAGCATGAACTGGTTTTTCAAGGCGTCTGCTGCCATACCTGGCTCTTCAGCTTTTCCAGCTCTGCTCTCTTGGCCTGCAGGAGGGTCTCTGACTCTTCAAGGACCTGCAGGTGATGATCCTCAGTGCGTTCTGCGGTCTCGATATCTTTCTGTAGCTTCTGCAGCCTACAAAGCACCAGCAGTACTAGAGCAAACGGGAAGGGAGACAGAGCCCCAAGAGCCACCTTACAGCACCAGCCCTCTGAAGCCCTGCAGAGACCTACTTACTCTTCTGTCAGTTTTTCCTTCTTCTTGTTTAGACACTGGAAGTCTGAGTCTTTTGCTGCAACAACTTTGTTTATCTCTTTCAAGATTTCTTCTTGCTCGATTTTGTGCTGCTCCAAATCCTTTGCGTCAGCCTGGAGCAATCTAAAACACATCGCTTTATTTCCCCCAGGCTCCTTAGACTTGACATGCTTTATTTATCATAAGGCAATTGTTATCCTCTTAGAACCAACCTTCTCATTCATCTCACCAAGCACATCGATGGCTGAGGGAGTCACCTACCTCAGCTGCTGGTCAGCTTTGACAAGGTTAACAGCAGTTTCCTGAGCTCTCCTTTCTAACTCCTCGGCGTCCTTCTCAGTTTGCAATAAATTTCTCTTGGCTTCAGTGAACTTTTCAACAGCATTTTTTGTCTAGAAAAGAAACTGTCATTAAAAGCAATTCAGTCACAATACTCTCTCACAGCTACTGGAATTGTAAATTGGCACAACTCTTGGAAAACAACAAAATACTGAAAGACTGATAAAAAATGTTCATTCACTTTGACTCTCCAATTTGCAAGAAAATATACAGAAGAACTGCTACACAAAAATGCTCACTGTATACTGAAATAATATTAAGAGGACAAATAATTGATTGGGCAAGTGATAATGTAACAACACAATGGAATACTGTGTAGCCTTTAAAATAAGATGACAATGCAGTAACACAGAGGAATGTTAATGATGAAAAGTTGTCTGAAAAAATAAATTTAAAATGGTGCAAGCATTGTAAGAGCAGCTATATAAAACTGTACCTTGTTAACAAATACAGAAAGGCTATGCAAAAATAAAAACAGTCATTTGAGGATGGTGAGATGGTAGACGATCTTTTATTTAAAAATAATCTGGGCTTCCTAGGTGGCGCAGCGGTTAAGAATCCCCCAATACAGGGGACAGGGGTTCAATCCCTGCTCCAGGAAGATCCCACATGCCGCAGAGCAACTAAGCCCGTGCGCCACAACTACTGAGCCTGCGCTTTAGAGCCTGTGAGCCATGACTATTGAGCCCATGTGCTGCAACTACTGAAGCCCATGCGCCTAGAGCCCATGCTCTGCAACAAGAGAAGCCATGGCAATGAGAAGCTTGCGCACCACAACAAAGAGTAGCCCCCACTCACCGCAACTAAAAGAAAGCCCGTGCACAGCAACAAAGACCCAACACAACCAATAAAATAAATAAATAGATTTATAAAAAAAATAATAATAATCTGCAATATTGTTATATGTTATATTTTCATTAAAAAATATCTACCCCAAAACAACAATGACACCCCCAAAAAAAGGAAAAAAAGAAATTAAGAGAGAAGAAAAAAGTGAAAAAACAAATATCTACCCAATTAAGTGGCAAGGAAGTGACTTTACCGATATTCCCTCCACATAGAGATTCTTCCTTTACTCTAGATATTATCTTAAGTAAAACCCCCTTAATCTAAGGATGATTTAATTATAGCTGAGAAACACAACTATTTAATACTTTTGAAGTATTTCAAAATCTTCCTATTCAAGATTTGGCAAAAACATCATTTTTTTTTTAATCAGCTTGGTTTCTTTTTCTGTCTAAAATTAGAGGCTTAAAACAATGTCATGAGAGGTCCAAAAATAGCATATGATTTGCACTTGGTTGAGCAGTGACTCACTTTTCAGCCAAAACACTCAGTGTTGCAGTTACACTCAAGTCAGAGGCGTCTGTATGTGAAGCTCATCTAGTAAATACTCCGTGTGGATGCAAGAGGGTTTGGCCAGCTCCCAAAGAGCTAGATATTCCACCACACTTCTTTCCACTTTGGATAGCTGGTTTCTACCAGATTCATCAGCAAAGCATTGGACAAAACTCACTACACACTACAGAAAGCCAGCCAGGTCTCTAAGTAGTTTTTTATCTCCTTGTATGTCAGGTTTTAACAAGTCTGGCACATTCCTTACAAAATGCAGCACTTTATTCTTTCCTCTTCCTTTTTAGCAAGCTCCCTCCCTGAGTCATTTTGGGAGGATGAAGAAGGAAGAGCTTATTAGCTTCGGATCACTTACTATCTCCGCCAACTACCAGTCTCAGCAATTTTCTTTTATACACCAGTGATACATCTTTCTCTGGTCCTGCCCACACCTATTTTCTCTCACAGTAATCTAACATGTGACAGAAGAGAGAACTGATCATCTGAAAAGAGATGAGGACACTTTTCCATTCTTATTAAAGCCATCACTCACAGAATTTCTTTAATAAATATTTCATTTCAGTTCCCGGGTAATAGCTTTCTATCCATTTAAATCAATCTATGTTGAAATAATATAAAGATAGTAGTTCCTGATGTGCTCCATGTGGATACGGGACTTTTTTTTCATCCTGGAATTCCCATCTAGCTAAAAAAAACCTCTCCTGGTGAGGCAGAACTTGAGCTGTGTGACCCTGGGCTAGACTAGCCTCCCTGAGCTACACGTGTGAACTGGGCAAACAATCATCTTACAAGGTTGCCAGGAAGGTTAAGTGAAGTGGTATTTACAAAACAGCCAACATGTGGCCACAGCAGGAGCTCAATAAAAGGCAGTTTCTTTTCGTCCCCAGCTTCTTCTGTGTTTAAGTCTCAAGAATACTACCTGAGGCCCCAAAATATTTGATTTTATATCACTATCAACTTGGAGAACAAAGTAAGACTAAGTCTTATAAGGTCCGTCATTATTTTATAAGAATATAAGATAGGACTTCCTAGGTGGCGCAGTGGTTGAGAATCTGCTTGCCAATGCAGGGGACACAGGTTAGGGCCCTGCCCTGGGAAGATTCCACATGCCATGGAGCAACTAAGCCCGTGCACCACAACTATTGAGCCTGTGCTCTAGAGCCTGGGAGCCACAACTACTGAGCCCATGTGCTGCAACTATTGAAGCCCATGCGCCTAGGGCTCGTGCTCCACAACAAGAGAAGCCACTACAATGAGGAGCCTGTGCACCTATATGAAGAGTAGCCCCCGCTCGCAGCAACAAGAGAAAGCCCGTGTGCAGCAAAGAAGACCCAACACAGCTAATAAATAAATAAATAAACAAATAAATTTATTTAAAAAAAAAAGGAATATAAGATAGACCTATTTAATAAAAACAGATATCACAGCCCAAATAATTTTTTAAAGACATTCATAGGATAAGGAGGTGGGTTATGTTAGGAACTAAATGACTTTTAGGAGCTTTAAATATGCTACTTCATTTAATTCACACTGAACGGCCTAGGTTTTCTTAGCCTGAATTTACAGATGAGGAAAGCAAAGCTCGGGGACTTTAGTGACTTGCTCAAACCCTCACAGCTCCTTAAAGCAGAGTGCAGCCTGACCTGGATGACTGTGCTCTCCACGTTCTCTTTCTAACCCTTCCTGCTGCCGCCGGGGAGAGCAAGCCGCCCACCCCAAGCATGAAAAGCACATACTTTCTCCGTCGTGCATGAAAGTTCACTCTCGGCTTCCGCCAGCAGTCGGTCAGCCTCCCTGAGCTCTGCTCGCCGTCTCAGGAGGGTCTTCTCGATGCACTCAATTTCATCTACAATATCTTCATGGTGCCTCAGTGATTTTTCCATTTCTAGTTCATTCATAAGCCTCTCAACATTTCCATCAATGAAGTCGCTAAAAAAATCATACATACACACTCATCAAGAGATTTTAAATGTGACAATACAGATACTTGTAGCCTAATGATAAAAAGACGCACAACGATTTTCTAATTTTATATGAGAAGGGATGGGACAGACAGCTACATCTGATTAAGTTCAAGGTCTATGGCATACTGTTGACTATTAAGTGGATAATATGTATAATGTATGATGCAGTTTTGTCCTTTTAAATATAAAGATTACTTTATCGTCAGCACTTGGTCAAGACAATGCTGATATGTCAATTCTTCTGTGGTATAAAAATAAAACAAACCACTGCCTCAATAATCATCCATTCCCTCAAAACCATCCAAAGTTTCTCCTAGAGTAAAATTATGGTGATGATATTTGACAAATTAGAAAGCATAACACAGGACCTGGCAATTTAAGGCTAAAGTCAAAATTACTGGAAAGCATGACTATTTATGACAGAAAAGCATGAAAATAAATTCATCAACGTATTAACAGATTCTTTGTCTTTGAAGGCAAACAGACAATTTTTACTTTTCTTCTTTGAACATTTTTATTCTCCAAATTCCCTAAAATGATCACTTATTATACTTTTATAACTAGGAAAAGAAGTGGTTATCCCACTGCAAAAAATTTCACCGTCCCCATATACACCTACAAAGATGAAATAACCATCCCCCAAACCCTCAAACATTTAGTTCCAACCTTCTCTCGGTATGGCCCTTGGTTTTCCCTGCCAAGGTCTATCACTCTTGCATTTGCTCCTAGAAGGCAGAGACCATATCTCATCCACCTCTATGTCCTCCACAGGTCTCCCCCCAACCCTGGTACCTGGGCCAGTCTGGCTTAAAGGACAAAAACTGGGGAACTGTCATAATCCATGGTCTAGTACAGAAGATGGGCTTCTACACAGCTGACCCAAGCAGCAGATACTGCATTAGCTAGTGGACCCTATGCCAGACACTGGGGCAAGAGAGGGAGGCCCTGCTACTGCCTTCCTGGACATCTTACAACATGGTATGAACAGCACTACGCCCAAGGTTGCCAACTCCAAATTGTGTGAGCCTGAGATGAGAAAGCTTTTGTGTCAGAGGGGATCCCTGACCTTTATCTGGAAAGACACATCGGAGTTAGGTGGAAGCAGATGAGGAAGCCATTTCAGGCAAAGCACAGTGTGTGCAAAGGTGGGGAGGTAGGAGAAGACGTGGTACTCAGGGAAACCACAGCAAAGTACAGACGGCCAAAATAAACACGGCTTGGGAGAGAAGGATAAAAAAGTGAGGCAGGGTTCAGATCCTGGAGGGCAGCATGTATGGTGGTGGGGATGAGACTCACATGGGAGCGTGCACGGTCAGGTCTGCAGCCATGTTGAGGGTGGGATGGAGAGAAAGAAACCAGACCTGAAGGCCTGACCTAGGACAAGGATGACTAAACACTAGGGCAGTGGAGACCAAAGAAGGGGACCAGTTTGAGGGCAGCTGGATGCCGGGGCAGGGGTGGGGGCGGGGGGCGGTGGCTGGTGAGGGAAAGGGAGGTGCTGAGGACACCCAGCATGTTTTCAGCTGGGGTAACTGGGGAGGGGTGGGGTTGCGCCATTCTCCAAGAGCGATTACAAGAGGAGCTGATTTGGATTATTGCCCAAGAGAACTTAGACTCGCAGTGCCCAACGTGCTAATCGCCATGTGCCTATGAATTTAAATTAAATTCTGTTCCTCAGTTCTATTAGCCACATTTCCAGTGCTCAACAGCCACATGTAGCTAAGGCTACTCTTTTGGATAGTACTGATCTACAACATTCCCAAGATCACAGAGAGTTCTACTGGGCAACACTGATTTAGGTTACCTTAATGAACTAATATCATATTCATCTGAATTATAAAAATAAAATGGCTAGTAATTACTTTCGCTGTTGATGTTTCTGGATGGTTCTGTGTAATTCTTCTACTTCATGCTCTAAGTCTTTCTTCTCTTGCAAAAGATCATCAATATTATGATGCAGTTCTTCTATTTCTTTCTCAGACTGCCGCTTGGATACTCTCATCCACCGTTCCTGTTTCTTTGACTTTAAATGCTGTATTATGTCTTCCAATCTAGAAACTTCATTCTCCTGAACAGAGAAAAAAATGCAATACTGAAATAGCACAGGATCTTTCCCCTTTTTCCTGCCAAAAGCTGAAAATAATGGTGGTTAAAGTGGTATCTATGACCTGAAAATAGTGATAGCCTCTAAGACTTCAGCATGAAAAGAAAAATTAAGTCAAGCCAATTTCTTCATGTGCCACAGATGAAACTGATGGACCAACTGCTCTTAGGACTCTTCCATCAGTCCAGCTATGGCTGAGAAACAGTCACCAAGTACCTCCTGTGGATAACGTCTGGCTCCAGAGTTCAGCATCTAGCAGAAGACACAGACACAGAAGTCTCTCCCTCCTCTGGGCACACGGGAGGGGAGTTGGCTGAGAAGGCTGCCTAGAGGAAGGGGTGTTCTGCCTGGTTTTGAAGAATAAATGAAACAGGAAACGACTAAGTGGAAGCAATAATGTGCAACGGTGGGGAGGTATAAAGGCCCACCTGGGGAACTATGGGAACAGCTGGGTACTGGTGGAGGGTAAAAGAACAAACAGAATTGATACAAAAACAGTCTTCAATGAAAAACTGCAGGATAACATGAGTAACTACCATTTCTAACCATGTAAATAACCACAGTCTCTCTGACTGTAGGCACCCAGGTATCCTAGTCCTTTATCTTCCTCTTCATCTGCTGAGGAAAAGGAAAAAATAAAGAGCTCCAGGTGTCTTAAGTTTGAAGGAGGTACTTGTAATGCATTTTGTTTCTTCAGAACCGAAAAGTTATAAAGTAAGCTAGTGATTAGGAAGTAATCATTTCTTGGAATTTAGCCTAGAGGAAAAATATGAAATACAGTAAAAATTTATATATAGTTAAATGAACTACACTGCCTACAAATAAAGAAATGTTAGGTAGCCATTAAAATACTGCTTAAAAACACTTGTAAAACCATGGGAAAACGCTCGTAACATTAAGTGGGAAAAACAGAACAAAAAATTATGTGCACAATAAGATAAGAACTATGAAAAGAAAGAAAGAACAATCATTAACCTCACCACCCAAAGCTAATCCCCACCAAAACTTTACTTTATTCTGCTCTTATGTGTTTATACACAAGCACACATATATATGTGTGTGTACAAGTATAAGCAATAGTATGTGAATATACTTATACATACATATTAATATAGTACTTGCCAATAGAAAAATATATAATAAGCTTCCTAAAAATTGCTAATATCTGGACTGAAAGCATTTTTGTTATAAAACGGTTAAACCAGGTTTGTAGAATGGCCTGGTACCCTAGCTCCTGTCCAGAAGAGTATTTTAATAAGAGAATGCTTGCTCAGTTTTAAACATCAGCTTTACAAACACACTTTGGGAATATAATCCAGGCATAAGTAGGTCGACTCATTAAGTACATAACCCTGTCTCCCATGGAAGCAGTGTGGACAGGGGGTCTTGTGCTTTCCACTTACTAAGTTATGGTGCTCTGGGACGTTGCAGTGCAGAACGCCCATTGGGATGAGGGGGACGGAGAAGCTGGGGGGTGGAGGCCCATATACGATGGGGGCCCCAGCAGGAGGCGGGCCATAAACAACAGTGCCAGGGGTAAGAGGTCGGCTATTGTTGGGCAAGGGAGGAGGTGGTGCGTACAGGGCCATGCCCTGGGGTACAGGAGAGCCATCGGGAAACACAGTGTACATCATGTATCCAGCAGGAGGCACAAATGGGTGGTCCTCTTGGTCATCCAGCTCACTCTCTTCCTGGCTATCTCCTCCACTGTCTGCATCTTGAAACAAAAAAACAGAAGAGAGTTTTATTCCCATGGTTTACTAGGTAAACATGTTCAGTAGAGAACAGCAGCATTTAGGCCAAGATACCAGAGATGCGAAGATAAAATTCTGTAAAAAAAGGTCAAAAGCAGTTTTGAAAGGTAGATCAAAACAGGGATTCAAATTATTTTCACCAGGTGAACTTATACCTGTCTGTTGGGTTTTTTCCATCTTCATTCATTCATTCATTCATTCATTCAGCAACATTTGGGTGCCTGCTTCACGCTACATAAAAGACCAGCAGAGAAGTGCTGTGAGAACCCACAGCTCCCAGCTTTACCACTATCAGGACACACAGCCTCTCAGGTGCTGGTTCGCTTACTTAGCTCCCCTATAAGCAGGAACTAGGTTGGTTTATCACTGATGACAGAGAACCTAGCAGACAGCAGGCACTCAATAAATAGTTTCAGACTGAACAAATTCTCAGAGGGTAACATTTCCATTTTACAGATTAACAGTCTTAGAGCAGCTAAATAATGTGCCTAGGATGACACAGCTACTTAGTGAAAAAGCCAAGATTTATCCCAGGTCTGTCTCTTCCTGCTGGAGCTCTGGAAGACAGACCTGTACCATTTCCTTTCAGTCGAGCCAACTAGTGCCATGACACAAGGATGTAGACTGCCACATTCCAGGGGCGCAGGTGAGGATGCCGCTCAGTCTGCCTGGGTAAGGCAGGGAGGAGGAAGGCTCCAGAAAAGGAGTGTTGTTTGAGAACGTGGGTCTTGCTGAAGGATGAGTAGGAATAGGTTTGGGAGAGAAAGGAAGAAGCAGGACATTCTGAACAGAGGGTTTAAAACACGTAGGTGTGAGAAACACGGCATGCAGCTGGGTATGGCTGACGTGGGAGAGTGATGGGAGGAGAGCCAAGAGGTCATTGGCCAAGACCAGGTCACAGAGGGCCTTGCACAGCAAGCTAAGGAGTTTGGACTGTGTCTTATGCATTTCAGGTAACCAATAAAAGGTTATTAAACAGGCAAGAGAAATGCAACTTCCTTGATGTGATTTAACTTACCTCTATTTGAAAATGATTTATATAACCCACTCCTGATGGGAGAATAAACCCAGTATCCTGAAGCAGGTGGAGGTGCACTGGCTTCCTTCCCATCCTGCCATGGTTTTCTAACAGGAGTTGAGGCTGCGTACTTCAGGCCGACACCAGAGTCCTTGGTGGCCTGGGAACTGTGGCTGGAAACCTAAGATAAATGACAGCAGAACACACTATCTCTCAACAAATAAAAAGGCCAATGTGGAGAAATGTCAAAGTCTAGAGCAAAGCTGAAAAAGATCTGGTTTCTTTTCATATATTATAATTCTCATTTTTCACAGGCAGAAATAAGACATGATTATGTGGTCATATAACCTGCATGGGTGTCATGCAGGTTATATGACCTGCATGAGTCATATGAGTCTCCCATACTCATCTTTCCTGGTGGTTTCTCTTCTTCTGCCTAGTTCTCGATGGCCCAGCAACTACGACCAAGGAAACCAGGAGCTTTCAAGGCAATCTGGGATATCAGTCTCCTGCTGTGCCAGGAGTATGGCGTGGCTTTAGAGCTCCACTGTCACCCTCCCTCTCCTTCCCAGTTGTAGGTCGACCCTTCAAACCCTCATCCAGCTCGGGCTTACAATGTTTTGCTCTAACCTACACTGCTTCCACCTGCAGCCCTGGTTGTGCCAAGGATGTCTGGCTTCCTTTAGATTTCTGGGAGGTGGATCTTAGATTCTGCTCTTTGAGGTTCTGAGTAAGTCTACACAGCCCCGGGGATATGAGTGTGTGGGAGCTTCTTCTCCTGACTACTGCCGTCAGCTGATTCTACCAGGATGTCACCCAATCCCACTGCTTTGGATGAGAGCCACTTATGATCTTTTCCTTCCCACATTCAGCCGCAAACCCTGACATTTTGTCCCCTGAACACCCCTCGATCCAGCTCCACTGCTCTGGCTCAGGCTTCTTCCATCCTTCACCTGAATGAGTTCAAACAGCCACACACAGAGCTCACCCAATGCAAGTCTAGCCTCCATACTCCATCTGATTATTCTTCCTAAACTACAGCTCTGATGATAGTATACACAACTGCAGTTTCCCAAAGCCTACATGATTAAGTGCAAGGGATTCTGAGGCTTATGTATTTATTTATTTGGGCTGTTCCAGGTCTTAGTTGTGGCATGTGGGATCTTCGCTGAGGCTGATGGGTTCTTAGTTTCGGCATGTGGACTCCTAGTTGTAGCATGTGAACTCAGCTGTAGCATGCGAACTCAGCTGTAGCATGCATGCAGGATCTAGTTCCTCGACCAGGGATCAAACCCGGGCCTCCTGCACTGGGAGCTCAGGGTCTTACGCACTGGACCACCAGGGAAGTCCCTTGAGGCCCTTTTTCAAAAAAAGCATGACCCCAATCTAGCTTTCGCAGCTTCACCTTTCACTGTTCCCATCCAGCCCTCCAGCCCCACAGGGCTACTTGCTATGCCTAAACCAACTCTCCTCTTCCTTACAAGCTGTTCCCTCCCTCCTGAAAGCCCATCCTTTGAGTGGTGCTAAGTGCTCACTTCACGCCCCTGCTTGTGAAGTCTTCTTTCCTAAACATCCCCATGAGATGAATCTCAAACATTTCTCTGCAACTGGGGCACAGAAGTCTAGTCTGTTGTCACATGAGTGTCACTCTTTTGTAATTACACTGGGGTGCTTGTCTTCCCCACCAGCCCACGAGCTCTTTGAGAGCAGGGGCTATATGTTCATCATGGTTCCCCACAGAAGCCTCACACTTGACCTAGACCTCAGTACCTAATGAATGTCTGTTAAAAGAAGATGAAATCCAAGTGCGTATTTTTCTGTCTGAGACTGTATATAATTCTACTGCCATTTTCAACAGGCTCTCTGGGCTCAAGTCACTTTATCTACCCTTATAGGATCCTCGTTCAGGGACCCCACAACATACCACCTGAGCATGGATGGGCAATTGCCACATTCCCTGGGAACGCCCTACTTCCATCTCACATAGCACAACACTTACAAACCTCAATATATGGCTTAGCCTAGAAATGTTGTTCTTGACACCTGAGCACAGATCTAGGGACGGCAACTTTGTCATATTTTCTTAAAGAGCATTTAGTACATATCCCCAGCAACACAGACTTCCTACCTTTGACGATGATGGTGGTGGCATAAAGAACCAGTAGCCTCGTCTTCTGAAAGGATCTGCCATGCTGCTGATGTAATCACTCTGGTAAGAAACTTCACGTCGGAGTTCAGCGATTTCTTCCAAAACATCTTCAAAGCCTCCTCTGTTATCTGTGAAAGGAAAGCCATTCTGTGAAGCTGGTTACGAAATCATCTACTTCTTTTCTCTCTCAAAATACAAAAGTGATTCCATGAGAGCCCATGACTTTTTTTTTTTTTTTTTTTTATTATTATTTTATTTTATTTTTTTTGGGGGTACACCAGGTTCAATCAACTGTTTTTATACACATATCCCCATATTCCCATGACTTTTATCAGTTCCTCAAAGCTGCCGTTCAACCTGTCCTTTGGTAGTAAGTTTTCGCTGACGTTTAAAGAGAACAGACATATCCTGCTGCTGTTCACTTACAAAGTGACTCAGAGAAAGAAACGGATTTATAAACATTATTTCTTTTGAAAATACAAAAATAAATCTCTTCTCTCTTTGTAATCAAGTCCCTTGATACTACACTTACATACATTTTTAAAAGTTCTTTATTAATTATCATAGTTCTAAAAATCAAGGATGGAATTGACCTGTAACAGTTAAATTTGCTAAAGGTAAAAAACAAACACGATGATTTAACTTTACAATTACAAAACTACTACCAAAATCAAAGCCCAATACTTTACCAGCCCCGCTGAGGTCTAGCAAATTCCGCAGCCTTGCAATCTCTTTCCTTTGTCTCTCCATGGTCTCATTCAGTTTCTCGATTTCTAGCACCTGTGAGTTTGTTTCTCTGGTGCCTACCTCTACTTTCTCCATTTCGGTTCGAAACTATTAAAAAATCACATAATCAAAGCTGCCAGTGAATATTCTTTCCCAGATGCACGTCTCCGTGCAATATGATTATAATTCTATGATCTTATACTTTATTTTTTTAATTTAATTTATTTATTATATTTTTTGGGGGTACACCAAGTTCAATCACCTGTTTTTATACACATATCCCTGTATTCCCTCCCTCCCTCAACTCCCCCCACCCTCCCCGTCCCAGTCCTCTAAGGCATCATCCATCCTCGAGTTGAACTCCTTTTGTTATACAGCAACTTCCCACTGGCTATCTATTTTACAGTTGGTAGTATGTATATGTCTGTGCTACTCTCTCACTTCGTCTCAGCTTCCCCTTCACCCCCGCCCCCCCAATCCTCGAGTTCACCAGTCCATTCTCTGCATCTGCGTCCTTGTTCTTGTCTTGTCACTGAGTTCATCAGTACCATTTTTAGATTCCGTATATATGAGTTAGCATACAATATTTGCCTTTCTCTTTCTGACTTACTTCACTCTGTATGACAGACTCTAGGTCTATTCACCTCATTACATATAGCTCCATCTCATTCCTTGATCTTATACTTTATTAATGAGGAACTGCATTACTCCTTACATTTAAACCAGGCAATGCCTGGCACGCAGCAGAGGATCAAGTACTGATTGACTACTAGCTGTACCTCAAAATTCTTTGAGATGTCACCTACAGGAGTTTAATCTTTTAGGAACCGGTAAGTACCCAATAAGGAGGCAGTCTCAAGGGGGTACCAGCACTGACCTGCTCCTCTTTATCCCTGAGGAGATTCTGCAGGAGTTCGATCTCTGCTTCTGCTCGGGTCAGATCCCTGGCGGCTTGCGCTGCCTTTCTGCTGAACCTCTCTGTTTCCTGCAGCTCCTACTGGGACGGAGGTGTGAGAAAGGCACCACTGCTATTGCAGGCTGTCTTCTTTCTTCCTCTGAGTCCTCTGCTCTCATCAGATCGCCTGCCTGGCTACCCCACGCATATGCAGTGCCAATTCCCACCTTATCTGTGCTATTCCCATCACTTGGCGGCCCACTCTGGCACTCTGTGGGGGCCAAGTGGGCAGGGTGCTGTGTCAGAAAGAGCAAGGACTAATTTTTTCTTCTCTGTTCTACAGTCTTCCATGACGGGTGTCTCTGTGGACTCCCATGGTTAGATTTTCCCTCCTATGATCTACTGTCTTAATCTCATAAGCATTTGCATCTTATAAAGACTGTAACAGACTTATCTCAGTCAGGAGTCATAATAACCCTGTGAAGTGACGTATTATCATCTGACTGTACAAGATGACAAAGACAAAAGGTTGAGGTTCAGAAGGATCACACGGCGGGCCTTGAAGACCTCTGTTCAGATGTGTATTGACAGCTACCTCCCTAAGCAGACCCCTACACTGTGGGGTAAGGATGGTATGTTTCATCTGATGGTGCCTTTGGGACTCAACAGAGTACAGGACCCACGGCAGGGCTGTGATGGGGGAGATATAATCTTCAGGTCTGAAGAGAAACAGACAACTTTCTGGTGGTTTATAAAAGAGCCAAAGTCTATAACAAGAGAGCAATAATACAAGTTGCTATGTTTTTTGACAGGGGCAGCCCTGGTGGAAACTGGTTCTGTCCGTGGGGACTCACCTCTGCGCGCTCCTTGTTAATTTTCATAACGGTTCCATGAAGGGACTTGAGTTGGTCTTTGGCAATGGTGAGCTCGGCTGCGGCCAACTTATCAGAGGTGGCCACAGCTTTCTTTAGTTTCTTCAATTCTTTATCTAAACCAAGAAACTGCGCCTGAGATTTGGCATCTTCAAGTTTCTTCTAAAATAAAAGAAACATTAGTTAAAGAAATGAATCATTTGTTAGCAATGAATTAAGACATAAGCCTCATGAGGGCAGGGACTCTGTTCACACACCCCAGGCCTAGAACAACAGCTGGTACACAGCAAATGCCCCTGAGAAAATAAATAACATCTGAAATCTGTATGATAACTTAGAATGAAATCAGTACACTTAGTCAAGAATCTTTGTGATCATGAATCCATTCATTTGTTGGAACATTTCTTGGCACCATCAGCAAGCGATGGATCTGCCCCTTGTGACTGCTGAGTCAAGCTCTGGGCGTATGGTAGCGAACAAAACAGACTTGGCCGCTGCCCTCAAGGAGCTTATGAGAGACACATATTAAACAAACACTCAGACAAGCGTGTGACTGACAGTGCGATTACTGCTGTCAAGGGACAGAACAAGGTACTATGTGAGAGGCCAGCAGGGAAGACCTAGATTGGTGGGAGAGGGCAGTCGGGGAGAACAGTGGAGGGAAGTGGTCCAGGAGATGGAATGGCGAGGAGGGAAGACAACTTGGGAATTCTCAGGAACCGAGAGACGCGGCACGGTGAGAAAAGGAGAGAGCACAACAGAGGGGAGTCACGCAGGGCCTCAGAGGCTGAAGAATTTTTGTCTTTATCCTAAACACAACAGAAGCTGCTGGAGAGAAAGGGCGATGGGGAGGGACTAATAAGAGCCTATTCATGTTTTTGGAAGAGGGTGTTGGCTGCTCTGCACAACAGGTCATGAGTGGAAGTAGGGGACTGTCAGGTGGCCACAGTAGTTGTTCAGAAGTGAGGTGATGGCTGGATGAGGGTGGTGGCACTGGAGAAGGCCAAAGTGCAAATATTCCAGAGAGATTCCGGAGGCAGGACTGATGGGTTCTCAGTGAAGCATGAAGCAGGTCATTCACTGGGGCTGGGAGAAGGGAGAGGGTAGGTGTGAGGTGTGAGAAGGTACAAAACAGTGCAGCACAGGAGTGAGCTTACCAGAGAAAAGGGTAACATGGCCATCTGAGGTTGGCCAACTTTTACAGTGTTACCACTATGCCTGGATGAGTGATTTTTTTCTTCAGGAATACTTAACCATGGTTGCAGGGCTAAAGAAAGCAGATAGTGGCAGTTTTGTCATAGAAGATAAAAGAGCAAGGGATTCGAGGATATTTGCAAACAATGGTGATAGTGGAAGACCATGGAATTTAAGTTGGACAAGGAAGAAAGTAAAGCCAGGAAAGCCTAACACACAGAAAAGGTGGGGCTAATGCACTGGGATTATCAAGAAGGTTAAAAACCATCCATGTGAGGGTGCTGACAGGAAAAGAGGTTATGATCAGAGTGTGATGTTTCAGCTCGTGACTTCGGAGGTGCTGGGTGCCACTTCTGAGCTGGATAAGGTCTGGGGTGTGACAATGGGAGTAGGTGGCTGAGGTGGCTTTGGAGAAGTTCAAAGAGAGGCCAGGGTATTAGAAAGAAAAATGAGGAGTTTAATAGCAATTTCGCACAGATATGTTCTGTTTGGCAAGGGGTTTTAAAGGAGGCAAACTCATCCCAATAGCGTTTAAGTACCACCTAAGTGACTCTCAAGTCGCTCCTTACATCCCAATTCTCTTATTTCCATCTATCATGACACCCTTGTCTCAGGCCCTGGATTCGATGACATGCATCCAGGTTTCTCTAGGTCAGGTCCACCTCTGGACCAGCAGTGCAGCCAGAGGTGACCATGGATCACGCCCTCTCAGTTGCCCCACTGCTGGGAGTAGGACCCTGGCATCGGGGACTCATGTGTCTCTTTCCTAGTCTTGCCCACCTTCTTCTCTAACTCTTGGAGTTGGGCCAGAATTCTCTCCTTCTCTTCATCAGCTTCCTGAAGCTGGAGATCTGTAAGGCCTTGGATTTCCTCCATACTCTTTAGATTTTCTTGTAAATAGTGAATTTCATTCTCTAACTGCTGAATTCTTGCTTCGTGTTGCCTCTTGTCGAAATTAATCTGTTAGGAAATCAAGTTTCAAAGATGATTTTTAAGCAAAATATGTTTTGAGCAAAATAAAAACCTTCTAGAGAATTATATTTCATTTTACTAAAGAGTTATCTGAAGTGGTGTACTGACGAGTTACTGGGGATGGCTTTATCACAACTGGGCTCTAGGATCCATTTTAATGCTTGCCTCATCATTAAAATAATGACATCCCAAACTCAGATTCTGGCACTACACCACACTCTAGCAATGTGGTGTTATTTACCTGCACGTTAAGAAGCATCTCTCGCTTGCTTCCAAAACAAGGAAAACACAGTGTCACAAAGAAGCCAGACTTTGACATCAGTGATCTCATTTAGGGTTGAATTTTAGTCACACCTAGTTTGACTTATTAGGAGTGAAACTAACAACAATTACATGGTATTTTTTTTTTAAAGTATACCTTTATTTATACCTTTATAATTACCTTTATTAAGATATAATTTACACAATCATCCCCCCCGCCCCCCTTTCTTTTTTGGCTGCACTGCACGGCTTATGGGATCTTAGTTCCCTGACCAGGGCAGTGAAAATGAGGAGTCTTAACCACTGGATCACCAGGGAATTCCCTACACTGCATTTACATGAGAAAGGAAGCACTGTAATTTGCTGAAAGATATGAATGTTTTCTGAACACCTCCCTCCGGCTGCCTCTTGCCCTCCTCTTACTCGTGCTTCCAGGGCTCTCTCACAGGCCTGCCTGAACTCTTCTTGTCCGCTGGCCAGCTTCTCCTGATGCAGAGCCATTTCTTCTTGGAGTTTTCTCTCTCTCACTTGGGCTTCCTCTCTTTCCCACTGGGAATGTGTAAGGATTTCACTGAATTGTTTCTGCAAATCAGCAAGACTCTTCCCTAAGACATCTGAAGGATTATGGATTCTGGTGAAGGGGGAAAAAAAAGATGGTAGAAGTGTGACATTTTATTTTTGATGCTGGAAGCAAACATATTGGTAACACTAGTGCAGGAGTAAAGAGTTGTGAGGAATGGGACTGTGTCAATCCTAGCAATCATTGTTTTATTAAATGACTGTTGCCACTCTGAAAGCACAGGCTCCTAACAGGCTAACAATGTGTGTTCAAAGAATAAATGCCCATTTCATGTATTCAAATTAGCCTCAGTTTTCTTTTGATATTTGTTTTCTATTTAAAATGCATAATGTGACTCTACTTCCTGACCATCTGCAATGAGCTTTCAAGAATGAGTTACTCGTAAAATCTTTGTGTTTCTTTAAATAATACCAAAAAGTATAAAAGATTAAAAAAATCAGTGACAGACAACTTGAATTAAGCAATCTGTGTCTCAATCATGGCACTATAAGGAGAAGCCTTACAAAAGAACTCAGCCTTTAACAGCAGCTGGAAAGGTGATTTTATCACTGAACCCCACATTCTCAACTCAGCCCACTCTCTACCTGGAGGCCTTGATCTTCCATTACCTCATCTCCCCAGCTCCTGATTTCAGTTTTCTCCTTAGCTCATCTACACGAGCTGCCACTTCTTCCGGACGAATCAAGCCATCCACTACATGGTTAAGGTGATTCTGGAAATCTTTTAGTTGCTGTTTTAACAGGTTATTATCATCCTGTGGAGGGGGTAAAATGGAGAGGGGTAAAAATTACCAAAACAAAATGAAAATACACACATAAACACACACAGCCCGTATCACTTACCATATAATAGTTTCAGTCAACCCTCCCTATCGATTTTTTAAAAACCCTTTCCACTATGGCTGACAACATCTGAATCTATTGATTAATCCAAAGTCACAAAAGACACAAACAAGCATTATCATCTGTCCTGATGTGAAAGTGCCTATGAACACTACCTATGAATGTCTTCTTGCCAAAAAGTAAATAACCTGAATCTAAATAAGCCCCCATATGTGACATAAGAACATGTTAATCAATGCCACAGGGATGCAGCCAGCAAAATCTAGACTATGGGAAACTCTACGGACAAACACCTGGTTTTCTTTAGTACGTAACAAAGGGGAAAAAAAAAGAGCAAACCTAGAGATTACAAGAGACTTAAGAACTGAGTCAACCAAATGCATTGTGTGCACCTTATTTGGATTCTGATTCCAATAAAACTTCTCTAAAAAATTTATGAGACAATGTGAACATTTTGTATACTTAAGGCATTTGATGATATTAGGGAGTTACTACAATTTTAAGGTGTAACAATGGCACCCATGTTTATGCTTTTTCTACCCCAGCCATGTAGCACGGCTTGCAGGATCTCAGTTCCCCAACCCGAGATTGAACCCGGGCCACAGCTATGAAAGCCCTGAATGCTAATAACCACTAGGCCACCAGGGAACTCCCCTATGCTTCTTTTTTAAAGCCCTTATTGAGACTTCCCTGGTGGCACAGTGGTTAAGAATCTGCCTGCCAATGCAAGGGACATGAGTTTGAGTCCTGGTCTTGGAAGATCCCACATGCCTTGGAGCAACTAAACCCACGAGCCACAACTACAGAGCCTGTGTGCCACAACTACTGAAGCCCACACACTTGGAGCCCGTGCTCTACAACAAGACAAGCCACTGTAATGAGAAGCCCATGCACTGCAACAAAGACCCAACAAAGCAGAAAAAAAAAAAAAAAAAGCTCTTATTTTTTTTAGAGATACATACAATAGTATCAGATAAAATCAGAAGTTTTGGATTTACTTCAAAATAATTCAATGTGTGAACAGGTGTGAAGGGTGGGGTGTGGAGGGTATTACAGATGAAATAAGACTGGCCATGTGTTATGGATGAAGTAAGAAAGGCCACGTGCTGAAATTGTTGAAGATGAGTGATACATACATAAGATTTCATTTTAGTATTCTATTTTTGTATATGCTTGAGAATGTACATAATTCAACGTCAGGAAAACAAAAACAAAAATCACCTTCTGTAATACTCAGCTTTATCTGCCAATCAACTGAAAAATGGAACGTCTAATACTGAAGCTTCTCTAATAGCTTACCATTCTCTGTGGGAGTACTTGTTATATGCTAGCATATTTCCACTAACAAACTAATGAACATATCTAGACTCCAGAATTAAATCCAGACAATGCCTCTTTCAAGTAAAAAGAAACTGCTAAAATTTCCCTAAATTATACAGAAAAATAGTTCTATGGCCTAAGCTACTGACTGTAGTCCTCTGAATACCTATATTCTATTATATTCTATTACTTAAGTGATTAATTTTCTTCAAACTTGGTATAACACTGGGCTTTTGTTTTGTTTTGTCTTAACCGATTAACTAAAATGGAGAATTCAGCACTGCAATGAAGGTGCCTCTCCACCTGGAGTCGCCTCTGTAAACTGTCCCTGCCCTTTGCCCTGAGGCACCCACATGTGCACTACTGTCTAACCTTGGCCACAGGTGATCTGACCCCCGGACAGCCAATCCACTGACTAGCCAGAAAACAAGTTCTCACTCTCTTCAAAATCTGAACCAAGATCCAGTCCAGCAAGCCTGAATGAGGGCTAGACCTGTAAAGTTATGTCATCTCAGGATTGGGGTTGATGCTGGGCCAAATACAATGCCCTGGGAGACAGGGAAGGAGAAATGAGAGCTGCATAAGCCCTGAAAGGTTGATGGAGCAGCTCTGGTCACTAGCAAGCTGTCTGTCTCCTTTTTTTTTTTTTTCTTTTTAAAAAAAATTTTATTAGAGTATAGTTGATTTACAGTGTTGTGTTTCTGCTGTACAGCAAAGTGAATCAGTTATACATATACATATAGCCACTCTTTTTTAGATTCTTTTCCCATATAGGTCATTATAGAGTACTGAGTAGAGTTCCCTGTGCTATACAGTAGGTCCTTATTAGCTATCTATTTTATTTTATTTTTTAAATATATATATTTTTAAAGCTCTTTAATGGAATATAATTGCTTTACACTGTTGTGCCAGTTTTTGCTGTACAACAAAGTGTTTCCTTCCTTGAGCTAGTGTTAGTAGGTTTCGCTTCATTGCAATCTAATGATTTCTGACAAAGAGAAATGTAGAGTGAGTTTAACTTGTCAGGAGGATAGCAGGCCAAGTAACCAAAGGACCTGTTTCCAACTAAGAGTCTCACAGCATGGACCAGCATTCTGGAAAGCTGACCTCAGTTGCTACCTTGGAGAGAAGGCCCCTGAAGTCCTTTTCTTTCAGAGATGTATACTGAAGAATTTATGGTTGAAACAAAGATGTATGAGATTTTCTTTAAAATATTCCAGCAAAAAAAAAAAAAAAATGTGGAGTAACTGAAACAAGAATGGTGGAATGCTGACAATTGTTTAAGCTGAGTAAACAAAACGGCATAAGGCTACCTTCTCTCTGATTTTGTGATTATTTGAGAATTTCCATAGTAAAAGTAAAAAATAATAATACCCAACATGCACACACAACTCACACAAGAATGGAAAATATGTATATCTTTTATGGTATCTGCTTCAGAAGCTGAAATGATAGCAGTAAAAATTAAATTCTGGGTAACTAGATTTCCTTAAACTTTGAGGAAAAAAATATTCAAGGCATTGTTAGAAGAGAGAGAGAATTTGGGAGAGCTTTACTCTTACTCGTCACAAACCCCCTACATGAATTTTTGGAGCCTTCCCCCAAACCACAATAACTCTGCCCGCTGATTTCTGGTGAAGTACAACAGCTGCCACCTCAGTCAGCTACGTGGCCTCTGACCTCAAAGATCTGGAAAACCGGTGTGTTGATCCAGGTACTTGTTTGTTCAGACATCTGTCCCCTTTGAGAGCATTTAATTACCTGGAAAATCCTGTCCACCTGCTTCTCCTGCAGTTTGTTGGGCAGATTATTGTGACAATAGCTATAAAAATCGTCTGCAAAGAAAACTCTCAAAAATGTACAATGACTGCATTTTTAATGACATTCCTTCTGAGAAGGGGACTGTGAAAACTTTACGATTAAGAAGTTCTACCACAACCCATTCTAGTTAAATTCCTGGATAATTACAAAGATATTTCCGTGGAAGAAGAATGCATCAATCTGATCATTTTAGCTCAGTCTGATAACAAAGCCACTTCTAGAAGAAATGCAAGCTATTGCTGTTGCCCATGAGTTTACATCGTGTTCTCTGTTTACTATCAACAGTGCTTCCATCTCTTAGCACCATCATAACAACACAAAAGATACGCATATTAATAATCTTAAAACGATGGGCTCACAAGGGAACAGAGGCTACGGTACCATCCCACCCAGAATTCCTTTATTCTAATAACTCAAGTAGCTTATGACATGTAAGAGCAGGTTGTGAAGTGTCTGACATAAAGATGGCAACATCTCTGGGTGTCCCATATAAGAATGTATTTGGAGCCAAAAAGTCTACCTGTAGCTGTTTAAGTTGGGTGCGGAGCTCACTATTCTCTTGTTCCTTTTCTGCTGAGAGCTGGGCTTTTCCGAGGGCATTCTTGAGGGCTTGTTTTTCTTTCTCAAGTTCTGTCTGAAGAGCTGATTGTTCTAACTATTCCATAGTGAAGCAATGATACAAAAAAGTAAAAATAACAATAATTTATGATCTAATAAGGCATAAGTTTATATACATATGCAATCCCTTGGGAGCTATGGTTTTATAACTCCTCAGTTTTACATGTATATCCCCAAATTTAAAAGCCCAAGGTAAGTTTTTCACATGCCTCCTTAAACTATTAATACATAAGGAAGAGTAAGCATCAGAATCAGCTAAGCCCAGATACACCAATTCAGAATCTCCAGGAGTGAGCCCAAATACCTACCTTTAAAAGCTCTCTGAGTGATTCAACAATTACTGCTCTCCTTTCCCTCAGACCAACATTTCTCACACTGTGGTCCTAAATACCTGCATCAAAATCACTTGGTGCACCTGTTAAAAACGCAGATGCCTCGACTCCCTCTCAGACTTGATGCGCCAGAATTTCTACAGCGAGGCCCAGGAATCTGCATTTAACAAGCATCACAAGTGATTTCCTATAACTAAAGGGTACCAATCAGAGATGTGTAAATCAGATAGAGAAGAGAGAGGTCTGTTATGCTCCGTACTCTGAATGTGTGGTTTGAAGACCAATCCTGGTAGTCCTAATGCAAGGAAGGGCATGTCCCTTTCAATACCACATGAATTTGTGAAAAGGCCAGGCTGCTATAATATTTTTGTCAAGACTTATAAGAAAAAAAAAAAAAAAAAGGACAATGGAAGTACAAAAGACAATGGATTTTAAGCTAGTAAGGATTGGCTTACAAACTTTTAAAAGAAGAAAATTTATTTCAAAGAAGATGCCGTCCAGAAACTGTATTTACTATTATTTAAAAATATGTATTTATTGTTATTTTAATTGTTTTCTTCCCAACCTCCTATTTTCCACATTCTGATCAGGTCAATTATATAGCTCTTAAGAAATATAATGCTGACAACTGGCAAATGGTCATTTGATATGTAATAAGTAAAGCAACGCAAAGTAACAAAATTACTAATAATAAGCCAGACCTGTTTTTATTTCCTTTTCTAATCATATGAATGCCATTTTACATGAATTCCTGGGATTCAAACTATCTTATTTTTAAAAAATAAATAATTTTTAAGTATAGTTGATTTACGTTTCAGTGGACAGCACAGTGATTCAGTTATACAAATATATACCTATTCTTTTTCAGATTCTTTTCCATTATAGGTTATTATCAATATGAGATACTGCATATAGTTCCCTGTGCTATATAGTAGGTCCTTGTTGTTTACCTATTTTATACATAGTAGTGTGTATATGTTAATCCCAAATTCCCAACTTATCCCTCCTCCCCTCTTTCCCCCTTCGGTAACCATAAGTTTGTTTTCTATGTCTGTGAGTCTATTTTTGTTTTGTAAATAAGTTCATTTGTATCATTTTTTAAGATGCCACACATAAGTGATATCATATGATATTTGTCTTTCTCTGTCTGACTTACTTCACTTAGTATGATAATCTCCTGGCCCATCTATGTTGCTACAAATGGCATTATTTCATTTTTTATGGCTGAGTAGTACTCCACTGTACATAAATACCACATCTTCTTTATCCATACATCTGTCAACAGACATTTAGGTTTGCTCCATGTCTTGGCTGCTAAGAACATGGGGGTGCATGTACCTTTTCGAATTAGTTTTGGTCTTTTCCAGATACATGCCCAGGAGTGGGACTGCTGGATCATATGGTAACTCTGTTTTTAGCTTTTTAAGGAACCTCCATCTCTCCACAGTGGCTGCACCAATTTACATTCCCCCAACAGTGTAGGAGGGTTTCCTTTTCTCCACACCCTTTCCAGCATTTATGATGTGTAGACGATGGCCAGTCTGACCAATGTGAAGTGGTAGTTTTGATGTGCATTTCTCTAATAATTAGCAATGTTGAGCATCTTTTCCTGTGCCTGTTTCCAACTATCTTATTTTATTTAACTTTCATCCAGTTAGAACCTATTGACCCGTCTCACGTGCCAGGCACTGACACAGGCATCTACAATCTGGGCATTCACTGTGCTCTGAGTCTAGCAGGAGAGACAGACAATTTAAACAGATGATTTCATACACAGGATAAAATGCTTTGACTGAGCACAGGTTAAAGGAAAATCAAAGTAGAGTCCTGAATCCAGATTTTTAGCAGGCATGATGGAAGGACAGGGTGGGCTTCCTGGAGGAAGGTGCAACCCATTTAGCTAACAACTAAACAAAACTGTGTTTTAATGTGATTAAGAATATATTGTAACTGGCCTCTGTCTTCCTCTCTGCCCTTATCTCTCACTCTCATTCCCTACTCTTCTCCTCGCTGCTGGCATATCGGAGGCATACTTTCAGCACTTCAGATGCATTACGCTCTCTCTTCTTGCCTCTCTGCCTAGAATACATCCCTTACCTCTACCCCTTTAACCCCTGCTCCCTCTGCAGAGCCAAATCCTAGTCACCCTTCAGGTCTCAGCTGAAACATCATTTCCACAGGGCAGTCTCCCCTGACCACCACTCCCCTAGCACAGAACCCTATCCCTTTCTTTCTCCGACACTTGTTGCACCTACCAGACTGTCAGCTTCACAAGGACATAACCATGTCTGTGCTGTTCCCTATAGCATCCATGGCACCTGGCCCTTAATGGCCAATCAATTAAGTATTTATTGGATGAATAACTATTTCACTAATTTGCAAGTATAATTTAAACTGGTGGATATTTCATCCAACCAAAACAGGAAGTAGCAAAGTAAAATTTAACATCAATTTAAAAGAGGTCTCTTAAAGCTGTTTTGAGAAAGAAAAACTAGAATGTATTGATTACCAACTGCTAGGTGCTTTCAGGCCCATTGTCTCACTTACCCTCACTATAATCCGCATTACAGATGAGGAGGCATTTGTCAGAGGCTCGGAGCCATGAAGTGACTTGTCTATATTCACATTGGGGTGGTATTTAAGCTCAGAATGTCTGACTCCAAAAATGTGCTCTTCCCATCATTCCACATACATTATATTAAAAAGTGTTTAATCTTAGATTAAATTAAAGGAAAGCTGCTACGTTAAGGCCCAGGCTACTTGGTTTCTGGATGGTTTTGTGCTCTTACTTACCTGGCTGAGCCTCGTTAGTTTTTCCAACTCTTCTCTGAGCTGGTTGGCTTCGGCATCCCTTATTTTTAACTGGGTCTCTAGCTCAGCCTCATAGGCACTGAGATCTCCTTGGGTCTGCTGCAGGGATGCATTCACCTCATGCTGCTCTTGGAGGGCGCTTTCCAGCTCTGCAAGCTCCTGCAAGGATTCAGTGTATGTTTAAGTACAGAACCCACACTGTGCTGCTTAAGCATCTGCAAGTCGTTATAAGTAAACTGAGCACTTAAACCAAATGCTGGCCAGCCAGTGCTGGCCAGACAGAGAGTATTCATTGGCAATACAATGAAGCTGCAGGCCATGTGAATCCAGGTCGGAAAACAAAACTCCGACTAAATGTAATCAGAAAAATCAGTAAGCTACAACATGTTTTCCAAAGTAACCAGCTGTGATATTTTAGACATGTCTTATGTATTCATAAGAAGATAAAAAAAGAGAAGAGGATAAAATGTAAGGCCTATTTTCCTTCAGACATTTTTCACATTCATTATCTCATTACATCCTCACAGTAACTGTGTAAGGCAAGGTATTATGCCCGTTTTACAGAGGGATATGGAGAATGAACATCTAAGTAAACAGCACAGGGCTGTGCAGCTAAAAAAAGGATAGAGTCAGAATATGAACCGAGATTTCTGACTCCAAAGCCCACATTCTCTCCATTAAACCACAGTATGTTCACTTATCAGAAGAACAAAATCAGACTAGCACTCTCTAATATTAAGGATGATAGAGATACTTAAACGAGTGTTAATAAAAACATAAGTACATATTGATCAGCATACCACAGTTCTGATTCGTTTTAGCCTGTATGTTTTTTATGATTAAACATTATAGCTTTCAACTATTTATTTGGGATCTTGAAGAATTAGATTGGAGGAGAATTCTGTGATGAGAACTTCTATAGAAGAGTTTCTCAGTGGGTGACCCAAAGACCACCTGGCATCTGAATCATATGGGTTGTTCGTCCAAAATGCAGATTCTACATATAACCAACAGAGAACTAATATCCAGAATATATAAAGAGTTCTTACGAATCATTAAGAAAAAGACAGACAATCCAATAGAAAAAATGGGCAAAAAACACAAATAGGAAATTCACTGAAGAGAAAAACTGAATGGCAAACACATGAAAAGTACTTAACCTCTCCAGTAACTAGGGGAAAATGCAGTTAAAACAAGACATTATTTTGCATAGAGCATAGAGGAACACATTTGGGAAAAAGTGAAAATGGCTCAGATATTAGACAATATTAGGGAATTGCTGTTAATTTTCCTAAGTATAATAATGATATTATAGTGATATAGGAAAATATTTTCATTTTTAAGAGATGTGTACTCAAGAGATGTCATAACATCTGCAACTTTCAAATGACCCAGCAAAAAGCAAAACAAATATAGCAAAATATTTGTTGAATCTAGGAGAGCACACAGATGTTCAATGAACTATTCTTTCAACTTTCCTGTAAATGTAAAAATTTTCATAATAAAAAGACATCATTTCAAACTCAGCAGACTGGCAAACAGTAAGTCTGACAAAACATTAATTTCCTGAAATTGATCTTTATTCTGTGTTTATGTTAGAAAATGTCCTTGTACTTAGGAAACACATACTGAAATATTTAGAAACTGAAGAGCATGATGTCTAATCATTTCCTAAAATTAGGAAAAAATTTATATAAAAATGTATATAAAATCATGTAAAATTATACATGAGAAAGAGATAAAGCAAATGTGGCAAAATATTAATTGGTGACTTCTGAATGGAGGGTACAGTGAGTTAGTCTTGCAACTCTCTTGCAAGCTTGAAATTATTTCAAAATTAAGGCTTACAAAAGAAAAGTTAGCTAACACTAAGGTGATGGCAAGGATGCCCTACAATGGTAGCCCTCCCCTTGCTGGTGGGAACAGAAATTCACAGAATCACTATGGACAGTAATTTGACAATATCTAGTGAAGTTGAGGAGGCACATACACTCTGACTCACAATTCCACTGTGAACACAGTCCCTGTGCTCAAGATGTGTGTAAGAATATCACTCGCAATACTGTAACAGCAAAAGACTGGAAACCACCTTAATATCCCCCAAGAGGGGCGTGAATAAGCAATACATCTGTGGTATGCACACACAATGGGATGCTGTATACATCAATAAAAATAAACAAAGCAGAGCTACATGTATCAACATGCATAATTCTCAACAACATAAACGTGAAGGAAGCAAGTGGCCAAATACACTATGTACTTTTTATATAAATCCTAAAATTATGCAAAACAATACTACATATTGTTTATAGATGAATACACATATACAGAGAAATAATAACCATATTCAGGATTTTGCTAGCTCTGGAAGGGATACACAGAGGGTTTCAAATATATTTGTATGTTTTATTTTTTAAACTGAGTTGTGAGTACATGGTGTTAAATATTTTTGACATTCTTACATGCCTGATAAATTTCATAACATTAAAACATATTCAAATTTCCAAAGCCAGCCCTACTGAGGATGAGGTTTGGAAATCTGGGTTCTCCTGCAATGTAAAGTTTGCCAAACAACTAAAACAGAGCAAGTGAAATCTCCAAATGAATATCAACAAATCAAGTATGGAAGGATATAATTTACAATGCTGTGTCTGTCTTGTGATCTGTAAAATATCAGTAAAATTATGAAATAATAGCAACAAGAATAAGAAAAGTTATGTTGTGCTTAATTTTGCTACACAAAAAATAAAATATGAAGATCTAATACAGTATTTGTAATAGCTACAATTTCTTTCTTTTTTTTTTTTTTTAAGAGCATAGGCTCAGTAGTTGTGGCGCACAGGCTTAGCTGCTCTGTGGCATGTGGGATCTTCCTGGAGCAGGGATCGAACCCGTGTTCCCTGCATTGGCAGGCGGATTCTCAACCACTGCGCCACCTAGGAAGCCCTACAATTTCTTATTCTTCAGAGTTATTTGATCACAATACCTTTCAGTGATAGAAATTCAGCTAAAATAATCTCTCTTTTTTTAGTAAAGGAAAAATAATGGTTCCAAGGAAAACCCCTTTTTTTAGTAAAGGAAAAAAACCCCCAAAACACTAAATAGCCACTAACACTTTAGCCACTTATAACTGCACTGTTGCTAATTCCTTAACTAAGTTAAATTGGACATCATCTACTTCTGAGGCTAAGGAAAACAGACAAGAAGAAACAAATCATACCTTCCTCATATTTTCTGCATCTAAGGCAACTATTTCCAGTTGGTCCCTTTCCTGCTCGACCTCAGTCAGCCTCTGCAGCAATGTCTCCTTCTCATCCTGTAGCCTTCTGCACTCATTCTGGGCCTGAGTAGCCTGGCCTTTGACAGTCCCCAGGTATTCTTGCAACCCACTGATGACACCTTCTAAGTCCTTCTTCAAGGCTTCATTTGCTGCTATCTGGCCTAATCAAGACGGAGAAAGGGAAGGTGATAATGTATACAAGAAGATGCTTTCAAGATACATAATTACTGTGTTTTAGTCTCCTTAGCTACTTATTACTAGCTAAGAATGAAATTATAAGCTTCCAATTATTTCCTACTATCTTAGTTTTCATTTTCAAGATATAATAATAGCTTTTCCCCCATCACCCATGGTAAAGGAGTGTTAAGTAGGTACACAACAAAAATAGTATATCCATTGGCATTGCTTATGAAATGCTTAATTCATGCTGTAAGAAGTTTCAAGCAGTAATTTCCAAATAAAATAATGAAAAATGTGCAAAAAACTGAGTTCTTGCTGCTAGACACACAAAACAAAACCAAGTCAAATCCAAGACTGGCAGCATAAACCTGTAACCTGAAGACTTAAGAAAGCAAACAAGCCATACATTGGGTACCTACTATGTCCAGGCACTTTATGAAAACTATGTCATTTAATCTTCCCCCAAACTAATGATCACGATAGAAATAACTTGTCCCAGGTCGCGCTACTGATAATGGCAAAACAAGGACTGGGATCCTTTTACCATAAGCCAAGGCTCTCACCGCTATGGTCTATTATCTTCCTCTTCCACTGTTATGGCAATGTCACAATTTAGATTTGCATTGCAAAAATAGATCCTAAAATTCTTTCTATACTCTCCTTATAACCAGACACTGAATGCCTCTTATCAATGACCTTTCACTCCTGCAAGGATTTTATGCCTTAGAAGAAGATGATCACATGGCAGAGTTTATCATGAGCTTGTATAGATTTCTTGCCACAGTGACCTGACTCACTAGGACATCAACCCAAGAAAACTAAAATAAAAATTTTAAATTTTATCAAACATTTTTGAGTACTCTGCAAACATTTCCTTATCAAATACTAGTACTAACAGCTAAAGCATATTCAGCTAATATCTGGATTAACGCCTATCATTTGTCTTTTATTAACACTGAAACTGATTTACCTTAAATCATATTTAAATTCTCACCTTCAGTAAGCTGTTGCTCAAGGTCCTTAATCTCTTCAGTTTCCTTAGCAATTCTAGAAAGTATCTCATCCAAACGGCTTTCAAGTTGTTTGTACTGCTTGTTCATGATGTCAAGCTGTTGTTCTTTACCCCTTTTCTGAGCCTTCATATGGCACTGAATTGAAGAAAAAAAAAAAATCAAAATCCCAAATTCTTTAAACTCTTATAAAACTAATAATCCTTAATAACATTTCTAAGGAAGAATGGGAAAGAAAATGTAACAATTTGCACCTGTTTTGTGTCAGACACTGTGTTGTTTCACATGAGTAGTTTTCATTTAAACCTCACAATAACTTGATGAGGAAATCATCTCCATTTTAGAGATGAGCAAACGGAAGCTCAGGAAGGTTAAGTGATTTTTCCCAGGTAACAGCTAGTTAGGTAATGTAGCCAATTTCAGTGTTCTTTGCACTGAAAATGTATCTTTCTAAAAAGGTTTCCAGAAAGTTAACTGATTATATATACATATATCCACAGAAAAAGGCTATATTCTGAAATGTTAACAAAGGTTATATCTGGGTGGAAAGATTACAGGAGATTTTTAATGAGTTTTTTTAGCTAAAAAATTTTATAAAAGACAACTAATAACTTTTTATTAAAAAACATTAAGTATAATTTTTAAAAAGAGTTTTTTGGGGAAATAGAGACATGAAATAAATACTTCCTTAGAATTCAAGTTTATTTTCAATTCCTTATGCAAAGAAACATTCTGCCTTTAAGCTCCGTAAACTGGGAGTTGACAGAGACCTCAAAGACCATTTAGCCCAGTGATTCTCAAGATGGAGGGCCCTACAGAGACACACCCCGCCCCAACTACTACATGTGCTCCTGGAGGAAAAGAGCTTTCACACACCCACACACACTGACAGTCATCGCTTTCAGGAGCTACTGTTAACTGAAAGGAATAGACTGCATTTCTCAGTTGTGCTGGGGGAAAAAACTGAGAACCTGTGATTTAGTCTAACTCTTCCTTTACAAGTGAGAAAACAGAATCTTGGATCCATCCAATGACTTGTCTCCTTAGGCAACTGTTCATATGGAGACAAAATAGTTCCCCAAGGAACCTGTGCCCTCCTACTCACACCCTCACAGCTCTAGTTTGCCCCCCGGCAGGATCAGAGGAACAGAACAGTAATAACTCTAGAGAAAGTTATCAGGAGAAAGAACTATGTTAGTCTGAACCAAAAACTCCACGCTTCGCAAGTCTAAGACTATAATTTGATTATAAAAGAACATTTCTCAATTTTACACATTTGTTGCCTCTAAAGACAAGAAAGAAAGTCCCTTCATTTCTGAAGAATAAATGAGTGGCAGCTTGACTGGAAAGTTTAAATTTTACTACTGGTAAAACTCGATGGGATTTTCAAAACTCTTCTCCTGCTCTCCCAAAACACCCATCTGAAATCTTTCTGAAAAGGTAATTGCAGATAAAACCTTAAATTCTAAGTAAACAGGATTTTTATGGCTCAAAAAAGAATTTTTAAAAATTTCTGCACTCATATCTGTATCAATAAATCTTAAAAATTCACCATTAAGACTTTCACTGAAATCTCTACTTGCAGGACAAAAAAATCAGTTCAACACGCCAATGATTCACATTGAACACATGTGAGCAAAAGTAGATTCAGCGATTTTCACTACTGTGGAGCTCACAATAGAGGTATTGTAAAAACAGGAACTTACATCTCTGACTCCTCCTCCTTTCTAAGTCCTTTGTACAGAGAGAGAGAAAATGATCATACCTTAACTTACAATTTGTCCTGTTAAAACTGAGCCGTTCAGAACAGTGGAACTGTGGGTGGAATGCTTTCTAATGCTGTCTTGAAATTCATGTGCACTTCCCTCTCTGACAGCCACATTTTTGTAAGCGCCTCCGAGCCTCTACCCCTCCCAGTGCTTCAAACCACATTCCTGGCGGAGACTGAGCGGCAGCCCAGCCCGTCCAATCACAAGCAGCCTCTGCAGGCAGGTCCCACCCTCCGCGCTTTGAATCACAACACAGGAAGCTCCCACAGGCCAATCACGCACAATCTTTGCAACAGATTACTACAGGCAAATTCCCTCTAGCCTACAGTTACCTTTTGCTTCTACAGAGCACTGCTAGATAAGGAACAGGGATACAAATCTTCCTTTATTATGTTTGCTCCTGTGAAATTTCTCCTTCTAGCTGTAAACGTTAAATAGAATTAAAATGGGATTTGATTTTTATATAGTACCTTTTCCTTTTGAAAACTAGTTAAATGCTTATGTTTGTTGAAAACTTGACTAGGTTTGGCTCTGAGCTAATTTTAAAAATAATTAATCTCTTTAGACCTGTAACTCCTTTGTGAGGAGAGAATCACTGTAGTAGCATAAGCATGGGCTCTGCCTCTTCCTAAAAGGGGGACTTTGGTAAATCATTAATCTTTCTAAATCATATTTTCATCTTATGCAAATTTAAAAAGTCACCAATCTCATTTGGATGCTGTAATAAAATAAAGTTCCTCACCATATATGCCTAAAACCAAGTGCAATGCAAGACACATCACTTCCATCATATCTCAGTCATTTACTGTTTTCTAATCTCTCAAGTTTTACTCTTAAATTCTATTTGCTATTCAGAAAGATACTTCATCTGATTAGATAATAAAAGTTAATTAAAAGTCTGTATCTGCAGAAAAATACGCAGAATACCATTCTTCATTCTTTCCCTCTTGCTAAAATGTTCACGTTTTGAAGCCTAAAATGGGATGCTTAACACTAACCAATAAGGTGACTTTGTGCAAATTAGAAAAAGATGCTCCTTCTGGGTGTGCAAATTAAAAAGAGACATCCTCTGGGGCTCGGTCAGACTAAGGCTGTAACCCTAAGAACTAACCTTTAGGAGTTTTAACAATACCAAAAAAGGAACCTTAAAACCTGGCTTGTATGTTTCATCTCCACTATTACAGATTGATGTTGACTACCTTCAAAACTTGGATGCCTTTCCTACTTCTCATTTAACTCCTTTCTATATGTAATTCTTTACAGAAATCCAGTGTGCATTAGACTCTCTGTATGCCAAGACTATCACAGTCGCTTCTTGCAAGCAAACAGACAATTCAGGTTCTAATTACACTCAGAGATCACAGAACTAAAAGAGGAAGTAAAGGAGCTTTGGGTAGTGCCTGTAGGCCAGTTCTTTTCTACTTTCCTTGATGCAAACATTCATAAACATAGCGCTGGCCCCTGGGGATACAGTTCCTGTCCTCAGGGGCCTTACATGGGGTGGTGGACTTCTGAACAAAAAAATGCAATAAGGGAACATATTATAGACCATATTACATATTATTTAAAATCTCTAATTTTTCATGTAATGAAAATTCTTCAAGATAATCAAGACTACCTTTGGTTTCAATTTTAATACTAACTCTCAGGCTTTTGTTAGAATAGACCTTACGTCTGTGATGATATGGTCACCCTTTGTGAAAATTAGCTGGCCACCAAAAAATATCTATATTTTACTAAAATGTTTAAAGGGATAATTAAATAACTTGTCAAGTACTTAGCAATTATAGTGCATTTTCTTTACCATGTTAAATTCTATGATTTCTCATAATCCAGAGATTTTAAAGTTTTTAAAGAAAATAACCTTGTTATTCAAAGTATACCAGTAAAATATGCATAAAATATTCTTATTTCCATTTTACAAATATTGGCTAAAATATAAGCCATTAGTAAGACTTTTTGGAGTAGAGACAGAAAGAGACAAGAACCTAACTCCATCATCTAGCCACCTGACCATCTCTGGCCACATTTTAGGAAGACATACTCTAGAGAAATGTTTTCTTTTTAAGGACAAAATAAAACAATATGAAACAACAAATAACTTTAGTGGAACATTTGCATAAAGGATTAAAGAAGAGGTAGAAAAAGGATCCTGAACCCCCTCAGCTCTCCCATCTCACAACCTTGCTCTTAAGAAAGAAGAAAAGAAAACAAGGAGAAAGAGTAAGAGGTTTGGAGAGCACCTTAGAGCAGGTTTTTCTTGATTTGAAATATAATGAAATTCAACCACTTAAAAAAAAATAAGTATATTATGCATCAATCATTCTACTGAAAGCTACCTCCTTCAAGCCATAGGTTGTTTTGTTTTAAACACCCACACACTTTATATATATGTGTGTGTGTATATATACACACGTATATATATAATACACATACATACACATATTATATATACACACAAACACACACACACATAAACATATATATGGCTCAAATCTATGCATCAAACTAAAAGAGATTTTCAGAAAAGACTCTGAGGCTAAAAATGATGAGACATGATATCTAGAAAGAACGATATGCTGACCCCCACAGAACAAGCCAAAGATCTCTTCATTTACTTACATGTTTTGGATCTTTGGAATCCAGACTATCAATACCTATTTGCAGGTCCTTGATATCCTTCTGCTTTTCAGCAATTTCTCCTCTTTGCTTTTCCATCTGCATTTCTAGATCCAGAGCTTCTTGACGTAATTTATTTAGAAGTTGTATCCTACCACTCAACTGCTTGAAAAGAAAGTCTTTCTCTGCTTCTGAAATCTAATTCCCCCCACACCCCAACACACAATTAACAGAGGACAGCAACACTGATTTACAAATTTACAGAAAACAACTAGTACAATTTAGAAAGGTATTCCATGCTCTATCAGTTTCTTTTTAAATAAAAGTAAAATGAAGGAGTTACCTAGGCACTCCATTCATATCTTATACTTTTATCCTTATTATATGTAGAAATTTTTTTTATAAAAGCTTATGAAAACATAATAGCAGGTAGAAATGAAGTTGTCATCCTCGTATAAATAACTTATAAATTATTAATAAAAATAACCACAATATTAATGGTAGCTGACTTTATACAGCACTTACCCTTGTATATATTCTAATACCCTTGTATTAGAATATCAAGCCAATTGATGTGTAATGAAAAATTTAGGTTATATTATATTTACTCATTTAAAATAACTATCTTTTTCCAAGCACATTTTGTAAGCATCCATTTACTTAAAAAATTTTGTATGTTATTTACTTCTACCAATTTATCTATATAAAGCTTTGGCCAATACTGTTATAAAACATTCCTATTATCAAAATCTTTCTTGATAGCTCCATCCACCTTATCTCCCATTTTCAATCCCGCTTTAAGTCCTGTCAATTCAACTGCTAGATTTTACCTAGTCTTCTTTCTCTCCATGTTCACCATCACCTTTGTAGTCCAAGCCATTATCATGTCTTGCCTGTACTAAACAACAGCCTCCTAACAGATGTACACATCTTCATTTTTTCCATCTCTCTCAACCCATTTCACTCTCATCAAGTTGCCAGAGTGACCTTATAAATATACAAATAGGATCACCACCTCTACCACCTAGAGTCCTTCAAAGGTTTCCCATTACATTCAGAATAAAATTCAAACCCCTTAAAGTGGCCTGTGATGCCTGGCATGAACTTTAACCTCATCTTCCACTACACTCTCCCTCACTCTGCAGAGGAATCTTTAGTTTTAAGTCTTTTGCACACACAGTCACCTCTGCCTGGAATATGCTTTCCCTTAATTCTGCCTCACTGGCTCCTTTTCATCCTTTGGGTCTCAGCCTAAACGTCACCTCCTCAGTGAGGCCTTTCTGGGTTGCTACATCCTTTTTATTGTCTCTCCTAATTTTCCCTTTTTTCTCTCCACAACTTATATTGTTTAACTATACATTTCTTTGAAACTTACTTTTACTTATTTTTTGCCCACTTCCTGCCCATGAGGGAGCAACACATCTGTTCTGTTCATGACTCAGGGCCTAGCCCAGTCAGCAACTGCCATATAAATGTGAATCAATTTCTAGTTAGTAAATAATTTGAAGGTAACAACACAGGGTATCTTTTTAAAAGAATATATAATTTGGACCTCACCTTTTTTACCACCTACTATGGTATGAATACAGTTACCATCACAATTTTGAAATACTGATTTTTAAAAGTTGCAAATAACTAAAACTTTTTACATACTTAAAAACTAAAATGTCAAAATACTTCCTTTTTTGAACTTTCTCCCTACGCAACTACATCATGGGTTTGAGCTGCTTACTTCTTCATGACATTATCTTTTTGTATACCATATCTTATATCATTTATATTTTTGCTGCTTGTGTTTAATAATGTTCATCACAGAGATGTTTTCTGGCTCTTAATCTAGGTCCCAGGATCTTAAAGGTGGTGAGTGTTTAATTAAATTAGAAGAGATATATTAGGAAGCAGCTTCCCTGGGTAAGTTAGACACTTTCATAACAGAGTAGATGGAATATACCTTTTTACATAAATCATTAAGTAATGTTTATCTCCACACTCTATAAAATACTAATAGGATGTCATCCTGAATGGAAGGAAATGAAGTTGGAAAATGCTAGAACCATATCTGACTCTGAAATTTGTTATTCTGTAATTACTTAGGCACTGATTCAAAGATTGTTTTATGCAGTTATGAAGAGGGAAATACATTTCATTTCTGGCATTTCTGCTTAGCAATGCAGCTTTACTTTTACTTACTTTTTTAAGTTGTATAGCTTCTTCCAGTTGTTTAAATTCTTCAGTAGCTCTTAAAATCTGTTGTTCTGCCTTTTCTATTTCATCATGCAGTACTGATAGTCGAGCTTGTGCTGCAAATTTAAAAACCATGCACACAGACACACACAAGAAAAATCTTGAATTCTCAAATTCTACCTTTTTCTTAGCAGTAACTTCCTCTCCCCAATTAAGATTATACAACACAGGAATAAAAAAACAGTAATTTCCTATGATGGTTTTTCTCTCTATTAACCTCTTAGAATAGTTTTACAATATGCTATAGAGCTATAATTTATCTATTTATGTGTAAAATTCTTAACATAAAAGGTGCTTTACTTGATACTCGCAACATTAAAGAACTCTCTTGAGAGAATAAGGATTTTAATTGGAAATATGCACTTACATGTCACTAAGTTATAATTAGGTTTAGAGTATTAAACAAAAACCTGTGTTAGAGGCAAATGCTTTATGATGGGACTCAATATCAAGAAATTCACTACTGTACAGTCTCTCCCAGCTGCAGGTAATCCCAAATCAAGGACTTTCCATCTCAAATTTCTGATTTTTCTCTCCCTCCCTGCCTGCCATAAAACTATGAGTCCCTTGAAGCTAGTCTGTACATATATCTGATTCAGTTTTGCTTTCCCTGTCCAGAGCCTTGCATATAGTATATGCAGACACAGACAACTCTGTCTCTTTTCTCTCCTCTCCAAGTCAACCTCTATTGGCCTTCCATGGTTTCCATTTTGCTGCCGACCAAGAGAAGATGGGCTACTAATCTCATTGCTTGAGATCCCTACAACGGGCCACGATTACTAGTGAGATGAATGAACTCAGGTCTGCTTTCTCCTTCCTCCATATGCACTCAACTAAGTGGGGAAGTGTGTTCAAAGTTTGCCATTTGGAAGGTCTCCAAGTGTCCGCTTGGACTGATTTCTTCCTCTTTGTGACTTGCCAGGAAGTGGTAACATTCCTTGAATTAGATGATTTGGGGGTGGTGGGGGGGTGTAGTTGAGGAGGTGGAATGTGGGACAGGTTAGGAAGAGTCAGAGGCCAGCCTCAGGCCCAAGCCTAAGGAGAGTGCACTGATCCAGCTTATCCAAAGCGCTGCTTTAGGTTTTGGCGACACGTAGAAGAATCAATAACTTTACTTGCTTCAATTATTACTAATTATGCTTTTGAATATGTAAGTCCCATGGTGAGAAGCACCCATTGGCAGGACAAGATTTAAGCCTTCTTGGATCCCCTGGGTATGCTGCCATCAAATAACAGTCAAAAGCCCCCATTCTTCATCATAACAGGCACCATTAACAAGGAATCCGCTCAATGACTCATTACTTTTGTTTTAGATGTCTCATGTAAACAGTATAATAAATAACTTCAGCATGTTTAACTAGAAGAATTAAAAAATAAAATTTGCTTATATATTCAATCTTTTTATATTTTTAAAGAATTTAAAGTAACTTTTTTAACCTGCACTTATTTTGTCATCTTTGTCTGCCAGTTGCGTGTCCAGTGGTGTGGGGGCTCTCAAGGTCACATGTTCATTTCTAAGTTGTTCCCCTTCATCTGGATCCAACCTCTTGATCTCTACTGGCTGGGCATTATCAGTAATGTAACTCTCGGTGGCGAACATATTTCTCTTGTATCTGGATTTGCCAATGTAAGGGCTTTCATCTGGGGCTTTATCAATGTCAACATACTAAAAACAAAATAAATAGATCTTATGATTTAATAAGTAACTACTATGCAGTCAAGTGACATTACTCATTTTATTAGTGAAGAATATATCACAGAATTGCCTAAATAGTAATCCTACATACACAGAAGTTTATATATATATATAAAATTCTTTTATCTTATTCTTAATATACTAAAAAAGAACTACAGCAAAAGATACTCTCAAAAGGACTCCTCCTCCTATCTCTGAAGAGTGAGCTGGACTGACTGATTAAGGAAGTACCTACAGTACGTGTTTCTCAGTCTAATAAATTTTAACTATTGAATTTATACTAAATAATATATGATATTGATTGGAATCACTGGATCCTGGAAGCTAAACGGTTCCCTGCTGCAGTGGCATTTATGGTATTTATACAAATAATGGTTGACTAGTAGCGAACTCAGTGATTACTGAACAAACACTGTAGGGAGGTATCTATTCCATGGTCACTGAAGCAGGCAGTGCACTTTTCCTGGAAGTGTGGATTTAAGGAAGCGGACCAACCGCACTCTTGAGTGAGGTAACTGAGGATTAGAAGCGCTGCTTATGGTTATAAATACGGATGTGGGCAAATATCCTCTTGGGGCTTTTAACCTCTTTTGGACACTGCTCTACCTCACTGAGCCAAATAATTCACAGATTCAACCAAAATACATTTATTCTGCTGATATCCTTTTAACAAGAATATGGAGTGGTTATTGATAAAATCCTGTGAACATCTCCACCACCCTGACCTCCCCTGCCCCATTCTATGCTGGCTTTAACTTTGGATTACTGCAAAATCAAAATAACTCACCTCTGATGGATAGTAATTTAGTGGCTCAAATTTAGCATCAATTTTATAAAAAGCCAATTCCTGTTCCAGTTCATACTGTTTCTGACATGCTCGTGTTAGTTCCATGGTCTTCTGTCTTAGCTATTGGCCCAATTTGATATGAAACAACACACAGATTCAGTAAGTTAGTATAAAGGTACAGTGGTGTGGCAAGTTCTAGCCATAACTGATAATTAGACTTTTTAAAAATCCCACAGCAAATAGAACAACATTAAGAGCACTTTATCTTAATTCTAAAGTATTACAAAGTATGGAATACAAAATTATCATTTCATAAGAGATCACATAAAAGACCTTTGAAGTTTATGTTATTTCAAGGTACAATGAATAAAGTTTTAAAAATCATTTAAATTTGCTTTATCCAAACATGAAAATAACTCTGTATGAACTGCTTTTAATTAACTAGTCTGCTAAGTACCTGCTTCCTGATTTCCCAATAATTGGTACTAATTTATTTAACTGACTCATGATAGCTTCAAATCATGGACAGAAATAATTGACCTTTATTACTAGCAAATTAGAAGGATGAAATTAGGAAATTGGTTTTAATTGTCGTACCGATGTTGCTGTAGTAGTTTGGCTAATGGCATCTCAGTTTTAAGTGTTCAGAACATTATTCTTTGTAATAGAGGATAAAGAATGTGGATAAATAAGCTCAATCAGATCCAAATATGGGATACTAAATTTTTAATACAGTAATCCTACTGTAATTACAACTTTTCAGTTATTCTTAGAAATTTTAGGAGCTAGAAGAAAACAAATTGTCTAATCTAACCCTCTGAGTTTATAAATAAGAAACTGAGTCCCAGATTGGTGAACTGACTTGTCAAAAGTTACATAATTAGATGAGTGGCAGCAGTTAAATATTTTATTAACTACCAGTACCAGCCCCCTTTCTGCTAAACCAATCTTTGAGTTCATTTCAAAGGTCCACTAAGTGATTTCTGCTTTTTCATTCCCCCAGGAGTCTGATAGTAGATACCAGACAAAAAACATGCATGCAGAAAAATTCCATTAATATAAAAATGCAAGCTGAAAAGAAGAAAACATAAACAAACATGAATATTTTACAAGGCCCGTGAAATCAAAGTCGTGCATGATTTAGCTTTCAGTCACCTCCTGATTATCCATCCAAGTGGAAGTAAGGCCAACCTGGATAACAGAGATTTCTGACTCACTGTATGCCAGACACTGTGCTAAGCACTTGACGTGCTATCCCACTGAATCTTCACAATTACCCTATGAGATGACAAAAGCTGTACGGAGAGGTTAAATAACTTGCCCAATTGCATAGCCGGTAGCAGAAGAGGCAGAGTTCAATTTCAAGTTTCCTGATTTCAAATCCAATACTCTATTACACTACACTGCTTTCGATGTCCTGCTGCAGGCTGTCAAGCCCATTATCACACTGATGCTTTTACTAACGCTCACAAGTCCCCAAGTCTCAAAAGAGCAATTTACAACTAACAATGTCAACTAACCTTGGGCTTCTCTCCTCAAAGATCAGTAGCAGTGGGGACAAACAAAGGCAAATGTGATTGCACCATGGAGGATATATGGACTGGTCTCTGCAGGCAAAATACAGTCGACCCTTGAACAGTGTGGCTCTGAACTGAGCAGGTCCATTTACATATATTTTTCAATAGTAAATACTGTAGTACCAGACAGTCAGTGGTTGGTTGAACCCACAGATGCTGAGGAACTAAGGATACTGAGGGCCCACTGTAAGTTATATGTGGATTAACCCCTGTGTTGTTCAAAGTTTAACTTTAATAATAAATACTGTCTTTTACAGCAGTAGGCTTAGCATATAGTAAGCATTCAATAAATGTCCATTGAAGAAATGCATAAAAGAGCAAATTGGGAGTCAAAGGCCTTGGAAAGTAAGCTAGATACAGTATTAGCTGTAGATAATCAAGAGCTGACTGCAGTTAACATATTTACCAACAGGAAAAATGATACAAATTCTTTCCCCCACATTCAAATTCACTTTCCTATGTAAACACTCATTAAAAAAGTTATACATAACAAAGGGAGTCCAACTCGAGGATGGAAGATGCCTTAGAGGACTGGGGCAGGGAGGGTGGGGGGGACTCGAGGGGGGGGAGTCAAGGAAGGGAGGGAATACGGGGATATGTGTATAAAAACAGATGATTGAACCTGGTGTACCCCCCCCAAAAAAATAAATAAATAAATAAATAAATAAATTAAAAGTTATACATACACACACAAGCACATTTCTCAAAAGGCAAGCCAGTTTCAAAACTTAAAATGTACATAAGCATATTAATACAAGTTTTCATGCAAACCATGAAAAATATAGTATACAATTCAGCCCTGAACAAACTACCTTTAAGGAAGAATAAAGAATCGGCAGAAAAGGGTCTGCAAGAAACCAAGACAAGGGCTAAAAGGAGAAAGAAGTGAACAGATACCATCATCTGGAGAATTCTGGAGAGTGAGGCTGTAACAACATAAGCTGCTCTTTACTGACAACTTACCTTAGGAAGATATGGTTATTAATACCTGCATTATTCCTACATGGACACATTTTATCATCATTCTGAGTTTCGTATTTACCACCTTCGATTACTTAGCTTGATTCATTTCAAGTCATTTTGACATTCATAACCTCACTTAGTCCTCACAACTCTGTGGGGCTGGCAGAACAGGTAAATCATCCTCATTTTAAAAATGAGGAAAACAAGAACAGGAGTGAAATAACTTGCAAAAAGACAGTGAGTAGTATTAATATTAAAGTTAATGTTTGTTGGTGGCAGGAGAGGGGGGCTATTGCAGGTTAAATGGCCACCAGAAGCTTTCCTTTAATGTTACTATGTTTCATTTATAAGTTAATTGACTTACTACATGAGGAATTACTTTATGAAACTAGAAAACATTATACAACTATAATGATATTAGATGATATATAATATATATCATGACATAATATATATCTAATGATATATTAGATGATATTATTACCAGATATTCTGCATAAGATAATGGAAATGGTTTTCAAATGTAGGCTCTTAGACTAAGACAGAATTTTTTTTTTTAACATAAAATAGTCCTTTGGAATAATAAAAGAACAGGCAAAAACAATATGAATTTAACAAAGAAATACAAAATAGCTAATAAATACATATGCAGTACTCAGCTGTCCAATACCTAAAGAAATGAGAAATTAAAGCAATGCAATTCCATTTTTTTCTATCCTATTTACAAGTTCAAAATAATACTATCAAGTGGGGGACTGGGCTCTTTCACCCACTGCTATAGAAGTGTGAAGCAGTTATAAGCTTTCTGAGGGGTAACATTAATATTTATCAAAGTTTAAAAATTTAAAACTTATAGTGATTATGCTAAGGAATTACTAGTATGAATGCATAAGGTGTGTGTGTATATATATATATATGGATTTTCTCTATAGTATTGTTTCTAATAACAAAAAAGTGGAAGCAACCTAAATATTCATCAATAAGAGTAGGTTAAATAAATTATGGAAAACCCATATAATGGAACATAGTACAGACTTTGAAAAGAATAAAAAAGAATTCGTGTGTGTGTGTGTATGTGTGAACACATGCACATGTGTATGTATTTTTTTAACTTGGAGTGCTGTCCAATGATAGACTCTTCTGTAAAAAAATAAAATGCAGAATTTTAAAAAATACATAGTAAGATTTTTTTTAATTACAAAACATTCAAAGATTATATATATGCAATTACATATATATTATGTAGTGACATATATATTGTATAAGCATAGAAAACAAAAAGGATACATTACTCTCCAAGACACAGGGCAGGGGAAGGGTGAAGCCTTCATTTTCTACTGTATACATTTGTGTTGTCTGCATTTGTTATAATAATCATATAGTAACTTTGTATATAAAAGTGGTTTTAATAGTTAATGATAAAAGTAACATAATGACTCAAAGAAGAGCAGAGTCTGTCTCCTAACCAAAAATAGTTACAGAAAAAAAAAAAACCCAGCAAAAACCATTGACAAAACATTTATTTACAGCACAAACATATCAACATTATAAGCAAACAAACTATAATTTGAGAAAACTAGGCAACTATAATAACCCATAATTTGGGGGTAGCACACAAATATAAAATACAATATGTTGCCAAGATTTTCAATGGGTTGACAATGTGCACCAGGGAGTTGGCATATGAAAATCATCATGTTCTTTTGTCTTAGTAATGCAAGATGAATTCTATACTACAAAAAAGATCAATAACTCAGGAAAATTTATTAAACGTTCACAAACATCAAGTGATACCATAGTAAGTACTGTTTTTCTTTTAAGTACTGTTTTATTTTTGTATTTTAAATACAGATGTTAAGTGATGGCACAAAGAGTTCACTGCTAAAATGAAATTGATTGTAATATGTCTTCAATGATTTAATTACTCATCAATCCACTCTATTATGGAATGGAGTGCAATAGATCTATGTATATTATAAGACGATTAATAATCATTGGATTATTAACATCATATATAATATGCCTTCAGAATATAGCAGACATATTTGAAAACTACCTTCAAATAAGAGGCACATGAAGGAAGCCACAAATGCTCTGAATGTTCGACTAACAAAGATAGGAAAGCTGGCCTGTCTTCTATCATGTCCCCCTGACAAAGAACAGTTCAAGAAAGAGGTAATTAAGTAGTATTTGGATTTCAAGTAACAACTTCCCTCTCTACACAGAGGAGGGAATGCTTTTGTTTTCTTGCTTCAAAATGTAAGTTCTTAGGCAGAATTCTTTGTCAACAAATCAAGGAATTAAGCCAGAATGCCAATTTTGAAAAGGGGATGCAAAAAAAAAAGAAAACAAAAACACTGTATCAAGGATTCTATTAATAATGTGAGAAATACAATTCTCTAAGTTATGCACAGATGAGAAAAAGAATTGTCAAAAGAAAAAAAAAAAAAAAGAGAGAGTACCAATAGCTATTTTTTCCTTCAAGGAAAATGTCTAATAATTTTAGAGTCAAATTATCTAGGTTGAAAAGAGCTTTTAAGGTAATTTAATCCATCTCCCTGACTAATTTTTTTTTAATCTTTCCCCTAAACCCTGAGCATGTGGCCTGTTTCAGTGACAGCAAACACATTCCAGAGTCATTACATTCTATCTCAAGACAGCTGTTATACAGATCTCTTCTTCATTACTAAATAAAAAACTGTTTTCCTATAATTCTGTTTGCCATTTCTTAATTTCACCTTTTGGGACCTCCATCAATAACTTCAGTCTGTCTTCCATGAAACAGCTCTTTGACTATCTGAAGGCAATCGTCATAGCTCGCTGGGTCTCCTCTTCTTCAGCCTGGACACCCCTGTTGCTTTGGCCACTCCTCAGACATGGTCTCAAGACCTTTGAAGTCTCTGGGTCAGGTACCTTCTGAAGATATGCTATCTAGTCTGCCTAAATCTTTCTCTTTTAAAATATCTTTTCTACCTGTTTCAACCGTAAAGCCAAATTATTTAAAATTTAAACATTACAGATATGCACATATGGCAATTTGAAAGTGCTCTATAATTTCACTCCTCCAAAATAAATGCTGTCAAGAATTTGGTATACATTCCACCAGTTGACTTACATATACTTATACTATTATATACTGCCTTTATATATAGGACTAGATTGATATACTGTTTTACAGCTTGCATATGTGTTAGACAGCAATATGCGTTAGACGTTTTTCCATATGAGGATATACAGCTCTACCTTACTCTGATAGAAACACTATTATTCTACCACATGGATATTCACTGAGGGACATTTTAGTTATTAGCAATATTCTGCTAATATAAACAATAATGTAGTAAATCTCCTTGTATATATATGTGTATTTATATACATATATGCGTGTATGTACATATATAATCTCTTTATATATTCTTGCTACCATTTCTACAGAATATATTAGAAATATATATTATTATTATACTAAACCTATTACATAATAATAAATAAATATTAATATAATAAATAATATAAATATTATATACAATATTTCCAATATATAGGACATAGGGTATGTCCCTATCAATTTGGATAATTTTGCCAAATTGCTTTCTAAAAGTTTTTGCCAATATACAGTCTTAACAACAGTGCTGTTGTTTAAAAAAAAATAGAGACATCTAAGGGCAGTCTGACCAATTCCTCATGGTGTCGGGCTTCATTCTCCTCCTTTGTGCTGGGTATCATACTTTCACATAATGTGGCTCAAGATAGCACGCACCTTTAGGGCAGCCATACCGTACAGCGCACAGTCAACTACAACCTGTCAAACCTGTTGCACGTATTTCTGTTAAACCACATCTTCCCCATTTTATGGTCAGGAAGTTGTGTATTCAGACCTAAGAACAAAGAATTTTCTATTTTAAGAGAATATAGTCAAGGCAATGTTAGATACGGACTTACCAGCTCACTTTTCGTGTTTAGGTTACTCTCTAGCTCCTCACAGCTCTGTTTTTGTAACATGGCCTCCTCTTTTAATGATTTGTTCAATTTATCTTGATTTTTAATTTCCTCGAGGAATCTTGTTTGTTTGCTTTTAAGCTCTTCAGTTTCCATCATCTTCTTTTCCAGGTCTCTTTCCAGTCTTTCTACCTCTTCTGCCAGTTCAAATTGAAGAGTTTATTGATCATTATATTTTCTATTTGAAGAAAGGTAAGATGACTACTCGAATAATAGCAAAAGAAATCTTAGAATAGTATAAATACAATTCTACTTTTAAAATTATTCACGATGGTTTTGGAAAAAAGACAATTTTGAGCTAGAAAGTGATTTATATTAAGAGGTAAGAAGGTATTATCATTTGGATAACATTAAAAGATAACACTTTAATTCCAAAAGTATTTAATTCAATTAGTGTGTTGATAAAGGATGTTTTTTTCCAGGTCTCCTAGAAAAAAAAATGCAATACTTTATTTGATATTAGTAATTACACTTTGAAGTATGCTGCAAGGATGTTTGCAAAATAAAATACTATGTTATCTTAAAAATCCTTCAAAGGCTTCCTATGATGCTTGGGATAGGATCCAAAAAGCTTACATAGAGAACTGACAAGGCTTTTCACAATTTGGTCCCAAACTCCCTTTCCAGTCACATTTCAAGCACCCATTTCTGAAATGATTCCTCTTCTTCAGATCTGTGATGCCTATTCTCACCTGCAGGCTTTTATTCACATCTTCTCCCTGGAACTGTCTTCCTCTCTCTCCTACTGGCTTATTTTTTCATCCTTCAGGTCTTGTTTTAAAAAACATTCTGAGAAGCCTGCCCTGACTCTACCCTCCCCGGGTTAGACGCTTCTCAGGGATGCTATGATGACACTCTGCACCTCTGCCGCAGTCCTCATCAAAGAGGGAGTCGGAAAATGTGATCAAATAGCTTAGCTGTCTGCCTTCCCCACTTAAGTTTTGCAAAAGCAGAAACTGCATCTATCTGTATTACCACTGGATCCCAAGAGCTCAGCATCACTAAAAGCTCTTAATTAACATTCAAAGTTGTGAATGAGTCATAAGTACTTTAAACATTTCCCCCAACAGTATATGTATATAATGATTTCACTTTGCATTATTTGTATTTTTTAAGGATTCCAAAACATCAACTTCTGGGTAACAAATGTTGAGTTAGGGGGATCCAAAATTAATAAAAATCTACCACATTTTCCAAGTATTGAATCAAACCATACGAAATTGCTCTTTTTATAAGTCAAAATGGACTAACATCAATTTCAAATGGTTGAACAAAAAGGCTCATACCCTAACATTATTGTGTTTGGCTATTTCATACCTTCCTCCTCCCTTCAAACCTCCCATACTCCTTCTATTTTCTTTTTTTTCCAATCTTTTTTAAAATTAATTTTTGTTGGAGTATAGTTGCTTTACAATGTTGTACTCCTTCTATTTTCTTTCTCAGCCGATGCTCTCATTTTATTGAGAAAACAGATCTCACCACTAGGAACTTTCTCATTTTCCTACCACCAAAGCAACAAAACCACCCATACCTACATACATCTTCTCTCCCTTCTGATGGACAAAGTGTCCCATCCCTCTTCTCAAGAGACAATCTTTCCCCTTTTTTCTGATCTCATCTCCTTGTCTTCTCAAGGACCAAAAGAACTAAGCCAAAATTTGTCTCTCCACTACGCTCTTGAATATTTTGTTTCTTTGATTACTAGCTTTGAGATTTATTGCACTTGCTTCTGCCCATTTCCTGGTTTGGAAGCTACTGGTGAAGTTTTTAAAAACTTTTTTAAAAAATTCATTTATTAGGTACTATGGGAGGAAACTGTGGGAGGCAATCTCAAATCTTTACCCAAATGTCTCCCACCCACTCAGTCTTCAATCTATAATCTAGCATCTATCCCAGCCACTCCTTCACTGCTCTTGTCAAGCTCATCATCATGTTGCCAATCTAAAGCACTTCTCTGTGCTCATCTTTCTTCTTCATGTCTCAGCGACACTCAGCATAGCCAACCACTTCCTCTTTTGAAATCTTCTTGGCTTCTGCAAACCACTATTTCTTGGTCTTCTCCTACTTTACTGGCTTATCTTTCTCAGTTTTCTTCACTGGCTCCTCTTCTTGCTCTTCCAAACCCCTGAGTGAGCTAGTTGATTCTGGTGGAATTAAATATCATTTTTATGCTGATGACATATCTCTAGGACCAATCTCTTGAACTCCAGACTCATATTTCTGATTCTCCTCTTGGTTGTCTTACAGACATTCCAACTCAGCATTCTGAGTTCTCCCATTTTTCAAAACAGTATTACCATCCAGTCATTTACTCAAGCCAGAAGCTTGGGGATTATCCAATCCATTAGAAAGTGCTGCTGATTCTACTCCCAAAGCTGATCTGTCTATCCCACATCTACCACCTAAATACAGGCCACTAGCATTTCTAAGGCAATAGCCTTCTAACATGTCTCTTTATCTCCATTTTGCCCTGCTTCGAATCATTCTCCATCCTGCATCAAAAATAATCTTCTTAATATATAAAACCCTGCTTACAAGTTGTCAGTGGCTTTCTGCTGCACTTGGAATAAAATCCAAACCCCAGGGCCCTGTGACATCTCGCCGCCCCTCCCCATCTCTCCAAACTTGTACCTGAGCTACCCTCCAGTCACACTAATCTTTCTGTCTCTTAACTCACTAGGGTCTTCCCAATTTCAAAGTACAAGCTGCTCCCTCTCCCTCATGCCTTTCTTCACATGACTAATCCAATCCTGCCTTTGCCTTCAGTTAATATGTCACTTCCTCAGAGAGCTATTCCTTTATACCACTTTCCAAAAAGGGGGTTCTCCTCTGTTACTTTATCTGGGTATACTTGTTTTTTGTCTGTCTTCTTCCACTAAAACACAAGCTGCATGAAGGCCAGTTCCTTATGTTTTACTCACCATTACATCTGGTGATGTACACCTGGCTCACAGCACATGCCTAATGACTTATGGTGCCACTTTCTATGAAAATTTTAGTAGCATTATAAAGTTCATAGTAAATATATTTTTTCTGGATAATTTCTGAAAATAAATTCCTCTCCCACCCAAAGTTATTTTTTAAAAATATGTCACCTCACCTAAACTGAATCTCTCAAAAGCTTCCTGTCTGTCCTGAGTGGTTACTGGCTGACCTTCCAAACTTTCCAGTGAACGGAGGTGAAAAATGGTGAACTGGAGGTAATGAGGAAGGGTCACAAGTGGATTTTCAGCTAGGATCAGAGAAGTCAAATCTTGAAGTGGTTTCAATTTGCTTACGTCTTGGAGCTGAAAAGATATGTAACATTATTATTGGTATACCTGAATTTAAAAATCATAAGCATACCTAAGGGAAGTAATAAAGGAAATTGCTATTAACATGGCAAGGAACCTATTCATGAAACCCATTAACCAAAAGTAGTGGTTTAAAGGGAGGAACAGAAAGGAGTATATGAGAATCTATAATGTATCAAGGGCAATATTAGGCATTTTTCATATACCATTTCACTGTGACTCCTCACAAAAACCTATGATATAAGAATCATCTTAATTTTTTTTTTTTTTTTTTTTTTTTTTTTGGCACACGGGCTTAGTTGCTCCGTGGCATGTGGGATCTTCCTGGAGCTGGGATCGAACCCGTGACCTCTGCATTGTCAGGCGGATTCTTAACCACTGCGCCACCTAGGAAGCCCTCATCTTAATTTTATAGATGATGAAACTGAGGTTCAAAGAATTTAGGTGACTTGCTCAAAGCTCAGAGGTTATATGTGAATGAAATAAGATTTGAATTCAAGACTGCATAACTCTAATCCTATTATCTTTTCATTATGCTGATTGAACAAATAAAAAATATAAATGGCTATAAAAAAGGAGTCTGGTAAATCTTCAGGTAACAGTTATAATTGATAATTAAAAGAAATAAGGATACGTGGAGACACTCATGGTTCTGAAGTGAGATTTTTACATTTATCCAAAGAGGGATTTTAAAAAGCTGAGAAACACTACTACTGCTAGCTAGTATAAATAAATCTCTCCCAGGTGGGTGTGCACTCTTACTGAAGCCAACGTCAAATATGAACTGGGATGAGAAAGTCTTACAAAATTTGAAAGAATAATAAATATTCATCGAATAATTTTCCTGTAAACAGTACTATCTAGTGGTCAACTACTTTAGGAACATGTGTGACAAATTTTAAATAGATTCACGGCTATCTCCTCCCATCATCTCATAAGTTCCAAGAGCTCCAAGGTGATGCTGCGTAACATGGCCTGGGGCTTGGGCTCTGAGGCTCTTGGGCTGTCGCAGTGAAACGGTAGAGTCACTTTACCAGATCTTTATAAAAAAGAAATAAGAGAGTATAAACATTGCACAGCATTAAACAAATGTTATTATTACTGGCTCCTACTGGTGAAAGCATAAAATACTAAATAACTCTAAGGCTTTATTCCTTAAAGTTTTTAAAGTATTTTCACATTTATCATTTCATCTGAGTCCCATATCACTTCTGTAAAGAAGGCAGGGTAGAGACTGTTTTCTCCAATTTAAACAGTGAGTTTTAGAGAGATGAAAGATTCTCTAAAGGTCACAGAAGGCAAGTCTAGACCCATATTGGAAGTCACATCTTTTATTTTCTATTCTAAGATTTAAGTTCTTTAAATTAGGGCAGGATTGTGCCAATTTTAATACAGATTTAAATAAATTAATACTTTTACATTGCAATGCTTATTGAATATCTGTATAAATATCACAAGGAAATCATACAATATACTCCAGAGAAAAATACACATCATTATCAGCTTATGTGAACCATGATAACAAAGTTGCCCTACTATAAAAAGCTAGTGATTAACACATCCTGGAACACCTAACACTATAATCAAGATTAATTCAGATTAATTCATAAGTTTGAAAGAAAAGAACTCTGCTCTAGGCATTCAGTGACATGGATTCTGGCACAAGTTGAATGACTTTGGGTAAGAGAGTTAACCTCTCTGAGACTACTTGAAAATGGGAATAAAACAATGGTACCTCACTCACAGAATTTAAAAATAATCCCTGCACTGTCTCCTTAACAAGAGTATTTTTAGGCTCAAATGAAATGAAAGATGGGAAAAGGCTAAGAGGTCAACTTTTAGTTACCATGGAACCACGCAAAACCAGTACTGCCAATATTTAATTACCATACAGAATACTGCGTTACGTCTGAATTTGATGTTTGGTCAAAGGACCAAGGACATTAGAAGAAGTCCCATTTAAAAAAAAACTTAGATTTTAATATTTTTGCTTCAACAAGTCCGAAAAATTTTTAAATATTCTTGCTACTTTGAATAACTTACCGATGATATCTTGTTGCGTTTCAGATTGAGGACTCGCAAACATTTTAACTTCTTCCCTAACCATACTGGAATATGTTCAATTTCATTTCCTGCAAGGTTTAGCTTTTGCAGATTATGCATATTTTCTATGCCTTCAATTTTGCTGGAAACCAAAGGGTAAAATCACACTTAGTAAGTACAATGATAGTGTCCCTCCATTGTATTTTAAAAATAAACAAGCTTGGTTTTATGTGGAGTTACTTTTCATAATTATAATTTATAAATGAGAATTTAAAAATAGTGGCTAAAAACAAGTTTACCAGAACAGCTCTGGTGAACTCTTCATTACTGTCTGTGCCCAGGAATCCTACCAATCTTCCTATCAGACTCTAGGGTCCCACACACAGAAGAGTCTGTCTGTGGCATTCTCACTAACCACTGTGAAGACTACTAGTGGACAGAAAGCGGAGAGCTGGAAAGTTCAACAGCACACACTGTGCTATGTGCTTCAGCCCTGCACAAGACAAGACGTCCTTAATTACCCTGAGTCATCACCAAAAGATGAGCTATGCCAGCAGGATATGACTGCCATTTTGAGCTGGTGGACCCCCAGAATGATACTGTATTTATGAACAAAAACACTTTAATCAGAATATTTAAATAAATAAAACATTTATTACCCGTATTGATGAATTTTTATTGATGAAATATTTTCCCAAGTTGATTCCAATTTAATTCCTTGGTCAATTATCTATACTGGGCAAATATTTCCAAGCTTCTTTTATTTTCAGTTTTATTTTGTTGAAATTATTTTCACCAGGATCAATTTTTTTTAATACAAACTTTACATTAAAGATCTGATTCATTAATCACTTTTTTTTCCCATTTCATTTTTGCATATTAGAGGTTCCGCTACTGTTAGTTGTTTTGTCCTCTGGCCATCATATATACCAAGTCTTATGTGGAGGGAAAGTACATAGATATAAAGATTTTCAAGATTTGATAACTGTATCATTTTCCTATAACAAGTTTTCCATGTGCATTCTTAGCCACTGTCAGTTTTATTATGTTCATTTCTCAGAGTAGTACGTATTATGAAGTGGAAACAAGACTGAGTGTGTATTTATTAAAGCAATGAGCAAAGAAGATCAGGATAAATACACAGGCTCAAAACAGGCTGAAATATCTTTAGGATCAAAATGGCAAGGTTAAAACACTCTGCTTCATGCCACCTTCTTAATGTAATAAGGCAGTTAATCATAGACTATATCTGGGAAAACTTCCTGTCAAAAATGGAATTAAGATAAAATTTGGTACTCAAAAGTGTATCTCCTTTGATAATGACAGATATTATTCTGTACTTTAGTAATGCCAAAGTATGACAGTTATCATACGTGAAGGGCTAGACTACAAATGAATAATGATCAAAGTGCCTGCTCTTTCAAAGGATTCTTATAGTAACATGGGCAGCATTAATCTACCTCTTTAACAAAGATGACAACCCTGCAGTGCCACCCAGAAGTATTTACTTACCAGATCTTGTTATATGATAGGTTGAGTTCACGTAATTTTAGCAGCTTGTCCACCTTCTCAATCTTCCCTATTAGATTATGGCTGAGATTCAGTGTTTCAAGTTTAACACATTTTTCCAAATTTTCGATATACTAATTGGAAACAAATGAATAAATATTTTTATACAACAGATGCCTCGACATAAGCATGACATGTAAGCATGTGCATCAGGGGCTGTTCTGATCAGTCACCAGAGACTAAGCCCTCACTGCTCTCCCAGAAAACCCCCAGTGTGGCTTTCCTTGGCCAGGAGTGGCCATTCTCCCCACGTCTCCAAACTCTCCTTGCCCCTCAGCAGACGACACTTCCTGTGTTCTAAGAAACTGAAGACTATCCAATGAGAATTTCCCCATCGATCCTTTCCTCCATCTTGACTTTTCTATGCCTCTCCCTTTCTCCCCGCTTTTCTTCAAGGTTCAACTAGGTACTCATGCTCTTACATAACCTTACCCATCTCCTCTCGTTGTGTTCCCGTGTCTTCAATCTCCTTCTCTCTCCTGGATCTTCCCCTCAAGTTTAAAGACAGTCACTTTTCAACAGATATTCACTTCCCGCTTCTTACATGCAGATATGACACCAGGCAATGGTGACATACCAGTGAGCCAGACAATCTCGCTGTTGCAGGAGCCTACGTTCAACATGCTCTCTCTCCTCCATACAATACAAATTACCTCACACCCAACTTGCTTCCTATCAAGGTTTCACTTTATCAACCTTATTTTCCACCATGTTCTCATAAACATTGTGTACATCTGCTCACTCTGCTGCCTTCCATTCGCTATTATTCCATTGGCAAGGCAATGTATCTTCCACCCTTACTATGTATTCAAAATGTTCTCTCCAAGATCACCATTCATTCATCCATTCCAATAAATATTTATCAAACATGGACTGATTACATGGCAGGAGCTATTCTAGGTAGTGGAAATACGGAAAAACAGTGGTGAATAAGGACAACAAGGTTCTTGATTTCATTCACAGGGAAAGCTGATAAACAGAACAATTTCAGGCACTGAAGCATACAAACAAGAAAATAAAGATAACATGATGTGACAGAATGCAAGGCACCCAGAGGGCAGATTCTCTCTGCTGTGTTCACTACTACAGTAATAGTGCCTGGCACATGGTGGGTGCTAAATAAATATCTACTGAGTGAAAAAATGAGAGGGAGTGACAGGAGAAGGTCACTAATTGCAACTGGGTTGGTAAGAGAAGGCCTCACAGAGAGAGGAAGTGCACTGAGTTGAGATGCTAATCATAAGCCAGTTGTATGAACATCTGAGGACAGAGAATACCAGGCAGAGAAAAAAAATGTGAAGACCCTAAAAGAATGAACCTGGTGGGTTTGAGAAATAGAAGGAAGAGCTTTTTTAACTGCCAAATCAAATAATTTCTTCCAAGTTTTCATCCTATTTGATGACTCTGTGACATTTTATAGCACATCCTTTCCTGCCTGAAGTTCTCCCTTCTTTGGCCCCCATTCAACATACGCTTGGGTCTTCTGTTCGAACAGCCCCTTAGGACTTCTTCACTGGGTCTGTGTCTCCCATGTGCTCACTCTCTCCCTCTCTCTCTGATTCCCCCTCACTATTTCTCCTCTTAATCCCAGGCATTCTTCACACTAAGCTCTAACTTCCCAGAGATCAGAAATTAAGCTTATTCACTTCTGTATCTACTCCCACAGCCTAACATAATGCCTCGCATATAATAACCACACAGTAAAGATTTACTAACTTGATATTTCATTTTCACAACCTTTAAACTCCAGGATGTCTCCTTTTTTCCCTTTTAATTACACAAGACATAAATATATTCTAATAAAAATTTCAAACAAAACATAAAAAGCTCTCTTCATCAGGTCTCCAGGCCCCCATAAAAAATCTCACTGGTCAGAGGTAATTAACCATTGTTAAGAGACTGGTGTATATACATCTAGGCCTTTCTATTCATTTACATCTATATATACATATATAGAAAAACAGAATTTTTAAAAAATATTTTGAGACCTTGCTATACAAAATATTTTATGATTTGTTTTTTCCATTAAATATACTGGAATATTTTCCCGCATTAATACATAGAGTTCAGGGGTTTTTTTTGTTTTTGTTGCTGTTTTTTAAGAAACTTGACAGTATTCACGGTATATTACACCATAATTTTTTTAAGCAATCCCCTATTGATACACATTTGGTTATTTCCAATTTTTCTACTTTAATAATGCTTAATAAGCATGACTATTCAGAAACTTTTGGATACGTGTGCAAGTATTAACAGATTTCAAGGAGTAGAACTGTTGTTTTGGTGAGGATAAACTCGGTAAGGATAAACTCAATTGCTGGATCAAATAAGCACATTTGAAATTTTGATAAATACTATTAAACTGTTTTCCTAAAATGCTATAACACCGACTAAGACCATATGAGAATACCCATTGTTCCGTTTTCATTAAGATTTTCAATCTTCTGGAATTAATTTTTGTGACTAATGCAGTAGGCATGTAAGTTTACTTTTTTCCAATTAAAAAATTAATTGTCTATTACAATGTGCTCATGTTGTATAGTTTATGAATAAAGTAGTAAACAGTCTAGAGCAGGGATCGGCAAACTTTTTTTGTAAAAGGCCAAACAGTAAATATTTTTGGCTTTGTGAGGCATATAGTCTCTTTGACAATCACTTCTCTCTGCTACTGTAGTGCAGAAACAACCACAGATAATATGTAAACAAATGAGTGTAGCTGTGCTCCAATACAACTTTATTAACAAAAATAGGTAGTAGTCCCAATTTGGTCTACAGGCTGTAGTTTGCTGACCCCTTCTAGAGAGAATCAGTAACATAAAGAGTAATAGGAGCTTATGAATTTGAAGATGTCATACTTCTGATGGAGAATTTTCACTAGAAACGATAAAAGATCTGCAACAAATCTGGCGACATTAGAGTGAGATGGTACTGTAAATCTAATATAAGCTTTTTTTTTAAATTTTAAAGCACATAAAAATTAAAAACGATGTCTGTAATCAGAAATGTTGGTAACTTACCTTAAATTTCTTGCCACCATCTTTAGAAAGTGAAAGGTTCAGAGATTTTACCAAGGCCAAATTGTCCTGTTTAGCAAGTTTTTTAACAAGGGCCTCTGTAATATATCGAACTCCTTCATGTGAATCAGCTTCTGAAATTACACAAATAGATCATTATCAGTAGGGGAAGACATGAATACTTTGAAAAACAAATTGTCAATGTTATATAACAACAAAAAATTTAAAGCCATGCAAATGTAAAAATAGTCAGCTAGTTCTAATTGCAATGTTTTAATAATAATATTTTACTTTATGTAGAATTTCATAATAATGACAATAACAGTTATACTCTACAAATATCAACTGTGTGCAAGCTTTGTGCTAAATGCTTTACATTTTAAAAATTTAATTTGTACAACAAACATTTGGGATAGAAATTACTGTTCCCCTTCATAAAAAAAATTATAATTTGTTCAAGATCTTGCAGCTAGAAATGTGCTTGGACCTAGGAAGATGAATTTAAAACTTATACTTTTAATTATATGCAGCACTGATATTTTTAGCAATATTTTAATGTTAGTTTCATTTTTTTACTATATTGGCATTATTTAGTTGTTTGTTTTTTAAAATTCCAAAGTTCAAAAACACTGAAATTCTTAAAAATCTTCTTTTCCTATTTTTTTTAGGTAGGAAACTCAAATTAGTTGCTCTTTTAAATACTGAGGATCACAATATATTTTATAGAGATAAAATACTAACTTAAGTACTAACTAACTAACCTATCTTAAGAGCCTCCTGGATATTGCAGTCAAAGCTTGCTAAAGCCATGCTTAGTATAGCACAGGGAACTATACTCTGTAATGATCTATATGGGAAAAGAATCTAAAAAAGAGTGGATATATGTATATGTTTAACTTTGCTGTGCATGTGAAACTAACACAACATTGTAAATCAACTATATTCCAATAAAAAATTATTTTTAAAAAAGCCATGTTAAATTCTACAAAAGCATCCATAAAAAGAAAATTGCCTCTTGGTTCTTTCTTTATGAATCAAATTAATTCTGGGTTTAGATCCAGACTGTGGGCCAAAGTTCCCCTATGATTACTTATAATAAGTTAATATTACATTTATTTTGGTTCAAAATAATTTTAAAAATTTGGGCCATTCTAGGGAAGAAAGTATTCTAAAATGTTAATCAAATTAGAAATAACAACGTACCAACCAGCAGCAAGGGTATAGTCTAAACTCAATGCTAATAATGTTTATTAATAAGCAGTGTTCAGGTCAACAGATTTTGACGACCATGATTTCATGACTTAGTGAAAAAATCACGAAAAGTTTTCTTTCACGTTTAACCACATTAAGAAAATTCCTTAAAAAGAAGAATCTATTTGTTTTTGTTCTGTTTTTTTAAGAACTTTTATTAGATATAATTGATATACAATAAACTGCATATATTTAAAGTGTACAATTTGATTTTTTTTCTTATTAGTAATGCATATATGGCAACCCCAATCTCCCAATTCATCCCACCCCAACCCACCCCGCCCCCTGCAAAAAGAATCTATTTTTTAAAATAGATTTCTAGACTAACAGAATGCTTTTAAGAAAAAAATGAAAACCTTGGTGGAACATATATATGTCCCTTATGTGGAAATCAGTTCATTCATAGATTAGCAACTTGCCAATAAGCAGACTGGAAAAGCCCAGCAGTGGATAACATTTTTATAATGAATTAAGGCACTTCATTCCGAAGTGAACAGCCATGCCCTCCCCCCAAGCAAGGATGATGGTAAATTTGGCATATGAGCTTTAAGGCACTCTCCCACCACAGGAAATAATGCTTCCTCTTTCTGGAAACTCCCTTCTCCTAACCGTTTCACACATCTTCACCCTCACCCAGAAGCCTCCATCCTCCTCTGTCCTTACACAATTTCTGTCAATAAAAACAATGGGTCAAGTTAGCAGTAGGATATATATGTTACATTTGGGCCAAAAATATAAGTTCAATATTTTCCATCTGTACTTAAGAGTATTTAGTGAAATTCTTAGATTAAAAGCAATACCTTGATGGTCTTGGTAGTCCAAAAGCATAGTGTTTTCACCTATAATCTCGACCTGCTCACACCACTGTCTCCCAGAATGAAAAGGCAGAGTCTCAGATCCACTTAAAGGTGAAAGTGACCTAGATCTCATATTGGACGTAAGAGATGATGGACTAGGAGAGTGAGATGATGGTGGCACCTTTGCTTTGGAAATTTTTTGTTGAGGACCTTTCTTCATTGCAAGAATAAAGCTAGGTATCCATCAAAACCTGTAAAAGCTTCCAGTATATTTAACAAGGTTAATTTTTAGAATTATCAAAACTATTAATCTATTTCTAGAATTTTCAAAACTACAAAGTTATAAACTCAGAAGTTATAGATGCTAAAACCCAAACTACTCCAAGCTGATGGGAGCAGAAATTATTTCAGACATTGCTGATTACCTTATCAGAGGGAAAAGAGACCTCCAGAGGGTCTTGTACTGACACATACTCCAGCCAGAAGCCTTACCTGTCATTATGGTTCTCAGTTTATTGGACCAAACTGGTCACAATGGCTCTTCTACCCACAAGGGGTCCTAGAATCCAGGAAGCTGGAAATATTTGGCAACCAGCAGTATTTCATACTGACAAGTAGTCTCTCCTTCCTAAAAGTTTCTTCCTTTGGCTTCTGGGACACCACACTCTCCTGGTATCCTCCTGTCTCCCTGGCCAGCCCTTGGCCTCCTTTGCTGGCCAAGGCTCTCCTATTCAATCTTTAAATGTCAGAGCTCCTCAGGTCTCTTCTGGTCTCTCTGTAATTTTAATTTAGACAATCTAATGCACACCCATGGTTCCCAATATCACCTGTATACTGATATTTATATTTTCAGTCCAATCTTTCTCTGAGTTCCAGACACCTATTCCCCACTGCCTACCTGATATCTTATTAGCATCCTGAATCAACATGTCCGAACTGAATTTATTATTCTCTCACTCCTCCCCCATTTTCCTCCCACCCTGTTCCTCCTCCAGTGTTCCCTATGAACAATGCTCTTGGGAATAAGCCAGAGACCTCAGAGTCATTCCCTTTTTCCTATAACCAATCAATCACCAAGTTTTGTCAATGCTACCCCTAAATATCTCTCAAATTAGTCTACTTCTTTCCGTCTCCACTCTCATCTACTCTAATCCACGCCCTTATCAAACTACTATAATAGCTTCTAACTGATCTGTCTACAAGCTCTCTTGCCTTCCTCCTCCATCACTACATTGTAGGCAGACTGATCTATTTACAAAGTTTAATCTATCTGTCTGTAACAAATGAAATATTTACCATGACCTATGAGGTCCCCCATGATATAGTCCTGTCTCTAGCCTCACATCTGTCACTGGTTCCCTCAACTCTGTGGCTCTAGCCACACAGGCCTCTACATCTAATTTCTTCTGCTGCAAATGCTTGTCCTCAGTCTTGCCCCCCCCTTCTTTTTTTTTTTTTTAATCTTTTCAGGAGTTCTTGCTATACAATCTGGATATTAACCCTATTCAGATATATGATTTGCAAAACTTTCTCCCATTCTGTGGTTTCCTTTTTCCTCTGTGATATCGTCTTTTGATGCTCATTTAAATTTTTTTAAGAAGTCTAATTTGTCTATTTTTTCTTTTGTTGCCTGTGCCTTTGGTGTCATATCCAAGAAATCATTGCCAAATCCAATGCCATGAAGCTGTTGCCCTACGTTTTCTTCTAAGAGATTTATAATTTTAGCCCTTATATTTAGATCTTTGATCCATTTTGAGTTAATTTTTGCATTTGGTATTAGTTAAAGGTCCAAATTCATTCTTTTGCATGTAGATATCCAGTTTTCCCAGCACGATTTTTGAAAGGACTCCCCTTTCCCCATTGAATGATCTTGGTACCCTTGTCAAAAATCATTTGACCAAATTCCTTTACTTTTTATGTAAGAAAATTAAGGCCCAGATTGGTAAATGACCTGGTCAGACACAATGCTAGCTGGAGTAATGATGAGAATCAGATCTCCTCTCAAATTAATTTGTAAGTCCAATCACAAAATTAATCTAGTAGAATATAAATTCATGAAAGTAGGGATATTGTTCATTGATGTATTCCAGGCCTAGAACAGAGCCTAGAAGATACCAGATGATTGCTATTTATTGAATGAATTATTCATAAAGAACATGGAACCAATAAAATGCTATTTAGTACTTCAACAAAAGGATATTTTCATGAGCAGTATTAGTCCTCAATGCTAAGAGTCCTAACTTTCCAGACAGGTTTATGCAAAAAAGATGTTCATGATATACAAATGCTCTTATAAGTACATTGCAAAAATTATAAATTTGGCAAACTTTTAGACCAAAAAATCTTATAAGATGTATAGATCTTGTACAAGGCTGCAATAACAATGACTCTATTTTTGTTCAATAGTCATAATCTCCCCTATTCTCACTACTTAAAATGTGAAGACAAAACACAAATTATTTTTTAGAAAAGTAGCTTGCAATCCAAAGTTTTTGGATAGCTCAAATCTTAATGCCAGGGAATTCCCTGTGGTCCAGTGGTTAAGACTCTGCACTTCCAGTGCAGGGGACATGGGTCTGGTCCCTAGTTGGGGAACTAAGATGCTGTGCAAGGCATGGCCAAAAAAGAGAGAGACAGAGAGAAATAACAATAATAATAAATGACAGCTTTAAAAAAATCTTATTTTAATTAAAAAAAAATTTTTTTGGCTAAGCCATCCAGCATGTGGATCTTAGTTCGCTGACCAGGGATCGAACCCACACCCCCTGCAATGGAAGCGCCGAGTCTTAACCACTGGACTGCCAGGGAAGTCTAAGAAAACTTCTTAATACCATATAAATTGGTATTAGAAAGAGATATTATAATGCTTAGATGTGTGAACATCTTCCTATATAATAAATACACCTTCCTAGGTATATACATCAGCATTATTACACAGGCTGGGATTTTAAAGAAACTTGTTTTTTAAACGGTTGGAACTCATACAACATATGTAAAGGAGAGCTGCCATTAATATATCGAATCAATTAATCAACATTTAATAGATGTTAATACCTTTCAATTACTATGTAGTCATTCTAGGAATGCTGATCTTGCCCAAAACATTTCTGGAATTCCTCTTTGGGTCCCGCTTTCAGAATTAATTTATAAGTCTCACAAGAAAACTAGATCCATCACTTCAACTATACTTTGTTTTTATTTTCCCAGTTTGATTATTAACTTTACCATGTGCCAAATACTGTGATAAGCTCTTACATGTATCATCACATTAGAAGGATTAAACACAACAACTCGAAGAAATAGGTGTTATCTCCCATTTTAAAGATTAAGAGGTTAAATAATTTGTTCAAAGTCCCATAACTAACTGGTTAAGCCAACACTTGAATCCTGACCTGATTCCAAAGCCCATGACTTCATTACCAAGTCATACTGCTGACTGAGTTTTCTGGAGGCCAGATCATATTCGATTCACTTCGCAGGGGGTAGGATAGTGCCTTACACGAAAAAGATCATAAACAAGTGCCTCTAAATGACCCTGATTAATGGGTGACATAGACTATAAAAACTATTCCTGAAGTAAAAACAGAACATTTAATGCAACAATAGCATCACTGAACTCATGATCTAGCTTCTTAAGGTGACTAGCTTGAAGGTAACAAAAAGCTGTTAAAATTTTTAAAAAGGGATTATTATTTCACAGGTATACAGTTCAACACGGCCAAGTGCCTTGTTCCAATAGCCTAGGTCACTTTAAACTGCAAATCTATGTCTTCACTTTCTCTCTCATTTTTCTCATGTCAAATCACATAGCTCAGAAAAGCTTCCCCCCAGCTCACATAACTGCTATTTATGCCATAGCCACAAAGTTTTTGGTCCTAATTTCAGAATGTGATAAACAGTTTTTGTCTCACCATTCTGCCAAGGCAAAAAGTCTCTTAGTAATACTCCTCATTCTGTGTTAAGTTTCTAAATAATAATATACCCAAGCTTGAGAAGAGCTAAGAGGCATGTGCTTTAACAGTACAATTTTATTCATTCCTGAATTAAATATAGTTTTCATAAAAGCAAGAGATTTAAAAAACAAAAGAGGAGAGGTACAGGGCCCAGTTCCCACTTCATTATGTCTTTCTCTATCCCACAGCATGACAGAAAATTATAAAATTAGAATGATAGAAAAAAAGAATGATAGTGTGCTACATGCTAGAGATATGATTTACATATCTTTTTAGTTTCTTGGTTTAAAAAACACACATCCTATATTTTTATGCAACGCAATTATTTTGTACCCTGCACCTTAGTCTTATCTCTAAATTCTTAAAATACTGAACCATCCTGAATTCCTCTCAGAACATCCTAATGACCAAGAGTCTTTGGGTCTCACTAGAATATCATGAAGTCCTTTGTTACCTCACCTGATTAGAAAAACTCTGCCTTACTCACTTATAGAGTTAAAGAAATATATGAGAATGGATTCCAGAAATTGAAATCAATTCCTTCCTTTTAATGAATTGTAACCTGAAAGATTAAATGATGGTTCCAAAGTCACAGTGCATTCCCAGATCCTCTCATGGATTGCCATAGCTCCTGTAAAGCCTGGACATATGATCTCATAGAATAGTTAACAGTGAAATGGGCTTAGGGATTTACTGTGCTTGAGAAAGACCAGCATCATTTCAGAGACTACCACCTGGTGGTAGTAAAACCTTGAACCGCAATTTTAAGAGAGATAGGCATGTTGTTTGACCTAGGCTGTAGTTTGCAATCATATAAACAAAGACCAAGCAATAGAAAAGAGAAGACAGAGCTGAGAGGTAGGACCAGACTGTGTGAAGGGGCAGGATAAAGAAAAAACAAAACAAGCAAAACAAGTCCAGAGCTGGAGACACATTTTGAAGGCCCAGAAGGTAGTCTGCAGAGTAATAGAAAGCCATTGGAATGATGTGATCATTAGAACATATGACCAGGCATCCTGTCATTCTCAGACTCAGATACTTGCCTTTATCTAACAATCCCCTCCATCACAGCTTAGTAGAGACTTCCACCTCCACCTCTACCTCTATCCAGCCTTTTCTAACATTCCTAACTTTCTATCTTCTTCTCTGATCTTTTCCAAATGAGGCAGACTTCAATAATCCCCAAAACTTTCATCTCTCTTCCCAGCCACTCCAATATGCAAATATGCATCCCCATTTCTTGACCTCCATATCCCTCAGCCCTTTAATCACATCTCAGTACTTCACGTACAACTCAACTTCATCCCATATCCTCTGACCCATCTAAACTCTTACTCTCTAACTAGTCCTTTCAAACATCCTGACTCTTATTCCCTTCCAATGGCAATTCTCCCATCCTGTGCTCGTCAACCTTTACCACCCATCCTTCCTCCCAATCTGATTGCCAAGTTCTCCCACAAATTCTGTTCCAATTCTCCCACAAATTCTCCTCCATTTCCCTATAGTTCTTTCCAGTACCCTGCCTCAACACTTCTATATCCATCTTCATTTCCCAAACTGCTCATCACAGCAAATATTCTAACATCCAAATCCAATCCAATACTCTGACTTCTAACTATCCCCTCCTCAAACAAAATACTCAAACCTCCACCCATTCCTCTTCATCTCAACCCAACTGCCTATCTACTTGCCTCTTCCTTCCAACACCCTGACATCTGTGTCTCTCTGCATGCTATTAACATCCTGAACTCTCCTCTCACATCTCTCTCCATTCTACTTAGGTACCCAAAAAACCAAGATCCCCATCCCTTTCCATTATTTTATTTATTCAGTCATTCAATTTTATTCAACTTTTATACACCAAAAACTGTACTAGGCTCTAAGAATACAGGGCTGAGAAGGCAGGGTTTCTACACGCAAGACACACAACAGGATTAGGTCTCTGCACCAAATAGCATCCTTTACAACATCTTACCATTAGAATTAAATGATTATTTGCGAAACGATTTGATTATTGCTTGTTCCTCCTTCTAGAGTTTACGCTACAGTAGGGACTCTATTGTTTGGTGCACAATAAATATTTGTTGAATGAGTGAAGAAAGGACTGTGCTAAGCACTCTAAAGACACTACCAAGTTTAAATTCTCACAGATGGTTTGTAAGATCAGAATTATTAACCTCATTTATAAGTGACCAGGTATCATTAACAATTAAGAGCTTGGACTCTGGAACTAAGCAGCCTGAGTTCAAATGCTAATTTTCCACTTTCTGTGTGACATAAGGCAGATTAACCTCTCTGATCCACAATTACATCGATTTTAAAATGGGGATAAAAACCTCCTACGAGTTATTTTAAATTCTAAATCAGTTAATGCAAAGGACTAAAGGACTTAGAACTGAATCTGGCACATAGTGTACACTCAAAAGTAATTAGCGATTATTTTCACAAACGAGAAAATATTTGCTCAGGAAGGTTAAGGACCACGCCCAAATCTCGGAGCCGGTAAGTAGCACAGGTGGCAGAATCAAGGCCTGAAGCCAAGTTCTGACTTCAAAATGCACCTGCCCCTTAACCATTATACAACGAAGTATTTGCTCTCCCCCCCCCCCCAAATATTTCTTCCCAATATCCTAGCTCTCATTTTTCTCCGTGTACTGTATTCCGCCCGATCAGGATACCCAAAGCATCCTGTGCCCCTGTCATGGCCCGCAGACACCCGGCACACCTCCTCCCTCCTTCGCTGGGTGACTGGACCGCACCTTTCTCCGCGCCGCACCCTTCTCCGCGCCGCACCCCCGCCCCGACCTCCTCACTTCTCATCCAAACCTCCCTCCATCCTCCTCCTCCCCACGCCCGTTCCGGGCCCTCCCCTCCTTCCCATCCAATCCCAATTCTCAGGCACACGCCCCCGCCCCGACTCCATCCCACGCTCGGTCCAGGCCTCCCCGCCTCCTCCGCTCACCCCCACCGCTCCTTCCGGACGCCGGAGACGGCCTCGACCAGGGCCACTCACCACGAAGGAGCCGGGCCGAGCGAGCCCCGGGACGAGGCCGGGCGGAGAGGAGCCGGTCGTCCCCCTCACGCGCCCAGCGCCACGGCGGCCATTTTGTTGTGTTGTGCCGGTTGCCGAGGGGGCATTGCGCGCGACGTGGGTGGGGCCTGACGCGGCCACGCCCTCCCCGGGGCCGGAAACCGGGGCTGGGCGTCCCGCCTATTAGAGGGCCAGGGCCGCGGGCGCGCGAAGGCTCGCGGGAGCTCGCGCGAGGCGAGATTTCCTGCGGCGGCTGGCAAGCGGCCAGCTCTTTTCTCTGAGGCGAAGCGGCAGACGCTTCGCGCCCAGGCCTCGGCACGCTCCGTGTGGGCTGGGCCTCAAGATAACCTGAGGGACCGATGTAGCGCTTGTCGCCAGGCTCCCGCACTTCCAATGCTGGGCGTGTGGGCTTGAACTAGAGTGCCTCTCAGCACGCTCCTCCCTCGCACGGCCCATTTCTGAGGCGAATTCTCTTCTTCAGGGGCCAGGCAGGCCAGACGTGACTGAACCGCTGAGGGAATGCAGTTGGGCTCCATCTGCACCCGAGGTTAAGGGAGTGAGAGCAGCTTGGGCGTCCTGGCAGGGAAGAGGCTTCTGGTTGTGACAGGGAGGCCAACGGAAGGAGCAGTTGAAGAAACTTCGGTTGGGGCTTGCCTGAAAGGGCTGCATTTCACCACATATATTCAACAGACAGTTTAAGAGAGTTTAGCACACACTGTGCTGGATGCCAGGGAAATACAGTGAATTCTTTTAAAAAACGTTGTCTCTGAAGATACCAGTTCCTCCACGCCAGCCTCCCGTTTCCAAGCTGGTACCCTGGACAGTGTCACCATCAGAGGTCGCACCAGCTCCAGAAATCGCTAAGGCAGGCACTACCTCCCCTTTGCCGTAATTCTCCAATCTTAACAGCTTGCTTGCTGGAAAGACCCCCGTCCTAGCACAGTTCACTTCATTATGACCTCCAGTTCCTTGTTCTTACCGTTGTCTCACAGTCAGTTCCTTGATCAGAGAGTTCATGGCCCATCTGTGTAACACTATTTTAGGAATTTCCTCTATCTGTGCCTGTTTCCTCATCTATGAACTGGGATAATCCTACCTACTTCCCCCAGTTATCCTGATAATTATAAAAGTTAATGCATGTGAAATAACAGTTCTAAGTTCTCACATGCCCTATAATATGTTCTCAATATATTTTAGTTATTTTAACATTAGGCAAAGGTCTCCCAGAAGAAGTGACACCTCATCCTAAGTCCTGGAAGAAGCAAAGAACTTAGTTCAAGGAGTATGGGAGTGGGAAAGAATTTGCTTGGCAAAGGGAACAACTTCTGCAAACCCCAGGAGGAGAGGGGAAAAAGAGCTTGGCAGGGAGCTGGACGTTAAGTAAATCAGGATGCAGCCAACAATCTGCAGTGTGAAAGCTAAAGCAGAAAGAAGGACCTTATTATAAACCATATTAGGCACCTGTAATTCTTCCTAAAGGCAGAGATGGATTCAGAAATAGGAAGTTCAGGTGGCTTCCAATAGGGGGCGCCATTCACATTCACATTTATGTGAATGATGGCTTCCCCCTTCCCCACTATTTATGCAACACAGAAGGAGGCCCTTGGAGTAGTAGAAAAGTCAAAATTCATTAAAAGCTCCACATTTTATTTTATTTTTTAAAATTAAGTTATGTATTTACTTTTATTTATTGTCTGCATTGGGTCTTCGTTGCTGCACGTGGGCTTTCTGTAGTTGGGAGGGGCTACTCTTCATTTCAGTGTGCAGATTTCTTATTGCTGTGGCTTCTCTTGTTGTGGAGCACAGGCACTAGGCACACGTGGCTTCAACAGTTGCAGTGCGTGGGCTCAGTAGTTGTGGTGCATGGGCTCAGTTGCTCCACAGCATGTGGGATCTTCCCCAACCCGTGTCCCCTGCATTGGCAGGCAGATTTTTAACCACTGCACCACCAGGGAAGCCCCCAAAGCTCCCCCATTTTAAATTGAGAGGAAGATGTATCTTTTTTTTTAAAAAAAATCTAAGTTCAGATGATATTTATTAGTTTGGAATGTATACATTGCTGAATTTCAGTTCTATTATTTTCTGTTTTTTGTTTTGACACTCATTTCTTTTTCTCTTTTCCAACAGAGGATTGGATTTATTGTGTCACCTCACTGCTATGCCCCTCAAAGTCTGTAATCATATTCACGTGGGAGCCATTATCAACCCATGGTATTCTGGTGTAGTTCATTATCAATCTGATACGTAACTGTCAAAAATATACACAAAATCCAGAGGATGGTGCGAAACACTTATTTTTCCCTTGAGTAGTCTCTCAGTCCCTATCCAGTTAACCGTGGGGGGGTACTCGCCAGTCCCTTCTTGGCCAGTTTTCCTCCTTCATCCAGACCCTCTGCTGGTGTCCAGCATGATGAAGGCCTTGGATAGACCTCAGGTCTTAGAGCTGTCAAAGGTGAGACCTTTCTTTAGCTAATTTGAATATTAACTGCCTCTCTTAGCATGCTAAGAAACCTTTCTCCCCAAAGCAGGAGTGAGGACAGGAAAGAAGTGAGGGCAACTCTTTGATTCCACACTAATTTGTATTTATCTGATAATATGAAGTTGTTACTCTTCTGAGTTGCATTTACAATGTAAATAGTAACCATAGCAGAGTGACCTAGCTATCCCTAGTTCTTTTTCTCCAAATGATAGCAAAGCCGTTCTGTTTGTTTTAACTTGCATCATGTTTCACAATCCAGTTTAATCATTTTGCAAATTTGCTTCAGAGGAGAATCAGACTAAGTTGTCATGCAGCTTCCTGACAGGAAATATGTCTTATATTTCATATGGTACCCAGTAGAAATCCTTCAACCTTGAAGCTTCGTAATATCATTTAATATTAATGGAATTTCCTCTTATTTATCAGAATAATTTCTTGGAAAATAACAAGATAGTACAAAGCTGGAATTTAGTAATCAGAGACAGGGCCACTAAGACCTTGAGTAATTCATGAACTAAAAAGCTAAGATCACGTGAATCCCCAGGAATAACAGTGTCACAAACCAAAGTATTTATAGTCTGTATAAAACTTTCCCAGATTCTTTTCAGCATATTTATGGAATGTAAGAACTGTAGAGAATCTCTGGTTCTGTTATATCACCTAGCTAAACTCCTTCAATTTACAGTTTGCATTATTTTTCAGTCCTAAAATATAAAGTTACTTTCTTCCATAGAAATGGTCAGGCTCTAGTGTTTAGTTGGATGAGGGCTTCTTAGAAAGACCATGGCCTCAGCTTGAAAGCTAAGGTAGGGCTTGAAGGCATTAACAGCTGGAGGCTGTCAGCTAATATGCCCCTTGCAACTGATGGCAAGTTCTTTAATCAAGGGAAACCTGAGCAGCCCGTCTCCATGGTTGCCACACTGCTTTGACCACCAAAGACACCATTCTTTTGCCAAAGTACATGAGGTATATGCTGAGGGTGTAAGTGCCTGATGGCCAGGGTGCTTTTGTTGTACTGAGGGAGGAGTCTCCTGAACCAGGAGATCCTGGCCCTTGTCATTGCTTGTTTTGTTTTTTTCCTTTTCCAGTTTTACAAAATATAATTGACTCTCTTGTCATTAATGCTAATAACCACTGAACCCAATCAAAACCATACTACTGAGGTCTTGTCTCTCAATGCCCCCATGGAGTTTTAAGCATTTTTAGCCAGGCTGTTATTAGGGTTTCCTTGGACTCAAGCATATGTCTACTGAAACTGAGCCCAAGGAAAGTCAGAATGGCAGACAATGAGCTATTATCAGAATCATCTTCCCAGCTCCATGTAGCTCAATGCAGGAGCTTGAATTCCTCTCTCTCCTATAATGATTTCTGAAGACCTCCTTAGTAATTAGGTCTTTGGTGGTTTTCACTTAAGGTGACACTTAGGTTCCATCTGGTACCTTGAAAGCGTAAAGTGAGAGAGACCAAAGTGAATCTTTAGGAAATGGTCCCTTACCATTCCCCTATAATCCTTTCCACTTATAGAATATTGGAAGTAGTGTCTCCTCTTTCATTTGTGATTTTAGCAATTTGAGTCCTCTCTCTTTTCATAAAGGGCTTAACTAAAGCTTTGTTAATTTTGTTGATCTTTTCAAAGAACCAACTTTTGGTTAGGTTGATTTTCTCTGTTGTTTTTCTTGTCTTTAGTTCATGAATTTCTACTGTAATCGTTATTATTTATTTCCTTCTGCTTGCTTTGTACTTAGTTTGCTCTTCTCACTGTCTTAAAGTGGAGATTAGGTTGCTGATCTGAGATCTGTAAATGCAGGTATTTATAGCAAAAAATTTTCTGCTAAGTGCTGCTTTAGCTGTATTCCATATGTTTTGATATGTTGTGTTTTCATTGTCAGTCATCTAAAACTATTTGCTAATTTCCCTGTGATTTCTTCTTTGACCCATTGGTTACTTAGGAATGTATTGTTAAATTTCCACAGATTTGGAAATTCCCCAAATTTCTTTTGTCATTAATGTTTAATTTTGCTGCATTGTGATCAGAGAAATGTGTGATTTCAATCCATTTAAACTAATTGAGGCTTGTTTTATAGCCTAGCATATGATCTATTCTAGAGAATGTTTCATTTGCACTTGAGAAAAATATGTATTCTGCTCTCATTGGGTAGAGTTTTCTACAGATGTCCACTAGGTCTAGTTGATTTATGGTGTTGTTCTAGTCTTCTGTTTCCTTGTTGATCTTCTGCATAGCTGTTCTAGCCATATTTGAAACTATTATTGTTGAATTTTCTGTTTCTCCCTTCAGTTGTCCATTTTTGCTTCACATATTTTGGGTCTCTGGTGGTAGGTATATGTATGTTTATAATTATTATATCTTCCTGATGGATTGACCCTTATATTAGTATATATGTAAAAATCCCTCTTTATCTCTAGTAACATTTTTTAATTTCAGTCTGTTTTGTCTGACATAGTATAGCCAATCCAGTTTTCTTGTAGTTGCTGTTTGCATGATATATGCATATATTTTCCCATTCTTTTACTTTCAACCTATTTTTATCTTTGAACCAAAAGTGTATATCCTGTAGATAGCATGTAGTTGGAACTTGTTTTTTTTTTTAATCCAGCCTGTCTCTAGCTTTTGATTGTACAATTTATAACACATTTAATGTTATAATTGATATACCTCAATTTATAGTTGCCATTTTATTTTTTGGTTTTTATATGTTTCATGTATTTTTTTTTCTCTATTCCTCCTTCAGCTTTCTTTTACTTTGAATATTTTCTAGTGTTAGCATTTTAATTAACTCTTTTTTTAAATTTTTTATTTATTTATTTTTATTTATTGGCTGCATTGGGTATTTGTTGCTGCGTGGGCTTTCTCTGGTTGCAGAGAGCAGGGGCTACTCTTCATTGCAGTGTGCAGGCTTCTCATTGTGGTGGCTTCTCTTGTTGCAGAGCACAGGCTCTAGGTGCATGGGCTTCAGTAGTTGTGGCACATAGGCTCAATAGTTGTGGCTCACTGGCTTAGTTGCTCCACGGCATGTGAGATCTTCCCAGACGAGGGATTGAACTCTTGTCCCCTGCATTGGCAGGCAGATTCTTAACCACTGTGCCATCAGGGAAGCCCTAATTAACCCTTTTTTAAAAACTTATTATAATGGTTGCTCTATGGCTTACCATATACACCTTAACTTATCCATATTTATACTAATTCCAGTGAAACATAGAAATGTCACCCATGGAAATAGCTTTATTTCCTCTTTCCCCTTTTTTGTGCTATTATTGTTATACTTACTACCTGCATATGTGTTGCAAACACACCAGTGCTTTGTTACAATTATTACCTTATATAATTTAAGTTTATTAAAGAAGCTGATGGAAGAAAGGAGAGCAAGTAAATATTTGTAGAGTATATTGTTTACTTTCCATTTAGATTTGATTTTTCTGTAAAAAGTCCTCATCACTCTTGAAATGCATTATTTAATTTTCTTTTACATGGTATTTATTTATTATTTCATTTATCATATATACAGGAGAGGCTATAAAATATATACTATAGATTAAGGAATAATAACATAATGAATACATGCATATCTACCACCCAGGTTAAGAAACAGATGCCCTATATGTTCCTCCAGTGTACCCATCCCCTATACCATTTCCCACCCTCTTTCCCAAAGGAGAATGACTTTTATATTATTAATTCTGACTTTTATTTTAATAATTTCCTTGCTTTTCTCTATAGTTTTCCAAGTATATATTTATCCTTAATTAATATAGTGTTTAGTTTTGAACAACTGAGTAGAAAGCTAAACCTAGCTACTTAAGGAAGGGCCAAGATTGCCATTGTTAGGATCCCTGGAGGAGATAGGTGAGTAGTTTCTGGATCACAACCTGCTTTTATCTACTGAGAGTGTACAAGAGCCGCTTCTGAAGGTGTCAGTGTACACGGTCATGTGGTGAGTAAGCATAGAAATCACTGCAGTTGGGTGTCTGGTAGGAGGTAGTGCACATCAGGAACAAAGAGCCAGAATTTCATCAGAACATGATTACAAAAAGCCAAATACAAATAAGAATCTAGGTCAGGCTCATGTGGGCATTCTGACTTCAAGTTGGAAAGATGATATAAGAGCAGCATGAATCTGGGTCCCTTGAGTCTCAACTGCTCCAAGTGTTTGGATTTTCCTGTAAATCTTGTGCCCAGGTGTCATCAAGGATTTTCCCTTCATTATCCCATTGAGAAATCCTTTAGCCTCCCTCTTGCACTGGGTCTCCTATTACGGGTATCTGGTATCTTTATTTTCTTGGTTTATTCTCTTATTCTGGTAGAGCACATTCTCTGGTGGCACATTGACATGGGGTATATAGGAGGAAAAAAAATTTTTTTAATTTTGCATTTTTGAAAATGTCTTTATTCTACTCTTACAGTTGATGGATTGTTTGGTTGAATATGGAATTCTACATTAGAAATAATTTTCTTTTAGAACTTTAAAAATATAACTTCATTGTCTTCTTACTTCTCATATAGCTGTTGAAAAGCCCAAACCATTCTCCATTCAAACTCCTAATCCTTTCAACTCCTACTCCTATATATGTCACCTCTCTTCTTCTCTCTTTCTCTGGAAGATAGTAGGATCTATTTTTTTGGTCCTTAGTGTCTCAAAAGTTTCAAATGATGTGCCTTGGTATCAATATATTTTCATCTTTCTGCTTGGCACTTGGAAGATTCTTCCAATCTAACAACTCACATCCTTCAGTTCTGAAAATTTTTCTTATTTCATTGATGAAAGTTCCTCCATTCTTCTCTGTTCTCTCTTTCTGGATCTCCCATTATTCAACTGCTAGACCTCCTGGCCTTGTCCTCTAATCATCTTATCCTTGTTTCTCCTACTTACCATCCCTTTGTCTTTTTGCTTTAATTTTTTGAAGATTTACTCTAGTTTATCTTCCAAAGTTTTTTATTTATACTGTCATGTTTTTAATATCCAAGAGCTCGTTTTGTTCTCTGAATGTTCCTTTTAATGGTATCCTTTTCTTGCTTCATGGATGCAATATATCTTTACAAGAATATTACATTTTGTTTATTTGTTTTGTGGGAAAGGGGAGTAGTCTTCTTCATTTTTACATTTCCTCCAAGTTTTTTTCTTCCCTGAATATTTGGTCCTTTTACGTTAGAGGCTTTTTTCAGATGTCTGACATTTCTTTGATGTTTGCTCTGTTATGGGGGAGGAGAGCTTTAGAAGTTTAGTTTGGGATGTATTAAGTTTAAGATGCTAATTAGATATTCAAGTGGAAGTTTTGAGTAAGGCAGTTAGGAGAGAGCTCCAGGGAATGAAATTTAGGTGTGTTGGTGTATAGAGATTGTATTCAAATTCATACAATTAGATGAGATTGTCTATGAGTAAGTGTATGTAGAAAAAGATAGAAAGAAGGTTTGAACCCTGGAGTATGCCAACATTTAGAGGGAGAGGTTCCCATTGGAGATATAAATTTGGGAGTCATCATTAAAGAGATGGTGTTTGAGGTAATGACTTTCTTCCTTATGAGGGAAACTGAGGAAATTACAGTTTGCGATGGTAACTTAAAAAATAGTGAAATAGCTCAAGCAAAGAGCCTGCTGAATTCTGCATCTTTGATAGGAACACAAGTAAGTACTTTCCTCATTCTCCCTTTAAATGCTAAACCGTACAGCAATCCACTGATTCTTAACCAAGGACCATTTTGCCCTGCCCGCCACCCCCCTCCCCCCAGGGGACATTGGCAATGTCAGGGACATTTTGTTTTCATGACTGGGAGGTTCTACTGACACCTAATGGGTGGAGGCCAGGCATGCTGCTAAGTAGCCTACAGTGCACAGGGCAACCACCCAAAACATTATTCAGCCCCAAATGTCAGTAGTGCTATGGTTGAGGAACCTTGAAATAACCTCAGTTGTACAATTTTTTGCTCCCATTTGTCACAAGGCAGAGGGAGGAGGGAAATCTCTAAAAGTTTCACTATTAGGGAATGTCAAATGTCTGTGGCCTGTTTAAGTTACATAGTACTGCTAATAGTGTGAAATTTGACCAGACACTCTTTTGGCTCCAACTCTTTGTCACTGTGTTTGTTCCTTCTTAGTGGTAATTTAAGTCCATGCATGGGACTGGGTTCAAAACAAGAAACACAAATTGTCTTCTTGTGGCCAAAATTTTGAAGCTTGTGTGAGAAGAGTTGGCATGTTAAATATGACCTTGAAATAAAATGTTTTTCCCTTCAGATGGCTTCAGTTATTAAGACAATTGGCCCAAAATTAAACACGGCTACAATCACTCTCACCAGAGATGAGAGTGTTCCTGACACTCTTGATGTGAAAATGTTCTGGACTGAATTGATGCCAGGCTTATCAGTTGCACCAGCTGCAATCTAAAGATCCTTTTACATTAAATTATCCTTTTTAGCACATTTTTGCTTAGTAATTTTCCCATCATTGCTCCTGCTTGATAGGGTTCAGAACTCAGACCGTGGTTTAAATATAAGCCTACGGGCCCCAGTTCAGAAGAAGGTCTTGCAACAGCATATATGTCAGCAACATCACTTCCATGAGAATGTTCATTCACAACTCATACAATTCCATTAGTCCCAAGAAAATGATGAAATCTAGCTTTGCAGTTATGAGACTCCTGCTTAACAAACACTATCAAAATCTAATGCTTTTATGGTAGATCATCTTTTAAAGTTGCTGTTGCGAATGAATGTTTGACATCTCAGACTTTCAACAATTTCTGCTTGCATTTTACCGTAGAGAACAATTTTCTTAATTCTTTGCATAGCATGTACTTCCTGTATATTCTTTTCATGGAATAAAGAATACTAGTATGTTATGAATAGATGGCATCATCCTCAGGCTCAGAGCAGAAAGGTCAAAATGTCCATAATTTCCCTTTTAGACTCCTTAGCATGGCATTCAAGGCCATATATAATCTGGCCCTCAACCTACCTTTCAACATCATCTTCTTTGGCCCACCGGATGATGCATTCATTTATTCATTCATTTAGCAACAGTTTGTTAAATGTCTAAGTGTCTTTTAGGTGCTGTGATAAGTTCGTGTGTATCCGCATTGTGTATGTTAGACCCAGTAACCATCCTTGTGGAACTGTTGTTTAGAGGGGAAAACAGACAAGTGAAGAGGCAATTATACAACCCATCATCCTAACCACAAGCCATCCTGAATCTACCTAGAGACTTGTAGTTCAGGATGGGTCTGTGCCTGTGATTGAATGCAGACTTGAGGAAACTAAGACAACAATGGCTTTATAGTTTCCTTGTCCATGTCCTGGTCATTGATGGGTCATTTCTAATCCCAGAGTTCCTGGGAATACCTCAGCATTTGGGAGTCTGCCTTGGGATTTCAGATCTGCTCTAAAGTGGATCAGTATAGGCCTCAGGGGCACAATTCAAACCAGACTCATTCCAAGGAAGCCTCAGAACCATTTCTGTATCTGAGACATTCTACAGAGAATCCAGGATGATAGTCCCCTCTTATGCTCCTTAAGTTTAGAATGGCTTCCTAGAAGCAGAGCCTGAGACTGGGAGATACTCTCATGCAAGTGGTTTATTGTGAGACTTTTCTTGAGAGACTCTTGTAAGCAGTGAGGGAAGCAGGACAGGGTAGGAGAGAAGAAGATAAGCACAGATGTGTTTTCAATCAAGGTCTAACCTCAACCTGATCCCATGAGGGGCTCTGTAGCTTGAATGGTACCACAAGGTTTTCCTACCTTAAGACAAGAGAGCTAGTCTGCTGTACCCCCAGAATCAGTGAATTATTGACTATGGACCAATCCCAGGGAGAGGGTATAGCTGGCACTTATGAGCAAGCTGTCTCCTGTGGCTGAGGTGAATTACCTGGAGAAGGGAGCAATTAGGAAACTTTAGCAGCCAACTCTCACAGCATCTGTAGGATGGGTATACCTGGCCCAGAAAAGGGGATCTGGTCAAGGCATCAGCTGCATCTACTATACCTGGAAAATATTCAAGACCTGAGCAGTCTCCAAATATTTTGTATCTGTGTCCAGCTTTGAAAAATTTTCCTAGAGACTCCCATTTGGGTGTCTTTTCTGCTTTAGTCACCAAAATCAAGTTTCTTTGCTTTGAATTCCAAAATTATCTGTAGACATTAAAAGGTTATCATTTAAATTCTTAAGTTTCCTTCTCAGTGATCCCACTATCTGACGTTAATAATTAACCTGAAGACTTATTTAACCAAATTATTCAAGCTGAGTTCACAAAAAAGAAGGGCAGTTTCAAGAAAGATTGTATCAACAGTTTAGTCCGAACCCAGCCATGGACATTTTAAGCATAGCGTGTATTTTTTTCTACTTGGGAAGAAGTTGGGGACAGGAGCAAATGTAAGTGAAGGATCCCATTTTCATTTGCAACATATTTTGGTTGTAGTTTTATAGAAAGCAGAATTCATTCAATGCCACATGAAATTAACTTTCTAGTTCTGAAAACTCCAAGTGAATTTCTTCTTTTCTCACTTGTCTAATGCCATTTCCCTGTTTTTTAATATGAGTACTTTGTGAGCTCTCTTGACTTGTATCCTAATACTCTGTATTTTCCCAGGCTGTTACCACTGCCGTGGGGAAGAGTAATTTACCGACTGGAATTTTGATTAAAAATTCAAAAGACAGAACCTATTTGCACTTCTTATAAAGGATTCTATTAAACATTGCCCTGGCTGCAATTGATCAAAATCATTTCAGTCTGTCTCTTTGAAATTTCATCCTTAGGATGCTTTTCAGGACACTATCCTGGCTTTATCATAGATAATAAATTTTTGAGAAATAAAACATGTATTTTTAAATGTAAGAAAAATTGCTAATTTGAACTAAGTGAAAAACATTAAAAAATTGTGTTGTATTAAAAATTGACTCTATAATTTCACTGTTTCAACAGATATGTTGTCTCAGCACCTAAAGTATTCTATGTTGGAGCCTCTGAAAATGTAGTAATTCAAGTTCATGGTTACACAGAATCATTTCCAGTGACCATTGCTATTAAAAGTTATCCTGACAAAAGTTTTACGTATTCTTCTGATTGGGTTAATTTATCTCCAGAAAATAAATTCCAAAGCTCTGCAAACTTAACTGTACGTATTCATCTTGCAGTTTCTTTTATATGCCAATGCTTCTTTGTAAAACATGCATGTAGATGGTGCATTGATACTTTTTAACATATGTGGATAAAAATGTGATACATCACACTATTGAGTTCACTAGTTGGTGAAAGATAAGTGGCATATGTTTAAACATGTAAGTAAGTGGGAAATGTTTGGTAGAGAATCCGTTTCTGATTTGGGGACAATGTCAGGAAATATAAATTTTTGAATGAAGCAGATAAAGGTTTTTAAGGTAAAAAGATTTGGTGACATGAGTTGAAAACTAAATTAACGAACACATGTACCTGTTTCAGAATTAACATGATAAATACTAGAAAGAGACAATTTAGATACTTAAATTTTATTTACTAGGAGGAACAAAAATATTAATACATAGAGAGAAACATAAAAATAGGTTTGACTCTTGATTTAAAAAATTCAGAGAAGTGAATGGAGAACATTTTGAACACTTGTTTTCCTAGACTATATTCAACATTCTAATGCCATGGCTCTCTCAAAAAATTAAATTTTTCTCTAAAATGTGTATCTATCATAGGCTTTTGGTACTTTCCGTTTGGATTTGAATCAAACAAATTTTCTTTCAAACAAATTTGTGAAAAATGGCCAGGAAAAATGAGAGATGTGTCCACAAACTCTATTATTATAAAATGTACTGAGCATATGCAATATATTTGAAGAGGGCTACATACTAATTATATAACGACCAACAGACATGAAAAACATTAGCAAAAGAAAGATTTTGACTTTCAGCGTAAGTCCAGACATAAATAAATTTGAGATATTTTATACTACCGTGAGAAGTCATTTACTCCATTCTCCACCTGACATCTGAATGATCCCCATTATTCCATGCCCCACTGCTGGTAAGCTTTTGAGCTTTTTATCTGTCTTAATGACTTTTGGTTATTTTATCTATTTAAAATTGAATTTTTTCAGTGATTGTCATCTTTAATAGACATATGCTCTGGATCAACTTTTAAAAGTAATTGTTTCAAACTAAATTTGATAAGAAGAAAAGACAGAGGTGTTCCTGAAAAAAACATATTTACTATTTTATTTTACAAAATTTTTATATTTGTTGCATGTAAACAATTATTCAAATCATTTTCATAGATACCTAAAAGACAAATGCTTTTATTATATTAATATATTTACATTAAGATATAGTTATTTAATAATATATAATTAATTAATATAATCATATATCATAATTAATATAAGTTAATTATATTAATATTATTTTAATTTTGTTTTTTTTTTTTGTTTTTTTTTTTTTGTTTTTTGTTTTTTTTTTTTTTATTTTATTTTATTTTTTTGGGGGGTACACCAGGTTCAATCAACTGTTTTTATACACATATCCCCATATTCCCTCCCTTCCTTGACGCCCCCCCCTCGATTCCCCCCCACCCTCCCTGCCCCAGTCCTCTAAGGCATCTTCCATCCTCGAGTTGGACTCCCTTTGTTATACAACAACTTCCCACTGACTATTTTACAGTTGGTAGTATATATATGTCTGTACTACTCTCCCGCTTCTTCTCAGTTTCCCCTTCACCCCCCGCCCCCTCCCATACCTCGAGTTCTCCAGTCCATTCCCTGTATTTGCTTCCCTGTTCTTGTCACTGAGTTCATCAGTACCATTTTTAGATTCCGTATATGTGAGTTAGCATACAATATTTGTCTTTCTCTTTCTGACTTACTTCACTCTGTATGACAGATTGTAGTTCTATCCACCTCATTACATATAGCTCCATCTCATCCCTTTTTATAGCTGAGTAATATTCCATTGTATATATATGCCACATCTTCTGTATCCATTCATTTGTTGATGTATTAATATTATTTTAATATCTTAATTATACAATATTCACCCATTAATTTTTTTAAACAGATACAACCAAAGGATTTATCTGGAGGACCAAATGCAGTTTCACATGTATATTTAGAAGTTGTATCTGCTCATTTTTCAAAAGCAACAAAAATTCCACTACGCTATGACAATGGATTTCTCTTCATTCAGACAGACAAATCTATTTACAATTCAGATCAGTCAGGTACAATAAAGAGGGAATTGTAATTTCTGGGGGAAAAGTGGGATGGCCTGATTAATGGTATTGGGACAAGTGGCTTATTTTGGGGTGGAAAATGAAATTAATTCCCAACTTTATACCATACACGTAAGTAAAGATCTGACAAACTGAAGGTTAAATTGTAAATTATAAAAACAAAGAATCAGCAAAATATGAGTATAATTTGGAGGTAGAAAGACCTTTCTTAGAATGATGCCAAGGCTCCTTTCAAAATGGTTTTAAAAAAAACCTTGAAGTGATGTATTATACAACTTAACACAGGCTGAATTTTAACTTTAAAAAATCTAATTTTTAATTCTCAATATCATCTCCTTTTATAAAAAACATTTCAATTTCATATTACCATTGAAAATTGTGAACTAAATTGCAAAGTTCACCTAGCTATGTCTGCTTCCTTATGTTTCCAGTTGGAAATGATTTGTCTTCTTTCAGGAAATTCCATCTTACAAGTCTCAAGAGTGGGGAGGAAGATTGAGCTAATGGGGTGTACTGGATGCAGCTGCACTTTGCACATGACCGTTGAAGATGACGGTGATGACGCTAAATTAGATAAGCCTCATCTAATAAGATAAGATGGAGATCACAGCCATAATTTTAGCAACAGATCAAATTCCCTGCCAGTACACATTAACCTGGCCTTAGACAGAACTGTTTCTTGGCCACCTTATCAGAAGATGACTGTGTGTATAAGGAGAGTGGTGGTGCCTGTGAAGTTTCCACCCTTCTATGCACTCCAGTACTTAATTATACCCTGAGACACGCAGATTTTTGGCTGCATCTTCCTTCTATTAGAGAATGCTTCACTGGGTTCTGTTGACACAACTTACTGCGTGTGTTCTTCCTCCTCTACTCCATAATAAATTCAGATACTAGTCTTTCTTATCTATCAGTGGTTTAAAAATACAAACGGTTGTGTAAAAATACTTCTTAATAAGTTGAATCATATTTTAAATGCATAAAGAAAAACATTTAAAAGAACCCCATTCAGGAAATTTTTTGTGAAAAGGATATTTTTTTCTACTTTAAAGTTCATGTTCAACATTCTAATTCATCTTTCCCTTTAAACTTGGATTTAATGTTTTGGGCTTTCTTTTCTTTTAATTTCATGGCCCTCATATTATAGGGTTATTAATAATGTGGTCAGATCATTTAGAGTTCAACAGAGTTTCTAATAATGACAATTTTCTCTTTACAGTAAAAGTTAGAGTTTACTCATTGGATGAAAACCTGATGCCATTGCAAAGAGAAGTTACCTTAACTTTTATAGTGAGTATACAACTAATTTAAATCAAAATTTAACCATGGCATTTTTATTATATGAATAAAGAGTTTTCATTGTTATAATACTAGTCAAGTGTGGCATTAAATTATTCATTACTAAATAGCAGCAAGTATTTATTTAGCATCTATTGTGGATACAATCTGGTAATTTTATACTTCTGTTATTCTAACATTTTTTGTGTGTAAATTTAATGTTAGTTGAAATATATTTTGATGGCCCCATTTAAAGAACACCTTTTGGTGGGTCCATCTCTAAAGTGGGTCATATTAGTTCATATCCTCTAGCTCTTTGTGAAGCATGGATAGGTGTGGTGAGGGTTGTAGAAGTATAATTGTGGTATCAGTGAGAAGTGCCTGTCATGCATTATATCATCATGACAACTTATAGGATCAATTTAACTATTATCTCCTTTTTATAGATGAAAATACAGAGGGTTAGAGAAACTAAGTAACCACTGAGATCATACTGGTAATTATTAGCTGAATCAGGATTCAAACCCTGGGGTGTCTTTCTCTAGAGCTTCCACACTTGGCCTCTCTATTTATTTGGGGGATTATGGTATGTGTCCCTCATAAGCATTTGAACTCAGAAAGGCAAACAAGCACACATAGTACAGTAAGCCAAGTAGGGGATGATGTAGGACCAATAGCAGATCAGCTCGAAGGGAAGGCAGCGCTGGAGATGACTATTAAATTCCTCTGGAGGGAATCATGAAAGGAGGAGGGCAGATCCTGAACTAGGTCTTAAAGGAAACCATGGAGATGGTTTGATAGAGAGAAGCTGGACCATATCTTGGGTGAAATGCAGAAGGAGCAGAGGTCTGGAGCCAGGAAGAAGTGAGGCATGGAGATGACCAGGACAGTGACTTGGCAGCAGCAGCCTGGCCTAGAAACATTTCTGGGAGAATAACTACCAGCTTTGATGGATTATTTGACATTGGGGGAGTTCTTGGGGGGATGGCAGGTTTAGGTGAACCTGTCATAGAGGTGAATAGCCCCACAGACCCCATTATTCCCTTGTTAGAGTTCCCCATGGAGAGAAGACATTGAACAGATCAGAGGCCATTGCTGTGGCAAGTCCCAAGGTATTCAGGTTTGATTTTGAAACATAGGGAGCCAAGGATGTCTTTTGGGCATGGCATGACGTCATGTAAACAGTGTTTGAGGAAGATTATCCTGGAGGTCCTGTTCAGGAAGAAGTAAGGTGGAGAAGAGCCTGTTGGGAGTTTATTTAACATATTCTAAATATTTACCATACTACTTATGTCTATTGAAAATGTGCCTTTGTGCCTTAGAAATTAGTCTTTGTTAACAAGCCTGACCAGTTGACAGCTATCACCTCAAATCCACATCAACATCATATGTGTTTAGTTTCAACGAAGTTTCTTAAAACATAGGGAATATTCCTATAAGAACTATCAATTACATATTATGCTTAAGTGTGACTTCTGTACTTATAGATTATTTTTAACAAATGAAACTTGCTTTTTTTTTCATTCAAAGGATCCAGAAGGGTCAGAAGCTGCCATGATAGGAAGAAAAAATTTTACCGGAATTATCAATTTTCCTGACTTCGAGATTCCATCTAATCCTAAGTATTTTAAATGATTTGTTGGTACAGTTGTTTTTCTTAAAAGCAGTGGAGGTAACTGGGGTTATTGAGCAGTCTGATGGAGTCATCAACATGTGACTGAAAGGTGCTGATGTAACGAAAGTTTGGTTCCGGCTAATCTTCTCATGCCCAGTGAATGTCTTTCCTACCTAAAGGAAGGTGTCACCTGCTGGGGCTCTTCTGCATTGAGATGGGGGACCCGATATAATTCTGCTGGCTGTGAGCACCATGCTAGACTGTTTATTCAACTTAGTGAGCACCTTCCACAGCAAAGCCCAGGTAGCAGACACTGTGGGAGACAGACCATGCTCCTAAAATGCTGAGAGTACAATAGAGGAGAGAGAAAAAATGATGTGCAAATGGAAGGTGTCCACTAGCAGTGTTTAATATTCCATAGAGGCTTTGGAATTTTCTCTGACATTTATTCCTAGAGCTTGGAAGATATTTTGAGATATGATTTGAGGCTCTTATATTGCATAATGCCTTGGAAATGTAACACCTCAAAGCAGTAGGGAAGTGACATTTATGGATCTCCTGCTATGTGCCAAGCACTCTGCTAGGTCCTATATTGTTCCCATTTTCAAGATAAAAAAATTAAGGCTCAGAGAAATGCATAAGCTTGTTCAACCATACAGCCTTTAAAAGGTAGAGGGACTTCCTAGGTGGCTCAGTGGTTAAAAATCTGCCTACCAATGCAGGGGACACGGGTTTGATGCCTGCTCTGGGAAGATCCCACATGCCGTGGAGCAACTAAGTGCGCGTTCCACAACTATTGAGACTGCGCTTTAGAGTCCGTGAGCCACAACTATTGAGCCCACGTGCTGCAACTACTGAAGCTCACGCACGTAGAGCCCATGCTCCGCAACAAGAGAAGCCGCGGCAATGAGGAACCCGCGCACCACAATGAAGAGCAGCCCCCGCTCACTGCAGCTAGAGAAAGCCTGTGTGCAGCAATGAAGACCCAATGCAGACAATAAATAAATAAATAAATAAATAAATAAATAAATAAATAAATAAGTAAATTTATAAAAGGTAGAGCTGAAATGGGAACCCAGATCTCACTGATGACCAGACTCATCCTTGCTCTTTCCTTCTACCACACTGCCCCTCAAAAACTGGCCTTGAGCTGTAAAATTTCCAAAACTATATATTTGTAGTATTTTGATAAATTTAACCTGATAAAATGGTCCTAGAAGTGACATCTTGATTTTCTGGTATACTATATAGTGTATCTCTTAATATGATTAAACCTCAAGATTGCTTCATCAACTGCATAATCAATGCTGTTAAATGAAAAATATTTTCTAGCTCAGTATGTAATATTATATACTAGAAAATGAATTAATAACATGAAAATAAATTTCAGTGTATTTATAACAACTCTTCTTAAGATGAATATTTTTGTTTATAATTTTAAAACGTCTTTCAAATATGGTATATTAATTAGATAAAATCTGAAGCTGCTGTCAGGGTCATCTAAGCATGGAGTTGTGGTCAAGGACTTTGGAACCAGAATGACCAAGTTTAAATCCTGTCTCCACCACCTATTAGCTGTGTGTTCCTGGGCAAGTTACTTTACCTCTCTGGGCCTCATTTTTTCTGATAATAAAATGATGATAATAACATAAGCTTATTCTCTAGTAATTTTGCGAGAATTGAATGAGTTAACACATGTAAAGCACTTAGAATAGTGCCTGGGTCATATTAGTGCTTATTTGAATATTAGCTACAATCACTGGGTGAGTTACAGATATATTATTTGATGATATCTAAAATTTTAAATGTGTTGTGTTCACAGGTATGGTTTATGGACAATTAAAGCTAAATACAAAGAGGACTTCACAACAACAGGAACTGCATATTTTGAGCTTAAAAGCCATGGTAATGTCCCATAAATTACTGAGATTTCCAATGTATATTTTAAAAAAATTGTCCTTAATAACTTTGTGGACTAAAAACTCATTAAGAAATAAAGAAGGGGCAGTGAGGAGTGGGGACAGAGGTGGACTGGGGGACAGAAGGCCAAAGACCTGGGATTCTTGGTTTGGCTCACCTCAATTCAGTCACTGAAGGCTCTGGGTCTTGTTTCCTCATCATAGTTCTGCAAAGGTCAAGTCCTATAAGAAGCTAGGATTAGATAATGTCCTTGCAAGATCCATGGTTCTCTGCCTCTCTTAGGGATCATCTAGTCTGAGCCCCTCATCTAAAGACGAGTCCAGGTAAAAAGAGTCAGACCCAGAGAAAGGGGGGGACTGGTGTAGGTTCTCACATCCTCTTTGTCCAGGCTGAGAATGAGAATGCAGAACCCTCCCCCTGAACCCCAAGCCGGTGCTCCTTCCCATAAGCCCTAAAAATTGATAATGTGTTTGGAAAATTACAAAATATACTTATTTTGGAACTATTCATATTAATTGTACTAATAGTTAACTTATAAATAGTTCCTTCTGTTTACTTCTCATAGGCGCCTACTGGAATATTAATTTGTATGTTCTTATGTTAAAGCTCTTTAAACCATGTTTTCTGCCCATCGGATTGATGGGAGGCAGAGAAGTGTTTATAATGAAAAGGGAAGAGCAAGCCTATGTAAAAATTTGAAACACTTAACATGCTAAAACCACAGCAACACAATACCCTCTGAAGCAATGCAATTCAACTTTGGAGTTGCTTATTAACACCCCAGGATGCTGGTCATAGTAACAAAGGCCTTGCTCTGTCTTTTCGCCAGTATACTGGAGGGCATTTTTCTCAGACACAGAGAGAAGCAGCCAGAACAGTGAAACACTCACTTTGCCTTTGTATACTCAGCCCCGCACCACCTGCCCTGGTCACCGTGGAGCCAAGTCTGTCTTCCCCCTGAAGGTCAGCCTTCTCCCATTGGGTAATCAGCCTGCAGAGCAGTGCATGAAATCAATAAATAGGGCTGTGAAACCTAGAATCACTTCTTAGACAGGCGTAAGGAAAAGACATAGCCCTGTAAGCAGTCAAAAGTATTATTTGTGAATTATAGTTTCAAAGAGATGAAAAGTCTAAAACTTCCCTTTGTTCTAATTCTCATGTTTTTAAGAAAGCTGTTTTCTACAGCTAATAACTAGAAGACGTCTCTTCTATATGAGAGTCGGAGACTTCTGCTCATATTTTGGACAGTGAATGGAAGAGAATTGCTAAACACAAGATGCTAAAGAAGCAAGAAATCTTCAATTTAATAAATATTTATCAAACACTATATGAAAGTCTTTACACAGATAAACAAGATCAGGACTTATCCTTATGGAGTTCATAATGTGACAGTAACACACATGCTTTAATAAGGACACGAGTGCTGGAGCAGAGAGATGAGATTGATCCCTTATTGGAGGATACAGAGGCTTCCCAGGGATACTGATGATCCTCATGATGAGGGGGAAGGGTATCTGTTACTGATGTTGCTCTAGCTCATTGTACTAAAAAGTTTCTTGCTTGAAAGATAGTTACAGTTATAAACTGCATAATTTTTTTTTCTTAGGTTTACATTTGGTGGAACCGCACTTCTTTATCTTAGTAGAACCAGAAAATTTCTTCATTAGCCATAAAAACTTTGAGGACTTCAAGATTACTATAAAAGCTAGGTAAGAAAGTCATTATTTTCAGATTCATCTAGCCCCTAATGGCGAACAGGTTCCATTCAAGAGTGAAAAATGACTTATTGGTAGTGCTTACCTGGGGTCCTATGTTGAGAAAGACTCTGAGGCTCAATGTAAAAAATACTGTGATTAATAGTATCTGCCATAGCTGTGGGAAGTGGGTTCAAGGAGATTTGCCTGAAGTGTATTTGCTGATTCCAGTCTTACTGTTGTTTTACTATCTTATAAGCAAAGAATCCTGAAGATTGGAGTCATCCTGCTCAGGCGACTACAACTGTTTAGGTATTAAAAATATGATATGAAAGCGTTCACTTCTTATTTGTTAGTATTAATTAATCATACAACTTAATTATCAAAAGCAATTGCAGAATTGACTGAACAGGCCCAGAAATCACACTTGGCAGACAAGCTAACGGGAACACTGGCTTGCCTGTTTAATATTTAAACAAGGAAAGTTCATGTTTTTCTTTGACTCAAAAGGAAAATATGAGGCTAAATTGAAAATAACTTACCTCCAGTACATGTGAGGAGGATGTGATATTGCCCCTTTTGCTAAAAGGAGCATTGGAGAGATATACCATGCTACAGTCATAGAAGAAGTGTGGCCCCTCACAAATAAGAGACCTGGGTGCTAAGTTCATTTCTCCACTAACTCACCATGAATTTAAAAACCGTGGGAAGTTTGAGTTAGTTTTTTTAATCTCCCTGGGATTCAATTTCCTTTTTTGTCATAGGAATAAAAATACCTACCTTACCTCTGCATCTGCAGACTGACTGTAAGGAGGAAATGCAATCCTGGATGTGAACACTGTTTCAAAGTAAAAAGCAAATTTTACATGGTTATATTTTTATTTATATCTCATTACAATAATTGCTTTCTCAAAAAAGGGGGTAATTGTATTCTTTTTAAACAGGTATTCTTATAATAAGAATGTAACTGAAGCTAAAGTTTCTGTCTCTTTTGGGATAAGAGAAAATTTAAATGACAGTAGAAAAGAAATGATGCTTGAAGCAACGCAGAAAACAAAGGTAAGAAGAAATCAAGCTACCTTCATAGAAATGGAGAATTAGGGGGCAATTCACCACAGTACAGAGATTAAAAATGGACTCTCACCCCTAAGAGTTCATAGAACTAAACAGAACAAAACAAAACCAATAATACTCTGGACTTTGGAAAGTTCCTCTGTTGAAAGCAGAAAAGTTACAGTGATATTTGTCTTCAATTTTGAGGCTTGAGTTTGCAAAAATCTGCTCCCAGGGGCAGTTTTATCCCTTTATGGATATGCTTTCCTGGACTTGAGATAAGACTTCATCAGGTAGATAGTGGGGGACTTCCCTGGTAGTGCAGTGGTTAAGAATCCGCCTGCCAATGCAGGGGACATGGGTTCAATCCCTGGTCTTGGAAGATCCCACATGCCATGGAGCAACTAAGCCTGTGTGCCGCAAGTACTGAGCCTGCACTCTAGAGCCCGCAAGCCACAACTATTGAGCCCATGTGCCACAACTACTGAAGTCCGCACATCTAGAGCCCGTGCTCATGCTCAGCAACAGGAGAAGCCACCACAATGAGAAGCCCGGCACTGCAACGAAGAGTAGGCCGCCCCCCACTCTCAGTAACTAGCGAAAGCCCACGTGCAGCAACAAAGATCCAATGCAACCAACCAACCAATAAATAAATAAAATAAATAAATAAATTTTAAAAAAGGATAGATAGTGGTACCCAAATTATAGCCTCAGTTTCTGAACAGGATGAGACATGATTTTGAGTCAGAGATTTTCAGCCCCACCCAGAGTTATTTCTCCATGAGCTAAGGCTTCAAGCTTAAAAGAAATGACCTAAATATTAATCAATTAAAGTATACCCATGGCTGGGACAAAGTGAGAGAGTAGCATTGATGTATATACACTACCAAATGTAAAATGGATGGCCAGTGGGAAGCTGCTGCATAGCTTAGGGAGATCAACTTGATGCTTGGTAATGACCTAGAGGGGTGGGATCGGGAGGGTAGGAGTGAGTCTCAAGAGGGAGGGGAGATGGGGATATATGTATACATATTGCTGATTCACTTTGTTGTACAGCAGAAACTAACACAAATTGTAAAGCAATTATACTCCAATAAATATCTGAAAAAAAATATACTTCATAGAATCAAGCTTATGCATTGTATCACCACTAACTGTAACTGCAATATCAAGTGAAGATTTTGCAGGCTGATGAAAACAGGTTTGTTTTTCTGTCTCAGTGAATTCTTCTCTAATACTATATCTTCTACCTTTTTGTTCTCCTTTCAAAAAACAGCTGATTGATGGAGTTGCACAAATCAATTTTAATACGTTAAAGGCAATTGAAAAACTGTCGTATAGAAGTCTAAAAGATTTAAATAACAAGTATCTTAATATTTTTGTGGAAGTCCAAGAAAGTACAGGTGAGTTCCAAAATAATCTATAAATTCATTTCTCACGGCCCTGTCTTATTCCAAAGATCCGATAGAAATCTGCAGCTTATTATTGGTGCAATGTTGGGCAAATACAGTTGCCAGATATGCTCCACCAAAGTACTGTCCACCAGCTCCCTTCAGGGGAAATGCTCATGAAAGCATCTTTCTGTAGTGCTGACTCCTTACTCCTACATGCAAAGGATAGCCTTTTATGTTATCAAAAAGAACAGATAATGCTGGTACCTGACAATTTTGCTTGCAACAAACAAATGATGTGCTAAAATTATTCACACTATGAAAGCATCCCTGAGTCATTTGATTGTTTGCTTACATATTATTAAATATTTAACACATATGTTCTACCATGCTACCTGGTAAAATTTTGAATTTGCCTTGGAAATGATAACCAGCTATTTCACAAGTGAGTGGCTCTTCTCACAGGATTATTGACTCCTTGAGGGCATGAAGCTCTGTTCAGTTATTTGAAAAAAAGGTGGGGGGATAAATGATCTGATAAATAGTCTGGAATAGGACACTATAGTTGAAACTGATGAATGGGCATCTTACCAACCTCCTGCAGATTGCACTTTACTGGTTCATGGAGTGGCCAGTCTCTTTCAGAGTAACCATAGCAATAATCCAAATTTGGATTAATAATTACGTGTGAAATGACTGAGGAATGGATGAATGGCTTGTCTTTATCCAAATAAAGAAATACAGAAGGAGAGAGTGGGATCCTGTACAGATTAATGCACTACATTGTACTTGTCAGATGCTCAAATTGACCAACCTGTTATTCCATTAGGCAGACTCTTCCAAGAAACCAAAGTAACTGATGTCAAATATGTCCTCTCTCCGTATACACTGGATTTGGTTGCTACTTCTCTTTTCCTGAAACCTGGGATTCCATATTCCATAAAGGTTAGATGATTATAAAATCTAATATGGGGAATTTTTAGTCTGTGGAAGGACAGAGGAAAAGATAGGTCTTGCTCCTGTGAGACCTTTAGTGTAGACACTTAGATGGTGAATAAACTGAGGGGGTGAGGAATAGGACAAGTCAATCACCAGGCCTGGATCTAGACTGGATCTAGATCACCCAGTCCATGGCTTACATACAAGCACAGTGCCCTGCTCTTCTTAAACGTACAATAGCTATACATTGAATTGAATGTAATTCATATCATATATGCCTGGAGTGGTTAAAGTGCCACCTTAAAAGAACCACATTTGACTACTGAATTAAATCCTACCAAGTTTTTGCTTGGCATTTATTCTAGAGGTTTCCTATGTTAAAGGAATCAACAATAACTATTGAAATGAATTTGGTCCAATAGGTTCAGGTGAGGAATGCCCTTGCCCATTTCGTAGGAGGGATTGCAGTAACCTTGAAGGCAAAAACAGTTGATAAAACTCAGGAGAAGAGAGATCTGAGTCCAAGAAAAAGTACAACAAGTTATAATGATGGAGTAGCTTCATTTGTGGTTAATATTCCCTCTGATGTGACAGCGCTGGAGTTTCACGTGAGCCAAATTCTCATTTGTTGTATTTTCTAATAGCCTCTCAGTCTGTGTGAAAGCTAATATGCAAGAAAGGTGAGGGAGATTTTATGTGTAACTCTAGTGAATTTCTCTGAAACTTTTGATTGTGGGGACAAGAAATACAACTTAATATACTGAACATCACATAAAGGGTATGTGTTTGTCAATTTTGTATTTTGGAAATAATATTTTCTTCTTATGCTAAACAGTGCTATTCAAATCTGGAAAATTTAGAATAAGAATTGCCAGTGGAATATAAGCATACACACAGAGTCTTCTCTTGTCCATTATTTCCAGCTATTATCGTTTCTCCTTCAATTCACAATTCACATGCTAACTCCACTAAAGAATAGCCTACATTCTATTTCTCCTCCTCACACATCTTCTCAGACTCATTGCTCACCAGTCTTTCTATCACACCTCAAACCCCAGCTACACCGAACAGTTTGCAGCTCCCTAATATTCTGCTCTCTGTTGCCACAAGGCCTTTTAACCCACCTCAGACTCTTCTTCCCCAGGTCTTTGATTCTGTAACTCCTGTGTATTTGGGGGTCAGCTATTAAATCACATCCTCCAAGGAGCCTTCTCTAACTACCCTCTGCCAAGCGGGGAGGAATCCCTTACCCCATTAAAGTCTCATGGATTTCAAGTTTCTTGAGGGCAAGAGCTGTGTCTATCTTGTTTACCTTTGTGTCCCCAGCAACTAGCATAGTCGCTGGCACATATAGGGAGCATAAAATATTGACTGGCTAAATGCATATATCTCTTTCCAAACCTATACAAGGGCCAAGTGTCATAGTCTCCCTTTTCTCTCCTAGCATGAACCGTGTTTTCTTTGTTCTTTTGTTCCTTTGTTTTCCTATTACCTCCACCAACATGTAATATCCAATTCTTCCACTTGAAGGAAAACATAGATGGTTCCAGCCTCTTGTTCAAGAACTGGTACATCATGACACATATATATATGAGTTCCCTATGACCCTGTACTTTACTATCAGGAACAGATATTTACTCTCCTAGATTCTTCTCCCTGTGCCTTTCCTAAGAAGTAGTGATATTACTCACCACTATTTCTGCTTGCAACCAACATTTCTATTAACTCTTAAGAACAGTTGCCACATTCCTCCCCACATTTTCCCTCTCCTCAAATTCCTAGTTCCCACTAGCCTATGGCAGAAGGAAATGTGTCAATAAGTTGACATGTCACTTAAGAAAGGAGGCCAACCCTAGATCTAGGATCTTTTCTCTTTTTTACTTCGCTGGACTCTTCCACAATTAACCTAGATTTTCATAGTTAATTTTATTATTTTTTAAAATCAATAGCCTTTCTGTAGTCACTTGATAACATAGCTTATCATGATGTTAAGGCAGTGGAATGCTAATTTGCTCTTTCATAAGATATTTTCATAGAACCAGACCTGGCACTAAGCAAATACTAGAAAAGCGCTAATAATTACCACCACCACCATCATTATCAGTAATGCAAAGTTAAGTGTCAGGTTTTACATTTTTTTGACATTATCTTCCTTAGGTCAGAACTGATGACCCAGACCTTCCAGAAGATTATCAGGGCAGCAATGACTATCAAGCAGTAGCCTACTCATCACGCAGCCAAAGTTTCCTTTCCCTTAGCTGGACAGACAGTTACAAGAGTTTGCTTGTGGGAGAACATCTGAGCATAACTGTTACCCCTAAAAGTCCACATGTTGACAAGATTACACACTACAATTACTTGGTAAGTTCAATATCTTACTTGCATCTAGTCCCCTACTTGCAACATTTTCTTTACTTATGCAAATAATCCTTTAAATGATTCCTTACCTGACACAAAGCAGTACCCAAGGAATATTTAGTAAATGAATGGATGAACTTACATAGCACTTTATAGTCCATAAAGCACATTCACAAACATCCTCTCAACAGAGCCTCATAACATGTGTTTGAGCTCAGCAGGCAATGGAACAGACCAGAGAGGCTGAGTGACCACTGTGTTCACAAGTAGTTGTAGTAGGTTTAGGATTTCATTCGAGGTCTTCTGACTCCTAGACAGATATTCCTCCCATGGCACAATACCAAGGGTTTGATCAGAGCCTCCACTCAGTCCCCAGACTAGTCAGTGACCTCAGCAATATTTTATGGCCAACCAGAGTATTACCAAGCATTGGACTGCTAGGCCTTGTCAACATTCCTTAAGGACATTCCTTAGATACTTCTCTGGTGGCACAGTGGTTGAGAATCCGCCTGCCAATGCAGGAGACATGGGTTCAATCCCTGGTCTGAGAAGATCCCACGTGCTGCTGAGCAACTAAGCCTGTGTGCCACAACTACTGAGCCTGTGCTCTAGAGCCCACAAGCCACAACTGCTGAAGTCCGCATGCCTAGAGCCGATGCTCTGCAACAAGGGAAGCCACTGCAATGAGAAGCCCAAGCACCGCAATGAAGAGTAGCCCCCGCTAGCGGCAACTAGAGGAAGCCCGCGCACAGCAACAAAGACACAACGCAGCCAAAAATAAAATAAATTTGTTAAAAAAAAAAAAGGACATACCTTATTTACAAAGGGAAGAATTTAAGTCCTGTGCTCAAGAACGGATATAGCGATTCCAGGCATTTTTTCATAGCTGTTCAAAATACAGACTAGCACGATGGCATCATGATATATTGGAAAAGGCATGGGCTTTGAGTCAACAAGGTCAGGGTTCCTTCCTTGATAAATCCATGTTTAGAAGCAAACCTCTGAATACAAACAATTCCAGACTATCTTTCTTTCAGTGACTGATAACATCTTGTTTACTAAGCCATTTGTTGGAATAAGCAATGACCTTATTGATTCTGAGAGAGGTACCTTTTAAACTAATGGGACAGTTTACAGCTATGAGGCTTCAATGTCTATAACTACTAAGTGGGGTTAATAAAACCACAATATACAATTGTGAGGACTGAGTATGTTCAAGTATATGTGCCTAACATATAGAAGATGCTTGATGAACCTTAATTCTCTTCTTCTTTGTCACCTTCCTAATTACTAGCCCAGCGTTAGGCCCAGTCTGATGCATAATTGTTGCTGTGTATTTTTAGATTTCATCTAAGGGCAGAATTGTACAGTTTGGCACAGAGAAGAAACTCCCAGGTTCATCTTACCAACTTTTAAACCTTTCTGTGACTCAGCACATGGTTCCTACAGCTCGTCTCCTGGTCTATTACATTGTCACAGGGGAGCAGACAGCAGAATTAGTGTCTGACTCGGTCTGCCTAAATATTGAAGAAAAGTGTGGCAACCAGCTCCAGGTGAGGCACAAATACTCTCCCCAGCCCGAGTTCCTCTTGAATGACTGTTTAATCTCACACTAGGATACTTTCTTTTTCAATTAATTTTAGATCCATCTGTCTCCAAATAAAGATGTACATTCTCCAGGCGAAACTGTATCTCTTATTATGGAAACACAGTCAGAATCATGGGTAGCATTGTCATCAGTGAGAAGAGCTGCCTATGGAATCCAAGAAGGAAGCAAAAATCCCATGGAAAGAGTTAAGTAGGGTAAATTCTGTGGTTACTGATGCTTGGCACAGCTTGGGGCCAAATGGCCATCATGGTTCTCTCGGAGTTCTATGGGTTAGGAATGGGAGAAGAATAAAGGAAAGAAGAATACAGGAAAAAGATTCAATTACACCAATGTCTATGTTCTAAGCTAGGTCTAAGGATAATAACACTAACAGCTGACATTTTATTGAACTTACTAATTGCTGAATATTATTGTAAGACCTTTAAATCTATTATCTTATTGAGTATTCACAACAATCCTATGAGACACATATCAATAATAAAGATATTTAAAATGCATAAAGCATTTACTGGTGGAGTTCCCACGTTATTGATGAGGAAAACTAAGAGATATTACGTGACTTAAGGCCTGAGTGGAATCTCAGCACAGAGCAGAATCAAGTGAACTTGGTTGGTCTGAGTTACCCTTTTTAGTTATCTTTTTAGGTATATAAAGGGTAACTATCCAGTTAAATTACTCTCTAATTATTTTGCATTATATGAACACATCTTGGGGAATAGCCTCAATGAAATGCTAAAATGACGTTTTGTCTGGGAATCAATTAAAACATAATTCAATCTACATTCGGAAACAAACTTTCAGGCACAGCCAATTCAAAACTATCTTCCTTTCAGGGACTGATGACACCATCTTGTTTATTAAGCCATTCGTTGAAATAAGCAATAACCTTATTGACTTTGAGAAAGGGTGACTTTTAGGCTAATGCATAAAATTAAATTTAAATTTCTTGCTCACTCCAGGGAAGGTATATGACTGAAAATACTGGGGTTCCTGTGAGTTGAGTGTATTAATTCATTGGAAAGATGATAGAGAGGGCAGCAGAAAATAGGGGCATGGTTTGGCAACTATATGGCTACCCATGAAAACTGCAGCCATGAATAGCTATCTCCCTTCCCTCTTCTGCCCTTTCCCCCTCCCACCCCTCAATAACCCATAATAACTTTTTTGGGTGCCACAGGTCATGGTCACAAACTTTGATGAGGAGTCAACCCTCCTCATCAAAAATAATCCTTTGAGCATCTTTACGTATTCTGTGCTCTGCTCTATCTTGGGTGGAACAATAGAACACAGGGTCTCATCTGATTCAGAATTTAGAAACTAGAGCTGGTAAGGACCATGAGGGGTAATGAGTATTTAATTTACTTATTCATTTATTTATTCAACACTCAAAGTATATTTTATTAGTTAATTCATTGTACAAAGCTTCAAGAAAGGAGAGCGTAAATTGTTTTCTAAGAATTTCCGTGTCTATGTTATATGCTTAAAACTTAGCTCTTGGGTGAATTTTGATTAGACTTATTAGGTGAAAACTAGGGAAATCAAGAAAGGTTTGGGAAAACTGGAGAATTGGAAACTAACAATAAGTGAATCACTTGAAACTAACAATATCCACTAGTCAGTTATTCCCCATAACAGCCACTGAATATTGCTTTGGGGGGGAATGGTTTTCTTTCTGAACAGGTACTTCAGTCTTTAGATAAAAGTGGCCAAGGCTGTGGAGCAGGTGGTGGGAGGAATAATGCTGAAGTGTTCTACTTAGCAGGACTCACTGTCCTCACCAATGTAAATACAGATGACTCTCAACAAGATGGTAAGTAATTGTTTTCAATCAACTAACCTGAATATTCTTGTTGTAAAAATACACTGCTTTTCCTGGACCCACTAAATCCTCACTGCTCCTACAGCATGATTTTTTTAAATTAAAATTTAAAAATTTTACTGTGCTAAGAACATTTAACATAAGATTCATGAGATTTACCCTAATAATAGACTTTTAAGTATACAATACATTATTGTTGACTGTTGACACAATGTTGTATAGCAGATCTCTAGAGTTTATTCATCGTGCTTAACTGAAACTTTATGCCCATTGATTAGTAACTCCCTATTTTCCCCACCCCTAGCACCTGGCAGCTACCATTTCACTCTTTGATTCTATGAAATTTATTGTTTAGATACCTCATGTAAGAGGAATCACACTATTTGTCTTTTTCTGTCTGGCTTATGTCACTTAGCATAATATCCTTAAGGTTCATACATGTGGTTGCATAATGCAGAATTTTCTCTCTCTTTTAAGGTGAATAGAATTTCATTGTGTATCTATCTATCTATCTATCTATTAGATGTATTATATATAATAAAGGAAATTTGTATGTATATATACACACATAATGTGATACTATATATGTATATGTGTATATACATTTATGTGCATTTTCTTTATTCATTTATCTGTTAATGGACATTTAGTTTGCTTATACATCTTGGCTATTTTGAATAGTGCTACAATGAACACGAGTACTAATATCTCTTTGAGACCCAGATTTCATTTTTTTTTAGATAATTACCCAGAAGTAGGATTACTGGGTCATGTGGTCATTCTATTTTTAATTTTCTGAGGAACTTCCATACTGTTTTTCAAATGGCTGCACCATTTTGCATTCCCACCAATAGTGTACAAGTGTTCCTTTTTCTCCACATCCTCTCCAACACTTGTCCTTTTTTTCTTTTTTTCTTTTTTTTGGTAAGAGCCATTTGGACAGGTATTAGGTGATATCTCATTGTGGTTTTGATTTGATAATTAGTGACTTGGAATGTTTCTTCATATAACTGTTGGCCATTTGTATGTCTTTCTGTAGATAGGGACTGGGTTTTACCAGTCCTTGTGTTGCCTAACTGGAAGAGAGGAGGCACTTATTAAATTATGTTTTAAAGAGCTGAACAAAACCACCTTAAAAATGTATGCGTTCATTGCTTTTTGTCTTGTACTTGAAATTCTTGAGGTAATGCTTCTGCAAAGAGCAAATAATGACTGCTACCAAGAACTGTGCTCACTCTGCTCATGCACACCCTGTACTGAAGGAATATATAGATCAGAATTGCTGTGGGAACTGGAACATGATCTCTGATAAAATGTGCTCAGTCTAATTCTCTGAATTGATAATTTAGGTAATTTGATGGAAGCATTTGTTCTGAGGGATGTTCTCTCTGATTTTTAACAGATGGATTATTTAAGAAAATTCGCAGATCAAGAAGAAACTTGAAAGAGGAAATAGAAAATCTAGGTGATTCAAAGTTTCATGTTGTTTTCAGAGTTATAATGGAATAATCCAGGATCTGCTACATTTTTTCATTCTAGCTAGTTAATGTACAGTGGGTGAAAAAGATCTGTGGGCACTTCCAGCTTTTACTTTTCATAGGGGTAAAGCAAACTGGGTAAATTAACCCGTATTTATTTAGCATAGTCTTGACCTAAAGGCAATAGGTTACCATCATGGCCATTGTCTATAGTTAGAGTCAGTTTGTAATTGTCTCATAGATTTTACTTTCTTTCAGAGTAGCCGGTACCCAATTAAATGCATGGCTTCCACTAAATTTTCACAAAAGCTAGGTCTGATGGACTTTAGGATGAAATAATAATAGCTAACATTAATTGGCACTTACTATGTGCCAGATGTTTTTAAGACTTATAATCAGATTTTCTCATGGAACACTCATCCCAATCACATGCAGTAGGTATTCTCAATAGTCCCATTTTCCAGATGAAGACATCAAGGCATAGAGAAGTTAATCATAATTAATATGCCCAATGTCATGGGGCAGTATGTGGCACAGGCAGAATTTAAACCCAGATCAGACTGATAGTAGATCCCACTGCAATGGCGACCACTGTGCTCTACTGCGCACTACTTCTTTTCTTTGGTGTATTAATATTCAAGACCTATCCAGATTATTTGGAAGATGGGTCTGAAAAAAATAAATTTTATATACCGTTTAAATTTCAGGTACACTATCAATAATGTTAATTGTTGGAGTTACAGATACTGTACCATAAAAACAGTAGTAACAACAACAAAGTGTCCCCCCATTTTAGCAGGTATGGGGTTGGCCAAAAGGTTATTCTACTCACCACTTAGGCTTCATGTTGACTGTGGCATGACTGTCTTGACCAAGTCCAAATTGACAGTGAATGTTCGAAGATTTTGAAACCAATCATATCCCATGGAAACACAGTCTAATTTAAAAAGCCCTGGGGATGTTTATGAGAGAAAGGGTAAGACTTAGGTGGTCATGATGACTGTCTTCAAGTATTCAAGGAACTGGTGATTATGTGGCTTTTTCTTCATAAGAGGATTAACTCTGAGTACCAATAAGGGTATCAGTAACAGGAGTTAGATTTTGGTTTAGAAGATGTCAGGAAGAGTTTTCCAGCCATTAGAGCTCTCTGTTATGGAACAGGCTGTCTGGGGAGAAAGCAATTTCCCATGCCGGGAGCTGTTCCAGCACTGGCTGGTCCACCACTGGTACTAGATGGGGTGGGGCAAGGGCATCAGGAAGTTGGACCAGAGCTTCTGATTCCAGACCTGAGACTTTGAATCTATACTTGGCTAAGAGCAGTTGTATTATCATCTCAGCATCTACATTCAAACATCCCTTGATCCGGAAGTGCTGTTGTGATGGAGCCCATCTGCAGGAAGAGAGGACCTGTGAGGAGAGAGCTGCAAGCATTACCATCGGCCCGAATTGTGTCAGAGCTTTCACTGAGTGTTGCAACCTGGCAACTAAACTGCGGAAGGAGAATTCTTACATTCCTAGACTGCTGGGAAAGCAAGGTACATGTCAAAACTCCTACCCCATGTGCAGTGCAGTAAGAGGGAGCCAGATAGAGTTTATGCAGCCATGGGAAGAAGCACTTCTAAACCTGGTTTAATGTAGAAAAAATGAAGTATTAACTCCTTCAGTTCAGCTCTAAAAAGCAGAGCGGGCAGTGGCAGTTATACTAGTATGGATGCCACTAATCCCAGCTTTGCCACTAACTCACTGTGTAGCAGCTGCAGATCACTTTTTATTCTCTAAGAGCTAATTTGTAAAATGAAAATATTTGGCTAAATGATTCTGTGATATTCATTTTGTGCATACATCACTGGCCATGCACAATATTTAAAATCTTGTATGAAGACAATAGTATAGTTTGAAGAAACAAAATGTTAATCTTTATTTTGCCACAAAGCATAGCCAACAAGAACTATTAGAAGTAGAAGGAATCCCAATAAGCGTATATAGAAAAGAATTTCCGTTAGTTCAGTTTCACGTGGTTTTTGTGGGAAATAGTGATGAATACAATTTATTAAAATGTTGTTTAACTTTACTGACTACATTTTAGCCTATTTTCTTTGGTTTCCTCTGAATTCTAACTATACTACCATGAAGATCATGCAAGTTAAGGCAGAGAATAACTAAGAAAAATATTGCAATTTTAGTTTAACTTTGTACTTTAAAAAGTCAATGACTTACATTTTTTATTATTTAAAAAATCTTTTATTATAATTTTTATCCAGTTTTATTGAAATATAATTAACATATAACATTGTATACATTTCAGATGTACAACATAATAATTTGAATTGTGTGTATATTGTGAAATGATTACCACAATGTGTTTAAGATACATTACCTCTTTTTTTTTTCACTACCTCTTATAATTAGAAATTTTTCTTCCTAGTTTAAATAACTTTTTTTTAAGCTCTTTATTGGAATATAATTGCTTTATACTTTTGTACCAGCTTTTGAGGTACACCAAAGCGAATCAGCTATATTTATACATATATCCCCATATCCCCTCCCTCCCATGACTCCCTCCCACCCTCCCTGTCCTGGCCCTCTAAGGCACCACCCATCATCGAGTTGATCTCCCTTTGTTATACAGCAACTTCCCACTAACTCTCTATTTTACAGTTGGTAGTGTACATATGTCTATGCTACTCTCTCACTTCATCCCAGCTTCCCCTTCGCCCCCCGACGTCCCAACCCCGTGTCCTCCAGTCCATTCTCTACATCTGCATCCTTATTCTTGCTCTGTCACTGGGTTCATCAGTACCATTTTTTTTTTTTTTAGATTCCGTATATATGAGTTAGCACACAGTATTTGTTTTTCTCTTTCTGGCTTACTTCACTCTGTATGACAGACTCTAGGTCTATCCACTTCATTACATATAGCTCCATTTCATTCCTTTTTATGGCTGAGTAATATTCCATTGTATATATATGCCACATCTTCTTTATCCATTCATTTGTTGATGGGCATTTCGGTTGCTTCCATGTCCTGGCTATTGTAAATAGTGCTGCAATAAACATTATGGTACATGTTTCTTTTTGGATTATGGTTTTCTCTGGGTATATGCCCAGTAGTGGGATTACTGGATCATATGGTAGTTCTACTTTTAGTTTTTTAAGGAACCTCCAAACTGTTTTCCATAGTGGCTGTACCAACTTACATTCCCACCAACAGTGCAGGAGAGTTCCCTTTTCTCCACACCCTCTCCAACATTTGTTGTTTCTAGATTTTGTGATGATGGCCATTCTGACAGGTGTGAGGTGATACCTCATTGTGGCTTTGACTTGCATTTCTCTAGTGATTAGTGACGTTGAGCCTCTTTTCATGTGTTTGTTGGCCATCTGTATGTCTTCTTTGGAGAAAAGTCTATTTAGGTCTTCGGCCCATTTGTGGATTGGGTTATTTGCTTTTTTGGTATTAAGCTGCATGAGCTGCTTGTATATTTTGTGTCTATTGCTTCATTGGCAAGTATTTTCTCCCATTCTAAGGGTTGCCTTCTTGTCTTGTTTATGGTTTCTTTCGCTGTGCAAAATCTTTTAAGTCTCATTAGGTCCCGTTTGTTTATTCTTGATTTTATTTCCATGATTCTAGGAGGTGGGTCAAAAAGGATCTTGCTTTGATGTATGTCATAGAGTGTTCTGCCTATGTTTTCCTCCAGGAGTTTTATAGTGTCTGGCCTTACATTTAGATCTTTAATCCATTTTGAGTTTATTTTTGTGTATGGTGTTAGGAAGTGTTCTAATTTCATTCTTTTACATGTAGCTGTCCAATTTTCCCAGCACCACTTATTGAAGAGGCTGTCTTTTTTCCATTGTATATTCTTGCCTGCTTTCTCAAAGATAAGGTGCCCATATGTGTTTGGGCTTACCTCTGAGTTTTCTATTCTATTCCATTGATCTTCCTTTCTATTTTTGTGCCAGTACCGTACTGTCTTGATCACTGTGGCCTTGTAGTATAGTTTGAAGTCAGCAAGCCTGATTCCACCAACTCCATCTTTCCTTCTCAAGATTGCTTTGGCTATTTGGGGTCTCTTGCATTTCCATACAAATCATAAGATTTCTTGCTCTAGTTCTGTGAAAAATGCCGTTGGTAATTTGATAGGGATTGCGTTGAATCTGTAAATTGCTTTGGGTAGGACAGTCATTTTCACTATGTTGAGTCTTCCAATCCAGGCACATGGTATGTCCCTCCACCTGTTTGTGTCATCTTTGATTTCTTTCATCAGTGTCTTATAGTTTTCTGCATACAGGTCTTTTGCCTCCTTAGGCAGGTTTATTCCTAGGTATTTTATTCTTTTTGTTGCAATGGTGAATGGAAGAGTTTCCTTAATTTCTCTTTCTGCTCTTTCGTTGTTAGTGTATAGGAATGCAAGAGATTTCTGTGCATTAATTTTGTATCCTGCTACTTTACTAAACTCATCAATTAGCGCTAGCAGTTTTCTGGTAGAGTCTTTAGGGTTTTCTATGTATAATGTCATGTCATCTGCAAAGAGTGACAATTTTACTTCTTCTTTTCCAATTTGGATTCTTTTTATTTCTTTTTCTTCTCTGATTGCTGTGGCTAAAACTTCCAAAACCATGTTGAATAATAATGGTGAGAGTGGACACCCTTGTCTTGTTCCTGTTCTTAGAGGGAATTCTTTCAGTTTTTCCCCATTTAGAATGATGTTGGCTTTTGGTTTTTCATATATGGCTTTTATTATGTTGAGGTAATTTCCTTCTGTGCCCATTTTCTAGAGAGCTTTTATCATAAATGGATGTTGAACTTTGTCAAAAGCTTTTTCTGCATCTATTGAGATTATCATATGGTTTTTATCCTTCAATTTGTTGATATGATGTATCACATTGATTGATTTGCATATATTGAAGACTCCTTGCATCCCAGGGATAAACCCCACTTGATTATAGTGTATGATCTTTATAATGTGCTGTTGGATTCTGTTAGCTAGTATTTTGTTGAGGATTCTTGCATCTATATTCATCAGTGATATTGGCCTGTAATTTTCTTTTTTTGTGACATCTTTGCCTGGTTTTGGTATCAGGGTGATGGTGGCCTCGTAGAATGAGTTTGGGAGTGTTCCTCCTTTTGCAATATTTTGGAAGAGTTTGAGAAGGATAGGTGTCAGCTCTTCTCTAAATGCTTGATAGAATTTGCCCGTGAATCCATCTGGCCCTGGGCTTTTGTTTGTTGGGAGATTTTTAATCACTGCCTCAATTTCCGTATTTGTGATTGGTCTGTTCATAGTTTCTATTTCTTCCTGGTTCATTCTTGGAAGGTTGTATTTTTCTAAGAATTTATCCATTTCTTCCAGGTTATCCAATTTATTGGCATATAGTTGCTTGTCGTAGTCTCTCATAATCTTTTGTATTTCTGCAGTGTCAGTTGTTACTTCTCCTTTTTCATTTCTAATTCTGTTGATTTGCATCTTCTCCCTCTTTTTCCTGATGAGTCTGGCTAATGCTTTATCAATTTGGTTTATCTTCTCAAAGAACCAGCTTCTAGTTTCATTGATCTTTGCTATTGTTTCCTTCATTTCTTTTTCATTTGTTTCTGATCTGATCTTTATGATTTCTTTCCTTCTGCTCACTTTGGGGTTTTTTTGTTCTTCTTTCTCTGATTGTTTTAGGTGTAAGGTTAGGTTGTTTATTCAATATTTTTCTTGTTTCTTGAGGTAGGACTGTATTGCTATAAACTTAGAACTGCTTTTGCTGTGTCCCATAGGTTTTGGTTTGTTGTGTTTTCATTGTCATTTGTTTCTAGATTTTTTTGATTTCCTCTTTGATTTCTTTAGCGATTTCTTGGTTGTTTAATAGCATATTGTTTAGCTTCCATGTGTTTGTACTTTTTATAGCTTTTTTCCTGTCATTGATATCTAGTCTCATGGTGTTGTGGTCAGAGAAGAAGATGCTTGATATGATTTCAATTTTCTTGAATTTGCTGAGGTTTGATTTGTGACCCAAGATGTGATCTATCCTGGAAAATGTTCCGTGTGCACTTGAGAAGAAAGTGTATTCTGTAGTTTTTGGATGGAATATCCTATAAATATCAATTAAGTCAAGAGGGTCTAATGTGTCATTTAAAGCTTGTGTGTCCTTATTTATTTTCTGTTTGGATGATCTGTCCATTGAAGTAAGTGGGGTGTGAAAGTCTCCTACTATTATTGTGTTCCTGTAGATTTCCCCTTTTATGGCTGTTAGCATTTGCCTTATGTATTGAGGTGCTCCTATGTTGGGGGCATAGATATTTACCATTGTGATATGTTCTTCTTGGATGGATCCCTTGATCATTATGTAGTGTGCTTCCTTGTCTCTTTTAATAGTCTTTACTTTAAAGTCTAATTTGTCTGATATGAGTATTGCTACTCCAGCTTTCTTTTGACTTCCAATTCCATGGAATATCTCTTTCTATCCCTTTACTTTCAGTCTATACGTGTCCCTTGGTTTGAAGTGGGTTTCTTGTAGGCAGCATATAGAAGGGTCTTGTGTTTGTATCCATTCAGGCAGTCTGTGTTTTTTGGTTGGAGCATTTAATCCATTTACATTTAAGGTGATTATTGACATGTGTGTTTCTATTACCATTGTCTTAATTGTTTTGGGTTTGTTTTTGTAGGTGTTTTCCTTCTCTTCTGTTTCCGATTTAGAAAAGTTCCTTTAGCACTTGTTGAAAGGCTGGTTTGGTGACTGAATTCTCTTAACTTTTGCTTGTCTGGAAAGCTTTCGATTTCTCTGTCAAATCTGAATGAGATTCTTGCTGGGTAGAATATTTTTGGCTGTAGGTTTTTCTCTTTCAGGACTTTCAGTATATCCTGCCATTCCCTTCTGGCCTGCAGAGTTTCTGTAGAGAGGTCAGCTGTTATCCTTATGGGTTTTCCTTTATATGTTATTTGTTGCTTTTCTCTTGCTGCTTTTAATATTTTTTCTTTGTGTTTAATTGTTGTTAGTTTGATTAATATGTGCCTTGTTGTATTTCTCCTCAGGTTTATTCTGTATGGGATTCTCTGTGCTTCTTGGACTTGATTAATTATTCAAATATTTGGACTACCATGAGGAAACAAAGAAACACCATGCAGGCAAAGGAGCGGGAAAAACCCCGACAAGACCAAATAAATGAAGAGGAAATAGGAAAAATGCCTGAAAAAGAATTCAGAGGAATGATAGTAAAAATGATACAAAATCTCGATAACAAAATAGAGAAAGTACAAGAAACAGTTCATAAGAACTCAGAAAAACAAACAGTAATGGACAACAAAATAACTGAAATTAAAAATACTCCAGATGCTATAACCAGCAGAATGACTGAGGCAGAAGAACGAATAAGTGAGTTGGAAGATAGAATGGGGGAAATAACTGCCACAGAGCAGGAAAAAGAAAAAAGAATAAAAAGAATGGAAGACAGTCTCAGAGACCTCAGTGATAACATTAAGTGCACCAACATTCAAATCATAGGCATCCCAGAAGAAGAAGAAAAAAAGAAAGGGTCTGAGAAAATATTTGAAGAGGTTATAGTGGAAAACTTCCCCAACATGGGAAAGGAAATAATTAATCAAGTCCAAGAAGCACAGAGAATCCCATACAGAATAAACCTGAGGAGAAATACAACAAGGCACATATTAATCAAACTAACAACAATTAAACACAAAGAAAAAATATTAAAAGCAGCAAGAGAAAAGCAACAAATAACATATAAAGGAAAACCCATAAGGATAACAGCTGACCTCTCTACAGAAACTCTGCAGGCCAGAAGGGAATGGCAGGATATACTGAAAGTCCTGAAAGAGAAAAACCTACAGCCAAAAATATTCTACCCAGCAAGAATCTCATTCAGATTTGACAGAGAAATCGAAAGCTTTCCAGACAAGCAAAAGTTAAGAGAATTCAGTCACCAAACCAGCCTTTCAACAAGTGCTAAAGGAACTTTTCTAAATCGGAAACAGAAGAGAAGGAAAACACCTACAAAAACAAACCCAAAACAATTAAGACAATGGTAATAGAAACACACATGTCAATAATCACCTTAAATGTAAATGGATTAAATGCTCCAACCAAAAAACACAGACTGCCTGAATGGATACAAACACAAGACCCTTCTATATGCTGCCTACAAGAAACCCACTTCAAACCAAGGGACACGTATAGACTGAAAGTAAAGGGATAGAAAGAGATATTCCATGGAATTGGAAGTCAAAAGAAAGCTGGAGTAGCAATACTCATATCAGACAAATTAGACTTTAAAGTAAAGACTATTAAAAGAGACAAGGAAGCACACTACATAATGATCAAGGGATCCATCCAAGAAGAACATATCACAATGGTAAATATCTATGCCCCCAACATAGGAGCACCTCAATACATAAGGCAAATGCTAACAGCCATAAAAGGGGAAATCTACAGGAACACAATAATAGTAGGAGACTTTCACACCCCACTTACTTCAATGGACAGATCATCCAAACAGAAAATAAATAAGGACACACAAGCTTTAAATGACACATTAGACCCTCTTGACTTAATTGATATTTATAGGATATTCCATCCAAAAACTACAGAATACACTTTCTTCTCAAGTGCACACGGAACATTTTCCAGGATAGATCACATCTTGGGTCACAAATCAAACCTCAGCAAATTCAAGAAAATTGAAATCATATCAAGCATCTTCTTCTCTGACCACAACACCATGAGACTAGATATCAATGACAGGAAAAAAGCTATAAAAAGTACAAACACATGGAAGCTAAACAATATGCTATTAAACAACCAAGAAATCGCTAAAGAAATCAAAGAGGAAATCAAAAAAATCTAGAAACAAATGACAATGAAAACACAACAAACCAAAACCTATGGGACACAGCAAAAGCAGTTCTAAGTTTATAGCAATACAGTCCTACCTCAAGAAACAAGAAAAATATTGAATAAACAACCTAACCTTACACCTAAAACAATCAGAGAAAGAAGAACAAAAAAACCCCAAAGTGAGCAGAAGGAAAGAAATCATAAAGATCAGATCAGAAACAAATGAAAAAGAAATGAAGGAAACAATAGCAAAGATCAATGAAACTAGAAGCTGGTTCTTTGAGAAGATAAACCAAATTGATAAAGCATTAGCCAGACTCATCAGGAAAAAGAGGGAGAAGATGCAAATCAACAGAATTAGAAATGAAAAAGGAGAAGTAACAACTGACACTGCAGAAATACAAAAGATTATGAGAGACTACGACAAGCAACTATATGCCAATAAATTGGATAACCTGGAAGAAATGGATAAATTCTTAGAAAAATACAACCTTCCAAGAATGAACCAGGAAGAAATAGAAACTATGAACAGACCAATCACAAATACGGAAATTGAGGCAGTGATTAAAAATCTCCCAACAAACAAAAGCCCAGGGCCAGATGGATTCACGGGCAAATTCTATCAAGCATTTAGAGAAGAGCTGACACCTATCCTTCTCAAACTCTTCCAAAATATTGCAAAAGGAGGAACACTCCCAAACTCATTCTACGAGGCCACCATCACCCTGATACCAAAACCAGGCAAAGATGTCACAAAAAAAGAAAATTACAGGCCAATATCACTGATGAATATAGATGCAAGAATCCTCAACAAAATACTAGCTAACAGAATCCAACAGCACATTATAAAGATCATACACTATAATCAAGTGGGGTTTATCCCTGGGATGCAAGGAGTCTTCAATATATGCAAATCAATCAATGTGATACATCATATCAACAAATTGAAGGATAAAAACCATATGATAATCTCAATAGATGCAGAAAAAGCTTTTGACAAAGTTCAACATCCATTTATGATAAAAGCTCTCTAGAAAATGGGCACAGAAGGAAATTACCTCAACATAATAAAAGCCATATATGAAAAACCAAAAGCCAACATCATTCTAAATGGGGAAAAACTGAAAGAATTCCCTCTAAGAACAGGAACAAGACAAGGGTGTCCACTCTCACCATTATTATTCAACATGGTTTTGGAAGTTTTAGCCACAGCAATCAGAGAAGAAAAAGAAATAAAAAGAATCCAAATTGGAAAAGAAGAAGTAAAATTGTCACTCTTTGCAGATGACATGACATTATACATAGAAAACCCTAAAGACTCTACCAGAAAACTGCTAGCGCTAATTGATGAGTTTAGTAAAGTAGCAGGATACAAAATTAATGCACAGAAATCTCTTGCATTCCTATACACTAACAACGAAAGAGCAGAAAGAGAAATTAAGGAAACTCTTCCATTCACCATTGCAACAAAAAGAATAAAATACCTAGGAATAAACCTGCCTAAGGAGGCAAAAGACCTGTATGCAGAAAACTATAAGACACTGATGAAAGAAATCAAAGATGACACAAACAGGTGGAGGGACATACCATGTGCCTGGATTGGAAGACTCAACATAGTGAAAATGACTGTCCTACCCAAAGCAATTTACAGATTCAACGCAATCCCTATCAAATTACCAACGGCATTTTTCACAGAACTAGAGCAAGAAATCTTATGATTTGTATGGAAATGCAAGAGACCCCAAATAGCCAAAGCAATCTTGAGAAGGAAAGATGGAGTTGGTGGAATCAGGCTTGCTGACTTCAAACTATACTACAAGGCCACAGTGATCAAGACAGTACGGTACTGGCACAAAAATAGAAAGGAAGATCAATGGAATAGAATAGAAAACTCAGAGGTAAGCCCAAACACATATGGGCACCTTATCTTTGAGAAAGCAGGCAAGAATATACAATGGAAAAAAGACAGCCTCTTCAATAAGTGGTGCTGGGAAAATTGGACAGCTACATGTAAAAGAATGAAATTAGAACACTTCCTAACACCATACACAAAAATAAACTCAAAATGGATTAAAGATCTAAATGTAAGGCCAGACACTATAAAACTCCTGGAGGAAAACATAGGCAGAACACTCTATGACATACATCAAAGCAAGATCCTTTTTGACCCACCTCCTAGAATCATGGAAATAAAATCAAGAATAAACAAACGGGACCTAATGAGACTTAAAAGATTTTGCACAGCGAAAGAAACCATAAACAAGACAAGAAGGCAACCCTTAGAATGGGAGAAAATACTTGCCAATGAAGCAATAGACACAAAATATACAAGCAGCTCATGCAGCTTAATACCAAAAAAGCAAATAACCCAATCCACAAATGGGCCGAAGACCTAAATAGACTTTTCTCCAAAGAAGACATACAGATGGCCAACAAACACATGAAAAGAGGCTCAACGTCACTAATCACTAGAGAAATGCAAGTCAAAGCCACAATGAGGTATCACCTCACACCTGTCAGAATGGCCATCATCACAAAATCTAGAAACAACAAATGTTGGAGAGGGTGTGGAGAAAAGGGAACTCTCCTGCACTGTTGGTGGGAATGTAAGTTGGTACAGCCACTATGGAAAACAGTTTGGAGGTTCCTTAAAAAACTAAAAGTAGAACTACCATATGATCCAGTAATCCCACTACTGGGCATATACCCAGAGAAAACCATAATCCAAAAAGAAACATGTACCATAATGTTTATTGCAGCACTATTTACAATAGCCAGGACATGGAAGCAACCGAAATGCCCATCAACAAATGAATGGATAAAGAAGATGTGGCATATATATACAATGGAATATTACTCAGCCATAAAAAGGAATGAAATGGAGCTATATGTAATGAAGTGGATAGACCTAGAGTCTGTCATACAGAGTGAAGTAAGCCAGAAAGAGAAAAACAAATACTGTGTGCTAACTCATATATACGGAATCTAAAAAAAAAAAAAATGGTACTGATGAACCCAGTGACAGAGCAAGAATAAGGATGCAGATGTAGAGAATGGACTGGAGGACACGGGGTTGGGACGTCGGGGGGGCGAAGGGGAAGCTGGGATGAAGTGAGAGAGTAGCATAGACATATGTACACTACCAACTGTAAAATAGAGAGTTAGTGGGAAGTTGCTGTATAACAAAGGGAGATCAACTCGATGATGGGTGGTGCCTTAGAGGGCCAGGACAGGGAGGGTGGGAGGGAGTCATGGGAGGGAGGGGATATGGGGATATATGTATAAATATAGCTGATTCGCTTTGGTGTACCTCAAAAGCTGGTACAAAAGTATAAAGCAATTATATTCCAATAAAGAGCTTAAAAAAAAAAAAACAAAAGCAAATGCAAGAAAATATGCAATTAAAAAGGTAGCATATGTAAATTAGCAATTCCTTGAACATTTGACTTTAATAAATTTAGTTATATTTATTACAACCTGAAAAACAAAAACAAAAACAAAGAAACAACAACCTGTCAACTATCTTACACTAACCCTACCCGAGAGTGTTAACTACTGTGAACAGATTTCTAGATGGGATCATGTTACATAAATGTGGTGCGTATACTTCTGCAATGTGCTTTTAAAAAATGTTAGCAAAATATCACAAACTTACTTCCGCATTAGTTCAGAGAAAGCTGCCTCATTCTTTTTAATGATTATCCAGTATTTGATAGTATTGATATGCCTCAATTTATTTAACCACTCACACATTAAAGAATGTATTAGTTTTCTAGGGCTGCCATAACAAATTACTACAAACTTCATGGCTTAAAACAACAGAAATTTATTCTCTCACAGTTCTGGATGCTAGAAGTCCATAATCAAGGTGTCAGCAGGGTCACACTCCCTCCAAAGCATTCAGGAAAGAATACTTTCTTGGCTCTTTGAACTTCTTTTGGCTCCTGGTATTCCTTGGTGTTCCTTGGCTTGTAGATGCATCACTCCAATCTCCACCTCTGTCTTCATGTGACTATCTCCCCTGTGTTTCTGTGTCTTTTTCTCTTTCTCTTATAAGGACACTTTCTACCTTGTATGTAGTAATGGTGACTTAAAAGGATTTAGGGCTCACCCTAATCCAGGACAATCTCACTTCTGATCCTTAACTAAATTATATCTACAAAGACCCTATTCCCAAATTAGGTCACAATCACAGGTACCAGGAATTAGGATTTGGACATATCTTCTGGGGGCCACTATTCAACCAACTACAATGGGTGTTTATGTTTTTTGCAGATTTTCAGTATTAGGAACAGTCTTGCAAAGAAAAACATCATTTTGCATCTCTGTGTATATGTGTCTTTTTTCCCTGTAAGATAGATGTCACTGTCATAGGTAGGACACTGAGTCAAAGAGTAGGCACATCTACAAATTTGGCATATACTTAAAAATTGCCCCCTGAGGAAATGGTACTGGTTTCCACTCCCACCAACTGTGTTTAAAGCCCATTCCTCAGTCCCCTTGCCAAAATGGAATATTATCCACCTATAATTTTTGTCAATCTGTTGAGGCAAAAGTGATATCTCATTTTATTTAGCAAATTGATTTCATGTAAATTGACAGTCATTCCATATATTTACATATGTTTATTGGCTAGCAATATTCTTCCTACAAATTAACCTTTTATATATTTGTCAATTTGTGTTTTGGCTTATCTATCTTTTGCTTATCATTTTATAGGCATCATTATACATCATGGAAATCAATCCCTGTCTGTTATATAAGTTGCAAATACAACATATATACACACATTATGCAAACACACATAATAAACTATGATAAATATGTTGCAAGCATTTTCTCCCAATCCATTGGTCTTTTAACCTTTGTTTATGGCCTCAGGAATATTTAATAATTAGGTAGTCAAATCTGCCTAGAGCTTCTAGGGTTGGTGTCTTGATTAGAAAAGCTTTCCTTATCCCAAGGTTACAAAAATATTTCCCTATATTGTTGTTAATTTGTGTCTTCTCTTCTTGATCAAACTCTCCAGAGTTTTCCCTGTTTGTCTTTTCAAAGAAACAATTTTTAGTTTTGTTGATCACATCTATAATTGTTTTCTATTTTATTGCTTTTTCCCTATATAGTCCATTAATCTCTTACTTCTATTTTAAGTTTATGTTGTTGTTCTTTATCTAAATTTTTAAGTTAATTACACTTATTTTCAATATGAAATTGTTAGTTAAGATGTCTCCTTGTGTTTCTTACAGTTTTTGCTATATGTATCTCAAAGCTATGTTTTTAAGTGCATAGAGGTTTTTGACTGTCTCTTCTTTTTAGTCGATGATAATTTGATCCACATAAAATATTCTTCTTTAATGTTTTGAGTTTTATTTTGTCAGAGGTTACTATTTAACTACTAGCTTACTTTATGTCAGTATTTGGCTGGTATGTGGTTTTCTACCATTTTATTTTTAATTTTTCTATATTGTTTGGTGGTGGTGTATACCTTTTAAATCCATTTCTAGATGAGGTTTTTTTTTGGTTGTTTTTTTACCTGTGTTGAGAATATCTAACTTTTAATGGTATGTATTAAGCTCATTCAAGTTTGTTGAGTTTGTACTTATTTCTGTTCTCATATGTTTTCTATTAAATATGATTTCTTGTTGTTTATATCTTTTCTTTTGTTGATTTGCTTTGGTACATCCTTCTTCTTTACAAATTTGTTAAAAAATTTATACTAGTTTTCATTATAAAAGTAATAGTGTGAAGTATAAGGTAAAAATTCCTGACCCCACTACCCACCTGCTTTCCAAGATATTGCAGTTGTTTATATTTTTTATATCCTTCCAGAAATTTTCTCTGCCCATCAAATTTATATCTATATCTGTATCTATATCTCTATATATTTTGTCTTATACCTATGGGATATTACCATTCTGTACCTTGCTCTTTATACTTAATATATTTTAGACACCTTAAATCAAGAATTTTATTTTTTCTATTTTGATATCACAAAAATTAAATGTTTGGCCAAATTCCTTAAAATTTTTAATTAAAAGTTAAATTTACTTTAATAAATTGCTCTATTGTATGCTATGTTTACCATGTCTTTTTATATTTCTAATTTAGATGTATTAAGGTCATACGCAAAAGCTGCAAGAAGAATTTTCTTAGAAAACTGGCTATGGGACATATATCATGTTCCTAAAAGGTATTCTAAGACTTTATTTTTATTTTGCTTAGGAAAATTTTAAAATATTAAAATATGATAAATAAATGGTCTGTCATTCTTCCAAGCATTTCTTTGATAATTAAGGATAGGACTGACATTTGATCAAGGTTAATTTGATTGGTCATTAGGTTGGTTTTTCCCTCAGCTCTCTGCGGGATTAACAGAAGAATTAGTGATCTTTGCAGAAGACCACTAATTCACTTACCTTGAACTTTTACTGAGCATGTAGTTTGGGGTGATATCTGAGCTTTGCACTTCTACATACTTATTTCAGTCTTCCTAGAAAATTGCTTTGTAACAAACACTCCAACAATATGTCATCCATTTAGGTATATATTTCCAGTGCTATTTATCTATATAACAAATAAAAGGAGGCACTATTTTCCTCACATAATAAGCACACTGTGTAAAACACTGGTGATCTGTAGGCTTGGGAAACAATCAGTTTTTGTTTGGTTATTATGACTTGTCTGGTGCACAGCAGCCTCCTTTACACTCCCTGACTCTAATCTTGTCCACTTCTCTACTCCAATCCATCCTCCACACACAGCTGTCCATGTGATTGTATCAAAATGCAAGTCTGATCATGCGACTTCCCCACCCACCTAAAACCACTTCTCCTTGACCTACCAGGCAAAATCTATGTGGCTTAAGATGCTGTCATCAGAGCTCTTGCTAACAGCTCCAGCTCATCTGCCAGCAGCCCTTGGCACCATCACCCTATTGTGCACTTTCTGTGCCAGCAATACCTGCTCTTTGCAGTCTTTATATCCTTTCCTGGAAATCCTCTTTCTTGACCCCCACCCCCCACCTCACTCCTGGAAAACTGCCTTTCACATTTAACAACCCAACTCATACACTGAGTTCTCCAAAAAGTGCCCCTCGAAGAATTAAATACTTACTTCTCTTCATTCTCATTGCAGTTTGTACATGCTTATATTGAAGGCCTTATTACCCTCTGTGATAATGTGTTTGTTTACATATTTATCTCCTTTTCTTGAGTGAATTCCTTCGAGACAGACCCTTTATTATTTATTCTCATGCTTGGTCTTAGGAGTGCACTATGCACGTGATAGACACTTAGGAAATGTCCACCGAAAAGATAACTAACTAATGGACTTTGGTACTATGAAAATTCCTTTTGTTTCAATTGTTTTTGTATACCCTATTTTTCTTAATAGGGTTTACTGAATATAATTTCATTTTTATTTGGTAGTTTATCATAGTCCCTTCAATGCATGGCAATGAAAACAAAAAATGGGGGGTATATTGAACAATGTCTTAGTTCACTGGTGGGCCATAACAGCATATTGTAGGCTGCTGGTTTGTAGACATAGAAATCTATTTCTCACAGTCCTGGAGGCTGGGAAGCCCAAGGTCAAGTTACCAGCAAATTCAGTGTCTGGTGAGAGACTGCTTTCCGGTTCATACATGGCTGTCTTTCACTGTAACCCCTCATGGCAGAGGGACAAGGGAATTCCCTGGTGCCTCTTTTATAAGGGTACTAATCTCATTCATGAGTTTCACTCATGACCTAATCACCTCCCAAAGACCCCACCTCCAAATACCAGCACATTGGGGATTAGATTTCAAAGTACATGAATTTGGGGGCGGGGACACAAACATTAAGTTTGTGGCAAACAGTATGTATCTGCCTGATCCAAACATTCTTGATCTACACAAACAGCAATTTCATATGTTTCAACCTAATAGATGTACAGGCAATTGGTCTGAATATGTAAGAAGCCCTTGTCATCCTCTATTCTTTTCTTAACCTCATCAACCACCTGTGGGCACTGACAATGTGGTTTCTTTGTGGTTTGCCTAAAGAGTCCATATGGGAAAAACACAAACATTGTAATTAATAGGAGATCATGATAAGTTGGTTCCAAGTTAATCAAGGGTCACCTGTGTTTGATGGCTATGAAATATTTTATTTTCCATCAGGTATCAGCTAGAGTTGATACTACCTGATTTTCTAACCACCTGGGAAATTCAAGCCATTGATGTTTCAAATAAAGGTAAGCAGCGAGAACTGATATACTGAATTAGGGAACAGTTTGTTTATTATGCCAAATACATTATTGTCAAAGTTCACCCAGAACTTTGGCAATAATTTATTTTAGACTCTCATCATAACCTAGGATAAAAAAAAAATCTAGGTATTTGAACATATTTTGTTCATGTAATGTTTTTATAGGCCGTCATGTCATGAGCAATAATTTCAAGTTTCTACTTTTCTGAAACCTTTCTGATTTGCTGGGGGATTGAGGTGGGGGATAAAAACAGGTCTCACTACTGAGTTCTCCCCCAAGTTATGGATAACAGTGCAAATCAGTACCATTTATAAATTATTTTTAATATTTATTTGATTTTTCAAAACTCAATATCTTCACCCAATAAATGGGTTCCATAACAGTTAATGACTTTCTTGCTACATTGGAAAATGGAATTGGGACAGACTGCTAAAAAAAAAAACTATGGAACTTTGTAACCAGAACACTAACAACAGCAACAAAAGTGCAACAGTCTGGTAAAGTTAAAAAGATATTAAGTTCATCATTAAAAACATTAGTGTAAACACAGTACTTTATCTTTAAAAAGAAAAAAAGCAAAGTTAGCCTGACAGAAGGTGATGTGAGGCAGGGCTAAGGTGGCTGAGTTATGAAGACAACAAAACGCACAGTTATCTGGGGCAGCTGATGGCCAAATTGAATCAAGAGGGAAAATGTAAGGTGAATGGGCATCATGTCGCAGTGCTGTGTTTCTCATTTGTTTGTTGCATTCAGCTGGGTAATGTGGTAGCAAAAAATTTTAAAGTGCTAGAAAAAAAGTGCATATGAATCAGTTGCACCATTGCTACCATTCCCTTGCTTATCAATCATTTTGAATTTGAATTAACTAACATTCAGACCTACACCTGTATGCTGTAGGTTCTATAATTGATATTTTTACCATAGTGCCTTAAAGGAAATTAGTCTAGGGCCAATGGAAGTTACTGCATATTCTGTTCTGTTTTCTTTGTTGTTGTTTGTTTTTTAAGTTCATGAACTGTTAGGGGAGATATGAACACTGACAAGATATTTGGGGATATTAAAAAATTATCATTGTTTTTGAGGGTGGGGTTTTAAAAAAGGAAGTTATTGTTTTAGAAATATAAACTGAAACATTTATAAGTAAAATAAACATGGTGCTGGGATTTGCTTCAGTATAATCCAGGGAGTGCTAGGTGAGGTGGGTATAGAGGAAACAAAACTGACTATAAACAAAACTGATAATCGCAGAAGCTGGGCAATGGGTGTATGGGGGTTCATTATACCATTCTTTCTACTTTTTGTATAGGCTTGAATTTCTCTGCAGCAAAAAGGTTTGTTTTTGTTTGTTTTTTAACTTTACAAATAATCATAATAAAGCCTTCTGAAATCTCATCACATATTTGTTTAGGTCTTCTCAACTAGGGGGAAAATTTTGCCTGTCTTGTTTACTGTTGTTATCTGCTTCGACTAGAACATAGGCTGGCCCCTGGTAGGCTCTCAAAATATTAATTGATTAGGGAAATAAACATCACTAAGTAGAATTTTCAAGAGGAGAGAAAGAAAAAGGAAACTCGATATCATATTTTTCTTTTCCTCAAAGTAAAGAAAATATAAGAATTTTAGAGAAGGTAAAGCACTCTGGGAGCTCTATACTACGTTTCTGTGCACTGTCGCCTCTCGCAGGTCTGTGTGTGGCCGATGTGCTGCAGTTGCAGGTGTACAGAGATGACTTCCTGGCTATAGACAACAATGTTACAAGAGTCCATTGAAAGGGACAGTCTCCAAAATGAAAACTGCGGGAACTTGAGTAAGTAGGTAAATGTATGGCACTAGAATCAATGGCTGAGAAATCTGATGGCAAAACCCCTGCACACGATCTGCTTCCCTTTAATGCAGTGTGCCCTGAGCACTTAGGGTGGGAAAAGCATTAAGTCAGGGAGGGCCTGGGTGGTGAGGGAGAGGGAAGACACAAAAGACTCAAATTATACGTGACTAACGTATCACCAAGGAAGCTGAATGGAGGTTTTGGAGAGAATATATTCATATTTTTTGTTGGGAGTGATGGGAAATGAGAAAAGTCTTCCTTGGGTAAATCCATGGAAACTCAAAGCAGGCTGGTGGTTGCCAGCGGTGGGGTGCAGCAGAAGTGTGGGAATATCAACTTACTGGGTAAGGGGTTTTATTTTAGAGCAATGAAAATATTTTGGAAGTAGATAAATGTGGGGGTTGCAGAACATTGTCAATGTACTAAATACCACTGAATTGTTCACTTAGAAATGGTTAATTCTATGTTAGTGAATTTCACCTCAATACAAAAAAGAAAGAAAGGCTAATGTTGGGGCAAGGAGTAGAAGACCGCTCCTCTGTAAAAATAAGAAGGTTGGCAGATAAAATCATCAGTGAGTTGATGGCAGAGCCAAAACTAGAACCTTTGTCTTTTGATTTCTAAGCCCATGTTCTTTTTACTAAAAAAAAAAAAATTGGTTCCAGATGTTCTGGACCAACAAACCACTCTTAAGTTAATTGTGCTAAGAATGGTAATGTGTGTGTGTGTGGTGGGGGTGGAGGGATGAATTGGGAGATTGGGATTGACATATATCTACTACTATGCATAAAACAGATAACTAATGAGAACCTACTGTATAGCACAGGGAACTCTACTCAGTGCCCTGTGGTGACCTAAATGGGAAGGAAATCTAAAACAGAGGGGATATATGTATATGTATAACTGATTCGCTTTGCTGTATAGCAGAAACTAACACAACATGGTAAAGCAACTATACTCCAGTAAAAATTAATAGAAAGAAATATTGCAGTGTATTAAAAATGAATGTGTAATCCAGGAATTCAGGAATTAAAATTCTAAATTCCAGTCTGGAATGCTCATATAGTTAACACCAGTATATTTTCTCCGAGCTCCACTTAGAGCCATTTTCTAAGAGAAATTTCCATGGGCCCCAAGCCCAAGCTCTGATAGAAGTTACTTTCCTTCCAATTATTTATCTCAAGTTTATCATTACAAACTCATAACTATGCTGATTTACTTAATGTCTGTCTCACTAATAATATCTAACATTTACTGAGGACTTACTTAAGGTCAGATTCTGTCCTAAACTTTTTACAAGAATTAATTTATCTAATTCTCACCACAACCCTATGAAGTAGGTATTTGATTTGCTCCCCCTTTATAGATAAGGAATCTGAGGCACAAAGTGATTAATTAATTTGCCTGAGGCCATCAGCTAATAGCAGTCTGATTCCTGAGCCTACATTCTGAAGCTGCCTGAAAGCAGTGACTGTGTTCGCTTCCTCAGCACCTGGCGTACACTAAATATCTGTCAAAGAAATGCGTGATTTGGATTCTAGCTCAGGAATCTCTGATATTTGGCTGTGTGGTCCTGAGCAAGTCCCTTGACTTCTCTGAATTCAACATTTATCTTAGCCACCATGTTGAGAGTTGTAAAAACCCAAATAAGATTATGGATGTGAAAACAACTTGAGGACTTCCCTGGTGGCGCAGTGGTTAAGAATCTGCCTGCCAGTGCAGAGGACACGGGTTTGAGCCCTGGTCCGGGAAGATTCCACTTGCTGCGGAGCAACTAAGCCCATGCGCCACAACTGCTGAGCCTGCGCTCTAGAGCCTGTGAGCCGCAACTACTGAGCCCACGTGCTGCAACTACTGAAGTCCACACACCTAGAGCCTGTGCTCCACAACAAGAGAAGCCACCACACTGAGAAGCCCATGCACCACAACGAAGGGTAGCCCCCCACTCACAACTAGAGAAAGCCCGTGTGCAACAATGAAGACCCAACGCAGCCAAAATAAATAAAGATATTTAAAAAATAAAAAAAGAAAACAACTTAAAAATGAATTTTGAAATAAATACAAATGTAGAGGATGACAAAATAAGTGTATTTCATAAATTATATTCTTCTAAATACTTCCTCTAAGAGACTAATTTGTTTAGTACATGTTGGCAGAAAATTTCACTTTTTTTCCCCTAAAATCAAGGTCTTAAACTGAAATATTTAAATATATTTCTTTATGAATTCTGCCTTCTCTTAGAAGGTCATACTCTATATTTCCAAAAATAATAATCTTCAGTAGTTCTGCTGGAATTCAACATACTTCTGAGCATTCAATCCTCAATATTCCTGAATATCAAATGCAAAAGATGAAAACACTGTCAGAGACTACTAGCTAACCCAGAATTAGTTATTTCTTTCCTCCTTAATATCAAAACCTGAATTTTAGCTGGCCACATTGCTGCCCAGTTTTTCTTCAATTTGGGTATAGCCAAGTCCCAAGTCTCCAAAGAAATGTAAATTGTATGGGACTTCCAGGAAGGCTCCTCAAAAGAAAGTTGATTCAACAGAAATGGGTCTCTTTTTTGGCTTCTTTTTTGCAGCTCTCAACTCAGAAATGATGGTTGGAGCTCCAGCAGCCATCTTGGACCATGAGGTAACCCTGAAGATGAAAGCTAGAATGGTGGAACAAAATGATAATAGCCCCTGCTTTTGATGACATGTGGAGCTGCCATTCCAGCCTTGGCCTTCTTTTATTTGTGAGAGAAATAAATGTTTATCTCATTTAGGCAAAAATTATTTTAGTTGTTTATTATACACAGCAATACCTAATTCTTTTTTTTTGTTTAAGAACTTTTATTGAGATGCAATTGACATACAATAAACTGCATATATTTAAAGTGTACAATTTGATATTTTTTTCTTAGTAGTAATGTATATATGGCAATCCCAATCTCCCACTTCATCCCACCCACCCCCACCCCCTAGCAACACCTAATTCTAATTAATATAAACTCATTTGTCTTCACTGGCCCTGCCTTGTTCCCCTATCATAATACTCATTACAGGTTGGTATAACTGCTTGTTTGATAGTCTGTCTTCCTTGAGTGCCCCATCTAGTTCCTCATTGCTACCCCACCTCTAGCTTAGTGTCTGGAACATTTTAGGTGCTCAGTGAACATTTGTTGAATGAACAACTGCAGAAGCACCTAAATTTCACTCTCTCACTTCTTTTCCTTCTCCCTTTAGAGCTCATCCCAATCGCCAAGCTTCTCCATCTGGTTGAGCCATCCTTATCTCTCTCTATCCCTAAAGACAACTGAACCCCCTCTCATCCCAGCACCTAACCCCCCACCATTCCCTCACTCTCCACTGCATCCCTCATCCCCAAGCCAAAGATGGCTGGATGCAGTCTGCCAATCACAAAGATCGAGGACTTGACTCAAGAGGAGGCAGGAGGGCTGGGATGCCAATGAGGACCTTCTTTCTAAGCACACTTGAAAGCTAGGTCCCACATGGTGCCTGGGCTGGCATTCCAAGGGCGTTGAGGGCATTCCGAGAGGCAATTCCCTGCCTAAACCAGGGCCTTACAGCACTTGAGGGGCCCCTTAGCCATGGCCTGGGCCTAGGCTCAACGGGAGGGGCCCCCCTCACATGGCAGAATTCACCTTCTACCTTGCCCGAATCCCTGTGGTCTCAGCCCCAGAGTCTATCTCCAGGACCTGGCACAGTAGCTGCTCAGATGAGGAAACCTGCCCAGGGAAGTGAAGAGGCTGCCAGAGGTGTCGATCTCAACCTGTTTTGCCTCCTCCTCTGAGACAGGAGGAGAAAAAAGTCTTTAAGAGCCCCCACCCTCTCCCCATATATGTACCCCAAGGTATATATACCTTAATTCTAATCTTAGAATATCTGGCTTCTCCCTGGTCTAGTAAACCTAATACCCTACTCTATTTCTTTCTTTTTTTTTTTTTTCCAGAGGTGTTTTTTTTTAAATTATAGTAAAATACACATAACATAATGCTTATCATTCTAATTATTCACATGTGTGCAACTCAGTGGCATTCACATTCACACTATATTCACAATGTTATGTAACCATCACCACCATTTATACCTAGAACTTTCTCATCATCTGCAACAAAAATCCCCATACCCATGGACAATGTCTCTCCTGGTCTGTTTCTTGATCAGGGCCCCTGCCTCCACTTGGCTGTCCCCTGGCCTCACCCTTATAGCTAGATCCTACCTGTTTGCAAATAGGCCTCCTTGTTTTGACCTCCTGCCTGACCTTCTGCGGAATACATCCCAGGATTGCCCTACCTTTTTTATTTTTAATATTTATTTATTTGGCTATACCAGGTCTTAGCTGCAGCATGCAGGGATCTAGTTTCTGACCAGGGTTTGAACCCAGGCCCCCTGCACTGGGAGCACAGAGTCTTAGCCACTGGACTACCAGGGAAGTCCATGCCCTACCTCTTATAACATCGTTTTGTTGGACTCCTGATACTGGCTGCCTCTCCGGTCTTGTCCCTTTTTGAAAGTACCCTATAGACACTGGCTGCCAAAGTGAATGCTCCCTAAGCATCTAGAGATTAGGACATTGTCTGTCCCACCCTTGGGAACTGACCTGCTTTTAGGTCATAAGCCCTGACAATCTGTATGTCCGCTGAAAGTAACTGAGCTGTTCTATCCTTCTGATAACCATCTCCTTCCAAGCACTTCTACAGCCTCATCATTCTCCACCAGATTTTAATCCCTTTACCCTTTCCCATTATCCTAATCCTCAGTCCTTCTCTGTCTTCAGGAACTTCTCTAACCCTTCTAGAGTCAAGGCCAGCAGTTCAATGTTGCCTGTTACATAGCCTCTTAAAACAGTCTCATCTCCTTGGCATTCTCTGTCACTCTGCCAATGCCTTGCCCTGTGTCATTTGAGGAGATTCCATGTGATGTGTTAAGGCACTTGCCCCTGGGGTCAGATTCGAGTTCTCTCCTGGCTTAGCTACTCCAGAGCCAGCTTTGTGGGTGTGCAGCTTATGCAGCAGCCCAGGGCCTGGCACTCTGCAGGGCTCCACAATTTAGTGCTCTGTCGTTGCTCTCTTGACATTATGAATAACTTTAATAATTTTGTGTTTTATGAGCTAAGTCTGCCTGGACGATGGAGCATGCATGTGAGTTAGGGGAGATGTGTGCGATACATGTGCCCACCATCCCTTACCACCCCCTCCCGAAAGAGCATTCACAGCACTCCATGGACACAGGATTCCAGTGGACCCACAATGTGCAGAAGTTTAATGAGACTCAAAGTGAGTACCAAGTGAGTGCATTGTGTCTATGACTGAGCAAACAGGGGTGCTAACACCCCTAGAGGCCATATTTACCACTGGAACCAGAACTTGTTTTGAATGCATGAAGATGACAGTGGCGTTCAAAGAAACACAGATGACTGAGGAACCTCATCACATTCTTTCTTGTTCCTGTCGCTACCACGTATGAGCCAACCACTTACATTAAATACAATGACATAGAAGGAAAGGGAAAGACAGGGTAACCAATAGTTCCCTTTCCTTTCAGTCTATTCCTATTTATTAGTAAGCAAAAGTCTAGAGTGTTGGTAGAATACACACATAACAAGATAAAAGAAAAGAAAGGGAAAACAGCAGAGTTAATTTTGTGCAGCATTTCCACCATTTTGATAGGAATGAAATATAGATGTATTCATGAGCTATGAAATACAAATTGTGTGATTCTGGTGATTCTACATATGACTTAAATGTTCATATTTGCATTTAAAACTTGCATTGCACAGGGACTTCTCTGGCAGTCCAGTGGTTACAATTCCGTGTTTCCAATGCAGGGGGCGCAGGTTTGATCCCTGGTGGGGGAACTAAGATCCCACACACTGTGTGGCGTGGCCAAAAAACCAAAAATAACTAGCATTGCACAATATAAAGATGAATGGCAAAATTCATGCCATTAATTTAAATTTTTAATTTTTCTTTACTTAGAATGATATTAAATAACAAATTTAAAAAAACACCATGGGCAAGTTGAGGGAGAGACCATAGAAGAAAGGAAAAGGTTTTATATTTTAATACCTTTAACAGCACTTTTTTCTTGCTTTATGAATAAGCTGCTCTACATTTTCATCTTGCATCAGGATCCTCAAATTTTATAGATGGCCCTGGCTACTTCTTTCTATGTGATTCTGGGCAGCCCTTTCTTCCTTCTTTCCTTCCTTCCTTCCCTCCTTCCCTCCATTCTTTTAACCTTTTCTGATCATCAGTTTCTTTGTCTATAAAATGGGGAAATACCAAATCACTATTATCAAGTGGTCTCTGCTTCTGGTTAGCCATTTCATTTATTTCTTATCTAACTTCCATGGAGATATCCAGAAAGCATTCTGAAAGGGTCTATGGATAAATGGGGGAATCGAAAATTATATAAAGTTGGGGGCAGACTAAGCCTTTAGCAGTTATTTGGTGGGAAAATCTATTGAAAAGTTTTTTTTGATATTTGCCTTTTTTTTCTGTTAATGGAGACTTTTGCATGTTTGCAGGAAGAAAGAAAGGAGTTGGTAAAGCAGGAGAGATAAGATGCTAGAATGATCATATGAACGCCTTACATGTTTACATGATTTTCAGTGCTCAGGGATATCACATTTAAGCATTTCCATGAAGAATCCAAGGCAGGTGTTGTTATCTCCAGGAAGTGAAGAAGGTAGTTCTCAGAAGAGACATAAAATAAGAAGTGGGGGTTTACCTTGGAAAGGTATCATGGGTTAGCACTGGCCCTCAGCATCAAATATTCCATCCTTCTTGGGACGCTATTAAGTTGCTACCAGCAGGTGGCGCTCCAAGCAGGCCTCTGAGCCCACTGTTCTTCAAGAACTCTAAGTGCACTTGCAAATTAAAGTTTGTTTGTTTGTTTATTGAAGTATAGTTGATTTAAAATATTGTGTTATTTTCGGGTGTACAGCATAGTGATTCAGTATTTTTGGAGATTATACTCCATTATAGGTTATTACAAGATAATGGGTATAATTCCCTGCGCTATACAGTATATCCTTGTTGCTTATCTATTTTATGGAAAGGAACTGAGGCCTCCTGCTCAGAGACCTGTGAGCAAGCCACCATGGAGGTAAATCCTCCAGCCCCAGTCAAGCCTTTAGGTGACTGCAGCCTCAGCCAGCAACTGATTGCAAACACATGAGAGAACCTATGCCAAAATTACCCAGCTAAGCCATTCCTGAATTCTTGCCCAATAAAACTGTGAAGATAATTGTTAATTTTAAGCCCCTAAGTTTTGGGGTAATTGATTACATAGCAATAGTTAACTTGTACACTAGAATAGCTGTTTTTCTAAAAATGCAACTCACATGAAACCTCCTGCATTCACTACCAACACATGTGCAATTGCCCAGTAGGAATGGCTTAGCTGGGTATTTTGGCTTGGGTTCGGGTTCTCTCAAGAGTTTGCATTCAAGTTGTTAGCTGGGGCTATTGTCACCAGAAGGTATGACTGAGGCTGGGGGATTTACCTCCACAGTGGCTCACTCACGTGGCTCTCAGCAGGAGGCCTCAGTGCCTTCCCACATGGGCCTCTCCATAGGTTTCTTGAGTGTCCTTACTACATGGGGGCTGATCTCCCCCAGAGCAGGAAGTCCAAGAGAGAGCAAGGTGGGATGGGCAATGTCTTGTATGACCTACCCTCAGAAGTCCCACACCTCTGCATTTGCAGGATTCTATTGGTCAAATGGGCCAACCCCGATGCAGTATGGGAGGGGACCACACAAGGCCATGAACACCAGGGAGGTAAGGACGTTGGGGGCCATCTTGGAGACTGGCTGCCACATCCAGCCATTGGATGAGTGGGTGAGTATGGATGCATCTCAGGCATTAGAATTAAATAAGAGAGCTTATGTTGAACAAGAAGTAAGATTGTCTGAAAACGTGTGGGACAGTAAAGCAAAGAGGGGGTTAATGGGCTGAGTTTCATTCTTCAGAAGGTCTAGCTTATAAAAAAAAATTAGCTTCACTGAGGTTATGAAACCAAGAGATAAAGGGAGAGTGGGCACCTTCTTTTATTTTATCTCTTTTTGCTTCCTCTGAAGAAGTGTGCTTAACTGCATTCCATTGCAAACACTTGTTTTTTTCTTTGGGCCTTATTATTTTCTATTTCCTCCCATTCTCTCTCAGAAATCCTCCCCTATTCCATTACTTAGTTAAGAATCTGCAGTGGCCTTTTGGGATGTGCTATTGCTATTCCAACCCACTACTCTGGTAACTTACAAGAATAGTTTGAGCAATAGCTTTCTTCTTTCTCTTTCTTCAGTTACCATTTGGGACTTAAACACAAAATCATCCACCCTTGGATCTGAACCACTGTGTTCCTTAAGACATGGCTTATCCAGTTTTTCTTGGCTCTTCCCTCATCTAGCCTTTTCAGGTCAACTCCCCAGTCTGCCATCTGCCTGGTTGCCTCTCCAGTCAGTCTCAACCGGCACTCTATGGGGAAGGGAGACCCAGACATAAGTCAGAGTAGTGCTTCACTTATGCCATGCCTATTCCCAACTTGTAACTTTGAATTTACAGTGGTATCTAAATAAGAATCAAAATGTATGTACCAGGCTATAAATTCTTAGAGTTTAGAAAACAGAGAATCAATCACAGACAAAATAGCTGGAGACAGTATCAAAGAGAAAGTAAGACTTCAGCAGGGCTTCGTATCTCTCCCTTCTTTTTCCTACCAATCTCAACACAAACAAATCCCCACCTCTGCAAGTTACTAGATGTGCTCCCTGAAGCTAATCACTATATTTCTCTGGACCTCAGTTTATTTAGTGATCACCTGAGGTCCTAACACCTTTCAGAGTGGTTGTGAAGGTTAGAGACAGTTTATGTATGTTAATTATTACAATACCTGTGACAGGGAGCTAATAATTGGTAGCTATTGTGTTGTCATTATTTGGATGAGCTCTTTAAAGGTTAAGAACATGTTCTCCATGTCTGAATCTCACACAGCACCTGGTAAAATGCCATGGAGTTTGTAGGTCTTGTTGAGATGGTGAATTAACATTTATGGCCTTTTTTCTTAGTCACTAAATTTATTCCCAAAAGTAAAAAAAAAAATGCTTCAGGCAATATCTTTTGTTACAGAGAGAGGAGACTCTTTTACAGCTTATGAGACAAAACTAGGAGGGTACACATGATCTGCTAATGGCAACCAATGCCATAAACAAGAGGAAAAAAATCGGGCGCCTTCTAGAAAGGATTCTGGCCCATGGGAGGCTTTTTGTGCTCTTTCACTAACTAAGTTAGAATGTCAAACTCTCAGGAGGTAGCAATTAGACAGACTTTTAACAGGTCAGTCATCTAATCTCTGACCTTTAATTGATAGCCAACAAACAAACCAGAAAGGAAATGGGGACAAAATTCTGCTGGGCTCAAGGATAAAGAGATTGTCTCATCCCGAGAGTCATGAGACTGTTGGTGTTGTTTTCTGCCTGGCTGCTGCCAGGAGGAGAGAGCTGTATTAAATACAGATTGGTATGATCCTATGCACATTTTTTTTTTTTTTTTGAGTACAAGGTCATGACTATGTCTTAAATCAATAGTAAATAATAGCTACCATTTTCAGGTGCATGCTGTGTGCTAAGAGCTTTCTATATATGTCATTTCATTCTCCCATCAGGACTATGAGGCATTATTGTTTTGATTTTATACATGACAAAACTGAGGCTCAAGTTTTGAGTTTTAAGTTGCCCCAAATCACATAGCTAGTTAAACAGAGCCAGGATTTGAATTCAAGTCTGCCTCACTGCAGACCATACTTTTTTTTCAATGAAATATTTCAGACTTTTAGAAAAGTACAGCGACTGACCTATCAAACACCCGTGTAACTACCACTAAACTTTACTGAATTATTTGTAAGATATTGCCATACTGGCTTCACATGTTCCTTTAAAATCTTTAAAATAAAAGGTAATGGATAGATTGGATGCATATACCTCTTTCCTATTCCAAATTTCTCCTTCCCTTGGCAGACATAACTACTATACTGGTATAGTATTTATCTTTCACAATCATATGTTTATGCCATTATGACTGGTATAAATGTCCATAGATAATGACATTGCTGTGTATGTTTTTAAACTTGTATAAATATAAATGTTATTATGTTTTTGTTGGTTTTACCAGCCAACACTGCAGGTTGGTTTTACCAGCCAACATTGCATTCCATGGTATGAATATACAGTAATGTATTTACTGTTTTTCTGTTGTTTTGGGTTGCTGCCAAATTTTTGCTATTACAAATAACACTACAAAGAGCATTCCTATACTAGTGTCTTAGGGAGATGTGTGAAAGTTTTCTGAGGTGTATACCTAGAGCATCTATTTTCCCGTTACCCTCTAACCAAGTTTCCTGCAGTCTGTGGTGAATTCCTGATTCGATGTTGGGATATCAGGGTCTTAGATGTGGGGTACAGGTATAAGATTGTGAAGAAAAAGAGGGCTTTTAAAAGGCGTGTTGTTGATAGTCCAAGTCACTTGAGAGAGGAATTTTAATATGCAGCTAAAGCAATGGATCTTGGACCCAAGGAAAAAAGAGGCTGGTTTCTCCTTTGGCCTAATCAACTGAAAACTAATTTCAAGCTGGACTTGGGGATATTGGAAGAGGGAAATATGGAATGGACCGAATGAAACAAGAACACCTAGAAGAGGTTGTTTGGTGCTTTCAGTTAATTGTTTTTAAACCATGTGTCCAGGGAGCCCAGGGTTCCTATGGAGCCTCCTCAAGGCCACCTGGGGGTGCACACGGGCAGAGAGCAGGGCCGCCCACTCTGTTCACCTGGAGCACCTCTATTGTAACTGGCTTACACATTGGGCTTCCCTGTAAGACTTTGTTTCAATAAACTTTTTGTAGCTAAATGTCTTTTTAAATTCACTTAAATATTTAGGAAGACAAGTAACTAATGAGAGGCATTTACTTATAAGGTTCCATAGCTGGATGTAGTTTGTACTCCAAGATTCCCTTTCTCACTGGTGTTATGGGCGAGCACTTAAGTAGATTCTGAGTGAGGTGCATTCTGCAGTGCCAGCAGCAGTAACCCATATATCACCCATGTTTCCAGGGACACACAAAATTGAAGGTATAAATATGTTACGGATAATAGTAATAGTATTGGGCTGACTGTTTATCACCCTGCTTGGGGGACTTTCATGTCACGATGACATCAGAGAATATTAAGTAATTCAGCTACTTGGCTGCAGTGAAGAAGAGGAGCATTTGAGGCTGGAGGATCAAGCAGGACCCAGATCAAGGAGGGCCTTGTGAACTAAGTGAAGTCAAGTCGGCTTGATCCTGAGGGTCGAATAGAGGTAGCGTTAGCAGGAAGGTCAGGTGACCACCAAAGTTGCCTCCAGACCTGCGTTCTCCTCTTTTAGAGATGGAGTATCTGTATAAAAACCAAAGACTCCTCCAAAGGCCAACATTTTAAAATGTAAAGAAGACTCCATCTTTGAGCCAAGTTTAGAAGACAGATGAAAAAAATTTAGTTAAAGACAATTGAGAGTCTGTAAGCTGCTGAACTTCAGTTCTATTGAGAAACTTTGAGATCCATCGTTTTTAAAATGTTTTCTATCAGAGAAACATGCCGATGGTTAGTGATTGATATTACTTATCAATATTGACTCCATAATACAAGCAAATAAATTTCCTTCACTTCAAATATTATCTATGATAATTTAAGTGTTCTCGCTTTCTCCTAAATATCTTTTCCCGAAAATGATGGCAAAAGTACTTTGTTTGTTTTAACTTGACCCATCTTTCGCAACCCAGTTTAATTATTTTACAGATTTCCTTCTGAAACAAATAGGTCAGACAATAGTGGCAGACTTTTGCCATTTTAATAACATATGTAAGAGGTGCCGTTAGTGAAATTTATATATCAAATTTTCCTTTGTATGCCTTTTTTCCAATGAACTCAATATGAAAGTGTGATTAAAATAGAACCTTATTGATTAAAAGAAGGATTGCCAAAGTGACCATAAAACATCTGGATTATAGTAAAATGTTTAGCGAAATCTGTTTTACTACTTTAAAACAGAGTACTTATTATACATTAGGCTAGAAATGAGTACTAGTAAAAGGAAGGTAGTAAATAAAAATTTTCTAGTAAGCATAAAGCATCATAAAAATTTTAAAGATAAAATTTTTATTTCATTACAAATGAATTACTAAACTCATTTGTCATAGGAAGCTTTGTTTTTCTTGAGTTCTTATATTAAAATAATTTAAGACCTCACTGAAAAGTATAACGTAAGTTTATTTTTTAGAAAAGAAATATTCTGCACAGGGAGATCAACTCGATGATGGGTGATGACTTAGAGGGGTGGGATGGGGAGGGTGGGAGGGAGGCTCATGAGGGAGGGGATATGGGGATATATGTATAAATACAGCGGATTCACTTTGTTGTACAGCAGAAACTGGCATAACAGTGTAAAGCAATTATACTCCAATAAAGAGATTTAAAAAAAGGAAAGAAAGATATTCTGTGCCTGTAAGAATGCAAATTTTGAATTCGTGGTATATAAATTAATAGATATTGCAGGATATCCATTCCCAATAAAAACTAAAGTATTTGATTGGTCATTTATTCCCTGGAGAATGATGCAGTATCCCCAGCATGATGTTTTCATTGCCAGTCACAGTCTTTTCTCTACCTAACATTCAGCTTCTTCTCTCGCCTGGGACAGACCAGGAATTATTCCATAGACTTCCTTTGCAGGTCTGTCTTCCTCTTCCTCCTTCCTCTTCTTCTTCCTCCTTCCTTCCTTTCTGCCAATGACACTACCATTCAGGTCTTCTCTAAAAAGACAGCTTTTAAGCCTTCTCTAAACCGGGCCCATTCTAAAATCGCCTCAAGGTGGGATGAATTGGGAGATTGGGATTGCCATATATACATTACTAATAAGAAAAAAAATATCAAATTGTACACTTTAAATATACACAGTTTATCATATGTCAATTATACCTCAATAAAAGTTCTTAAAAAAAATAAAATCAAATCGCATCAGTGTGAAACTAAATCCAGGTGGGTCTCCATCAGTATCAGAGTGTCTCCAGAGGCATGCTCACAGATGATAAAACATCAGAGCAATTGCCTGGTCAAGAAACTAAAGGCCAAAGACAATGCAACTTACTGATTTGTAACTTTGAGCCATTCATGGCAATGCCAAACTCTTACGTTATCCTTTTATTTATATTAATCAAAATAAATTCTCTAGGGACAAGTCTATAAAATATCTCCCAATTAAAAAAAAAAACCTCCTAATTTTATAGCTGGGCATTAAAGGGTGTTTCAGTTCCAATTTTACTTTTCCTTCTTAGAAGTCCCTCTTCTTACATTAATAATTAACCAGTAAACCAACTTACCTAAGTTCTTCAATCTCGGTTTATTTAAAAGGAGATCAACTTCACAGGGGTTATATCCATGGTTTACTACTACCTCCAGCATGGGCTTGTGGGGCATATTTTGTTTTTTAATCTTCCTGGGGGAAAGTTGGGGACAGGAACAAACGTAAGTAAAAGAACCTATCTTCATTTTTCAATGCATCTTACTAACGTGATCAGTGAAAAAGTAAATTCAACAGACTGTGTTAATTTGTAAATAACCTTCTACTTCTGGGAACACTAAGTGGATAGTCTCACCACTGAATAAGAAAGTCATGTAGCGTTTTGATTTGATGAGTGGCTAACAACACAGCAGTTTTAGGGGATTGCTATTTATAAAAATTTACGTAAGTGATTATTCAAATTCCTCTTCAGAACAGCACAAACGAAACTCAAGATAATAAACTTTCTTGGTGTTTGTGGCTTATTTCTATTTGGTTCAGAGTTTTCTTTGTATTTTCCATGAACTGTACATAGTAAAGCAAGGGTTACTTGGGATTCAATTCTAAACCTGTGGTTTGAAAATCTATTGTTGTAATTACTTCCAAATTTGTGAGCTAATGCTTCACAAATTTTAGTGTTATTATTGAAATAATGTGTATTTTAAACTAAGTCTTTAAAATATCGATCTCATATCTAGAAATAACATTTCAGTACTGAAATGTAACTGGAAAGTATCTAATCAAACCTACTCCTTTCCTGTAAGGATAAATCCAGACAGAGGAAGTAACTTGCCAAAGGTCACACATCTAAGAGAAACAGAAGTAGGACTTGTATTAAGGACTCCTCTTTACTGCTTCAATTTTTTTTCCATTTTGTTATATATGTATACTTGTAAATATGTAAAATATATTATAAATATAAATGTATGCTTAGGAGGTCATAAATCTATAGCATTCTCACCCCAATCTGATTTTCTCACATAGCCACAATCACCCCATTTCCTGGATAGTTTTCTTTTTTATTCCTTCTTGAAAGACAGCCTACTGAGGTTCAGAGAGATTGGATTAAATGATTTCAAATTAGTGGTAGAACTAGGACTAGAACCTGGGTTTTTTTGTACTACACTTTACTGGCCCTTAATAAGCATTTTCTCTCTTTCTCGGAAAAAGTGAGAGCGTGCCATTTACATAATGCAGAAATCAATAAATTTAATTGATTGATTCAACAAAAATTTTTCAAGCACCTACCATATGACAGGCACTGAGGATACAGTAGATGATATAGAGCTTGCATTCAAGTGAGAGAAGAAAACGTCAATCAATGAATGAACCAATGAGTGAATGAATAAATAAATAAAGTCAGGTAGTTATTGGTACCATGAAGAAAATAAAATAAAGGAGAGTAAGAGGATAAGGAAATGAAGGGGCACTATTTTAAAGTGTAGGCAGGATAGGTTCTCTAAGGAGGTGACTTGTAAACATGAATTATTTTGTATTTCACCACAACCACTACATAGACAATCAAAAATAAAACAGGACTTCCCTGGTGGTGCAGTGGTTAAGAATCCGCTTGCCAATGCAGGGGACATGGGTTCGATCCCTGGGCCGGGAAGATTCCACATGCCGTGGAGCAGCTAAGCCTGTGCGCCACAACTACTGAGCCTGTGCTCTACAGCCCACGAGCCACAACTATTGAGCCCGTGTGCCGTAACTACTGAAGCCGGCGCACCTAGAGCCTGTGCTCTGCAACAAGAGAAGCCACTGCAATGAGAAGCCCACGCACCAAAAGAAGAGTAGTCCCCACTTGCTGCAACTAGAGATGGCCCGTGCACAGCAACGAAGACGCAACGCAGACAATCACTCGATCAATAGATAAATTAATTTTAAAAAGTTAAAACAATACTAAACTGAAAAATATAAAACTTCTAATAATACCAAAATTAAAATAGCTTCCCCCCCCCTAAATTTCTCTTGCAAAACTCCTGATAAATTCAGTTTAGTCTAGCATTTGAAAGTGTTAATCAAGGAAAGAGGCTGCTTGGTTCAATTCCTAATTCTATAATTTAATAGCTGTGTGACCTTGAGCAAGTTAATTGTCAGTTTACTCCTCTGTAAAGTCAGAGTAATATTTTTCTCATAGGGTGGTTGTCACAACACAGTGAGCATGTATATACATATATATGTGTGTATATATATATATATAGCTTAAAGTAGTGCGTAACACTGAGTAAGGTTTCAGTAAATGTACCTTCTTATCATCAAAGCTGAATGTTTCTCATTTTCTGCTGTTCCTGGGTAGGCACATGGGGAATCGAGAAGATGGTTGGAAATCTGGAGATTCTTCCCCCTTCTTTTACAGTTTTCCTGTGAATGGTTCCAAATTAGTTGTCATGTAGGAGAATTGCCAGTTGCTTTAAAATATTTAATTGCTTCCAAATTAATTTCATTGTTACTAAAGACTTGCTGATTTGAAAAGACTTTTTAAATGTCATAGTGTTGTCGGGAGCCTGCAATAATTCTGCCAGCTGGGCTGGCTGGTGCCCTTCAGGCCTGTTAGGCCAGTTGAATTATGCAATCACCTTTTGGGTTGAAACACACTTCTTTTTCTATTAATAGCATATGTAGCGCTCACTATTCCAATTTGATACTTTCGTGATATGTAATTAATAACCTAGTTTATATTTGTAAGTTTTCTCTTAATAAAGCAACAAAAATTCACACATTTTAAGATTTCTCTTTCAAAAACTTACACTGACTCCTGTCCATTCTTCATAAATCACATAAAAAATAAAACTGAGGAAACAGCCCATGGTTGCAAGCATAGTTTGTAACCTTGACCTCAATTACACACATAAGAGAGAGTGAGGCCTGAATATAAAGACCTGCCTCATTCACTTACAAGCCATGTGACCTTGGTCAAATTAACCTTTCATCACTTGTAAAATTGGAGTAATAATGGTGTCTACATCATTGGCCTGTTGTAAATATTAAAAGAGTTATATGTAAAGCCCTAATACAGTCTCTCAATTAATGTTATTATCATTATTGTTGTTTGATTGTTATAATTTGTTCTTCAAGGACTTCCATTACTAGTTTGATTTCTAAATGCATTCCCCAGCTCACTGTTATTCTATTCTTTTCCTTTATTCACTCACTGGGATAACACAATAGTTCTAAGATTACTTCCTTTCAACTAATTCAGTGAACTTAATGAATCATAACATTTATTGACTGCTAAGCGTGCTAGGTGCTTTCAGATAGGTATTCTCATTTCATCCTTAGCACCCTGGTACAGAAGGTGATATTTTCACAGGGAAATTATTTAACTCTCAGAGAGGGTTAATGACTCTCCCCTGGTCACGCAGCCAGCAGATGGCAGAGCTAGAATTCAATGTCTGGTACCTTCCTTGCTTTTTTCTTCATTGGGCAAAAATAGTGACCCTCTTTATCATTAAAAGTCTTCCTGTGCTCACTTCGGCAGCACATATACTAAAACTGGAATGATACAGAGAAGACTAGCATGGCCCCTGTGCAAGGATGACACGCAAATTCGTGAAGGGTTCCGTGTTTTTGCAACGAAGACCCAATGCAGCCAATAAATAAAAAATAAATAGATAAATAAATTTATTTTTAAAAAAAAGTCTTCCTTTGCTGCAGTAGCTCAGGGAAGGTGCTATTATTACTTTTCTAAATGTTAACTAAATCTTCAGCTCTATTTCTCAAGTCTTAATTTTAAGCTATTTCTTCTTGGAAACTGTGCTGAAATGATCATAGATCACAAATAAATGTTGATTTAAAAATATAATTTTATTTATTTATTTTTTAATTAATTTAACTTATTTATTATTTTTTGGGGGGTACACCAAGTTCAATCATCTGTTTTTATACACATATCCCCGTATTCCCTCCCTCCCTTGACACCCCCCCCAAAAAAATATAATTTTAAGTTGAGAAAATGTGCCTATTTTTTTTGTTTGTTTGTTTTTTTTATTTTTTTATTTTTGGCACACGGGCTTAGTTGCTCGGTGGCATGTGGGATCTTCCTGGAGCAGGGATCGAACCTGTGTCCCCTGCATTGGCAGGCAGACTCCCAACCACTACACCACCTAGGAAGCCCGTGCCTATTTTAAATTGAATCTCTCAAGTGAGATTAAAAAAAATTCAGAGTTATAACAAAAAAATGTCATGTAAATATACTGATCCTTCTCTTTCCCTATTTCAACAGGTATGTCATTTCAGCACCAAAAGTATTCCGTGTTGGAACATCTGAAAATATTGTAATTCAAGTTTATGGATACACTGAAGAATTTGATGCAACAATCTCTATCAAAAGTTATCCTGACAAAAAGTTTACTTACTCTTCAGGCCATGTTACTTTATCAGCCGTAAATAAATTCCAAAACTCTGCATTTTTAACGGTATGTATTTATCCTTCAGTTTCTTTATACATACAGAATATTCTCAGTAAAATGTCTACCAAGTTTGAATATTGATAACGTAGAGATTTGATCATTTATACCACTCTACCACTGTGTGATTATTAAATGATGTCAGTCACTTATGATGATATTGGTGAAAAGAAAATTCTAAATAGGAGAGTTGTATCTGATTTTTTGAGCAATGTATGAAAGCTTTAACATTTTTATTGGAAAATACAGTTTGTCCTAATGTGAACATATTTGGAAATGAATTGAAAGTACTTGTTTACTGCAAAAATTATTATTGCAAAGAAACAGAGAGATATGAACATGCATCTTGATCTGTCATGCAACATTGCCTACAAAATCCATGGATGCTATTGAATATTTGTTTGTTTAAACTCCAATATCCTACGATTACAGGTTCCAAAACTAATAAAATTATTGATTACTGAAGTGAATAGCTCTCATTTATAACTATAGTTAATAAAAAGAACAACTTGTATCAAATAATTTTTCCTTCTGTTAAGATATTATAGTATAGTTTGGTTGAGAAGCACTTGTACTCTTTTTTTTTTGTTAACGTTTATTTATTTATTTGGCTGCATTGGGTCTTTGTTGCTGTGAGTGGGGCTTTCTTTAGTTGTGGTGAGCGGGAGTCTACTCTTGGTTGAGGTGTGTGAGCTTCTCACTGCAGTGTCTTCTCTTGTTGCGAAGCACAGGCTCTAGGCCCGAGGGCTTCAGTTGTGGCTCTCAGACTCTAGAGTGCAGGCTCAGTAGTTGTGGCACATGGCTTAGTTGCTCTGTGGCATGTGGGATCTTCCCAGAACAGGGATGGAACCAGCGACCCCTGCATTGGCAGGCGGATTCTTAACTACTGCACCACCAAGGATGTCTAACTCATTTCTTTTTTTTTTTCCTTTAAGAATTTTTTTTGAGATACACTGACATACAATAAATTGCGTATATTTAAAGTGTACAATTTGATATTTTTTCTTATTAGTAATATAACTCATTTCTTATTAAAAATTCTAATGACTAACAATAACTTTCATACTTACTGTTTATTTACCCGAGTAAAAAATATTGCTTTAAATTCTGATATAAATTCAAAAATAAAGAACCAAAAAATCAAAGACTACTAGACTTGAAAAGACCTCTGAGGTTTATTTAGACCACTGTTTCTTTAAAGTGAGTTCTTTGAAAAGAAATTAAAATTTGAAATTTTAGAAAGAACTTAAAATTAAAATTATGTTTATATTCACAATTTTGAATGTATTTTACAAATTTGTTTTGATTTTATAATTATATAAAAGTCATAAGCACTAGAATATTATACTTACTTTTAGGTTTGTACATATTTAAGTAACATTATGCTAAAAATAATTTTTATTATATTACAAATAATAAAAAATCAACTCTGAGAGTCCTCCAGAAACATTTATCCTTTAAAATGGGTCTGTATATTACTCAAGTTTGAGAAACACTGATTTAAATACATTCTAACCAGATGTAGGAATTCTTTGATTAATGTTCTTGATAGTAAATGCTCTAACCTCTTAACAAACACTTCCACTTATTAGGTTCATTAAGAAATAAAATTCATTTCCCAAAAGTAGACACTTATCTGATGCCATTAGCCACATAAAAGCTGATAGTTTTAAATTTAAATCAATCAAATGTAACTAAAATAAAAAATTCAGTTCATCATTCATGCCAGCCACCTTCCAAGTGCTTAAATAGCCACAGGTAACTGGTAGCACTGTACTGAACAGCACAGATATAGGACATTTCCCTCTTCATAGAAAGCTCTGCTGAACAGTGCTAACTCAGAGGGCTAATTGGAAAAGTAGAGTGGGGAAATCATAAAAGTTGATGCATATCTTAAACATTTAACTTTATCTTAACTTTACAATGTATCTTTATTTGCCAATCTTATGATGTTGGGCCAAGGTCTTTTCTTGTGTCCACTGGTTGGTGCAGCAAATCTTATTTATAGTGTGTCACACCTTTAACGAATCATTTTTTCTGCAGTTTCTATTTCCTTAAAGTAGAGAAAGAATGTAGATACTTGCAAAACAATATGAGTGCAGAATCTCTATAGATTTTTACTGTTTTCCAAACTTATAGAGTACTCTCACATATCTAATTCAACATGGTTGGGTTTAGCGGGTAATTTTTACCTCATATTTTCAAAGTCTGTTTTCATAGAAACACTTTTCTTTCTTCTATTACTTACTTTATATATATATATTTTTCTATATGTATATACAAATTTATTTATTTATTTTTGGCTGTGTTGGGTCTTCGTTGCTGTGCACAGGCTTTCTCTAGTTGTGGCGAGTGGGGGCTACTCTTATTGTGATGCGTAGGCTTATCATTGAGGTGGCTTCTCTTGCTGTGGAGCCTGGGTTCTAGGCACACAGGCATCAATACTTGTGGCATGCAGGCTCAGTGGTTGTGGTTCACTGGCTCTAGAGTACAGGCTCAGTAGTTGTGGTGCATGGGCTTAGTTGCTCCTCGGCATGTGGGATCTTCCTGGACCAGGGCTCGAATCTGTGTGCCCTGATTGGCAGGTGGATTCTTAACCTCTGCGCCACCAGGGAAGCCTTCTTCTATTACTTTCAATATAGTAATGTGCATATCATGCAATGTAACATGGATCATTACAATCACACAGACAAATTGGAAAGCATACTGCTCAACCTGTGGGAGCACAAGGTTGCAGATATAATACAAAGTGTCCTGAGCACCAGTCAGGATGCTGCACCAAGGGGATGGAGGACATGGGCTAATCATGCGAGCTGATGAAGTGAAAGTTTGTTAAAAGAGCACCTTTAGTAGTAGTTTTACTAAATGCATATAAAATTTGGGAAGCATAGAACCAAAAAGATTTTTAATTGCTTACCTGATTATGACATTTGATATTGAAGGGCTTTGGGCAAGATTTACTTACTACTTTGGCTGCAATACTGCTTTTTAAATAACATGTTTTATAACCTTAAAATTATTATACTCTTTTCCATCAAAATCGTCCTTTACAGATACAACCCAAACAATTGCCTAGAGGACAAGATCCAGTTTCACATGTGTATTTGGATGTCGTATCAAAGCATTTTTCAAGATCAAAAAAAATGCCAATAACCTATGAAAATGGATTCCTCTTCATTCATACAGACAAACCTGTTTATACTCCACACCAGTCAGGTAGAGTATAAGATGCTTCTTTCTCGGGGTGGGGGGGGTTGGCGAGTAGGGTGGGGACTGACACTATACTGTAAAGTTTTTTTTTTTCCCAAGCTTGAGCAACTGGGTAAATGATGATAGCATTTATTTAAATTGAACTTTGGATGTAGAGAAGAGTTATTTATTTCTTTCTACTTTTAATTTTTATTTTATATTAGAGTATAGTTGATTTACACTGTTGTCTTAGTTTTAAGTATATAGCAAAGTGATTCAGTTATACATATACATATATCTATTCTTTTTCAAATTCTTTCCCCATTTAGGTTATTACAGAATATTGAGCAGAGGTCCCTGTGCTATACAGTAGGTCCTTGGTGGTTATCTATTTTAAATATAGTAGTGTGAACATTTCCAAACTCATTCTATGAGGCCACCATCACCTTGATACCAAAACCAGACAAAGATACCACAAAAAAAGAAAATTACAGGCCAACACCACTGTAGAGCTTTTCAACACTTGAATTTAAGTGGAGAGAGGTTTCCAACTTGCTCAAAAGAGTCTCAATCCGCAGTGATTTTTACACTTATAAATATCATTTTAATTTTAAATTCATATGGAAATTGTTAAATAAACAAATGGAATTTAATTTTAAATTTAAATTTGATTTTAAATATAAATCTTAAATTCATATGGAAATCACAAAAATCAGCAATTATATTATCTACCCCATCAGTTATTCCTATGCAGAAAAAAAGCTACTTAAGATTTGTAAAATGTAGTATTAGGTCTTATTGTTAAACAGGTATAAGATGTAACTGCAAACATAATTTTGGCAATGGGAAACTAATTTTTATAAAGTAGGGAAATATATAAAAATAATTAATTATAAAGCAATGATCATAAAAAAAGTTCTATTACTTTGGAGCTAATCCTCAAATTCAACAAATCAAACCCTAGAGAATCAGATGTTTCAGCAAAAAAATAAATTAAATCACAATATATGGAAATATATGGATATTAATTTTCTAAGGGGATCTACCTAAAGAAAGTTCCTATTAGAACATTGTTTCGTATTCCTGGTTTATCTGTTAGAGGGGGAAAGGGCAGGATAGCCAGTCAAAACTGTGATTGACAAATGACTGGATTTATTCCCAATGGATCAAAAATAAAACACAGAAAAGTGTGAATACTGCCCACATACATTCACACGTCTGCAAAATCTTCGATTCCTCCATCGCTCCTTGTTGCCAAAATTACCTTTTGAGCATATCAGAGATGGAATTATGCGACAACTGTATGTGGAAGGAGGAGGTTATGGAGTTTCAATAATGACATTATTGGTAAAGGAAAGAGGAAGAGAGGAAGGACCAGCCATTTTTGCTGAAAACCTTTCAGGTAGTACCTACTTGCTGCATGTTGGTTGAGGTTAATGATAGTATGGGGTAGAATGGGCCTGCACCATTACCTTTTCAGCAGGAGCTCCTGTTATGATCAGCTCAGAAAGGAAAGGCCTAGAGAGGGTGGGGTATTGCTTTCAGCTTGGACAGAATATCATTGCCAGAATGGTACTCTCTTGACTCCAAGAAGATGACTTGGTGTATATGGAGACAGTCTCTGCCCATAAAGCTTGGGCCCATTTTACACATCATACCCAGAAAAAAATACATCCTCACCCTTATCCTCCTCCTATGTTAGAAGATGCTTCATTAATTGGGTCCTGTTGACACTACCTACTAATTTAGCGTCCTCATCTTTGTCCAACAAGTAGTCTGATACCCAGAGCTTGGGACCTTTCTTAGCTATCAAGGCTTTTCTTAAGAATAGACTCATTTGTTATTTCTCTATCAGAACTTTACTGTAAGGAAATATGGTATCCGTGTCTATTCTAATCATAGAGGAAAACTAGAGAAATTTCCTCTAAATATTGACCCATTAGTGAGAGGTAGTGTTTAAAAGCAAACTCTGGAAACAAATTGTCTGGCTTGGGCTTTTATTAGCTCTGTGATCCTGTGTGAGTTAATCTTTCTGAGCCCTATTTTCCTCATCTGTATAATGGAGATAATAACAGAACTTACCTCATAGAGTTGTTGTGAGAGTTAAGTGAATTCATATGTGTCAAGCACTTAAAACACTGCCTACCACAGAGTAAGCACTAGGAAAATATTTTCCATGATCATTTAATCTGTGGAATAGCACAAAGCCTTATTTACACAGAAGAAAAAGAATTACTGAGAAGCAATGCTTTTAAAAATTGATTACATCTTGCTCTTTGTAGCTCTAATGTTTCAATCCATGTATTCAATCTGAAGATTATTGAGGGATTTTTCATATAAGCATCTTTAGGATAGAGGCTTAAATCTTCAAGCCTTTATAGGATAAAGGACTTCAGATTACTGACCAAAATCCTTCAATTTCACACAGCCAGTGTCCTGCCTTCCCCTCCAGCCTCATCACTCACCATGCTCCCCCTCATCTATGGACACCAGCCAAATTGACCTCTTTTCAGTTGCTTTCTCACACCATTTTCCCATCCACAATAAAGCCTGTGTACCTCTTCCTGGTACCTTCATGCCCTTTCATTGCCTTCTTAACTCCTACTCAGCCCTTACGTGCCATCCCATAGAGGGCAGCCCTCTCTACTTCGAAGCTCCCTCTTTCACACTCAGAAAGCCAGGGAGTGTCTTTTGTAGCGCTTCCCATCCCTGGAATTTTACATTTACTTGTGCCATCTTGTGTTTGCCTCTCTCTTCCACTCCATTAGAGGAATTCCACGTCTGATTTGTCACCAGCATATCTCTGTGCCTAGCAAAGTGTCTGCATCTAGAAGGCATTCAATATATATTTTAAAATTAATAAGCTATATCTTGGTACAAAAAAAATTTATTGGTCTTCCCTTTGATACACCATTGCTATGAAGACAAGATTAATTTTCTAAACTAACACAAACTGGGTTAGAAAGTGGACAAGTAGTAGCCATAGAAATAATATAAAATAAAAATAATAAATATTTATTGATCAGTTATTATGTGCCAGGTTATGCAAAAGCTTTGTCTCATTTAGTCTCGCATACTGTGAAGCAGATATTAGCAATCCTATTTTACAGATGCAGGAACTAAAGTGTAGAGGAATTAAGTATCCTGCTTTGGGTCACATTAGAAAGTGCAGAGGCAGGAGTGAAACCAAAGTTTTGAACTCTAGGGCCTGAACTCTTTAGCTTTTGTGGCATACTGTCTTTGGCAGCATCCCAGTGATGCTCAGGTCTGGACCAGGGATGTTTATAAGGCAGAAGGGAGGACTCGAGGTGAGGTGGGAGACAGGGGTGAGGAAACAGCAGAGTGGAGGGATTTACTGAGCATTTTGCTTTGCTCTTATGGTCTTAGTGAAACCAATTTTAGAGAGCTTAATATGTGGTTTCTTATGTAGAGCTTTGCATAATACTGACCCTTTAAAAAGGTTCATGGTATCAGTTCAATTTTATTTTGTGGTTAAAGTTTTGGCCATGAAATGATTTGAGCATCAGTAAAACCCTAGAGAAATTATGTCATTGGAAGGAACTAGATCAGCATGTCTCAAGCAGCTATGAGTTAAAAGCTAAATAGAAGCATTTGTTTAAAAGATGGGAATCTATTAACTGACAGAAAGAAGTGGAAGAGAACTAATTGTTATTGAGCCCCTGCCATTATGCTTTTAACAATGAGAGAACAATTATAGGATCTGGCTCAATAAATATAACAAAACCATAGATTTCAAAACTATCTTTAGTAAAAATAATAGACAATTTGGGGCCTTGTCATAAGAGTATGTAATGTCTGAAACAAACTGCTTAATTTTCCATTAAAATCCTCAACTCTATTATGAGACGATTTATTGTACTCCCATGTAACCATATGGTAGACATCACTATTTTGCTACTATGAAATTCTGTAAAAACAATGGCCTAATTACAGATATAACTAATTTTGCACTATATATTTGTTCCCCAAAAGGTGTATGTACATATATTTTACTAAAGTGAACTGTACTTTAAATTCACTAGAAGTAGCTCTTTAAAGGAATCCAAAAGGATTCTCTTTGAAAGAAAAAAATCTTTAGTAATGCATATGTCTACAAACTAACTTTTTCTTTCTTTTAAATATGGTTTTTCATGTATGACTGTGTACTGAACTTTTAAAATGAGGCTCAACTCTTTTAAGGGTGATTATTGTAAAAAATCAAAATGCTGTGCTTAGCAAAGTTTTTGATGATATCAATTATTCTTACAGTAAAGGTTAGAGTTTATTCACTGAATGAGGACTTGAAGCCAGCCAGAAGAGAAACTGTCTTAACTTTCATAGTAAGTATGTTATTTATTTAAATAATAGTTTAACTCATCTTCAGGACAAAATGCTTTGTTCCATTATCCTGCCCTCACACCGTACTAACTCATTCAACGTTCAGGAAACGGTTATTGAACCCCTTCTGTGAGCATAGCATTGTAGGTTTATGCTTCTACAATATGTAACAACTTCATGAAAATAAAATCTCAACAACTTATGATTCTGAACTAAATTATTTAAGCATATCCTTCATGATTTATTTCTTGGAGAACACCGGTCAATCACTAAGAATTAATTGAATGTCTATTATGTATAAGATTTTTGATTTGTACAACACTCTTGAGCAGTTTAGAGTTTAGTAACATGAAAAATAGTGCTAACCCATGAGATAAAGATCAGCCATTATCAGCCTTTCATCAGTCCCGACATACATAACAGATGATATGCACGTGGGCAATAAACTCCCATGGTCTTCCCAGTTCATGTCACAACCCTACACATTTTCGTAGGGAAATAACTGCTCACCTATTAATAATAGGTGTACCAGTAACAGTCCTTCACTACATGTTGCAGCACATTTCCTCCTACTCAAAGAGCCAAAAAAACCAAAAACCTTAACAGAATAAATGAAAAAGAGGATTGTATAGGAATAAACTTGAATCCTTTATAACTTACAAAAATCATAAAACTTTCACAAACTTTAACATCTGACTATTTTATAATAAGTTACTTGAGAAGCGTCAGAGTGTTTCAAGATTGTGGTTGATAAATATTGACACAGACTGTAAACTTATAAAATGTCTAGCTAATAAATGCATTTTACAGCATATTTGCTTTGGAAAGCTTCAAATGAACACATACAAAATGTAGATTCAGGTATTTATTAAGCGTGTAAGTTCATATTTGATTCATTATAACATCAGTTTGTGTTATACTTCTTTTTTTTTTTTTTCCAGTCATACAATAGACAGTAGAATCTCTTCTAGGTAATTGAGACTAGGATACCCTGGACACTGATTTACTTTTTTCTTTTTTCCCCTGAGGCAGGAGATGGAAGAGAGTTCACAAAGAGGGAGGGAAATGGCTTAAATGAACAGTACTTGTATTTCACAACATTTAAAAGATTTTCCTCCTTCATATTTAATTTGAAGACATGGATTTTTTTAGTAAATATTTCGTAGATCAAAGACAATATAATCAGTTAATTTTTAGAATGTGATTTATGTAACTTGAAGTTGTTTGTTTTTATTCAAAGGATCCTGAAGGATCACAAATTGACATGGTAGAAGAAAATGATTATACTGGAATCATCTCTTTTCCTGACTTCAAGATTCCATCGAATCCTAAGTATTTTAAAGATTTGTTAATAAAGTTTTCTCTAAAAACCGCATCTGGAACTTTCGGTTGTGGGGTAGATAGCCAGCCCAATGGAGCCACCTGGCATTAACAAAGAGTAGGGGTGAAGGAAATGAGGATGTGCAAACGCTTTTCAAGTCTGATGAGACGCTAGGCTCAGGTTCTGGCAAAACAAAGAAGCTACTCCCAACACTTCTCACCAATCCTCTTTACCTATAGAAATTCAAATTTGTAACAGACAGAAAAGAGTCCCCAGCCCCCCCCACCCCCATCAAAACCATCAATCCTCCACCCTTCAAGGAATCTAACAGACTTGAGTCTAAAAGGCTGGTGTTGTCCCATGCCTAACTCTAAGAGTGATAAAAATATGGGTCCTCTGTAGTCTTTACTGCGCAGACTACCAGAAGACAGATTTCAAGAGGGAGGGTCTTATGAGAGTCATTTCCTCCATTTGGCCTCATGCTAAAGGATTAAGAAAATGTTTAAACAGAACCCAATGTGATAAAAATTTAGTGAACACATTCCTGGTATATGCAAAGTACAATGGGAATGAGAAATTCAAAATAGAAATAAAGCATCCACAGTCCCTTCCTCCAAGGAACTTAGGGAAGGATAAATAAGATAAGTACACCTATAAAATGACTACAATATCACTTTAAAGCAAAATCATTTTATGGTCATTTTTGCTCTGTCCTCTAGAAGAGAGTTCACTGTTAATTCACCATAGTGAAGGTTTTCTTGAAATTTGGATGAAATTGAGGGATTAAAATAACTTGGATGATTTTAAAATTGGATACTTCCTTGAAAATATTACATGCTCTATAGCACAGAATTGATCCAATTATTTTATAACTATGATCATTTCTTCAACTTCAGCTTATGCCATTTGCTCCATGACAGATTATGTCAGCCATGGTAGCTTCCCATGACCCATACTTTCCTACCCCAGTACCTTTGCACATGCTGTCCCCTCTGCTTAGAATGTGCTTCACCTTGCTATTCACAAGGCTGGCTTCCTTTCATTCTTTAGGACACAGGGTAAATGCTCCCTTTTCAAAGAGGCTATCCCCTGGATGCCTGATCTAATGTAGTCCCTCTCTTCATTTTACTCTCTTGTTTATTTTCTTCATGGCACATCTCAATTTTGTAAGTAATTATTTATTAATTTACTTGCCTTTTATTCCCCATTAGACTGTAAACTCCTTGAGGACAGGGGTCTTGTCCATATTGGTCACTTTTGTATCACTAGAACCGCAACATAACAGGCACTTCATAAGTGTTCTTTGTATTAATGACAATAACCATAATATTAAGCTTTATTAATATTAATTAATATTAACATTGCATAACCAATACGCAAGGTAGATTTTATTTTTCCCATTTCACAATTGAATCTAAGTAATTTGCGCAAGTCCAATCTGCTACTAGACACAAAAGTGGGAATTTGAACTCCCATGGACTAGTAACTCCGGGAAAGACAGGATCTTATTCATCTTTTATCTCCCACGCTTAATCCAGTTCTCAGTCAATATTTTTTTTTAAGATTTTTTTATGATGTGGACCATTTTTAAAGTCTTTGTTGAATTCGTTGCAGTATTGCTTCTGTTTTATGTTTTGGTTACAGTATTGCTTCTGTTTTATGTTTTGTTTCCTTGACCATGAGGTATGTGGGATCTTAGGTCCCGGACCAGGGATTAAACCCTCACCCTCTTCATTGGAAGGTGAAGTCTTAACCACTGGACTGCCAGAGAAGTCCCTCAGTTAATATTTTTGAATGAAGGTTGTTAATTAAATTCAGGTCATTTTCCTCTTTAAACAAACTATATTTTGTCCCCAACAATAATTTCATTTATGTGAAGTGTGAATTTTATCATCTGGTTAGGCTTGACCTGTATTATATGTTTCTAGAGACATTGTTATGGATTTTCTACCACGGGGTGGATTTTAGTATTATGTTAGTATAATTAAGCCCCAGGATTAGTAAATTCTCAAGTATCATAAGCTCTTCAAATCAAGCTATTATATTGAGATAAAAATACCTGAAAAAAAATCACAATGTATGAAAACTAATTACTAACCAATCTCTATTATCCTGAAAATGCTCAAGTATTTGTTTATTGCTTTAAAATCTGTTGCCAAGAAAAATTTACATATGCTATATACATCTATACTTACCTCTCCCTCTTTAAAACGGAAATTGATTAGATTTTCTTTGGGTGAACTAAAAACATTTGATGATTTCTGTAATTTTAAGTATTTTGCTTCCATAGATATGGTGTGTGGAAAATTCAAGCTAAATATAAAGAAGACTTTTCAACAACTGGAACCACATATTTTGAAATTAAAGAATATGGTAATTTCTGACAATTAAAAGTTTACCTATAAAGAGTTGGTATTTTTGCAATAATTCTTTTCATGAATGAACTTAATGCAAAAATCACTCCCAGATGAAGATGAGGACACTCGCTGGTATGGTTAGAAGTACTGGCCAAGGGGGTGGGAGGAGTGGGGGTTGTCCGAATGCCCAGGCTCTACTTCTAGTTGCTCTTCTCAACCTTGAACAAGCACACCAATCTCTCTGGACATAGACCGCCAAGAGGCCTAGTCCCCTGAGGAATTTTACTAGTTAAGGTCCTTTCCTGAATTATGATTTTAGGAGAAACTTAATCAGAGTTGAGGTGAGCAGAAACTGGTAAGACTAATAGATGATTTACTCAATTCATTTCAACTAATTAGTGACAGAACAAGAACATTTGGATTTCCTTACCCCTAGTCCAGTGCTATTTTCCTTCTGGCTCACAAATCCCTAATACATTGATCCAAAAATTTATAATATTCTTATTTTGAAACCAATCATATTAATGGACTAATAATTAACATAATAGCTTAATCTTTTCGTTTCTTGTAGTTATTTACTAGAGTAATTTGTGTGTTCTGATATCAAATTCAACTTGTTTTTACTTGCAGTCATTCTTTTATTCCCCCAGGAGACTCATAATATGTGGCGAAAAAACACACGAATTTTAACAATTAACAAACAGTGACAAAGCAAATTTATTATAATGAAACTCAACTTTAAAGATTATAGGCTCTAAATAACATATAAACCTAAGTGATCCCCCTTCTTCCAAGTGTTTTTGCTGCTTCATGTAGATATCTAAAATTCATCCACCTCTTATTATCTGCAGCCACCCATCGGTTTTATCACCAGGCTCCCTCCTGGACTTCTGCAACTACCCCTTCCAAATGCTCTCTCTGTTTCAAAGCTATTCTTGCTTGGTATTAGCCAAAATAATCTCGAAATGCAAACTTTGTCATGTTATTTCACTATTGAAAAGTCCCCAATATCTCCTCATTCCCACCTCCTCTTCAGCCTCATGTATACCAACCACTCCAGGAATGGTGACTTTGCATATGATGTCCCATCTGCCTGCAACACCCCCCCTCACTCTTGCCTAGTCAACTCCTACTCACCTTTCAAGTCTCAGTTGAAAAGCCATTTATTCAGCAAAGTTTTCCCTAAATTCTCTTTCCTGGGAAGAATTCCCTGTACTTGTTTACATCAGTTTTCATTACCGTCGTCTACTGCTCAGGTGTTTGTATAATTCTTTGCTTGTGCCAGTCTTCCCTGCTTGACTGTGAGCTCATTAAGAGTAGGATTTCTGTCTGTCTTGTCCACTGGTATATCCCTGTTGGTAGGAGTGTGCAGGCTACATGGTAAGTAGGTACTGGATGAAAGGAAAATATGAAATATTTTCCTCTACTTCATATTCTGGAGAGACTACATCTGCCTTGATCTTTAATAACATAGGAATGCAGCCCAGAGCAACAAATTGTACTGCTCTTTTACTTCTGTTTTTCACCATCTAGAAAACACATAAGCCATATCTGAAGCCAACCATTTCACTTATTCTCGTGTGTCAGTCTTTGTCTACAAAATCAAGGTCAAAGAATCACCCAATTTTCTATTAACTGTTGTGCAGTTTAATAGAATCTGTAAGCCTCGGTACACAGTCTGAATTAGTATAAAGAGAAAACAGTGCCATTTTGACAGGCAAAATTGTTTTCTCTTGGGCAATCAAAATACCAAAGAGATAGGAAAACACCCTCCTTCCTTTCTGACCTAATTTTTAATTTTGCATGAAGATTCTTTCTTGTAGCTAATTGGAAGCTCCTTTTTCTTGACTAAAGTGAGAGTTTTATGTTGGAATTTGGAGACTGGATGGATTTTATCTACTAGACAAAAAAAGGGAAATGTTAAATAAGAAAGGAATTTCTTTTTCCGTTTTCAATTTAATAAACATTTGTTGAGCACATACTATATTTGTGACTCATGAGAAGGGTGAGATGGGGAGACACACAAAGATAAGCAGAGAATAGTCTTTTTTGTTTCAAGGAGCCCATACTCTAGTGGAGGAAATAATCGATTGCCTATACTAAGTGCCGAAATCAAAGTATAAGCAAAGTGCTTCCAGGACGCAGAGGATGGATTGATCTCTGATTGGTAGAATGGGAGGCTCCCCAAAGATGTTGTTGTTGTCGATGAGAATGATGACAAGGTGGATGTTGTGTTGATGTCACAGCTTATCCAACTATAGCAGAAATACAGTTGGTTGCTATGCTTTAAAGGCCACTCTAATTTAAGTGGTAATGTTAATTACCTCTTTGTCTTTATTTTCAGTGATGCCACATTTTTCTATCTCAATAGAACCGGAAAATAATTTCATTGGTTATAAGGACTTTACTAATTTTAAAATTACTATAAAAGCAAGGTAAGAAAGTTTTTGTTTGTTTTTTAGATTATCCAGCTAAGCTGAGTGCCACCTCTGGTGATAGTTGCCCAGAGTGAGATCTGTGATTTTTCTCCCCAGTTTTATTGAGATATAATTGACATATAACATTGTGCAGGTTTAAGGTGTACAATGTGTTGAGTTGATACATTTATATATCGCTGAAGTCTGTGATTTAGTGGCAATGTCTGCAATGACTTTGAAACTGACTGATTGAGAAGACATCGTGCCTATAGTTTGTTTGCTCATACTGATTTTAGCTGATACTGATTTTAGCTTTGTTGGTTATTCACCAGTTTTAAAAAAGAAATCCTAAAGATTTAAGTTTAATGTGTATGTTTAGGAACCAGCATGACTTAGGATATTGGGACTGAGATATGAAACCTTCACTCCTTGTCATTTTTTAGTGGCTTAATCAGCCAGCTAATGCTGCGTAACTACTCCAAGACCCAATGCCTTAAAACCACAACCACTTGTGAGTCAGCTGGGCAGTTCTGCTGATGTGGGCCAGGCTGATGTCAGTGGGGCTCGCCCATGTGCCTGCAGTCAGTTGGCAGGTCAGCTGGCGGCTGGCTGGTCAAAGGAGGTCTTACTCACATGCCTGGCAGTTGGCTAGCAGTTGATTGAAGCTACAAGAATGATTGGGCCATACGTGTTTCTCATCTTACATTTTGGGACTACTACACCATCACTTCTACCACATTCTTTCGTCCAAAGCAAATTATAAGACCAGCCCGAAGGAAATAGACTCCCTTCACACCCTGTGCACCCAAGGAGCTGCAAAGGTGGTAGATACATGGGGAGGTGGAGAATTAGGCTTATTTTTGCAAGCAATCTACCACAAAAGCTTCGGTCATTTAAAAATGACAATATAGTGTAGTTATTAATAACAATAACCAATTTATATAGCTATACATGTCAGGCACTTTTCAAAGCACTCTGTATCTATTAGCTCATTTAATCTTTACAAAAACTCTATGAGGTAAATACTATCACTATCCCCATACTACAAATGGAAAAACAGAGGTACATAAATGTTAAATAATCTGCCCAAGATCATACAGCTAGTAAGTCACATGGCTGTCTTGTTCCAGAATCCATGCCCTCAAATGCGACTCTATACTGCCTTTCTTACTAGCATCTATTCCTCATATAGAGTCTTTGTCACTTAATCTAAATCAGCATAAAGTCTCACTTGACCGAGAATTGTAGAAATTGACTTTTTTTAATGGAGGGACTCACTTTTTTTGTTCAAACTATGAATAAGGAAAGTTAGCTCTTGCTATATAGTCCTTGCTATGCAGAAAGTTTTCTTTATTAATTACTTTAATTCTAAACTAAAAAAGGAAATATGAAGTTGGAATTTTAAAAAAGAACTTATATAACCGTGAGATTGGACATGCTGTTTTTAAAGACGTAAAAGAAAATAAAGAACAGCTCTCCACTGGTATCAAAATCATCGTGGAAGTGATGTGTCCTGTAAGAAAGGAATCCAGACCTAACTCTTTTGATCTCCTCAAGATCAGTTTTTTTCATCTAGCGCATAGTAATAAAAATCTGTACTTTGTCTTTATTATTGTAGCTTTATAAGGATGAAATGTAATAGTGGATGGAAGGCACTTTAAAGTATATCAAGTGCTTTACGTAATTTTAAATTGTTATATTTTATCCAAATTTTATTATTTTAACCATGTTAGCAAAATAATTTTATGGTATGATTGTTTGACAGATATTTTTATAATAAAGTCGTCAGCGAGGCTGATGTTTATATCTCTTTCGGAATAAGAGAAGACTTAAAAGAGAATCAAAAAGAAATGATGCAAAAAGCAATGCAAAGCACAATGGTAAGAGGTTCCCTTGTACCTAAAGATCTATCATGAATGCTAGAGATGGAAAGTGACTTCAAAGTCACCTAGTCCAATCTCTCATTTTATATAGGTGTGGAAATTGAAGCTTAAATATCCTTTGTTGGTTTCTCACTATCTTTAGGATAAAATTCACTTTCCTTAGCATCAGTCCCCCTCGCCAGCCCATCTCTCCTTTTCTTCTCCCTTGCGCTGGTCAGGCCAGTTTCTCAAACTTACCCTAGTCTCTCTCACCTCCAGGTCTTTGCAGAGCTGCTCCTTCTGCTTGGGAATGCTCTTTCCCTTTGTCCCCTCCTGCCTCTTCTTTGCCTGGATAAGTCCTCCTCATTCTTTGTCTCAACATCAACACACTTTCTGCTCCCTCAGGCCTCAAGTTGCTCTCAGTGGAGCACGTTTCACATTTCATTGGAGTGGTTCTCAACCAAGGTTGATTTTTACCTCCAAAGGGACACTTGGTAATGTCCAGAGACATTTGTGGTTGTCACAGCTGGGGAAGAGGATCATATGGGCACTTACTGGGTGAGGCCAAGGATGCTGTGAAACTCCTTCAGAGCAGTGCCCCACAACAAAAAATTATCTTGTCCAAAATGTCAGCAGTGCTGAGGTTGAGAAACCCTTCTTATTGTAGTGGTTTATTTACTTCTCTATCATTCTCTACACAAAACTCTTTGTGAGTCTAAATCATTACTATTATATGCCCAGAGCCAGCCTGGTTCCCGGCAAAAAGTAGGTGCTCTATAAAAATTTTTTAAGTGAATGAATTAACAATGAACTCACTGGAAAGTTATTGGTCCGTGGTTAAGGGCTAGCGGTTGCTGGAGCTCAGAGTAGAGCCCTGGTCCCCTTTTCTCTGGTTCAGTGTTCTTTACATTATACTGTGGATGGTAAGGGCTCATGTCATTTTGCTCACTGCTGCATATTCACGTAGTTTGTATCATCAGTTATTTAGCCTTTGCGCTTTCAAAAGACAGTTTTATTTCTCTGAGATATAAATTAAATGCTTCTTTTTAATGCAACATTCTATGTTAGACACTGAGATTTAGAGCTACATAAGACAAAAATCCCTGGCCTCAAAGTACTCAATTTCAGAAGAAAAAACAAGGCAAAAATCTATTTCACTGTTATGGTTAATAATTAAATAATATCATATGACTTAACCCCATGTCCCATTACCTATTGTGTGTTTTTAGTGTTTCAACATGTAAGCAGCAAAGTACAAAGTAAATATCATAAAACCCCATAAACTCTCAGTTAAGAGCACAAGTAAGCTGAGAGGCCTAGAAAAATGGTGGTGACTCAGTGATTGGAAGAAGTCATCTTTGCCAGCTAGTACAGAAAAGACCTGTGGAACAAAATGATGTTTAAGACTCTTCCGTGTCTATAATTCTAAACAAATAGATTAGAAAATAACATTCTGGGCTTGACTGTGGACTCAGTTACTCACTTGTGTGCGCCAATAAAGCATTCCTCTGACATTTGTTTTTGATTGAGAGGCTAGTAAAGCCACATTTTGTTCATTTTTTCTTTATAAATTCTTCTCTAACTAACTCTTTTATTTCCCCCCCTTTAAAAAGTTGATAAATGGAATTGCTGAAGTCACATTTAACTCTGAAACAGCAATTAAAGAATTGTCCTATGGCGGTCTAGAAGATTTAAACAACAAGTACCTTTATATAGGTGTGACAGTCATAGAGTCTACAGGTAAGTTGTTGTTTTTTAACTTTCTCTTGGGAACTATTTAGACAGCATATTCAAGGTATGAATAATTTCTACAGTTCTTTCACAGTTTCCTTCCTTTCATAGTTAAATTTTATTTTTTTACATCATTAAAAAATAAAATGGATTAGAGTACAGCTCTGCCACCCCCTAGTCATTGGGTCTCTATTGCCTCAATGGCAAGAATGGATAACACCTGCCCATTTGATATTCCAAGTGGGTCTGCAGCTTATCTGGGTTGAACATCTGGCACCCCAATTTTCTCACCCGGTAAGAATCAAAATCAAAGACATTATGTGTGTAAAAGTGTTTGATAAAGTACCATGCAGATGAAGGTTATTACTGCTTTCATGATTTTCGTCCCCTTAGCTGTACAATGATGGAGTTGAACAAAGGGCATCCGAAGCCCTTTTATTCTGTAATAGTCAGTGATTCTATCTAAAACTAAAGGTAATGTTTCTAAAACGGATCCAATAGTAGTATATACTTCATAGCGTTATGGTGAGGATCAAAGAGTCAATGTATGCAAAGCACTTAACACAGCACCTCTTCTTCCTCCTCCTCCTTGTCCACCCCCTTTCCCTTCACCCTTTCCTCCTTCATTTTCTCCTCCTGCTCCTCCCTTTTCCTCTTCCTCTGCTTCTCCTCCTTCTCCTCAATGGTTTTCATAGGTATTTATTTTTACTCCAAGTTGGGTTACTTTGTCTTACTTCTGATATGTCTTGATTACTAATGTACATTATATTTTCAGGTGCATATTGAACCCCCAGCCGTCCTTGAACAACTAATTTAACCACACTAAGCCCATTTTTTTTTTTCAGTAAAATGACTGTTAGACCAGATGATTCTTACGTCCCCTTCGCCTCTTTAAATTTGTCTTTCTAGGGTAGCAGAATGAAGAATAGAGGTAATATCGAGTTATTAAGCACTTTGTATACATCAGATGTTCAAAAGATGCAGGAGAATGATAATGACTTTATACTCGCTGCCCTGGCTATGTTTTTGACATTGTTTTAATGTTTCTTTCTTACTTTTATTTTTCTCAATTTATTTCAAATAAACTTAGTTTAAGCAATATTAATTAGATATGCAAAGAGTGCTGCTAAATATGCAGGCTTACAAAGATTAATGATGCATAAACCCAGTACTCTAGTGGCTTACAAACAAGCATCAGCTATAAGACAAGTAAACAAAGAACTCTGTTACGAGAAGGAATTCCATATATTCTCTAAGCAAAGTACTTAATGCTACTGACCTTCAGAAGAAGATGAGCTCCTAGATGATTGTTGAGCAATCAAGAACAGTGTCCCAAAGATGATTGGTCTTGTCTTGAAAGATAAGTAGGGTTTTGAGGCAGAGATGATAGGCATGGTGAAGTGGGGCAGCCTTCACAGAGGAGACATACTAAGGGTGGGAGGTGAAGCTTGATCTTTTTTTGAGAATAGCAGATTATTCCATTGGCTGAAGTATAGGATATATATGTAGGGGTATTAGGGATGTAATACTGGAAAGGAGATTGGGGATATTAGAGCTTTGTATATTATTAATAATTTAGCTTAAGTTTTCGCTAAAGGGTAACACTATTGGGGTCTTGCCAGCAGACCCTCTGGGTTGTCTCTAAGTCAAGCTCTCTTTTTATGTCTTCTCTACTTCTCACCATATTCCTGCTCTCTAAAGGTGAATGCCCAGTAGGCTTAGTCTCTGGCCTACTCTTTCTTCTCTCCTTAATGCCTTATATATATTTAACTGAAACTCAGGCCACAAATGAAAAGTGGTGTCCCTTCCTTTAATTCCTCCTTAGTCCAATCCAATTGCTGTACTTCCACAAGAGCCATCTCTGCACACAAGCCCTGTGCATAAGGCTCTGGAAACTCCTTAGAAGAACTGAGACTCTTCTCTGTACTGCCCCTGTGAACCAAGACCCATATGCTACCTGCTGCTAGTAAATGAATGCGTACAGGAATGTAGTGAATGAATGAATGAGTAGGTCTCTGGAGACACATGGAGACAAAATATCTCCCCACACGGGTCAGGTCACTCCTGAAAAAAGGTCAACATAATCCTTGTCATTTCTTTAGGTGGATTTTCTGAAGAGGCAGAAATTCCTGGCATCAAATATGTCCTTTCTCCCTACAAACTGAATTTGGTTGCTACTCCCCTTTTTGTGAAGCCTGGGATTCCTTATTCTGTCAAGGTAGATGGCGGGGGCGGGGGGGAGGAGAGGGAGGAAACTGCTGAATGTGGTTATCTTTTTCTAAAAATATGGGGGTGGCACACGAAGGAAGGATTATGGAGAGGCGAATCACAAAGGGAACACATTCTGTGTGTGAAATCTGCCCAAGGAAAAGGTGGTCAGTGTGGTCAGCGGTGGGAAACTGCAGGCCAGCTTCAGCCTTGGGAATGATATCAACCCTTAGGGCAGTATCGGTCTCTAGTAAGATAGCCTGTGTTAGGCAGTCCCTAAATGAGCACTACATTAAACGGTATGTAAATAAAACCCCATAAGTCTATACGAACATTTAAAATTATTTGGCAACATGTTCTGTAAAAAAGTCTTAAGACAGAGATATCATTCCTTGAAAATAAACCCCTTTCTCTCACCGTTTGTTACTTCCTGTGTGTCTCTGAGTGTGCATTCCTCTGCATTCTCTTTGTACATAACTCTGATCTCATCTCTCTGTATTGTTCTCCATCCTTTCTATCTCGGCACTTTCTGTCTCTCCCTGACTCTTTTCTCTATGTTTTTTTTGCTTTTTTCCCCTCCTTTGCAATACTTTCCCTCCTTCTTCCACTTTTCCTTTTTAAAATGCTGATAGTATGGAGTTAAAACATTCATTTGACCTTTTAATTATATTTTATTGTAGACTATTATTCTATATCTTATATATAATATAAAACATGCTTTATTACATATAATATATATTCTATTATATTTATAAAATGGAAATTTTTATTCCCTATCCTTTAGAAACCTAGAGTAGAATTTTTTTATCCTTTGAAGATGTGTTGCTTTTAAAAATCAACTCTAGGATAATTAAAATGGGTTATTTATTACTTTCTGTAGGTCACTGGCTTTTAGGAGAAAAAGATTTACCAGACTGCAAGCAAGCTTTGGACATACTTATAACTTCTTAGTACATATACAACATATTTAATAATTTATAACATTACTATACAATGCATATGGTAATTTATAATATAAATTATATTAATATAATATACAATAAAAGATCACAAAATATGTCACAATATATTTACTGTTTTAAAATATATTTTATATATTTCATATCACATATAAAAATAAACAATATAAAATATGCTCATACCTTTGTGGAAATTTTATATGACCATATGCATGGCAATGAGAGGTAGAGTTTAAGGAGAAAAAAAAAGATGCATTTATTTTTTCTCATATCCAAGAGAATCATTCCCAGAAGTGATTGCCTCATTTCCTCCTTTACCCAGTTCTCAACCAATTGAAGAAACACAGAGATTAAATAGCAGAAGACCTTATCACATCTGCTTGGCAGACCTAATATGAGGATATTTATATTCTGAGTCTTCTTGATATACAGGGGAATCCATTCAAGAATGATTTAACTAAATAAGATTAAACTTTTCTATGTATAAGCTGAGAACATGTTCTCTTCACTGAATTGAATACGAATAGTTTATACCTTGGTGAGGAGGAAGGAAGATTATTTCAGAATTGTTATGCTTCGAAAGAAGTGATGAGCTGTTGAAATGAATTTGGACTGTTCTGACAAACAGGTGCAAGTTAAGGATTCACTTGACCATTTGGTAGGAGGGGTTCCAGTGACCCTGAGTGCACAAACGCTTGATGTAAACCAAGAGACATCCGACTTGGAGTCAAAGCAAAGTGTAACACGTTCCAGTGATGGAGTAGCTTCGTTTGTGGTGAATCTCCCATCTGAAGTGACGGTGCTGGCGTTTAAAGTGAGCTGAATTCTCCTGTTAAATTTTCTGGGACAATGTGTACTTTTGAATGTGTGTTTTGGCCAATGCGCAGAACAAATGCGGCAGATTTTATCCATGAGTCCAGAGAACAGTTCCACAATTTTGCATACAAAAAAAAAAGAGAAAAGCACCAGAGGCAATCTTTAAATTCATTGAGTGGGCCTTGAGGAAGATAAATCTATCAATTTTTAATTTGGGATGAATTATTTTCTCTTATATGAATAAGACTATTAGACTCTAGAAGCATCAAAACAGGTATAGCAGTGGAAATCAGTGATAAAAACATTCTCTCTTTCCCACCCTCCAACTTTTTATCTCTTTTCAGGTCAAATGTGGAAGCCTCTCTTTTTTCTAGCTGTATGGGCTCTACCTTAGAGCTCATTTAATAGTCTTCTCTCCCAGCAAATAATATTTAGGTTCCCGATCCCAAATAATAAATGAATAAGTTAATAATACCCCAGCATGCATAGATTCTCTATCATCTACCGAGCGCTTATGAAGTGCTAAGCATCGTGCTAAGAGCTTTACGTAGAACACATTTAATACCCATGTAATCAGCTCTCTGAGTCAGAGAATGTTATCTTTGTCATGTTTCAGCTGAGGAAACAGAGGCTTTTAACCTCTCTTATGGTTAAATAACTTACTTATCCAAACTTAATAAATGATGGCACTCGGATGCAAACCAATGCATGTCTCACTCCAGAGCAGGAGCTATTAACCCTTCTGCTGTCGAAGGCCGACATTGCTGCCATATCACTTCTTCCCTACTCTGTTTGTATGCCCTTCTCTGTGCCACGACTTCACAATGAAAATGGGCCAGAGAGTCTGTGTGATGTCCATTCACGACTCCTGTCCCCAGTCCTCAGGACCTCCCCACTGCTACCCGTCCAACCCATGGGAAAAGGAGTCCCCAACTCCTTTTGGGGTGCCAGTATTTGTTCCATGAGCGTCTTTCTCTCTTCACTTCACAAGGCTTTCCCACCATCGCCCACAGTCCCATATTATCCCAATTATTATCCATAGCCTTTGTAAAGGTACTTGATACCGCAGCTGAACAGACATATTGGAGTAAGGGATTTCTTTTTCTTTAGCATTTGATGTTGTGAATTTTAGAAAATTATAAAACAAAGAAAGGAATTTAAAAGGTATGCTTCACAGAAAACATTACATCACAGTCCACATATTTTTTTTTTTTACTTTTTTCCTTTTCAGGTCAGGACCGAGGACCCAGATCTTCCAGAAGAAAATCAGGCCAGCGAAGATTACCAAGCGATAGCATATTCATCTCTCAGCCAAAGTTACCTTTATATTGACTGGACTGAAAACTATAAACCTTTGCTTGTGGGAGAACATCTGAGTATTGTTGTTACCCCCAGAAGTCCATATATTCACAAAATAACTCACTATAATTACTTGGTAAGTATAATAATGATAGATTTACATCTATCTATTCCCCCACCTGATTTTCCTTTCCTGATAGAAAAGTGTTAGAATGATCCCTTACATATGTTCTTACAAAGCACTTTCAAGAACATCATCTAATTTGATAATCAGTTTTTCAAAAGCCTTTGAGACAGGGCATGATTTTCATAACTATTTCACAGGTGAGGAAACTGAGGGGCAAAGAGCTTAAAGACTCACCACAGTCACTTAGCTCGGAAGAGGAAGCTTGTGATTAGAACTGGGAATCTCTGACTCTTTGTGTTATATGCCTTTCACCAAAGAGAGCCTGATTCCTCCACAGAGAAAGCCTGATGAAATTCTCACATTACCTCTGCTCTACTTCACGGCCAAAGATTACATACCTAGCCCCATTTAAAATGTGTGCATTTCGTTGGAATAAAGGGGGGACTCAAATCCTGCTCTTAAAGGTTGAGTCATATTGTACCTGCTCCAGTAACATCCCTATCACATCACATATTAAACAGAGGTGTCAGTCAAGGCTGTCAGTGAAAGCTAGGAAAGAATGTGCAAAAATGTTAACGGCTTCCTGACAATTACCAAAGAAATGGAATCAATTACTCTGACGATGAGGCCAAACAGGTGATGATGATTTTTTTCAATAGTTTTGAAGAAGAAATTTAAAAATAAATGAAGACCATAGATCATATTGACTGATGAATAATTAGGGGACCTATTTAGGGATTATGTACCAAAACCACATATACAGTCCTGTTCTCTAAGGACAATTTAAGGGATCTTTGAGTATGATTTTTAGGGCTTTTTTTTAACCTATACCTCCAATTTAGAACCTACTCTCTGGCTTTAAAACTTAAAGCCAGAAATTAGGGAAAAATAAGATGCACTCCACTTACTCATCTATATTTTTTAATCAACTAAACAAGGAGATATTAATGACAGTGTGATGACTTTAAACAGATTTGAGGTCAAACTTCAGCTCTCTGAATTCGTAGGTAGGTGGTTTTGAAATGAAATCAGTGTGACATTTAGTTAATTCCTGAACTTCAGTCCCTTTATCCTGCACAATGGAGACAGTATTCCTATCCTTCTGGCTATTATGGGAACTGAAGGAATTAATTAAATGTAAAGTTCCTGGCACATAGTAGGCCCATACAATGTTAACTTTCTTTTTCTTTAACATAATTTCTACTCCAGCTGCAACCTCCATCCTGAAGCAAAGGTTATGTTTTTGTAATTATGTTGCCGCTGCTGTTTATTTTTAGATTATATCCAAGGGCAAAATCGTTCATTTTGGCACAAGGGATAAACTTTCAGATTCAGCTTATCAAAGTATAAACATTCCAGTGACACAGAACATGGTTCCTTCAGCTCGTCTCCTGGTCTATTACATCGTTACAGGAGAGCAGACTGCAGAATTAGTGTCCGACTCAGTCTGGTTAAATATTGAAGAAAAATGTGGCAACCAGCTCCAGGTAAGCCACAAATTATATGTTAGAATCAAACTTTCTTCTGAATAAAGGGGCTGTAAACACAGCTATCTGTGAAGTTTTGTGTCATACAAATGATATTTTCTTTTTCAAATGACCTTATAGGTTCATCTGTCTCCAAGTACAAATACATATTCCCCTGGCCAACGTGTATCTCTGAATATGGAAACTGAGTTGAATTCCTGGGTGGCTTTAACAGCAGTGGACAGTGCTATGTATAGGGTGCAAAGGACAGCCAAGAAGCCCCTGGAAAAAGTTAAGTAGTGCATGGCCTTGGTTACTGGGGTGGCCCTATGCAGTGCTTCACAAAGTGTGGCCACTAGGGTAGGTTGTGGGGGGTAGAATTAAGACTAGATCTGCTTTTCTATAATCTACTCAAAACAATGGCTCTTAGGAAGGTAAGCCATTCTCACATTAGTCTCTAAAGCCAGGGTCTATCCCTTTTTGCTTTTCCAAGTATGGAGTTAAGCACTTTAAAAACATATGACCATGATAGCAATTACATTCATGGGACCAAAGTGCCATTGATTGGGAGGGTTTAGAGATTGGGAATAGGGGGCTTTATGGTAGCAGCACCAGAAAAGAATGAATAGACAACCTCTAGGGGTTTTTTGGGTTTTGTTTCCTTTTTTTACTCATTGAAATCTGTGGCCCAGAAGAATTGAAAATGCTTCACTTCTCTAAGTTCCCATATATCTCCCCTAAGCTCTGCTACTATTTTCTAGGCTTGAATTTCTTTGAAGAAAGAAGAAAGAACCGAGAAACTATTAAGTTAAAAACATTCAGAAAGGAAAAAACATCTGGGGTCAAAATTAATACTGGAATAAGCCCCCCCCCAGACAAGTTCTCACCCACTTAGAACCTAGAGCCCTCTTCCCCAAAATACGAGAGATTGTGCTTTTTTCTTTTAACGACTTAAAAATTAGCTTATTAATTCATGTATTCATACATTCACTCCTTTATTCTTTTTTGGACATTATATTGACTGCAGTATGTATTCTATGTACAAAACAGCATGGATTAACTTCAAAGAATCATCTTATCAAAGTTTAAGACTTAGTTCTTGATTTAATTTTGAGTAGGTATGTATTTTTTAATACAAAAGGACAAACTAAAGGAATGAAGTTGGGAAATTCAGTCTTTGGCCGTTTGATAAATGAGTGGCCTGTGCATTTCACAGGTTTGTTAGAACCATATAACAACTTATACTTTTAGTTTTTCAGAGTAATGATTTCCACATCTGAATAGGCTCACCATTTTGCCTTTGGTTAATTCCTAAGAATTATTAAATTAACTAACTACCTCTGGACAGGTATTTCAAACTTTAGAGAAGAGTGACCTAGGCTGTGGGGCCGGTGGTGGCCGCAACAATGCAGAAGTATTCCACCTGGCTGGACTCACCTTCCTCACCAATGCAAATGCGGACAATTCCCAAGAAAGTGGTAAAACACTCAGCACTTTTTGTTTATTCTTCAAATTGATTATTGAAATTCACACGGACTGTTTGCCTCCCAAACCTCATTTTTGTCCCTCTTCCAGAATATTCTCTATACTGATCTTACAATGACATGACTAGGTTAGTCCTCTGTATAAAAGTTTTCATTAACCTTCAAGATAAAGTACAAATTCTTTACTGTAATATTCAAGGTGTTCCATGATCTCCCCAGCTCTTTCCAGCTGTTTCTGATCCCACTCTACATAACCTTAGGTTTAAATCATACAGAACCAAGAGCAGTTATGAGTGGTACTAAGCTATTTTCAATTTTTGGACCTTTCCTTATTAGGACTGCTTTCCTTTTCATTAGCCTGAAGAAGCTAGTGGAAGAATCATTTCCTCTATGTGGCCTTTTCTCCACATAGAATTGATCATTCCCTTCTCCTTTAATAGGGAGACTACTATAGGAACTAGATCTATCTATAAGTAATTTAACAGCAGCGCACCATTGTACATTCTTACACTTAGTTACAAGTCATGTCTCAGTCACTTCACTGGGAGCTCTTTAAGGGCAAGGACCACATCTTAATCATCTTCTTTCTGTGGTTTTAAAATTGTTCATAATTATGCTTGATATTATTATTTGTAATGATATAAGCACAAAAAAATCATTAAAAGGACATACCTAACAAAAACTTGGCTCACTCTAAAGGCTTAGATATCTCTCTGTAATCAGTGGATCAAAAAGTTTGCAGGATTCAAAACCAAGTTCAAAGAAGTCAAACTGTGTGACAATAGATTGTGAGCCCCTCTAAAAACAAGTCATATGGAGACGTGTAATGCGCAGTGCCTAGTCAAAAGCAGGCTCTCAATATTTGTTGAATGAGTGACACGAATGTTTTAAAAAGTTAATTTCATGGAATTTCTTTTTTTTTTTGAGATTTTTATCTTCTTTTTTGTCTTCTTTTTCTTTATCTTTTTAAAACAGATGAACCTTGTAAAGAAATTCTTAGGCCAAAAAGAATGCTTCGAAAGAAGATAGAGCAAGAAGGTACTCTAAAAGTTTCATGTGATTGTCAAAAGGTTATGATCATGTCATCCTGGAGAAAACTAAGCATTATCTGATTTCTCCTAATTCAGATAGAATGGGTGAAAAGAAAGATGTGTACAGATATCTAGTTCACTTCCCTTGGAAAGATTAATCCAAATAAATCCAACAGTTCATTTGCCATAACCTTAATCTGAAGGAAATGTCTTTGTTATTTCAATCTCTAAAATATAAAAGATTAACTTTTATTTGTCACAAATATTTCCTCTCTGCAAACTTCATCTAGTAATTAAAATCGTATTCTTCCATTTTGTTCTAACAAAATCCATGATTTAATTAACTTTGAGATATACCTAGAAGTCTATCTCTTCTTGCATACATTTAACAGTTAAGAGTATTTTGGATTATTTGCGGGGGGGGGGGCGCATAAGCCCAATAGAAATTATTTTTCAGTATTATTTAAATGGAGATATGATAATTGGCAATGTTACAATAGAAAGAACTTTGAACCAAGAGTCAGCGACCTGAGCTCAACTAATAATGTTTATAGTAATACAATAATACTTTCCATTTGTATATGAGTCACTTTAATTCTAACCTTCATTCTAAGTTTTAATGATATGAAAAGAGAGACACTGATTAAGCACATGACGAACAAAGATGCCACTGGTGAAGAAATGTTTGAAAGAACAAACCACAAGAAACGTTTGAAAAAAATAGGCTGTTTAGCTTGAAAAAGAACATACTTGTAGAGTGATGATATCTTCAGATATTTGCAAGCTTCTCCGCTAATTAACTTATTTTATTCAAAGGGTGCTGAATCCAAGGTGCCAGTTCCAAAAGTCAGCACTTAGCTTAGTTGTAGGAAGCCTTTAACCATTCAGTGCGAATCAGAATGAACTCCCTTATGAGGCCACATTCTTCCCATTCCTACGGGAGTTCCAAAGGGAGGCTGGACAATCAACTAGCCATGGCTGGTGTGGGGCAGGGGTCCCGTGTCTGCAGAAACCAGGCATCCTTCAAGAGCCCTTCTAAGCCTGAGTGTTTTGACTCTACGCATAATCTAGGGAACTTGAATTATTACCATTTCAGCTGCTAAATACAAACATGCAATGATAAAGAAATGCTGTTATGATGGAGCCCATCGTAATGATGATGAAAACTGTGAGCAGCGAGCCGCTCGGATTACGATAGGCCCAAGATGCATTAAAGTTTTCAAGGACTGTTGTGCCATTGCGACCCAGTTCCGTGCTAATGAGTCTCACAAACCTATCCAATTGGGAAGGCTACGTAAGTTTGACATTTTCTATTGGAAAATATGGGGAATTTGATGTAATTTTATGCTGCAAAAAAAAGGTGATTTTCATGCTCTATTTAAAATAGAAGGTAGAAAAGATAACTTGTAAATACCCTTAAAAATTTTTTTGTTGTGATTTTTGGGAATCAGAAGAGGTATATATAAGTATAGAGCAAAGTGCACTAGTCAATAGTCAAGTCCCAGGCAAGTTTGAAGCTGACTCATTCTATAAACGTGAATGATTATTTATCGTCTCTGAGCCTCAATCTCCTCATTTTTAAAGCAAGAAACTTGGGCCAGATGATCTCTAATATGCCTTTGAGTTTTAAAATTCCATGCTTCTGTGATATTACAACCATTAAAAATTCTGTTTATACCTATACAGACCAAATATAGCAAAAGATTTCTAAATGTAGCATAAGGTTAAATGTACTTACATAAAAGTTGAAATCTTATTTCAATTTCAACCACAGTATACATTTTCAGAATTTATACAACTCTCAGTAACATATTTTCAGAACGTTTAGGATTTTCAGTTCAAAATGTATACAGCCAAAACAAACAAAAACAGAGTAACAGATCCTGTTTGTCTGATTGTTTGGCTTAACAGTATGTTTTAAATGTCATCATTCTGAGTGGATATATTTCTGCAGAAATAAATTCTTGTGGCCATTTATTAGATATTGATACATTTAGGTTATTTTATTAGGTTATTAGATATTGATACATTTAGATTGTTTTTAGATTTTTGCTTATTACAAGCAGTATTTTTTATGAACAATCTAGTACAGCGGTCCCCAACCTTTTTGGCACTAGGGACCAGTTTTGTGGAAGACAGTTTTTTCACGGAGCGGGGCGGGATCGGGGTCGTCCAGGTGGTAATGAGAGTGAAGGGGAGCGGCAGATGGAGGTTCGCTTGCTCGCTTGGCCACCGCTCACCTCCTGCTGTGTGTCACAGCTCCTAACAGGTCCCAGACCTGTACTGGTCTGCGGCCGGGGGGCTGGGGACCCCTGACCTAGTACATACCTGTTTTTCATGTCCAGTTTTGCAACTCTAGTCATCTGGGTTGGCATCAGCTGCCTGGAATTCAGCCTCTGCAGCTCCCTCCTCTCTGTCCCTTATTTTAGACAGCTTGGACTCCCAAACTCCCATGCATGGTGTTGCAACTCTGCCAGGGTCTGTATGGGTTTCTCTCCCTGCTCTGAAGCCTGTAAACTGCCTCCAGACAGTAAACCTGGATGATTTGGGGGTTCACCTAATCTGTCTCCCTTCTCTCAGGAATCACTGTCCTGGCTCACTTATGCACTGATATCTGAAAGCTGTTGTGTCTGGTTTTCTAGTTTTTTTAAGGCAGAGAGGTAACTCCAGTCTCTATCAGTGCATCTTGGACAGAAGCAGACATTCTGTCCATTTATTTATTTATTTATTTATTTATTTATTTATTTATTTATTTATTTTATTGGCTGTGTTGGGTCTTCGTTTCTGCGCACGGGCTTTCTCCAGTTGCTGCGAGCGGGGGCTACTCTTCCTTGTGGTGCACGGGCTTCTCGTTGCAGTGGCCTCTCTTGTTGCAGAGCATGGGCTCCAGGCGCGTGGGCTTCAGTAGTTGCGGCACATAGGCTCAATAGCTGTGGCTCATGGACTCTAGAGCACAGGCTCAATAGTTGTGGTGCACGGGCTTAGTTGCTCCACAGCATGTGGTATCTTCCTGGGGCAGGGATCGAACCCGTGTCTCCTGCATTGGCAGGCGGATTCTTACCCGCTGCGCCACCTAGGAAGTCCCCATTCTGTCCATTTTTATTAAAGGAAATATAAATAAATCTCTGGGGTAAGGCAGAGAATCATATAAACCTCCCAATTTTATAATATAAAAGCAATTATTGCAACTTTTTAAATATGAAGAACTTTATAGACTAATTAGTATCTTGTATAATTTCTGGAACACAAAACATTTAGCAATTTAGAAAACAAATTATTAAAGATATTTTTATGCTTTATTCATTTTGTCAGTGCTACTAGTGGAGAAATCCTAAGGCCTTTATTGTTCTGTTTTGAAATCACTAAATAAAATGTTTCATTGACCTTTCAGAAAATGCTTAAGCTATTGATTTATGTCCATATTTTAAAATTCAGCTCTAAGGAGAATTTATGTTGTTCTTTTTCCCCTAGATGTAAAGACTCTTCTACCAATAACCAAACCAGAAATAAGGAGCTATTTTCCAGAAAGCTGGTTGTGGGAAGTTCATCATGTCTCCCGAAGGTATTATATTTCTTTGACATTCCTCTGAAAAATATGGGAAAATGCAAAAATTATGACCAAAAATCTGGAAACTACTCATTTCCCAATAGTTTATTTAAGAATTAAGATGATACCACCGTTGGGTCAAATTTTATTTTCCTTTTTTTGTTTTTAATGTGTGATTTGCTCTAATAATTGGTTCCAGGACATGATTAAGTCTTGTGAAAGTTTCAGTTAGCCTTTACTGACCACAACTGTGTGCTTTACACTGTATGATGCAGCTGTTTTCTTCCTGAAATATCTGTAATTACAAAACAAATATTGATTAATAGGGAGAAAGCCTCTTCTCTTGTTAAAGTCCTTTACTCAATACATGTTTATGAAATGCCTACTCTGTACCAGGCACTGAAAACGGAGCCCCTTCCCTGAGTGTCATCCTTCCTCAGGCTGGCCAGGGTGGGGAGTCAGACTTTCCATGGAGCAGTCAAGACAGTGAGTTCAGGGCCTGACATCCGACTTCTAATAGGTCTCCCGGCCTCTACCCTTGTCCCACCTGATTCCTCCTCCACAGTGTTGTCCACTTCATCTGACATTGCCCGTTGGCTAGTGTTTCCCCTCATAAACCTTTCCATCACTGTTCCCCACCCAGTGATTGGATATATTATCCCCTCAATGAACCCTGTTGCACATATCACATAGTACAATAATGTCCTGTTTACCTGACTGTCTTCCACATTAAAATGTAAATACTTCCAGGGCAAGGACTAAACTCAGATTACTTTTATATCCAGGACCTGGCATAGGATCTGGCTTGTAGAGGCACTAAAAATGAGGGTGAGGCAAAATTATCTGCACTCTGGCTGTAGAATTTATTTTAATTAAATTCTAGAAAAGACAAACATCATTTTTCAACATAATCTCCTTGCTTTTCAATACACTTTGTCCATCTGTCAACAAGCTTTTGTATTCCCTCATTAAAAAATGTTTTAGGCTGAGCTGAGAGCCACGAATGCACCTCTGTCTTCACTTCTTCATCAGAAGTGAATCTTTGTCCTCATAGGGCTGCTTTCAGAGGACCAAACAGGTGAAGGTTCAATGGAGCAAGATCAGGACTATAGGGAGGATGCTTTAACAACTCAAAACGAAGTTTTTGCAGAGTGTTGACAATATGGGCAGAAGTGTGCAGACGTGCATTGTCATGCAAGATCACAACGCCCTTGGATAGCAGTCCTCTGCTTTTAATCTGTGGACGAGGACGGGCATCTGGCTCCTTCTTGATGGCTAACACTTGTGTGACCTTCCTTGAACTTCTCTATCCATTCATATACACTTCTTTGTGACAAAGCACTTTCTCCATACTGCTCACAAAGTCTTCGATAAATAACGGCACCAGGTACACCCTCAGATCACAAAAAACGAATCACTGCACACTACTCTTCTTCCATGCAAATCACAAGTGGGGCATCCATTTTTGCTCACACTGCAGTTGCAAATGAAATGATGTAACACGTTCACATCTGCACAGCAGTGACTGGGGAGACAGTAGCCTTGAACGGAAAGCGCTGATAAGACAGTGTGGCCAACAGAAGTTTTAATTTAGCCAGGGTGCGGATAATTTTTGACTCACCCTCATAAATATATTGAATCAATGCACGCTGCCTCTGAACATTTTTAAAGTTTTATTGGTATGGTTATTACAGTGAATTGCAATTTATATGCTGAATTATTTCTTCCACTAGACTGTGAACTGCTTGAGAGCAGGAGTATATCTATGAGTGCTATGTACTCAGTATTTAGTACTATGCTTGATGCACAGTTGGTACACAATAGCTGTTTGTTGAATGAGTATAAGCTTGATCTTAGTCATAAATTTTTAGTTTTGTCAGCTTTGTTATGAGCAATGTTAAGATGCGTTAGTATTTTGCTTCCCTATTTTAGAACATACTACACAATAAGCATCATTTTTTCTCTGAATCGTATGTGTTGAATTTGCAATGTTTCAAAGGCATCCTTCTGAATTTGAATTCTCATCATACAAGTTAAATATCTAAAAACATGAAATGAGTATAAGAGTTACTGAATATATTTCTCTTGCTTGATTTTTCTTTAATACCTGATGTGATTTTGTTCTGTTGTGATTTTTTTCTTTCTTCTAAAGTAGTATGAAGCAAAAATTCTGTTAATGCGAGCTGTCAATTTGGGTTAATCAATGTTCTGCTGTGTTTGAATATCAACATTTTAACTTTCAGAAACCAGTTGCAGTTTGTGCTACCTGATTCTCTAACTACCTGGGAAATTCAAGGTGTTGGCATTTCAAATAGCGGTAAGCAAATTGAAGTTATACACTCATGTAAGGAGTGATTTGATTTGGCAAAACGCAGTTTTTTGTTATTATCTTTTTAGTTTACCCAGGACTTAAGTGGTGTCATTTATTAAAATCTATTTTTAATGTATTACAAAGAGACTTAGATATGCCCACATCTTGGACTATATCAATTTTCTCTTTTGTTCTTTTATTAGCCATCATTTTATAAATACTGATATGAAGTCCCCATTTTCCTTTGTTTTTCCTCGGTGACTAGAAGATTGAGTAGAGTTAGAGACAAATACATGATTTCTTTCCTGAACTAATGCCCTTTTGTGGTGACACTTTATAAACAACTTCAGGCTTGCCTTGTTTGTTTGCTTGCTATTTTTTGTTCTTATAAATCTTGGTTTCCACAATCAAAATTTTATGCCCATTAAATGGAACTAATAATGAATATCTAAAAAAGAGATTTGGTGCTTTAGTTAATAAACATTCTCATGCCTTAAATAGAATTAAATATTTGTTGGACAAATGAAGTTTTCTGTTATTTGCCAATAATTATTGAATAAAGATCAACAATAAAAGAATGGATCTTAAATGCTCTCACCACAAGAAAAAAAATTTGTAATATGTGTGGTGGTGGATGTTAACTAGACTTATTGTGGTGATCATTTCACAATGTATACAAATATTGAATCATTATATTGTATGCCTGAAGCTAATATAATGTACATCAATTATAACTCAATTTAAAAAAATCAATGAGTAGAAAATTCAAGGACATGGAGTGATAGGGCAGAGAAAAACATGACCTAACATTCATTTTTTTCTTTGAAGCAAAGCAAATCTGAAACATTTTAGTACTAATAAGGCACTATGGGAATTCCCTAATATGCTTCAACTTGCTTTTACTTTGGGCTGAAGGTATATGTGTTGCTGATACTCTCAAGGCTACGGTGTTCAAAAATGTCTTCCTGGAAATGAATATACCATATTCTGTTGTACGAGGGGAACAGATCCAGTTGAGTGGAACTGTTTACAACTATAGGACATCTAGAATTCTGGTAAGTGAGTATTTATGGTAGGTTCAAATAAATGGAAAAAATGAAGATATCCCTGATTTTCTGAGAATTCTATGAACGGAATTATCACGTACACACACACCAAAAAAAACCTCAACTCAGTGAAGGGAAGAAGAAAAGTTAAGATAACTATTCATACAACTCCAATTCAGTGAAAAGTACAAGTCCTCAGGATAGTCAATGTGCTGTGGAGGCTGGGAGAAAGATGAGCTCATGTTTGGTTCACTCATCAACCTGGGCTTTGAGGTCCCTGACCTCCTTGCCTCTAACAACTCTTTTCTTCCCTCCGTTTAAGCTATTCACACTCTTCACTTTGCAGATCTTGCCTTCCCCTCAGAAAATTTTATTTCAAACATCTCACCAGCTGAACACAACCTCCTACCTATCCTTTGACTCATTAACCTTGTTACTTTGTAGCTACAGTTCTATAGCATCATTGAAACTCCAATTCATTGACTCCACTACTTTTTTACTCTTCCTTAGTCTTCTTATGCTAAAGTCTTTACTTTGCTCCTTGTTCAGGTTAGAATTCAAAAGCCATCTTTATAACCTCACTGATTAAAAACATGTCAACTCCCTTGATCCTCTTTTGCTCTGGGGTACACTCCATGAAAAACTCCAACCATGGCCAGACCCACCATTTGTCTTCTTTCTGCCAACACACTTCTAAACAGAGTTATACATTAGGTTGACTTATTTCACTTGAAAAGCACAATCACAAAACTTTACATAGGAACTCAATGCAGTCTGAAAATCTGACTCTATTTTTTTAAAAAAGCTCTAGTTTTATACTTAGACATGAGTATTTCAGTGGTCTCCAAAAATTTCGCTTACACCTTGCTAAATTCTTTTGGAAAAACTAAGTACACCATTGGCACAGTTTTAAATTGGCGTTTAAAATGTTTCATTGTAAATTCAAAAAAATATGCAAATCTATAACTTTAGGAATAGTTAAGCATTGATATTTTAAAAATAAAACCATTATATCAAACTTTTAAAGGTATACAGCAGAATCTAAATACCATAGCAATTCATTTAAAAATACCCAAACAAGGTCTTGTTCACAACAGACTATATACCATTCCTCTCATCTGTGAGCTCATATTTCCATTCCACTCTCCTAATATTGTATGTTTTATGCTTGAATGTTTTCTGTCGATTACTCTTTTATACTTTGATGGAACAAAAATGTGCACATACATTGAAATTGAATTATTTTTAAATTTTATGATTATAAGACCCTAAGTGTCAAATAATTGCTCACTGATTTAGTTAAAAATGTATTTGGGCTTTGATAGGTATTATCCTGAATTTATAAATTACTGTAAGGGAAACTGACCTGCCTACAATATTAAATATTTTACATCTTTTTGTTCTTTTGCTTTACGTACTAGATCAGGGGTCAGCAATCTATGGCCCATGGGCCAAAACTGGCCTGCTCCTTCCTCTTTTATAGCCTATAAGCTAAGAACATTGTTCACATTTCTAAAAGGCTGGGGGTGGGGAGTAGAAGAAAAATATTTCATGGCACACGAAAATGATATGAAATTCAAATTTCAGTGTCCATAAATAAAGTTTAAAGCCATACTCATTTGTGTAGGTATTATCCATGGCAGAGTTGAGTAGTTGTGACATAGACCATATGTGGTGCTCAGAGCACCACAAATTGCAATGACATAATTATAACTAGACAGTGTTTTAAGTGTCACACATCTCATGGTACTGCCATATTTTATTTAATTTTTAAATTATCAGTGCATTACTCATCATATCAAAACAGGAAACAAGAACATCTGCGATATCTCGGGTTAATTACCGATTAATTACCTTTCTTCTTCAGTAGAGATCACACTTTCCTCTCCCTTTACATCTAGTGACTTTGCATTGACCCTTGGACTTTGTTAATGAAATGTTATAAAGACTCTGGATTCTATTACGGTCCTCTGAAGAGCTTTCATCTTGGTTTGTGTGTTTTAGCAGGCGGTTGGCTGAATCAATCTCAAACTCTGAAATCTCAGTTCGGTTCTTTTAGCCTTAACTGGGGTGCTTGGAGTCTGTGCTGTGCATAGGTCAAGGGTTGGCCAGGTTTGAGCTAAATTTATACACTGAACTTGGAGTTCCTTCACTTTTCCGCTGTGGTGGCTGCACCATACTCTGTCCCCTGGTTCTTCAAGCCAATGAGATGGCAGGTTCTACCGGAGGTTTAACTTCTCCTCAAGGGACTAATGGTGACTGCCCTCAGGTTAAAACTGTAAAAAAAAACAGGACCCTCATCCAGCGTCCTTCCTTTCTTCTGAATGTCACCTCCTCTTCCAATCTCTAGTGCCTTCAGGTAGTTTTTTTTTTTTAACACATATTTTGTCTAGAGCCTATAGTTATTATTTGTGGAAGAGTTATTCAGTAGGAGCTACTTGGCTCTTTCTGAAAGCAGAACCACTGCTGAAGTTTTTGTTTTGGGGGTTATTTGTTTTTTTGTTTTTTGGGGTTTTTTTTATATATATATTTAATATCAGTTTCAAATTTTCCTTTCTATCTCAATTTGCTAAAAGTTTTTATAATGCATTCATGTTGAATTTTATCAAATGACTCTTCTGTACTTATCCTTACCTACCCTACCCCAGCTCTCCTGGGGGAATCATTGGCCTCAGGTGACTCAAAAGGCCTCTTTAACTCCTGCCTCACCCACTCTGGTTGTTTTGTTTTCCAAGAAAGTAGTTAAGAGGGAAAAGGAACTTGCCATTTTTGAAAAATTCCTCAAAATTAGTTGTTGAATGTTGATACTCTTTCTTGTTCATCTGCCTGATATACTCTGGATCTTATGGATTTATTATTTTGGGTATAGTTCTGTCAATTCACTAGATTTTGGAGAAGAGATGAAAAATATTCACTATTTGAGCCAGAAGTCAGTAGGTATCCTTATTATCCCTGTTACAAAGATGAAGAAATGGAGGGTCATGCAATGTGCTCTTGTCACACAGGAAGGTGGAGAGCTAAGATCTGAACGTAGGTCTTTCCGGAGCCAGAGTCTAGCTGTATAATGGGGTACAAGTGGGAAGTTAATGAGGCAAGATTGGAAAAGTTAGTCGGGGACATATTAGGCAGGGCCTTGAGTGCCAAGACATGGAGTTTCCAGTCTCTCATAAAACCATTTATTGAATATGAAAGACTGAGCTATAAGATACAAAGATGAATAAGACACACAGTGTGCCTGAGCCTGGGCTCCCACTGTCTAAAATATAAACACGTAAAGAGATGGTATAACGTATGCTATCATGACAGCATGAACAAAGAACTTCAGTAGTATTGTACCTGATTTAGTAGGTCTAAGGAAGGTTAGATGTTTCTGAGCCAGTGCTGAGCTTTCTAGACATCCTGTCACATTGCTAAGCTGTAAGGCAACTGGTATGTATGTTTTATAAAATCTGAAATGACTTTCCCTACAGCCCTAGAATCTAAGGGGTTATTTAACAAGTACCAGGCAAGAATTTGTGTCCAGATGAACACAGTCAAGGCGTGCTTTCCTCATCATGAAGTGTTTTGAAATAATTGTTCACTGGTGATATTTCAGGCCTGTGTTAAAATGTCTCCTGTGGAGGGAATCTGTTCGTCAGGAAGCCCAAGCATTGACCCTCAGGGGAAAAGATCTTTCAAATGTCTGCCCCAGACAATAGAGGGCTCCTCCAGCCAGTTCGTGACCTTCAGTGTGCTTCCTCTGGAAATAGGCCTCCACAACATCAGCTTCTCACTGGATACTTCTGTTGGAAACGAAATCTTAATAAAAACATTACGAGTGGTGGTAAGAAAAATATGCTTTTTAAAAATTCTTTCAAAAACACTTCTTTCTTTCTGAAAAAAAAGTTAGCAGCAGCTCATGCTTAAGTGATTCAGAAAGAGACACAGAGAGAGAAAATGATGACACAAACATGAAATGTTAACATTTGGGGGAATCTGGGTAGAGGTTATCTCAGATATTTTTGGGCTATTCTTATAACTTTTAAGTCTGAAATTATGTTTTTAAAATTTAAATAAAATAATGATACTTGCTTATTGTAGAAAGCATGGAATACTGAAAAACCAAGGAGAAGAAAACTAAAATCACCAATAACCCCTACAACCAAAGATATCCAATTTTAACATTTTGGTACATAGTTTTCTGGAGTACTTTTCCCCCAGCACTTTCAGCAAATGTTTTGAAATCTGTGCCAGACATTATGCTAAGTACTGGAGCTACAGAAATAAGTAAGACAGGACCCATGCATTTATAGTTTAGAATTTATAGTCTAGAAAATTATCCATTTTGTAAATGAGTAAACAGGCCAAAAAAAGGAAGAAAACTATCCTTTCGTGAGTACTGTTTACCCACACAGTCTGTTGAGTGTTTTCATGTTATCTCATTAAGATTAAGATTCTTGGCAAGAATCTTAATGACAGAACTGGATCTTCTTAGGTCTTCATTCTCTGAGTTCTGTTTTCAGCCATGAAATTCACTTCAGTAAACATGTATTGACCTATTTTGTGCAAGACTCATTCTATTTTCTATACATCTTTGCGTGGTGGTTGCATGCACAGATTCTGGATCCACACTGCCTGAGTTTGCATCCTGGCTCCACTACTTCTTAGTAGTGTGACATTGGATAAGTTCCTTGATCTCTCTGGGTGTCAGTTTCCTCATATGTCACATGGGAGTAATAATAGCACTTACTCCATAGAGTATTTTTGAGGTTAAAGGAGCTAATACATACAAAACACTTAGATCACACAGCAAAAGAAACCATAAATGAGACGAAAAGACAACCCTTAGAATGGGAGAAAATATTTGCAAACGAAGCGATGGACAAAGAGTTAATCTCCAAAATATACAAGCAGCTCATGCAGCTCAATATCAAAAATACAAACAACCCTATCCAAAAATGGGCAGAAGACCTAAGTAGACATTTCTCCAAAGAAGACATACAGATGGCACAAACACATGAAAAGATGCTCAACATCACTAATCATTAGAGAAATGCAAGTCAAAGCCACGATGAGGTATCACTTCACACCAGCCAGAATGGCCATCATCAAAAAAATCTAGGAACAATAAATGCTGGGGAGAGTGTGGAGAAAAGGGAACCCTCCTGCACTGTTGGTGAGAATGTAATGTGATACAGCCACTATGGAAAACAGTATGGAGATTCCTTAAAAAACTAAAAATAGAGCTACCATATGACCCAGCAATCCCACTACTGGGCATGTATCCTGAGAAAATCATAATTCAAAAAGATACATGCACCCCAATGTTCATTGCAGCACTATTTACAATAGCCAGGAAATGGACACAACCTAAATGTCCATCAACAGATGAATGGATAAAGAAGATGTGGCACATATATACAATGGAATATTACTCAGCCATAAAAAGGAATGAAATTGAGTTATTTGTATGGACCTAAAGTCTGTCATAAGAGTGAAAGAAGTCAGAAAGAGAAAAACAAATACTGTATGCTAACTCATATATATGGAATCTAAAAAAATGGAACTGATGAACTCAGTGGCAGAGGAAGAATAAAGACACAGATGTAGAGAAAAGACTTGAGGACACGGGGAGGTGGGAAAGAAGAAGCTGAGACAAAGTGAGAGTAGCGTTGACATATATATACACTACCGAATGTAAAATAGCTAGTGGGAAGCAACTATGCAACATAGGGAGATCAACTCCATGATTGGTGATGACCTAGAGGGGTGGGATAGGGAGGGTGGGAGGGAAGCTCAAGTGGGAGGGGATATGGGGGTATATGTATAAATATAGCTAATTCACTTTGTTGTACAGCAGACACTAGCACAACAGTGTAAACCAATTATATTCCAATAAAGATCTGGAGGGGGAAAAAAAAGCACTTAGATCAATTACCTGGCTTCTGATAACTTCTATGTAAGTGTTTGCTCTGATTCTCATGCAAATAGCCAGAATATCTTATTCCTGGATGTATGCATACAAGTATTTAAACATACTTTGCCTCCTCAAAAAAAAGAAAAAAGGATTTTTTAATTGGAAAAGTAGTCAAGTTGATTCAAGCATTCAGGTCATATAAACTTAATTATGTTCTTAACTGAATGTTTTTTGCCTTATTTTAGCCAGAAGGTGTCAAAAGGGAAAGTTATGCTGGTGTTACCCTGGACCCAAAGGGTATCTACGGTAGGCAAAATGAGTTTGTATTTTATATGTTGTCTTTTGCTCTAGGGAGATGTGTAACCTGAAACACTATTTTTTAAAAATGTTAATTGTCTAGAATCAGAAGTATCCACTTCTTAGTTCACTGCCTTTTTTGACAGCATGTATTATATTATAGTCTGGATGGGTTTAGAACAGATTATAGGCAGACCGAGAAGATGGCAGATTAGAGTCTCCAAAAGACCATCTTATCGGGGTTTGGTTGCCAGTTTCTTTTATAGAACAGAGAGGAGGAGGAGATGAGGAAGTAAAGTAAAAAGGACATAAGTTTTGCAAATGTTCACTGGAATGGCCAACCTCAGGAAGGGGATGTGTTAATTTCTTCTTTCTTGCAGCCATCCACAGGTGGACAGGGTCCGGGTGCTTCCCTGAACAAAGGCACTTTGGTTTAACATTCAGGCAGAGGGGCAGGGTTCCCTGAGGCAGGCCATTATGTACAGATAGTATTCTTTCAGTGAACAAAAGTAGTGGAAAGCAAAGGTTAAAGTAAAAGAAACAGATTCAACATGTAGTCAGATTTGGTTCTTCCCTGTTATATTAGGTTTTGTTTTGGTTTTGTTTCTGTTTGCCTCACCGCACAGCTTGCAGGATCTTATTTCCCCACCAGGGATCGAACCCATGCAGTGAAAGTACGGCGTCCTAACGATGGACTGCCAGGGAATTTCCAAAGTAACCCCATTAGTTTTAAATGCAAAGCATTGAAATAGTAATAATTGCATGACTTCCCTTATATATTAGTCATTTTACCATTCTATCCATCACAATAATAATTTATAATATTTTCTTATAGAACCATGAATCCAAAGAACGCCTAAGAAAAAGTCATTTACATTCTTATTTGACATGCATTATTTGAAAACACAATAATGCTGATTAATTACTTAACAAAGCCATTCCTCATTGTTCCTGTTTCCTTGCTTTTCCTCTAATTGAGATATTCTGAATCCTCTCAAAGTTAGAATGGTGCAAACAATTGAGCACTTAATCAAGGCCTAAATACATATGTATTTATGAAATTTAGAATGTTCTCAGTTAACAATTCTTTTCACCAAAAAAAGACAGACCGCTGTAGTTCTTACTAAAGGGTTGAAATTTACCTTATTGTTGCATTGTCATTTTTCCTTTCTTTTGATGATAAATAAATGGAAAAAAAAGTTTCCTTACAAATCAAGACCACTATACTCAGAGTGCTGTTTCCTCCAGGAAAGCAAAGAATTAATATTTTCATTTCCAATCAGCTGAATCCCATGAACTGAATAAGGATGACTTCATGCAAACTTTTTTTCTCTAATTTTATCTTCATACAGACCTCCTCCCAGCCTGTGAAGAATCTATGGGGAGGGATGTGAGAAGTTCTGAGGTTTTGGCCTCAGGCAGTTATATCACATCTCAGAGCCACTGCTTGCTTTGTTCACCCTGATGCCTCCTATGCTAACATTATTCCATACAGCTTTCCAAAACAGCCCTGTCTTACCCATCCTAGGTGTGAACATCAGGGCCACAAGATGGCAATGATCTTTTATCTGGGAATAGATATCTCCCTCAAAAATCTTGGTTAAAAAAAAAAGAATCTATGCCTCTTTCCAGTCTTGTCATATGACTTTTTCCCCTTATTTTAGACAACTTAGATTCAGGCAGCTTTGTTACTTTCCAGCGTACTAAATAGGGTAAAGAAGACAACTAATTATGTCCAGTTTATTTCAGAGATTTTATTAAATACTTCCAATCTGTATATATTGGAATTGCTATACCACTATGATACTTTATAGAGTGTTTTTAAAAAGCTAAAAAAAAGTATTTGGAAAAGTAAACAGACAATAACGTTCGAGGAAATCTGAGAAAAATATCAGTGAGGGAGAAAGAGGTATCAGAACAAGCTGTAAAGTAGCAGTAATTAAAATTATGTGACATTAGCTTAAAATGAGACTAAACACAGAAACTCAATACACATGACTAGCCCTAGGCTTTGGTTCCTGCTTTCTCTGCCTGACAAGCTCTTCTCATATCTTGGATACAGAGAGTTCAGCTCCTCACTTTCCTCAGTTCTCAGCACATCGTCATCATTGGTCTGGGTAGGCCCTTCTCATGTTTTATTTTCTCTTCTCATTCCTGACCCCCACTCCCATTTCCCTTCCTTCAAATGCCCCCACTCAAATATGCTTGATCTATGTCTTTGAGTAGGGAGGTTGTTTTGGGTATGTTTTTTTAACATATAAAAGGTATGTGCTATAGATCTTGATCTAGTTCCTAAGTTTTTAAACACAATACTCTATTTTAAGCATATATTTCTATTGCTATACATACATTTAATTCACTGCTTCTTACACAGTATTTCAGAGTATATTCTGTTACTGAACTCAGGTTCTGCTGCTTGCCACTCAAAAGGCAATAATTTGAGAGGCAAAATGTCAATAGAAAGGAAAGATGCTTTCGTCAGAAGAGCCGGCAATCTGGGGAGAAGGTAGACTCATGTCCCAAGACAAACTCCAAAGATTCTGCTCAGCCATGACAGTTTTTAAAGAAGAGGGGAGAATCTCAGTGAATCTTGGAAGCAGGAGGTTGAATTCTGCATCATTCTCCATTGTGTGTGGACTGGCTGACTCTTCAGATGTTATCTTGCCTAAGTGATTTTCCTGCAGGATTGCTAAAGGGGCTGTTGGGGGTAGAGGGCTAGTCATTCTTTTTTTTTTTTTTTTTTTTAATTTTTAATTTTATATTGGAGTAGAGTTGATTAACAATGTTGTGTTAGTTTCGGGTGTTCAGCAAAGTGATTTGGTTATACATATACATGTTATCTATTCTTTTTCAAATTCTTTTCCCATTTAGGTTATTACAGAATATTGAGCAGAGTTCCCTGTAGAAGTAGTCATTCTTTAATTGCTTGATTCTTCATTCTTGCTTCTTTTTGTCTAGAAAAAGAATCAACCTGCAGGGCGTGGTGTGCACTCAGGAGAGTGTAAGTCAGGAGTTAGGTTAAACTGCCTAGTGATCTCCTTCTTATCATTAGGTTCTTTTAAAGTTAGAGGGGGACAGAAATGGGCAAACAGGAAAGGGGCAAAAGAGCTGCTCTCAGTTCCCCACTGTCAAACATCATTCTATTTCTATGGGATCAGGGGCGAAGGTCCGTCTTCTGTAGCTTCTTCCTGCTGACCTAGGGCACCGTATCACCATATTCTCAGAGTGGAAGATGCCCCCATGGGTCTGTAGCATCTTTGCTGACAATTTTAGTTGCCTGCTTACTTGTACCGGCAGAGCAAGCTACAGTTATTTTGATGCCCACAAAGATACAGTTTATTGTGAGCAACAATGTTAATCCCATCCTCTCTTTTTTTTAATAAATTTATTTATTTATTTTATTTATTGGCTGTGCTAGGTCTTCGTTGCTGCACATGGCCTTTCTCTAGTTGCTGAGAGCAGGGGCTACTCTTCATTGTGGTGTGCAGGCTCCTCATTGTAGTGGCTTCTCTTGTTGTGGAGCACAGGCCCTAGGCGCATGGGCTTCAATAGTTGCGGCACATGGGCTCAGTAGTTGTGGCTCACGGGCTCTAGAGCACAGGCTCAATAGTTGTGGCTCACGGGCTTAGTTGCTCCGTGGCATGTGGAATCTTCCCAAGGCAGGGCTCAAACCCATGTCCCCTGCATTGGCAGGTGGATTCTTTACCACTGCGCCACCTAGGAAGTCCAATCCCATTCTCTTGAGGCCAGTTCTTGAAACTGTGCTAGCCATAGATTCAGTACTGCTCAAGATGGGGCAGCTTATGTCATGGCTACGTTCTGGGCATCATGCAGTTAGCTTTTCCTCCTCTGGTGGCAGCTGTAGTATCTGTAAAACAGCTCAGGAATGTGCATCAGACATGGAGTCCATGACTAACTTCCTATCATTAACTGCCCATTTTTGTACTTGGGGGGCCTGGCAGGCTTCTGCTAGGTTTCAGTTCCACTACTCTTTTCTTATTCACCCCCTCGTGACAGATCCCCCACTACCATCAACAATGCTGCGATGAATGTTCTTGTTCATACCCCGTTACAAACCTGTGTGAGCCCTTATCTGGACTGTTTCTTGGAGCTGAACTACTGGGTCAAAGGCACACATATACTGAATACCATTTACTTCTGTCACATTGCTCTTCAGAATGGCTGTGCTATTTGTGCCTCTGCCAGCCCTGCATAAGGATTTTCCTCATCCCACATCCTCAACCAAACTTGGTATTACTCGCCTCTCTAAAATGTGCCATTTTTGAGGGCTATGAAGTGACATCTCATTATTGTTTTAATTTGGATTTTCCTGATTACAGTGATTCCTAAACATTTCTTCATATGCTTGCCGGCCATTTGGGCTTCCATTCCGTGAATTGCCAATTCCTATCTTTTGCACTTTTTTTCTATTTTTCACTTGGGTTTTCTGGTCTATTCCTGGTTGATTTTGTCTCCTGCATGCTCTTTTGAGCAATGGTGGACCTTAGTGGGTTTTGAACAGGAATCTTTTATTCTAATATAGTCAAATTCATTATAATTTCATTTCATGGTTTTATATTTTAGTTGGCAAAGACATTATTGTGTATTTTATCCTATTAGTTTTACAGATTTAACTTTTAAATGTTTTGATCTCTCTGGCATCTACCTTTATAAGTGATGCCTTGATGGGTCTTTTTTTATGATCTCTGACAAGGAGTAAAATTGACTTCTTTTAGTTTTAGCTTTCTCATCTGTACCTTTTCCATCTGGCAGAAGAGTTGAGAACAAGACTTGAAATAGTCAAGGGCAGGTATCACTAGAAAAAAATGGTGGAGGATCTAATTTAGATAATCTCAAACAATCTACTCTCATAAGTACTGTATATTAAGCACAAACTTGTTGCCAGGCTCTTTGTCTATATTATTTTTACCTTCACAAAAACCCTTTGAGGAAAATACTGTCACCTCTATTTAACTGATAAGCAAACTGAGGCATGGAGAGATTGTGTCTTGCCCAGTGTCACATCTAGAGTAAGTACCTTCTGAACTCAGTGCTCTTTCATCCACATGGCAAAGCTCTCAAATGTTTTCACTGAGTTTTATTTTAATATTTTATCCTCAGCATTTATCAAAGGCTGATGAAGAGAGAAGAGGAACATTCCTGTCTCTTCTGCAAAGCCATATGGTTTGGCCATTCGATTGCAAAATGTCACTTTTTTTTTATTTTAATTGTCTAACATGTGCCAGGGACTAAGTGCTTGGGGCTACAGCATTCAATAAAAGATGTTTCCTGCCCTCAAAGAACTTTCTTAGCAAGACAATGGGAGGAAGAGGCTCTTTGTGGTGACTACCATGGGCTCTGCAGTAAAGCTTCCTGAGTTCTGATGCAGTTTCATCTGTGCTAGCTCTGTGACCTTGAGCAATTTGCTTTCTAAGCCTCAGTTTCCTCATCTATGAAATTAAAATAATAATAATAGACCCAGGGCATAGGCTTGCTGTGAGGATGCAATGTAACAATGCACTCAAAGAGCTTAGCGGTGTGCTTGGTATCCTATCAGTAGAACGATAAATACTATCTTTTTTTAATGAAATAAACCAATGATTATAGTAGAAAACTCTCTGATACAGGCATGAGTAAACTCTCATTGTGCAGAGAGAGAAAGTGTCTAAGTTAGAGGGAAAGGAGAAGGTAGAAGGGATTTCAGGGCATGCTTCCCAATGGAGCTACTCTTCACATTTCCTTGACTAAGGGATTACATGTTAGTTATTTTTAGATTTCAGTTCCGAGAACAATTTTCTCTCTTTGGACAAAACAGCATGCTCCCTTTTACTGATGAATAAGATTTATATAACCTATATGTTTATAACATCATCATGTGATGACCAGGAAGCTTACAGTCAACTTTAATGCTTTATTTAATAAGATTATATAAGCCTAGGGTTTGATAAAAATCCTTGATTATTTTTAACTTCCCTTTTAAATTTTAATATTGTTATTATAAAAGAGACTATTATTTTTTTTAAAAATTCCCTGAAAGTAGGTATATTATAAATAATCTGCAAATAGTCTTCCCTCAAGAACTGCGCAAATCTAATAATTTTCTTTTAAATTTCAGGCACCATTAGTAGACGAAAGGAGTTCCCATACAGGATACCATTGGATATGGTCCCCAAAACAAAAGTCAAAAGGATTGTGAGTGTAAAAGGTAAATTAATAAGTGCCATTTTTATTTCTTATTTCACTTTGTGTTTCAAACAAAAATCAAATATTCTCATAATTATCCTGTGTCTCCTCTTCTCTACTCAGTTGCATATACAATAGGGGACCTCTGGGAGTACCCTATCCCTACTCCCATCTTCAAAGCCCCAACCACTCTTCCGACTCTCTTCTTCCAGTGGCCTGATCTGAATGGAGGTTCCTGCTCCCATGATGGAGGGTGGGGGCTGTTACTGGCCCAAAGACTTCTCTAAAAAGAAAGTGCAGTTGCATCCAGATTTAAAGGACTTCTTATGATCCTAGTGACCAGTCCTGTTCCAGAGAAGGCTTTATGACCTGCAAATGGCCCCAAGAAAGCAGCTCTGCTCCGCTAGAGTACCAGTACATTTGCAGAAGTGGTGTCCTTAGTGGGTTTTATCCCTCATCTCCAGCCTTTAAAAATTCAATGACATATCATCAAAATAATAGACTGTCCTGACTACATTTTTTTTTTTTTTTTTTTTTGGGGGGTACACCAGGTTCAATCAACTGTTTTTATACACATATCCCCATATTCCCTCCCTTCCTTGACGCCCCCCCCTCGATTCCCCCCCACCCTCCCTGCCCCAGTCCTCTAAGGCATCTTCCATCCTCGAGTTGGACTCCCTTTGTTATACAACAACTTCCCACTGACTATTTTACAGTTGGTAGTATATATATGTCTGTACTACTCTCCCGCTTCTTCTCAGTTTCCCCTTCACCCCCCGCCCCCTCCCATACCTCGAGTTCTCCAGTCCATTCCCTGTATCTGCTTCCCTGTTCTTGTCACTGAGTTCATCAGTACCATTTTTAGATTCCGTATATGTGAGTTAGCATACAATATTTTTCTTTCTCTTTCTGACTTACTTCACTCTGTATGACAGATTGTAGTTCTATCCACCTCATTACATATAGCTCCATCTCATCCCTTTTTATAGCTGAGTAATATTCCATTGTATATATATGCCACATCTTCTGTATCCATTCATTTGTTGATGGGCATTTAGGTTGCTTCCATGTCCTGGCTATTGTAAAGAGTGCTGCAATAAACATTATGGTACAAGTTTCTTTTGGGATTATGGTTTTCTTTGGGTATATGCCCAGGAGTGGGATGACTGGATCATATGGTAGTTCTATTTGTAGTTTTTTAAGGAACCTCCAAATTGTTTTCCATAGTGGCTGTACCAACTTACAGTCCCACCAACAGTGCAGGAGAGTTCCCTTTTCTCCACACCCTCTCCAACATTTGTTGTTTCCAGACTTTGTGATGATGGCCATTCTGATTGGTGTGAGGTGATACCTCATTGTGGCTTTGACTTGCATTTCTCTGATGATGAGTGATGTTGAGCATCTTTTCATGTGTTTGTTGGCCATCTGTATGTCTTCTTTGGAGAAATGTCTATTTAGGTCTTCTGCCCATTTGTGGATTGGGTTATTTGCTTTTTTGGTATGAAGCTGCATGAGCTGCTTGTATATTTTGGAGGTTAATCCTTTGTCCGTTGTTTCATAGGCAATTATTTTTTCCCATTCTGAGGGTTGCCTTTTAGTCTTGTTTATGGTTTCTTTTGCTGTGCAAAAGCTTTTAAGTTTCATGAGGTCCCATTTGTTTATTCTTGATTTTATTTCCATGATTCTAGGAGGTGGGTCAAAAAGGATGTTGCTTTGATGTATGTCAAAGAGTGTTCTGCCTATGTTTTCCTCTAGGAGTTTGATAGTATCTGGCCTTATATGTAGGTCTTTAATCCATTTGGAGTTTATTTTTGTGTATGGTGTTAGGAAGTGTTCTAATTTCATTCTTTTACATGTTGCTGTCCAATTTTCCCAGCACCACTTATTGAAGAGGCTGTCTTTTTTCCATGGTATACTCGTGCCTCCTTTGTCAAAGATAAGGTGCCCATATGTGTTTGGGCTTACTTCTGAGTTCTCTATTCTGTTCCATTGATCTTCCTTTCTATTTTTGTGCCAGTACCATACTGTCTTGATCACTATGGCCTTGTAGTATAGTTTGAAGTCAGGAAGCCTGATTCCACCAACTCCGTTTTTCCTTCTCAAGATTGCTTTGGCTATTCGGGGTCTTTTGCGTTTCCATACAAATCGTAAGATTTCTTGCTCTAGTTCTGTGAAAAATGCCATTGGTAATCTGATCGGGATTGCATTAAATCTGTAAATTGCTTTGGGTAGTACAGTCATTTTCACGATGTTGATTCTTCCAATCCAGGAACATGGTATATCCCTCCATCTGTTTATGTCATCTTTGATTTCTTTCATCAATGTCTTAAAGTTTTCTGCATACAGATCTTTTGCCTCCTTAGGCAGGTTTATTCCTAGGTATTTGATTCTTTTGGTTGCAATGGTGAATGGGAGAGTTTCCTTAATTTCTCTTTCTGCTCTTCCGTTGTTAGTGTATAGGAATGCAAGAGATTTCTGTGCATTAATTTTGTATCCTGCTACTTTACTAAACTCATCAATGAGTGCTAGCAGTTTTCTGGTAGAGTCTTTAGGGTTTTCTATATATAGTATCATGTCATCTGCAAAGAGTGATAATTTTACTTCTTCTTTTCCAATTTGGATTCCTTTAATTTCTTTTTCTTCTCTGATTGCTGTGGCTAACACTTCCAAAACTATGTTGAATAACAGTGGTGAGAGTGGACACCCTTGTCTTGTTCCTGTTCTTAGAGGGAATTCTTCCAGTTTTTCTCCATTGAGAACAATGTTGGCTTTTGGTTTGTCATATATGGCTTTTATGATGTTGAGGTAATTTCCTTCTATGCCCATTTTCTGGAGAGCTTTTATCATAAATGGATGTTGAACTTTGTCAAAAGCTTTTTCTGCATCTATTGAAATGATCATATGGTTTTTATCCTTCAATTTGTTGATATGATGTATCACGTTGATTGATTTGCGTATATTGAAGAATCCTTGCATCCCAGGGATAAACCCCACTTGATCGTGGTGTATGATTTTTTTAATGTGCTGTTGCAGTCTGTTAGCTAGTATTTTGTTGAGGATTTTTGCATCTATATTCATCAGTGATATTGGTCTGTAGTTTTCTTTTTTTGTGACATCTTTGCCTGGTTTTGGTATCAGGGTGATGGTAGCCTCATAGAATGAGTTTGGGAGTGCTCCGCCTTCTGCAATATTTTGGAAGAGTTTGAGAAGGATAGGTGTTAACTCTTCTCGAAATGTTTGATAGAATTCGCCTGTGAATCCATCTGGTCCTGGGCTTTTGTGTGTTGGGAGATTTTTAATCACTGCCTCAATTTCTGTACTTGTGATTGGTCTGTTCATGGTTTCTATTTCTTCCTGGTTCAGTCTTGGAAGATTGTATTTTTCTAAGAATGTATCCATTTCTTCCAGGTTATCCAATTGATTGGCATATAGTTGCTTGTAGTAGTCTCTCATGATGTTTTGTATTTCTGAGGTGTCCGTTGTGACTTCTCCTTTTTCATTTCTAATTCTGTTGATTTGCATCTTCTCCCTTTTTTTCTTGATGAGTCTGGCTAATGGTTTATCAATTTTGTTAATCTTCTCAAAGAACCAGCTTTTAGTTTTATTTATTTTTCTTATGGTTTCTTTCCTTTCTTTTTCATTTATTTCTGCTCTGATCTTTACGATTTCTTTCCTTCTGCTCACTTTGGGGTTTCTTTGTTCTTCTTTCTCTAGTTGTTTGAGGTGTAAGGTTAGGTTGTTTATTCGATATTTTTCTTGTTTCTTAAGGTAGGACTGTATTGCTATAAACTTCCCTCTTAGAACTGCTTTTGCTGCGTCCCATAGGTTTTGGGTTGTTGTGTTTTCGTTGTCATTTGTTTCTAGATACTTTTTGATTTCCTCTTTGATTTCTGTAGTGATTCCTTGGTTGTTTAATAGTGAATTGTTTAGCCTCCATGTGTTTGTATTTTTTGCAGTTTTTTTCCTGTAATTGATATCTAGTCTCATGGCGTTGTGGTCTGAGAAGATGCTTGATATGATTTCAATTTTCTTGAATTTGCTGAGGTTTGATTTGTGACCCAAGATGTGATCTATCCTGGAAAATGTTCCGTGTGCACTTGAGAAGAAAGTGTAGTCTGTTGTTTTTGGATGGAATGTCCTATAAATATCAATTAAGTCGAGATGGTCTAATGTGTCATTTAAAGCTTGTGTGTCTTTATTTATTTTCTGTTTGGATGATCTGTCCATTGATGTAAGTGGGGTGTTCAAGTCTCCCACTATAATTGTGTTACTGTCGATGTCCCCTTTTATAGCTGTTAGCATTTGCCTTATGTATTGAGGTGCTCCTATATTGGGGGCATAGATATTTACCATTGTGATATGTTCTTCTTGGATGGATCCCTTGATCATTATGTAGTGCCCTTCCTTGTCTCTTTTAATAGTCTTTACTTTCAAGTTTAATTTGTCTGATATGAGTATTGCTACTCCAGCTTTCTTTTGACTTCCATTTGCATGGAATATCTTTTTCCATCCCTTCACTTTCAGTCTATACGTATCCCTTGGTCTGAAGTGGGTTTCTTGTAGGCAGCATATAGAAGGGTCTTGTTTTTGTATCCATTCAGCCAGTCTGTGTCTTTTGGTTGGAGCATTTAATCCATTGACATTTAAAGTGATTATTGACATGTGTGTTCCAATGACCATTTTCTTAATTGTTTTGGGTTTGTATTTGTAGGTGTTTTCCTTTTCTTGTGTTTCCTACTTAGAGAAGTTCCTTTAGCACTTGTTGTAAGGCTGGTTTGGTGGTGCTGAATTCTCTTAACTTTTGCTTGTCTGGAAAGCTTTTGATTTCTCCCTCAAATCTGAATGAGATTCTTGCTGGGTAAAGTATTCTTGGCTGTAGGTTTCTCTCTTTCAGGACTTTCAGTATATCCTGCCATTCCCTTCTGGCCTGCAGAGTTTCTGTAGAAAGGTCAGCTGTTATCCTGATGGGTTTTCCCTTATATGTTGTTTGTTGCTTTTCCCTTGCTGCTTTTAATATTTTTTCTTTGTGTTGAATTGTCGTTAGTTTGATTAATATGTGTCTTGGTGTATTTCTCCTTGGGTTTATTCTGTATGGGACTCTCTGTGCTTCTTGGACTTGGTGAATTATTTCCTTTCCCATGTTGGGGAAGTTTTCCACTATAACCTCTTCAAATATTTTCTCAGACCCTTTCTTGTTTTCTTCTTCTTCTGGTATGCCTATAATTCGAATGTTGGTACGTTTAAGGTTATCACTGAGGTCTCTGAGGCTGTCTTCTAGTCTTTTTATTTTTTTATCTTTTTCCTGCTCTGTGGCGTTTATTTCTTCCATTCTATCTTCCAACTCACTTATTCGTTCTTCTGCCTCAGTCATTCTGCTGGTTAGAGCATCTAGAGTATTTTTAATTTCAGTTATTTTGTTATCCATTGCTGTTTGTTTTTCTGAGTTCTTATGAACTGTTTCTTGTACTTTCTCTAATTTGTTATCGAGATTTTGTATCATTTTTACTATCATTACTCTAAATTCTTTTTCAGGCATTTTTCCTATTTCCTCCTCATTTATTTGGTCTTGTGGGTTTTTTTCCTGCTCCTTTGCCTGCATGGTGTTTCTTTGTTTCCTCATGGTTGTCCAAGCTTTTGGGGTTGCTTGTCCTGGTGATAGAGGTGTTTATAGAAGACTGTCCAAGCCTCAGACTAATGTCCAAGTATTGGATTAGACGAATATTCAGTCGGCTATGTCAGGTTCTCCGCAGCCCTTTCCGGTGTCCGAGGCCGTCTGCTGGTGTTCAGCTGGTTCTCTGTGGGAATGACTGCGTCCTTCCGTGCATTCCCAATGCATCTGTGGAGAGGGATGCACTCCACGTCTCTCTACTTCGCCGCCATCTTTTTCTCTCCCTGACTACATTTTTATCTCAGATAAAACCTTGGAATCACAGAATGTTAATACTGGAAAGGATCTTTTTAATCATGTCCAGCTCTGTTGTTGGATATATAATAACAGAGGCTAAGAAACATAAGAAAGTGGTTTTCCCAGGGTCTCATGATGAGTTACAGACAAAGCCTTCAGAGCACTCAGTGTTCACAATTCAGACTCTGCTTTGCTTTGTGGAAGCGACTGATTCATAGGGTTTACAATATCTAAAGCTATCAGGTTGAATGACAACTAGTTTGCTGTCCTCTGTGCTGTAATATGCCCACTGTATTACACCACCTTACCCCCATATTACAGTGGTACATTTAAGCCTGCTTTTGGTGTTTCTTTTAAATACATCTTTCTAATCAATTTTTTTTTCCTTTCTCCAGTTCTGAGAAGTAATTCAACTGCCTAGATAAAAAAGGAAAGCATAGAGATGGCTGCTTTTATCTCCATTTAAAATATACTGTTACTCAGAAGTTCAAAAACTTGATTGTATCTATTTTGATTTGTGTGTGTGTGCTTGTTTGTTTCAGGACTGCTTTTAGGGGAGGTCATGTCTGCAGTTCTGAGTCAGGAAGGCATTGATATCCTTACCCACCTCCCCAAAGGGAATGCAGAGGCGGAACTGATGAGCCTTGTCCCAGTATTCTATGTTTTTCACTACCTGGAAGCAGGAAATAATTGGAACATTTTTCCTGCTAACTCATTAACTCAAAAACAGAACTTGAGGAAAAAATTAAAAGAAGGTAAGAAAAAAATTGTTTCATATGTTGTACATTAAAATCTTGTGATTTTTAAACTAATAGTTTAATTAAACTAATATTTAAGTTATGAATTATACAAAAGCTTAGCTGTAAAAGCACTTCAGCCAGAAAAAAAAATCATGAGGTGGACTCTATTACACAAATAAATACTGTTTGCTGGAGCGTTTTGGCTTAACTTACTAAAATGCCTGGATGAGAGACAAGACACCTGCATTCCAAACTCTACAGAGCACTTCCTTCCTTCTTGAATGAGCTCAGAATGTTCTACTTGATAATTCCCAATTCAAGCGATTCATATACTTCCTTTGAGAAGTTCAATGTTGGCCACAGAGCATGTGCTCGCTGCCCAACCCCAAAGGAAGTTTACCATTCCCAGGGGCTAATAAAGCGCTCTTTGAGTGGAAATGGGGGTCACTGAAGCACTGTGTTCTTTTCCTGGTGCCTCTTAGGGATGGTGAGCATCATGTCCTTCAGAAATGCTGACTATTCCTATAGCATGTGGAAGGGTGGAATTGCTAGCACTTGGTAAGTGGAAAATTTTGGCTTGCATTTTCATATAGTAGTTAAATAACTAAAGAATAACAACCTTAACAGAAACTCCATTTATCTTATTACTCAGGCTAAAAAGCGCAGTCATTTTTCACTGTCCTCTTTCTCTTACAAGCCACATCTGATCTAGCAAATACTTTTGGCCGCACCTCCAAAATATATCCTAAACTTGACTACTTCTCACTAACCCCAACGTACCACCCTGGTCCAAGCCATTCTCATCTCTTACCTGGATTATGACACTAGCCCCCTCTGGTCCTTCAGCTTCATTGCCCCTCTTCAGTCTATACTCAACACAACAGCCAGAGGGACTCTGTTAAAACATGTTAGGTCACGCCCCACAGAACCATTCAGGAGCTTCCCATCTTACCCAGGGTAAAAAACCAAACTTCTTATTGTGATCTACAAGTCCCTACATGGCCTAGCCCCACCTCACCTCTCCAACCACATCCCCTACTACTCTCTTTCACTCCACTCGAGCCCCATTGGCCTTCTTGCTGTTCCTCAAACATGCCAGCCGTGCTTCCACCTCAGGGCCTTTGCACTGACTACTCCCTCTTCCCCCTCTTCCTGAGGTATCTGCATGGCTGACTCTCCTACCTCCTTCAAGTCTTTACCAAAAGTCACCTTCTCAATGAGGCCTCTGTCGATCATTCTATCTAAAATTGCACCCCATTCCCATCCCAACACTTCATGTTCTTCTCCCCAGCTTTCCTTTACTCTTTAGAATTTATTGCCAGCATTCTTACTTATCACACTTATTGTCTGTCTCACCACTAGAATGTAAGCTCTACCTGGGCAGTTTCAAGCATTCCTAGTGCCTGGTATATACCTGGCATATAGTGGGTGCTCAATAAGTACTTAATCAATGAAGCATAATAACTTTCAAAATTCTGATTATTTGAGGGAAAGACAGTCTGAATTAATAAATCCATATGGCAACTTATTTTCAAAAAATACTGTCATGTTTTGACAAAATATTTACTAAAGACACTGTGACAGGTGCTTTGTAGGTTCTACTATATGAAACACTTTTAAGGGGTTTACAATCTAGAATAATTGTCTTTTAGATTATGCCCTTTAACTATTGAGAGTCCCCAGGATTTTATCCTTGACCCTTATTTTCTAGACGCTCTCCTTGTGCAGTCTCATCTTTGCCCATGACTTCCATAATTCCTGTGCAGATGATTCTCGAATCAACGCCTCAAGGCCTATCCTCTTTCCTAAGTTCCAGATCCACATGTATAGGGGCCTGGGAGCCAAAAGCCCTTCAAACATACTCCAGGCCAAATTCACTCTTTGCTTCCTCTGTTCCCTAATCAGTGCACAGCAATACTCTGTATTTTGTCCTCTGCTGACCAAGTTTGACTCCTCCCTTTCCTTTTGGCTCTATATCTAATCAGTCACCAAGTTTAACAGATTGTACCTTAGAAGTGGAGCTGACCCTGCATGGGTGGCACATTTTAAAAGACACACAGGCTCCTGGAGAATGGCAGCCAGAGATAACACCCAGAATGCAGGGAGTGGGAGTCAATGCAGACTGGAAACCACCACAGCAGGAGCTGGAAACTAAGCGCCTGGAAAACAGAAATTCCCTTGAGAAGATGCAATAGCCTCTCAGGAAATCCCCAGAGCCTCTCAAGATTCTGGGCAAGACTGAGTGGATAATGTTCAGCCAGAAACATAGAAATGCTTGGACCCAACCACCCTAGACCCAACTCCATGAGTTCCTTGGGATATATATATGTATATATATATACACACACACACATAGAAGAAAATGGCCAATACCTGAATACTTTCCAAAAAAACCTTTTTTTTTTTTAGAAATATAGGGAACATACAAAAAGTACAAAGAATAATATTCCTTTAAAAAATGAAAAGAAAAACAAAATTTTAAAGTGAGGGAGACAGTCAAGTAGCCTGAGTCTCAAGGGCTTCTGCCTCCTTGGCTGCTGAGTGAAGGAATCGGAGGGGAGGAAACAAGGCATAAGGGACACATGGGGTCATAAAGTGGATCCCCTCTGATACTCTTTGAGAGACACTAGTAGAGACTGAACTTGCTTTTTGACTAAGTAATCATAATAATTAACACTTCCTTGGGAGGTGGTGAGTTCTGCGTCAATTGCATGGCTCAAGGGTAAGCAAGATGAACACTCCCATGGATGCTGGGGAAGGGAATTCAGACCTCGGAGGGCAGTTTAGATCAGATAGCTTGTACAAATTGTATAATCTAGAATTTTATATCGCTTCCTGGCCTTTTGGCTAAGATCAAGTGTAGAATTTTATGATTTTGCTCCTTCATATCTCATGTTCATGAGTCAGTGCTACAACACAAAACTATTTGTTTTGACACTATTGTCTTTAACTTTAGAGAATAATTTTTTTATCATTGGGCATCAATTTTCAGCTTGTGTGCAGGCTAACAATGTTGCAGTCACAGAAGATGTGCGGCTCACATTTGATTGTTTTTGGAGATCTTCCTGAAATCTTCCCTGCCCTTGTGAATGGTAACAACCTACTTTGGAATTGTGTGTTTTAAAATGTTATCTTCTTTTCAAGAATAAACACAGGCTTCCTAGGTGGCTCAGTGGTTGAGAATCCACCTGCCAATGCAGGGGACACGGGTTTGATCCCTGCTCCAGGAAGATCCCACATGCCACAGAGCAACTAAGCCCATGCGCCACAACTATTGAGCCTGCGCTTTAGAGCCTGTGAGCCACAACTATTGAGCCCATGTGCTGCAACTACTGAAGCCCACACGCCTAGAGCCTGTGCTCCACAACGAAGAGTAGCCCCCACTCACTGCAACTAAAAAGAAAGCCCACGCACAGCAAAAAAGACCAACACAGCCAATAAAATAAATTAATTTAAAAAAAACCTTTAAAAAAAATAAACACAGTATGAGCTAAAACATACTTCAAGTTGAAAGCCAAAAGGGATTCGATGTCTAAATGTTTATTTATCTGATTTTGTCTCAAAGGTTAACAGCTTTTGCTTTAAGAGTACTTGGACAAGTAAGTAAATATGTAGATCAGAACCAAAATTCAATTTGTAATTCTTTATTGTGGCTGGTCGAGAATTGTCAACTAGAAAATGGATCATTCAAGGAAAATTCCAACTATCAACCAATAAAATTACAGGTAAGGAAACCAAATGCACAGGTGAGCAATAGTGTTATTTACAAGTTTGAATTGTGTTCTCATCCGTTTTAGAAGAATGAAAAAGAGAGGGGAAAATATATGCAATCCTGCAAGAAACTTCTCTTGCGTACAGGCAAAGAATTTGAAAGGTCTTCTCATTCTGCTCTTCAGACAATTCAGGAAAGTTCAGAAGAGTGAGACCTTGGACATCTGGTGTAACAGGCATTAGTGGGTCACAGGGCACAAGTGCTAGTGATCTCAGGGTAAAATGTGCTAATTTGTCCACGTGCACTTGGTATGCAATCTGCACTTGAACTTCAGAGCCTTCTTATAAGTCAAGACTGCAAGATGTTGTTGTGAAAGATGGAAGGGATCCTATTTATACTCTGTTAGAAAGGGGATTAGAGTCAGTTTATTAAAAAATACAACAAAGTGTTGTTTGAGATTGGAATCCACTTAAATGCTTGAATTACAAAATCTCTCCAAAATACTGCTACAACATCTTCTATTCCTAGAATGTATTTTTTAGGATCCAACAGCTTTTATTTATTTATTTATTTTGCCTGCCCCAAACCAATCCCTTTCATATCAGACACAAGTGGCCTGCCTGGCGACAGGGGTCCCATAATTATGACCAATTAGGACTCCCACAAGAAATGGGGGCAACTGACATCATCTAGGTGCTATTTGAAGAGTAAAATACTACAATTTTTTTTTAAGATCCCACCCATCCATCCATCTATTCGTATCCATTCAACAGCCATTCACTGAGCACCTAAAACATGCAAGGGCCTATTTGGGGCACATGTGGGAGGAAGAGTGGGAAGGATGTACCAGAGAGTATCCCTGTCACAGAGGAGCTCACACACTGATAGGGAAAGTGGGATATAAATACTAATAACTCTAATCAATATGTAAGTGTGTGTGTTCATTTATTTATTCAATAAATATGTGTTGAATGTGTACAAAGTGCTACCTGGTAGGGACATAACAATGAACAAAACAGGTGTGGTCACTGAGGCCATGGAGGTTACAGTCTCGCAGAGAAGCCAGACATTAAGTGATTTCAAGTGTGTGACTCATGTTAAGAAAAGGGAAATACAGTTTCTTCGAAAGCGGGAGCGCTAACCTAGATTGAGGGAGTTGAGGAAATGAGTTGACCAGGTTTCTGGGAGCTAGGTAGGAGGGAGGCAGGCAAAGTGTTCCTGGGGAGCAAACAGCATGCCTAACAGGCATTATCTTGAAGTAGAGAGAGGGTTGTTCGTTCAAAGAGCTGGAGCCGAGAAGTCTAGGGGGTGAGTGGCACAAAATAAAGCTGGAGAGGAAAGTAAAGGTCACTTCTGGAAGGTCTTAGAAGCATTGCATTGGAGCATCACTGCCCTAAGAGGAGAAAATGTGGGAGAACAGAGGCAGAAGAGTGCTTCGCAGAGGAGGTGGCATGTTAACAGGGTCTTGAAGGATAGGGTGAACTTTCACAAGGGAGAGAGGAAGAATAGGCCCAAAGTGGAGATTAGAGCCAGGTCATTTCACTTTAAAGACACCAGTTCACTCTCCTTTTTAAACACTGCTTATTTTTAGGGTACCTTGCCTATTGAAGCCCGAGAGAAGACCTTATATCTTACAGCCTTTGCTGTGATTGGAATCAGAAAGGCCTTTGATATATGCCCTCTGGAGGTAAGAGTTTTCTTTCGTCAACACCCAAGGTCTTTTTCTGTACCATATTCTTGGGGGGACTGGGGTTGGGGGGGGCTTGAAAATAACTTTAACTCCAGAAGTTAAGGATTTCAGAACTATGATAGATACTAGAGAACATCTAGCCCAACCCACTCGTTGACAGTTTAGAAAACTGAGGCCTGTAGGAAAAGTGCATTTAATTGTCCCGTGTCACAGGCTACTGAATGGTAGAGCTTTGATTAGAACAGATAACTTCTGACTGTGATGAGAAAACAACCCCATGTCCCCGGCTTCCTACTCTTAGCTCGGCTAAATCTTATGCCGTGTACGTGACTGTTCTATAACCTGGAACACAGAGTGCTGAAGTACTCCGTACCAGAGAACTGCGGCGGGAACCTCGTACCACGTGTGCTGCCTTGGGTTGTGCTGTTTCATTAGCTCGGAAGCTGAAGGGAGAAAGGAGAGGATCCACTTAAGTGAATCAACATAGACAATTCCAAAGCTTAATAGAAATGAGACCCTGATCCAGGAAGTAAATTAGACATGTCCTTCAAACCGGCAGACAGAACCAAGATGGAAAAACCCAAGGGGATTGCTAGGACTCGAACCACAATACAAAATAATTTTTCAGTTTAGTTCAAGAGAGTTGTTTTGTGTGTGTGTGTGTATGTGTGTGTGTGTATTCAGCGAGACAAAATAATCAACAAGGAGCGGTTGGCAGTGCCTGGTGGTGCGTGAGTGAGAGACAGGTGGTGCTGGGAAAGAAGGTGCCTGGCAAGGTGTCAGCAGTGTCACACCATGCTGCCTCCTCGTCCACTTCTCCAAAATAACTATTGTAGTTGTCTCAGGACAACGTCATAGAGACTGTTTTCCCAGGAATCCTTAGGATCAAAAAGTACCTTGACAGCTTGGTTCTTTTTTCTGCTGCTGATGGTTTTAGTTAGTAAAACTCCTTTTGAAAATGTGAATCTGTTTCAGCTATGCTGGGGGGAATGGAGAAAGCCATGTCTATACTTGGTGTGTCTTCTTCCTGGAGGCCACATCTGACATGGGAAGCAGAAACTCAGTGGAAAATCCTCTGCTGAGAAAGGGAGGGTTCAGAAGCAAAAACTTAACCCAATTTGGACAATCTCATTTTTCACTTTCCAGGTTACACTCTGCTCCTTCTCCCAGAAGGATTTGCTTCAGGGAGATACCATCCATCTCTATTAGGTCATTTCTCTTTCCACCCTTCATCTTGCCTGCCCCAGGGCGGTGCAACGTGGGGGTAGTTCCCACCAGTTGATAAGTCAATGCTTGACAAAGAAACTTAGGTATCTTCTGCTCTTGTCTCCAGAAAGTCAGCACAGCTGTAACTAAAGCTGACGCCTTTCTGCTTGAAAATACCCTCTCAGCCCGGAGTACTTTAACACTGGCCATTGCTGCTTATGCTCTTTCCCTGGGAGATAAAGCACACCCACGGCTTCGTCCGATTGTCTCAGCCCTGAAGAAGGAAGCTTTGGTTAAAGGTATGACTTGTTCCTGACAGGTATTCGGCAAGCGTCTACTAAACATGTAGCATCTGCTAATTTGGGGAAGGGGCGGCAGCATGCAAAGTGGAGTTAGACACAATCCCTCCCCTCAAGGAACAAATCATCACAATACAATGTAATTTATTTAGTCACTCATTCAGCACGTATTTATTCATTCCTTAATTCAACAAATGTGTATTGAATACCTCCTATGCACCAGGCACTGTTCTAGGCTCTGGAGATAAAACAACAGATGAAAAAAAAAAAAACAATCCAGGCCTTCATGAAACTTACATTCTCGTTAGGGAGAGACAAACACGATAAAAAGCTAAAACATTTTATATACTGAATCAGTTAGTGAAGACTGATATGAAGAAAAATGAAGCAGGGAAGGGAGACAGGGCGAGGGGGTGGGTTGTAATTTTAAACAGGGTGATCAGGCTTAAGGCTCACTGATAAGATGGTATTTGAGTCAAGACCTGAAGGAGGTGAGGAGACAAGCCAGTGGCTCTCTGGAAGGGTGTTTCCTGGTGGAGAAACAGCTTTGCAAATGCCTGAGTTAGGATCATGCCTGGTGCTCCAAGAAAGGCAAGGAGGCCAGTATGTCTGGAGAGGAGTGAGATGAGGGTAAGAAGTGATGTCAGGGAAAGAAAGGGGGAGGGAGTGCCATGTAGGCCCTTGGAGGTCGTTACCGGAGCTGTGCAGGATTCCTGTATACAGCTGTGCAATGTACAAAGCACCAAAGCAAGTGGGCGAATTAAGGCTGAAATCCACCCTGTGCTCTGCTCGCCAAGCCATGCACCCTGGTTTGGATTGGCTCCTACCCGGAGCAAGGAGTGCCTGAGTCTCATTTGCATCAAGTTGCTACGGGGGCCAGTGTGAGCCCCAGAAGATGGCATGACCTGGCTTGTATTGTACCAGGTTGACTACAAAGTACATATTTCATTTTGAAGAGTAAAGATATTGCTTCCTATGGGTCAAGAGTAAAGAAACAGAGAGGAGCAGTGGTCATTGGCCAAAGTGCCTAGACCAGCACCAGCATGGCTGGGCACTTCTGAGCCCTCTCCTGACTGAGGTTTTCTAAAAGTTTAATAACTCTTACATAAGGTTTATCACCATCTACAAGATTTGACTTTTGTCATCTTTTTAAAATGACTGAATCTTAACATATACCTCAAAACCACTCATATAATACTTTTTAAATAACACAAAAGAAATGTCTTGGGTATTATAAGAAATGAATCATAAAATCATAGAATTTAAGAGCTAGAAGGGAACTTAATTCAAATAATGTTTGTGCTGGAAGTATCTTTAAAAACCAAAACTTTCATTACAAATACAGCCTCCAAGAGTGAGGGAAAACATTTTGTCCAAAGTCATGCAAATTAGGTAATTGAGTTGTAAACAGATACATCAAAATATTGGCGGGGGAGGTGATGTGGGAGGGATGGAGTGGGTAGTTGGGGTTAGCAGATGCAAGTTATTATATATAGAATGGATAAACAACAAGGTCCTACTGTATAGCACAAGGAACTATATTCAATATCCTATATTCAATATATATATATTCTTTTTTAGATTATTTTCCATTATAGGTTAAAACAGCCGTGTATTAAGGGATCTTGTTTGTATTGGTCACCTTGAGAAAGTTCTTCTTACAGAAGAGTAAGAAACTTTTGGAAACCAGAGGACCACTACCAGAAGAAACTTCTAGAAACCTGCTCGAATTGTTATGCCAAATTCACACTTTCCATCATATTTACCAGTGTGATTTGTTGATGTTCAGGTAATCCACCCATTTATCGTTTTTGGAAAGATGATCTTCAACAGAAAGACAGTTCTGCACCTAATACTGGTACAGCACGTATGGTGGAAATCACAGCCTATGCCTTACTTACCAGTCTGAGCTTGAAAGACATGAATTATGTTAATCCAATCATCAAATGGCTATCAGAAGAGCAGAGGTATGGAGGTGGCTTTTATTCGACCCAGGTAATGTTTCTCTCTCTTGTTCCATCCTCCTGGAGATATTTTTAGTGCCTCCCGCACCACACATTCCACACGCCTTCATTAAATGAGCACACCAAAGATATGAGTAAATGACTAGAATCAAGGACCCTAATAGATATCTGCATTGACAGCCTTTTATACAGAGGAGGAAGTCAGCCCCAGGAAGTTCATTCAGGGAGTTAGTGGCAGAGCCAAAATCAGAACTCACCTCTCCTGACTCTAAGCCCAGTACTTCCTTTATGATCCTTAATTACCATGAAAGGCTAGGAGGGTTATCGACAATTATATTAAATCCTATGTAAGAGACAGTGGCCTCCATGCAAACAAGGGTACTGATGTTCCCTTCCACAAAACTAAATAAAAAGTGAGAGGAATACTGATGATTAGCATATTTATCTATCTACCAATGTAAACTCATTTGAGTATGTCATTTTACATTATAACTATATGTAGTTGTATAGTGTACATCTACAGTCAAGTTTATCTCAAATGTTAGCATCTTCCCTGTTCCCTGGATGCTTGGACAATGATGGAGTGTATGTGTATATGTATATAGAATTTAGAGCTAGAGAGATCCTTCAGGGTGACATTAATGATCATTTAGTCCAGGGAGGCAAACGGTTTCATAATGGGTACCACTGGAGGCTTGGAGAAAAGAGGGCCACGCTGATTAGCACTGGCTGTGTGGACATGGGCAGAGAGGGTAGCCATGGATTTGCTGTCTCTGATCCAGCCACATTTCCTAATTTTGTAGATGAAGATGAGATCCAGAAAAATTAAGTTCATCCATTTATTCCTTCAAAAAATACTTGCTGAATAGCTACCATGTGTGTACCTACTAAATGTAATGGATGTCAAGAAAGATATACTACTTGCCCCCATGAATCTTACATTGCAGTGGGGGAGGCCAATGATAAACTCTACATAAAAATATTACCAATTGAGATGAATGCTCTAAAGGGCAGAAGGGAAGATCATTAAAACAGAATAATGAGGAGGGAGAGCTTCTTTATGGCTTCACACTGGGAATATTTAAGTTGAGACTTAAGGATGGGAAAGAGATACACAGTCATGCGAGGAGTTGGAGGCATTCTGCAAAGAGCGACTTGCCTGAGGTCACGTGCTCAGGACACGTGGAGAACCCGGATGTGAGGCCACACTGCCTTGCCGTCCCTGCTAACAGCAGCATCCTTACTGGGGGAGGGAGAGATCTTCCTTCCACCTCCACCCGGGGACCCTTAACCAGTTACACTCAGTCAGCTAGAGTTTCATCTCCAGGCAGTGCTGATTCACTTTCTCATAAGAAAGGGTATTTGTAAACGGGGAGTACATAAATAAGCAAACTTATTTTTATGCCTTGCTGATTGTTGATAGGATACAATTAATGCCATCGAAGGACTGACAGAGTATTCACTCCTGGTTAAAAAACTCCAGTTGAATATGGATATCAAAGTTTCTTACAAGCATAAAGGTGACCTCTACCATTATAAGATGACAGAGAAGAATTTCCTTGGGAGACCAGTAGAGGTAAAGAAAGGATTTTTTTTAGAATATTTAACAACTGGATTGGACCTTTGAAGTCACCTGTTACATCCTTCTTTTAAAAATGTAACCATTCACTCCTTAAACATACAATGAGGATAATTACCCACTATGTGCTAAGCAGGGGTGCCTGCTCTGTCCTGGGCACTGGGATCTAAAAGTAAAGCACACAGAACCCTCATACTGTAGAGGAGACAGTCATTTAAACAAACAGTAAAAAATAAGATCTTTGCAAGGAACATGGAAGGATGGGAGGGAAGCCTCCTAAGCCAGGCTGAGAGCTAGGAGGAGTTTGTCAAATGCATCCAGGTGGGCAGGTTAAATCTGGAAGAATCAGAAGGAGTTAGCCAGGTGAAGAAAAGGGAAGAACATTCCAGATATAGAGAACAGCACACACAAAGGTTTGGCAGCAGAGTAAGAGAGAAGACACATTTGGGAATCTACCAGTGGTTCCAACTGACCCTGGTCACACATGCAGACTGTGGCCAAATTGGAAATGGTCCGCAGGTCTCCCCACAACCTGCCCCATGTCCATTGCTGCCACCAGATTTTTAAAGATGAAAACCTTGATGGCTGATGAAAATTTCCCAAAGAAAAAGACACGTTGAAATAACTACGTTCTGTATCGACAGTAGTTGGTATACAGGTGCTAATATATATTTTCCTAATTACCACATTTTAGATTATTTTAAGTTATATTTAAACATACAAATAACTGGAAATAGTTCTTACTGTCCACAGCCTACAAATCTGTGTTTGTGCAAAGTAAATAAGCATGAGAAATAATACTGAATGCAAAAATATTTCCAGGTGCCTCTCAATGATGACCTCATTGTCCTAAGTAGCGGAGAAAACAATGGCTTGGCTACAGTGCATGTGAGTATTTCAGGGAGAGCCGATTTATTTGGGGTTTGGGGTTGTGTGTCAGCTTGTACTAAATAATATAAAAGAAAGTTAGGGACTTTGCCACAAAGCTACAGAAATCTGAGCTTGGGTAACCATGACTAAGGTAAGAGTCATTTATCATTCTTTCTAGCTACCTTGGTAGCTGTCCCCACAATTTCTTTTTGAAAATGGCTTTATTAATCTTTATATGTATGTAGTCTTTGTATTTGTGGAAATTATATATATATATAATTATAGAGAGACAAATAATTTTTATGTGTATATATATACACACACATGTGACGTGTATGTATGTATAAACTCACACGTATATATACATGGATGCTGTGGTTAGTAACATAGTCTCACCTCATTTATTCAGCATTGTTGGGGATTGATGTATATATATAAGGGCTTAAGTTTCTTCTATTTTTAACCAGAGACCACATGGACACACATGAACAGCTTACAAAAACTTATAACTGCCAAATGCCTAAAATAAAATAAACTATGTATTCTGAGCATAAATTAACATTCTATTGATTAGTTAATTGTGTGCTCATTTTTAATACATTTATTCGTTCAAAGACTGTTCATAAGATTGCATGATGGGGCTTCCTAGGTGGCGCAGTGGTTGAGAATCCACCTGCCAATGCAGAGGTCACGGGTTCGATCCCAGCTCCAGGAAGATCCCACATGCCGCGGAGCAGCTAAGCCCGTGTGTCAAAAAAAAAAAAAAAAAGATTGCATGAGGGTGGAGAGGTGGATGGTCCACTTTTCTGTCACTTCTGGTGGCTCTCACTATACCTACTTCTGGCAGCACCCCTGCTCTTACGCACACACCTATAATTTGTTGTTACCACAGTGGTTTGTGGCCTGGAGAAAACCATGCTTCATGACCTTGTGGTGTTCTGTGTAAAATTAGAGTGTACAGGCACAAGGTTGAAAGTCTTAAAAACTTTCCTGTAGGTTGAGGTGCTCAGATTTGACTGTGTGGGATTTGGACCAAGCTTCTGCCTGGACAGAGATCGTTCTTTGCTTACTTTGGGCTTCTCAGCTATGTTTCAAGTTGTGGAGTTTGCTGAAAGTCCAGTTGCTGGGAAAATGGGTCTTTAATGTACACCATTTGCACTGGGTAGTGAAAATACTTCAAGCATCGCATTCCCAGCCACAGCACCACCATAATACCTTTTCCACTCCCCATTTTAAACAGAATCTTCTTGTTTACTTGTCCCAAAACAGGTAAAAACCGTGGTTCACAAAACCAGTACCTCTGAGGAAATTTGCAGCTTCCATTTGAAAATTGAAACCCAGGAAATTGAAGGTAAAACAGCATGATTTACACTATAATTTTGGCTAAGCATGAAGAATGCCAAAGAGCTTTCCTAATTAGGAAAAACATGCTAAATCAAAAAAAAAAAGAAATTCTTATTCAAATTCTTTAACAAGTTGACATCTGAATAAACATAACTGCCATTTATTATAATAGAGGTAACTCAATAATAGTTGGGAATTGATATTAAATAACAATATCTAAGCTAAATGTATCCACTATTGATCCAGAAATTGTTTTGACTAAAAATTGCTTTAAAGAATGTAACTAGCTGTGGGACTTCCCTGCCGGTCCAGTGGTTAAGACCTCACCCTCCAATGCAAGGGGTGCGGGTTTGATCCCTGGTTGGGGAACTAAGATCCCACATGCCTCATAGCCAAAAAACCAAAACATAAAACAGAAGCAATATTGTAACAAATTCAATAAAGACTTTTAAAAATGGTCCACATCAAGAATGTACCCAGCTGTAAAGCCACAGAAGGGTCTAATTTCAGAATCTTGAATTTCTGTTACTTTTGCGTCAGCCTTCCATTCCTGGGCCCTGAATTTCTCTCATCACTCTGTTGGGCTTCCATCCCTTACCCTTTCTGCATCCCAGGGAATCTTTCAAATACACATTTCTCTGCCTCTATCTTCAACTTGGTCTCTCCAGGACTTATGATTCTTTCTTAATGTACCTGTCTTTTTTTCTACTTGTGACCCTCACATCCCTCTTCTGATGGGTTGCTTCTTCCCTCGCAGTCCAGAAGCAAGGCCACTTGTACACCCCAGTTCTCCTTTACCCGTGGCCCTGGGATCAGGGTGTGTGCTGTTCCTTTGCCCTGATAGCTTCTGTTTGTGGCTCAAAGGTCTGTTCCTGCAGTAAATTTCCAACAACCAACAAATCCAGGCTCTTTCCCCCTGCTACCTCCCCCAGACACGTTACCAAACACATATTTATCTTAGATGACTCCTTCCTTAAATTAAAAGTTTTTGGAGAGCAGAGAACTGTTCTTTTTTTTTTTTTTTTTTTATTTTATTATTTTATTTTATTTTTTTGGGGGGTACACCAGGTTCAATCAACTGTTTTTATACACATATCCCCATATTCCCTCCCTTCCTTGACGCCCCCACCTCGATTCCCCCCCACCCTCCCTGCCCCAGTCCTCTAAGGCATCTTCCATCCTCGAGTTGGACTCCCTTTGTTATACAACAACTTCCCACTGACTATTTTACAGTTGGTAGTATATATATGTCTGTACTACTCTCCCGCTTCTTCTCAGTTTCCCCTTCACCCCCCGCCCCCTCCCATACCTCGAGTTCTCCAGTCCATTCCCTGTATCTGCTTCCCTGTTCTTGTCACTGAGTTCATCAGTACCATTTTTAGATTCCGTATATGTGAGTTAGCATACAATATTTTTCTTTCTCTTTCTGACTTACTTCACTCTGTATGACAGATTGTAGTTCTATCCACCTCATTACATATAGCTCCATCTCATCCCTTTTTATAGCTGAGTAATATTCCATTGTATATATATGCCACATCTTCTGTATCCATTCATTTGTTGATGGGCATTTAGGTTGCTTCCATGTCCTGGCTATTGTAAAGAGTGCTGCAATAAACATTATGGTACAAGTTTCTTTTGGGATTATGGTTTTCTTTGGGTATATGCCCAGGAGTGGGATGACTGGATCATATGGTAGTTCTATTTGTAGTTTTTTAAGGAACCTCCAAATTGTTTTCCATAGTGGCTGTACCAACTTACAGTCCCACCAACAGTGCAGGAGAGTTCCCTTTTCTCCACACCCTCTCCAACATTTGTTGTTTCCAGACTTTGTGATGATGGCCATTCTGATTGGTGTGAGGTGATACCTCATTGTGGCTTTGACTTGCATTTCTCTGATGATGAGTGATGTTGAGCATCTTTTCATGTGTTTGTTGGCCATCTGTATGTCTTCTTTGGAGAAATGTCTATTTAGGTCTTCTGCCCATTTGTGGATTGGGTTATTTGCTTTTTTGGTATGAAGCTGCATGAGCTGCTTGTATATTTTGGAGGTTAATCCTTTGTCCGTTGTTTCATAGGCAATTATTTTTTCCCATTCTGAAGGTTGCCTTTTAGTCTTGTTTATGGTTTCCTTTGCTGTGCAAAAGCTTTTAAGTTTCGTGAGGTCCCATTCGTTTATTCTTGATTTTATTTCCATGATTCTAGGAGGTGGGTCAAAAAGGATGTTGCTTTGATGTATGTCAAAGAGTGTTCTGCCTATGTTTTCCTCTAGGAGTTTGATAGTATCTGGCCTTATATGTAGGTCTTTAATCCATTTGGAGTTTATTTTTGTGTATGGTGTTAGGAAGTGTTCTAATTTCATTCTTTTACATGTTGCTGTCCAATTTTCCCAGCACCACTTATTGAAGAGGCTGTCTTTTTTCCATTGTATACTCGTGCCTCCTTTGTCAAAGATAAGGTGCCCATATGTGTTTGGGCTTACTTCTGAGTTCTCTATTCTGTTCCATTGATCTTCCTTTCTATTTTTGTGCCAGTACCATACTGTCTTGATCACTATGGCCTTGTAGTATAGTTTGAAGTCAGGAAGCCTGATTCCACCAACTCCATTTTTCCTTCTCAAGATTGCTTTGGCTATTCGGGGTCTTTTGCGTTTCCATACAAATCGTAAGATTTCTTGCTCTAGTTCTGTGAAAAATGCCATTGGCAATCTGATCGGGATTGCATTAAATCTGTAAATTGCTTTGGGTAGTACAGTCATTTTCACGATGTTGATTCTTCCAATCCAGGAACATGGTATATCCCTCCATCTGTTTATGTCATCTTTGATTTCTTTCATCAACGTCTTAAAGTTTTCTGCATACAGATCTTTTGCCTCCTTAGGCAGGTTTATTCCTAGGTATTTTATTCTTTTGGTTGCAATGGTGAATGGGAGAGTTTCCTTAATTTCTCTTTCTGCTCTTCCGTTGTTAGTGTATAGGAATGCAAGAGATTTCTGTGCATTAATTTTGTATCCTGCTACTTTACTAAACTCATCAATGAGTGCTAGCAGTTTTCTGGTAGAGTCTTTAGGGTTTTCTATATATAGTATCATGTCATCTGCAAAGAGTGATAATTTTACTTCTTCTTTTCCAATTTGGATTCCTTTAATTTCTTTTTCTTCTCTGATTGCTGTGGCTAACACTTCCAAAACTATGTTGAATAACAGTGGTGAGAGTGGACACCCTTGTCTTGTTCCTGTTCTTAGAGGGAATTCTTCCAGTTTTTCTCCATTGAGAACAATGTTGGCTTTTGGTTTGTCATATATGGCTTTTATGATGTTGAGGTAATTTCCTTCTATGCCCATTTTCTGGAGAGCTTTTATCATAAATGGATGTTGAACTTTGTCAAAAGCTTTTTCTGCATCTATTGAAATGATCATATGGTTTTTATCCTTCAATTTGTTGATATGATGTATCACGTTGATTGATTTGCGTATATTGAAGAATCCTTGCATCCCAGGGATAAACCCCACTTGATCGTGGTGTATGATTTTTTTAATGTGCTGTTGCAGTCTGTTAGCTAGTATTTTGTTGAGGATTTTTGCATCTATATTCATCAGTGATATTGGTCTGTAGTTTTCTTTTGTTGTGACATCTTTGCCTGGTTTTGGTATCAGGGTGATGGTAGCCTCATAGAATGAGTTTGGGAGTGCTCCGCCTTCTGCAATATTTTGGAAGAGTTTGAGAAGGATAGGTGTTAACTCTTCTCGAAATGTTTGATAGAATTCGCCTGTGAATCCATCTGGTCCTGGGCTTTTGTGTGTTGGGAGATTTTTAATCACTGCCTCAATTTCTGTACTTGTGATTGGTCTGTTCATGGTTTCTATTTCTTCCTGGTTCAGTCTTGGAAGATTGTATTTTTCTAAGAATGTATCCATTTCTTCCAGGTTATCCAATTGATTGGCATATAGTTGCTTGTAGTAGTCTCTCATGATGTTTTGTATTTCTGAGGTGTCCGTTGTGACTTCTCCTTTTTCATTTCTAATTCTGTTGATTTGCATCTTCTCCCTTTTTTTCTTGATGAGTCTGGCTAATGGTTTATCAATTTTGTTAATCTTCTCAAAGAACCAGCTTTTAGTTTTATTTATTTTTCTTATGGTTTCTTTCCTTTCTTTTTCATTTATTTCTGCTCTGATCTTTACGATTTCTTTCCTTCTGCTCACTTTGGGGTTTCTTTGTTCTTCTTTCTCTAGTTGTTTGAGGTGTAAGGTTAGGTTGTTTATTCGATCATTTTCTTGTTTCTTAAGGTAGGACTGTATTGCTATAAACTTCCCTCTTAGAACTGCTTTTGCTGCGTCCCATAGGTTTTGGGTTGTTGTGTTTTCGTTGTCATTTGTTTCTAGATACTTTTTGATTTCCTCTTTGATTTCTGTAGTGATTCCTTGGTTGTTTAAGAGTGAATTGTTTAGCCTCCATGTGTTTGTATTTTTTGCAGTTTTTTTCCTGTAATTGATATCTAGTCTCATGGCGTTGTGGTCTGAGAAGATGCTTGATATGATTTCAATTTTCTTGAATTTGCTGAGGTTTGATTTGTGACCCAAGATGTGATCTATCCTGGAAAATGTTCCGTGTGCACTTGAGAAGAAAGTGTAGTCTGTCGTTTTTGGATGGAATGTCCTATAAATATCAATTAAGTCGAGATGGTCTAATGTGTCATTTAAAGCTTGTGTGTCTTTATTTATTTTCTGTTTGGATGATCTGTCCATTGATGTAAGTGGGGTGTTCAAGTCTCCCACTATAATTGTGTTACTGTCGATGTCCCCTTTTATAGCTGTTAGCATTTGCCTTATGTATTGAGGTGCTCCTATATTGGGGGCATAGATATTTACCATTGTGATATGTTCTTCTTGGATGGATCCCTTGATCATTATGTAGTGCCCTTCCTTGTCTCTTTTAATAGTCTTTACTTTCAAGTCTAATTTGTCTGATATGAGTATTGCTACTCCAGCTTTCTTTTGACTTCCATTTGCATGGAATATCTTTTTCCATCCCTTCACTTTCAGTCTATATGTATCCCTTGGTCTGAGGTGGGTTTCTTGTAGGCAGCATATAGAAGGGTCTTGTTTTTGTATCCATTCAGCCAGTCTGTGTCTTTTGGTTGGAGCATTTAATCCATTGACATTTAAAGTGATTATTGACATGTGTGTTCCAATGACCATTTTCTTAATTGTTTTGGGTTTGTATTTGTAGGTGTTTTCCTTTTCTTGTGTTTCCTACTTAGAGAAGTTCCTTTAGCACTTGTTGTAAGGCTGGTTTGGTGGTGCTGAATTCTCTTAACTTTTGCTTGTCTGGAAAGCTTTTGATTTCTCCCTCAAATCTGAATGAGATTCTTGCTGGGTAAAGTATTCTTGGCTGTAGGTTTCTCTCTTTCAGGACTTTCAGGATATCCTGCCATTCCCTTCTGGCCTGCAGAGTTTCTGTAGAAAGGTCAGCTGTTATCCTGATGGGTTTTCCCTTATATGTTGTTTGTTGCTTTTCTCTTGCTGCTTTTAATATTTTTTCTTTGTGTTGAATTGTTGTTAGTTTGATTAATATGTGTCTTGGTGTATTTCTCCTTGGGTTTATTCTGTATGGGACTCTCTGTGCTTCTTGGACTTGGTGAATTATTTCCTTTCCCATGTTGGGGAAGTTTTCCACTAGAACCTCTTCAAATATTTTCACAGACCCTTTCTTGTTTTCTTCTTCTTCTGGGATGCCTATAATTCGAATGTTGGTACGTTTAAGGTTATCACTGAGGTCTCTGAGGCTGTCTTCTAGTCTTTTTATTTTTTTATCTTTTTCCTGCTCTGTGGCGTTTATTTCTTCCATTCTATCTTCCAACTCACTTATTCGTTCTTCTGCCTCAGTCATTCTGCTGGTTAGAGCATCTAGAGTATTTTTAATTTCAGTTATTTTGTTATCCATTGCTGTTTGTTTTTCTGAGTTCTTATGAACTGTTTCTTGTACTTTCTCTAATTTGTTATCGAGATTTTGTATCATTTTTACTATCATTACTCTAAATTCTTTTTCAGGCATTTTTCCTATTTCCTCCTCATTTATTTGGTCTTGTGGGTTTTTTTCCTGCTCCTTTGCCTGCATGGTGTTTCTTTGTTTCCTCATGGTTGTCCAAGCTTTTGGGGTTGCTTGTCCTGGTGATAGAGGTGTTTATAGAAGACTGTCCAAGCCTCAGACTAATGTCCAAGTATTGGATTAGACGAATATTCAGTCGGCTATGTCAGGTTCTCCGCAGCCCTTTCCGGTGTCCGAGGCCGTCTGCTGGTGTTCAGCTGGTTCTCTGTGGGAATGACTGTGTCCTTCCGTGCATTCCCAATGCATCTGTGGAGAGGGATGCACTCCACGTCTCTCTACTTCGCCGCCATCTTTTTCTCCTAGAGAACTGTTCTAATGAGGTCAAGACTTCGTGGGATTGTCAGTGGCCACAAATCCCCATTAAAATCATCAAAAGTGCCAACTTCCAAATCACAAACCATGTTTAAGTGTGTTCAGAGACCTGCTCATTAATGACTCTGTTCTGACATGTTGCAAAACAGCTAAAGACGGTTTGCTCTTATTTTTGTTTATTTGCTTGTTTGTTTGTTGTGTGTGCCAGCCTCCAGCTACAGCAGCTCGGAATACAAGCGCATAGTGGCGTGTGCCAGGTGAGCCCGTTTCCACCAAGGGGAGAGTAGATGCCAAGGTCTCACTTCTGCCCAAGCATTATTTTTCTCAACCTTTTTGAATGATAAGAGTGTCTGGAAGATGCAAAATTGTTCACTTATTTAATGTGGAGCATAGCAGGTATTCTTAAATAGCTACTTACTGTACATAACAGCTTGGTTTTGCTCATAGCTTTCCCTCCCATTTTTGGCCTTTTTCTCATCCAAACACTAAAACATGAATTTGTTGTCCAGAAAGGTAGAGATGTGATATATAAGTATTAGGAAAAGAAAGAGCAAAAGATTTTCTCAGAAGCAGATCCCACTCTTTTACTTAGGAAAAGCATGTTCACCCAGCAAAATCCCTGGCCATTATCAGCCAGCCAATGGTTCTCAAATCAGGTTGCACACTGAATTCAGCTGGAGAGATTTTAGAACTATGCAAAACTCTGTCCGGCCTCACGCCTGGAGATTCTTCCAATGGTAGCCAGGGATGAGAACTACAGATGCTGAACCTTTAGCAGACTAACTCTAAAGCCTGAATTGTCCACTGTCTTATTTTCCTACTGTTGCTAGCAACAATTTACCATAGATGTAATGACTTAACCCAAATACATTATTGTATAATTCTGGAGGTCAGAAGTGCTAAAATCAAGGTGTTATTGGGACCACATTCCTTCTGGAGGTGCTAGGGGAGAATCCAGGTCCTTGCCTTTTCCAGATTTGAGGCATTTGCTTTCCTTGATATATGGCCCCTCCCTCCATCTTCAAAGCCAGCAGCACAGCATCTTCCAGTATCTCTTTCTGACTCAGACCCCTGCTTCCATCATCATACCTCCTTCTCTGACTCTCTGGTTTCTTTCCCCTATAAAGACCCCTGTGATTACATTGGGCTCCCCCAGATAATCAAGATCCTTACCCTAAGCACACCTGCAAGTCCCTTTTGCTATGGAAGGTAACAAATTCACAGGTTCAGGGAATTAAGAGACGGACATTTGGGGGGCCATTATTCTGCTTACCAAGTCATCATCCTAAAATGTTTATGAAAATATAGGTTTTTGAAAATAGGGTATATACCTTAGTGATCACCCAGAGAGAATCAGTTAGTGGCAGAGCCAGGACTAGAACTTCTTCCTTCTTTCTACCACTCCTTAGTACCTCGTGTTCTGTTCTATTTCCTTAAATCTTCCTATTCTCAACAACAGTTGGCTGGTATTTTGCTGTTTTTACTTACAACCACATATGATGCAAAGCACTCAGCATGGCTAACTTAGAAATTCCATAGAGTTGTGTCATAGATTGGAGGTGAAAAGGATTTTAGGAATGATATAGTAATCCCCTTATTTTAGAAATAAAGAAAGTGAGGCCCCAAGAGGTGAAGTAACCAGCCAAATTCTCACAGAGTTAGAGGCAGAGCTAGGGCCTCAAACCCCAGACCCTGATGCCCAGTCCAGTTTCTAAACCACCTCCTTCAGTTGGAGTAACCTGAGACCACTGACCTTAAGGAATAGCACACTGTTTCTCACCACCTCCTTCCCAGCATTTCTCAGCCTCATCTGTGGTCTCTGGCCCAATCACTCTCTTCTCAGGATTCCTTTATTAGCTAGCCCACTCAAAATCCCTTCCTTGTCCAGTCTCTGCCCTCTGTTCCCCCTCACACACCCTTCCACACTCCCTAAGGTCCTGTTAAGGTCACCCTTTCCCAGGCAGCTTCCTTCCTGCCATTCCCACTCTTGGGTACCTCTCTTCTGGGGCACAGGGTGTAATCACTGTTTAAACCCATAGCACCTGTCATAGGGAGGTATGCGCAAACTTGTTCTGGGCAAAGGTAGAATCAATGTGTGGGACCTATAGGGAGACACCCCGAGTGGGCGCAAGGGCTCTCTGGTAGTGAAGCTAGACACCTGTGGGGCAGCCTCTGCCATGAAGTACTCATGTGATCTTCAGCAAATCAGCTTGCTTCTCCAGGCCTCTTCTGTAAAGCCAGCATATTGGACTATCCGATCCCAAAGTGCTTTCGAGTAGTTCCACAACTCTGCTATACATTAAAAGGCTCTCATCAAAAACTTATTCATTTGAATTCATTGACAGGAGGCCTAGTTCCAGATTGTTAATATACAAAAGAAAGCAACAGAGATGTAACATTGAGTATTCTATCCTTTGGTTTTTATAAACTGGGAACAGAATGTTCAAAAAACCAGGTGGAACATGTTTTTGGTTCTGTGATGCTAAAGTTAGGTTGGATAAATTCCAAATGTAACTGTGTAGTACTTATTCATGTGAGAAGTTCTTTGCCTGCAAATATACTCTCTCCTGATTAAAAAAATGCCAGCACACAATTTCTACGTTCAGAGGGTCTCTTTTGTGTATTTAGCTTTTTACAACTTCTCTGTTGTATTCATAAGAAAAGAAAAAAGGATTTCATTTCTGTCCTTCTCTTGGAACAAAATGCCTTTGGGAAAGATTGCTGTCTTTGGCAGCAGGCAAAGGGCTTCTTAAAAGGAAGGTTTCTGTTCCACCGTTGAAACAGTCACCATGGCAACCAGTCATCAAGGCTCCAGCAACTTTTCATAGACACTTTCCACTCAGGAGGCCCTTTTCCATCCTGTTGACAGAGTATTTGCATCTGTGAGCCAGCGTTCTCTGCTTCTAGTGACACTCACCCATCCAATCGGGGAGATGCTGGATGTCATATTTCAGTTCCAGGTTGCCTTATATTTTGTTCTAAATTGTTAATTTGGTGAAGAATGGGGTTAAATTTTTATAAGCCAGAAATTTTATAATATTTAAATTTTTATGGCAAATATGACATCTAAACCTTCTAACAGGGTCTGCTTTATGTATGCTCGATAAGATATGATTGCAGAAAAAAGGTCCTTCGCCACTTCACTAATTCAAATAATACCTCCCATTTCACTTATACTTATTCCTTTGGGTGAGATCAGTTCATTTTCCCCTTTATGAAGCTGTCTCCCCAGGCTCTTCCTTTAATTCTGACTGCTCTCCCAAACTCTACTCTCAAATGTCCAGCTAAGATGTGGGAGACCACATCTTAAGATGAGACTAGAATCTAAAACTCAACCTTTGCAGACCCACACTCCAGTCCAGTCCCCACCCCACCAGCCTGCTCCTTTTTTAAGTATTCTAACACTGGTTAATTGTAGCAACAGGCCTCTCTGCCTCTCAAAATGAAGCCTTGGGATTATAAAGATAAATTTAAAACATGAGTTTATACTTCTTCGGAGTTAATTTTACAAATAAGAAAATGAGCTCTAGAAAGGAAAAATAATTTGTGGAAATCCCTCAGCAGAACTGGGATAAAACCCAAATTTCCTAATTCCCCACTTCAATATTCTTTTCTCTCATACCAGAAAAACAAAAACAAGATAAACCAAATCTCCCATTTTATCCCCTTTGCCTTTCTCCTCAGCTTTCCTGCAAGCACAATTCCTAGACAAAGGATAGTCCTTGAAACATTTTTTAAATAAAATATCTACTATGAAAATTTTAGAAAATAGAGAAAATCATGGAAAAGAGATAATCACTTATAACCTCATCATCCAGAGAAAGTAACTGCTAACATTTTAGTGTGTTTCCTTCCAGTCTTTTCCTGAGCATGCTTATTGAGTCTCTTTCCAATATACAATTAATTTTCTTCTTTGAATATTCTCCACTAGAAAAAGAACTAGGATGAGAATCAAGAGACTTATACAGCTCTGAGGTGAACTAGCCATGTCATCTTGAACAAATACCTTAATCTCATCCTCAGTTTCCTCAACTAGCTAATTAGGAGCTTGGACTGAATGGCTTTTATAATCTCTTCCAACTCCAGAATGGTGGTCCATTGAGATTACCGGTCAAGTGAATAAAGAGTTGGAATAGATGACTCTGAGGTCTCTCGCGTCTCTAAAATTCAGAAATTGCAGCATATACATCGTAAAGAAGCAAATAATTGGAGACTCAGATTAGAAAGTTAAAGCCTACCAAGGAACAGGGTCTTTTCTTAAAGAATCTTACCCATTTATTTTTTTCCTAATCTCTAATTTGTTTTAGCTACAAGGTCAGCAGTGGAGAATCATCCTCTGGGTCCTCTCATGCAGTGATGGATATATCTTTGCCCACTGGAGTCAACGCAAACCCAGAAGACTTAAAAGCTGTAAATGTTTTCTTTTAAATATTGTTATAGATACTTGCTTTTATTTATTGCATTATTTTACAAACCAAGCTATTTCCATTCATTCTAATATGTCACTTTCATAGAATTACCTAGAATATTCTTTTCAAACCAACAATCTACCTAAGTTTTTATTTTTCAAAGTGAATAAGGACATATACTTGCATGGTCTGAAAATGTGAGTGCATGTGATGACATGTTCAGACTTTTTCAAGAGGAGGAGCTGCTCTGCAGTGTCTTTAAATAGTGGGTTACAACCCCATGACCTAACATTCCATCACTGGGTGAATGCATTTAAACAAAAAGGTCGTGAAATTAAATTTGAGCTTTTCTCTTTGTTCCCTTAGCTTGTGGAAGGGGTGGATCAACTATTAACTGATTATGAAATCAAAGATGGACATGTTATTCTGCAACTGAATTCAGTAAGTTCCACCTCTCAACATTCTTCATTTATTATTACTCTTCAAAATTTGCAGCCTAAAACATTGTGAGTCTCTCCTCTCCCATAATTTTCTTAAACCTTGAATTTGTCAAACAGATCCCTTCTGATGAGTTCCTTTGTGTTCGATTCCGGATAGTTGAACTTTTTCAGGTTGGGTTTCTGAGTCCAGCTACCTTCACCGTGTACGAGTACCACAGACCAGGTAATCAACTCTAAACTTTCTTCAGAGGACTGCTTTGTATTCATCACAGAACCTGTAGCAATGCAGTAGAGGCCTGCAGATTTTATGTATTGCTTCCCTCAGGACTCGCTCCTCACAAACATTCCCCACTTGGACTAACAACCACTGCATTAACATTGAACAAATCATTTCACCTCTCTGGTCCTCAGTTTCTTTATGTTTAGAATAACTGGATTAGACTGCTCCCAACTTAAATTCTTTGCCTTAAGTTTATCTTTGGTGTTCACTTTTAGTTTTCATTGCATCTCTCTTTTTTAGAGAAGCCCATTTAATGTACTATTTTTTAGTCCTCCTAAAATCAGCTTCTTGTCCATCTATGTTCTCCTCACATTCTGCAGAGGGCTCTGTTATAGCAGTTGCCACATTGCATTGTTATTATTTATTTGCATGTCTTTCTCCACAACCCCAGACAAAATGTTTCCATCCTTGTACCCCAGTCTCTAACACAGTGTCAGGTACATAATGTGTATCGATAAATGTTGAATGAATGACCCCCACATTCAATCATTCAGCCACTTCTGAGAATATTAAGTGATTGGAGAGCCCTTTGGTTCACAAGAGAGAAGACTTCACTTCGGACAGTTCTACTTGTTACAAAATTCTTAAAGTGAACCAAACTCTGAGACCCATTCAATCTAGTTTTACTTTTGAAATCATATAGAACGTAACCTCTCTTCTGCTTGAGTGACAGAAAAGAAAAAAGAAACTATATAAATATGTAGTTTCTTTTCTTCTCCAGCATAAATAATTACCAATTACAATTCTTCCAATAGACTCTCATGTAACATAATTTATTTCCTCTCATCATTGAAGCACCAAATGTTTTCATTATAAGAAATGAATATTGAAGAGTAAAATGTCAAGCACAGAAAGAGAATATTTTGAGGGTAGAGGGGCCCATGTTAGGACAGGCAGTTCATAATTTAACTTCCTTGGGACTCAGCTGCAAAAAGAAGGTTTGGAACAGGTGGTCTCCAAGGCCCCGTGGGAGAGACTCATTTGATGGGTAAATTGTTGTGCGTTCATCCAGCCACCTCTTCTAACTGCACTTTCGTTGCCACAGATAAACAGTGCACCATGTTTTATAGTGTATCTCATACCAAACTTCAGAAAGTCTGTGAAGGAGTAACATGCAAATGTGTCGAAGGTAAACTTTGTTTAATGTGTTTAGACTGCGTGCTTGTTGAAAAGCAACCACTCATAGTCTGGGGCTAATCTGGGGGAAGCTGTTTGACAAACTCTCCTTTCTCAGAGTAGAGGTGTCATCTCATCTGATTGAAAGCTCGTTCCTTGAGCACGGTAAAGCTACTCCTCCACAGCTCCAGAGCAACCCAATAACTCCTACTGTACAGTGATGGAGCAACGCCATCCAGGTGGTTATTGGATATCAGAAGGATAACATGATGTGAAAGTCTTACTTTCCACCTGGTCTTTTTATTTTTTAATTATTTTTAATTTTTAAGATGTATTTATTTCTGGCTGCGTTGGGTCTTCATTGCTGCGGGCAGGCCGACCCAGAACTCACCAATAATCAACAACCCTGAGGGTCTGGGTTGGTGTTGGTTTTGTTTTGTTTTTCAAAATCCTTAAAATATACTTGTTTCTTAGGTCATTATTGCTCCATCTTATAGCTATAAATCAAGCAACTGATCAATTTGGTTCCGTCAAGGGACTCTTTTTTTTTTTTTTAAACTTTTGGCTGGGATTGGGTCTTTGTTACTTCCTGGGCTTTCTCTAGTTGTGGAGAGCGGGGGCTACTCTGTTGTGGTGCGAGGGCTTCTCATTGTGGTGGCTTCTCTTGTTGTGGAGCACGGGCCCTAGAACATGCGGGCTTCCGTAGCTGCAGCACACAGGCTCAGTAGTTCTGGCTCGCAGGCTCCAGAGCGCAGGCTCAGTAGTTGTGGCTCATGGTCTTAGTCGCTCTGTGGCACGTGGGATCCTCCTGGCCCAGGGCTCGAACCCATGTCCCCTGCATTGGCAGGCAGATTCTTAACCACTGTGCCATCAGGGAAGTCCCCAAGGGACTTTTGATTATACTCAAAATGGGAAAATTTCGTCTTTTCTTCAATGAAGCATATATATTTCTAAAGAACTGAATGTGGAGTGACTACCCATTCTAAGAATAAGTCTCGTGTTCAAGATTTTGTTTTTGTTTGTTTGTCTGTTTGTTTTACTTTACATACTGTTTCACTTTATGGAAGTAGAGAAAATGGACAGGTCTTAGGAATCTGGTATTTGTAAGATTATATTAGATTGTCTCAGGGTTGATGAGAAAGAACTGTGTTTACTCCCAAAGGTGTCTGTTCCTTACATTAAACCTAACATACTGTTTTGCACAAAATCCAGCTGACTGTGGACAAATGGAGGCAGAATTGGATCTGACAATCTCTGCAAATACTAGAAAAGAAACAGCATGTAAACCAGAGATTGCTTATGGTAAGTTCAAAAGTTCAATATATAGTTCCATTAAACATGACATTTTATGAAAACATGATCAGTTAGGAAGATCTACAACTTTACACAGGGATTATATAGATACAACATTCCACATGCTCCCTTGAAGGAAAATGCCATCAATTTTCAGCATTAACATACAAAGTTATTTATCCTTCAGGAAAGAAATATGATTTTCATTAAAAATGATGGGAGTGAGGTATACATGCAGCCAAGACACTTTATTCCAATAGACCCCATTGAATTAAAGGTGCTAAAACATACTCAAAGAGAACATTTGAGAAGCCACAGAGGTATAAGATTTCAGTACAGCATTCTTCCAGTTGATCAAGCAGAAACAAAGGCAAAGGCAGTTTGGGGGTCTGGGTGTTTTCCAAAATCCCTCCAAAGATGAGGTAAAAATATCAGTACTAAATAATTTTTAATACATGCACAATTGCAACCCATGTTTGAGACTCTCTATATCAAAAGGAGCATCTCCTTCTGGTTGTCCGGACCTCAGAGCTAAATGAAATGCCCAAGTTCAATTGTGGTCTTGTCTCAAGTTCCTTATAGAATTAGATCCTTTATTTTCTATCCATAGTTTGAGAGAGTGAGTAGACTGTACACTATTTCAAATCTTTTCTTGAAAATTGGTAGAGGGTTATTTATAAATAAAAAATAAGTACAGTGCTGTTCGTGTAGCATTTTGTGTTTAGCAACTGCTTTCCTATATGGTTTCTCATTGGTATCCCATAAGCCCCCATGGAGGTAACAGAGGATTACCCTTATTTTACCAATGAAGAAACTGGGGGTCTGGGAGACTAAGTAATTTGCTCTAAGTCACACAGAAAGTAAGTAGTAGAACTAAGATGCATCCTGGTCTCCAGTATTATTTCCAATAGATCATACTGAATTCTCTTAATGGAAATACAGCCATAAGAATTAATTTTGTATGGTTCATGTCCTTTCTTTCCTTCAAAATCATCTTGAGTTTTAAAAAAATGCTAAAAAGTTGCCTAACTCAGCCGAGACCCACTACAACTTTTAAAATACATTGAAACTTGGAGAGAATACTGTATCGTTTTAACAATTTTTTCTAAAATTTAGAAGAACCAAATTATTTCTTCCTTCCATAATAGAACTATTTTAACTCTTAAATATAAGAAATTTTAATTTTAAATGCAATCTGGATTTAGTTTATTATGTTCAAGAAAGAAACTTAGCTGACTTTTTTGGAGCTGCAGGTTAATGCTGGAATAATAGAATAGAAACAAAATTAAATAATCCCCTCTCTCCACCTGTGCTCACAGTAGGTACATTGTCCATATCCACCATAAATACTTAAGAATCTGAAATTTAGGACATTCTTCATTTTAAGCCACTAATTTACACAGCCTTTGGTTCTGCCACAGTGAGTTCATTCATTCTTCTCTATGTCTTGCTAGCTAGCTGGGATCTCAGAAACAGACAAACACTTTTAGGTCGTTGACTTCAACCCCATCCAAAGCAAAAATAAGAGGATTTTTTCTCAGGCCACATAGAAGAGATGTTCATTTCAGAACTGAGGTCAAACACACCATGGACTAAACACTGATGCCTGAATGGAGAGAAAATTGAGAATGTCTCATGTCTGAAAACTGCCAATCCAAGCAAAGACAAGTCCGAAAAAAGAGTCCTTTCAAAAATCCAAAGATCGAAGCCAATGGAGGTATCCGAGGAATGGAGGCTCACATGGCAGGCCAGGATGAGCGACAGACAACCCCTCTGTGCGTGTGCAGAGAAGGAAGGGGCTCCTCCAAGTGCCCTGTGGGCACGACTCCCCTCATCGCAAAGGATCAGAATCTGAACTTTACATCTAAGGCTTGTTTCGTTTGTTTTATGTGCTCTGTCTTTTCATTTAGTATTGCTCTTATCCTAGTCAGCCTGTTCTGTAACCTTGGCCAGAGCTGGTGATTCTGAGTAGAATGAGTCATTGGAGTCATGACCAGTGGAATCGCACTGGGCGTATTTGGGGAGGCTTCTCGGAAGAAATGAGATTTACCTCCAGGTGCTTGTAAGAGCTGGCCATGCTTCATTTCTCATTTGTTTGACACACTCTGGCTTCTATTGGACACAGCATTAGAGGTAATAAGCATGAATTATTGTGTATGTGTGTTCTTTTCACCAGCATATAAAGTTAAGATCATAGCCATCACTGAAGAAAATGCTTTTGTTAAGTACACCGCAACCCTCCTGGATATCTACAAAGCGGGTAAGAATTCATTCATTCATCCTTTCATTCAACAAATATTTAGTCCTTTCTATGTGGCAGGCGTTATAATTAGACACAGAGGTTACACCGTAAATAACACAGCCAGAGTTCCTGCCTTCATGAAGTTTATATTCTGTTTGAGGAGACACATTTTTTAAAAAGGGAAATGGACAATTATAAGTCATAAGCATTATAGTTGAAACAGTTGCAGAATTAATGGGGGAAATTTCTTTGGAGTGATAACAGATGGCATCTTTTAGGAGATGATATTGGAAGTTAGCCATTCTTAAAGGGGAGAGTAGAGGGAACAAGATGGGCAGGGGCTGGGTCATACAGGGGTTTATATGGCATGGTAAGAAATTTGGATTTTATTCCAGAAGTTCAAAGGGAGGGTAATAAATGGTTTTAGGTTGGCAAGAAACATTTTCTGAGTTATGGTTTTAAAACTCATTCTGGCTTCTATTGGAAGGAGTAAGAGTTGAAACAGGGAAACCAGTTAGGAGCATCTATGAAGTGCAAAGCCTTGACTTAGATGCCATGTTAGTTTTGATAGCATAAATGACCTTTAGTAACCCATACAATAAAATGAACTCATATGTAAAATAACACATAAAACATTTTTAAATGTTTCCTTTTATTCTCTAAGTAAACGAGCTACAAATATTTGAAACTGCTTGTCAAATGATGTGAATAGTAACACAAATGATTCATTAAATCAAGTTTAATTCCAAATAAGTGGGGGGGGTTTTGTTTGATCGGTTGGTTTTTTGTTTGTTTTTTTGTTTTTGTTTTTAGAAATTGTCAGTGTTATTTTGCTTGACTCACTTTAGGGGGCCCCTGTTTGAGCTTTGATTTGACGACAAGGAACCACATCAAATTTTTCCAATTATATTTCTATTGAATTGATAGTCATTACATGACCCATAGCCTCAATAAGTACTTTCTCCTAATAGCAACAGTATCATGCATGGTACTGCGCCCTTTCTCAGTTTCTGCTGAACCAGCAGTAATCACATTCAGATGTTTCTAGTCTTTATGATACCATCTAACATTTTCATGTATTTAATATATCTCTATTATCAGCTACATTATAAAAAAATTTACTGAAATATCATATTTAATTTTCATAATTTTCTTAATTTTTATTCCCCTTCAACCCTCGGAGTTTTACAAACATCATTGACAAAGTTTCAGAATTCACAAGCTTTACAAAACTTAAAAGGTCATTATACTTTTTGTTTCTGTCACTAAAAACAAAAACATTTTCATACAATTAGCCATTCTCTTAAATTGATATTTTGTTTTGTTTTATATCAAATGGCATATCATTCTTCATTTTGTAACAGCTCTTGCTTCATTTTCGTATTTCCTTTCCTTATTTTTATATGATCAGTTTTATCATTCATCTGTCAGCTTATTAAAGCTGAAACATTTTTTTTCTTGAATACCTAAAGATAGTATTGACATAATTGCTAGAATGTCATAGGCAAATCACTAAAAAGTATATACATTCACTTTCTAAATGTTTACTTCTGTATCTGTCCGAGTGAACCTATCAGATTTGATATGATTTATAAACTGCCTTTGCAGTTCTAACACTACTGGCTGCCTGTCAAAATCCCAATATTTTTCCAATTTTTATTGTTGTGGTTTTTTGAGGTCTTCACACTATTACTTAATTCTGTCTAGTGTATATTAGATATGTGGTAGTAAATATCAAATTTACAAAAACAATATTTAAAGTGATTTTTGCTTGCATGTGTCTTTGATTGCATTATCCAGAGACACTTGATAGGTGATTCAGTTGGTGCCAAACTGAAATAGCTGGAAATTTCTAGATTTTTATTGAAGCCCCAGACTTCTCCCTGGTATTACTTTTGCACCAATAAGATCCATATAAATATTTCGCATTGACACCTTTTTTTCTCAAACAATTTTATATGTTGTCCTATTGTTCATTCCAGTACCTTGAGTTCAACAAAACCCATTAAGCCATCTTCGAAGTCTCTGTTTTTATTTTAAGTTATTCAAAACACATTTTATATTAAATAGTTGATTTTCTCAATAATAATTGAAATTTTATTTTATGACCTTGTGTTTTTCAAAAAAGCTGTGTTCTCATTTCAATAGATACAAATTTTGCAATAAGTAGGACCATAAATCCAAATTGTGGCAATATGTTTACATTGTTTTCTTTTTTCTTTTGAAATGCTATCAAGTGTTTCAAATCTGAAAATGTTTGTTTGTTTTTAACCATACATTAGAGTTTAAAATTCTAATAATACTTTCCAAATTTTTCTTTGCTTGATCAACACTCTCACATTTTTTCTGATTTTTATTATTTCAAATGTTTCACTGTATGAAGCTGTTTGTGATATTATTTTATTTTTTTCTCATTGATGATTGCAAGTGTTCTTTATTTGAAATACAATTGCCATTCTGACAAAATAGGTAAGCATTTAGAACTTTGATCTTTTCACAACCCAATTTTCAAGCACTTTTTGCATCCAACATTCACATCATGAGCAATAAGCCATTCCTATTTTTACTGAAATAATCAAGTGCTTTTCATTCCAGAAATACAAATTACCTATTTTGTATCAATTCTTGCCTAGTATCAAAAGACATTCCAGACTGTTCTGAATTTTCTGCAGCATCAGATGATTCCCAAACTGCAGTCCTTTATTAATATCATTTCTTCTTTGTTCTCCTGTCACTTCAGAAGATTCATATTTATGATAGTTAAAAGGAAATGTTAAAAAAATTTTGCATACTTTGTTATCTCTTCCTTCCAGGTGTTCATTTTTAATACACACACACACACACACACACACACACACACACACACACACACACACGTGAGTCAAAAATTATCTGCACTCTAGCTGCAGAATTTATAGAAGCTTTAATATAACTGGAGTGCAGATAATTTTTGACTCACCCTTGTAGATTTTGAGCTGATATATCAAAATACCACACACCACTTACACGAGAATTGCTGCTCACTAAAAATAAACCAAAATAAAAACTAAACTATTTAGAATCAAGGGCAACTATGGTGTTTCTCCTAAAACACAGGATGCTTAGAGTAGGTGAGGATATAAATGAAAAAAAGATGAGTGATTATTGAAACTGAGGTTAGTTAATTATTCTCCCTTCTGAATATGCTGAAATTTCCCATAACAAAGGTTTTAAAAAATAATAAGGCCCCCACAGCCACACTGCTTACCATGACAGGGACTGACTTGCTGGGAAAGTTGTTTAAATATTGCTACAACAGGAAGTCATGTATTAATAATCACCGGGAAAGCCTAAGAGCGTTAGCTTGAACTAAGGTGGGTACACTAGAATTTATATTACTTATTAAAGTTTACCATTTATGCAAAAAAATAAATAAATAAATAAAATTTTAAAAAGCTTACCATTTATGCAGTTACTATTTATATGCTACTTAGCAACGGGTTCAGAAGCTTTTCAGGATTTAATAATTAGTATGACTCTGCCAGAGTTTAATAACTGGATATCAGTCCTGAATATATAGCAATGAATTCCCTATCCTGGCCTCAAGAAGTTTCCAGCCTAGTGGAGGAATCAGGCATGAGGAGTGAAACATTATGATAGAAATTCAAGTATAACGGGAATAAGGGAAAGACAGTTACTTATGATAAAGAGCATCAGCGAATATTTACTGGATACTGTGAGAATTGAAGGTGTATTTAAAGACCAGTAGACATTCAACAGGCCAACACGGGGAGGAATGCATTCCAGGCAGAGAGCCAGCTTCTTGGCTACGTAGGAGTTCTTTGGGAATCCCCAAGTTATCCTCCTTAAAATTTCCAAGTCTTTCACATGTCTTGCACTTTTCTACAAAGTTGCCCATTGCCAGCTACCAAATCCTTTTTTATTTTCCTGTATCACATACAGAGATTAATATTGTTCAACTCTAGAGAGGTTCTTTTATTTATTTTTTATTTTTTTAAGCTCTTTATTGGAATATAATTGCTTTACACTCTTGTACCAGCTTATGAGGTACACCAAAGTCAATCAGCTGTATTTATACACATATCCTCATATCCCCTCCCTCCCGCGACCCCCCCCACCCTCCCCATCCCCGCCCTCTGAGGCATCACCCATCATTGAGTTGATCTCCCTTTGTTATACAGCAACTTCACACTGGCTATCTATTTTACAGTTGGTAGTATATATATGTCTATGCTACTAGAGAGGTTCTTTTAATTCCTTGTTCTACAAGAGTAATAATGAAAAGCACTTATATAGTGCTTACTGTGTTCTCAGCACTTTTCATACATTAACCCATTTAATCTCACAATAGTTCTGCAGGGTAGGTTTTTCTGTGATGCCTGTTTTTTGGATGAAGGGGTCTGAGCCTCATTTGTCTGGGTTTACACAGCCAGAAAGTGGCAGAGCTGGGGTTTAGTCTGGAGAGCCCAGAGTCCGAAGTCTTAACCACACGGACATTGCCGCTCTCCAATAGCCATTAGCCCATTGATAGACAATGACACTGAATAATAAATAGCCATGAGGAACTGGAATGCTCGAAAGAGTAAATAATTGTGACATTGTGGCAAGGATGTGATAACTTTACTTCTGTGTCTCTTAGGAGAAGCTGCTGCTGAGAAAGACTCTGAAATCACCTTCATCAAGAAGACAACCTGTGCTAACGCTGACCTGGAAAAAGGAAAACAGTACTTAATTATGGGTAAAGAGGCCCTGCAGATAAAATACAATTTCCGTTTCAAGTAAGTCACCAATATTTTGGAGTCTCTGATCTTCCCTCCAAAACTGAGTGCAATTTATTCTTAAACACATGACCTGTTTCTTCCATGCCCTGCTGTTAACCCACAAACCATTAGTAACATAAATGAAATAATGTGAGTTTAAAACAAAGAACTCTTCAAAACCACCAGGGTATCTGAGGACTCGCTGAGGATAAACCAATTGAATGCCTGGATCTGATGATGATTCTGGGGGCTCCCCTTTATCACATCTGCTCCCTCAATAAGCTCTCGGGCTGTGCTGTTTGTAAAGAGGACAGTGTTTGGATACACGTTTTATTATTTGTTTTTTTAAAAACAGGCATTGAAACAGGTGCCGTTCCTGCCTTTAACCACAGGAGCCCCATGCAGCTCAGGATCCCCAGGGTTCTGTGGGCCTTCCTAGGGAGAGGCCGGTCCGGAAGCGTTTGGCTGGCACCCTGACCCCTGGGCACCTGAGCAGCCTGGGCTCAATTGAACTCAGCTCTTCTCTACCTGTGGCCATCATCACAAATGCTTCGTTTGCATTATTTCTTGGCAGGTACATCTACCCATTAGATTCCTCCACCTGGATTGAATACTGGCCTGCAGACACCACGTGTCCGTCATGCCAAGCATTTTTAGCAAATCTAGATGAGTTTACTGAAGACATCTTTCTAAACGGCTGTGAAAACTCCTAAAGAAGGTCAGCTGCATCCAGTATTCACTATGGACTCCTTTTATTGAAGTTTCTTCCTTTTTTTTTCAACATTCACAGCTGGTCTTATTTGGAAAGCTCACTCTACTTAGAATTAGGGACACTCGCTTTTATTAGAGAATGATTTTAAGAGCAGTAACTCTCTGAAATAACATGGCCTTGGGGGGCATGGAGACAGACACTCGTTCCAAGGTTATTGGACACCAGAAGCAATAAATTGGAGCCCTCCTAAAACCTACCACTGAGGAATGTTTGCTGGGGACGAAAGAATAGCCCCATTGAAATGTAGTATCTTACAAAAACATGGCCTTTGCTTGAAAGAAAATACCAAGGAACAGAAAACCGATCATTAAAGCCTGACTTTACTTTCAAAATGTGCGAAAAAGCGTGTTATTTTATGCTAGGTCAGCTTCAACCACACAAAGACAGGCAAATTGAGAGAGGTGGAGAAAGCAGCCCGGGAGACCTGAGAAGGCCTCACCTCAGAGCCCTCAGCAACCTGAGAAGGTAGGAGACTTACCGTTGCCCCTCCCCTCCCATTGGCCTCTCCTTACCCTCCTGGGGGTCCCTCTACTCCCCTCCCCACCCCACCAGCACATACTCATTTCCCCTGGAACTTGCTCTCCTGGAAGGCAGGCCCCAGCGCAGCAACCTGGTGAAGAGAAACCTAGTGGGGTTCGGGAGCCCTAGCCAGGTCTCTGAGCCCCTGTTGGGGGTTTATAAATGAGGACTTGCGACATTTTGCAGCACTTTAGATCTTATGGAAGAGTCCTCACATACGTTCCCATTGAATGTCTCCAGAATCTCACGAGGTACAGGAATTATTATTAGCCTCATTTACAGATGAGGACTTTGAGGCTCAGAAAAGGGAAGCAATTTTCCCAGCCTAGTAAGGGGCAGAGGGGGAGACCAAACCCCAAGGCTCACGCGCAGGCTAAATATATCGCTGTTCCTCGCCGCTGCCCTGTCCCATTGCTTGTCGGGTTTAATTTCCTAAAACCAAGGCAGGATGCAGGTGGAGTTTCTTAGATATAGTTTAACCAGCCCCACTGAAAATATCACAAGGAAGCATAAACTCTGGATGAAACGGTAACAGTGACCAAAATGCATTCCCTTTTTGAAAAATCTGTACCTTACCAGTTAGGCGAAACTACACAAGGCCTTGCAGTGTGCCTTGTAAGTTAAACTAAGATTTTCCATTTCCAGCAACTAAGGATTTATTTTTGTTAATGTCAAAACTCACATTGCAGGCACTCCCTTGGCAAAAACGAGCAATGTATCCAATATGCCCAAACTCTCTGCCAGCGAGGGGTGAAGGGCCCCTCCAGAGCAGGCCTGAAGTGCCTCCTGTCACCTTCTTGCTGAAGGCAGGGTGGGTAGGACCATGGCAGCATCCCCGAGGCACCAGCATCTCTGAGCCACGGGGTTGCCTTCTCCCTGAGCACTGTTCCAAATAGCTCGGCCACAGCTGCCTAATTAACCCACAATGAAGCTGAGCTTCCAAACATCAAAGCAGGCCTTTGTGAGTGAGCCTGGCTCCCTGAGAAATCCACCAGCTCCTCTTCAGCAAACTCCTAAGTACTTAAATATACTTCCTTAGTGAGGGTTTCATGACCCTCCTCACAGCTGGGGCCCCTCCTCAACCCCGCACTTCTCTTCCAAGGCATTTGCAATTATTTCCTTACTCTCATACAGTTGTTTGGTGTGTAGCATGCTGGCTCTAATGGACACTCCGTGTGGGCAAGGTCTGGGTCCTCTCTCTTCACCTCTGTCTCCTGTGCCTGGCACAATGCCAGACACCTTCCAGGGACTCAACAAATGTTTGTGGATTCCCCACTGAGTGTGGGGCATCAGAAGACCCAGGTTCTAGAGTGGCTCTGCCCCTGGCAGGGATTTGGGACAAGCCTCTTCATCTTATGGCCTGTGATACAAGGGGGTTGAACACTCTAATACCTCTTTCATCTAGAGCGCCAAGAAGAAAGTTTATAATCTTATGTATGTTGTGAAACAGAAAACAAGACTCCATGGCATGTAAACATCTGAGTGTTAGGCACGTATTTCTTCCTGTAAATGTGAAGGGAGCTCAGAAAAGTGAATGAGTACGTGAGTTGGAGGAACTTCCAGAGGCTTCCTGGAGGACTCAGGTAGGTAGAGAGGGGCAGGAGAGTCTTTCTGGTTGAAGGAAAAAGCATAAGGCAGGTTTCCACTGGGGGTAAGCAAGACAATTTAGGTGGTAAATACCTATATGCTTATTTCAACGTGTGTTAGAAAATATACACAACTAGCACATCAAAGCCATGATATAAAATCTTCTTTGAAAATATATGTATTTGTTAAAAAGTCTACTTAGGGAAAAGTTTTTAAGTAAATAAAATTATAGGTTGTTCTTAGGGCAAAAATCATGAGGTTGGCATGTACATACTTGACGTTTAGGAAACTCTGTCTTAAGAAAATATGCGGAATTGACAACCAGCCAAGCTTAAAGCAGGCAGCCTGACTCCTTATTTCTCACTGAGGGATTCTAAGCCAAAGCCATGCTCGGTTTTACTTTCCAGCCCCTGTGATGCTAATTTATTCAGCAACATCCAGCAAATATGTACTGATTGGTCATTGCAGGTCAGGACCAGTTCTAGGAGCTTGGAACCTAGATCCTTGCCCTTGTGGAACTTAGATTCCAGCAGGAGCAGGCATGCAGTAAAGTCAGTAATTAGGGAGACTGACCTTGAGCCTTAGCAGGAGATGAGAGCTATGGGGAAAAGAAAAAGCAGAGCAGCATAAGGGAGATTGGGAGTGGTGGAGAAAGGGGTACACCTTAACAGAGTGATCGGGTCAGGGTGAGCTTCAGGGAGAAGTGAGACTCGAGCAAAGATTTGAAGGTAGTGAAAGTGACCCATGTGGTGACCCGGGGGATGAGTGTTCCAGGCAGGGGGAGCACCTAGTGCCCAAGCTGAAAGCAGGAGCATGCCTGCTGTGTTCTGGGACGGGCAGGGCAGCTGGTGCAGCAGGTGCAGGCTGAGCAGAGGCGAAGTAGGTGGTCACAAGGACAAGATTGTGCAGGTCATGAAAGGGGTGCTGGTTTCACTCAGAGGGAAAGGGAAGCAGTTGCAAGGTTTGGAGCAGAGCAGTGACGTGGTCGGTCTTACCTGTTAGAAGGGTTATGCCACTGCTCCACTGCAAGTGAGGCAAGGGTACAAATAGACCGGTTAAGAGGTTACTGCAGTAAAGCCGACATAAGCTGAAGGTATTTAAACAAAGCTGAGTTTATGGAGCGTCTCAGTCAAAAGATGTTAGAAAGAACTTGTTATAGGATTTGGGCTTGTGATGGATTATTTGGGGAGGGTTCAGGGAAATGGGCTTTGCTCTGGGATGGATGCTGTCAGGAAGCAGGGGTAATCCTGTGATCGAGTGTATGAATTCTTATCTAACTGGGAGGAAAAGAAGAAGCAATCACTCACATGAGCCAGAAAAGGGGGATATTTGGTCATTCTTTTTTTTTCTCTCTCTAAGAACTTTTATTAAGATACAATCAACATACAATAAACTGCATATATTTAAAGTGTACAATTTGATATATTTTTTCTTATTAGTAATGTATATATGGCAATCCCAATCTCCCAATTCATCCCACCCCAACCGCCCCCCCCCCCCCCGCCGCCACTTTCCCCACTTGGTGTCCATGTGTATGTTCTCTACATCTGGCTCTATTTCTGCCTTGAAAACCAGTTAATTTGTACCATTTTTCTATATTCCGTGTATATGTGCTAATATATATTTGTTTTTCTCTTTCTGACTCACTTCACTCTGTATGACAGTCTCTAGGTCCATCCATGTCTCTACAAATGTCCCAATTTCATTCCTTTTTACAGCTGAATAATATTCCATTGTATATATGTACCACACCTTCTTTATCCATTCATCTGTTGATGGACATTTAGGTTGCTTCCATGTCCTGGCTATTGTAAATAGTGCTGCAATGAACATTGGAGTGCATGTGTCTTTTTGAATTATGGTGTTCTCTGGGTATATGCCCAGTAGTGGGATTACTAGGTCATATGGTAACTCTATTTTTAGTTTTTCAAGGAAGCTTCATACTGTCCTCCATAGTGGCTATATCAATTTACATTCCCATATTTGGTCATTCTTGCATTTCAGATTATATTCTGATTTTAGTCTCTGCTCAAACATGATTGTGGAGCTTTTTTTTTTTTTTTGGTCTTGATCCATTTTGTCTGATACTGATGTTCTGTGACATCAGACCTGGAGAACACCACAGCCTGGCTGTGAGAATCAGACCATCTCCAAGGGACACCAAGGCTCAGCTCCCAGTCTAGCTCCCAGCTGTCAAGGGCTGCTCTTCCCTTTCATAGACCCTTCTTCCTAGAAAATGCATACGTGGGACTTCCCTGCCAGCCCAGTGGTTAAGACTGCGCTTCCACTGCAGGAGGCGTGGGTTCAATCCCTGGTCCGGGAACTAAGATCCTGCATGCCATGAGGTGCCACAAAAAAAAAAAAAAAAAGCACATGTGGACGCTGCACAAATTTGCATACTATTTCAGAGGCCCCTTGCAAGTCCACACATTGACCTGGAGACTAAAAACCTCCCTCTCAGAGCTGGGAATTTAACAGCCAAATCTGAGAGGTTCTCAGAGATACAAAAAGGAAAACCTGCATCCTAGATTTTTTCCCTGCCCCTGAAATCAGACTGATTCTTTGGGTTTAATGTGGTGTGAGAAATATGTCACCCGGGGCACACTCTTTAACTTTGGAGATTACAAAACCCCTTTCTGCCTCTGAATCAGAAAGAAAAGAAGTTAGGAGGAAGAAAGGAAAAAATGAAGGAGAGAGGGTAGCGGGTAGGAGGTAGGAGGAGAGGGGAGGGAAAGAGGGAGAGAGGGAGGGACGAGATTTTGTTTAAAGATGAGAACTCCACTTCTAAGAACCTTCTGGATTCTTCTCAGCTGGCAGGGTCCCCACCCTGACAGACATGCTGGCAGAAATCGATCTGTTCCTTGGAACATGGTGTCCACTCCTTCATTGTTTCCATCATTATAATCAGATATGTGGTGTATTACGCACACCATCATGACTTATATAATCCTAAAATGTCCAAATCAGGCAGGACCTAGAGCTTACCTCATCCAATTCCTTCATTTTCACCTGGGAAAACAGGCCAAGAGGAGCGGCTTCCAGTGGTCACAGTGCTACTCAGGGCACGGGCTGGGACACAAGCCCAAGGCCTCTGACTCTGAGCTCACTGTTCTTTCCACCACGCAGTTGAGGGGAGGTTACAGGGAGATCGACGTGGGCTTCCTGCAAAGAAGCATTTCCTTAGAGCCAGAGCCATTCAAAGGTAGACCTGGCCCTCTAGGAGGGACCAGGTTCCCCATCACCACCACCGTCCAGGAATGTCGCAGGAGCACTCCAGGTAGGAGGTGGGTCCTGATGACGTCCAGGGTCCCTGCAACTCGGAGAGGCCATTGATAGAGAGGAAAACATCTGCTTTCCTTCCGCACCTCCGTTTTCACATCTGAAAATAATTCCCACTTCAGAGGATTTCTGAGATGCAAATGAGATAACACAGGTGATGCACGTGGCGTGATGAGTACAGGCCCTGGCAGGATGAAAGTAACCTGCAGTTGTTAGTAATACAGCCCTGGCACATGGCAAGTGATGAACTCAACAAAGTCCTTGCCTGGCATCACGCTGCTTGCATTTCGTGGAGTACCCTGTCCCTCCTGTGCCAATTATCATCGTCCTTACTCTAGGAAGGAAGCAGCTGAGGCCCCAGGAGGCTGAGTAACTTGCCACAGGTCTCATACCTTCACAAGTGGTAGGGCCACAACTCAAATGTGCATCCTTTGGGCTCCGGGGACCATGCGTCTAGCCTCTGAGCTGACCACCTTCTCACACACGGGAAGGGTAGTAACATGGTCATTGTGTAATCCTGGCAAAGTCTCTGCTTCCCTGGGCCTCAGCCATGAGTGTGTTCATTGGATGCTAAGTTGTCCCTGTGCTAGGACCACAGATGAGGTAGAGTGAGGCAGATGAGGGCTCTGGGGACAGGGTACTGGGGCAGTGGGAACATTGGCATTGGCGTAGAAAAGTGAAGAAAGGTGGCATCAGAGATAAACTTCGTAGATTTGCAAAATGTGTCCTGAAATCATCTCCCACATGGATACAACACAATTTGTACAACTCTGAATTGACAGGTCCTCCTCCCTCCCTCCCTCCCTTAAAGGACTCTAATTTGCCAGTTGAGTTTTTTCCTTTGTGGGCCTCCTACATGGAATCATAGAGTACTGAAGTTAAAGATTCCCTAGAGAACATCTAATCAAACTCTCCCCATTTCACAGATGAGGAAACAGGCCAGGAAAGAGCAGGGACTCTCCAAGGGTCCCATGTGGGAATCAGGGCTGGAACCAGAGCGCCAAACTCCTCTTCCCCATATTAGTGCCTGGTTTCTGCTCCTGCCAGCTGGGCCTAGGGGTGGGTGGGTAGAGACTAGAGCACGGGGGTGGGGTCCAGGGATGACATTGCTAGCAGATGAGATGAGAGAAATCACAACTGTCCTGGAAAGAGTGATTTTTGTTTGGCTGGAGTTGTGCACGTGTGTGTGTGTGTGTGCGTGTGTGTGTGTGTGTGTATGTTTTGGCATTGTCAGGGGTGGGTGGAAAGGGAGTTTGAAGCTAAGACAAGGAAATCAGAGCTGAGGAAAGAATTATATGGCATAATAAATTTTTTCCGAATAAAGAATCTTTAGGAAATGAGAGTCAGGACTAAACTCTAATTCTCTGAGAACAGAGAAAGAGAAAGGAGATATGCCCAGGGTAGGAGAAAGCAGAGAGGAGATTTCCTGTGTCTGCGGGGACCTTGGGGCAGGAGTGGTAGTCATTCATCCTCCTCTTGCTGCCTCCTCTCACCTCCAAGGCAAAGGCCAAATTGTGGCCTGTTCAATAATGATGAAATGCTGCGTGTGGAAATTACAACGGCCTCTCGCTTTGACTGCATTGTGTGTGTGTGTGTGTGTGTGTAAGAGACAGACACAGAGAAAAGAGTGGTTACTATAGGAAAGTGACAAGGGGAAGAAGTAAGACCTGCCCGGATTAGGGACCTTGGGAAAGTTCCTGAAGCTTGCCAGACTCTCGGTTTGCCCCTCTACCCAGTGACAGTAGGATGAGCAGCCTTGAAGGGTTATAAGGATTAGAAACAAGACCTATGTGCCCACTCAGGGAGCACAGTCCGCGGCGGCCAGCTGGCTGTGATCTCTAACTCCCACAGCTCCCTGTTTGGAAACGAGGTGGTCATTTCTCCCGGCCCAACTGTACACGGTTGTTGCAGGATGAAATTAGATCAAACAAGTGAAAGAACTTTTAAGCTGTAGAATTTGAACAAATATGGAAATGGCATTGATAATGAAAAGCATCTTTGTGCTAAGATACCACAGGCAGAGACTGCCTGGTGTGCTTTTTTAAAAGATTAGGAAAGTGTCCTCTATCTTAAAAAACAATCTCTCCCAGGGCCTCAAATTTCTCTATTAGAGCTTCATTCTTTTGGTTCTGTAGGCTGGCAGTCTTAGAGCAGTGCTTCTCAGAGTGCTGAAATGCACATTCTCGGGCTCCACCTCAGGCTTACTGAATCAGAAACTATAGAATTGGAGTGCTGAAATCTATACTCTAAAAAGATCTCCAGGAAAATCATAAGCATATTAAAATTTAAGAAGTTTTGGTTTAGAGCTTATGAAAATGCAGATTCTGATTCTGTAGCTCTGGGGTGGCTGGGGATTCTGCATCTCACAGGTGATGCCTATGATGCTGGTTCTTGGACATAACACGGCTCTAGATTGTTCTATGAAGTCAGGGATTCTCATGTTAAGAATTATTAAATATTAAAGGGAAGCAACCCTTTAATAGCCAACACTTTAGTTGAGAGTCATTGCGCACAAGGCCTTTCAGAAATGGTTTGCATAAAAGACGGAGGAATTCTGGGGACAAGAGAAACATGGGGCAGCAAAGAGAAAGAGGTCTTAAGAGAAAAGAGGAGGTAGGAGGTTCTAAAAGAAAACTAAATTATTTGTAGCGACGCGGATGGACCTAGAGACTACCATACAGAATGAAATAAGTCAGAAAGAGAAAAACAAATGTGTATTAACCTGTATGTGTGGAATCTAGAAAAATGGTACAGACGAATGGGTTTGCAAGGCAGAAATAGAGACACAGATGTAGAGAACAAACATGTGGACACCAAGGGGAGTGGGATGAATTGGGAGATTGTGATTGACATATATACACTAATATATATAAAATAGGTAACTAATGAGAACCCTCTGTATAGCACAGGAAACTTTATTTCACTTCTCTGTACAGCAGAAACTAACACAACATTGTAAAACAACTCTTCTCCAATTAAAAACAAACAGACAAACTAAATTGCCTTTGTAGAATGTGGTCCAAGCAGGTCTGGGCATCAATTAATCCTTTCACTAACCAAGCAACGGCCATGTGTTAGGCACTGTGATATGTTCTTTACATTCATCAGCTCAATCAGTCCACAGAACAACCCCATGAGTTTGGTACTGAGGAATAAACTGAGGAACGAGAGGTTGAGTGACTTGCCCAAGTCACTCCGCCAGTAAGTGGTGGAGCCAGAACTCAGGCAGCCTGACTCATTAGCACTAATTCCGCCTCCAATTTGACCTCTGCCCTCAGGAAGCTTACAGTCCCACAAGGAATATGGGCGAGGACTGATAACAGCCCAGACTAAGATGATGCCCAACATGGGCTGTATTTGGAACACCTTACTACAGCTGCTGCTTTAGCTCTTGCAGCGATTCTACGAGACGGGGGCAGGGCACTGCTGCATGGGTCTGGCTCCATGCGGAAGTGCGTGAGACAGTTCTCTGTTCTTGTTGGTTTATGTATAGAGGTACTTCTATCGCCCAGTGTTCCGTGTCCTAAGCAGGAAAGCTTCAGTCCAGAAATAGCCTCCGCAAAGGGGCCTCCAGCACTGGGTCCAAGCTCCACTCTGTATCCTCAGCTTCCCACCCCCTCACCACTTCCCAATCCTGCCTCCAGGATGGCCTCACTGTGCTGAAGAGCAGGGACACTGCAAGCTTCTGCCCACCTTGGCTTCTACAGCCAGACCCAAGTCCATGCAACAGAAGGCCCTGTCTGCCCCAGGCAGGCCTGCAAGGCCAGGCTGTGGCCCCTCCAGACAGAAGCTGGCTGAGGGCCCTGCTGATTGGTTGATCACTGCTGCTGCTGCTGCTGAAGACCCTGACTCATCAGAGGCAGCTGCTCTGACTTGCCCCCCACCCCCCTGCCATTTCTAGCACATGCCCTCCCCCCACCTTCCTTCCCTCCCCCACATACCAGAAATCACCACCTTGGCACTGGGGCTTCAGAAGGTTGGCTACCAAGTGAGAACAGACCTAACATCTTTGCAAACCTATTTGACAATATCTTTCAAGAACCAAAATAGTTTATATCCCTCGATCCAGTAATCCTCCTCCTGATGGATTATTTATATAAATTCCCAAGAGTGGGGGTGTGGGGGGTGTGGGGTGAAGTTCATACACAAAGATCTTCTGTGCAGGATTAATGATTTATTCAGTAAATATTTATTGAGTTCCTTCTATGTGCCAGACACAGTTCTAGATGGTGTAATCACGATAAACAAGGTCCCTGCTCTCCTAGGGATTCTGGGGAGAACAACAATAAATATCTACATAAATGAGAAAAATATTTACTAAATTCTCTTCAGGGAATTAAAATAAAGATCTGCAGCTGAGACTAAATGGGTGACTGCTGTCACTAGACGACATTTAAGCTGAGATGATCAGGCAAGAAGGGGCAGCCCTGCGAAGGCCCAGAGGAGAGCATTCCAGAAGCGAGGTCAGTGGTCCAGGGGACGGCAAGCAGACTGATACAGCTGGATCAAAGAAAGCAAGTGATGGGAAATGCAGTCAGAGGAGTGGGAAGGGCCAGACCAATAGGATTGCATAAGCATGGGTGAGATGTTTGTATCTGATTCAACCGAGAGTGCTAAGCAAGGCAGGTGACACCACATTACAGATGAGAAAGGGGCAGGGAGACCAGTGGGGAGTTATTGCAGCTGTCTTGGCAGGAAGTGATAGTAGCTTGAACTAGAATGGTAGAAATGGAGATGAAGAGACTGGGTGGATTTGGGGTATTTTTGGAGGTAGGGCTGAAAGAGTTTGCTAGAGGAATTAGGATGGGGTGATGAAGGCAGAGGGCTCAAGGTTTACTCATGGATTCTTGGCTCAAGCTGCTGCAGGTGACATTTGTACAGCTGGGGAAAGCAGGAGAAGATGCAAATTTAGGAAAATGAGAAAGGAAGATGTTAAGAGTTAAACTGTGTTCCCCCTAAAAGATATGTTGAACTCCTATCCCCAGCATCTCAGAATGTGACCTTATTTGGAAATAGGGTGGTTGCAGGTATAATTAGTCAACATAAGGTGAGGTCAAACTGAAGTAGGGTGGGTCCTTACTCTAATGTGACTGGTATCCTTATAAGAAGAGGGAAATTTGGATGCAGAGACAAAGACGCACAGAGAGGAGAACACAGACACTTGAGGGACGCCAGCCAAGTGAAGAATTTGATTGACAGACAGGAATTAGCAGTAAAGACACATGGATATTGAGTCCCACGACCTGTGGATGTGAGGCTCCTTCAAATCCCCACAAGGCAGGGATCTGAAGCCTGAAGTACAGCTGAACGTTCAGGTGATGGTGAAGTGGCTTTAGCTGAGGGGAGCACAGGCACTTAATTGTGATAGAAGAAAACACCACCAATTAGGAAAATAGGATGGATGATGACAACCCATTTTACAACAGCAAATATAATCAATACATTGAGTAAATAAGACTTGAAATATGTAATCATCAATCAACTTTACTTTGTCTCCCAACCCCCTCTAAAATTTTCTTCAGAGAAAAGGGAGAGAAGCCCTTTTTCTGACCTTTGATGAAACCTCAAGCATCCTATGACTTTTCTGATCATTCTCAGGACATAAAAACTCCTGTGATCACTTCAGTCACCAAATAAATTCTATTTATATATCAGTCCCATACAAAGGACATGAGGGTAGAAAAAAAGAGAGAAAAAAAGAAATAAATCAGTCCCATACAAAAGCAAAATCCAAACTTGAAGTTCAATCTTTCTCCCAATCAGGGCTTGCTGCAGGTGGGACCCCTATTCCTTGGAATGGGGTCATGGACAGCTGCCTCTCTTTCCCCAGACTGCCCTCCCCAGTTTGCTGTGACCTCTGACCTGTCCAGGGCTAAGGGGTTGGTAGTGAGGAGAGGAGACTAAAGGGTAGCAGGAGAGCTCTTACTTGACAGCACTGTCATAAGATGGCTTTAAAGCTGACTTTTGTGTGGGCACATCCATGGAATTTTCAGACACTCCTCCCAAGCTCTGAGGACCTCTCATCCTTACACAAGCATCACACTACCTTGTATCCCATTGGCCACCCCTTCTGCAGCCCTAGGAATCCAGTGGTACCTTCAGTTTGTCCACTTGTTGGACAGACCAAAGAGGACTTCGCATCAATTCTTCCAGTACATGGCCCACTTCAAGTCCATGGGAACAGCATCCTTTGCGCAAACCAGCTTTAGGAGTTCAGGCTGATCTAAGCAGTGCCATCTCTTCCTTGCCTTATTTGTCTAAGATAACACCCATCTCTCATCCTTTCGATTTCTCTGGTGGCTATCAGATGAAAGTCCTCCACATCCCCCCATTTCAAACCACTGTAGACGTATATTACACTCTCTAAGTAGACTCCATGACGTTTCTTTCTCTTGGCTTGAGAAGGGGGAAGCACATCCATTCTTCATTCAATCCTAATCTCCTAATGATCGAGCAGAGGGTCTCAGGGATCTTTCTATAGCAACCTGCTGCCAGGTGGTATAAAAGGTGTGCATACACACACATGCTTGTGTGCCCGTATTGGGGGATCCAAGGTGAATCCTACACTGTTTCTCAAGGGTCTCAGTCTATCAGGGAGACAAGCACCTGCATCTATTAGCACAAGGCAGGATGGTTCCTGTTGGGCACCGAGGAGAAGGCTCCGTGGAGACGGCAACTTCTGAGCTGGGTCTTGAAGAATGGCTAAGATCTGGACAAGCTGAAGTGGAGTCTTTTCAGAGAGAGGGAATAATGAGAGCAAATGCCAGCATGGGAAGAGGGAGGTGTGTACAGAGACCCTGGGGGGCTTATTTCAATGAGACACGTAGAAGATAAGGCCAAGCCAGACCAAAGATGAATAGAACCGGGGGCGGGGGTGAATTTTTTCCTGCAGGAAGTGCGAAGTTTTGGAAAGGGCAGCAGGATGGAGGACTGAGGAGGGCAGTGACTAATTCTCAGTGAAATGTGTTCTTCATTTCCTTGAGTCATTAACCAGGGCCCCATTAAGAAGAAAAACAAAACAAAACCCTTCCAAGACCTGCTTTCTTTTCCAAGAAAACCCTTGCCCTTTGGAACCTCTCACAAGTTCAGTTTATAAAGACATCCAATCCTGTTTTTACTGTTTGTTAGGGGGCCTTGGCACAGCTGCCAGGACCCTCCTCCAAACACTGGGACCCTCAGCTTCAAGCCTGATGGGGCCATTCGACCCATCTCCCCAGGGTCTCCAACACTGCCCTCTGGAAGGGGCTGAGGAGAAGGGCTTCCCTCTCTGAGCAGGAGGACCATGGAAACCTTGCCTTGATGAGCCCAGCCACAAAGACCCCGCCCTGGGCCCATTGGAGCCAAATGGGAAAAATCCAGGAGGCAGCGAAGCCAAGAAAACAGCAGGTTTGGATTCAATCCCAGCTCTCCCCTTCTTTTCTGATCTTGAGACCTCGCCCGGCTTCTATATCTTTATCTGTAAAACGGAAACAAAACCATCTATCTCACAAGGTTGCTGTGAAGATTAAATGAGAGCTTGTGAGCATAGCTGGCACACAGCAGATGCTCAGTAAATACTCCCCCAGCCTCTCTCTGTGTCTCAGTTTCCTCGCTGACTAAATGTGGTGGGGATTCAAGGATGAAGTTGAATCTGACAAAGTTCCCAAACCTCTACCGTCTGCCCCCCACAGAGGCCCTGGGGAGAACAGAGGGCCTTTCTCTGCCATCTGAGCTCTGGGAGCTATTTCTTCTTTTATTATCTTCAACAATTGAAAAAAAAAAAATCACAAAACCACTGAGTAGTCGCACACATTGGCACATACTTGGAGTGAGTCCACACCCCCAACCCCTCCCCAGTACCACCGCCTGACTCTGTCTCCCCATCTGGAGAGCAGTTGTATCTGAACAGGCCCCACCTGCCTCCTCTGCAACTGCCTACTGGGTCCGGAGGACAGTGCCCAGCAGAGGGCGCTCCGAGTGTGACCTTCTGGCCACGGCCTGGGGGGAAAGGCATCCCGCCAAGGAAAATTCTAGTGGAAAAAACGAAGAAAGGATTCCAGGTTTATGAGTCCCAGACTTTGAAAAACAAAACTGCTGAGTTGTCTCCTGAGTTAGGGGAAAAGAACACCACAGTCGCCTCAAGATTTCCAGGAAACAATTTGTGAAGGCTTTGGGCAAGGCTGGCAGGGGGAGCTGGGGAGGCCTGGCTTGAGTTGCCATGGGAGGTGGGAGATGAGGGTGGGCGTGTGCCTGTGGGCGTGTGAGTGTTGGGGTGTTCCTGGGCAGTTCTTGGGGTGGAGTTAACGTGACTGTGTGTGTTTACAACTTTACGCATGTTTGTGTGCTTGTGGGCAATCCCACAGGTATTTATTGAGCACCTTCTATATTCTGTTAGGTGATGGGGATGCAACAGCAAGTAAAACACAGCCCCTGAACTCATGGAGCTGAGTTTACTGAGAGACACAGAGTAGCAGACATTTCCGTTCAGAGTGCAGGCATCCTGGAGGTGAGTGCGGGGCAAATGCTGGCTTTGCGGCCAGGCAGCCTGGGATGTGAGTCCAGCCACCCACCAGCTACATGACCCTGGAGATCCCTGACACTCAGTCTCCTTAGCTGGAAAGTGAAAATATTAAAAGGACATCCTAGGAGAAAGCAAGTGTGTGTAAATGTTCGATGACTGGTCTCTATCGGGTACTCTCAAGGTCTGCAGCTGGATAAGCACATATGGTGTGTGCTACATGAAAGACATTAGCTCACCTGCTTAGGTCACGTGTGTGACATGCCAGGCTCTACCAGAGGTTGCAAATCATGGCCCTCAGGCACGGTTTGTGGGGACGCTTATTTGGTCAGGGTTTGTTTTTTTGGAGCGTTCTAAAAATCAAGACATTACACATAAAAATCCAGATTTCCAGTTTCTCTTGAAACCCTGGAAGATCTGGCCATCCTGCAAGCACTGCATGTGTGTGCCTGTATGCCATGGTCTCTGCTTCCCAGAGATGTGTCCTTTTCAGGAGTACCCTCCCTCCTGGCCGGGCTCCAGGCCTGTCCTTGGAGGGACTCCAAGGTGGCTTGGGAGGGTTCATGTGCAGACACGTTCTCTGTGAACGAAGAAGCAGGACCAGGCAGGAGCCAGTGCCAGGGCCCTGGCCGCCCCAGGCAGCTCCGGTTTCAGCAATCAGAGGGGCTGGAGAGCACTGTAGGCCCTCCCCCAAAGCTCTCCGACTGTGTATCTGGATGCTGGTTACAGAAGATAGCAACCAAGGATGGCAGCCAGACAGACTAGCTTTTCTTGTGTGTTTGATTTCACATTTTAAAAATTCCCGCATTCTAGCTCCAAAATGATTAAGGCAATGATTTCCCTAGAAAATGTTGCTACATGTTTACACCATGGTTCTTCTAAAAATGAGAAAATAGACTCACGGTTGAAGCTAAAAATGTATTTGTTAAGTACATCTTGGGAACCAGATGTGAAAGGTAGGATGAATATTTTCCTAATATTCCTGGATCCTCTTAAGATGGTAAATCAGTATCTCTTAATAGGTATTTACTAGTATGCGAGATGTAGGCTGGGCACAAGGGGCCTACAAAGATGAATACACCCTGCTCCCTGGCCCTCAGGAAACTCAGTCTTGTGGAAAGATATCCAAGGAGAAATGAATGCAGGAACAAAAAAGGGCAAGGGTATTATTGAGACATCTGGGGATGAAAGTCACCAGAACGTAGAGGAAGATGCCTCTGGACCTCTGACTTACTATGCAAGCTCTTTCCCCAATCTGAGCCCCCGTTTCCTCTTTTTTAGACAAGAAGCTCAGAAGCCATGAGTAAACACCAACCTCACATTCACAACCCCAGCCCCCAGTTTGGGTATTCTTTGAGGGAACAAGGGCTACAGCCCTGGTTCTTAGCCTCTTACTCCCTGCCTCACATTCTTGCTTCCAAGTCTTGGCTTGTGCTGGGAATTCATCTGGCTTGGGCTCTGAAAGAAATCCATCAGAGGAGGTTTTTCACATTGCTTTCTTTTGAAGAAAAAAAAAAAATGTCTGGAGTCCAAAAAGACCAGGCATCTAGTGGAAGCTTCCAGCATCCATTATAGGGGTTCCTGGTCCACCTGAGGAGAGCAGCCCCTCAACAGGTGGGAGAGTTGTACCCTTTCCCCAGCACCAGGGTTTGAATGGTTAAAGAATTTTCGCTAAGCATTGCTCTGAGGTTATTCTCCCACTTTACAGATGGGAAAAAGGAGGCCCAAGGATGGGATGGACTTTCCCCACAGTGCTGACTGTCAATGTCAGAGGCAGAGCTCCTGACTCTTGAGTCAGAGCTCTGCTCACTCACTGATTTTTCTCTCTCAGGCTGAGTCCTCAGGACAGAGTGAGAGGAAGACCCCCAGGCTGCATTCCTCCTCAGGCAGATGTCAAATGCTTTGGGGCTAGAACTTTGAGTTATTCTTGTTCTGCTCCAGCAAAAAGCCCGGGAAAACAACATCACAAAGCTAAGTGTGAAGGAAGAGCAATAATTCCGTAGCCCCGCAAAAGGCCTTGGAGGTCCAGGCACACACCTTCAGAAGAGTCTTTATTGCCAGAGTTCGTGAAAGTTGGCAGCAAAACCAAACTTTTAGAACAAGGCACAGGAGTGACCAGAGATGGCAAAGAAAATCAGCAGGTTGACTAGTATTGACCCAAAGTTGTCTGCCTTCCTCATTATTGGCCTCTTAAGAGTTTCTCTTTATCAAAGGATCCATCTGCCAAGCTCTCTGCCTGGACCACGTTACCATCCCTGTGAGTATCATTGGTACCCTCATCACAAAGTGAAATCCCCATGGCACTTTCAAAGCAGCCAGTCCCACAAATAATTGGAAAACCCCTAGGGACAGCTCTAGTGTCTGCAATTCAGAGAACCTCTGAGGTGCTTTGTTTCTTTCCTTAAAATCTGGAAATCTGTTGAGATAGGGGAAAATCACCAGACATAGAAACTCCCTTCAAAAAAGAACCCCGGATTTCTTTTCAAATTTCCATTAGAATGCTATTTCTACATTCACGACACCCTGAAAAGGGCCAGACCAAAGATACTTAATAAGCATTTTGTGATGATGGTGAAATCATCATTAATGGTCATTACCTTAAGTAAAAATGATTATAGATCGTGTCTTGAGTATTAGTCATTCACTGAACAAATGTCTATTGGCCACCTCCTCTGTGCTAAGTCAGGAGAGAGAACAATGAAGACATCAGACCCAGCTGTACTTTAACACCTTCAATTCATTTAATTCCTCATATTCATGTAATTCACATAGCCTAGCGGGGCAGGAAAAAAAAGCTGTAAACAGGCACACTTCATAAATTGACAGTTATAATAAGTATAGTAAGAACCAGATGGAGATTAACAGAAGGAAACTCAGGACACTATAAAGCATCACGCCGAAGTGGAGAATGTTTACTATAGGCCATAGTTCTTACAAGATCACTTGGTGTGTTCCTTTGTGGTTATCAGCTGTGTGGAATTTGGGTTGAGGAACCCAAGACAAAATGGTCTTCTAATCTACGAGGTGACTGATAACCTGTAATCATCTATGTAATTAAATTTCCTGGTGCAGAGATCAGACGTTTTCAGAGGAGATTTAGGTGATGCTAGCAGGAAAGCTGTTCACTATTTGTTTTTACTAAACACAAGTCATGAGTATGACAGGGACAAAACCAGCAGCTGGCAATGAAAAGAAGGAACATAGGGGCAAAACGAGGAACGTCTGGTATTTATGAGTAGAGGAAGTAGCAGCCCATTCTGGGCTCCACGTTTTAAGGATTATTGACAAACAGAAGCAGCCCAAATGGCTGGCATTGGCTGCCTAAATACACTCAATGGGTGCATTCCCACCTAGGAGGCAGCTGTCATGAGACCAGGAGCTTGGTCTGTCTCATTTACTGCTATGATCCGGGGCCTGGCTTTCAGAAAGCAGAAAATCGTTTTCTCACTTCTTGGTGATCTTAGTAAATGGAACAAGGTATGAGATGTGCTTAGATTAGAGCAGTGTCACAGTGGCTGATATTAAATGAAGTGTAGCCACTATTATTGTCACTGTTATTTTTAATTTATTTATTTTATTGGCTGTGTTGGGTCTTTTTTTTTTTTTTTTGCTGTGCGTGGGCTTTCTTTTAGTTGCGGTGATTGGGGGCTACTCTTCGTTGTGGTGCACGGGCTCCTCATTGCCGTGGCTTCTCTTGTTGCAGAGCACAGGCTCTAGGCGCATGGGCTTCAGTAGTTGCAGCACATGGCCTCAATAGTTGTGGCTCACGGGCTTAGTTGCTCCGCAGCATGTGGGATCTTCCTGGAGCAGGGCTCGAACCCATGTTCCCTGCATTGGCAGGTGGATTCTTAACCACTGCACCACCTAGGAAGCCCTGTCACTGTTATTTTTACCACAACCACTAACCTCAATCCTCTAGATGCTTAGGCTCCAATCTGGTCCTGCCCCCACTGCCCCTGCAGGGCTAATGACCCAGGCCAATGTGACCTCTCCCTCCTCTGATGCCCACCTGGAATATAACACATGGAAAGGCACAGCTGTTGGAGAAAAGGTTGAATGGTTGAGGCAAGCCAGCCTAGGAGAGAATTCCAGTTTCCTCCTCTGGGACCTGGGAGCATCTCATTAGGTCCACGATTTTTTAACCATGTCCCTAGAGCCTAGAGGTCAGGATGGGAAGGAGAGAAGCCCAGTGCACAGGCTCCAAGCTGCCTGCTCCACTTAACAGAAAATTCCTGCTTCTAGCTGGTTTGTATGTTTGGGCTCTATGTGAAGAAGCATTCAAAGACACAGTCCCAGAGCTAATACAAATTTTGAAAAAAACCTTATGTATTCTATGATCTTTAAGGTCATTTTCCACTGAACTTAAAAGCAAAAAAAATCAAAAATGAAAAAAACTATGGACTATTATTTCTTGAATTATTGCTTAAGCATTCATTTATTTATCTACCCCCCACCCCCCAACTGCTTTAGTGGCAGGGAGAAAAAAAAGAACACAAGTATCCTGGCTCCTAGTCCAGTACTCATTCCAAAATATGAATATATCCTCCAAAACATCACTACAGATTTCAGATGGGGGCAGAGTGAAGGAAGACACAACTCCTTTCATTCCAGTACTCAACTGTCAGCACCTTGTCAGTTTTCACCATTTTTCTATTCTGCATCTTAGAAGGGATGAAAAATGTCTCCTCTAGGAAACAGGGCAGGCCAGGAGGCAGTCAGACACTTAGGAGGCTTGTCACAAATGCTCTACCACCTTCAATGCAGAGTGGCTCACCAAACTTTAATTTTCCAGAGTCCTCCTAGCCGCTCAGTCCTTAGCTCCTTGCAGGAGGCACAAGTTCAAAAGGCTACAAGGCTAGGAGGTGACTTCAACATCAAGAGCCTGACAGCCTGACATCCTTTTGTCCCTGAAGGACTGGGGCAATACTGGACAATGGAAACCTTTCGGTGCCTCTTAAAACAAGCAGAGCAGATTATGGATGTGAGAGGGACCACTGAGGCACAAATATTCCCTACTTCCCTGTGTGTGCTTTCTTGTTCCCCAATCATGGCCCCAGGTTCATACCACCAGATCTTAGGCCTTAGCCAGATGGACTACTTTTCTTCTTAAACTTATTTTTGGAAAAGAAATTTTTTTCTTCTGGGTAGAGATGAGTTGTCTCCAAAGGGTTTCAATTCCTTTCTGAGTCAGGTTCAGCCTCATTGGGCTCTGCTTTCAATTTCTGCAGCCTTGCCACTCCCTGAGCACTCAGAGGTCCTCTGGTGATGCCCCCTCTATTTCAAGAGCCCCCTAAAATAAGTTGAGTGACTACAGATAAATTTTTGGTACTTTCCAAAATTAAACTATTTCCCTTGGTAAATTTCCACCAGATGAGCTCATTAATCTGAAAACAGGATGTGGCACATGAAGAGAATAAGGTCGGGTTGCCTGCTCACTTACACTGGCTCGGGGCAGAGAGGAAGGGGTGGGTGGGAGAGAGGTGGGACCAGAGAATGGCTTTTTAGAGGCCCCAAATCCTTCACGGATTGCACTGAGAATCAAAGAGTTTTTAAATCAGAGACTCAAAGCTCTAAATCCTTTTCTCTTAGAATTGAAAGTGACCACAGAGGCCACCTCTTGCAATGTCCCACAGATTGCCTGTCTTGGAGGCCCCTGAGACCTGCTACTTATCTGCAGGCAGGTACCTCCCATGAGGGTAGCACCGGAGGCCCTCCTTTCTCCAGGAGGACTCTGTCCTGCAGCATCAGCTCCTCAGCAGAAGCTAGGAGTTCTGCCCCTGGTAAGTGAGAGGCTTAAATACATCCCAGGTTAAAAACAAATAAAAAGCAAAGAAGTAAAACACAGTTCTCAACTCCAGCTGGGTGTCAAGACAAAAAGTGGTACCCCGGGACTTCCCTGGTGGTCCAATGGCTAAGACTCCAGGGGCTCCCAATGCAGGGGGCCTGGAGTTCCATCCCTGGTCAGGGAACTAGATCCCATATGCTGCAACTAAAGATCCCATGTGCCACAAGTAAGACCCAGTGCAGCCAAATAAATAAATATTTAAAGGTGGGGGGGATCATACTACGTGGAGAATGTAATGGGTGCCTCTGAGTAACAAAAACAAAACAAAACAAAACAAAACAAAACAAAGCAGGCAGGCTCACTCCTTCCTCAGCTAACAGTCCTGCAGATGATAGGTCTTGATGCAGAAGCAGCCTTTATCATATTCGCAAAATAAAGGTTGTCTTTTAAACAAAAATTGTATTCCAGCGCTAAGTACCATAACTATTTTGATTGATATACACAAAACTCATTGGGAATAAGTGGCTGTGTGTGTGTGTGTGTGTGTGTGTGTGTGTGTTTAGTAGACAAAATCAGAAACGGTTCCTGAAAACACACACAAAAAAAACAGTTTTGTGTAAGTGTGGTGCCTTCGGAACAGGAACCGCGTTGTACATCTCCTTGCTGATTGCTCCAACCCAATAAGCTTGGACGAGCCTGACGCTGTACTAGGATCTTTGTAGGAATCTAAGAGGGATAAGACTCGGGTTTTGCTGCTGCTTGCCCCACCCCACGCCGGACTGCAGGCAGGCAGGGGACCGGGTGGGGGTTCAAGTCCCAGGTCTGTATTCATTTATTCGGCGAACACTGTACTGAGTCTCACGCGTGTGCCAGCAGCTCGCCAGGGGAGAAGAGGAAGGGGAGCAGGTCAGTCTTCGGTGGGAGAACAGAGCCTGCGACGCCGTGGATCCCGCCCCGGGCCTCAGTTTCTCCATCAGGGAAGTGCTCGCCCCGCCCCCGGGGCCTCCTCCCGAGGCCGCTCGGGCTGCAGGAACCCGCCCCCGGCCTGCCCTCCCCGGCTTCCGCCGCCCGGGCCAAGTCCGCGCGCCACCGGAAGCTCCCGCCGGGCCGCTGGGAGGCGGCGGCAGCGCCGAGGTTGGTTGCACTGCACCCCGCCCCCCCCACCCGCCCCCGGACTGCGGAGGCTCCCGGCCCCCGCCCCCGCGCTCCCCGCCCGGGGCAGGCCCGGCTCCCGCGCTCTGGGGCGGGGGCTCCCCAAGTGCGGGCCTCCCCGCGCGCCTCCGGGACCTGGAATCCCGGCTGCAGAGCCCTGCCCCCGGTCCTGCCCCCGGTCCTGCCCCCAGCCCCGGTCTCGCTGCCCCCGCCCTTCGGGAGCCGTGCGGTCGCTCGTCCTTGAATAGTCGCAGGCTCCGCTCCGCTCCCAGCGCTGCGCACGCATCTGGAGATGTGGCGGTGGCGAGACGGCAGTCGCCTGCTCTCGGGGGGCGCACGAACGGGGCTGGGGGACACGGACAGGTCATCCCGCATCACTGAGCTGGGGAGGAGGGGCGGGGGTGGACTGTGTTCCGGCTGCGGGAAGCAGTGGGATCGCAGAGCTGGGAGCCCAGCCCCAACCTGGGCGGCCCACGGGGACTCCCAGCGAAAGTGGGGTCTGGCCCAGGTGCGCCCGAAAGGATAGGTGGAAAGCTGGGGAGATGGAGGGTGCGCAGCGCAGAGACTCCGCGTCTTTGGGCCCCACGGGTGGGGCCATGGAGATGGGGCTGATGGAGGTTAAGAATGGAAGAGAAGGAAGTCAAGGAGATGAGGAGGAGCAGCCAGAGAATCGGGGGGGCGGGAGGGGGCACGGAAGGGGTGCGGGAAGCCATAGCAAGGAAGGGGATTGGAAAGGAGGCGCCAAGCGGTGTGTCAGGTGCCGGCCTCCGGGCTGGTTGGATAGACCTGGGCATTTGGCAACCTAAATATCGAGAACCTTGGGGAGGTGGTTCCATGGAGATTGGAGTGAGGAAGCGGAGTGTAGACAGTATTTTCTAGAAGTTCTGTTAAAAGTTCCTGGGCTTTGTAGGAGAAAGTGTAGATGCTGGAGAGGGATGTGGAAAGAAGGCGAAGACCGTTTTAAAGCACCATGTGTGGGTAGAACACAGGCTCATTTACGAAGTCCCCACTCACTATGGGGGAGTCCTTGGCCAAGTCACTCCTGGTGCCTCAGTTCCCTCATCTGTAAAATGGGGATGACAATATCTGCCTCATAGGGTTCAGGTGAAAATTAGATGAGATGGTGCCTGTAAAAGCACTTAACACGGCACTGAAAGTACCTGTTACTTTTCACTTTTAATTATTAGAGTAGCTTCACGTACTTTGATGCTGATAGGAAGGAGCTGGGAGGCATTGAAGACAGAGGGGAGAGAAAGGAGAAGAGAGAAAGGGACCCAAGAACATGGATGGAGAGAGAAATCTTTTTTCCTAATCTTGAGGAGCTGGAAGGGCTGTGGCCATCTTCAATATCAGAGCCTTTTGAGCACTTCACTTGGGCCATCCACCCACGATCTCATTTAGTTATTACAAGAGTCAGGTGAAGTAGGTATTAATATTAACCCCATTTTGCAGATGCAGAAACTGAGGTGCAGAGAAGTTACTGACCTTGCCCCAGGACACACAGCTAGTAAGTGATGGACTCAGGATCCCAACTCAAATCTGGGACCTCAAAGTCAGACCTCAAAGCCTGTGATTTGAAACGACTATGAAAGTTTGCAAAACCCCTAGAAACAGCCCAACAGAATAGAAAGATGTGGAGGGATCATCTTTTCCATTTGATAGATGAGAAAACAGAGGCTCGTAGCTCTGACCTCCATCCTGGGCTCTGTAGGCTCCACCATGCTGCCTTGTTTTCACCTCTCTTGAATGTGAGGAAGAACACAGAGCTTGGAGTCCCACAGACCTGGTGCTCAGTGTGCTCTACCACCAGGTGCTGTGCTACTTCGGACCAGGCATCTTGCTCCTCTGTGCCTTTATGGGCGTGCAGAATTCCCAACAGGTTGCTCTAAGGAACAGGAAGGAAAATGTTGCCCGGGGCACAGTAGATGGCCAGGAGCCAAGCTGCCCACACAGCCGTGGATCTGCATCCCACTTGGCTGCTGAGACCAACTCCATGTGACCTTGTATTTATTTAGACCTTTGTTTTCCTCAGGGCCAGGAAGTGGTGGCGCCTGATCCCAAGTCTGTGGCCACTTATGACTTCCTGAGTGGGGCCATGGGGGTAGGGCCCTGAGCAGTCCATGGTCCTGAGGCCTTGAACTTCAAAGGAGGGGAGGGCCGGGTGTCGTCACCATACTGATGAAGAATGCCACAGTTAGGGCTGGGCCATCAGAGGCCTCCCTGCTGCCTCTGGTTGCCTTGGCCATGGGGTCCTAGAATTTTAGAGCCCAGAGAAGGCTTGGAGACACCCTGTTGCAATTTCTTTCTTTCTTTCTTTTTTTTTTTTTTTAACAGATGGGGTAACCGAGACCTGCTATGAGGAAGTGACTTTTACCTAAGATACTCTGGACAGGGCAGAGCTAATAGGCATGGAACTTGCATTTTTGGACCTGCCTCCAGAACCCTGGGGATTTCCACTGGAGCGGTGAACACCCCCACCTAGAATCCGAGGCCGCTCAGAGGTCCCAGGGAACACAGACAAGTTGCCAACTGAGGCAGGCTCTGCCCCGTCCCCCAGGGAGGAGGTGGAGGAAGCCAGCGGCAGCCTGAGGTCCTCCGACAGGGGAAACTCTAACTGTGGTTGCTGAAAGTTCGTGACACGGTTCTTTTTTCTCTCTGACTTGCTCTCCTCCTCCCTCTCGCTTGAAAGAATGACTGGACACTCCTAGAGCCTGCAGTCACCATCCAGGGGATTTTTTTCGCCACAAAGGGTAATTCCTGTCTCATCCCTTCTGTGACTCAGCTGTGACGTTGAACCACACAAGCCAGCGAGAAGATAAAGTCATCAGACTCTGCTCATCAGAGAGGGTGTCCCGGCCAGAACTTACCTCTTCTCCCAGCACAGACTCCACGGGGCTGGTCCCCTCCCCAGAGGAGCCGGAACAGGTCCCCGCCCACCAGCCAGCCTGGGACCCCGGGATGGCCTCTGGCTCAGCCAGCAGCCCCCACCCGGCCCCCGATGAGAACGAGTTCCCCTTCGGGTGCCCCCCCACCGTCTGCCAGGACCCACCAGAGCCCAGGCCCCTCTGCTGCGCCATCTGTCTCTCTGAGAACATGAGGTGAGGGGTCGGAGGAGAAAGGGTGGGTGGGAAGGAGGTGCCAGGGAGGGACCCCTCATGGGAAGCAAGGGTGACAGGAACCATGACTTTGGGCAGGTGGCTTCACCTCTCTGGCCTCGGCTTCCACACCTGTTCCTTGTGGTGCCCGACACTGCCCCGTCTGACTGTTGGTGGAAGGAGAAGTAGCCACAGAGAGACGTCAGCTTCCTTAGCAGAAGGCCGTCCAGGGTGGGGGGAGAGCCTCTGGGCCCAGCTGGGCTGCTTACTGTGTGGCCTGTGCAAATTGCTTGATGTCTCGAAGCCTCGGCCTCCTTCTCTGTAGAATGCCTGTAAAGTGATTTTCTACCTCCCAGGATTGCTGCAAGGCTCTATCAATAACATTCTAAACGACTCTTGTAATAATGACTATAAACTCCCTGGTCAATGATGAACTGCTGTACAAACATATCTTCTTCCACAATATCACCCATCACCTCAGATGTTTACTGGGAATGCTTTTAAAGGGGACAAAAATGTGTAATATATTCGTGTGTTATATATTTATGTATGTATATATAATATATAAAATGTGTATATATTTGTATATAAATATCTTTATATATAATATACACATTTTGCATATGTATAAAATATACATATATAGTATACATCATATATTGTATATTAATGTGTATATTTATATGTAAAATATAAATAACTCAGAGAGGTGTGACATCAATATGATCATCAGTATCCCACCTTAAGCAACTATTGTGTACCGACTGTGTGCCAAGCACTCTTTCCTTGTGTCTTCAGAAGAGCCTTGGAAAGGTAGATACTGTTATTACCCTATTTTACAGATGAGGACAGTGAGGCCTAATGGACAGATGAGGTCAGTTTGCCCCAGGTCAGTTTCCTGGAAAATATATTCATAAACTGCCATGCACCCCCAGCATGACCTTTGTTTGGGACTTTACAGTTTAAGAAGATGGGAAACTTCTCAGCCAAGCTTGAGAAGTTCAAATGCTTTCGCAAAGGAGGAGGCTGAGAGAAGGAGGGGAGAGGTGGTGGCGATGGAAAGGGCAGGTGGCGGGGGGAGAGCAAAGCTTGACTGGTTGTACCATCCTGGGTTCATCTCAGGCTTTTGGAGTGGGTCTGTTGGCTTCCTTCCTCGTTCTTCCAAAACCTGGCAGAGGTGGGGAAGGGATCCAGGCCTGAGGCCTGAAGAGCTCTGCCCACCCCCACTCCTGCCTCCTCTGCCTTAGTCGATCTGTGCATCCTCCAAGGCCTCTTCCTCCTCCCTTGTAAGATGGGCCTGACCAGTGGCTCTCACTGGGGATCAGGTCACCTGGGAGCTTTGCTGAAGCGCGTAGGCCCGTGTGTCACCCCATTCAGAGTATGGTACCCACTCCTGGGTAAGAACCTCAGCCTCGGTGTTCTCGGGGGCCCCTTTTTATTCTGAGAGGCCATGGTCATCTGTAATTACTAAAAATAAGATACCACAATAAAACAGAGGAAGCTGAGAAGAACAAAGATAGCCACACATCTACAATCCCTCACCTGAACCCCTGCGGTCCGGTGTATTTTGGAATGCAGAAGTTTTTCAGCTTTTAGAAAAGCAAGTCAGCGCATTACTGTGTTATTCTTCCAGCAGAGATCGGGGATGCACCTTATAATCAAGCAATGAATATTTCTGTCATCAAACATAAATATGCACACTAAGTGGGATGCGTAGGGGCCGTAACAGCCTCTAGTCGCTTCAGCTCAGGTGTGCCTGCCAGAGACGCTCGCTGCAGACTACGGGACGACGTTGGCTTGGGAATGGTGGGTCTGGGATTGTGGAGCTGTGTGCTCATTGGTATCTGCTGCCACGCTGGGCAAGGCCTGGGCTTTTGGAGCTCTGGGGATGGAGGTTGGTGTCATGGAGTCGTGAATGCCTCGCTCAGTGGCGTTTGCTCATGTGTCCCCAGGAATGGTGACGATCGAATCTGTTCCAAATGCAAAGGGGACAACACCTTGTCTGAAAGCCCAGGAAGCCTTCTGTCTCAGGAGCAGGTAAGTTGGCACCACGGGGAAAGACTGACTGTCCGTTGTCTCCGTTGGCCGGGGATGCGGCCAAGTAATCTGCCCGCCCGTCCCCGCCAGATGCCTCCTTCCTTGTCCTGTGTCTAGACTGAATTCGTTTTGTCCGCAGTGAGGAGACTGATGTTCATGGTGGGGAAACAACTTGCCCCAAGCCACCTGGCCAAACCCGTGACAGATTCAGGGTGAGAGCAGCGTCTAGACAGGGGTCCACACACCACAGCCTGTCACCAGACCAGAGCTGCCACCTATTCAAGAGCAAAGAATGGTTTTTATGCTTAAAAGTTTTCTAAAAATCAAAAGGAGAATGAGGTTTTGTGACACGTGAAAAGTATATGGAATTCAGGCTTCCAGGTCCCTAAGTGAAGTCGTATGGGTTCATAGCCACAACTGTGTACGTGTCTTGTGTGTGGCTGCTTTTGCCCTCAGACGGCAGAGGTGAACAGTTGCCACAGAGGCCTCACAGCCCCACAAAGTCACTGTCTGGTTCTTGACAGAAAAAGTTTGCCAACTCTTGATCTAGACAGTTCTTTCTGGCCCTGTTTACTCTCAGACAGGGACAGGCCATCCTCAGCTCACTTCGGCTCTGTCAAGCCGTGCTTCCAGGAATAAGATGCATCTTTGGAAGTGTGAGGGGCCAAAGAGACACCTTCAGGCACCAGTTTAGAACTCCAGCCCTTCTGAGCTGGAAGGACCCTCACAGATTATATCTGTCCAGCCCAGAGGTTCCCATGTGCTGACTAGCACTGGTCCATTCCTACCGGTTCATGATAAAAATGATTTAAAAAAAAAAAAAAAGGAAATTGTCATGAGTTTTTCTTATTCAACTAAATTCTTTCCATTTATAGAATCAACCTTTACTCTGAGATGATGCCTTTCCTATACGTGTCTTTGTATAAAGGAAATGATCGTGATAGATGATAGAATTGGGGGTAAAGCCTTTATTTGGTAAAATTTTTAAATGACAATTTTTATGTTAATCTCCTAATTTAAAAAGCAAACCAACTGGCATTGGCCCATGAATCCAAAGCTTTAAGAATCCCTGCTCTAACTCTAACCCCCTCCTCTTACCTGTGGGGCCCCGACACCCCCACTGGGGAGTCTCATTGGAAAGCTCCCTAGTGACCAGGGTCTTACCAACTCGGCCACTCGCACTGTCCACATTGTGAGGCGCCTGGCTCCTTTCAGCCGAAGCTCCACCTTTGAACCGTGGCCCAGGGGCCAGGAGCCTGGTGTCCGAGGATGGCTCTGTAATTCAGTGCGTGGCTGAGATGACTCCTTTGTCTCCACCTGTAAAATGAAGATGCTGGGTTGACTGTGCAGGGCCTTTCCAGCACCTGCTATGTCCCATTGCCAGTCAGTGGCTCTCCCTCCCGCTGTGGAACCAGAGACAGGCAGGTCTCCATGCCTCCTTCACCCTTCTCTGCTCTGGCCTCTCCCACAGCGGGAGGCCAGAGCAGAGAAGCAGATTCTCTGGGTCGGCCTCTGTCCTACCCGGAGCTGGTTTTGAGGGCTTTCCTGTCTTCTCATCAGCAGCCCTCTCCCCTGCAGGTCCTTAAGGGAATAATGGTAAGGATCCAGCGCATTTCCCCAGAACTTCATACTCCACAGTGTGGTAAGAGCCAGTAGGAGTAACACCCACCGAGTAACTTCCCAAGTCTCCCTAAGATGCGGGCATTTGTGTGCTCTGTGGACTGCTGTGCTCCACCCTCGAAAGCGAGGGATGGGCTAGATGCTTTCCCAGGCACCTGCCTGCCTGAAGGCATCAGAACTGTTGTTTTTGACTCGTTTTACTCTTGCCTCTTAACAAATATAGATTTACTGTACACATTTTAGATAACATAAAGAAGAGGGTTTTTTTTCTGGTTTATTTTTTTGGCTGCATTGGGTCTTTGTGGCTGCGCACAGGCTTTCTCTAGCTGGGGCGAGCAGGGGCTACTCTTCATTGCTTCTCATTATGATGGCTTCTCTTATGGCCAAGCTCAAGCTCTAAGCACGGGGACTCAGTAGTTGTGGCACACAGGCTTAGTTGCTCCGCGGCATGTGGGATCTTCCCAGACCAGGGCTCAAACCCGTGACCCCTGCATTGGCAGGTGGATTCTTAATCACTGCACCACCAGGGAAGTCCCAAGAAGAGATATTTTAATATCTCTTAATCCAGTAGTCTTAATTTTTTTCATCTCTGTTAATGTGAAATCAGATGAAAGTAGAAGTGTTCTGATTGAAGGGGAGCCTGGAACCCTGTCCTTTTGGTTACCCCACTTCTCTCTCCTGTCCCAGCCCCTCAAAGACTCTGGGGATTCCCAGGGCCCTGCAGAGCGCAGTTTGAAACTTGCTGCCTTAAACCAAATAAAGTGACTCTCATGATGGAATTACAGGCACTGGAACAGGCCACAGAGTGGGAGGGGGTGCATGCCCAGTGGAAGGCTGGGAGGCGGGGTGAGCCAGTGGCCTGACACCTGCACAAAGCCACAAGTGGAAAGACCAGGGACTCCAACAGCTCCTGACCCAGTGGGAACTTTGGGGGGACTTTTGACCAAAGGAAAACAGCTGATTATAAATCAACACTTTGCATACGTGGTGATTCTGAAGTGTGTGCATCTGGGGAAACCTGGGAAGCGAAGGTGGGGTAGAAGGGCCGGGCCAGAGACCAGCTGAGCTAAGCCCCGAGGTGCCCATTCTGGCAACACCGTCCACGCCATCTGCCTAGCAGTGTGCCCTCCTCCTCTGACTCATTAGATTAATCTCTCTAAGAAGTGCTCAGAGCCCTAGACCGATGGGCTCATATAAGAAGCAGATATTAAAGGATTACTGTTGACCTGGTTAGAGGCTTGGTTCTTGCCTGGAATGACCCTCCTACAGAAGTGATAATGCAGTAGGGGACAGCCCAGTGGCTGGGAAATAGCAGTCAGTTCTGTCTGCCCAAGATCCTGTGAATGGAGTTGTTTCACTCCCTTTCCTCTGAGGCCACTCAGGAAGGTCAAAAGCAAGCTACCATCTGCTGCCAGTGGCTTACAAGAGTGCCTTAAATTATTCTAGAATCAGAAAACAATAGGAGATCAAGCTGTCTAGTCCAATTTCTGTTCCGTACTGGATTCCTGCCAGTGGCTTTGTGTGCTTCCAGTGACGGGGAGCTCATTACTGCATGAAACCACCACTTCCACCATAGGGAACTAACTACTGTACCATTTCCCCCTTTGTTTGTACTGAGCAGAAGTCTGTCTCCCTTGGGGCACAAAAGGCAAGTCAGTCAGCCTCCTGTCCCCTGAGGCGGTCTGAGTCTGGAAGCATGCTGACCACGTCCCCCTTGAGTCTGTCCTCAGCCTCTGTGCATATCTGTGTCCTTTGAAATGCGATGCCTGGAAATGAACCTCCTTACACTTCTGAGCTCGACAATTGCATCTGTAACCTCACTGATCCCGTGACATCCTGTGTCATGGACGGTGGTGATACCCCTATATCACCAATGGGTAATATATCGAGGTTCAGTGAAGAGGTGTGCCTGCACCAGTCATACAGCAAAGGGGGGCAGAACCAGGCTGCCACTCCTGCCCCCCAGGCTGCTTGGCATTTTCTCTCTGCTGCCTCCAGAGGGTGGAGCACCCCCAAATGTTTTACACAGGTTTAAATACACAGTCAGCCTTAAGTGCTGGAATCCACCAAATGCTGTGGAAACAGGAATGGGCAAGACTAGTTTCAACTAGGAGAATCAGGCAGGACTTCCTGGAGGAGGTGGCAGTTGAGCCAAGCAGAGGTTGCCAGAAAGAAAACTGACTCAGGTACAGAGGAGTGTAGGAACTGGCGGGCGGACCAAGTCCGCCCTTCACCCTCGAGTGCCTCTCCCTCAGCACTAGCTGAGACCCAAGCAAAAATGGCCCCTCCAGGCATCCAAGACCTCGGCCAGCCTCTGTGCCCAGCGCAGCAGCGTGGGCAGTGCTGGCACGTTGCAGATCCTCTGTTCTGTGCAGTGGTTTCACGGAGGCAGCTCTCATGCTCCCAGCACCCTCTTAACACTCCCATTCTTGGAGGCCCCCAGCTTCCCAAGTGGGGGCCCTTGGATGAGCCCTCTGCTCCCCCCATCACAAAGGGCCTGGGTAAGCAGGGCAGCTGGGAACACCACATACCCCCGGACTTCTCGGATGTGGACAGAAGGACAAGTGTTCCCTCAGGGCTGAGATTTTGTTTTCTCTGTCTCCTCCTCAGAGGAAATTCCACTGTGAATTTTATTTTTAGCAGTTTGCAAGCAGTGAGGCCATTCACACAGGGGCCGCTTGTGGCACCAGACAGACACAGGCTTGGCCCAGGACAGATGCCCCGTTCTTCCTCTGCGACCCCAGCCTGTTCCATCTCCGGTCCCCTCAGTCCCCAGCCTTCAGATGAGGCTACTCTTTGGTCAAGGTGAGGACTCCTGGTGGGGAGGAAGGACCCTGGATGTGGATTCCAGGCCCCTGGCCTCTACCACAGCTTAGCCCCAAACTTGTATCGCCTCCTGCAAGTCACCAGCCATCCCTGAGCTTCAGCTTCCTCACCTCCACGGGAGAGGCAGAAACTCAAAGCCCCGACCCCTTCCTCCTCGTGGCCCTGGGGGATCCGATGAGGCCGAGCTCACACAGGCCTAGAGAAAGCAGCAAGCCCTGAAGGGCTCATAACTGGGGGACAGAAGACCCGGATTCGGTTGGCTCCTCACATGTACAAGCTCGATGTGACCCAGAGCAAGCTGCTCGCCCAGTTTCCCACCCTGTGTTAAGGTGAAACTAATCCCACCCTACCTGCCTCAAAGGATTGTTGCAGGGATCCTATGAGGTAACTTGCAAAAATGCTTTGGTCCTATATAAATACAAAGGCATTTAGAGCCGTTCCTCACCTCTGCCCGCCCCCGAGGAAATGCAATGGGAAAATAGCGTTTTACAGAATCAGTTATTGAGTTTGAGATGTGAGGATTAAATGAGATGCGTGTATGTGGCAGCCATTAGCAAAAGGAAAAAGATGTCCTAAGGGCAGCGCTTAACCCATAGGAATAATTATGCTAATAGCAGTACTACTACTACTAATCATGGCTGACATTTATTGAGCGCTGCGTCAGGCAGAATGATGCTCCCCAGAGATGTCCGCGTGTTAATCCCCGCAACCTGTGAATATTACCTTCCGTGGCTGCAATAGTCTGCTTGGGCTGCCATGACAAAGTACCACAGACTGGGTGGCGGGAACGACAGAAATTTAGTTTCTCAGTTCTGGAGGCAAGAAGCTCTAGGCAGGGTGGGTTTCGTTTGAGGCCCCTCTCCTTGGCTTGTAGACGCCTTCTTCTCCCAGCATCTTCCCATCATCTTCTGTCTGGATGTCTGTGTCCTAATTTTCTCTTCTCATAAGGATGCCAGTCATATGGGAATAGGGCTCACCCTAATGACCTCATTTTAACTTAATTATCTCTTTAAAGACCCTGTCTCCAAATACAGTCATGTTCAGGGGGGCTAGGACTTCCACATATGAATTTGGGGTGGGAGACACTAAGCCCATAACAATGGCAAAAGGGGCTTTGCATAGGTGATTAAGTTAAGGATCTTGTGATGGGGAGATGACCCTGGCTTATTTGGTGAGCCCATTGTCATCCTCAAGGGTCCTCAAAAGAGGGAGACAAGAGAATCAAAATCAGAGAGAGATTGGAAGATGCTCTGCTGCTGGCTTTGAATGTGAAGGGAGGGACCACGAGCCAAGGAATGCGGGCAGCCTCTAGAAGCTGGAAAAGACGAGAAAACAGGTGTTCCCCTCGGGCCTCCAGAAGGAATACAACCGTGCTGACACCTCGATGTTAGGACTTCTGATCTCCAGAACTATAAGATAATATTATAAACGTGGGTTGTTTTAAGCCATTAAGTCTGTGGAATTTTGTTATAGCACAATAGGTCACTCATAGCAGAATTTACATGTATTATGGGATTTAATCCTTACCATAACTCTATAAGGTTATTCTCTTATTATCCCCATTTTGCAGATTGGGAAACTGAGACATGAAAAAGTTAATAACTCTCCCAGGGCCACACAGCTAGGGTGTGAAGTGACAGAGACGGGCTTTGCATCCCAACAGGCTGACTCCAGAGCCCACCCCCTTAACCCCTGTAAGCACCCCAAGGAATAAGAGACTGAGTGACTGATGGTGGGACTCTGGGCCACCTGGCTGGCCACCAATGGCCTCCCAAGTCACCCCTGCCCCTGCTCTGCCAGCCATGAGAAGCTGGTCCCAGCCTACTCCCATAGTACGTGGTAATAAGGATGCCGGCTCCACCCATGTAGCACTTTCCAGCCTGCGCCGGCTTTCACCACACAGACACACCACCACACAGCTTAGCTGCCGAAGGAACACGTGCCCCTCTCATGTGGGCAATTCTGGAATCCCGTGGTTAGTTTTATCACTTTCACCTTGTTACCTGCCTCCGACTCTCACTTCAAGCGTATACCCTTAGAACCACAGAGGATTTGAATCATGGGCTTGTAGGGAGTTTCAGGGCCTGAGAGATCACCCCTCGTGCATTCACCAGGTCCTCACCAGCCTCAGGACCTCCATCTTTCCCTCATGTTGGGAAGCTACCTGCTGGAAGAGGCTGCATCACAGGGCCCTTCCAAAGCCAGCCCAGTCCCCCTGCCAAGGCTGCCCCACCCCAAGTAAAACATCTGTTTTCTGTTCTTTGTTGGGAACAGCTTGTGCTTGAAGCCCAGGGCAGTGGGGCAAAGTGTGTGTGGGGGGGTGGGGGGGAGCCTTTGCTGGGCTGTGCTCTGTGTCCCAAACCAACTGTACTCATTAAGCCCACGGTTCTTGCTTATTTTACTTTTAGAGAATAATAACTAGTGTGGCTTTGGATTTGCTCAGCCCCAAAGACCTCTGTCCTCTCCTCCTTTCATCCAAATCTCCCTTCACGTCACCCTGTAAGATTATTCTTAAAAGCAACAACAAAGCTCTTGGAAAAATCAAGATATTATTTACGTGTAATAAAATCCACTCATTTTAAGTGGACAGTTTGATGAATGCCAGTAAATGTATACAATCATGTGACCTGCCGTCAAGAGGGTAAATATTTCTGCACCAGAAAAGGCTCGTGCCCTTGCTTAGTCAGCCCCAGCTGCAGCACAGGAAGCCACTGATCTATTTTCTGTCTGTAGTTTCTGTCAAAACTATAGTTTTGCCTTCTCTAGAATCTCATAAGAATAGAATCCTAGTATGTAGTCTTTTGTGTTTGACTCTTTTCATGTAGCACGTTTCGAGGTCCCTCCATGTTATACACTTGTTAGTAACGTAGTCCCTCTAACTGCTGAGTGGAGTCCTAGCATGTGGAAATACCAGGCTTTGTGCCTGCATCCACAGTTGATGGATACCGGGATGGCTGCCAGCGTGGGCCTGTTACGAGTAAAGCTGCCGTGAACAGTCACATACACATAGACATATTTTCAGTCTCTCTTGGGTAAATTCCTAGGAGTGGAATGTGTGGGTTGTCTGATACCTTGATAAGCACTGTCTATAAGTAAGTTACTTTATAAGCATGACTTAATTTTATGAGATACTTCCATAGATTTTTCCCAAGGCAGCTGTGCCATTTTGTGTTCCCACTAGCATGAGTGCTTCAGTGCCTCCACATCCTCACCAAAACTCAATATTTTCGTTCTTCGTAAGTTAGCCATTTAGTGAGTGGACAATGGCATTTCATTACAGTTTGCATTTCTCTGATGACTGGTGATGTTGAACATCTTTACCTAGGCTTGTCATTGGTAGATCTCCTTTTGTGAAGTATCTGTTCAGTATTTTACCCATTTTGTATTAGGTTTTTTGTCTTATTATTGAATTGTAAGAGTTCTTTATGTGGCCTGGATATTAGCCCTTTCCAGGCATATGTTTTGGTAAAGTCTCCCCTGGGCTTACTCTTGATAAGAGAGAGAAATATGGGGTGGGAAGAGCCCTGGAGCTGTGCAGCTTCCTAGCTGTTCCTCCTTGAGCAAATCCCTTCCCCTCTGTGAGCCTCAGTTTCTTCATCAATCAGATGGGAACAAAAAACCAACCCTGCCATCCCCAAGCATTGTTAGTGGCCCTAGGAAGAATGATGACTATGAAAGCATTTTGTAAACTCCTCAGACCTATGTATAGGTTAACAGTATTGTCAAATTGCTTGTTTGGGACCCTCATAGAGCCCCCCAGACCAGTGGGGGCAACCAAAGAGTGAGTGATCATTACAGGACTGAGTGGAACATGTCTCAGCAGGAGAGGTGGCAGCGCTTCCCAGAATCACGGGGGGGGGCCCTCATCTTGTTTTGAAGGAGGGTCACAGAAGGGCTGAAGCTCGAAGGGTGGAAAGAGGTCAGCCAGGCAGAAGGAACAGCATGTGCAAAGTTTTGTGGCCCAGCCCAGCTCATGCCTGGTGGACGCTGGTGCTCTGCAGAGAGCCCCAGTGCCGCTGGGCCCCCCAGAACATCCAGTGGCATGGTTCTCATTTCCAGGATCACCCCGAGGTGGCTGAGGCTGGAGTCGGGTGTCCCTTTGCAGGCGTTGGCTGCTGCTTCAAGGTAAGTATCTGAGTGTGAGAGAGGAGATCTGTACGCTCCAGTCCCAGACCCCTGAATCTCCCCACTCAGCCCCTCTGGGATTTTCCCACATGGAGCTACTCCTCTGGATGTACAGTACATGACTTCCCCAAGCAACAAAATCGCTAGTAAATCATCTTCGTACTCAGGGGAGTTCTTCTTAATGTCTCACCTGAGCATTGTAGCATCACAAAAATGACACCCCCGCCCACCCACCCCCAATCCCCACCCCCTATCCCCACAATCCCTACCTCCGCAACCCCTGTGCCTCTCTCCATGGTCCTGAATCATCACCACACTCAAGGGCAGGGCAGAATTGTGGCTCTGGAGGCTGGGATGCACATGGTTCACCGTGGGCATGTCTGATGCCACGGTCCTTCTCTGAATCCCTCTTGCTGAACACTTCCCTTTGCTGGGTGAATGGATATGACTTCCCTTGGCACCCCTTGGTGGCAGGACTCTCCACTGCTCCCTGGTCCTCCCTCCTTCTCCTCTGTTTTCGCTGATCAGCCCCACTCTCTTGGCAGGGGAACCCAAAGTTCATGCAGGAGCACGAGGTCACCTCCCAGGCCACCCACCTGAACTTGCTGTTGGGGTTCATGAAACAGTGGAAGGCCCAGCTGGGCTCTGGCCTGGGGTCCGGGCCCATGGCCTTGGAGCGGAATCTGTCAGACCTGCAGCTACAGGGGGCCGTGGAGGTGGCTGGGGACCTAGAGGTGGACTGCTACCGGGCCCCTTGCTCCGAGAGCCAGGAGGAGCTGGCCCTGCAGCACTTCATGAAGGAGAAGCTGCTGACCGAGCTGGAGGGGAAGCTGTGCGTGTTTGAGAACATCGTCGCCGTCCTAAACAAGGAGATGGAGGCCTCCCACCTGGCCCTGACCGCCTCTATCCACCAGAGCCAGCTGGACCGTGAGCACATCCTGAGCTTGGAACAGAGGGTGAGCATGGGAGACAGGTTTATCTTCAAGGCAGCTTGGGGGCCCCCTCTTTCCCCACCTTGTCTCCAGAGGAGCAGACCAGCCTTCCTCCGAAGCATTATCCCTGCACAGACCAGTCACTCTCCCTTCAAACATCTCTCTCCTGCGTCCTGAGACCTTCTAGAAAGAGCCAGAAGTTATAGTCAAGGTCAAACTCCCCCATCCAGTGCTTCATTTCCTTTGCTTGAACTTCTTCTGCAATAGACTATTCCCACCCCAGGCATCTCATTCCACTGCTGGACATTTTTCACCATTAGAAAGTTCTCCCTCATACTCAACTAAAATCAGCCTCCTGTGTCTTCCCTGCCCCTTGGGGCCCACAAAATATCTGACTTCTAGCCCCCATGGAAGCCCTTTAGAGATGAACAGTCAGGAATAATATCCTGCCTGAGTGTTTCCTTCTTTAGACTAAACACCCCCAGTACCTTCACCCCTTCATCAGAGCATGTTGTTTCATGCTGTCCTCATTTGTTCTGGCTCAGTCTCTAAAGGATTCCACACACTCCAAGTTGTGGTCCCAGATCACCAGATAAGCCATTTATCTGACAGTTCTTGGTTCCACCAGACTGTCCCCTCCTTTGTTCCAGAGCTTATACTTTTCTTAATACAACCAGTCACAATGCTAATGTTGCTTCTTGGGGGACAGCAACACTACATCACCGACTCATGTTGAGTTAGGCCTGGATTTTAGTTCCAGGTCCACCATTAACTTGCTTTGTAGGTCTGAATAAGTCACAGGACTGCAGCTTTCCCATCAGTAAAATTAGGGATTCAGTTTTCTTTAAGGGCACTCACTTCCATTCCTGACTTCCCTACCCAAGCACACCTGAGAATAAATTTGTATTCTTTCAAATGTCAGTGGAAGAACCTACCAGAAGAGCCAGGCACTGGGTTTGAGTAACAGGGTAAAGGATTTATTTATGTAACTCTTGCCCCAGTTGGAAGATGGTGGCCTCCCCAAGGGCAATGACCGTGTCTTCAGTTCATCAACAAATTTCCTGGCTCTACTTTTACATGCCAGGCACTACACAAGGCATGGACACAGATAAAGTGAGCATGGGCCCAGCCGTTGATAGGGAAGACCATCTATCCTGTAGGAAAGGCAGAAAAATATATCTCAGACGGTTGTAAGGGCTCTATAAGAACGAAGATGAAAGAGAGAAACCAGCTGAGCTAGGGCAGTGGTTGAAGGCTTCCCAGAGGAAGGACTATGTGAACTGGGTTCCTGACGGATGAATGGGAGTTGTCCAGTGGAGAAGGAAGGAAAAGGAATTCCAGCAGGTGGGATGGCATGTACAAAGCTAGATGCACTTGGCTGAAGGAGGCGAGGTCAGGGAGGCAAATTTATGGGCAGCTCTACCTCTACATCCCGCCATCCCCACCCCGCCCCCAGGCTGGGTTCTGGCATCCTGGCTGAATGGGCTTCCCTGCCCCAGGTGGTGGAGTTGCAGCAGACCCTGGCCCAGAAGGACCAGGCCCTGGGCAAGCTGGAGCAGAGCCTCCGCCTCATGGAGGAGGCATCCTACGACGGCACCTTCCTGTGGAAGATCACCAACGTCACCAGGCGCTGCCACGAGTCAGCCTGCGGGAGGACCGTCAGCCTCTTCTCCCCAGGTAACAGCTCCTTGGGGGCACAGACTCCAGCTGGGGAAGGCAGGCCCCACGGGGCCCAGGAAACAAGCAGAGGGTGGGGCGGTCAGCTCTGACAGCCGTGCTGCATCCAGTTAGGCTGGTGTCCATCCAGGCCCCCAGGCCTGCCAGGCCCACGGAGGTTGTAGGCCCCTCCCCGCTCAGCCACGTGGAGCAGGGGCTGTTAGCTGGCCTTCTAGGAATAAAATTGCTACCTACTTTGTGTGAGTATCGGTGGTGGAAGAGAGTGCGCTGTGAACCAAAGTCTGTGCAGATGCGAGGGAAACTGAGGATGACTTTCACAGGTGAGTACCATGGTGCCCCACCCTCAGAGACACAGTGGTCTGAAATAAGACAAGTGGAGCGCTTGTATCGAATAAAACAACGTGCATCTGTGTACCGTTGTGGGGAGCACGTGAGTGAGTATTGTGTAGACTGGGGCAGTTCTTACTCATCCCTGGGGCCAAGGCCTGGCACAGTGTCTCGCATAAAGTAGGGCAGTGACTCAGTTGATGTTTCTCTGAATTAACCGATACCTATGTCACAATGTGTATATTTGCGCTCAGACCTGTGTGCTTTTCCCCTTGCCTCACGCGTGTGCGCGTGTGCGTCTAAGCAAACAGGTGGGTCATTGAGGAGGATTTGTGCCGGTGGCAGTTGTAACCACCACTCACATCTGCTCCAGCCTCATGCCTTTCTTGTCCCTCAGCCCCTCTGACACACCCTAGGCCCACAGCGCTGGGATTAAGAGGGGCATGGGAGTCTGCCCCACACCACAGAGCAGGCTGGGTCCCAACGCCAGGCCCCTTTCCTCAGGCACAGGGGCAGCCCCTGCAGGGGGTGGCCTTGCCTCCTGCATGTAAGCTTTTTGTCCTGGCTTCTTTCCAAAGAGAGAAAACGCAAGCAGTGTCTCTGGCTTCCTGTTCTGCCAAAACAGAAGGGGCATAGATGAGTCAGACTGTCAGCCTTCCCTCCTCCACTCCTTCCTGCCTGCCCTCCACACCCTGTCTGCACTCAGCCCCTCCCAGAAGGGCCCTTGTGGTGACAGCCACTGGAACCCACACTCAGAGGGCTCTTTCAGCTGCCCAGGGAGAGAGTCCACAGGCCCCTGTGCTTAATCACCAGGGAATGATTCATCCCAGGGGCTTTTGCCAAGGGTGGCCAGCAGAACCGTGAGCTGCCCCAGGAGACCCCAACCGCTTGGCCTAGAGCAGGAGAAAGAAGTCCGTGTGGGGAGGTGGGAGGCCTGGCCTCTAACTCTGGCTCTGCCCCCACACACTGTGACACTGTGGCCAGCCACTTCCCCTTGCTGGGCTCAGGTTTCTGACTCCAAAATGCAGGTTGGTTAAATCAGAAATGTGATCCCAAGGCCAGCGGCATCTCTGTCCCCTGTTAGAAATGCAGATTCTCCATCCTCACCCCAGCACTACCGAGTCAGAAGCTCCGGGGGCACTCTGTGATTCTGATGGCCTTTGACAGCCACCGGGCCAGATGCTCTCCAAGATTTGATGCTGCCTAATGGAGAAGAAGGCTGAGCTCCAGCCCCAGACTTCGTAGTTTTGAGCCTTGACTTGGGCGTGCCTAACCGCCAGTCCCGGTTTCCTCAACCATGAAGCCTAGCGCTCTCCAGCTGAACCTGGCTTCTGTATTTCAGCTTTCTACACAGCCAAGTACGGATATAAGCTGTGCCTGCGGCTCTACCTGAATGGGGACGGGACGGGAAAGAGGACCCACCTGTCCCTCTTCATCGTGATCATGAGAGGGGAGTACGACGCCCTGCTGCCGTGGCCTTTCAGGAACAAGGTACCTGACTCCTGGTCCTGATTTGGCCATGAACTTGCCTGTATGACCTTGGCAGGTCCTTTGCCCTCTGTGTTATCAGTTTCCTCTCTTATAAAACAAGAGCCTGAGTTCACATCTAGTAGCCAAGGCTCTTTCCTGCATCATGAGTCCAGGAGCTAAAATGCCTGGACCAGCACCCCTGGAAGATATGTAGAGATGACGTTCACGTGGTGGGGTGAATACCGAAAACTTCCTGGAGGAGGTGCTGTGGGGCGAGCCTGAACTGGCTGCATTCTCAGAAACAGGGAAGGAGGCAGATGTCACTGTACACCTTTTAGAATGGCCAGAATCCAAAACACTGACAATACCAAATGTCAGCAAGGATGTAGAGCAACAGGAACTCTCACTCATTGCTGGTGGGAATATAAAATGGTACAGCGACTTTGGAAGACAGTTTGGTGGTGTCTTACAAATCTAAGCATACTCTTATCATGTGACCAAGAAATCACACTCCTTGGTATTTACCCCAATTAGCTGAAAACTTAGGTCCACACAAAACCCCTACAGACAGATATTTATAGCAACTTTATTCATAATGGCCCAAACTTGGAAGCAGCCAAGATGTCCTTCAGTAGGTGAATGGATAGATAAACTGCGGCACATCTAGACAATGGAGTATTATTCAGCACTGTAAAGAAGTAAGCTACCAAGCCATGAGAAGTCTGGAGGAAGCTTAAGTGCATATGACTGAGTGAAAGAAGCTGATCTGAAAAAGCTACATACTGTATGCTTCCAATTATATGAGGCAGTAAAAAGAGACGGCAAAACTGGAGACAGTAAAAAGATCAGTGGTTGCCAGGGTTTCATGGAGAGGAGGAGAGATGAACAGGTGGGACGCAGAGGATTTTTAGGGCAGTATAAATACTCTGAATGATGTTATAGTGATAGATTCGTGTCCTTATACATTTGTCCAAATCCACAGAACGTACAACACCAAGACTGAACCGTAAGGTAAACTAGGGACTTTGGTGAATGTGATGTGTGGACGTAGGTTCATCCGTTGTAGCAAGTATACCGCTCTGGTGGGGGATGTTGACAGTGTAGGAGGTGGTGTGGGGACCCTGTACTCAGAAATCTGTATATGTTCCATTCAATTTTGCTGTGCACCTAAAATTGCTCTAGAAAATCAAGTTTGTTAAAAATGCTTGAAAGGGCAGCCGGAGGGGGGAGTGTATCAGGGTTTCCCTGCGGGTGAACGGCAGCAGGAAGGGGGACGGGGAGGGGAGGGAGGATGTGGACTCCAGACCTGAGCTGGGGTGCAGGGAGATAAGGGAAAGCAGGTGGGGCGGAGGTAGGAGCGCCCGCGGAGGTCTGGGTGTGAGTCCGTAGGTCGGTGCTTCCCCGACGTGCTAGGGAGACTTTACAAATACTGATGACTGGGTCTCACTGAGGTGAGGCCTGAGCATCGGGAATTTTTAAACCTTCCCAGGGAATTCTGAAGTGCAGCCAAGTTTGAGAACTGCTGCCGTGAGCAGTGGGCATTTCAGTGACGTGGCCGGGGAGGAGGGTATGTGTCGCTTTGAGATCATTGGCCTCTCGGGGGCACACAGGGCCCCCGTGCAGACCAGAAGCTGGGTTCGTGTTTCAGGATGTTGACTGACATTCGCGCAGTGGAAGGCCTGTCTGCTCTTGCCCCTCTGCCTTGCCTGGGAGGGTCCAGCTGCAGTTGAAGGATCAGATATCTCAGAGCAGGAAGGGGCATCGTGGGTTATGGAGTCCAGCCTCCTTGTCAGTGCTTAGCCTCACCTTTAGCTCCCAGCAGCCAACCACCGTTGATGGCGGCATCTGAACTCCCCCTTCCTGTTGGGTAGAACACCTAAGCGCTAATCACAGGACACCCTGAAGCCTGCTCACAGTACCAGGTGCTTCCGTTTCCAGGTTCTTACTGTATGCCATGTGTGGTCCTTATGTGTTTCTTTGACTCCTGATCAGTGTGAGCTCATGGTCGGAGGGGCTGCACGGGTGACAGACACAGACCCAGCCCCTGACCTCCCACCCACCCCCGCCCCGCAGGTCACCTTCATGCTGCTTGACCAGAACAACCGTGAGCACGCCATCGACGCCTTCCGGCCCGACCTGAGCTCAGCATCCTTCCAGCGGCCCCAAAGCGAAACCAATGTGGCCAGTGGCTGCCCGCTCTTCTTCCCCCTCAACAAGCTGCAGTCGCCCAAGCATGCCTACGTGAAGGACGACACCATGTTCCTCAAGTGCATCGTGGAGACAAACGCTTAGGGCAGGTGGGGCCGAGCAAGCCGCACCTGGGTCCCCAGGGAGCACCAGCGCAGACAGGGGTTCAGCCAGGCGACTGAGGTCCTGCCCTTGGCACCCAAGATAGCAGGGCTCAGTGATGGGCCGTGGCTGGCATGATCCTGAGCCGGGCTGACAGATTGACCGTGGCTAGCCGTCAGCTTATTGTGGCAGGACCTTGAGCTGGACCCAGAAAGGCAGAGGGTCCAGAAGGAGGCGGTGCAGGACTGACCTCCCTGCGCTGACCATATGACACTGGAGGCCCGGGAGCCACCCCGGCCCTGAATGTTGAGATGGACTCTGGCCAAGATGGAAAGGGTGTGGGGACCAGGCTGGGGTGTGGATTTCGAGCTGGAGGTGTGGGACCTCAGCAGAGACGCCCTGGGGGTGGGAAGCCTCTGCAGGCCCCCACGGAGAGCACACTTGCTCTCTTCCTGCTTGGGATCAGAACTGGGACCGGGGGTGGGAGGGACAGGGTACCCGTGTAAATTCAATCTGTCCCGGCCTGGACCCAGTTCCCCAGCCCTGGAGGTGAACACGCAAAACCAGAGGGCTACACCCGGGGGAGGGCATCACGTGGGGGGGTGGACTTGAAGACCTTCAAGCTCCTTCCAGCCCAGGAAGTCTCTAACTCTAGGCCTCCTGGGCCAGATGAGGCTGAAGGCTGCAGGGGTTCTGCAAACACTGAAGAGCCTCATGCCCTCCAGTTTCCTGACTCACCTGCAGTACCACCGGGGGGCTGAACTGGCCCGCACGGCACCTGCCACCCCGGGCCTGGCAGTCTGCTTTCCCTCCGTGCAGAGCCGCACACAGGCCCTGTGTCCTGCACCTCCCCCAGCTGAACGCCCCTCCACCTCCTCCAGGTGAAACCAGGTCCCTGCGCTCCCAGGAGCAGCCAGAAGGAGCGTGGAGAAGGAGAGGGGCACAGACTCTCCACGCTGCCTGCCTGGGGGCCCCACCCTCGGCCGTTTCCAGAATCCCATGTCACCCAGTGAACCAAGGTGACCACATCTCTAGCTGACGGATCAGGACTGCTGAGCCACCCGCAGATGTTGTCCTTTTACATGTATAAAACCAAAGAAAGAATTTTTGAAAATCTCTTTTGCAGTGTTCATAAAGGGTATGGCTGTGGGAGTTGGTGGTGACTTGTGAGCTGCGGGTGGTGCTGCCAGTTTTGCAGGTGGCATCCAAGGCTGCTGTGCCGCCGGGAACATGCCTCTCTGCCTCTGTCTAATGTCTGTAATGCGGGCATCACTCCAACCTGCCTGCCTCACTGGCTTCTGTGACCTCAAAAGAGATGCTACACAGGAGAGGCTGGAGAGAGAAAGGCCAGGGCACCACTGCCTGCCTGGCCTGGCCTGGCCTGACTGTGACCCATGCTTGTCTTCTCACCTTGGCGGTCCCTACACAACCAGTTCCTGCAGGGACCCTCGCCTGTCTCTCCAGAGCCCTGAGGCTTCACGTTGCCGCTCAGAGCTCCAGGACAGGCCCCCCCCCCCCCCCGACTCCTCTCCCCACCAGCCTTCTCTGCAGCTTACTCTTCCTCTACTTGCCGAGGCTGGGATGGGCTTCATGCCTCACACCCTTAGGGTTCTTATCTGTGAAATGGGTCAGCAGTCCTGCCTGTCCTCTCTAGCCCAGCGTTTGTGAGGGTGAGCCTCACATAAGAGGTGAGGGGGCAGCACGGCGCAGTGGGCTCAGCATATCAGAAAACCCAGACCCACCCCCCGAGTCCAGACCTGGTATCCTGTCATGCCTGTCTCTTCATTTACAAACACGGGGAAGCATCTTGCCTGGCATTCCCCAGCTCACAGAGTTTTCACAAGGCCCTGATATGATGCTGGAGTTCTAGTGCTTTGTAGTGTAATGGCATCTTGCCGTGTGTAATAGGCTATAGACATGTCAGGGCTTCTTTTTCTCATCCCCGCTGCTGACAGCCTGTCATGAGGCTGCCTTGCTTCCTTGATGTGTGTAGAAACAAGGGAAGGTCTGGCCCAGCAAATGATGGGGACATCTATCTCAAAGCTGGTGTCCTGGCCAAGAAAAAAAAAAAAAAACAATCGTCCCTACTAGCTGAGCTAACAAGGGATTTATGGGACAAGCACTACTAGGGACAGCTCTCACTCTGTCCCTTTCATTGCTTGTATGTGATGGGAAGACACACTCTTCATACACTGTGAGCCGCAGCCATTCTCGCAAAGCTTTATTGAGACCTATTTTGCTGGACCCTAGGGGGTGGGGAAAGGTAAGATGTCCAGTCTACCCTCAAGAAACTGTTAGTTCAGTGGGCAAAACAGGTACATAAGTAGCTCATTGAAACTGATACATAAGAGACGCTCAGAGAAAGCACAGGAACCCAGATCCATTGGTTGAAGGTCGGAGGGCTTTCTGGAAGAGGTGGCATGTAAACTCAGCCTTAAAATATTTTGAGATACAGAGGATAGGGGTGAGAGGGAGAGAAAAGACCCAGAGATGGGATGCAGTCTTGCCCTCAGGTGAGGTCTGGGAGGCGGAACCGCGGAGGGGAAGGCAGGAAAGTGACGGGCAGGTGCACAGAAGGCGTTTAAGGTGGTCCACTGCTCAAAAGTAGCAGCACTTGGGCGGGGGGGGGGGGGGGGATCCCAAATCGCCTGCATGTGGCCTTTCAGGCTGTTAACAGCAGGGTGAGGTGATGATTTGAAACTGTTACTAATTTATCTTCCAACAAAGACCTGTGTTAGTGCACCAAACACCTGACATCTCACCTCTCACAAGTGATTCCAGAGGATGGGAGGCAAAGCCGCTGTTCCACTGGATCCCCACAAACGCCCTGGGAGGCAAGCATGGTTCAGTCTCCTTTCAGAGATTGGGACGCTGAGGCCAGGGAGGCCAGGTGCCCTGCCTGAGGTCGGGTGGAAGCAGCGAAGGCAGTGGAATTAGAAGCCAGGTCTTTTGCTCCTGGTTACTTCCCTTCTCCTCCTAGACTGATGAGGAATCTTCAGTTCCTTTTGTGTCTTCAGCTGAGATGAGGTCACATCTTCACAGGAAGGCTTGGGAGGCCTGGGTCCCTCTGCTGCCAGACAGAGAGCCAGCCTGTGGGAACCATGGTGTCACCCCGATGGTGCCCAGGAGGGGCGCGGGCACACAGTCAGCGGAGTGAACGCTCGCTCTCACCTGACAGCTCCCTGGCCACCTCGGTGCTGTCCACGGGTGGAACTCAAAAAACTAAGAAGAGAGAAGTTATGTGTTGGAGTCCAGTCCGAATCAGCGGTGGGACCAGGATTCATGCTTTCCACATGATTCACACTCGGAGAAACTGAGGCACCAAGGAGGGGAGTGGCATGTCTGAGATCACATGACTGTGGGGCTCCTGGACTCTTCTCTGCCCTTCATCCGGTATCTGGGCAGAGCTCAGGGAAATCTCAGGAGAAGATTGTTGTGTGGGTCTGAAGGAGATGGTGGGTCCAGAAGCCAGTGGGTGGGACGCTGTGCCCACCTGGGTTGGGGAGAGTGATGCGTTCTCTGCTTTCAAGCAGCTGAACCCCAGCGAGGCAGACAGGACCTGCTCCCTGTTACTGACCTGAGCTCCAGAGCAGAGATTTGCTAAGCCTTGGTTTCCACTTTTGCAAGTGGGTGAAAATCCTAGCCTCACAGTTTTACTATGAGGATGCCAAGGTCGTAGAAACCACTAACTTTGGACACTGTGGGGTCCCAGTCTGATAATAATAGAAAAATAAATCCCAAATGGTCATGGAGTGGCAAGCTGACAGGCAGATACTGAGCTGAGGGCTCACAGGCATCATTGTATGAAACTTGCATAAAAACCCCAGGAGGAGGTATATTATCATCCCTGTTTCATAGAGCAGGAAACCCAGGCTCTGAGGGGTAAAAACCGCTCCCCCAAGGTCACACAAGGGCAGGGAGCCAGAACTTGGACCCATATCAGTCTATGCCAGATTCAAACCCTTCATCCCATGACATGGTCAGCATGATGTTGTGGAAATGGTACAGAAAGGTGAGGTCAGTTTTGGTTCTGCATAGACTGCACGTTCATTTCTAAACAACCATAACAACAGTGAGACCTACCACTTATTGAGCACCTGCTTTACTTGCTTTACCTGCAAGTACCACCCTTAATATTGATAAGTGACCTGGGAGGAAGGCATTGTTTTCCTCACTTTATAGATGAAGAAACAAGCTCAGAGATGCCGGGCAACTTCCTCAAGGTCACACAGCTAACAGGCAGGTCTCTGCCTCCACAATCAGAGGTTTCACTCAGGTAGGGTCCTCTCCAGTGCTTTGGGGAGCAGGAGAGGGTCAAATGGATGTGATGTCCCTTCGGGACCAGCCACCAGCCCTTCTCCTCCAGGGGAGATGCCCCTGCCTGGAGCACTCTGCCTGGTGGGACCCCTTGGGTGGGGTTGACACAGGCCACGGGGAAGGAGAAGGATGAAGTCAGAGGAGCCGGTGGTAGGCCACTGAGCCTTTGCTGGATCTCATTTGCTGCCTTGGCATCTGACACTTGTGTGTTCATTTCAGCAAAGCACATTCATGTGGACAGAGTTTGGGGGCCATTCCAGAGGGGCCAGGATATTACAATCATCTGGGCTGATGACATTTCTTCATTTTCGGGCCCTTTCCTCAACCCCCACCCACCTCAAGGCTTTTTCCTCCTTAGAAAATCCGGGGTGTATGGTACTAATGTCATCATAGCCATCCCAGCAGATCCTGGTAAGGTAGGGAGGTCAAGGTCACGGCCGTGGTGGCCTGTGATTCCTCTCTGGTGGGAGGAGGTCAGCTGAACCATCATCCTCCCTGCCTGTTGTTCTCACCCTCCTGCCGCCCTCTGAGCAGTTGGATCCATTCTTCCAGCAGTAGGACCCCGTCCTCTTTGTACAGATGAAAAGAAAGAGCTCAGAAAAGAGCAACTCCCTCGAGCCTGCCGGGTGCCTAGAGGCAGAGCCGCCTAGGACCTGGGTCTTCTGTCAGGCCCCACCCCCGCCCTTCCACCACACCCACTACCTTGTTGATTTCAATATTGAAGATTCTCTTTATGGAAAAAACTGATTTCTGTCCCCACTCCCTCTCACAAGCACAGCTCCATCTGTGGAGAGATCCCAGGGCCAGCAATGGAGTGGAATCCACCTGAGACATCGGTGTTTGGGACTGGGGGGGTGGGAGGGGGGAGAAAAGCTCCTCTCTGCTGCCCTTTGCCCCCTGGGGAGTTGCCTGCCCCATGGACGTCTCCTGGGGGCAAAGTAGGGTATGAGGGCACTCCCAATCCCCCAGACCATCGAGTGTCCAGTGTTCAGCCTGCCAGGGGCTCCGTACTCTCGCTGTGGGACCTTGGGCCAGTCATCTGCCATCTGTGAGCTCACATTCCCATCTGCACAGTGCACAGGTGGGTGGGGATAGACACAGTGCTGACCATATGGGGTTCTGGGCACAAAGAGTCAGACCAAAGGAGGCCCTCTTCCCCTGATCACAGCATGCAGGTCACTTCAAACTGTCTTCCCCCAGCCTCCCACCTGCGTTTGGTCAGGAGCAGGCGTTGGAGTCCAACAGTCCAGTTCAAGTCCTGGCTCTGTCACTTGGTAGCTGTGTGTCCTTGGGCAAGTTATTTAACTTCTCTGTGCCTGTTTGCTCGAGTATACAAAGGTGATGATCAGTTCCTACCTCGTAGGGGTGTTGTGGGGGTGAAGCAAGTCAACACACGGCAGGAACTTAGAGCCCCTAGTGTGAGTGGCACCTGGTATTCCTGCTACAACCATTATCAAGGTCTTAACCCTCGGACTCTAGCCCACTGAGGAGCCGTGCATCAGGGCCACACAGCTCTCTTCCCAGTAGCCCCACTCTGTGTCCTGATCACTGACTGACCTGAGGCCAGCTCCTTCCCCTCGTGGAGCCTCAGTGACCCCACCTAGAAAATGACACTTGGACTGGAAGAGAGTAGGAACCACGCTCTTCACTCTGGGTCACAAGACACAGCACAGAGCTGGTGCTTAGGAGACAGTAACATACAGATCTTCCACAGGCTGGGTGCCGTGCGCCTCTGAGGCTGTTTCTGCCAAGTCCTGCATCTCCAGCACCCGAGGGGGAGAGAACGTACACCCCTTCCTCCCTCCAGCATGAAACCTGCCTGAACTGTGTGTTGGGTTGTTGAGATCCAAAGAGTTCCCTTTTGCATTGCAGTCAGGTGTTTTCAGAGCCTCACCACTGATGCCGGCACCCGTTCCTTCTGGCCCAGGGGCGTCTTTGTGGCTCCTCAGGACAGCCCGGCTCTCTGCGCAAGGTCCAGTGTGGAGCTGGAAGGCTGGCAGGAGGGTAGAGCCTGACATAGGCGGAGGCCACCCTGCGTTCCTGCTCCACTCCTGCCTCTTGCCCTGGCTCCCGCCAGCCTGCCGGCCTGCCTGCCAGTGCAGGGGAGAGTTTAAATCAGGGATAGTTTGTCTTTTCAGTCTTGCGAAGACAGTGAAGGGATCCCCAGAATCTTAGGCCTCAAGGGGCCATGAGCATCTCTGGTGCAGCTGGGCACAGGGAGACCAGGGAATGTGCCCAGGGTTGCGCAACCAGCCAGCAGGGGAGACAGACTCCTCCCCCCAGGCCTGGAAGAACGCTTACCTGGCCCCCTGCCCCAACCAGAACACAGCCCCCATGGAGGAGCAGAGCTTAGGGAGGGCCAAGCCCAGAAGAGGTCACTTTTCAGGAAAGGGCTGAGGGCCCCTTGTCAACAAGGGGAAGGCCTGCCTCCTGCTGCTCCGAGACTTGGCTCTAGAAGTGGTGAAGGGGAAAGATGGAAAGACGGGATGGCACCCTTCAAGGTGCCCAGAGCACTGCAGGCCAGGGAGGCAGTGGGTGCAGGCAGCCTTTGCCCTGGAGGGAAATCATAAACACCTGTGCTCAGGTGTCATTGTGATCTTCTTTTACACAACCCTCTAGCTGTTCTCAGAGCACATTCACACCTGGGAGGTCCTTTGATCTTCACAACAGCCCTGAAAATATGCCATCACTATTTGCATTGTATAGGTGAGGAAACTCAGACAAGGGATGGGCAGTGTGACGTGGCAGGGAACAGTGTTCCCGCTGGATCCCCTCCCTGGCTCAGCTACCAACTCACTGAGGACCTCTGGCAAGCCTCTTCGCCACTCTGGGCCTCAGTTTTCCCATCTGTAAAGTGGGGCAGCTGAACCCACTGGCCTCTGAGGACCCTCCTGGTACGAATTCTCCCACCACAGAGCAGCACCCCTTCCAACCTGCCAATTGAACTGCTCCCCATTTTACAGTTAAATAAGCACGGATGTGCCTCTTAGCTTGTTGCATTTTCCCAAGCTTGGGTTACTGCCAACCCCATTTTACACGTAGGGAAAGTACAGGTAACCAGGGACATGAATTGACTTGCCTGAGGTCCTATAGAGGGTTAGTGACTGAGCTGGAGGGTGAAGCCAGGAGATCTAACTAGATTTTTCCCCTTACCTCCCTAGAACCACACTGTCTAGTACAGCAGCCACTGACATGTGTGGCCGTAAAGCATGTGTGGCCAGCTGAATAACGCTCTCCAAAGATGTCTACTTCCTGATCCTCAGATCTGTGAGTATGCTACTTTACATGGCAGAAGGGACTCTGCAGATGTGATTAGGGATCTTGAGATGGGGAGGTTATCCTGGATTAATTGGGTGGGCCCAGTATCATCCCAAGGCTCCTCATAAGAGTCAGAGAAGGCAAAGCGACAGCTAAAGCAGAGGGAGAGAAGACGTGACAACAGAAGCAGTTTGGAATGTGCACTTTGAAGATGGAGGAAGGGGTGGATGGATAGATGGATGGTTGGATGGATGGATGGATGGATGGGTGGATGTGTGTGGATGGATGGATGGATGGTTGGATGGATGGATGGATGGATGGATGGATGGATGTACATGGACGGATGGATGGGTGGATATGTGTGGATGGATGGATGGGTGGATGGGTGTGGATGGATGGATGGGTGGATGGGTGTGGATGGATGGATGGGTGGATGGGTGTGGATGGATGGATGTTTGGATGGATGGATGGGTGGATGGATGGATGGATGGATGGATGGGTGGATGGTTGGATGGATGGATGGATGGATGTACATGGATGGATGGATGGGTGGATATGTGTGGATGGATGGATGTTTGGATGGATGGATGGGTGGATGGTTAGATGGATGGGTGGATGTGTGTGGATGGATGGATGGGTGGGTGTGTGTGGATGGGTGGATGGATAGATGTGTGTGGATGGATGGATGGGTGGGAGACAGGTGGGCTGGAGAAGACAAGAGACGAGCTCCCCTCTGGAGTCTCCAGAAGGAGCACAGCCCTGCCAACATCTTGATTTTAGCCTCAGGAGACTCATTTCCAACTTTCTAACTTCCAGAACTGTAAGGTAATAAATTTGTGCTGTTTCAAAGTGCTCAGTGCTAATGTGTTACAGCAGCGGTCGAAAACAAATATGACACTTTGACATGTGACCACTCCAAACAGATGAGCCGTTAGTCTAAGATACACACCATATTTCAAAGACTTAGTATGAAAAAGAGAATTTCACTGATTTCCTTAATATTTTTATATTGATGACGTTGAAATGACCAACATTTCATTATATTAGATTAAATAAAATCTATCAAAATTAATTTCCCCGTTCTTTTTTTAACGTCGGTATTAGGAAATTGACAATTACATCTGTAGCTCACATTGCACGTCTAGTGAACATCCCTAGAGGACTTTCCTCATTGCCCTGGTGAAGGAGCAGGCCCCACCTTTCTGTTGTAGCTGGGGATAAGGCCTTGTGCTGGGCAAGGGAATCAGCCCCCCAGCCAACCCACACACACACTCTGCAGGTGTGGGGCCTTGGTGGTGGGTGAGTGTCCAAGCCCCCCTCCCATTCCCATCCGCCTGGGCTGAGCCCTGCCTCTGGGCCAAGCTGTGTCCCTGCTAGACGTGACTTCTATTTTTAGCGGCTGTACTCGCTGCCTCTGCACAGCTGGCTCTGAGGCTTGCTGCTAGGGGCCAGTCCCGGGCCTGCCCTCTCCCCGACGAGGTGGGGATCTCAGGAGAAACCAACTCCCTGGCGCCGGGGCCTCTCAAGGCACAGAAGCCAGCCTCGCAACAGCCCTGGCAAGCAAATACCATCATACCCTGCACGTTTTCTTTGCTGGGACAGAGGCTCAGAGGTCTCTCCAGGCGTGGAGGGGGCAGAGCCGAGCCTGAATCTTCCTCTCCAAGGCTTGACCTGCCCAGGGACACAGGGCAGTCACCAGGTCTCGGGCAGCCTTTCTCTGGAGGCTTTTCTACCTTGCAAAGTATCCGTTTGGAAGGAAGGAGGGAGGTGGATGAAGCTTCACTTCAGGGCGTGCAACTGACATCGCCTGATGCAGTGGGTCCCAGTAATGAAAGGAGCCGCACATAGGGAAAGGCAACACGATGCGAAAACCAGGATTGCCTTGTGGTTAGAACTTGGTCGCTGGCCTCCAGTACACCTGGGTTCCTATGCTGCCTGTCTGCTGGAGCCCTCAGCCTTGGTCTCCTCCACTGCACCGTCAGCACAGGAGGGATCAGAGGACAAAGTGAGGTCATGGATATAAGCCTCCAACCCCGGGCCGGGCACTGGGGGGCCCTCCTTGGTAAACACTCACTATTGTTAGTATTTACCAAGGGCTTACTATGTCCTCTCATAAAAATATCCCAACAACTCATGAGGTGTCTGTTGTCATCACCCCCATTTAACAGATGAGGAAACTGTGGCTGAGGGAGGTGAGATCACTTTTCAAGGTTACATGGCTGGTGAGGGGCAGAGCTAGGAAGTTTTTGGTAACAGCTTTAGTAAGGTATTAATTATACCTTACATTAAATAACTCACATACCATACAATTCATCCAAAGTGTACAATTCAATGGCATTTATGTATTTCTTTCTTTTTCTTTGGTGGAACCCTAACTGATACTGTTGCAGTCTTGAAGACTTGTTTTTAGTTTTAAATAATGTTCTATTTTCTAAATATAAATTTGTTGGGGAATTCCCTAGTGGTCCAGTGGTCCAGTCCACTCCATGCTTCCACTGCCGGGGGCCCAGATTCGACCCCTGGAGGGGGAACAAAGATCCCACATGCTGCGTGGTGAGATAATAAATAAATAAATAAATAATAAAAATAAATAAAAATTTATTTTTAAATAGAGAAAATACATAATTTTTAAAATAATATAGAGGTAGGGTGCATTTTGTGATAAGTAAATTATACTTCAATAAAGTCATTAAGATAATAATATAAAAGTGATAGCAGCTCATTATTTTTAAAAGAGAGGGAGAAATACAGAAAAGTATGCCACCACTCAGAGACAACTACTATTAACATGGTAGTGTATTTCTTGCCAGATATAAATATATAGATATATATACCAGATACACACACACACACATACTCACTCACAATCGTCAAAATTCTATCGTGTGGATATACCAATCTTTATTATTCATTTCCATTTGATATTATTATTATTTTTCCATGCCATTAAAAATCTATGAAAAAATATTATCATGGCAGTGTTGTATTCCATTATGTGGAAGAGACAGAAGTAATTTAGCCATCCCCTGTCAGATAATACAGTTTTTACCCACTGCAATGAACAATCTTGACAAGTCTTTGGTGGTACCTCTGATTACAGCCAGAGGAGAGATGCTTAGAAGTGCTATGCCTGGATTGAAGATGTGAACACTTTTAAGTCTCTTGACACATATTGAAAAATGTTTTCCAGACATGATATACTAATTTAAATTTTCCCAAGTAGCTCATTGAGGTATATATCTCATCTCACTAAGTATTGCTGTATTTTTAAAATATTTGTTAATTTAGTAGATGAGAAATGGCATTTTAAATTTAACACAGTTGCCTTTGGTATCTGGGGAGGATGTTGTTTCATACGGTTAGTAACTACCTACATTTCATTTTATGTGAATTATCTACACATGCCCTGTGTCCAAATTTCTATATATATGTTAGTATTTTTCTTATTAACTTACCACAAAGCATGGTAAAAACCATTCATTGTCATACATTTTGAAGTATTTCACTTTATTTGCCTTTCTGATTTCTTTTATGATTTTCAACACACTAAAGATTTAAATTCTTTAAATGGAGTTGTATTCCTTATTGTTTAAAATGTCCCCATCCAAATAAGGTCCGTAGTTTATTAATAGTGTCATACCCGCTTAAATTCCTTGGTTTTGAGAATGCACTATGGTTATGTAAGAGGTTATGATTAGGGAAAACTATGTGATGGAGCATACAAGAATTCTGTACTATTTTTGCAGCTTTATGTGAGTCATTACCAAATACAAGGTTAAAAAACTTTTTTCTAAAGTTGAAAAATGTTCATTTAGATTTTCTTCTAAGTTTTATGGACTCATATTTTAACTCTTTCCTCCATCAGAAATGTATTTGATATAAAGTGAGAGGCAAGACTGACAATTCTTTTCCAGATGGCTAGCCAATTGTCTTAGCCTTGAGATTGAATCAGTCTTCCTTTGCTGGTGATTTGGGCACCACCTTTATTACAGACTGAAGCCTGTAAATGATAAGGACTGTTTTTGGGCTATTTTGTTCCTCTGATCCGTTACCATTTCTTATATCCTTATGATGCTATTTTGATTACTAAAGCTTCAGAGTGTGTTTTAAAATGTGACATGACAGGTGTTGGTTTCCTTCACACATCAAATTAACCCTTTTTTTTTGTATTACTCATATTTTTCAACTTTTTTTTTTACTTTTCATTCTTCCAGATGGAACAAACATGATAAAACATATTTCACAGATTTTTATGGGAGTCTCATTAAACTTGAAAATTACCTTGAGAAAAGTTGACATCTTTACAACATCCAGTTTTCCCATCCAAGACCACAGCAGGAATGAAGCTCCATTTATTTATCTGTTTCTGTTTCTCAGTAAAGATCTGTGGTTGTCTTCTTATCAGTCTTTCACATTTCTTGTTAAGATTAGTTGTGATATGTTATGACTGAAATTTTTCTAAATGCTGTTTTCTCATTGGTTATGTTGGTAGGTAGGTGGGACAGGTATATAGGACGGTGACTGCCTTTTATATCCAATCATCCTGCTGAATTCCCTTATTTATTCTAGTAGCTTCTTCAGCAAATTCTCTTGGTTTTCAAGATGGACAAACAGATCCCCTTTACATCGGAATACTTTTGTCTCCTTTACAATAGCAGTAACACTCTGAAGCCACAAAGATCATTTGGTGGATAATCATAAGCAAGTTACTTATCATCCATGAACTTCAAATTCCTTGTAAGGAAAAAAATGGAAAGGATGCTAATATATAAAATGAGTATCTATCTTGTTGAGGTGCTGTGAGTATTCAGTAAAATAAGGTATTTAATATAAACTCCAATTTCAGAGTCCTTAAGAAGTGGCAGTCTTTTTCCCAAGTTACCTCCTTGCTTCACATTACTGCAATGGCTAAAACTTTCAGATCAATGTTGAATAATAGTATTGGGTTTTATTCTTTATTGAGTTCCTAATTTTCATTGGAGGGCTTCTAGGGTTTTACCCAAAGAGGCTGTTAATCAGACAATTGTGCCTCTAGAGCCATTACATAAACACAACATGAAAATCACAGACTCTTCTTTAAGGTGATCGTTCTTCCTTAAATCTGAAAGCTCAAAACCTCTAAGTTTGTTATTTATACGTCAATAAAACTAGAAAAAAAATTTTAAGGTGGCTGGAGGTTTCTGTGCCTTGTTTTCTTAAGGGGTCAGTTCCTAACTTTATGAGTCTTAGGAACTCTGGGATCTGAGTGAGCACAGACCCCAAGAGCTTAGGGTAGATTAAGGCTTCAGCAGGGCTTCCCTCCCTCTGGAGCTTGGACAGAAACGGCACTGGATCTGGAAGCCTTTAACCTGCTTTCAGATCCTGACCAGCTCCTTGCTGGCTGTGAGACCTTGGGCAAGTCACATCACCAGCTCTGAGCCCAGCCGCCCTCATGGGCAAAGCTAGGTGACAGTCCCCGACCAGTGGGGTTATGAGGAGTAGCTGGGATGGCACGTGTAAGGTCCAGACACACAGAAGATTGCCAGGAAGTTTAGCTGAAGCTGAGTGCTCTGGGGGATTGTGTGCTGGGTTTCTTTAAGAGGAAGAATCCCTAAAGGCTTCTACCAATAAGTTGTTTATTAGGTGTTCACTCATCAAATCCTCCCGACATCTGTGTTCTGGCACTGGGCTAGTCTCGGTAATCAGTGCTCAACATCCCAGCACAGGGCAGAGGAGAGACAGACAGTAAATGAACACAAATAAATGCGCCTTCCTGCAGGGAGGGGCTGGCAAGGGCCTGACAGGGAAGAGCGGCTGATTGCCAGAGTCTGTCCTCCTCCCTCGGTCCCTTGGGTCGGGCCAGGCCACCAGCACCCGCAGCCACATGGAATGCACTGAGCAGCTCCAGCATTCCAAACACGCGGTTCTGCTCTCCCAGGCGCCTTTTCCTGGACCTCGCCAGGCCTTCTTCAGGCAGCCAGGGCCTCAGCGCTTGATAAGAGGGCCTCCCGCGGCTGCCTTCCACCGGAGCATCGCCAAGGCCCGTGGGGGAGGTGGGAGGGTGTCCCCGATGCTCTGTAGCTGCTCCTGCACAGCCCCACCAGGGACTGGGAGGTGGCCTGGGGAGAAGGGGCCAAGTGGCCTCAGGGGCCGCTGGAATCACAAGCATCTGGTTGCTTTGTTGTAGAAAAGTAATAGAAACGTTTAAAATAAAAATCCTACTGTATAGCACCAGGAACTATACTTAATATTCTGTGATAAACCATAATGGAAAAGAATACAAAAAAGAATATATATATTATGTATATATATACAGTGTGTGTGTATATATATATATACACATACATACATATAACTGAGTCACTTTGCCATACAGCAGTAATTAACACAGCATGGTAAATCAACTATACTTCAACTTTCAAAAAGGAAATAAAATAAAAATAAAATAAAATATCCTAAAGTGGGCATTCAGGGCCCCCATCAACCTTTCTAATCAGGTTTCCCTTAACTTTGTCTTACTTCCCCTTCTTGATGGAGTCAGGAGTCTTGGGGTCCACGATTGATCCTGGGCCTATCACAGAACAGTGTCAGGTCATACTTGACCCTCAGTGGTTGGTGTGATGAATGACTGTGTGAAGAATGGCTGAGCACCAACCATGGGTGGGCGTGAGTCCCACGCTAATCTCACTTTCCTGACAGAAGGCTCCTGTCTTAAGCATGGTCCCTGTTCACAGAGATGACGGAGGCTCAGAACTGGAATCCAGGCTTCGCCCTTCCCTCCACTCCAGAGGTCTGCAAACTGCCACGCACCCGAAGCAGCCTGAGGGCTTGTTAAAACAGTGTTGGGGGAATTCCCTGGCCGTCCAGTGGTTAGGACTCCACACTGCCACTGCCGGGGGCCCGGGTTCGATCCCTGGTCAGGGAACTAAGATCCCACAAGCCGTGGGGCATGGCCAAAAATAAATAAATTTTTAAAGAAACAAGAAACTGAGTGCTGGGTCCACCCGCAGATTTTTAAACTCAGTGGTTCTGGGGCGGGGCTGGATAATTTGCATTTGTCATGCATTCTCAGTTAATGCCAATGCTCTTGGTCCAGGACCACACTTTGGGAACCTCTGCCTGCACTACGGTGCCCCTCTGAATACATTTTCAGCGATTAGGGAGACCCGACTTTTCACCGCAGGCCACTTTCCATGGCGAGGATGCGTCATGAACTGACTTTCCTGTACGGATGTTAGAAGGTTCCGTTCCTGACTGTGCCCCCCTCAGGGGACTGCTACCCCCGCCCCCAATACTACATTCAGCCCTCCTGGGTGCTCCTCCTGGACACCACAGGGCACAGACTTCCTGAAGTGGGGGTGTATCCATCAAGCAATGAAGATGATGAACTTGCTTCTTTAAGTGACACCAGGAGAGGGGACAGTCAGAGTTAAAGAAGGAGCTGGAAGTCTTGGAGAAAACGGCCAGAAGTTTCCAAAAAAGGAATGTACAGGATGGCTGGTGAGTTGAGTGATGGGGGAGGCAGGACAGGAGCTGAGCATGCTGGGAAGAGAGTGATGGGGCAGCTGCAGACTCGGACAGGAAACTACCTGCATCAGCGCTGAAACCAGGGGTGCCCAGGGGTTGGGAAGCAGAGAGCTGGACCGAGAGCTGAGGAAATCGAGGGCTTCTCGGAATGCATTTCCATTTTATTCCCCCAGTGTTTACATCTGGCTTCTTTTTCAGAGTCTAGCCAACTTGAGTAGAGCAAGAGTACCCTTATGGGACTTCCTAGGTGGCGCAGTGGTTAAGAATCCACCTGCCAATGCAGGGGACACGGGTTCGAGCCCTGCTCCAGGAAGATCCCACATGCCGCGGAGCAACTAAGCCCGTGCGCCACAACTACTGAGCCCGTGCTCTAGAGCCTGTGAACCACAATTATTGAGCCCATGTGCTGCAACGACTGAAGCCCCCGTGCCTAGAGCCCGTGCTCTGCAACAAGAGAAGCCACTGCAATGAGAAGCCCGTGCACCACAATGAAGAGTAGCCCCTGTTCACCGCATCTAGAGAAAGCCCGTGTGCAGCAACGAAGACCCAACACAGCCAATTAATAAATTAATTAATTAATATTAAAAAAGACAAAAAGTACTCATACATGCTGCACATCTTATTAATTAGGCTATTAAATAATGCCATCAACTATGGCTATTAAAAATGACATCAATCAAAACCTGAGGGAGGTTTTATAATTAATAATCTCAACTGCCATTTATTGTGTCTATTATGTACCAGGCACTTTACATATAAAACCTCATTCAGTCTTCCCAACGACTCCCAGAAAGTGGGTGCTCAGATTATCCCCATTTTTCAGATGATGAAACTGAGGCTAAGAGAGCTTAAATAACTTGGCCAAGGTTCTCATCGCTAGGAAATGACAGGGTTACTGTCTCACCATCTCTAAACCGTCACTTTCCTCTCTATCACCCTGCCCTCATTTCCTGAACACCTGCTCCATGCAGGGCCCTGGGTGGGACCGAAGATGAATCATTCAAGAAGTCATTGATTCAACAAGCCTTCCTTTTTTTCTTGTTGAGCACTGACTCTTTCATATGGGCTTCTTTATTTATAGCATGCCTTATTCCAGAAAGCACTTAACATAACTTCTTGATATGCAAGAGAATAAAATTTTAGAGCATGGTCATGTGATGGGTGACAAATGGAAAACAGAAGCTGGAAAGGTCAGAGGAACCCAGGAATAAGACAGGCAGACAAAGTGCAGAGCTTGAGGTCCTCTGTGTTACGGGAGACAGGCCCCAAATTGTCCTCTGAGCTTTCTAGTGGCCAAAATCTAATCCCACGAGGTTCAGGGTCTGTAAGATACCAATGAATCACTGGCTGCAGCAAAACAGGACTCTCCTGGGCCCTGAGACCAGAGAGGTCTTTTCCTAGGCAGCTGGCATGAGAAGAATACCGTGGAACGTAGGGAGCAATGTCCCCAAATGGTGTACTGGCTGCACGTCCAGCACAGGCCCCACTCCATGCTGGCCCAAGTCCCAAAGCGGAAAGCAGCTCAGAGGAGAGAGCACAGCGCACGGCAAGCCGGCCGCTCTCCACTCTCTGGTTTAATCCCCATGCAGCATTTATAGGAAACATTTAGAACAAACTGGCAGGCCACTAGCTACATGCAGTCCTCAGGTAAGCTCTGTTTGGCCTGAGAAATATACTTAAACGATTTGGATTTGTTGTCAACTTTAAACGGTTAGGAAATTTCACCTAAAAAGCCAGATTTTGATGGTCTATTAAAAAAAAAAAAAGGACTTGACTACATGGGGCCCACATTCCCTAAGGATACGAATTGGCTGGAGTTGAGTAATTTTCCGATGATCCCTCCATGGTTCCCTGAAGGCCCTTTTTGTTTTCAACTTCCCTACCTGGCTTTGCAAGTCATCAGGAGCTTGCAGCCCTGGTTTCGGATGTTTTGAGTTGTGTCCACTGGAGTGTCAGCAGCAGTCAGTAACTTTACAGTGTGGGGTCCCAGGCCAGGCTCCTCGGATCTGGGGCTGGGGGTGGGGGGTGGGGTGGGGGTGGGGGTGGCTCAGTTTTTCCAACAGGCATTGAGGTGCAGGCGTTTCTCCTGACAGGCTGGATGGGTGAGTGGGGCCCGACAGTGGCTATAGAGCTGCTCAGCACCAGCCTCCCAGATAAATGGATGAACAGTGCTCCTTTGAACACAGCCTTTGCCAAGTACAGTGGGGCTGTGAGTTCAAGATCATGTTCCCTGACAGGTGCCCAGAGCGCAGCTCCTCTGAGTCGCTGGGGGCGTCCTGAGTCAGGTGCTGTCAATCACAGAGGGGCTCGCCCTCAGCTGCACAGTTACAATCACCTGGAGAACTTTTCAACCTGTCCTCCCCAGCCCCAGGCCCAGGCCACCTCCCAGGCCAGTTCAATCTGAACCCCCGGTTATCCTGGCGGACTACCAGGTGTAAGGAGCAGGGCTGAAAAAGGACCACGTTCTCTGGGCCAGGTCTTGTATTGGCGGGAGAGATGCTGAGATGAGGAAGGCTCCCGGGAGAGAGGAGAGGAAAGGATGGAGGTGAGTGCACTGCCGAAGTAAGTATGGGGAGTACTCTGGGAACCCAAATGGAGACCCCAAAGCCAGCCTGGCGGACTCAAACTCTCCACCCCGTCCTCTGGAGGAGAAGCCTGGGCTGAATTTTGGGAATAAATGCCATCCAGCCACATAAAGAAGGAAAAGGAAAATCCCAGCCAAGGCAAGGGTACAGTCCAAGGCTCTGAGGCCCAAATGGAGGGGGCAGGAGATAGAGCAGAAGGTTGTCTGGTGCAGCTTAGTCGAGGGTAGGGGGAAGGAATATGAGAAGAGGCCACAGAGGTGGGAAGGGGCCAAATCACAAAAGGCCTTGCATGCCAAGTTAAGGAGAGTGAACTTGGCCCTGAGGCTCGGAGGAACCTCTGGAGGGTTTTATAACCAGAAGTCATATGGATGAAAAAATCCATAGTGGGCTGCAGTTATCAAGGAGGGCTTCCTGGAGGAGGTCAGACTTGAGCTGAGGGAGGGGCAGGGTTTGCAAAGCTGGCAGGGAGGGAGAGGTGTGGGTATTCTGATCAGCTTGCTACAGTTAAAGCTCTTCAAAACCCCTCCCTCACCCACGCCCTTTGAAACCGTTTGAATCACAAGCTGCTTGTGTTGAGAGATGTGTTTGTCGGTTATTTGAAAGCTGTGGTTTCTCTTTAGCGGATTCTGGGCCCCATCCTTTGACTAGGAACCAGGAAGGAATGAAGAAGGCATCCTCTTGCCCAGAGAGCTAATTATTGAAATACTGGGGGCCTCGCCAGGGTTTAAGGCATCAGTGATCTCTAGCATCCAACAGCTCCTAATTTCTAACTGGTCAAAGTTTTCAGTACAATTTTATGGGCTGCCCCAAAGCCAGCTGGAAGCTTTTTTTCCATAAACTCTCCCTGAGACAAGTAGCCAGGTTTCACATATTAAAATGAAAATGTCAAAAGTGTTGTTTTAAAAAAAAAAAAAAAGATGCAGCTCAGCTCACAAAACCCACATCGGAGTCCAACAGCAACTGCCTGGTTTTTTCTGCAAAGCTGATGGTCAAGTTAGAACAATGATGATAATCCCTTGATCACTTTATCCATTCACTTAAGAAACACTGGGCATTTACTGGGTGCCAGGCTCGAGCTGGGCACTGAGAAAATGCCTTCACAATTGCCCCATCCCCACTGCCCTCTAGGGCTCATAATACTTTAGAGTTTACAGTGTTTTCACGTGTAATTTTGTGAGCTGTAGGTACTGTTATTATCCCCATTTTTCAGAGGAGGAAATCAAGGCTCGTAGAGGTTAGGTAACTTGCCCAGATCACGAGAGTAATAAGGGGTGGAACTCGACCTCAGGTCATCCACGTGCAGAGCCTACATTCTGTCCACTCCACCCTGCTTCTTTTTAAGGAACATCATCTAACCATTACTGGCTTAAGTTCAACAATGGCTCCAAGAGGTTTAGCTGCCACTTATAATCTGTCCAGTATCTGCCCTCACCTTAGAACCTGATTTCTCTTTTGAGAGAACTCCCCCCTTGTGGGGACGCAAGAAAACTAGCACCCACCTCCCACGGCACCACCACCACACAAGCCGAGTGAAGCCCAGAGCTTCCCCAGCATCTCCTGCCCGGACAGTGGACAGGCACACGTGAAATACACAACCCCTGCCAATCAGACGCTCGCTCCTGGGACTGACCCTTGAGTGAGTGGTGAGGGCACACTCAGAGGTCAAAATCACTCAGTAGAGGACCCCAGATCAGACTGCCTGCGGCATTCCCTTGGCTGGGCTTCCTGTGGCTCCCATGGCTGTGCCCTTTGTCCAGACCTCTCAGCCCTTCAAGCTGCCACCAAGCTTGCTCTTCTGTGGAATTGCATTCCCATCTGGGTCTGTCTGGCCTTTTAAGGGTCATGAGTGTAGAGAAGGAGGCTGAGGGAAAACCCATGGGTGTGGGCTGCTGAAGGAGCGGTGGGCTGGAGTACACGGACAGAGGGGCAGGAGGGTGAGGAATAAGCGGACCCGCATTTGTGCCAGGAGATGCTCAGGAGATGGGCTGGGAAGGACCTGAGCAGTGATCTGTTCTCATGGCTCTGAAAGAGGGCTCATCAGTCAGGGTCCTCCGGAAAAACAGAACAAATGGAGATACATAGGTAGATAGATACATAGATAGATACATAGATAGATACATGGATAGATACATAGATACATGGATAGATACATAGATAGATACATGGATAGATACATACATAGATAGATACATACATAGATACATAGATGATAGACACATAGGTAAGTAGATATAAAATAAATATGTATATACAATTTTTTAAAGAAATAACTTTATTTTTAGAAACTGGCTCATGGGATGGTGGGACTGCCAAGTCTAGACTCTGTAGGGTAGCCTGACAGTCTCAAACGCAGGCAGGAGTTGATGCCGTGCTCTTGACAAGCATTTCTTCTTCTCTGGAAAACCTCAGTGTTTGCTCTTCAGGCCTCCAACGGATTGGAGGAGGCCCACCCACGTCACCAGGGTCATTTTCACTGACTGTAGCTGTTAATCACACCTACAAAATCCCTTCACAGCCACACCTAGATCCGAGTTTGATTAAATAACTGGGCGCTAAAATTAACCCTCATGGAAGGGTCACCCCAGGTTGGTACCTCCTGGGATTGCCGGAGGGGCGTGACTGCGGATAGGATGGACCAGCAATTGGAGTAAGAAACACTCAAGTTGGCATTGGGTCGTCTCCTGGCTGCAGAAGAGGACACGGCTCCTGGGTCTCACCAAGTGTTCATTGCCAAAGCCAGGTTGGCTGTGAAGGGTTTGTGAACAGATTACGCATGGTTTGAGTCGGTGCTCTCTCTGCTTCCCCTGCAACCCGCACAGACAAAGCCCCTCGCCGCCCAGTCCTGCCCCTGTCTCTCCCTTTCCCGGTCCCCACCCCTACCCCCCCACCCCCACTTTTTATGTCCAGCTGCCTCAGCATCTCTGTTTTGGCTGAATGTTCATACAAACCATGCCTGCCGTTTGCACCCACCTGAGTCCTAGGGCCTCTATCCTGGATACCCATTGCTCTGGATTCCCTCCCCCTTTCTCTAACTGACCCCCACCCCGGCCACCACATACACCCTGGGCCTGTCAAAGCCTCACAGGTGGGATCCAGACACCAGTGGTCTGAACCACATCTGAAGTGAGCAGCTCTCAGCGCACAGGCTCCTACCCAGGGCGTCTCCCACACAAATTGGGCTCCCTCCATGCATCTCTGGTCCAGATGTTTCCTGTCCATGGCAGGAGGTGTATGGGATCTTGAACTGTAATCTTGGGAGAGGTGGCTGTAAGACACAGCTAAACCTCTTGGAGCTATTGCCCCAGTTTAGGCCCAAAGATTAGGGAGCAGAACAGACTACAGAGAGAGACCAGGCTTGAGAGTTTCTTTTGAGAGCGGCCAATGAGTTCCACAGACTCACAGCCTCTTCAAGCTGATTGTCACCTAGACATTCTCCCACCCAGGCAGGGACCCCCTCAGAAATTCATGAGAATGTCACATATCACAGAACACTCAACCAGAAGGGTTTTAAAATAAATTTTGGCAGTAGGAAAACCCAAGAGGACTGCTGGAGATCTGACAAAAGCAACAGGATGTAAATCTCTCAGCAGGGAGGCAGAAACCTTGATCAAACTATGGCTCATTTGCTGATTTACCACTTGACCTTGAACAAGTCTTTCCTGGATGACCTTGAGCAAGCCTCACCTGCTCTCCAGGCACCAGTCTGCCCATCTGAACATGAGGAGTTGGGCAACATGACTCGGAAGAAGGTCCTCTCCAGTTGTTGTGACTACCTGACTCTGAGTCTTGTGTCTAACACCTTCTAGCTGCATGACCTCAGGTACCTCACTCAACCTCCTTTGCCTCAGTTTCATCATCTACAGAATGGGGGATTCGTAATCCCTGCCTTGCTCATCTTGTAGTGTTGCCGTGGGGATGGAATGGTAGATGTGAAAATACCCTGTATAAACTCCAGAAAGTTATTCATGTGTGAAGTGTTAGTGTAGGATGAAATATCATTGTATGACATCTATAGGGTGTCTTAGTTGCAGAAGAATCTACAAGACCAAATAGCAGCATTCATGGGGGCAGAAGGGCATGGTGGTGAAGGCTCTGGTCCCAGCCTACCTGGGTTTGTGACTAGCTCTCCCACCTTCACCAGTTTCCTGGTGTGTAAAATAGGGTAGGAATAGCACACGTGAAACCCAGGGCAGTGCCTGACGCATGGTGTGCTCTCCAGTGAGGCTGATTGCTCCTATCACGGAGCAAGGAGGCAGCCTGGGGCAGTGGCTTTTGCATACACGACACCTAACTGGCTTCAAACCTCTGTTCTACTAGCTGAATCACACGAACGACCGTGGGATGTCCACTGTCTTCTTTTTTGCTCTCCTCTGATTTCTTGAGCAGTTATATTTCATCTCCTTCATGAAATGCCCAGCAAGGGGTCTGGCTCCTGGGGACCAGTTCTTGTCTGTTTCCTATCTGCTCAGCTTGAGGCTGGGCGCTCAGCCACCAAGTTTGACAGATTCATGGATTGCTTGATTCCAGAAAAGATGCCTTGTAAATACTGGAATTTACTAATAAAATGCTCCTCTGTATTTTAATGTGGGGATAATTTGAAAGATGTCTTTACCCTTCCTCAGAAGTTTCTGTTGTACAATGGCATAGATTTTAACGAAAGACCCAGTGCTCTTGCTTTGGGCTAGAATTCTGTTTATCTATCTATGTAAATTCTATCTATCTAATTCTATCTTTTATAATCACATTATTTGTAACATACCAATCAAAAGCCCTGATTAAATATAATATATGGACCTAATTCATAAAAAAGAGAAGACAAAATAACTCAGATAATAAATGTGAGGTTAGGTGGATCAAATCTGTTTTTTGTTTTGTTTACTTCTTGTTTTGTTTTGTTTTGTTTTTTGGCTGTGCCATGAGGCTTGTGGGATCTTAGTTACCCGACCAGGGATAGAACCCATGCCCCCTGCAGTGGAAATGTGGAGTCTTAACCACTGGACCACCAGGGAAGCCTCTCAAATCTTTATATAAGATCCTTTGTGGAGCAAGATTGGGAACTACTCATTTGTTCTAAACATTATACTTTGACCAGTGAGTAAATCCAAGCCCAGACTGGAGAAGTGACTTATTCAAGGTTACCCAGTGAGGGAGAAACAAAGCTTAGATTATGTTCATAAAATCAAATACTTTTGTAGTCAGAGGCACCTTAGAGATTGTTGGTATTTACTCAGCACCAACCATTCCTTGTCTTGAGCCATTTCTTTCTTTCTTTTTTTAAATATATATGAAAAAAATCATTTTGATAGTAATTACAGAAATACAAATTAAAACAATGAGAAACAAAAATACAAAGTTCGTATTGGCAAAAAAATGAAATTTCTGACAATACTGAGTGTTGGTTGATCCCATGTCTTAAAAGATTATCACAGTGAGCTGGTGATGTGTCTGTCCGCCAACCCCACCGCCGGATCAGGGCTTCTGGATGCCAGAGACTGCCAGATGGGGAGACCAACTCAGAGAAGAGAAGGGGCCCACCCCTGCTTCCACAGCAAGCTGGGGCGGGGGAGGGCCAACAGGATCTCCTGCATCCCAGTGGAGGCGCTCCTGGGCTCACAGAGAGGACAGACACTTGACATCTCTCGCTTCCCCACAAAAGCCACAGGTCAAGGTGTTTATGGCTTGGCAGCCAACCAAGGCCACAAGCACTTCAATTAGCCACAGTCTGACCCTATCAACCCTTTCTTTCTTTCTTTTCTTTCCTTCTTTCTCCCTCTCTTTCTTTTTCTTTCTTTTCTTTTCTCTCTTTCCTTCTTTCCTTCCTTCCTTCCTCCTTCCTTCCTTCTTTCCTTTTTTATTTTTAAATGGCTTTAACAATCATCCTTCCTATTATAATCTGAAAGCTCTCAGCACCTCCACGCTGAGACCATTATAAACTGACACCCAAATTCAGGCAACAACACACAGGCCCACCCAGCCAGCTACCTGCTTTCAAGGATGAAATCTTAATTATTTCCAAATAATTATTATCTTATTTCCAAAACCTTGATTATAATCATAATTATTGAACTTTGTGTAAAGCATTTTCATCTTTGTAGAGCACTTTCATATATGCTAACTGGTCCAGTACTCAAATATGTCCTCTAGAATTAAGATACTGTTGCACTTTTAAAATAGGTGAATTTTTTGTATGTGAATTATATATACCTCCATAAAGCTGACTTAAAAAATGACAGTGAAAACCACAAGTGACTATTTTCTTCCTTGTGTTTTTCTATATTTTCTGTGGTGTCTTTAACTGAAAGCAAAAATAAAAGAGGGCAGCAGATGGAAGGGGATGGAGTTTTGTAAGGTGGGAGACCTTCTCCTGACATTCTTTGGCCTCTACTGGTCTCCCCTGAGACACAGCTGAGGGTAAGAGGCCTCCTCCCTACTTTGTGTGGCCTTGGAGAAGTCACTCCACCTCTCCAAGCCTTTGTTCTCTCGCCTGTGAACAGATCTGATGCCTGCCATGCCTGGTTCACCATGCCGTGGCAAGTCTCAGGGAACAGCCATGTTAGGACACTGTGAGCTCTGATGGCCCTGCACATGTGGCAGGTTAGTGCTGTGACCACACCTCCTATGCTGTAATCTCCCTGCCCCTGCCCCCATCTTTAAAATCACCAAATATTTCAAACATAGAATAGAGAAAAGGCTTATGGACTTGAGAAAGAGAAGGATCAGTGTGAAGAATTACAGACAACCCGCCCAGCTTTGTCAAATCTTGACACCTTGCCACATAGGCTTCAGATTTTTTTTTCTAAAAAACCAGAACATTACAGATATAATTAAATCCCCCATGTTCCTCTTTCTGATTGCATTCCCATCCCTCCCTTCCCAGAGGTAACTACTATTCTAAATTTAGTGTCTGATTTCCTAGGCATGTTTTAACACTTTCACTGACTGTATCCCTGAAAATATATATGTAGCCTAGTTTTGAATTAAAGAAAAACCTTTTGTATCACACTATTCTATCACTTGATATTCTCCTTTTTTTTCTAGACTGTATCTATGTTGAGAGGACAGCCTTAGTTTATTTTCCCTCCCAGTATATTATTCCACTGTACAAATAGATCACAGTTTCTCTATCTGCACTGCTGTTGGACAATTAATTCCTCATTTTTCACAAGTATATGCTGAGTGGGTGAAGTCACTGAACTGCAGATAAGAGCATCTTCAGCTTTACTAGATGTTGCCAAACCTCTCCTCTGGAGAAGTTGTACCAATTTAATCTCCATCAAGACTGTACAAGGATTCCAAGGGTGCCACAGCCTCCCCCCGCCGCCCCCACAGATAGACTGCTTACTCCTTGCCAGTCTGGTGGATGTGAAATGGTGTCTCACAGCTCTTTTCATTTGCATCTCTCCCATGACCAGTCAGGTTGAACATCTTTTCATATTTTTGGCCACTTGAGTTTCCTTTTTTGCGAATTGCTTGTTCATAGCCTTAACCTGTTTTTCTTTCTTTTTTTTTTTTTTTTAAGTGATTGTCTTTCTCTGGTTTGTCCACACTTTCAACCTACTTCTGCCAGATCCCAAAGCAAACTCAGATCCTGGCCCTTCTCTGTTCTAAACTCCCTGGGGCTCTCTCTAGAATATGCACAATTTACAGCCTTGCTCAGGGGCCCTGAGTTGCCTGCGGCCTGAAACCCAAGCTCAACCCAGGACACTCAGCTCTACCTTCTCCTCCAGCCTTAACCTCCACACCCTGAACTTCTGTCAGCAGACACAGCTCGCTCTGTCCCAGGCCTCCTGTACACACCATGCCCCCAGCCTGGAATGCCTCCCTCCTATTTCCACATTCCCTCTGGATGCCACCTTTTCTGTGACAGTTCTCTTCTCAATTCAAAGTTGGATTTGCCTCTAAACAATCAGGAGAAACTATACCTTTCTCATGACATTTATCATTTCTCCTTTTGTCGTGTTTTAGCCACTCCTCATTTTGCCCATCGCTTTTTCATTGACAAAAGCACCTGCTCCTGCATTATGCTATTTTGTCCTCATCTCTGCAATGGCCCTGTGAGATGGAGTAGTACCACTAGCCTCTTTGAACAGACAGAGAACATGGCCTACAAGGGGACAAGTCCACCCAACATCTTACTCTGGCTAGGACGCAGAGCTGGACTTGAAGCCAGAACTCCTCCAATTCCATGCCCAGCTCACTGCACCACACTCCTCATATTCATATGTGCTGGCTGTGCCAATACCTGACTTCCCCATGAGGCTGTGGGACCCACAGTTCTAGACCCACCTGGGGGGTACTCAGTGAATATATAATTTCTTGACAAAGTACAACAGTCACTTACTGCACACCCACTGGCTCCTGAGGGCTTTGCATATATTAACCCTAACCTTCCCAAGAACTCTATGAGGAGATTGAGGTTTAAGAGTTGAAGTGCTACAGTCAGGGTCCCACAGCTGGTAATCAGTGCAGTTGGCCTTGAGACCCATATGTAAGTGCTTCCAACTCTAATCTCTGCCCCTTGCATCCCAAAGGCAGACTCAGCCATGCAGAGTGATCATATTCCAAGGCCCAGAGGCAGGGAGCTGAGGTGGGCAAGCGGACAGTCAGCAGGGAAGGCTGAGGGGTGGAAGGAGCGCAGTCCGCGCTCCACTGTCTCCCAGGTGTCTGTGCAGTGTGCTGGCAACAGGTGAGAAGAGGGCTGACGGAGAAGCAGAGGGATTGGCAAGTTGAGTCACTCACCCCAAAGAGTGAGTCTGGATGGGGACATCCCTGCCCATTCTCCCCGGGGCAAGGACCGGATATGACTGGCGCCATGCCCCTGGCCTCAATCTGCCCTTCCTAGGATCCGGTATGCTGTCTCTCACTGTGTGCCACTTATTTAAAGGTTGTGTTTGTGTGCGTGCTATGTATTTGCAATCGTATCTCTGTGTTGTGTCTCTGTGCACTGTTTGTGTGCAACTTGTTTGTGTACTCTGTTTCTCGTGTGTCTGTGTTACTGCGTTGTGGCTCTATGCCTGTTTGTCTACTTTTTGTGTGTGTTTTGTTGTGCGTCCATGCTGTGTACACGGTGTGTCTGTCCTGTGTATCTATGTCTGTACTCTGTGATTGTCTCTTTATTGTGTTGTGTCGTGTATATCATGTGTCGTGAACTTGTGTTTGTGCCGTGTGCGCTGTGGATCTGTTTCTGTGTTACGCGTGTGCCGACCATCCACGCTGCAAGTGCAGGATGTTTGCGTGTTTCTGTTGTGCGAGTCCCGGCTGGGTTGTTCTAGGTCTGTGTCTACGCGGAGAGTCCGTGTGCATCCGCACCTCCCCACTGTGCGTCTGTGCCAGCTGACGTCTGTGCCCTGCGCGCAGAGTTGTGTCTCCGCGCCGCTGTGTCCGTGCCGGCTCCGAGTGCCGCGCGCGCCTCCGCGGGTACCCGTGTCGTGCCCGCGCCTCCGCCGGGCGACCGTGCCGGGGCGCGGGCCCCGCGTGCGTGTGCGCTCGCGCCGCGTGTCTGCGTCCGGCGCGCGGTGGCGGCGGAGGATGCGCGCCCGCGGGGCGGGGGCGGGGGCGGGGGCCGGGGCGCGGCGCGGGGGCGGCCCGGGGGCGGGGGCGGGGGCGGGAGCGGGCGAGCCGGCGGGCGGGCGGTGCTGCGGGGCCCCGCGGCCGCCGGCTCCAATGGCGAGGCCGGCGCGGCCCCCGCTAATTACATAAGCGGGACGTCAATAATTCGCGGGAAAACGCGAAAAAGATGGCGCCCCGCGCCCGGGGGGCCCCTTCCTGAGCGCCCCGGCCCCTCCCTCCTCCTCCGCCCCCCCTCCTCCCCGCGGCGCCCCCGCCCCGCCCCGCCCCCGCCGAGACCCCGACCCCGGCCCCACGGGCGGACACTCGGCCGGGCAGCCGCGGGCCGAGCGCAGCCGCCTCCGCCGCCGATGCGCCTGGTGGCCAGACTCCCAGTGGGACCGGCGGACACGCAGCCTCGCGGTAAGTTCAGCGCTGCAGGCGGCCGGCCCTCCCCGCCACAGTCGCCTCTCCCTGCAGTCATCCCTCTTTTGGAAATTTCCCTGAACTTTGGCGGGTCAGACGCCTCCCGGGGCGGGGGGGGTGTTGGAGTCCTGGGGAGCCGCCCGCCTGGGGGTGGAGAGGGGTGAACGGTGTCCTCGGGGTGGCGGGAACCCCGCCCGGGTCCCCGAGCCTTTGGGGGCGTGTGTGACAGGTCGCTATCCCTGTGCCCCAAAACTGTACTTTTCCTGTTGGGGGCGGGGGGGTGGCTTGGAGACCGACGGGGGCGTTTGGGATTTTGCTCACGTCCGAAGTCAGGCTGCGGCGGGGTTGGGATGGGGGAGGCTTGGCGTCGGAGCGACCGAAGAGAGGAGCGCTTGAACCCGAAGGGGGTACTTCTGCAAGCTTTTTCCCCTCCCAAACACCCTTTTTAAAAAGCCAACGGCCGCCCTGGGAGAGGCCCCGGCGCATGAATCATCCTCGCTTCCTGCCCCCGCCCGGCCCCGCGCTCCGGGTGCCGCGGATTTGAACTGGACGCCGACGAGAACCCGCAAACAGGCATTTCTTTGCAGATGGGTTTGAATCAGCCAATCACAGCCCGCGGGGGCCCGCTCCGGGAGGATGGAGGCGCGGGTGGGGGGGCCGCCACCCGAGGGCCCCCGCCCGGCCAGGGCGGGTGCGGCGACCGGGCCTGCTCCCAACGGCGCGGCGGCGCGGCGGGGGAGGAAGTGTCAGTTTGTGGACCTGCCGCGGACCCGGGCCCCGGGCCCGGCGGGCAGGGACCTTGCAGCGCCCAGGAGCCAGGTGGCAGGGAGAAGGCAGAGATTTGGACTGCACACCCTGACCAGCGCCTGTGCGCTCTGCCCTGGAGAAGAGAGAGGAATGAAGTGGGTGGAGGCAAGAGGGGATGTGGCCGCGCCACCATCTGGAGAGTGAAGACCCCAGCCGTGCCCTGCCTGCCGCAGGGCCCTTGACATGCACACACATGTATTCCGTTTCATATGCTCACTGACATAAGGCTGTACACATCAAACACAATCTCACAGGAGTACACACGCACTCACACGGAAAAACACACAGGACTCTCTCCCTGTCTACAATTAATCACAAACACCAGGTGCCCAGCGCCTTGGCAGAGGAGGAGGGGAACAGAGTAGTGGGTGCAGGGGACGGAGGGAGGTTGTGTTTGGCTTAGTGGAGGGTGTGTGGAGAGGCCTGGAGCCAGGTGACCCCAGATTGAGGAGGAGGGGACCTTGGGTGGTGGGGGGCTTTGACTGCTGCTGAGGGCATTAGGGAGCCAGAGAAGGTTTCTGGGAGAACAAGATGGGAATTGATGGCCCTGTGGGAGAGTCTGGTGGGGAGACAGGAAAGCAGGGAGTGGCCTGTTTAGCACTGGGGGCTGGTGGTACCGCATCCCAGGTGCCCAGCACAGGTGAGTGAGCAGAAGGCTCAGGAAATAGGTATTGAATGAGTGAATGGTCCAGGCAAGATGAGGCCTGAACTCAGACCAGGGCAGGGGGGGTAGGATGCCAGAAGTCACTGTGCTTGAAGTTGGCTGGCTGTGGCAATCGGTTGGAGAAGTCTAAGATGCTTGAGGGTTCTGGAGACCATAGTAGTACCATTAGCAGGAAGAGAGAAAGCAAGGGGAACAGCATGCTTCGTAGGATGGTGAGAGACAAATGTGGAGAGGTTGGCATGGCGATGACTTCACTGCTTGGAGCCAATTTGCATCTGAGTAAAAGCATAAGTGAGTTTAAATGTCCCAGAATTGGTTTCCATTAAATCATCCCATAATTGAGAACAGAAAAGGAGATTACAGAAGACACAGATAGCCAGGTCTATACCAGTTCACAAGCCAACCACGAGTTTTCCATTCTAGGTGAGTTTTCTCTGGCCAGCTCTCAGGGTAGGGATTGGGGGTCTGAAAACTTCCTGCTGCTCCCCTGGAGAAGGTCCTCCACTCAGAGAACATGGAGTATGTTTGCTTTAGGGATAAAACCTCTGGTTCTGAAGCCAGGGAGTGTGGTTTGGGCCTCATCCTAGGCAGGGAGATTTTGCTCTGTGTTGGTTGAGAAAGCCTTTCTCTGTAGAAGGCTGCATGGTATGGATGGGGAGAGAGCAGGACTTAGAATTGGCTCACCTGATTATGGACCGTGGCTCAGCCTGCGACCCCACAGCCACTTCCCCTTGCTGAACCTCAGTTTTCTAACCTGTAAAATGGGAACAATAATGCCTCCCTTACACGGTTGTCACAAGGATCCAGTGAGATGATAAAAGCGTCTGGCATATAGCACAGGTTACATAAATGGTTGTTTTTTTCCTTCCTTCCCCTTCTCCTGAAGTAAGGAGTAAAAACCCCTTTCTCTTTCTCTTCTAGTGTCAGTGGAAGCTGATGGAGAATCGAGGTCTGGACCCAGGGACTCGGGACTCCTATGGTGTCACCAGCCACCTCCCCAACAAGGGGGCCCTGGCAAAAGCCAAGAACAACTTCAAAGACCTGATGTCCAAGCTGACGGAGGGCCAGTATGTGCTGTGCCGGTGGACAGATGGACTGTATTATCTCGGGAAGATCAAGAGGGTAAACCTTTCCTCCCTGGCCCCAGGTCCCAGGCTCAGCATCTCTCTGCTCATCCTCTGGTCTCGGCCTCAGGCCAGTGATGGAGGGTGGGAGCTTGCTGGGAAACTCCCGTCTTGTCCTTCAGGCTCCAAAGCTGAAAGTGGAAGGAGGCAGAGCCTGCCAAAGCAGGTGCCATCCTTAGGGCCAACATTTTTTAGAAAAGTGCTCTGTGAGCCTACAAAACAAAACAAAATCAGGTTGGAGAGGATCACAGATGATTGGCCTGTTCTGTCCTCGGCATTCCCGGCAAGTTGCTGTCCCCCAGTCCCTGACTGCACAACTCCAGTGAGTGGGCGTGCACTACCTCCAGAACTGCCATCCTCCTTCCCCTTCTAGCCTGGCTCTAGTTTTTGGAGCACAAGGAGGGGTCTAATCCCCCTGCCCTGTGGGGACAGAAATGGGAGAGGAAGACCATGTTCAAGTGGCTTTTCCCCAGCCACTGTCTCATACTGCTTCTCCCTTTGTCTGCCCCAGGTCAGCAGCTCTAAGCAGAGCTGCCTTGTAACTTTTGAAGATAACTCCAAATACTGGGTCTTGTGGAAGGATATACAGCATGGTGAGTATTCCTATGATTTCAGGCACCCCTGCCCCATCCCGGGTCCTCTCTGCTCCGTTGCTTCCATTTTTTCCTTCTCTCCTTCTGTCTCTGACTTCTGACATCTAGCCTTGTCTTTGGAGCCCCAGGCCCACCTGAGATGCTGATTGGATTACCAGCTGTACATTTACCTGGAAACACACATATGACATCTGTCATTCCCTTGAGTACTCATACCTCATGAGGGAGACAGGCAGATGGAGAAAGTGGCTCGAGTTGGTGCTGGGAGAGCAGGATTGGATCCCAGGACTGTGTTTGCTTCCTTGGTGCCCAAAGCTCTGGGTCACTCTGGGGCTAGGGAACAGGGAGGGGCCCAGGCAATCTTTAGGTATAAGCACAGTGTCCTCTATCAGCATGTTAAGAAAACCAGGGGGACAGCTCTCTCCATGGGGGAAAGACCAAACAAGACAGGGTGATGATGGTCATACCTGGATGGAGCTGGGCCAGTTTTCATGGTTGAAAGGGAGCTGGGTTAGGTACCATCCCTGCCCTTATGGAGCTGACACTGTCTTACAGAGATGACAAATTGGGGGCATTCTTGCCACCATTATTCCTTGCCACATACATGACAGACATCACTAATCAATTACAACATATATATTTTCAACATGGATCTCCAAGCAGCCACTATCAATCAGAGTTGCCATGAGAGAAGAGACCTTTGTTTTGCCATTTATGCTCTAACAGGAGAACAGACATGGTGATATGTGGGAACAGGCAGGTTTTAGGGTCTGATATTCCTTGGACCAAGATATTCTAGCTCTGCCACTTACTGCTGCATATCTTTGAGCAAGTGACATAACCTCTCTGAGCCTGTTTTTTCTGAAAAAAGGAGACAGTGAAAGTACTAGCCTCACAGCATGGTTAAATGCTTAGCCCAGTGCTGTTGAGTTACAGGGAGGAAGTTTCTGAAGAATTTATTACCGTAAGAGATGATTTCAAGAGCCTGCCAAGCAGAGGCCACAGAACCCAGCCAGTTAGTAGAGCTTCCAAATTGCCTTTTTCTCCAAGATGTTGTGGCTAGTGCAGGCTGATGCTTCTCCAAGCTCCTCTCACCCTAAATGTATTATTTAAAGATCCAAAGCAATGAGGGTCTCCTCCCCTGGGCTACCTTCTTATTGAAAGTAGAAGGAGCCAACTGGTGAGGATAGACAGTTCACCTTAGCAAACCATGGCTAGAAGCCACACTGTGTGCCAGGCACCCAGGAGATGCTGCAGTGCTCCCCTGGGCAACTGCGTGGCTCCCGGGCCAGATCACTGCTCCCCGTAGGTAGGATGGCAGCCCTCTGGGGTCACCCAAGATGGGAGCATAAGGCTAAGGGCGCTATAGTAACTGATCCAGTGCTCCATTAAGCCAGTGAAGACTTACTGAGACCCATGATGGGTACTGCCTTCCTGGAAGCATATTCAGAAATACGAGGCAAGAGAGCATTTATTCAACAAACGTGTCTTGAACACGTGTTATGTACCACACCCCATAGGAGGTCCTGGGGACACAGAGATGAACAGATACCTTTTCTGCCCGCACAAAACTTTCCGTCTGGTAGGGGCAATGAGACAGAAACACACATCAAAATGTATTAATTTATTCACTCAAACCCTTCACTCATAAACACATGTTTCTTCTTCAACAATGGCAAATTGCAAAGAAAAAAAGAGTGAGATGGAGAGGGAACCTGTGATTAAATGCAATTGATCAAACTTAAAATTATGACTTTTTTGAGACAATTGGATACATGAACTGAGCTTGTTGATACTAAGAACTTATTTATAATTTTTAGGTGCAATAGAGGTGCTGTAGTTATTTTTTTAAAAAGAGAGTCCTGCACTCTCAGTGATACATACTGAACTATTTATGGAAAATGATTGGGTATCTGGGGCTTATTTCACAATAATACAGGACAGGGAAGTGGGTGGGAATATAGTCAAAACAAGATTGGCCATGAGTTCATGACGGTTGATAAGAACATGGAGTTTCATTATAACATGCTATTATTATCACACAATAAATTTTTTAAAATTATTTAACATAAACTTCAACAAATCAAGTTAAATTAAGCAGGAGAGGTAGCATGGTATGGTCAAAAGAACAAATAATTTGAGGTCAAACAGCTGTGGGTTTGAATCCCCTCAGCCCCCACGTACTAGCTGAGCAAGGGACTTAACCTTTCTGAGCCTCAATTTCTCTATCATTAGAATGGGCTAAGGGTAACAGGCAGCTCAGCGTGGCTGGGGAGATTCAGTGAGCTGGCCTGTGAGGCCTAGCACTCAGTAGAGGCTCAGCACCCAGAATGTAATTTGAAAACAGCTCACTTCTGTGAGCCCGACCTGACCCTAGAGGGCCTCTTTCTTTCAGCTGGTGTTCCAGGGGAGGAGCCCAAGTGCAACATCTGCCTGGGGAAGACATCAGGGCCACTGAATGAGATCCTCATCTGTGGGAAGTGTGGCCTGGGTGAGCGAGATGAGCAGGGCACGGAACAGGCTCAGACCTGGGGGTCCCCATCCCCCACTGGCTCGGACCCGCACGGCCTCAGACTGCTGGAGCCTTCACTGGCTTCCTGTTTCTCTTGGAGCTCCAGAGTGACCAGGGGCCAGTCTCTGGGAATGAGGGCCCCGGGAGGTGATCCTTGGGGAGAGCTGGGGCTTTTGGAAAGTGAGAGAAGTTATGCACTTTGGAGCCCCTGAGAGTGGAGAGGATGGGTAGGAGAGATGGGGCACAGAGGCTGAAGCCAGACCTTCGGTGCTCCCTGCACTGGGCCAGTGCTGGCTTTTAGTGGCCTGCTGGGACACCAACTTGGCTGCCTGGTGAGCATGGCCGGCCAGTCCCCTAGCAGCTGGCAGGACTTGCTGCAGCCATCCCCAGCCCTGCCGCCTCTGGGCTGCCCAGCCTGGGGTCACTCCTTCCTCGTGGGCACTCACCCCCCCTCCTTTGCCGTAGGTTACCACCAGCAGTGCCACATCCCCATAGCGGGCAGTGCTGACCGGCCCCTGCTCACACCTTGGTTCTGCCGACGCTGCATCTTCGCGCTGGCTGTGCGGGTGAGCCCTCCGTCCTTCCCACCCTGCCTCTCCCCCTCCTCCAGTCTGGAAGCCCAGAGACTCCCTGGGCTCAGGCCTGACTCCTGGTCACAGAACCTGGCTTTGGAGGCACAGAAGCTGCCACTTACCAGCCGTATGTCCTTGGCCAGGTTCCTTAGCCTCCCTGAGCCTGTTTCCTCAGCTGTTAAATGGACACAGGTTTCGTGTCAGGAGTAGAAGGCCCTCAACAAATAGTGCTTTACTATTAAGAGAGAAAATCCATGTAAGCGCCCACTCTCAGTATATGTTGGTTATTATTGTTACTTTTATTGTTGTACTTATTACTCTTAATACTGTTGAAAATGCAGCCCCTTGGGGGTAGAGGGAGGATGGGTCTGGGATTGATGAGAAGAGGCTCCCTGCGTTTCTGACTACACTGGAATATCTTGTTCCACCTGGTCGGCCTTAACCTTGAGAGCCTTGATAGGGACCCGCGTGTGGCCCCACCGGGACCCCCGCGGGTGACTCGGGTCCTCCTCTCCCCGCAGAAAGGCGGCGCGCTGAAGAAGGGCGCCATCGCCAGGACGCTGCAGGCCGTGAAGATGGTGCTGTCTTACCAGCCCGAGGAGTTGGAGTGGGACTCGCCCCACCGCACCAACCAGCAGCAATGCTACTGCTACTGCGGTGGGCCGGGAGAGTAAGGCCGCGGGGGCGGGGCGGGGCGCGGGCGGGGCCCCAGGGAGGCGGGGCAGGCGGCGGGGGCGCAGCTGGCTGGGGGAGCCGGACCCCCGGGGGAGAGCCCGCATCCTCCCTCAGGCCTCGGGGATGACAGCTGAGGGCGCGCGGGGCTCCAGAGCACAACTTAGCACTCTCCGCAGTGGGGTGCAGGGGAGTGGAGGAGGAGGGAGGTGTTTTCTTTGGGCGCCTTGGAAAAGAAAGAAGTATTGAAGACTGGTTAACAGCCTGGCCCCGAGTGATCAAATCCTCCCAGCCCCTTAGAGCTGTGCTACCACTGAGCCTCAGTTCTCACCGTAGTTTTTCCCGTGACGTGGTGATTGTGAGCAGAGTGTGAATTAGATCATTCACGTAAAGGCTCACACAGTGCCTGGCACTTGCTAAGCATTAATAAATGTGAGCTGTTACTGTTGGTATACAGACGTGGAGATAAACCTTTCCATTGTCAGAGCCAATAAAACAGGCTGCTGATGAGAGTTGAAGGTCCTTTTCCCTGGAGGTGTGCAAGCAGGGCGTGGGGAGACTACCTTGGGGATGCTGTGCGGCGGGGTTCTTACCCTGACTGTATATAGGATGGGAGTCTTTGATTGATTCTTCCTTGTGGCCTGGGCCTCCATGTAGCCATGGGCGATTGAGCCTGCTCCCTTGGGCTGACTGCACCCACCTGTGGGAGGAACCACAGAAGTGAGAGATGGAACCTCTGCCCTCAGGAAACAGCCTACAGGACGTCCTGAGTCTCAGCCCCAAGTTCTGCTGACAAGCACTAGATGCTTATGACCTAGCTGGGTGATTGGGGAAAATCACTTTTTAAGTACTTGGCCCCATCATCCTTCCGTAGGTGTTGTGAGGCCTTTGGGATAACAGGAGGAGAAGTGCTTATAGAGACCTTTGCAGCATTTAGGCAGTAGTTCTCAGTGCTTACTGGGCAGAGTTGCTCGGGTGATTGTCAAAAATGCATCTCCCGGGGGCTACCACAAAGACTGAGTAGGCCTGGTACGGGGCAAGGAATCTTCCACATTTTAATCTGGACCCCAGGTGATTCTGATGCAGGTGGTCCATGGACCACACCTGACAAGGTGTGAACAAAGCATTGACTGTTAAGAAAATAACCAAAACTTTTTGGTTTTCATTCTTATTCACTGACTGGCTGTTGAATGGTTGTGATAGGGTAGATACAGTACCAGGTGAGAGGCTTACAGGCGCCTTTATGCTCCCGTGAAGTCTCCTGGGAAAACCTTTCCCTATCAGTAGTGTTTGGGAAACAGTGTGTGGGGCGCAGACCAGAGATGGGGGCTCCAGTGTGGTACAAAGAGCATGGGCTTTGAAGTCAGGGAGGCTAGGATTTGAGTCACCAGCCACCGCTTGCCTCCTGAGTGACCTTGAACAAGCTAGTTAACCTCTGATTCGCCTGTAAAATGGGGACAGCGGCCTGTGTTTGACCAGATGGGAGATCAAATGATATAGCGTATGCCCTGCTGCCAGGGCCTCCCTGGCACAGCCCAGTGCTCGGTAACTGTGAGTTCTCTTCCCTTTCCCCCGCTGGAGGGCGAGTTTGTGTTGGGAAAGGTTGCTGAGGCTGATTCCTGGCTGGGAGTGTGGGCCTGGCTGACCCTGGCTCCTCTGGCTCTCCAGATGGTACCTGCGGATGCTGCAGTGTTACAGGTGCAGGCAGTGGTTCCATGAGGCCTGCACCCAGTGTCTCAATGAGCCCATGATGTTTGGAGACCGGTAAGTGCTAATCTGGTCTGGCTCAGCCTTGCGGGTGTGGTGGGGTGACGGAGGCAGCAGCATCTCCTTCAGATTGCCAGGCCCTAGACCCCTCGTTGGGGGCTGGGACAGTGTGTCCCTGTCTACGGAGGCAGGTCAGGCTGGGAAGGCCTTCCCAGTAGAGGGACATGCTGGGCCACATCCCCCGTCGCCATTCACTTGTGGGGGACCTTAGACAAAGCCCTACCTTCCCTAACCGCCAGTCTCTTCAAGTGTCCCTCCCCCACCCCTGCCCAGGGTTGTTGGAGAGCCACGGGGGAAATAGGTGATTTGATCTGGCTTCTAACCAAGGGGGCTAAGCTAGTGGAAGGCTTCTGTGTGTCAGACAAAATATTGTGTGTGTCTTGGTTGGTGTCTCATGTGGTTTGTGATTGAATGTGTGTGTGTGTGTGTGTCTCAGGCAGCGGGGAAGAGGATGACCCTTGCAGCCCAGCCTAGTCCAGCTCACTGTGAACTCAGCCACACTCCAGGGCAATGATATTTGGGAAGGGGTTTGAGGTAGAGGTTAGAAGGGGTAGGGGAGTAGTTCTTGGTCCCTGTTCTGTCCCATCTTCATCCCCTCCTCAGAGGGAATGAGGACAGTGGTGACTATGGGAAAGCAGGTGGGGGTGAAGGCCCTGGACTAGGGTGGGGTGTCAGAGCCCCTCCTACCACAGGCCCTCTTTTCACCCACCCACAGGTTCTACCTGTTCTTCTGCTCTGTGTGCAACCAGGGCCCAGAGTACATCGAGAGGCTGCCCCTGCGATGGTGAGAGGGTGGGGCTTGGCCCAGGCCCACTCCTGTCCCCTCCCAGCTTCTCCCTTCCCTTCTCCCTTGGGGAACAATTCCATTTCCAGCCACCAGGTCCCAGCCTTGTCCCCGTCCTTCAGCCTGGACCCAGGATGCTCCAGCCCTGGCTGGGCAGGCTGCCGTCTCACCCTGGCCCCACCTCCTTGCACCCTTGCTCAGGGTCGATGTAGTTCACCTGGCCCTTTACAACCTGGGGGTGCAGAGCAAGAAGAAGTACTTTGACTTTGAGGAGATTCTGGCCTTTGTCAACCACCACTGGGAGCTCCTGCAGCTTGGCAAGGTATGCAAGACCACGCGATGCCATAATGGCAAGAATCCGTTCCACGGTGGGGCTGCCGAAGTCCAGAGAGGTGAAAGGTTTGCCCAGGGTCACACGGTGCAGAACTAGGATCTGGGTCTCTGAGCACAGTTCTTCAGGAACATTGCCTGTCTGTGAGGGGTGCTGAGTGGGGACAAAGGTCCAGAGCCTTTGAGCTGTTGCATCTCTGAGTCCAGGCATCTGAGCCTGTGCCCTACAAGGGACTTCCTAACCCAGGTTTTGGTAGTGGGTGGCCTCACCGACTCAGCTGTAGGGAGCTGGGGGTCGAGGCTGACTGGAGCAGGTCTCTCTACAGAGATGGGTGACTCACTCCCGATCACCTGGCTAGGATGGAAAGTGATGTGGGCCTGCCCCCTGCTGGTCATACTCTGAATAGCACAAGTAGTCACCGGACGGAGCGGGTGAGGGTGCTGGGAGCCGGGATTCACGGAGTTAAGTAACAAACCAGAGACTTTCAGGATGTCAGAGGCAGAGAGCGACTAGCCGGTGATCAGCACAGCTTTGGAGGTGAGCCAGGGCCTCCCCAACCACTTCCACGGCGGGGCTGTGCCCCTTTAATGACACCCTCAGAATCCTCTCCACCACATCCAGAGTGGGGCATCCTCTCTACTGACTGCCCCAAATCCTTTAGTGAAAAAGGGATTCTTTTGTTCATGTGTCATGTCTGTATGATAGGGCAGCATTACTGGGTCAAGGGCATGGACATTTTTAAAGCTCTTGATACATTTAGGACAGGAGTTATTCTAATTTACAGATGGGGACGTGCGCTCAGAGGTGAAAAGACTTGTCTATGATCATGCAACAAGTCAGTGGTCCTCACCTGGAGGACCCAGAGCATCAGGAGATTGACGGGAGGGTGAGGACAGGGGCTGAGGCTTTCTCAGAGGCCATGTGCCAGGTCTGACTGTCCTCTGGCCTGCTCCCCTGTAGCTCACCAGCACCCCTGTGACGGACCGAGGACCACATCTCCTCAACGCTCTGAACAGCTACAAAAGCCGGTGCGTGCAGGGAAGGGAGGGGAGTGCTGTGGGGCCCCCTGACAGGTTGGATTTCAATTTAAAGTGTCTTCCTACCTCATAGCCTTTGCACAAGCTGTGCTCCCACCAGGGTCTCCCTCCACTTCTCTTTGACTATATAAATCTTACCCATCCTTCAAGATCCAGGGAGCACCCACGTCCTTTGGGATGCCTCCCCTGATCACTCCAGCAGCCTGGCACATTTTGATACTGGACTCAGCTCCATAGGGGGCTGCACCCCTGCTCTCTGAGGGCCCCCCTGCACTAGCCATCTGTGGTTCTGGGCCAGGCACTGAAGCATTGATTCATCGTCTGTCCCCAGCCCATGCCTTCCCACTACCAGCACAGGGGATGCCCAAGCTCCTTAGCACGGCATTCGAGGCCTCTTATAATCAGACCCTGCCCATGCCTTCTGCCGCGGACCCTTTGCTTTATTTATTCTGGGTGTCAGCCATTCTGAACCCTTTGCTTTCCTACTCAGTGCTTTTGCTCACACCCTTCTCTTCACCCTTTCATTCATTCGTTCCATCAACGACTATTGAAGTGCTCTGTGTCAGCCCTGTGTAGGTACTGAGGACACAGTGAATAAGACACGGTTCCTGCTTCTGTGAAATCTCCCCAGACATCTCTAGACAGAATTATCCACTCTTTCTTCCATCTTCTCATGGTTTGGGCCCCAGATGAGTACGTGGGGCCTCCTGCCCTCTCTGTGGACAGTCTTCTGAGGGTAGGACTGTGGCTGTCACCTCTGCAGCCTCATGGCAGGTCAGCCTTTGACGAAAGGATGAAGGAAGTACCTGGAGGTGCTTTCAGCCTCCCTGGAGCAGAGAACAGAGTGGTGTGGAACCCAGTGTTTCGACCACAGGGTTCCATGGGGAGCAGGACGAGGCCTGCCTGTAGGCAGAGGCCTTGGGGCTGGTTAAGGTAGAGAAGAAAAGGGAGAGGAGCAGCGAGAACCACACACAAAACGAGGAAGGACAGGGAGAAGCCACCAGCCACATTCTTGGCCACCACCTGGAGCCCCTGATCCCACAGGCTTTGAGGAATCAGTGTCTCCATGGGCCACTCTGGATTTTAGCTCTGGGTCTGGGGAGGCAGAGAGGGAGGTTTTAACACTTGACTCTCCTCCCCAGGAGGATGGACGGACAGGCTCCAGAGCTTTCTCCTCTCCCTGCCCACCCCCAGGTTCCTCTGTGGCAAGGAGATCAAGAAGAAGAAGTGCATCTTCCGCCTGCGCATCCGCGTCCCGCCCAACCCCCCTGGGAAGCTGCTGCCTGACAAGGGCCTGGTGCCCACGGAGAACGGTGCCTCCTCTGAGCTGCGTAAGAGAGGAAAGAACAAGCCTGGGTCAGTGCCTGGGGCCCCAGGGCCGGGGCCGCAGCCAGCCTCGGGTCCTCTGCTCCCAGCTTCAGCTCCAGCCCCCTCCGACGGGCTGTGTGGTGGCATCTGAGCGAGGCAGGCCTCCACACAGTTAGTCCCAGCTGGAGGCACCCTAAGCCAGCCAGTCAGTGGCTGAGCCGGGCCCTGATCCCACGTCCCTGCTTCTTCCACCACAGCCCCTTGTGGCCTTGCTTGGAAGGAAAGCCGGGTCAGGGGACCCAGCCTTGCTGGCTTAGGGCTGAGGGAAAGAGAAGGGGCAGTCAGTGTGTAAGGGGTCCTCAGCGCTCCTGGCTGAGCCCAGCCCCCTCTTCCTGGGTGTCGGGGGGTGGGGGGCAGAGCAGCCGGATGCCTGAGCCAGGAGAGGCGCCTCCTCTCTTGCCTGCCCACTGTGCCCCCCACCCACACCTGCGGCCCCAGAGGACTCCTGCTCCTCCCCAGGTCTCCTTGTGAAGGACAGCCTGCCCCCCCCCACACTGTGACCCACACCTGCCCCAGCCGCTCCTCCCTTGGGGCCACCCTCTGGGCCTTCAGGCTCTGACTGGGCCACACTCTCCCTTTTCTGTCTCCACAGTTTGTTGCCTCATGAATTCCAGCAGCAGAAAAGGCGAGTTTATAGAAGAAAAAGATCAAAGTTTTTGCTGGAAGATGCTATCCCCAGTGTTAGTTTCTCGTTTTCTCACTCTCCACTTTCACACCCAGGGTCAGCACATACTAGGGATTCCTGTGCAGAAAATGAAGTTCCCCAGGCCCAGGGGACTCTCCCACGTCCCTGAAAGGACAGTTCCTATTACAGCTGGTTAAACAAGGAAGGGCCAGGCACTGCAAGATGACTCCTTTGTGTCCCCCAAGTTCTCCCAAGAACCCAGAGGGGGCCTGGGCAAGGGCAGGTAACATCCTCATCGCCACGGGGAAACTGAGGGCCCGGCAGGGCAGTGACCCTCCTGCAGAGCCCAGCCCAGAACCAGGGCTCTGGAGCGCTCTTGTCTTCTTCAATAGCCCTGCATCCTCACTGAAGCCCTCGCTGTGGGCAGTGACATTAGCCATGTCTCCCCTGGACCATTTATAAGGCACCTTCGTTCCATTCTGCTGCGCTCAGAAGGGGTTACTATCCACCTTTTGCAGTTGAGGTAACGGAAGCCTAGAGATGGGACAGTCAATTGGCTAGAGACAGAGCCAGGACTAGAACTGGCGTGACCTGGCTCCCTGGTCAGGACCGGAAAAAAGAGGAAGTGACAAGTCTGACCCTCAGCATGCCAGCTGCCCAGCGCAGCCCGCACAGCCCTCAGTGGGGGAGGGTGCTGTGGGAGGCGGAGGTGATGCACGCCGGCGGACCCCGCGCCTTCCTGTGTCCACAGAGTGACTTCACCTCGGCCTGGAGCACCAACCACCACCTGGCCAGCATATTTGACTTCACGCTGGATGAGATACAGAGCTTAAAAAGGTAACAGTGAGGGACCCGGCAGAGAGGTCTGCTTGGGAGACTGGGATGGAACCATGCAGGGAGACCACCATTCCTCCAGCTCTGGAAGGGGCAAGGCCGAGAGCCTTTGGAGGGAGGGGAAGCTCCCTCGGAGTCATTGCGTTAAAGGGTCCACACTGCAGAAGGCTGCCTGCCTGAAGGGTCTCCCTGCCTAACGCCCCTGCTGAAAGCCCACAGGGCTCCCGGGGACAGCTCCCCAGGACAGTGCTCAAGGCCTGCCTAGCCCAGCCCCCGCTGCCTCCCCCTTCCCTCTCCCACTTCTCCCTGCCTCACGCCTGATACAGAAATTGCTGTGGACACCCCACACTCACATTCCTCCAGGGAGCCTTCCCTCACCCTCCCCAGGCTCCCGGGCTGTGGCCGATGCTCCTTGCGTATCCCACGGCGCCCGCCCAAGGGGAGGGGCTGCATCCATCATTTTATTTCCCAAATTATTAAAGGTCATTTCGTGCTTTCCTGTAGGCATGGAGGAGGGAGCACGGGCTTCCGTCAGGCCTGGGCTCCAGCCCCTACTTACCAGTTGCCAGCTGTGTAGCTTGAGCAAAACTCTTTCACCTCTCTGAACCTCCTCACCTGTTTCTGCGTGGTTGTTATGAGACTCAAAACCCTGTAAACGAAAGCACTCTGGGCCTGTGAAGTATTGCACAAGAGTCTGGGATCACGTTCGTTATCATTTCTAATGATTGTCACATGCTGTGTCACTGCCAGGGGAGGGTGGTCAGGGAAGGCTTTTGTGTCTCCTTGGACTTGAAGGCTGGATGGGTAGGAAATGGGCAGGAGAGGAGGCGCCACTGCAGTCGTGGTGGCGGGAAGCTCACTGGGAAGGTGGCCTCGGCTGGGACAAAGGATGCACGTGAGAGGGGCTGGGGCACAACTGGGAAGGTCCCGAGGGGCGCTGAGGGCCAGCAGCAGGCTCACCCTCTCCTCCCTCTTAGCGCCAGCTCGGGCCAGACCTTCTTCTCAGACGTGGACTCCACTGATGCTGCCAGCACCTCCGGCTCCGCGTCCACCAGCCTCTCCTACGACTCCAGGTTAGCTTCCCAGCGTGATGCACTCAAGTTCCATCACTCCCCCAGCACCCCCACCCCCATTTGTGATGTGTGGCTCACTCTGCATCTGAGTCTTGGGCCCTGGTCTCCAGTATGTGTGTGTCTCTGGGTCTGGGACCCTCTGGTTCTGAGCTGTGGGCATTCAGGCACTCCTCTTCCAGTACTACAGGTTATGTAACATCTCTTGCTGGGTAATTTCAGATCTGGGCTTCTTTCGTCCTGGGGTTCTTGACTTCTGCTTGCCGTGATTTCGCAATGTCTGTGCCTCTGACTGCAGGGTCCCCTGACCCTGGTTCTTGGCTTTCTGAACCTGGTGTCTGTCTTGTGGGTCTTTAAGAGCCTGATAGAGGGGAAATGGCATCCTGCAAAGTTTAAGGACTGGGAGAAGGGACAAATCTCTGGGGGCCTAGCTGAGGATATAGCCTGCTTGGCAACAGCTGGTCCTCAGCAGCACAGGGAGGGTGGTGCTGCAAAGCACATAGACAAGTTTTTAACTGAGGCTCCTTTCCCTGTATTTAGGATACCTGAGGCCCCTGCAAGAGTAGAATTAAATGTATTAATATGATGCCCATTGAAGTGTGTCTTGCCTCCAAACACCTCTAGGTGTCTTTCTCTGCTGTTGTCTCTGTATTCGCATTTATTTCTTCCCTTTTCTTTGGTTCTCACTAGCTCTTTGGGTCTTGGTTTCTGTTTCTGAGTGTGAATGGTACCTCTTCTTTTGTGTTTCTTTCCCCCTCTGCCTCTTTCTCTCCCTGTGGGGAGGAGGTGGGGAGGACAGAGGACACATGTCTATCTTCAGTCCAGCTGCCCATCCCTACCCGTGTGACTCCTCTAGCTGCAATGAGTCCAGGTGATGGACTAGGCACAGTAAGCAGGGCTTCTGCACTGCATGGCTTCAGGACGCACTGGGGACTGGACTCAGGCGACACAGAGCTCCTCGACATAAAGAACAAGGTTTCAGAGCTGGACACACTGAGGCTTGAATCCTGGCTCTGCCACTTCCCAGCTGGTTTCTTCTCTGGAGCCTCCTCAGGGCTGTTGTGAGGGTCCAGTGACATAATCGGGGCCCAAGGCCCGGTGCCCAGGAGTGCTCAGGCACAGGGACTTTTTGGAATAATCCCATTTCACTCCCATCTTCCTCCTCTGCCCCTTCTGATACAGACGGACAGTGGGCAGCCGCAAGAGGAAGCTGGCAGCCAAAGCATACATGCCACTGCGGGCAAAGCGGCGGGCAGCCGAGCTGGGTGGACGCTGCCCCTCGGACAGCAGTGCAGAGGGGGCCTCAGGCCCTGAGCGGCCAGACGAGGGTATCGACAGCCATACATTCGAGAGCATCAGTGAAGATGACTCGTCCTTGTCCCACCTCAAGTCATCCATCACCAACTATTTTGGCGCAGCTGGGCGGTTAGCCTGTGGGGAGAAGTACCAGGTGCTGGCTCGGAGGGTCACACCTGAGGGCAAGGTTCAGTACCTGGTGGAGTGGGAAGGGACCACCCCTTACTGACCAGACCCCAGAGGATGCCAGGAGTCCTGGAAACCAAAGGAGAGGCAGTGGAAGCCACAGGCTCCCCAGTTCTCTCCAGGCTGGGGTGAGGGAGGGAAGCAAGACAGAGCTGCAAGTGCCTGGTCAAAGCCCTGCCTGCCCGCCTGCCAGGGCTGTGCCTCTGCTGTGCCTGTTCCGCTCTCGGGCCTCCTCAGGCTCACCACTCCTTTGCCAGTGTCTCTGAGGTCCCGCTGGCTACTTCTCAGTGCCTCCACACACTTCCTCAAACTGTTTACTTGTTCCTTTGAATTAGTGTCCTGCTGGCTCTGTGGCCTGCTCCTGAGGCCTGAGTCTTTGTCCCCAGTGTGTCCCTTTACCTTTCTTTCCCCTTTTGGGTGTGTGTGTTTACACACCCAACCCTCCACTGGACATCCTTCACACCTGATCCATCCCAGGGGCTACATAATGAAAACAGAAATCTTTGAGAAAGACTGGGTGAAGGTGGGTAGAAGGATGCCTTGAGGAGCCTTTCTCTCCTTTTCCCTGCCACTCCTTCTGCCCTTGAGAAGAGGTGCTGAAGGTGGGAGAATGCCTCTGGAAAGCTTGTGTGGCAGAGACCCTGGGACTCTCAGGCTCTGAGGAGTGAGGAGGCTGGGTCTCTGCTTCAGAAGGCACCAGCACCAGAGCCCAGCTGTTAAGGCTGAGAGCAGGCTGTGGGTGTCAGCTTCTGAGACCCCAGATTTCCCTTCCATGGCCACATCCCTCTCTCTGTTACCATGGAGCTGGGTCTGGCTTGCCAACCTGAGGCTTGAGGAGAGGAAGCCATGTCCTGCTACACCTCAGACTGTCTCCTCTGCCTCCTACCCCCAGACTCAGCACACACACAGCCCAACAATACACACTCACACAAACTTCCATCTAGGTGTGTGCTTTCACCTCCAGGCACACGCATGGGCCCTGGCCTCCAGGTGTGTACACACCACACACACACAGCCACACATTCCTTCTGGCGCCAGCCTGGCTCCTGCCCTTGGCTTTCCCTTGGCCCTCTTCCAGGGGCCGACGTGCTGCAACTAAATGTGAAAGTCCAGCTCCTGCCCACGAACCAGCTTTGGCCCTAGAGGGAAGCACCGGGGACTCATACCCTCTTCCTTATCCCCTGCCCTGCTCTGAAACTGACAATCACCTTTTGGGGCAGGCTGGGATTTTTTAAAGGACTTAGGTCATTAAGTCCCCTCAAAGGGAAGCCTTTGTCGGTGCAAGTATAAATAGAGTTCTTAGAACTGACATTAAAACTCAGACCCATCTGGAGGGAGACCAAAAATGGGAGGGGGAGGAGACCCCTGATTTTTGCTGCTTCCAGAGCTGTTAGTAACTGACTCACTTGATTGGAAAGAAGTGCCTTGACTGGGGTGAGGGGCGCACCAGATGGGGACCAGCCTTGCCAACTGCTGCTGTGGCCTCCAGTTTGGCTGGGTTGTGGAAGCTGCCAGCTGCAAGGCGAAGGGGATGAACAATGAGGCGGTCGCAGCAGGCTTGGAGCTGGTTTTTGCATTATTAGGCTGATGCTCTCCCCATCTGGGGGTCCCTGAGTGAGCTCAGATGTCCCTTGCCTCCAACCTCAGCCCCAACAGTGCCTTTCAGCTGGGACCTCACCTCCTGGACACAGCCCACCCACCTCCCTCTGCTTCCCAGCATGACCCAGACAGGGATGAGCTGGTTGGGCCCACTTCTCTCCCTTCTCAGCCCCACAGCTGCTGCCACTGAAGCCCCCCAGCTGGGGCCCGGTGGAAGGGGAGCTGAGAAGCCAGCCGCCAGCGCAGCGGGGGCGTGGGCCCAGGAACTAATCGGCGGCCTCCTGCCTGGCTCCAGAGCACGGCAGCCTCTCAGGCCTGCTTCCCAGGCTTCTAAGAAGGCGCAGGAGGGACACAGCCTGTCGGTGCACCTGCACCTCCTCTACTCAAGCTCCAGAGGCTCTGGCCTTTAAGAGGGGGAAGGAGGGAGACTGTCTTCCTCACCTGGAGGGCAGCGTAAGGCCTGGCAAGGTCACCCTGACTCCACACCCCAGCGTTTCATTCATACCTGGTAATAGCTGCATTACTGCCAACTGACCTTATTGTAACCCTGTGCACCTTTGAAAAGATTTATGGTTTTGAATTGCTGCTTTTAATAACATTTGTTATATTAAAATTATAATTAATGTGTCTGATTTACAATTGAAAGGCTCCCTTTGAAAAACTGCCTATCATTCCCCTAGTAAAATGTCAGCTATTGGGTACCAGGAGGAATTTGCTCTGGTTTCCTGGAAGGTGAAGAGGAATGGTGGGACCCCATCCTCTCTCTGGCCACCGTGCCACATCTACCACCACCTACCACATTCTCTCGACAATATTCTCACCTTTACTGCCAGAAGGATGTGGAACCTTTTTTCTACTATAAATACCTGACCCATGGGGGCAAAAAACATTTGCTGAGGGCCAGAGAGGTGAAAGCTGGGGACTGAGCCTTAGAATGGGATCCTACCAAGATGCTGAAGTACAGGCACTACTTCACGTAGCACTCACAGGCACACAGCTGTAGAAATCTGAAGTGCGCGCCTGGCCTGGCTCTGCTGGTTGGAACCTGCACCGCTGTGTCATGTTCCTCTGCTGCAGTCCCTCACCCTTCACATGCCTAGGAGAATCCCTGCTGCATTCAGCCCCCAGATGCTGAGGGCGCCCTCTCACATACACGTGTGACGGATTACCACCTTAAACAAACTTCTCTAAATCGGGGGTCGTCTGAAGAGAGGAAAAGAGGCAGTGGTGAAGGGACAGGAAAAAGCTACAGGTTTTCCCTTCCCTTCCTTCCTATTCCAGGGAGGAAGGCCACAGGTTCAACTGAACTCTGTATTTTCAAGGTTTAGTGTAGCCTGTTACACCCCGAGTGTTAACGTCTGCCCTTAAAAATCTTCATTAACTACAGCTCCCACTTTTTCGTACCACTCCCGCTGCTACAACCTTATAACTGCCCTTGGAACAAAACCTAAATTGGAGCTGGGGCGGGGTAGGGGAGTAGGATTATTTTCTGGGCTGAAGTCATTCCATTAGGAATGAAAAGTGAATGGTACCAAGCATCCAGAGACCTGGGCTGTAGTCCAGGTTCTACAGTGAATAGCCCTATAGACCCTCCTGAAGTCGGTGGTCCTCCCCAAGCTGGAGAGTCCCTGTTTCTGTGTGGTCTAGGTTAGCGTTTACAAATTTACAACACATATCTACCTATGTTTAGAATTTAGGAGCAAGAAATTGGAATTCTCACAAATTCCCTAAATCAGAACTTAAAATACTACGAGCATTCTTCATGCTTTCCCTGTTATTACAGATACTTGAAAAAAAAATTTAATAGGAATATTAAGCTTTGTAGTAGTTACAAAGAACTGCAACAGCCTCTAGGGAATATTTTAAACACTGGAAAACACCAGGGAACATTACTGGATAGTATTCAAATAACATAACATTCAAATATCCTAACAAGGTTAAGAGTACACAGAATCGTGTCAAAATCACCAAATTAATAATTTATTTTGCTTCCAAAGCTTATTTCTTGGAACACAGCTCATAGGATTTGTATAAAATATACTGTGTATAAACTTATTTGCAAGAATAACTCACAGTTTGCAGCAGACAGGGCTAGACACACACTCTTGGGACATGGCAACAATCACAGACAAGACTCACTAGATGGAAACCATTTCTATTCTACATGGTCCTGTCCTGGTTCTTTTAACCTTCAACTCTATGTTAGCGTTTCTTGCTCTAGCTTTTTATTTGTTGAAGCTGGATTCCTTCAAACCAGCAACATCTCTATGCTTTTAAGCTTTAGCATTCAGTTAATACTTTTTCCCATTTCCTCGACTGATTCTCCCAGGGATTCTGGGGTCAAAAAACCTACGTTTCCTGAGAAATGCTGGGAAGGAATTCCCACGTGGAAACCCTGATGAAGGTCCTAGCCCCAGCTCTCACAGCATCATCTGGGAGGACAGTGCGGTATAGTGGCCAAACCATGGAAGTTGGAGTCACACAGACCCTAAAAATCATTAAACTCCTCTAAATCTGTCCCCTCATCTGTAGAAGGAAGATATTCTCACCAACCTCCAGATCTGTGGGGAGACGTAAACAATGCAGTATACCAACTTACCACACGGATGTTTTAGGAACGAATAACTCTCCCTTTAGAGCTGGGTACAGCAGGTTCTCTGGGTCTTTGGGATATATCCAGTCTCTTGGAAAGAGGCAATAAGAGCATCAGATTTAGAATCAGAGACTTGGGTTTCAGACCCTGCTTCTGCCACTTATTTTAAGTGTCTCCTGCTCTCTGACCTCAGGTTTCAACTGCAAAATGAGGGTAACAGTGCGTCATAAGGATAAAATAATGTTAACCTAGGACAGCACCCGGCAGAGAGAGCTGGTGTTTCGTCCCTGTCCTCTGCTACTTCCTATAGTCGGCTGTGACACAGAGGCAAAGGAAGGTCACCAAGAAACATTTTTGATGCACAGTCAGCACAGAAAATGAACCAATGAAGGCAAGGGATAGAAAAATCTCCTTTGGAATTAGTCCCACTTTAGGAAAGTTGAAGGAAAAAAGTTGGATTTTTTCAACTCCATAAATTAGAAAGTAACTGTGAAAGCTTTAGTATTCAAATCCTTGAAACATCAATTCGGGAAATATCTGCCAAACCCTGTGCAAGAGACCAAATGGATTCAAACGTGTCCCTCACCTCGAGCAGCTCACAATCTAGAAACAGGAGACTGACTGTGATGCACCAGGATAACAGGACATCAAGGCAGGAGAGATTCCTTCCAACCGGGGATGCCAGGCCTTGCAAACAAGCAACCAGACTTCTCAAGCACTCATGCAGAAGGGCGATCGGGCAGAGGGGATGGCCTGCACACAGGAGTCACAGCATAGCACACTGAAGCACCCATGTGCCAGAGCAGGAGAGGTGGAAGCTGAGGATGGAAGACTGAGTTGAGGCAAGGCTCCAAAGGGCCCTGAAATCCAGACCAAGAAACTGGACTTTATCCTGAAAGCAATACGGGCAGGCCATTTGGGGTCCCCAGGACCTTTTCAGTAGGGTTTACTTTACACAAGATTTTCTTATGCACCAGAAACATCTGTTGTAAAAAAAAAAAGAAAAAAATAAGGGACATCACCATGATCATTGTGTCTTCTCCTGAGGCAGCCCCCCAAACTCCCCACTGACTATCCCAGACGGGATCCTCTGGACCTTTGGAAGGGGCTCGGCCTTAAGTCCCTACAAGGTCTTCATGGTAGGGCCCTTGAAGAGCCTCCCTCATTTTATATCTGGAGGAACTAAGGTCCAAGAAGCACAGAAGGTGTCAGAACCAGAGCCTGGCAACACTCCTCCCACACACCCCTCCCTCTGGGAGGGATGACCTGGGATACCGTGGATGTCTGTGGACCCCCATTCAAACTGCCCATGGTGTCCCCAGAAGTGGAGTCACCTTGTGACAAAGCCGTGGAAGGGGCCTAGGTCAGGTATCTTTTCTCACCCCATGGGGCTTCTTCCACCGACAGCTGTGGAACAGGTTTAGGAGAGCACCAGACAGACTGAGCAGCCTGGACTATCCCATCTGTAACTCAACACGCCACCCCCTTTCTGAACTTCAGTGCAGTTCAGCTTCCTTTAATCTATAAAACGGAGACTGGCTTAGGCCACTAGTTTACAAACATTTTAACAACAACAAAAACTTAGCTCAGTCCATAAAAATAATAAAAGTACAGTTGCACTGGCTGAAGTAGGAGTAGTCCCCAGGTACCCTCTGTGAACCCCTGGGGTTCTATGAAACAAGGCTGAAAAATACTGGTCTAGCGGTTCCCCTGGGTTTCTACTTCAGGATGCTCAGTTACAATGCTCAAGTGGAAAGGTTAGTATGGTGGGCTCAGAACCCATGTCTCCACTGAGCAAGGCACCAGAACCTTCTGATGTCTGTTACCTTTAGGCTAGGAAAGAGTCAAGACCTACTCCCTATCCGTGAGGCTGTGTCTAAGCCCTGATACTCCCCCAGTCCTACATGTACTCAGGAAGCCACTCCTAGTCCCACTTCCGCAGGACTCAGGAATAACACCACCTTTAGTTAGAAGAAACAAAATCCTGCTTGTCTCTGAAATTCCACCATTAGCAATTCATCCTTTTGGATAAAGCGCTTCCAGTTCCCCTAGAAGGTGGCATTCACCCCACACACTTCTGAGTGACAGGTCATCAGGTCCATTCCTGAGCAGCAGGAGAGTAATAACACACTAGGCACTCAACAGAGGCTCAGTGAACACCGACGACAAACCTCACCCTCGCTGCCACCTCCCCTTGGTTCCTATACATAATCATCCTCACCCTCTGCACCGCCCCCCACCCCAACCCTTTACGCATGATGCACTCCAAGACAAGTTCCACTGGGTTCTTGCTTGGCCTGACTGGCCCAGCGTCCTCTTCCAGCCTCAGGAGCCTCGGACCTTCACCCTCCACAAGTTACTTAGTTCCTCTGTGCTTACAAAAGCATGGAATCCAGAGATGCTAGGAGGCAGACAGAAGCCTCCCCTCCCCTAGAGAACAGCTGATGAAGGCTAGAGGCAGCCAGCAGGAGGCACAAAAAGCCCCCACTCATTCTTCCTCCATGCCCTCCTCCAGCCACTTTAAATAGTGCACATCTCCTTGGTCCATGGGAAGACTGAAGACCTCTGGGATTTCAAAAGGATGCACCAACCTTTGGAAAGAAAGCAGAGCCCCGTGAGTGACCAGGATCAGAGTCAGCCTATGCCATAAAGCCCAACTGGCCAGCCTCACTTGAGGCCCTCCACAATTTGCCTGCAGTCCCACAGCCCCCACTCTTAAGCCTTTTACCCATCTGTCACCAAGTGATGATTTAGGCCAGAAGGCTTTAGAGTCTCACAGACATGGGTTCAAATTCTAAGTCTGCCACTTTCTAGCTATGTAAGCATGGACAGATCACTTAATTTCCCAAAAGGCCCTGCAAAAGGGGATAAAAATAGTGCCTACGTGACTCGATGGCTGAGCATTAAATGAGACAAGGTACATCAGGCACGTACCTGGTACACTGACTGGCACTGTACGCATTCAATACACGTTAGCTACTGCCTTTATTACTGTCCTTCACTCATCACTGTGCCCGCCCCAAACAACTCCCCCTTCCCCTGTACCTCTGTATTCTCTTCACCTAGAGCGCTCTCCCTGTTCCTGCTGATAAGTCAAAAGCCTCTCTGTTCCTCAAGGCTCAACTCAACCACTGACCTTTCCCCAGGGATCTTCCTTGACTATTTAAACCCACAGCAATCTCTCCCTTCTCCCTGTTTCTTTCACTTAGTCCCTGGCACAAAATGGCAGTTCTCTTCACTTTCCAAACTGGAAAAACATAAGGCCTTGGGCCTCCGTCTATCTGTCAAACAGGAGTAATAATCCTCTGCTTCTTTTTTGCTGAATTAGGCACTGTAAAATTCTCATGAGATAGGATGCTTACTATATCACAACATGTATATATAAAGATGCTTAAACATTAGGAGTAAGCTGGGTAATTTTATCTAATGCCTGAGAATAATGAATTTTCTTAACTTATTTCATGGATACCTAGACCAGTGTATGTGTTTTTACAAGCAGACATATAGAATTCAGTGTATGTCAGCATTCAGACATACAGAATAAGACATTTTAATAACACTTTAGTAGTAAGAGCTGTCACTGATACAGCAATTCATGTGTATACTTGACATAAATTCATTCCAATATGCATAACAACCCAAGGTACTAGTATAGTCCCCATTTTATAGATGAGGCAACTGAGGCACAGAAAGTAAGTAATTTGCATGCACTTAAGCTACAACCAGCACGTAGAGGAACCAGGATGTGACTCTGGAGGTCAAGCTCTGGGGTTCAGTCTCTTAACCTTAAAGCTGTCTCTCACCAGTCAGGCTGTAATTTCTCAACAGCACTGGTTCTACCAAAGGTGCCCTATTTCCACACCTGTGCTAAGGCGGTAACATGAGGGCCTTCTCTACCACTAGACCTGAGACCCAGTATAGCCACGTAACCATAGAATCCTGCCTGGCTCCCTAAGAAGTGAAGGGAAAGAGTTTTATCATCCAGACAGGTGACTCGCATCCCTGGCTGCACAGGAGAGTCAACCTGGGTGCTTGGAAGGACACTGTATTTGATCCCCATTCCAAATAAATTGTCAGAATCTGAGGTGGAGCCTACACTGGTAATGTGAAAAACATCTCCACGTGATTATAGTATGTAGCCAGCATTAAGAATCACTGGTTTAGACCAGAGAGTCTCAAGCTTTTACTGTGCATAGGAATCACCTGGGGATCTTGTTAAACTGTAGTTTGATTCAGTAGGTTCAGGGTAAGCGTGAGATTCTGCATTTATGGCAAGCTTTCAGGTGATGCCAATTATTCCAAAACTACCCTCTGAATGATAAATAAGGATTTACACCAGTGGTTCTCAAAGTGGGGAACTCCAAGCCTCTTTCAGGAGGTCTATGAAGCCAAAATTATTTTCATAATAATACTAACTTGTTATTTATCTTTTCACTACGTTGACATTTGCATTGATGGTGCAAAAGCAACGATGGGTAAAACTGCTGGCACCTTAGCATGCATCAAGACAGCGGCAGCAAACTGTACTAGCTGTCACTACAGTCCTCACCAGCGCATACCTGCATTTTAAAAAAGTCAAATTCACCTAGGAACATTCTTGATAATGTGGTAAAAATGACTATTTTTATTAAAGTTTGGTCCTTGAGTGTGTCTTTTTAATATTCTGTGTGACAAAATGGGAAGCATATATAAAGCACTTCTGCTATATACCTAAGTTCAATGTTGTCTTAAACTTATCAGATTGAGTCACAAGCTAAACTAGACATTTTCCCCCAAAGAATACCAGTTTTACTTTCAAGACTGAATAACCATTTTTAGTTTCAAGACTGAATAACCATTTGTCTGTTAGTTTTACAAATTAAGGTTACTCAGGTTTGAGTATTAGGTAGACATTTTCTCAAATATAATGAAAGTGGGCCCATCACTCAAATGCAGACAATTTACATCATTTAATGCCAATCAAAAAATTCATGTTTTGGGGGTAGGGGAGGGAAGGATTGGGAGTTTGGGATTAGCAGATGCAAGCTATTATATATAGGATAGGTAAACAAGGTCCTAAGGTAGAGCACAGGGAACTATAGTCAATATCCTGTGATAAGCCATAATGGAAAAGAATATGAAAAATATATGTATATATATATAAAACTGAGTCACTTTGCTATACAGCGGAAATTAAACACAACGTGGTAAATTTTTTTTTAAATTCATGTTTTTAAGCAAAAATCAGAAGTTTGGAAAACTTGAATTTATCACCATGAGCTTAAAAGTGTCCTCTGAGATGCTTTTGATGAGATTCAGCTCCTATATTAAGCCAGATTTTACAAAAATGTAAAATGTCATTCTTCTCACTTTTTTGTCTTTTGGAAAATATGGTCACTTTCCATAAAAATACATTACTAGCACACCCTGTTTTACTGCACTACACTTTATTGCAGATACTGTGTTTTTTTTTTACATATTGAAGGTCTGTGGCAACCCTGCATCAAGCAAGTCTATTAATGCCACATTTGCTCGTTTTGTGTCTCTGTGTCACATTTTGCTAATTCTTGGAAAACTTCAAACTTTTTCATAATTATTATATTTGTTATGACAGATCACTGATCTGTCATCAGTGATCTTTGATGTTACTATAATTGTCTTCTGTATTTTTACATTAAGGTATGTACACTGTTGTGTTAGGCATAATGCTATTGCCAACACACTGAATACACTGCAGTACAGGGTAAACCTAACTTTTATATGCGCAGGGGAAGCAAAAGAATCATGACTCACTGTATTGTGGTGGTCTGGAACCAAACCTGCAAGATCTCTGAGGTATGCCTGTATTTATGTTAATATGTCATTGTTCTTTTACTGCTATTTTAAATGAACTAAAAATACATATTTAAAAAATTTTTCAGCTTTAATTTCTAATACAGTAAACTTTGATATAACCCACATAAACAAAGCTCTCTTGGGTCCTCAATAATTTTTAAAAGTGTAAAGGGATCCCAAGACCAAAATTTTGAGAACCGCTACTTTAAAACTCACTCACTTTACAGATGGAGAGTCTGAGGGACAGGGCCATACCCAGGGTCACATGGGAGGCTGGTGACTAGGCTCTAGGTTTTCCTACTTTTCAAGCTCATTTATTATGTTCCCAGTATGTCCCTGGCTGGAAGAGATGGCACTATTACCTGATGTAGCTGGACAGCATATGGACCTTGGAAGTCTTTGTCTTTATTAACTGTAAAAGGTAAAAAAAAAAAAAAAATCACTGCTTCAGGATCTCAGCCTCAGCTCTGCAGCTGCTCATTCATCTGGCTATTTAGGAGACAGTGTTCCTCCAGCTCCCCAGGCCCTGTCACTAGCTCACAAACCAATCTAGGGCACCTTATGTGGGGCAAGAGCCTCAGTCAATTGATCTTAATTTTTAATTGGAACCTTGCTCTCCCTCTCTCCCTGTCAAGGCCCCATCCCCTTATCCTCACTCACCAACAGGATTTCAGTGGCTTCTTCTATTTCTCCATTCCAGTAGTATCTGGAGAAGAGAACAACAAAATGATCACGCTTACATGAAATAAACCTGGCCCAATTACGTGACTTACTAAGGTAGAAACTTTAAAATCTTCCCAAGCCCATATAAAAAAGCCTAGAGTTGGCCAAGGCCCTACAGGTCATCTAGTCTAAACATTCTAATGCACGCTTCTAGCACCTGCCTTAACTTTCCTGGAGGTGAGAGGCTCATCATCTCTTGAAGAAGTCCATCTACCTTAAAGGTTTTCAGATGAGATGGTTTTTCTTACAGTGTGCCAACATTTGCCACCCAGTTTTCCCCAACTTCCACATGAAGAACCACCTCAGGACAGCCCTGCAGAAACTCCTTATGTTCTCTCCTCCAAAGGGCATCTCCAGCTCTTTTGACACTCATCCCATACGCTTGGCTTCCAGGCACCTCCCCGTCCTTTGGACTGGTGCTATTTGTATCACTGACTCTCAAAGCTGAGTGCCCACCAGTGGATAAATGAAAAAGCACAGGAGGATTCAGGGAAGAAGTAAGCCTTATAAAATATGGAAACAAGTCCAAAAGTCAAAAACAAAGTCAGTGACAATGTTCAGAAAAGAGTATGAGAACAGCATCATGGTAAGGGAAAGAAATTCAGCCTATGCTGACCCAGGGCAAGTCCAAGATGACCTAGGCCACTGGCCTCATCTGACAGAGCTGTGGTAAAAGGATAAATTACAAGGAAGGATGAACATATGAGGGGAACAGTAGGCTAAAATTCTATTCTAGTTCCCAAGCACTAGGTCCCAGACTGGCTTTATGTGAATCACTTATATAACCTCTTAAAAATTCAGAGACTCAAGCCCCATCCTGAGCGAGACTGATTGAATAGATCCAGGAAGGAGCGCAGGAATCTAAAGCATAGCCAAATTTGGGAGCCATAGCTATAAGGGATGTGAGCCACTGAGGGAATGACACTGCTGGGCAGGGCAAAGCTTCCATTATATAGCACTTTTCCATTCTGACCTTTAGAGTAGACATTATCCCCCCGGCTCCCCCCCCCCCACACATCAGGGGAGGAAGGAGATGACAGACAGGCTGATCAGAGAAATCAAGGCACAAGACAAATCCTGCACAGCTAGTACTGGGATGTTGAAATATTTTGATGAGGGAAATGGTGCAGACCAGGCTTAACTAAAGGTGCTGATGAAATGAAAGGCAGACAACACAGAGAAATAGCCTGTCGCATATGCTAAACTCTCAACGTTTTCCAGAGAATCCAAAAGAAATGGAAATTATAATCTTTGATATCCCTAGTTGGCTTACTCAGGGATGGAATGCTCAGTTTGACTTTTTTGCTAACAGCAAGCTAGTTGATTTAAACAAAGAATATGCAAACAAGATTCACTGTTCCTAAATGTAGATTTTTTTTTTTCTCCCTTCTCTAAACACAGCCTGATTTTGCTTTTGTTGAATGACACAAACCCACTGGTTCATTTCCTTTGAATACAAATCGACAGTGAACTATTGATTAATTAAAATGCCTTTGAGCTGTTCTTTGACAATTCCCCATTAGTTCAGTGCCCTTTCCACCAGGAAGGACCTGACCTAGCACTTCCCTTCCACTAGTCATAGCACAACTCACAGTGAGGATGCCTTAGGCAGGATGTTCACAGAGGCAGCCAGCTTCTTATCCAGTATAGCCCTAAAGCAAAGAGAGAGAGTGACAGTTACTGGGACAAGTGTCTAGGAGTTCCTGGGAATTACTAATTCTAAATAGATAACCATTTACAGTGCTTCTACGAACTCAAACCAACACGTTCCATAACTACTATGCACAGAACCTCTGAAGACAGAGTTGCTTATATGTCCTTCCCCGGGTGGGGAGTGAAGTATGGAAGTAGCTATGGGAAGGCAGTTTTAAGGACAGGCCTAGTTTTCTTGGGGAATGGGAATTTATTAGCACTGGACAGAGAATAAAAAGACCTGGATTCTAGTCCAGCCCTGCAGGAGGACAGCTGTATGACCTTATGCAAGCCCTTTCTTTCATTCCAGAAATAAGTTTTTGAGCACCTATCCAAGACAGGCATGAACCCCTCACTTAACCTGACTCTCCTGCTGTACAATCAGAGGACTGGTTCAGTCGGTGGTTTTCAACCCTTTTCACCACCAAAAACTCCTTTTATTATGTCACCTTCTTTTCCTTTTCTCTCTCAGATATGTACTAGGCTGACAGTGCTTCTGGTCTGCAGACATCATGTGACAACACGGAACTGATATAACTCCAAGGAAAAGCAAACAAAGGCATCCTATCCTGTCTCTTTGGCAAATATAGGCTCTTTTCACTTTTTATTTTTGTGAAGGCTCCTACCACAGCCCTAAGAGCACAATCATCATCACCTCTGCAAATCTCTAAAAACTTTTCTTGACAGACCACAGGTTGGAATTCCTGCTCTGATAGTCTGATTCCTGTGCAGAGCCCTGGTGAGCACAATAAAAGGTGCCTGAACTAGTATAAGTGTTATAGAAACAGAAGCACCACCAAGTCATCGATGCAAAGAAGTGTTCCCAAGTATCAAACCTCAAGCCCTAGGAATTGGGCAGGCCCTGATAAACCCCTCTCAGGTCTCAGTCAGTCAGCCAAGAGGGCCTGGTCTCAGTTCTCTGAAGTGTATGGCCCCTGCCAAATAAACCTCATCTGAGCCTACTTACCGATCCCTCCTTCCCCTGACTGCTGCCAAGAGAACTGACCTACTTTCTCTTCCCCTGAGTTCCAGGCTGAACAGTGCTCTATTTAAGGCTCCACATTAATGTGGTATTACCACCACCCTACTCCCTTGGAAAGTTCCAGGTGGTAAATAAATCCCTGACTGCAAAGAGGCACAAGGCACAAATTTGTTTAAGCAACTGCTGCAAGTCTTGCTCACTCAATCAAGTGATCTGCTGAGAAATTACATTTCACTCGTTCTGAATGTGGCATGCAAACACAGGGAGTGAGTTAAACCCCTAGAAAAAAATAATCCATCACCTCATGGGCCTCCAGTCTCTTTGGGAGTGTGAACCTCTCAGTGAGTAACCACAGCAACCTGTCCTTGCAGAAAAGACTGTAAAACTATGGAGGACTGTGTTCTTCAAAAAGCCCCAATGGCCAAAAAACAAAACAAACAAACCTAAAACGGAGCAAGAGAGACAGAAAACAAACATGCAAGCTGATGGATAAAACACAAACTGAAGTCCATCAGTGAGTCACAGATGGGGAGCTCAAGCCCTCATGCTCATCTGAGTAAAGCAGAAGACAGAGCTTCTAGGGTCTCTAGAAACGGCAAAGTTTACATACTAGAGGCTCACAGACCAGCTACACGGTTTGGCTCTCACAGCATTAAAAAAAAATCTTGACTTTGTTACCAATATTTACTATCAGAGTATTTCACATTCAAAAAATACATATTACTTAGCTTCTCACCAAAAAATGAATCTTTTTTTTTAAAATAAATTTATTTACTTATTTAATTTATTGGCTGCATTGGGTCTTCGTTGCTACTCGAAGGCTTTCTCTAGTTGCAGAGAGTGGGGGCTACTCTTCATTGCAGTGGGCGGGCTTCTCATTGCAGTGGCTTCTCTTGTTGCAGAGCACGGGCTCTAGGTGCACGGGCTTCAGTAGTTGTGGCACATGGGCTCAGCAGTTGTGGCACACGGGCTTAGTTGCTCCACGGCATATGGGATCTTCTTGGACCAGGGCTTGAACCCGTGTCGCCTGCATTGGCAGGTGGATTCTTAACCACTGCCACCAGGAAGCCTCCCAAAAATGAATCTTATAACATTTTGGACCTGCAGTCCTACAAGGTCATATTTAGCTAGAGTTGAACAGGGGCTACTCCCTCTAGGCCTGACATATGCTTCTCAGATCAATCAGTTTCCACTGTTCTCTCTCTCAACACCTGGGATGCGGAAGTGTTGCTAACTATGGTCATTCTTCATTGTGACACCCCAGCCCACTTTACTCATTTAAGTTGCCTGCCTGTAGATATCGGTCTGTGACCCTGGCCTAATCCAATTCCCTCTCCCTAAGTGTGAGGTCAAAACCTAGAGAAGGAAGACTTGTCTAACGTCAGATGTGGTGTTGGCAACAAAGAGGACACTAGAATCCAGGTCTCCTGGTTCGACATTCAGGTTTTCCCCCTAGCCCCAGTAAGAGATTTTTCCAGTTTGGAATGTCTGTCAATGAAGAGCTCTGAGAACATTGCCAGGAACCAGAGTGGAACTGAACCAGAACTGCGAGGCAGCAGAGTGAACTCTAAAGAACACTAAAGAAGAAAGAGCACTAAACTGGAGCCAAAAGACTGGTCCTAACGCTAGTTCTGTAGGAGAGCTGGGGTTCCTGCAGCTAACATTTGTGGGGCCCTCCCCACCACGTACCCACTTACTCTCCTTCTACAAATCCTGGAAACAAAACCTATTTGCCCCTCTTCTATCTGAATCATTAGTGAAAAATGCTGAACAGAGCAGCTGAGGGGAGAGCTCCACTGCCACATCACTCAAGACTCCACTTGAGACTTCTAGTTCAGCTGGTGAGCTGCACACACACTGCAACCTCCCTTTTACACTGCACACCAGAAATGACAAAATATTTCTTACTTAGCCGTGCCAGAGCACAGTAAGGAGAACACTTTAGGCACCAGCAACTAGGAGGAGGCCCTAAAGAAAAAAAGGTAGCCCTGAGACATGCATGGGAGCATGTAGGGGGACTTCCTAACTTAGGAGCCTTTGAATCTTTTAAACACTGGTAGTGATCTGGTTTACTTCGCCCCCAGCAACTTGGAGAATTCTGAAGAATATAAAATTATAATTTTTTTCATTAACATAGTCACAGTTTGAATCATATAAGTTGACCCTCCTAAAAATTCTTCTTGAGGTAATTTACTCTTAGAAACTAATTTTGACTGTTAAATCCTAGACTGTAGAAGTATTTAAAATCTTCTTAGTAAGTTTTGCCTACATATGCTATGTAAATATGTATGCCTATTACTTTATTTCCTTTGTTCCTTATTACATTTATATTGTTCCTTTGTAAATAAATGTGCCTTTTGCACTTGGGGCGGGGGAGGGGGTGAGGAGGAAAGAAAAAGAGAGCACCAGTCTGTTATCTAGAAGTAATAGGAACCAGAGCAGGCAGGAACTTGGAGGCAACCATCAAGGTAAGTAGTTGGAATGCCACAGCAGGAGCAAGTAGACCCCCTAAATCTCCCATAGCCCAGGCAACAGTAATGGATGTTTGATACAGGCAGAGCAGTGAGCGTGGGAATTTTGTACAAAAGGCAAAACATTGTCCTAGCCGCTGGTGATGGCCAAGGACAAAAGGGAGAATGCACGCCCAGAAGACCAGTTACTAGGGTACCCTAGCCCACAGACCGTCTACCCCGCCCCATGTGCACATTGAGAACAGTGCCGCCCAAGGTCAATTCCTGCAGCTGTTCCTGCACTTCCCCAGATGAGAGGTTGCAATTAAGAATTACAAAGTATTTGAGGAAAGTCAACACCATGAGAGACTAAAATTCCACAACAAAAAAGAATTTACATGAGGACAACTGAAACCAAGATTTTAAAATAAGCATAATTACGTATACGTGAAAACTGCTGAGAGAGTAGACCTTGAGAGTTCTTATCAAAAAAAAAGTGAGATGACATGTATAACTAACCTATTGCCGTAATCATTTCATAATATATACATATAAAATCATGTTGTATACCTTAAACTCATAGTGTTATATGTCAATTATATCTCAATAAAGCTGGAAGAAAATTAAACATAAAATAAGTATAATTACTATCCACAGAAAGATAAGGCAAGATTACTGCATCTATAAACAAGATCAGACAATTACAAAACAAGGGCAGTTGGTTATTAAAAACAATGTGAAATCTTGAAAAGGAAAACTATAAAATTCAGCCTAAAGAAAACTATAAAGTTCAGTCACAGAAAACAAATTCAACATCTATCTATCTAACGGAGTTCCAGGAAAGGGATGCAGGAACAACAGAGTAGAGAGAGTATATTTAACAAAGTAATAGTTGAACATTAAAAGAAACTCCTAAAAACTATCAGAGAGAAAAAGCATTATTACAAAGGAGTGAGACCCCATTCCTGACCTCTCATCAGCAACCCTGGATGCAAAAAGACAACAGAGACCCCTCTCCAAGCTGATACTGACCCATTTACCTGAACTGGCCTTTCAACTACTGTGTTTAGAATCCAGGCCTTAGAATCCTTTTCTCCCAATACCCAACACCTCACAGATGTCAGCTGAAGTTGTTCCCTGACAGGACACAGAGTGGCTGATCCAGGGGTCCAGCAAATTCAACACAGACCCTAGATATACCAGAAGCACAGAAGGGATTTCAATTTCTAGCTGCTAAATACAAGAAACACTAAGGTCATATTTCTGGAGTTGTCACATGTTCCTTTAGACAAGAGCTGTTCTCCAAAAGTAATGTTAATAAGGAAAAGATAGACATTCTGGCTAGGGGCAGGAAAAATGGAATCAAATCCAAAGTTAACCTATGACCATCAACGTGGAGGCTGTGTGCCCCCAAAGACCAGATTCAACACATAAAATACTATAACTTAGTTAATCAAACTTCAAGAATGCTGAATTGCAGAGTAAGAAGAAAGGGAGCTAGGAGCCAAATCCATTACCCCTCAGCCCCACTAACCCTCTTCAAAGCTGCGGCTATAAAGAGGAGTGAAGGGCAGGAGAGCTTCCCTGGTGGTCCAGTGGTTAGGACTTGGAGGTTTCACTGCTGTGGCCCTGGGTTCCATCCCTGTTCCAGGAACTAAGATACTATAAGCCATGCCGCGCAGCCAAAAAATTTTTTTAAAAATGGGGGGGGCGGGGGGGGTAGAGAAGGGTGGAAATTCAGATACACCCCTCAAATTTTTTGAGCATCTACTACATTTGAGTTACTGGAATAAGGATTGTACATATATCATATAATTTAATCCTGTCAACAACCCTGTGAGGTAGGTGGCATTATCCTATTTTATAATTCAGAAAACTAATGCTTAGAGAAGGGAAGCAGTTTGCTGAAGGTCACACAGTTAGCAAGTGGCAGAGCCAATATTCAAACTGTTCTCATTACATGTCCAGTGCTTTTCCCACCATAGCACAGCTGCTTTTAGAAATTTGCCAAATACTTGGAATTTGTTTCCTCCTCCTCTTGTCATGGCGAGCACCTCTGGGACCCACCAAAGACAATCTCCAAAAAGGAAGAGAGGTGGGTCAGGAATTAGGACTCTTAAATTCTCAACCTGCAGGGTTCCATTATTCTCTTAACACCTGGGGCAAGCCGCCTAACTCTCTGATGTCATATCCCTTTTACGCCCCCACGCGCCACTCAGGACATTTTCAGGCCCAGCAGCAGGATCACCCAAGTGTCATTCAGCCATGTTTCTCATATCACCCCAAGAAGACAGCTGTATAGCTCATCACTGGACAGATGGGGCTGTCAAAAGCAAGAAAAGGCCCCAAAGTGGCCCCTCTGGAGCATCCTGGTAGCTCCCAAGCCTCCTGGGGCAGCACCTAAGCCCCTTCACCATACCTGGCAATATCTCTGGCAATCTGCTCATTGGGACAGTTGACAAAAACGATGGAGTAAGTGCCGGAGACATAGCTGCCCGTCACAGCTGAAAGGAGCTGCAGGCTAAGGGTCCTGAGCATGGGGTATGTCAGGAAGGAAGCAGTCAGGATCTACATGGTGGGAAAAGAAAAGCACAGATCAGCAGTGACATGGCCAACTCACTATCTGCCAGCTCAAGCAGACTGGAACCAAGGCTGAGCATCATATTTTCATCTCCATTTCCCATCCACAAAATAATTCCTGGCATCTGTACTGATTTTTAGTGCTTAAAGTTTTCATGTCTAGATTATTTGCCTCTACATTTTGCAAATGATAAAAATAAATAAATAAATAAATAGAGGCTCAAAAATCAAGAAACTTGCTCAAAATCACACAGCTTTGGGAATTCTCAGTGGTCAAAACTCAGTGCTTTCACTGCCAGGTTCAATCCCTGGTAGCACAACTAAGATCCCACAAGCCGTGCAATGTGGCAAAAAAAAAAAGAAAAAAAAAAATCACACAGCTTTTAATTGAAGCTAAGATTAGGAGTCGAGTCTGAATAACTTGAAATCCATTCCTATTGCACAAAACTGCTACTGGAGATAATGCCAACTGACATCCACTGAACTGCTATCATCCTGTGGAGATAATTATGAGTGATAAGTTCTTACACCTGCTGATGTTTTAAGGCGTTAATTTCATCTTCATTCAATTGTGTATGTGACAGGTGCTGTGGGGAGTCTAATGGAAAAGGTAACCTCATTCTAAGGCAATGTGACCTGTGCTACTGTAACAGACCACTGGGGGGTCCAAGAGGAAGGCTCTACCTTTTGGGGACAGGAAAAGGCTTTGAAGAGAAGGTACTAAGTTGCAACTGAAATAATAAGTAGGATTACAAAAGAGGAAGATATGATCATATGTACAAACTCAAGAGGTATTTAGGGACAGATGAATTATCTAGTCTGCATGGGTCTTAGCCTGTGGGTATGAGATTGGGAGGAAAATGAGACTGGCTAGAACTATAAAGGGTCAGGCTAAGGGATGTGGGGTCTGTACTCAAGTGATAGCATGCTTTCGGAGGTTTTAAAGTAGAAGAGTGATAATATGATCAAGCTGAGAAGAGTAGCTGGAAGGAGGATGGGGAGTGACCAGAAGGTAGTCTATTCAAAAGGCCATTACTATGTTCCAGGAAAAAGACATTAAGATCGTGAGCTAAGAAAATGGCAGTGACAATGTGAGAGGGAAAGACAGTCAAGATATAATTTTTCTTGCCATTTTAATGATAAACATTTAAAATAAGAGAAAATGAAAAGAACTGGAGGACCTCTTCTATTCCAGGGTTCTTTGCTGGGGGGATACAAAGGAGTCATTAATAGGGATTGAGGCAACTTGCAAGGAGTCCCCTGTGACTCAGGCAAGACTGAACAAGAGCGTGCTTCTCCTGCCTCCCAGCCCCCGCTCACGTCTCGCTCAAATAAACCTCTGTCCTCCCACTCCTACATTATCTCCCGGCCCTGCCTGGCTCCTACTTCTTGGCAGGGCCTGAGTAGTGTCTTTATGTCTTTAGCTTCAATTTGACTAGAGGCCTGTCTGGGGTGGGTTTCTCATTCCCTCCCACTACCTCCACCAGCACCTCCAATCCAACATACTAGTCCTCTGAAATAAACCAGTGACCACACAAGAGAAAAAGAACCAGACTTTTCAATGAAGCTTTTAGTGACAACTCAATCAGATTATATGGGAAAAAAATAAAGGCACTAACGAGCAGGATTTAAATCCTAGTGCCAGTACTACTGCCTGTGGTCCTCAACAAGTTACTTCCTTTGCCTTCTATAAATGTTACCTAGAAATTGGAGATGATGACATTTGTGCTGCCTACCTCAGAGCTGGCATGGGTTCAAACAAGATAGGAAAAATAATTTATAATCACTAATTCAATAAAGGAAGGGACTGTGATTTGCTCATCACTGTGTCCCCAGGACAGTTCATGGCACACAGCAGGTTCTCAAGAAATAACTTGTAGACTGGTGAATCAGTACACCAGCAAGATGCTGACATTGAGACAAAATAGCCTTGTGAAGTAATGGACATACTGGAACACTATAAGGGGTCAACTACATGACTCTAAGGTGGCTTCCAGCACAGACTCTGAACAAAAGGAGCAATGGTCTGTCCCTCAACCAAAAAGTTCCTGGGGAAGATCTAGGGCATTTCAGCCAGCAGGTATCAGAAGAACACAGAATAGGATTAACTATACACTCACCTAAAATGTATTCAAACCCTTGTATGAACTCATACTCAAGAAATACTAAGAGGTACTTTGGGCCCTTGGGTATTATCTAAAATAACCCTTCATTGAACAGGTAACTGAGGCAGAACATATAGAAATTCTGTGACAGAAACAAGACTTAAATCCAAGACTCCTGCCTCCCATTTTGGGCTCTCTGAACTGCAAGGTACTCAACTAGGAATTGATACCGTGGGGTTATTTCAGCTTCACTTAATCCAGTGGCTCTCAAATTGGGGCAATTTTGTCCCTCAGGGGACATCTGGCAACATCTAGGGACAAATTTGATTGTCATGACTGGGGAGGAGATGCCACTGGCATCTAGTGGGTCAAGACCAGGACTGCTGCTAAACATCCTTCTATTGTACCATCGATCACAATGAAATACAGACAGCTGTTTACATATGTCTCCCTCACTGATCGTGAGCTCTTTGGCCTCATTCATTTCTGTATCCCCAGCACTTTACAAACCCTGACAAGGAGTATGGGTTCGAGAAATGTCTGTAGACCATATCAACAAAGAATCAGAAGCATGAAAGGTCAGGAACCAAAAGTAGACTACAGTATATTCGAACGTGATATTATATGAATGCAAAATACACACATCACCATATTCCCTAATAGAAACACCATAATGGGAAAAGATTTACTGTAAGTTTATAACATTTCCATATGTATGTCTTCACTATACACCTTTTCTAATTTTACATTCTTTTAAAAAATTTTATGTACCCTTTCAATTATTTCACTCTGCCTTTCTTCTTTTTCTGTCCCGGAGTATTTGCCTAGTCTTTAAGAGGTTATGGGTGACTTTACAATCTATGTTAAGGCAGACGAGGCCTCAGAAACCACCCAGTGGTTCTAAATTTGTAATCCATCTAGTTTTAAGAAATCTGTGAATACTCTGAAATTGACATTGTTTATCTATATACTTTCCTTGGGTGCAAATCCAGAACTTTCTCTCACACACACACACACACACACACACGATCAAGAACTCTATAGTCCCCAAAATGTTAAGAGCCACTGATTTGTGCCAGTTAATTAAGGGCCAGAGAGGGGACGAAATCACCAAAAAGTGAGCAGCAGAGCTAGGCTAGACCCCTAGGCTTCTGGCCCTCCCCTACAGTTCTCCTTTCCACCCACCACCCAACCCCAACCACCAGCATCACTGTAGGTACTCTGTAGCCACTTCCAACCTTAACATTTTAAGATACTTCAGAGATGAGGAAACAAAGCCCCCAGAAAAATGAGATGGTAACTGCACTGGAAAGAACCGATCATGTGACCCTTAGATGAGAACCCACCAGCAAACACCCTTCACCACCCCAACGACCCTGGCAGTGAAACACAGCCCAGTCACTCCTCCTCACAAGGCAGGACATAAGGCGGTGCTGGTAATCTTCAGACTCACACAACAATTTCCAGGACACCGGGTGGTGCCTCCAAGGATTTTACCATCCACCCACTACCTGCCTGCCCCCAGCTCAAAATCCCAGGAATAGTAAAAGAGAAATGGATCTTCTACCCTCAATCCCAGGTTGAAGGTTTAGAGGCAAGAGGGTTCAGAGCATTGTAGCGTGGAACACTCACCAAGAGGCATAAAAGGACAGAGGGCCGCGGGTAGCCTGGCAGAGGGCACCGTGAGCCCAGCCTGTCCATGGCGTCGCTGGTAATTTAGCAGCACAGCCTATCGGAAGTGCGGCCTAAACCCGAGTTGCTGGCTGATGGGTGGGCAAGAAGGGCCTGAACTGCTCTCTCCCCTTACCACCTGCTGCCTGCCCCACTGCCCAGCCAGGTCCCAGCCAGGCTGGCCGGGAGGAGATCCTGGAGGGGGCGGGGAAAGAGGAAGTAATTTTTCACTGGGCAACTCTCTTTCTGGAAACATACAACCCAAGCACTATACGCAAACCTCCAACCCCTGCAAAATAAACATACTAATTTTCCCTTCCCATTCTAACACACACATACAAAAAAACCATAAAATCCTCAGAGATGTATAGATTAAAAGACCTAAGTTTCTTAGATACATAAAACCGTCAGAAACCACAGCCCAAACACAAATACACATACACAAAACTCTTGCACTTTATAGAGGACCATCCCACCAAAAATAAACAAATAAATGAAGCACACACATGGCTGCCTTCCAGTCCCCCATCACTCCCTCCTCCCAGGATCTCCCTTCTAATCCTCCCTGGCTCAGAACAAACACTCTTGCTCCTAACTGCTCTCCCTATGAACTCATTCGTCTTTCCAGGCCAGCTGCTCTGTGCAGCCTTTCCCATGGTTAATCCCACAGTCCTCTGTTTCCCCTAAGGCAATCTGTCCACCCTTCTGTTGCAGCATTTAACATCAACTATTAAACAAATCTTTTAAAAGCAGCAAGCTAAGAACTGACTGTTTCTCTTTGGGGATGCGGAGTCCACTGTTGTCAGGGTTTCCAATTTTAACCTGGCTTTTTAATGTGAAATATCTTAATTTTTAAATGACAACACTTCTGGGGAAGAAACAGAATACACAAGGCCATAAGTAAATTTTAAGCCAAGAAAACTATTCTATATCTTGATTGTGGTAGAGGTTACACGGACATTAAAAAATTCAACGAATTATACACTTATATAAGTGAATTATGTTGTACGTAAATAGTACCTTAAACAAAGAGGGGGGATGCCAAAAACCAATTCAAAATTGTTTTAAACGAAACAAAACACACCTGTTAGCCAAACTGGCCTGCAGGCTGCAGTTCACAGCCTCTGTGTTTATTTTAATTACCTGTTTACCTGTCTGTCTCATTCCTTGGAACTATAAATTCTTAAAGGCCTGATACACTTCCTAGCAAAGTGTCTAACGAAGTCGAGTGAAGTCCTAGTCCTATCACTTACACCAACAGCTATGTAGACTCTGGCAAACAACTTAACCTCTCTGAGCGTTCGGATTTTTTTTGGTAAAGGACGGGCTAATACCTCCTTCACAGGTCTGAAGTGAGGATTAACAGAGAAGATTAATCTAAGAGTGCTTTATAAAATGTAAGACCATGTCAGCATTTCAAGAGCAAATAGTCTCATGCCAACTACCAAACAAGGTTAACTCAGAAAATCTCCATTTGTGATTGAAGAACTTAGCATGTGTGAAAAACAACATTAGAGAAAATGAGGCTGAGTGGTCCTAAAAAAACCCTTTATATTCAAAGTCCACTAAAATAAATCAGGACTATGATCTTTTAAATCTATTGCATTAATAAGAAAGGCCACTGTTAATGACCATTTTACCTTAGATCCTGAGATGATGTCCCAGAGTTTAGCATAGGACCCTACACAATATGCTCAATGTTTGTTGAATGACTTAATGATACAGATGTGTGACTGGTGATTATAAGGATGGTCACGATGAAGGTGATGCTGGGGCAGAAGGGGAAGGATGGCAAGAGATGAACTGTTATTTGGAAGAAACTGCCTCTGGATTCTCTTCTTCCTTCAACGCAGGCACCTCTACTTTCTTCAGATTCAATTCCATGGTTAGATTCCAAAAGTTCAATTCTGCATTTATGGCCTTGGCAGATTCTTCAGATCTAGTTCAGAGCCTCAGTGCCATGCCTGAGGTTACAAGCTCTTCTTCTGGCAGCTTCCTACCCTCTTTCTCTCCTCCTCCTTTTTGGATTCAGATATGGACTCAGACTCCTCTTCAGTCAGATTCTGTACCCACCTCTTTCACCCACACTACTTCCTCTTTATTGTTTGTGTCCTCCTTCTCTTTCTTCAACTTCTTGGCTTTATTTTGAAGGTTCTTTTGCACCTCTTTATAGGTGTACAACAATTTACTGAAATCTTTTTTAAAGGCCAAACCTTGATCCACATCCATCGCAGCATCAATGAGGTCTGACACCTGGCGTGAGACAGCAGTTTCCTCAGGTTCATCTTTATCTCTGGTTCCGGAGATTTGTCTTCTTCCCCATCTACAGATACAGACTCTCTCTGTTATTCTGCCAAAGCTTGAAACTTAAGTAGTTTATTAATTTCACTTTCATCAATCTCAATGAATTTAAAGCCCATTTTCAGCCTCCGATTTTTTCAACTTCTTCATTAGCTCTAGGGAAACATGCATAATCATTCACAACATCATCCCAAAGTTTCCACCAGGTTTTATTAAGAGAAGCTGGTTTTTTATATCATCCATCACCTCCTTTATTACTACCAAAGCACCAGGAATGTTGGACTGTTGCCAGATTTTTTTCAAAGCGAGGCAAGGGTTTTTTTCAAAAAGTTAGCAAAGTGGTCAAATATATGCTTGGTGTAATACCTCCTGAAGGCTTCAGTTACACCCTGACCCAAAGGCTGAAGACAGCTAGTGCCTTCCAGATGGAGAAACAATATCAACACTGGGATGAGAAAGAATGAGTCTGGGTGACTGCGACCTCTGTCCAAAAACAGCAACACTCTGAAGGCAAGATTTTTTTCTGTTAAATAACTCCAGGTGCAATGAATAATATGAAGCCAATCCAAAATGAGGACAGCTGTTAACGATGTTGTTAGTAGTCGCCAGAAAACAGGAAGATGTTTTATATTTTTCCATGAAACAAGTGGGATCAGCGTCTTCATAAAGCAGCAATGGTTTTATTATTTTGTCACCTGCGTCACTGGCACAAAAAAAAAAAAAAAATGGAGAGAAATCTGGTCCTTAGCTTCCTCTAAGCTTTCCGGATTTTCATCTTTTTCCCCAAAAGTACGCGAAGGCAAGCACTTCCCAAACAGGCTCATTTCCTTGGCGGTGAAGACCTGCTGAGGTACAAGGCCTGTAGCTCTGATCAGTTTCTGTTGTTACTTGGAATATGTGGGTGCCCACTGGGTATTTAAAGGTTCTCCCTCCATCAACCTCGAATTTCGCAGCCTATAGCGATTTCTAAACTTCTCAAACCATCCCTTGCTCGCATGAAACATATTAGTTGCCCTTGCCAGTGGTTTCCATCAGTTGCATGAAAACCCGTTTGGCCTGGCTGCATGCATGTGGCCTTCAGCGTCAGAGGCTGCCTCCCCACCCCCCCAACTCTGGTCTAATCCTAAACCCAAAAGATTAATTCAAGTCTCCATCTTCCCGATGTTGACGTCCTGGGGAATGCACAGCACCGAGGAGCAGACGAGCGAGACATTCTCCACGCTGGCCCTTGAAGGCCTTCTCGTTTGGCTTAAGGGTGCGCACGGCTGCCTCACGGACGCCAAGAAGGCGCCCCACGTTGGTGTCGTTACTCACGCCTTCTTCCAGCTTCTCGAGAATTTTCATCTCGTCTTCCAGAGGCATGACCCTCCGCCTCCTCTTACTACGTGCCTGGCCCGGCAGCAGGATGCCCACTGCCTCCGCTCGGTCCCGGGCGGCCTAAGCCGCTGCCCAAACCGCAGCGGCCTCCCCCACGGCCGCTGCCGAGAGCCTGGTTTTAGAGGCAGAGGGCCGCCCGCAAGGCCGCGGAACCCTCGGCTGGCCCTCATTCTCACCACTCCGCTGGCCGGGCACATACCCAGCCTTCGCTCTCAGCGGGACCGAAGCAAACCGACTGAAGAGTCGGACTGCGAGACCCACTAAGCCGCGCCCAAGATGACGGCCGGCTGCGACCCCGTAACCACCAGCGACCCTAGCGAGCCCGGGTCCCGCGAGACTTGGCAGCCCCCGGAACGTGCGCTGCCCAGCACCTCCGCGATGCTATTGGTGCCGCGCGGGCCGTTTCGGCCCAGCCAAAACTCGGGGAAGGGAGGCCGCCCCGAGAAGATCTCGCGAGGCTCGGAGACGCGCGCCGGGAACCGGGGGCGGGGCGGGCTGACTGGCGGGCTGACTGGCGAGCCCCGGCGGGAGGGGGCATCATGGCGGCCCAGGCGCTGGCGCTGCTGAGGGACGTGTCTCGGCTGGAATCGCCGCTGGAGGAGCTGCGCGCTCTGCAGTCGGTGCTGCAGTCGGTGCCCCTCAGCGAGCTCCGCGAGCTGGCGGCGGAACTGCGCCTCGGCCCGCTTTTCTCTCTGCTCGACGAGAACCACCGGTGAGAGGACCCTGCAGGTTGAGCGGGGGAGAGTGACGCCCCCACGTCTGGAGACGGGGACGCGGGGGAGACGGGGGAGGTTTTCCCCAGCCGCAGTGAAGGTTGGATGTAGCTGAAATTTCAGAGAGGGAAGCATCCTGGGCTGAGAGGCGAGAGACGGGGTTCAAGCCCAGGCTCTGAGGGGTGTCCCTGGCCGTCGCCTGGCCTCACTGCTTTCATCCTTGGAAGAGGAGGAGGAAAGCAAGGTTGCGCACCTACGGGTAGGACTCCACGATCACGTATCCAAAGTCTTGACTTTTCCCCACCTCTTAAGAAGGGGGCCTATGCTGGCAATTCGGCAGGATCCATCGATATTTTGAATTCACGTTATCTTTGAGCCAGTAATTCCTGTTATAGACATTTAACGCGCAGGTATACTCACACACAAAATGTACTGTGTATACAGGAATATTCATAACAAAAGGAGACAGCAGAAAACAAACAAAAAACTAGGAACAACCTGAATATCTATTAAAAAGGGATTCTTAAATTATGACACATGACTGTGTAGTGCTGTGCAGCTATTAGAAAAACTGAGGTAGATCTGTGTATGTGGACATAGATTTCTAATGTATATTGCTGAGTGAGAAAAAGAAAATTGTAGGAGTTTGTAATCCTGTTATGTGTAATTTTTAAAAGGCATTACACCCCCCCCCCCCCGCTCAGACCCCCCCCCCACACACCCACTTGAACACATGCCAGTGTAGCTTTAGGAATATCTGAAAGATACATCAGAAACTATTAATATAATAGCAGGACTTAGAATGGTAGGATGGCAACTTTTCCTTTTCACTTTATGTGCATCTATAGTATTTGATTTAAAAACACTTTGATCATCTGATAAAAGACTTAGAAAATGTTTGCGATGCAGAAATTTAAAAGTAACCTTTCCTCTGGAAAAGATGATGAATCACTGAGTCAACACTGGATGATTTCAGAGGGCTTTCTTGGCTCTGACCTTATAAGAATCCTCCCTTTTTCATATGTGTTCTCCCTTCATTAATTCTGTTAACATTATTCAGGTCTGCCTATGAAATCTCTCTTATTTGTCCGTTTTAATTCAGGCCCTCGTTTTCTCCCTCTCGATAGGTCTGTTGCATTAGTCTGACTTCTCATTACTTCTGAGTTTGCTTTTCTAGTGGGTCCTTCCATGTTGCAACCACAGTGAACTTCTCAGGTCATTTGGCTCCCATATTTTCCTTGGTTTCCCACCACCTCCAGTGTAAAATCATGACTTGTTAGTCTGGCATTTGGACCCTTATAGTATATTTCCATCCTATTTTTCCAGCCTCATCTTTTTTTTCCACTCCACACATATTTCATCTGCTCCAGCTACATTGTGGCACTACTTAACCTTCCCTTGAGCATGACTTGGCACTTTCCTAACTTTGTTCATGCCAGTCCTTCTAACTGAAATGCCTTCCCCTCTCTCCAAATCTGTCTATCTTTTAAGGGCCAGGTGAAGTGCCACCCCCTCCAAAAAGTCTCTCTTGGTCACTCCAGTTGCAAGTGTCTGGCCTCAGATCTCCTGAAGGACGTTATCATTACTTCTGTTAATGATTCTTGACACTGTTGCCTTGTTATAATTCCATATGTGTTTCTTTCTAGTTTGTAAATTCTTTGAAGGCAGATGAATTCATCTCTGCATCCCTCCTAGGGTACAGCACAGAATACAATGTATGCCAAATAAAAGATTAAACTCATAAATTTTAGAGAGCACAGCTAGTCCAACAACTTTGTTACAGAAAAGAGACTTTCGGTGATCACACCATAAGTTAACACCAGAGATGCAATGGGAACTGAAATGGAGGGGAGTTTGAAGAATAAGATCTGTGGGGGAGGTGGTTTGTTGAATGAAGGAGCAATGCTCTAGGAAACAATGGAAATTTAAAGACAGGGTAATTCAGAACTTAATACATTGTAGATACCAATTGCAATTTGTGGAAAGAATTCTTCTCTGGATAGTGGATTGGCAGTTTCTAGATACATTGCTGTTTTCCTGCACTATGTATTGGTTTGAGATCTCTTCTGAGAGATGAAAACCTAGAATCTTCACTGGAGTTTTTGTGAAAGTAAGTCCTAAGATTACTATTTTACAATGTAGAAGACAAACAAGACTGATTGTACATTATTAATTCTTTGGCTTCTTGGTACTGAAGGGCCACATGTGACCCGAAATCTGTGCAATATACAGTTTAACCTACCATTGCTTTAAAAAAAAAAAAAAAAAAAAAAAAGCTTTATTGAGATATAATTTACCTAAAATAAACTGCACATAAAAAATATACAGTTTGACAAGTTTTGACATGTATATACTCACGAAACCATCACCACAATCACGGTAGCAAAGATGTCTCTCACCCCTAGAAGCTTCCTTGTGCCTCTTAGTGAATCACTCTGCCTTAGCCAGGCAACCGCTGTTTTGCTTTATAGCCTATAGATAAGTTTGCCTTTTTTTAAGAGTTTCATATAAGTGGTGTCATACAGCATGTACTCTTTGGTTTGGTTTCTTTCACTTGGCATAATTATTTAAAAATTTATCCATGTGGTGTGAGTGAATACTTCGTTCCTTTTTATTTCTGAGCTCTAGTCCATTGTATGATGAACCACAATTTGTCTATGAACCACCTGTTGATGGACGCTTGAGTTGTCTGCGTTTGGGTATATTACAGTAACACTGCTATGAACATTTGTGCACAAGTCTTTACATAGACACGTTTTTTCTTTTCTCTTTGAGTAAATACATAGAAGTGGAATGGCTGGATCATATGGTAGGTGTATGTTTAACTTTAAAGAAACTGCCAAACTGTTTTCCAAAGTGATTGTATCATTTTACATTCCTACCAGCAATGTATGAGAGTGGATTATAAGCTTAAATATAAAACCTAAAACTATAAAACTTCTAGAAGAAAACATAGGAAAAAAATTTTGTGACCTGGGCTTAAAGATTTCTTTGAAGTGACACCAAAAGAATGATCCGTAGAAGAACAAATCCGTAAATTGGGCCTCATCCAAATGAAACATTCTGCTCTTCAAAGGTGACTGTTAAGAGAATGAAAAGACAAGTCACAAATGGAGAAAAGTCTTTGCAAAGAATATATCTGATAAAGGACTTATATTCAGAATATATAAAGAACTCTCAAAACTCAATAAGAAGAACCAAGTTTTTAAATGGGCAGAATACTTAAACAAGAATATGTGTGGATAGCAAATAACCAAATGAAGAGATACTCAACATCATTAGGGAAATGTAAATTAAAATCACATTGAGATTCTACTACACACCTACTAGAATAGCTAAAACAAACAAAAACATTGAAGCAACCCAAGTGTCCATCAGTGGATGAATGGATAAACAAAATATGGTTTACACACACACAGAATGGAATATTATTCAGCCTTAAAAAGGAAGGGAATTCTGACACATGCTACAATGTGGATGAACTTTGAAGACATATTAAGTGAAATAAACCAGATACAAAATGGTAAATATTGTATGATTCCATTTGTATGAGGTACTTAGAGTAGTCAAATTCATAGATGCAGAAAGTGGGATGGTGGTTGCTAGGGGCTGAGGGGAGAGGAAAATGAGTTAGTGTTTAATGAATACAGAGTTTCAGTTGGGGAAGCTGAAAACAGTCTGGAGATGAATGGTGGTGATGGTTGCACAACAGTGTGACTGTATTTAATGCCACAGGACTATACATTGAAAAATGGTTAAAATGGTGAATTTTATGGCATATACAATTACATTTCTTTTGAAAAAGAAAAGAAACCTATACCCATTAGCAATCACTCCCCATTCCCCTTCTCATCCTTCCCTCAGCCCCTAACAATCAGGAATCTGGTTATCTCTATGGATTTGTCTGTTCCAGACGTTTCATGTAAGTGAAATCATCCCATCAAAAGGAAGCCTTTTATGTCTGACTTTTTTTCACTTAGCATAATATTTTCAAGGTTCATCCATATTGTAGCATGTATCAGTACTTCAGTCCTCTTTCATGGTTGAATAATATTCCATTGTGTAGCTCTACCACATATATGTGTTCATTAATTTATGGACATTTGGGTTTTTTCCACTACTATGAACATGGGTGTACAAATTTTTGTGTGGACATATCTTGGGTATAAAAACATTCTTAATTACTCCATTAGGCTTGATTGTGCAAAGTGCCATCGCTAAGTTAAAAGATGTATTCGTTTGCTGTGTGTTGCTATGTACTGGTTAATAAGCTTTTAGAAACGCGCGAACTTAACTGTGTACTCCTTTTGGTAGTATATGAGTGCCCATTTATTTGTACTGCCTATTAAGAGACAAGGAAGTTACTCATGAAACACTTCTGTATCAACATCTGGTAGTCATCAAGGTCTGCTTAATTTGCATCCTTAATAGCTCTTGAATCTTGTCCCTCTTCTCCATTCCCACCGCTGCTTCCCTGTTTTGCTCCTTCATCACCTTTCACCATCAACTACCTTCTAACTGAAAATTCTTTCTCTAAAACTGAGGCAGAGTGATTTCTGTAAGTCAGATCTCATTGTGTTCCTTCTCTGCTTTAAAACCACTTCATGGCTTTCCATTGCCTTCTGGGAAAAGGCAGGACATAAAAGACCTATCAGAATCCAGCTTCTGTGCATCTTTTCTGTTTCGTTTCTTGTCATTCACCCTTCTCCCCACTTCTCTCCCACCCCGTCATACCAAGTGACTTGTGGTTCCTTGAACGCATAACACTGTCTCATTCCTCTGTGTCTTTCATGTGCTACTACCCCCTCTACGTGGAACACCTCTCTTCTCTTAGATAACTCCCATGTTTTCTTAAAGTTTAACTCAGATGTTACCGTACGGGAGGCCTTCCCTGAACCCTGTGTTCTTTTCTGAGCTCCCTCAGCTTCTAGCCCTAACCTATAGTATTTATCTACCTGGGTAATGGTTGCCTTTCTATTTTTCTGTGTCTTCCATTAAACTGAGCTCCTTGAGATTAGAGAATATATCTTATATATATAGCTCCAACACAGGCATGGCACAGAATAGGTAGTTAGTAAATTTGAATAAATTAGTAGAAGCTGGTGTTTCAAAGGGAAATCTGTGTGGAGGAGAGCCTCATTAAGCTAGGTGTCCAATACTAGGTTGCTGCTTCCTACCTGGTAGGACATGAATTGATGAGATCTATGGTGTCTCCTTTAGGGAACAGACTACTTTGTGTGTATCCATCCTGGAGAGATTGCTGCAAGCTTTGGAGCCAGTTCATGTGGCCCGGAACCTCAGGGTTGACCTGCAGAGGGGACTGACTCACCCCAATGATTCGGTAAAAATCCTCACTCTGTCCCAGGTATGAAATTTTACTAGCACATAATAAGGGAATCAACATTTAGTGACCACCTGCCCTGGGCCAGGCTCTATGCTGGGTGCCAGAGACAGAGAGGTGAAGAAAACACATGTTCTCTCTGTAGGGAGTATCGAGTCTATTCTAGTGTGCGTAGCTTGCTATAACCAGGGGATACAAGCTAAAGTAAGAAGTTCCACTAAATACATCTGAGTCAGTTATGCATCAATTACTGAGTTCCTTTTATCAGGCATTGTACTATATATGCTGTTAGAGCTACCAAGATGAAGCTTGTTTCTTTCCTCCAGGGAGCCCCTAGTCTAGAGAGAAAGATTGCCATGGTAAGTCTTACTATAGTGGCATGAGCAAAGTACTGTTAAATAAAGGTCACTATACCAACAAATTAAGACAGTAACTCTTACCACCCTGGTAATCAAAAAAGCTACTATTTGGATGAAGAGCTGCTGCCAAGAATTATCTTGAAGGGTTAGAAGCTGAGCAGTTAGTTATCCAGTAGATGTTCAACTACTGTTTTTTCTTTTCTCCTCTGAAGTATTTGTTCAAGGAAAGGGGAAAGTATCAAGATTTATCCATTAACCATTTATGTGCAAACTCTGGGAGGTGCTTTACCTATTTAGTCTCATTTAATCTTTATTACTATCTTGCAGTTAAATATTGTATTCCCATTTTACAGACTAGAAATTAGCTCAAAGAATTTATTTAATTTGCTCAAGATTAACAACCAGAAGTTGATAGAACTAGGATTTGTATTGTTTTCACTCACTGAGATGTCTCAAGTCGTAACTCACCTGTTTTATTTTTTCTTTCCTTTCAAAGATGTCACTATACTGTCTGTGTGTTTGGCTTTAATGAATTTGGGTCATTTGGAATTTTTAATGACTCATAGCTATAGTCAGTAACTCCTAAAATAACTGCACACTAAGGAAATTTGACCATCATGTGTTTCCATGTTGCCCTACCTTGGAGGCATATTTCTGATTGTTTTTTTCCTTTCAGGTTGGAAGAATTGTTGAAAATTCTGATGCTGTCACTGAGATTCTAAATAATGCTGACTTACTAAAACAAATTGTTTATTGTATTGGTGGAGAGAATCTTTCTGTAGCTAAAGCGGTGAGTCAGCTACAACCATCAGCCTAAACATGCAGAGACATTAATGTCCTAAAAGACAGAGAAAGGCCTTCTGGATTGGGAGGTGAAGGTTTAGAATGAATGATTTGTGTAGTTGAATTTGCAACGTTATGTCGATGGTATCAAATAAATAAGTGGTGTCAAAAAAAACTAGTAAACTCCTCTTATTTTCTAGAATACACGTATCTAAATTATCCATCACAGAGCTTACACTGGGTTGCTTGATAAGGAGCTTTTTCTGTTTTCTGTTGGGAATACTATGTATCTTTTCCAGTTATAAGTAATTATAGCTAAAATGTAGTGAATGCTCCTCGGGTAAAGTGCATTCCATACACTAATTTTCACATCAGTCTTATGAACTAGAAAATGCAATTCTATATTTTTATGACTTGAGATATTTTCTTTCCTTATAAGGCCATTAAATCCCTGTCAAGAATATCACTGACCCAGGCTGGACTGGAGGCTTTATTTGAAAGTAATCTGCTGGATGATTTGAAAAATGTGATGAAAACAAATGACATTGTTCGATACAGGGTGTATGAGGTAAGACTAAAAGCATATTTTCTGGTACCTATAATTCAGAATGCAGTAAGGCTTACATCAGAAGGCAAGATGGCTCATTTAATATGTATTTATTGAGTATATATGAGTCTATGTTAAGCCCTATACCAGGTGCTTGGGATGTAGGGATGAACTCCCAGCCTAGTGCGTGAGACAGTCATAAAAAATATTCACATTGCACTCTAAGTACTATAATAGAAGAGATACCACTGAAATTAGACTTTGAAAAAATTAGTTGTAGTAGTAGTAAGAAGACTTATACGAGCAGTATGCTAAATCGTCTCATATATATTCTCTTCAATTCTCAAAGTAAACCCAATACTTCATTATCATTAATCTCCCTATTGATGGAGTCATTGATCCAAGGCTGTACAGTTAATAGACTGTATATTCAAAATGGAACCCTCTACAGTCTAATTTCTTCTTCAGAACAATGTCTTTTCATATCTTAATGTTATGCAATCTTGATTTTCCTTCTTCTGTTGCTGTTTCTTCTTGGTTCCCTGTCTCCTTAGCCTCTATTGAACTTCTAATTGTTGGAGTTTGTGAAGGCAGGCTAAGCCCCCTCATGCTCATGTTCAGACCAAACTCCTGATCTCCATCCACCCCGTGCCCTTAATGAAAAACAGCAACAAACTGGCCCCATCTCACAGTGCACATGGCTGGCTGTTGGACCTCCAGCTTATTCTCTGTGAGGCCCTGTCTTCCCTGCTGCGTATCCATTCAGTCATCACATTGTGTCAGTTTACTGAAGCTCATGCATTTCTCTGCTTTGATATAGCCACCACCACCCTAGTCTAAGCTACCAGTATCTCTCACCTGGACTACTGTATTTGCATCCAAATTGGTCTGCTCTCGTTTTTGTCACCACTAGTCTGTCATCACATATAGTCAGAATGATCTTTTAAAAATCAAAATCTGATTCTGTCCTTCTTCTGCTTAAAATCTTTGGTGTCCTAGATCTCTCAGTAAGCCCTGGGAACATACTTGTTGAATGAGTAAGTGAACGGCTGACTGATAGAATGCATGCATGAGGGAATGAAGGGATGAAGGAATGATTTTTTACAATCTGTTTGTTGTTGCTGATAGGGGCTTTAATCCTGATTGGTGGTTTCTTTAAAAAGCAGATGTGCCCAGGTATAATGGGGTGTTCCTTTGCCAGAGTAATTTCTTGTGTGTTCAGTGAAGTTTTCCTACTTGTGGAGACAAATAATGAATTTTTAAAAATTCGATTATATCAAGTATATAGCTTATACTAGTATATAATTGTATATAATATACTGCCTAGTCCTGCATTTAACTTAAAATGCCATTTAACAAGTTTGAGGGTATTTTGACCTTTCTGCTTTTTCTGTTCTTTTCTTTCAGCTAATTGTGGAGATTTCTTCTGTGTCACTAGAATCTTTAAACTACTGTACCACCAGTGGATTGGTAACCCAGCTCCTCCGAGAACTTACTGGTGAGGATGTGCTGGTCAGGTATGTTAAAGCAAAATATCCTCTTGGAGGGCCAGGGGACAACCTCCAGACTTAGTGTGATCACCCCAAGTGAAGCCCATGCTCAGGTTGCAGTCTCATGACCGATGTTTGTCCCGAAAAAGGGGCCTTTAGAAAATTGCTCAACTTACATGGTGACAACATACTAGAACTTAGCAAAGCCCTGCATGACAACTCAGCTACTTTTGAATAACTGTGTTTCCTGTCCTTAGGCATGTGTGCACTTTCAAAGTTGCCATTGTAGGACTTCCCTGGTGGCGCAGTGGTTAAGAATCAGCAGGCCAATGCAGAGGACACAGGTTTGATCCTTGGTTGGGGAAGATCCCACATGCCTCGGAGCAGCTAAGCCCGTGCGCCACAACTACTGAAGCCCACACGCCTAGAGCCTGTGCTCCACAACAAGAGAAGCCACCACAATGAGAAGGCTGCACACCACAACGAAGAGTAGCCCCCCCTCACCCAACTAGAGAAAGCCTGCGTGCAGCAACAAAGACCCAATGCAGCCAATTAATTAATTAATTTTAAAAAAACTAATGAAACTAAAATACATTCACTTAAAAAAGTTTCCATGGCTTTAACTGTCATTTTGTATTACTTAACATGTTAACATGCACATTTTATGTTTATTGTATATCTTTATATATATAATATATATTTATATTAATACATACATGCATGTGTATATATGTGTGTGTATATATATATATGTTCTTTTTTGTTTTGTTTGTTTGTTTGTTTTGGCCATGCACTGCAGCTTATGGAATCTTAGTTCCCCAACCAGGGATTGAACCCGGGCAGTGAAAGTGCCAACTTAACCACTGGACCTCCAGGGAATTCCCAACATGCACGTTTTTTGATGTTGCTAGATAATAGCGTTACGGCATGATAGTAAAAGCATGGACATTTGAAAATGAGTGAGACTTGGACTTGCATGCATCTCTTAGTACTTAGTAGCTACTACTTAGTAGCTATTTGATCTTAGACAAATTACTGTAACCTTTCTGCACCTGAGTTTCCTCATCTCCTAAATGGAACAATGACAACTTTGTAAAGAAGATAATATGAGAATTAAGTGAATTGACCATAGAGACCAATATAATGGCCAATATAGGCTCCCAAAGAGATGTTAATTCCAGTCTCTTTACTCCCAGCCCCCTACTCTCTAAATCCCCCCTACTCCCTAAATGCCGTTTAATATCTGCCAAGTGTTTCCTTGGATACTCCACAATGTACGAACACATCCTCACTGTTAAACACTTGATTTACCTCAAATATTTTGCTGTTATAAGGGCACTATAGTTACCTTTGTGTACACAGGACTTTGTTTTCCTTATCATTTTGTCCTGTGTTCTTTATTTTTTTAATTTATTTTTATTTATTGTTTTAAATTTATTTTTGTTTATTGGCTACATTGGGTCTTTGTTGCTGAGCACAGGCTTTCTGTAGTTGTGGAGAGTGGGGGCAACTCTTTGTTGTGGGGTGCAGGCTTCTCATTTGTGGTGGCTTCTCTTGTTGCAGAGCATGGGCTCTAGGCACGTGGGCTTCAGTAGTTGCAGAGCATGGGCTCATTAGTTGTGGCTTGCGGGCACTAGAGCGCAGGCTCAGTAGTTGTGGCGCACGGGCTTAGTTGCTCTGAGGCATGTGGGATCTTCCTGTTCCAGGGCTCAAACCCATGTGCCTTGCATTGGCAGGCAGATTCTTAACCACTGAGCCACCAGGGAAGCCCTGTCCTGTGTTCTTTAAATGTGATTGAATTTGTTAAACTTACATGCATAAGTGGTCCTCAGTTATACTGTTTCAAAGCATTTGAGTTACATTGTTTCAAAGCCTTCCTAATAAGGAAATTATTTTGTTAAATTTCTTTAACTTAGTATCAGACTTTGTGACATAGGAAAAAACCTTGCAAATAGTCAGTTAAAATACCTTAGGATCAACTATAAAAATACTTTTTTGGTTAATTGAGGAAATTTGGTCATGGTTAGGCTTTAGATGATACCAAAGAATTATTTTTTAAATATGTGGTAAAGGTATTATAATTTTGTGAGAAAATATTCATGTTTGACATTTCAAAATAAAACAAAGGTTTAAAAACTCTTTGAGGAGGTAGTTGTGTTATAATGGAAACAATAGTGGGCCTCAAGTCAGAAGGTCATGATTTAAGTCTTAACTGCTTTGTAAAAACAATGTGATTCTGGACAAGTTACAATTTTCTCATCCTTGTGCCCTCACCTGAAAAGTAGAGCCAGGGTCATTGACTTTTCACATTTGGTGAGAAGAATTAAATAAAATAACCTATATGAAAGCAGTTTATAAACTATGCTAATCATATGCAAAATCTTGGCATTTCAGAGCCACCTGTATAGAAATGGTGACATCACTGGCATATACTCATCATGGACGACAGTACCTTGCTCAGGAAGGAGTAATTGACCAGATTTCTAATATAATTGTTGGGGCAGATTCAGACCCTTTCTCTAGCTTCTATTTGCCAGGTAAGAAATACTGACACTGGTGGAAATGACAGTGTATGCTTTGTTTTTGAGTTCTCTCTGACAGGGGAGGCCAGGGATTGTTTTCTTTAGAGCTGATTCCCTTGAGATGATGCCCAGAGCCCTGTAATGAAGTGGAATCTATTACTGTAGGAGCCATGCACTGTTGATTCTGATTTTCTGGCAATATTGCTATTTAGAGCACTAGGATGTTTCCCTTGAACTTCAGCCAAAAGAATCATAATAAAACTACTAGTAATGACATTTACAGTATATTTCACAGATTTATCAAATTTTGAGTTGGAATCTTTAATATAGAATTATTCTAGCCATTCTGTTCTAGGACATGGTTGGTTACTTTTTCTTAAGAACTTCTAGAAATTGGAGATTAATTTTAGATAGCTTTGCTTATGTCGTTGATGAACATCTCTGTTTAAAAATTTCTTCCTGATAATGACTCCAAACCTGCCTTCCTATAATTCGTATCCACTGGTCCTCGTTCTTTGTTCTCCCTCTTGCATATGACAGTGCTTCAGTATTCGGACCCAGCTCCGTTGACACCCTGGGAGTTCTGTTCCTCAGGACCACATATCACAGGTCCTTCAGTATCTCTTTATGGTCTGTCTGATTTCCAGACAACACAGTACCATAACCTTTCTCCTCTTCCTGAAGTTTATCACTGTCCCATGAAAACCTACGGCCCACAATTTATGCTATCATCTTTTTCTATTAAAATATATTCTTGTAAATATCTTTAGGATTTGTAAAATTTTTTGGAAACCTGGCTATCATGGATAGTCCTCAACAGATCTGTGAGCGTTATCCTGTCTTTGTGGAAAAAGTATTTGAAATGACGGAAAGTCAGGACCCCACCATGATTGGTGTAGCAGTGGACACGATTGGAATTCTGGGATCCAATGTTGAAGGAAAACAAGTTTTACAGAAAACAGGTTGGTATGACTTGTTTTGGCTTTCCTTAACGATATCTTTTTTTTTTTTTTTGACAAGAATTCATTGTATAAGTTCATTTGCTGCTACATTAACTGCATTGTAGAAACTGCTTCTACCAATGACAGTCTTTTTACCATGACCTCGGACTAATCCCTAAAAAGTTTCACAGTTATTACTGAATTTTTTTTTTTTCAACTTGGCTGGACCAAATACTCTTTCCCCTCTACATCTTTCTTAAATAGTATTCATGGTACAAAGGTCTGGAGTCAGAAAGACCTGGATTCATGTCCCAGTTCTAACACTGACTTAGCTTTTTGAGCTTCACTTACTCACTTCACTACTCTAGGCCTCACTTTCCTCATATATAAAAAGAGTGTAACAACTACTTCTCAGGGTTGTTGTGAATATTGAGTGAAAATACATTTGTTTTATATTTATATGTCAAGGAAGGAAAACAAAAATATGTTACAAGATTTTATGTTGAGTGATACTTTCATGACATATCCATGAGTATCTTGCAAGTGCTATGAATTTTACACAGAAAAATGTATAGCACTGTTAGAACCCTTGTGAAATATATGTTGAAAACTATATATGCTGTTGTGTATCACAGCTAGTATCTGTGCTATATGTACTTTTCTCACGGCTTGTACCCATGATATATAATCCTTTTACAATCATGCGAAAAGGATACTATTGTCATTCTCATTTTACAGATAAGGTAGCTGACACTCAGAGAAGTTAAGAAAATTTTCTAAGATCATTCAGACTGTGGGGCAGCTGCTACTCAAATCCAGGTCCTTTGATTCCAGATCTGCACACTTTAACTTGTATATGCTGTATGGCATATGAATGTGTTTTAGGCCTGTCACTTGGTCACTGACTACATGTTTATTTTTATATTGGTTTAGGTTGGTAGCAGTCATAGTATATAAAAGCATACTTTTAAAAATCTCATTGTTCACTTGACCCCATTAGAATGGCTATTATTTTCTTAAAAAACAGAAAATAAAAGTGTTAACGGGATGTGAGAAATTGGAACCCTTATGCATACCTGGTGGGAATGTAAAATGGTACAGCTGCTGTGGAAACATTATGGTGATTCCTCAAAAAAATTAAACGTAGAATTACCATATGATCCAGCAATTCCACTCCTAGGTATATTCCCAAAAGAATTGAAAGCAGGGAATTAAATAGATAATTTGTACCTCTGTGTTCATTAACAACATTATTCACAATAACCAAAAAGGTTCATTGATGAATGAATGGATAAACAAAGTGTGGTATATACATTCAAAGGTATATTATTCATTCTTAAAAAGGAATGTAATTCTGACACTTGCTACAGCTTGGGAGGACCTTGAAATGCTAAGTGAAATAAGCCAAACACAGAAAGACAAGTGTTGTCTGATTCCACTTATACATGGTACCTAGAATAGTCAAATTCACAGAGACAGAAAGTAGAATAGTTGTTACCAGGGGATTGGGCCGGGGCAGGGGGTGGAGAAGAGTTGTTTAATGAGTACAGAGTTTCAGTTTGAGATGATGAAAAAGTTCTGGAGATGGATGGTGGTGATGGTTGCACAACAGTGTGAATGTACTGAGCTGTATGCTTAAAAATGGTTAAGATGATAAATTTTATATTATGTATATTTTACCACAATAAAAAATATCTTGTTATTCTTCAAAGGAACTCGCTTTGAACGCTTGCTCGTGAGAATAGGATATCAAGCAAAGAATGCCTCAACAGAGCTCAAAATTAGGTGTTTGGATGCAATTTCATCTCTTTTTTATTTACCAGTAAGTAGATTGGGAAATTAATGAAGGACAGTGGGATATTTGGGGGAGAATAAATCTGGATAATACTAATTAACTTACTATAAATGTCAGCCTTATAAATAAATGCCATCTTTCACACACTTAATAAAGTGGAATCATAGAGTATTAGAACTGGAGAGGACCCTAGAGATTGCTTAATCAACCGCATTAAAAAAAAGAAACAGAACAAAACTGAGGAGTCTGGGCTGAGTTTGGGGAAGAGTGCTCCAGACTTGGCAGAGATCATACAGCTAGTTAATGATAGGGTATGATCAGAACCCAGGTTTCCTGACTTCCTAATGTCTTGCGGTTTTCCTTTTCTGTTCTATAGCCTGAGCAGCAGACTGATGACCTCCTGAGGATGACAGAATCCTGGTTTTCTTCTTTATCTCGGGACCCGATGGAGCTCTTCCGTGGCATCAGTAATCAACCCTTCCCTGAACTACATTGTGCTGCCTTAAAAGTGTTCACGGTAGGCATCCTCTTCTTTTCCAAGGGCCCTTCTGGGACTCTGCCAGTTCAACACATGAGTACTTACAATGAGCCAGTCCCTCTGCCGTGCCCTGGGGATACACAAGTGCATAGTAAGTTTCTGCCCTCTACTATTAGTGTACACTAATGAGGAAACAAATGTGTAAAAAGGTTGTTTCAGTAAAAGGTATTAGGTGCTGTGGCAAATGTTTGAGGGTGCTATGAGATCACAGAACTAATTCCACATTCCTTATCTGCCATCAGACAAGCCCTTACTGCTTTAGCCCTGGTCTTCCTGAGCCTTATTTCCCGCCATTCCCGTCTGGCACTGGATGCTCTAGTGATACCAGACTGCTTGCTGCGTATCTCTGGACTCTCATATACTCTCTACATTCCGCACTCTTCCCTGACTTTGCCTGTTAACCTCTTATTTATTCAAGGATCAGCTCAGGTATCTCTTCAGCAAGCTTTGCCCAAACCCACAAGGTTGAGTTAAGCAGTGCTAGCTTCCCTACTTTGCATTTATTCATTTTTTCAGCAGATACCTGTTGAGTTTCTTTTCTTTGCTAGGTTCTGGGGATATAATGGTGAACAAAATATACAAAGACCTTCCTTTCATGTAGCTCATTGTCTATTGAGGGACCCAGGCAGTAAATATAATTATGTAATTAATTGTATAATTATAGTTGTGGTAAGGATTATACCTCTGTGTTCTGTTTATTACACTTTGTTGAAAATGTTTGTTGACCTATTCATCAGAGTTTATTGAAAATAGGAACCATATCTGATTTAACTTTGTAGCTTCAGCACTTACTATGGTTCCTTGGGCTCATGGGAATGTAGTCATCACTTTAGTAATCTTAACAATGGAATGTCAAGCAGCATGCTTGGCCTAGAGAGGCAGGGAACAAGGAGAGTGGGGTCACAAGAGAGGGAGGGCTTCCTGCAGGATGTGATACATGATCTGGGTCTTGAAGGATACAGTATACCTATCAACTTCAAGAACATTGTTTTTAGACTGTTTCACCCTTGTCAGTAGTCACTGTGATGGTCATTTTGGCTCAGGAACTGGTATTCTCTTTATTACTTTATTTTTTTCCCACTCTTCTACCTTACACTCCTCTTAGCCGTAGTTGTAGGGATAGTTTTTGATTTACTGGTTGGGACAGCTGTTTTTATTTCAACCCACCCATCCTCAGCTATTGTTAGGTAGGCTGATGTTTCTCGAATTGTAACGTCTTGTTAAAATGTAGATTCTCCCTCAGTGGGTCTGGGATAGAGCCCGGGATCCTGAATTTCTAACAAGTTCCCAGGTGATGGTGATGGTCTGCAGAACACATTTTGAGAGGAAGAGAGAGGCTGTAAACTTGATTGTTCCTTGTTCTTCATTAAAATATAGTAGTGAGGTTTTAAAAACACTTTTTATAAAAGTTGCTTATTCATTATTTTTAAATTTGGGTAAGATTGAGTAGAAATTTTTTAAGGCACATAGAGTCACACCTGTTTGGTGTATTTCCTTTTAGTATTAGTATTAGCATTTATCTGTTTATTGGTAAAATAGTTCAAACATACAGTCATACCTTGCTACCTCTTCCCAATCCAGTCCCTCTTCCTCCCTCTCTGAATGTAATCACTGTCATGAATTCATGGTTTATAAACACACGCGTGAATTTATGCTTTTACTACCAATGCATATACCCTTAAATTACAGTATTTTAATTATTCTTAAACTTTGAAAATGGTATCATACTGTTCATATCATTCGCAATTTGCTTTTTCTCTTTAACATTATGTTTTCAAGATTTATCTATACTAAAAGAGGCAATTAGAAAGTCATAAGTATTTCATTGTATAGCCACAGTGTGTCATTCTCCAGTAAATGAAGATTTAGATAGCATCTATTACAAATGATGCCACAATGAACATTCTTGAAAAAGATCGTCTTATGCACATGTATGAGAGTTTCTTTGGGGTAGTCTTTTCTTCTGTAGTCTTTGTTTTGGTTTTTCCACTGTTGTAATTATGCCATGTGTATAATTTGGATCTATCTTTTTCATATAATATATTTACCTATACTTTATAAACATTATTCTTAATGTTTATTTAATTTATTATTGCTATATAACATAATTTAGTAAGCCATCTTCCCACTATTAGGCATTTATAGTGTACCTTTCACACTGTGATAAGCATCTTTGTGTATAGATTTTTTATTTTTATTTTTTTTAAAGTTTTATTGAGATATAATTGACATACAATAAACTGCATATAAAGTGTACAATTTGATTTTTTTTCTTATTAGTCATCTATTTTATACATATTAATGTATATATGGCAATCCCAATTTCCCAGTTCACCCCCCTCCCCATCTCCCTGCTTTCCCCACTTGGTGTCCATGTTTGTTCTCTACATCTGTCTCTATTTCTGCCTTGCAAACTGATTAGTCTGTACCATTTTTCTAGATTCCACATATATGCATTAATATACGATATTTGTTTTTCTCTTTCTGACTAACTTCACACTCTGTATGACAGTCTCTAAGTCCATCTATGTCTCTACAAATGTCCCAATTTCATTCCTTTTTATGGCTAATATTCCACTGTATATATGTACTGCGTCTTTATCCATTCATCTATTGATGGACATTTAGGTTGCTTCCATGACCTGGCTATTGTAAACAGTGCTGCAGGGAACATTGGGGTGCATGTGTCTTTTTGAATTATGGTTTTCTCTGGATATATAACCAGTAGTGGGATTTCTGGGTCATGTGGTAATTCTGTTTGTACAGAATTTTTAAATATTTTGATAATTTTCTTAAGTTAGAGTTTCGGGGGGAATTTACTTAGATAAAATGTAACATTTAAGCTCAGGTTGCCAAATTTCTTTCTAAGGTTTGTGCCATCCCATTAACAAACTTAACTTCTTTAAGGCTCAGAGGAATTGTATTCTTTTCCCCTTCCATTTCAGGCCATTGCAAACCAACCCTGGGCTCAGAAACTTATGTTTAACAGTCCAGGTTTTGTAGAATATGTGATGGACCGGTCTGTAGAGCATGACAAAGCTTCAAAGGATGCCAAATATGAACTGGTGAAAGCACTTGCCAATTCCAAGACAATTGCAGAAATCTTTGGGAACCCAAATTATTTGAGGCTCAGAACTTACCTGAGCGAAGGTCCATATTATGTGAAACCTATTTCCATAACAGCAGTGGAAGGAGCGGAATGATTTCTTCTAGAGTCTAGACCATTTACTGACCAGAATTTCTCCTGAGACATTTGATTCCATCTGTATTTTACAAAACAGAGACTTCCCTCCCACCAGAATTATCATGGAGTGTCTAATGTAATTTTATCACCAACATTTGTGTTTCTACGTTGAAATTCAGTGTAAAGCCAGGAAAGCAGGCAAACTTGATCATAATTGAACCAGATGTTTCTTAGATTCCTTTGACTGCCTTAATCTTTGCAAGAAGATGGAAGTTTTGTTCTCCTCCCAGAAAATTTTCATGGACTTACTATCTTATTTTAAAATCCACTTTAACTAAAATGGAACCAAATTGTTTCTGAATTCTCTTCATCCCCTCTCCCCCCCCCCCCTTTTTTTGGTCTTTTTTCCCCTTCTGTTTCCACTTTCAAAGTCTTGGATATAAATATTCTTTGAAAAACAAGTAATATGCAGTCTTAAAATTGTGTTCCTTATACTAAGAATAAACACTTTTAATAAGATCTCTTTTGCTTTTTTGTTACTATTATTCCTTTGAAAAATAGATAATAAATATTTTAAAAATGTTTCTAGTGTTCCTTTGTGCTTTTTTTTTTTTTTTTTTTTTTTTGCTGTTTATATCAGTGCATTTTACTCTGTTGTGGTTTTGGGTGGGGAGGAGTGATAACATGCTAAACCAGAAAGGTCCTCAAACTGTCATTTTATTTATTGGTGGATCATTATTGTTAAGAGCTTTGCTTTTAATTTTTGAAATTGATCATGTCAATATTGAGTGGATCAGAGGGAGGGAAACTGACTCCTAATAACCAGAGTCAGAATGGAGGGGTCACTATGCCTAAACTGGTTAACAAAGGATGTACTTGCTTTTCATTGACAAAAAGTGTTCCCACCTGTTTTCCAGTGCTCTGCTCTCTAAATAGCAAAGTGAACACCAATCCAGAAGTTTCCACATGAGTATGTGATCAGAGTGTGATAGCAGCTCAGAATGTAGAGAGAGGTTTCTTTCAAGCCATGGTGACATTGATAAACCAGCCCTGCTCTGTTACAAAATGATTCTCAAGTGACTGGAATTTTCTTGTCTCCAGATTAGTCATCTCTCTTCCACCATCTCTGGTATCCCTGAGTCCCCTTTTTCCATGTTTCCATACTGACCATTTTCTTACTGCCAATACCACTACATTTCTGTTTTTGTTGTTGTTGTTGTTTTTTAATAAGTTGCCCATAGCATCATTGGGTCTTTTTTTTTCTTTTTTTTTTAAATAAATTTATTTATTTATTGGCTGCATTGGGTCTTCGTTGCTGCACATGGGCTTCCTCTAGTTGCAGCGAGTGGGGGCTACTCTTTGTTGCGGTGCACAGGCTTCTCATTACCATGGCTTTTCTTGTTGCAGAGCATGGGCTCTAGGCACGTGGGCTTCAGTAGTTGTGGCATGCAGGCTCAATAGTTGTGGCTCACGGGCTCTAGAGCACAGGCTCAGTGGTTGTGGCACACAGGCTTAGTTGCTCCGGGGCATGTGATATCTTCCCAGACCAGGGATCGAACCGTGTCTCCTGCATTGGCAGGTGGATCCTTAACCACTGCTCCACCAGGGAAGTCCCATTTCTGTTATGTTAAGCCACCTAGTTGGTTGTACTCTGTTAGGCATCTCCGGGAAACTAATAGAGTGTATACATAACATGAAATATGTATTTGTTGCATCCCATTTGTAAAACACTGCCTAATTAGGACTTGAGAGTTGTTTCACAAAAAGTTAGGGCTCCAAGTCTGTACACTAGTGAGATGAAGCTAATATATACTAGAGAGCTAAAGCTTTTAAGTGTAATTCCACCACCAGATTACTAAAATGGTTCCTGCTTACAGACAAGATAAACATTTTGTTAAATTCCTTATTTAGTGTTTTCCTTTAATTCTGAACATTCTCAAAAATCAGTCACTACTACTATTACTGAGTCATGAAAGTTCCATAGAATGTGATTTTTTAGAAAACTATTAATTGTAAAGAGAAACAAGACTTTTGGTTATAGTTCAATTTAATGTTCTCTCTTCTAGATGAAAGATTTTATTTTGAAAAGAATCATGCTAGACCAACTTAAATTTCTTAAAATGAGATCTCAATTCAATGTAGTACATCAGAGCACTAAGAGCACTTTGCAACTTGTTGAGTACAATGAAAGATTCAGAGAAACTACATAAAACATAAGGAAGGAGGGACCCTTTCTCTAACAAGGTAGGAGGTAATTTTAAAAGAACACACTTTTAAGAAATATACAATGGAATATTACTCAGCTATAAAAAGGGATGAGATGGAGCTATATGTCATGAGGTGGATAGAACTACAATCTGTCATACAGAGTGAAGGAAGTCAGAAAGAGAAGGACAAATATTGTATGCTAACTCACATATACGGAATCTAAAAATGGTACTGATGTACTCAGTGACAAGAACAAGGATGCAGATACAGAGAATGGACTGGAGAACTCGAGGTATGGGAGGGGACGGGGGGTGAAGGGGAAACTGAGACGAAGCGAGAGAGTAGCACAGACATATATATACTACCAACTGTAAAATAGTCAGTGGGAAGTTGTTGTATAACAAAGGGAGTCCAACTTGGGGATGGAAGATGCCTTAGAGGACTGGGGCGGGGAGGGTGGGGGGGACTCGAGGGGTGGGGAGTCAAGGAAGGGAGGGAATACGGGGATATGTGTATAAGAACAGATGATTGAACTTGGTGTACCCCCAAAAAAATAATAAATAAATAAAATTTAAAAAAATTAAAAAAAAAAAAAAGAAAAAGAAATCCTAATCACCATAATACACGACATTACTTTTTACGGTACCCATGTGAAAACGTTTAAAGCTGTCAAGGTATGTTAGAATTTTGCAGGAAATGAGCCTGTAGTAGGTTTCAAATAGTGTACATTCTTTCCCACTGTTAATTTCCTTCCATGCCAGGGGCATTTCAGCATCTGTTGTTTCTGAGGATGTGAAAATGAACTTATAGCAACATCTGTTGTATCTGATGTGCCTTTTCCCAGAAAACCTGGAACTGTGGATGGGTATAAGGCCAATGGCCTTAGCACAAATTCCTACAAACACATCAGCAGGCACCATAATGGGTACTTCTTTGAAAACTACATACATCATCCGAGCCACATCTTGGGGCATAACAAAGGCCTCACCACTGCAGTAATCTGGGTAGTACTTTTCTGGGTACTCACTGAAAGAGACAAATTCTTGGCTCTTAGAGTCTCTGTTGGGTGTATCCTGGTGGATAACTCTTCCTACATAGATATCGTCAAGGTGTTCTTTCAGATTGAGAAGATAGTCTACCAAGCTTGGTAGATTCACAAACATCTCTTCATCAGCCTTGAGAATGAACAAGGCGTTAGGGCAGAAAGTCACAGCCCACTGCATCATGGTGATAATCTTCAGAGTTTGGTTCTCAGCACTGTCCAAGAAGATTCCTTCAATTATATCATTATTCTTTTGCGACTCTTCATCTATCTCTTGCTGAGTAGCTACCAAAACAGGCATTCCCAAAGCAAACAGTGTGAGAATGGGGTGCCCTCGGACACTGGTCACGTTACCCCAGGTTTTCCTGATGAGGTCCCTCCTTGTTCCATTTCCTGGGCTACTGAAGATAAGAGAGAGCAAAAATATGCTCTTCCCTTTACACACCTCTGACTGGCTCAGGATATAATATTTGGAAAGATTACTTCTTAGGGGCTCCATGTTCAATTTTCTTGCCTTGTCCTTAATTTCAAGAACTTTCATATCTACATAAGGCAAAGCATGCAGAAAATATTCTTCCACAAAATCAGCCCCAAAGAGCAAGGCATGAAATAGAATAACATTAAACAGAATGAAACACCACTGGTGAGTCCGAAGTCTGCAGAATGTCACCTAAACGAAAGAACACACGTTCATTCAAGCTTCATCTCCATTTCTGTTTTTGTCCCCACTGAAGGCTATATGTACCTCTGACAGCACTTAGCGCTACACTGTTTTAAGTGTTTATTATTATTTATTTCTGTTATCTGTCTCTTCCATTAGATTATGGCCCCCTGGACAGCAGGCATCATGCCTCTCTCTTTTCCAGTACTAAGTCCAGTGTTTGGCACAAAGTGGAAACTGAATAAATGTTAGTTGGTTGTTTTCTTGCTTATTTGGAGGAAAGCCCCATTACTATATACAAAGGAGCTGTATTAGACACTGGGGAAGCAAAGAGGAATCAGACATAGACACATGGATATAAAGTAACAAGTGCCATCATTGTGCTAAAAGCCTACAGGAAAATATATGATGTTCTTTCTGGAACTGAAGCACTTGGATCAGTTTCTTCTCTAACTATAAAGGTCAGGGCTATTTTTCAATGGAGTGGTAGCTTTTGTTGGCTACTGCACAATGGCTACTATCAAATATTTACATTCTTGTAGTATGACTTTTCAGTTTAATACTGTATGCTGACATTGTTTTGACAATGTCCCCTAATCCATCTGACGTGTCTATCAATATGGGCAGATTCCTGCTATCTGCATAGCACCTCTTCAGAGATCTAGGATGTACCTGTGCCAAGCTTACTCCACCTCATCAAAGGATATGGAAACTTTCCATCTGGAACAGCATATACAATATAGTATTGCAATATAACAGAGCCAGGGGACATTAGAGGAATTAAATCTCTATTCATCGGCGCTTCAATCAACAAAGACTCCCATAATGACACAACTCTCATTGAGCACTTGCTGGGGGCCAGGCCCTGTGCTAAGCACTTTACAAGCCTTAACTCATTCAGCCCTGGTAATATCCCTTTCAGGTAGGTTATCTTCAAAGTTAAGCTGAGCATCCAAGAGGTTTAGGAATTTGCTCAGGATCACTCAGTGAGTAAGAGGGTGAGGTAGGGCCATTAACTCAAATCTGTCAGATTTCAAAGCTCACTCTTAACTACTAGAGAATGCTGACTTCCATCTTTGCTTTCCCGTATCTATTGAATAGGAAAAAACAACAAAGCAAAACAAACTCTCGCAATTATAATCTGAAATCCTTTCCATTTTCTCAGTTCTGATGATTTACACACAGAAACTTCAGCCTACTCAAAGCTTATTTTAACAGATATAAAATGCTTCAAAGATTATAAGAAACTTACCTGCATGTTGTCTATGAACAATTTCAGGGCTTTGGGAAATGTATCTCAGGATCACTCAGTCTAACAGCAATTGAAGTACAGTACCTCGTGCCTGAGACTATAAGGATAAGGTTTCTTGTCAATCAACCTGAGCTTTTGTCCCAGAATACCTGCTGGCTCCATAGAAGATCGGGTGCTGATCAAATGCTTCCAATCTTGTATACCTCTTGAAACTGACCCCTTGTCTTTATGATGAATTCCTGGTGTGTGGGAGTTGAAAGAATGGTTAGTTCACCTATATCATCTCTCCACAGCGCCATGACAGAAGAAGTGCATCTCAAGAAACTAAACATGCACATGCAGCAAATGTGTTCAACATCAAGGGATACTTGTCATCCCTAGCGGGTGCATTTTTTTTTCCTACTGAAAGAAATTTATGGTGTGGTTTAGTGTATGTCTCATCAGGAAGGATTTTGAATTCCTAGTACAGGCCATAGAAGAATGTTCCTAAATCAATTATACGTCATCCATCTACCTTTCCCAGGCAACTTTATCTCAAAATGGAAAACAACCTGTAGTCCCTTTTAGGCTGGTTGGGAGAAACCAAGCATTTGATGTTTGCAATTTTCCTATTGTGTGTATGTGTAAGAATTACTCCAAATACCATTTGACCAGCAAGTTTAATTAAAAAAAAAAAAAGAGAGAGAGAGAGAAAGAAAAAAGAAGGAAAGAACATCTAGCACATTTTTATGTTCCTGTCACATAAGCAGTTGTACTGAACATTCTGCTCCTATGCCAGGCTATATTTCATGTTTTTCTTTTGCATGTTGATCTTCCTACCTGCCATTTTGTAGTTATCTGGCTAGGAGTAATTCATTACGTTTTAAAGTTGGCTATGTTTTTTTTTTTTTTGGGTGGGATCTTCCTGGAGCTGAGATTGAACCCGTGACCTCTGCATTGCAGGCAGATTCTTAACCACTGCGCCACCTAGGAAGCCCCTTGGCTATGTTTTCTAAACAATCATTGTGCAATCTTGGAGATTTTTACAAAGTGGGAATATATATCCTTAAAAAAATTTCAAATGAGGGAATTTTTACATATACTAAATTGAATGATTACATAGGTCTTGTATTTAATTAAATACAAATTCTATTTTGCAATTTTCTTTTCATTTTTTAATGGGCCATAAATTTTGCTCCTGAATATCCTCTGGACTTAGACAATTTCGTTTCTTTGCCCATGAAAAGTTCAAACTATCGTCTCTGGGGCAGCTCCATCTGGAATTTCCAGTTTGATTCATCAAACTCCTATTGTACTGGGGTTGAGACCATTTGTTGCAAATAAATAAGGATGCCTGGTTTTCCTGATTACCTTATCACTGCCTTCTCTTTCATAAAGGTTATCCAAGCTGTGTATCCATGTCTTCCTAAATTTTCTTATGTTGTCATCAGTCACTTTATGGCTTAGAAGTTCACAGAGGCTTCCTGTTGCCTACCAAATCAAATCTGCTCTCTTGAGACCTGACTTTCTGGACTCCATACTTAGTTTCCAGCACAAAGAATCAACTTTTTATTTCCCATATTTCAAGTACCCTAAATGTGCTCTAACCACTACCCGGACATACGGCTGTCATATTGTTTATATAAATGTTATGTCTGTGCGTCGTTTGACTTTGGACACAAGTGTCTTCAATTCTCCCTCTCTCCTCTGTAAAGTGAAGTGCCACACTGTCGGTGCAAGATCAGATTGGATGACGGACATAAACGAGCGGACAAATTAGTAAATACAGCCCTTAAGTAAACTTTGCTCCAGGTGCCACAGAGCTAAGCGCTCCTGCGCATGCTCCGCCCCCTCTCCGCTCCTCCGCCCTCCCACTTCCTCTTCAAGACGGGGCCGGAAGTGCAGCCGCTTCCGCTAGGCGCCGCGGGTGGAGGGGCGCGCGGAGATGACGCAGGCAGCACCGGAAGCCGCTCCCCTGTGAGGCTGCGGACCCGGAGCGGCGGCCGCAGGTCCAGGTCTGTTTGTGAGGCGGGGCCGAGCCGGGCCGGGCCGGGGAAGGGGTGGTCTGGCGCCCGCGCCTCCGCTGACCCGCCGCGCCTCGGGCTGTTTGTCTTTCTCTCTCTGCAGGCGCCATGGCTGCGGAGCGGACCCGGCCGCTGCGAGGCTCTGGCGGCCCGAGCGCGCCTAGTCGGCGTGAGCCCGGCGCGAGGTCCCGGGCCCCGGGGCGCTCGCTCAGGTCAGTGCCGCGCGGATCACGGCTCCGGGCGCAGGGGACCTGGGAGCGACGGTCGGGTTGAAGGGATCTGGAGTTGATTGTAGAGATGGGAGAACTGAGTCTCGGAGGGACTGCTTCCTGGTGCCTCAGTTTCCTTAGCTGCGGGATGAGTTGACAGTGATGTCCCAGGGCTGCCATGAGTTTGCTAGATGATGAAGTGTGGAGAGGTGGTTTATGAAGTACAGAGCGCTGTCCTAATGTGAGGGACTGCGCCATAATTGTGGGTATGCCATGGAAACAGGTGTGTACGCGGGGTGCTGCTTGCAATGAAGACAACGAGCTTGATGCGAAATAACGGTGGTCCCGGGCCATTTCTTGTAGGTTTCCAGTGTGCGGGTGCTGTGTTAAACGGTTTTACGTGCGTTATCCTGTTTATTCCTCGTAAAAACCCTTGTGGGGTGACCTGTTCGTGGTTACCTTTTACAAGCGAGGAAACGGGGCTTGAGACAGGTGAAGTGATTTGCCCAGGGTCACCCAGCAACAAGTGGAGTTGCAGGATCCTTATTTTAGAAACACTGTTTTGTACTCTCTCAAAGCTTTTAAAAATTCATCTTAAAACCGAAGGCGGATTTAAATAGATCAGATATTCACACGTTTGTAAATTCATAAAGGGACCCTCACTCCTGTTCCTCGGCCCTTCAGCGTTCTCTGGAAGCAACCAGTGTTACCAGCTTCTTGAATATTCAAAAGATATTTTACGCGTTTGTAAGTTCAGTTAGATGAGTTCAAAGCCTCTCTGCTCTTTAACTGCTGGTTATACTTGATAGGAAAAGAGAGGGAAGATGAAACCTCCTTCCCAAGGACAACAGATGTCTTGCTTTCTCTCTTGATTAGACCAGGTTCTGAGGGATTGATGCTGACTGACTCCAAAGCATTTTCATTTACCTCATTCTGCCTCTATATCCAGCTGTCCTTGACTATTCCCAGTAATGGGAAGTTCAACACTCTGGAAGCAGCTGTTCCATTATTGGAAAGCTCTGATGTTTTAAAAGCTCCTCCTTCAGTTGAATTGAAATACCACTTCCTGAAGTTTTCCCCATGGGACCTTTGCTGCCAGTACATGATATTCCTAGAGGCTAAGAGTTCAGTTTAGACCTGCGACCTTAAGAAAGTTCTCTCCAGAGTCAGTTCATTTTTTAGAGAAACAAAAGCTGATTTTTTTTTAATAGTGCATTCTGAAAAGTTAATGAGGCCTGCTTTATTTTTAAAAAGTGCCTTTTTCATGAGAGATGAACTGGAAAAGAGCCTCCCATAAACGGTTCAGTAGCTTAAAGGGCAAGTTCTAATTTAAGAGTTGGAAGAAAAATTCTTATTAGGAGTTAGGAGAATGTATAAATATCAGAAATGGCTGGGTTTGTAAAGGTGCTCATTGGAAAACTTGTCCCATAATCTCTGTAGCGTGATAGGTACATTGATTTGGCATGCTGTATGGTGTCTTTTAGTTATTTGGTAATGATATTGTTTTCATCGGTATTATAAATTGCCTTGTATACATTTAAATGACAGTTCATCTTACATAAATCTAAGCATTTCTGCGGTGGGTATGTGACATACTTTGTGTGCGTGGCGGTGCAGGTGTGATAGAGGAAGCCGCACCCCCCCCCCCTTCACTGTAAAAAAACTGTTCCTGGGCAGCTGTTTTGGTTATGTTTTTAATTGGCCAGTATAAATTAATTAGCTGCTGTGACATTTTGTGAATGTCCACAGAAACTTTTTTGTGTGTGTCTTGCTGTGAATGGTTTTTTTTAAAGTAAAACTTTTCCAGAAATATTATAACTTAAAGGTTGTTAGGATTCAGAGAAAGGAAGAGGCTTGCTATCTTGTGTTAGGTTGATAAAACTTTTGGTGAACTCATTATTTTTTGGCAGCCAAGTAAATCCTTAAATTAATAAATGCTACCTAGCCCAACCCCTGAGGCTTATTTTAAAGTCCATTTACTGTTCAAAAATATTAGACCACCTATGACGTGATTGGAAGGGGTTTATTTGCTTCAGCTGCTTTTTGTCTGATAACGTTCCTGTCAAATTTGATATTGGGAAATTAATGAAAGTGATTTTTGCATACCTTAACATTAACAAAGTTGTATGATGAGATCTGGCTATTTGTATAGACCTGATCTAGATGAAATATACGGAAAGGATTTTGTTTACCTCTTCCGCCTTAATTTGGACATAAAGTTTTTAAATTAGTATGACAGTCTGATGGGAAACTGAGTGATCAGATTAGAAGGAAAATTTTTATTCTTTTTTTTAATCATTGTAATGTTTCAACATATGAAAATAGAATAAAAACCCTCCATGTACCTGTCACCCACCGCTAGTATCTACCAACATGGCCAATCTAGGAAAGACGGCTTTTACAGATTTGCTTTATTTTTTGTTCTCCTCCCATTAGCTTAGCTCCCATTGTTAAGAGTGTGTTGAAACCTTGGCATAGTATGTGTTGCTGGATACTTGTGAAAGTTTTTTGTTCCAGTTATCCCTAAAGGGGAAGGTGGTATAATCAGACTCCGTGCTCCCAGATTTCATCACCAGGTTGCGATTCTCCTGGTGGTAGCTGGCTTCAGAGAGAGACAGCTTGATGTGTTTGGAAGAGTACTGATCTTGAGAGCACTGGTTTTCAGTCTGTTCTGTTGCTATTTTAATAGCTCTGTTGGCTATAGGCAAATCACTTACCTTCTCTGACCTGCAACTTCCTCATCTGCAAAGTGGAGATGATGGTACCTTTCTTTGAGTGTTTCGTAAGCATCAGGATTACTAATTTGTCTTATTTGTGCAGGCCTCCAGGACCCTCGTGGCTCTCTGGGGCGCTTGAGGTTGAGTCAGCAGCTCATATGAGGCTTATAAAAACAGACTATGTAAGGCCAGATGAGGCCTTTGGTAATTCATGTTCTAACAGGCAGTGCCATAAAGGAAGTGGAAGAACCAGAATACCTGAGCCATATGACTTATTGCATCTGCTTATTTTTCTTCCCCAAACCTTTTTGCCTGAACACCTATTGCAAAAGCCAGTAGTCAGTTCTGTGATTTCTAGTAACAGGTCAGTTGCACCTAGCATGATAACTGGTGTCTCAAGTTACTGCTCTGGGGACTTGCTTTCTGGTTGTCACATCCTTGTGCTTATTTTTGTGATTTTAGTGCCCAAATAGAGTGTATTAAGGAAATGGTATTATGATGGTTTTGATGGGGGTCTATTATATAGAATATGCTGTTTCATAATGAAGGAATGCTTTGTAAATCTTTTACTGTGAAGATGCATGTGGCATGTGCTAGACTTCAAAAGGAGCAAGTCACACACCAACGTATGTTTCATTGAGTTATGTTTTGGAGGTCATGATTTGTTAAAGTATGTTTTCTAAAATGTATTTACTTTTGTGTGCATGGTAATTTTTCAGATAAATACAGTGTATTAACTGTAAAGTTGTAATGTAACTAAGTGTAAAGTTGTAATGCCAAGTTTTTTACACTAATTTTTAATACTTCATTTGTTAGCAGTCTTGCTTGAATGGTCTTTTTGAGCAGAACTAATACAATATTTTGATGTGCCACAGGTAAATTTTTCCATAACCTTATGGAGAGAAAGGACTTTGAGACATGGCTTGATAACATTTCTGTTACATTTCTTTCTCTGACGGACTTGCAGAAAAATGAAACTCTGGATCACCTGATTAGTCTGAGTGGGGCAGTCCAGCTCAGGCATCTCTCCAATAACCTGGAGACTCTCCTCAAGCGGGACTTCCTCAAACTCCTTCCCCTGGAGCTCAGTTTTTATTTGTTAAAATGGCTCGATCCTCAGACTTTACTCACATGCTGCCTCGTCTCTAAACAGTGGAATAAGGTGATAAGTGCCTGTACAGAGGTGTGGCAGACTGCCTGTAAAAATTTGGGCTGGCAGATAGATGATTCTGTTCAGGACGCTTTGCACTGGAAGAAGGTTTATCTGAAGGCTATTTTGAGAATGAAGCAACTGGAGGACCATGAAGCCTTTGAGACCTCATCACTAATTGGACACAGTGCCAGAGTGTATGCACTTTACTACAAAGACGGACTTCTCTGTACAGGTAAGAGAGCCTGGAACCTTTATTTCTTTTTTTTTTTTTTTTGCATTTCATAGAGTCTAATCTTACAAATAGAACAAAATACTCCTCAGGCTTCAGAATGGTGGTTGTTAATTATAGAAGATATCTATAATGGCATTATCCCTCCATCCCTGACAGGTTTTTCCCCTTTTTATCCTTTTTCACTCTGAGAAGACAATTATTTTTATAAAATTTTATGAGAAGAAAGCTTCAGACATTCTTTTAAACATAATGTGAGTCAGAAAGCTCTACTTGTTTCTATGCTTTTCTTCCATATACAGTCCTCTATGTTGGTTAATTTTTTTTTTTTTTCTATCAGCAATGGTTTTGGAGAAAAAACAGTAGAAAAGTTGCTGTCTAGTCCTAGAAAATAGGTCATTTTGGAAGAATTACGTAACCTCTCTGTGTTTGTTTCCTTGTCTATAAAATATGAAAAGGGAGATATTTCTCTCTTGCTCCAAGATCCTGTGGTTCTGAGAAGAATTAGAAGAGTCTGGGCTTGAAAATGAAGACAGTTGGATATTTTAAAACTAAGCAAGTAGTTAGGTAACTTTTTATAACACATGTAATCATTTAAATTAGAACTATGTGTATCTTTCAGTTATAATGGGCATGTGTTTCTACATATGATTATGATTAGTGCCCATGTTTTAGGAGATACATTTTGATAGGTGTTGTAAATAATTCTTAAGCAAAGTTTAGAATGGCTCTAGGCAGTTATTATCAATGCTAGCAATGCCTGTTCACTTCCATAGTATATAATATATAGTATAGGTATACTCCATGTTCTGGATAATTAGAAATCATCCAGATGGTTTCTAATAAACACTCGAGTATTATCTAAACTACATAGTTGTCATTTTTAATAGTATATACTGTTCCTTTGTGTAAACAGATCGTCATTATTTAGCTATTTACATATTATGCATATTCAGGTTGTTTCTATTTTTAGAAGTATTTTTGTTTGCGTTATTTTTTCCCTTTGAATTATTTATTTGGGGCAGAAGCCTCAGAGTAGAATCACCAGATCCAGAGGTTATGAATGATTTTATAGCTCCTCTTAGTGTCCTTTCCAGACATATTGGATCAATGCTATGCCCCCAGCAAGGTCTAAAATAAACTGCTTGTCCCTCAGAGTTCTACTAGACTCAGCTTTAATATTTTTAATAATTAAGAGAGGTATGATTTCTCAATATTGCTTTTAAATTGCATTTCTTTATTCGTTGAGGATGTACATTTTCTCACGTGACGTTCTCTGAAATGCTAGATACTTTGTCAGTTTTATAAAATAAACATTAAGGCATTTCATGGTTTTGTTTGTCATCCTGGAATTACTCGGTGCTTACATTATTTTCCCTGTCCCGTAAAAAGCCTGATTATTGGAACAACATCATCTGTTCTTCTTGATATTGTTTCCCAGCTGTGGTGGTTGCTTTTCAGTATCCTTTTTGCCTCATGATCACCAGCAGGTGTTTTTTTTTTTTTGTTAAAGCTTAAGATGCCGTATTGCCTTTGAGCTTGACACTGATTCTCACTTGGGTCAATACTGGCAAGTTGACTCATTTTAAGAACCAACTCCAGCTTTTTAAAAAAAAAATTTCTCATTAAACTTCACATTTGAAATGCAATAAAAACCTCAGTTACTTGGCACAGAAGTAAATGGAATACATTCACTAAATTCCTTAACTACCTGGGCAGTTAATATACACAAATAACTGTGGGCCCAACCTTGCATTTTAAGATTATTCTCCAGGTGGGTATGTATGCTATGTTATTTTTAGTAGGGTGAAATTCACCAGGTTGGCATATGGAAAATTATGCTGTGTTTATTGAAAATGATCCAAGGCATTAGTTTAAAACAGCATTCCTGGGACTGTTACTAGTGAGAAATATTTGTTAATAGAATTAAGCATGTGTTTGTATCACCTTGTTACTTTAGAGCTTGTATTTTCACTGTGGTTGAATTGGGAAATTCTGAATTCGGCAATAAATTTACAGTGACTCTCAGATTAGCCCGTAAACAAGCAATGAAACAGTATTATCAAAAAGATTGATAATGCTAAAAATTAACGTGGTATAGATTGAATGAGGTAGTTATTCTGCTTATTTCTGAAATGGTAAGAAAGGAACCTATTGTGCTTTGTGCTGTTCAATAGATATTTATTTATAAAATGCCTACTGTGTGACAGTGTGAGGGCATACATAGCTGAATTAGAGCAGTTCTTTCCTCAAATGTACACACTGGGATCAGGAAGGTAACTTGAATAAGTAAAAGTCTCTGGGTGAGCTATGGCCAACAAGAAAACACTGAAGTGGATAGCTGCTGCTTCACTGTAGTAAATTACTGCCGTGTGGAATTCAGGCTCAGAGTTGTCAGATCTGACTTTTCAAGAGAAGCCCAAGTCTAGATTTTTGTGAAATATCCTCGTTTTTTAGAAAGTATTAATTTTTAAGTATTATTCAAATTTTTAAAATATTGTGGTTGGGTCATAGTCAGCCTGTAAGTGGCTGTTTTGTGACTTCTGGCTTATAGTCGAATGAGAAAAACAAGAGCTGTAAAAGACGTATGATCCAATGATATATTTAACTAGGCTTATTGTGAACATTTCACAGTATATACAGATATCAAGTCATAACATTACACACTTGGAATTAATATAACGTTATATGTCAGTTATATCTTAATTAAAAGAGAGACCAACCCAAAAAAATGATATAGCTGAATTGTATGAGGAAAACAAAATTATATAGTTGTTCAAAAGAAGGAATGATTTCTTCCATTTGGGGCAGTAGAGCAGTGTTTATGTTGGGTCTTGAAGAATGTGTAGATTTTGGAGAGTTGAGATACACAGTCAGGGCTTTCCAGTAGGAAGATCAGCATTCAACAGGCATGGGAAGGGCCGAGCATGGAGCATGGAGGAGGAAAATAAAGGAAACCCATTTTGGCTGAATATAAGTAGAATATAAGTAGGGACTCTAAGAGACTCTTGGAATGTAATCTGAAGAAATAGGCTTGGGCTGTGTTTTCACAAGCCTGGAATACCAGGAACATGTATTCGGACAGTTTTCTGTAAACTGTGAAAGGTTTCTGAGCAGGAAAAGGGCGAAGTTCAGATCTTTCCACTTCAAAGTAAACTAGTGTGTCTTGTTTCTATCAGACCCAGGTCCTCTTTTTATAACATATTTTACCATAGTCTCCTCTCATGAAGTAAAAATAATGGAAGTAACTTATCTATATATACACATTTTAAAAAGCAATATAATACCCAAACTTTGATCCAGAGGAGAAATAAGAGGACTATAATTTAAAATAATACCCATTGCACACGTGCTGAAGCATGGCTTTTCTAGAAGGTGGTAAAGTAATCAGATGTTTACACCTATATGTACTGACATTATGAACATGACAGCTGTGAATGCAGAATGTTGTGTTTGTCACAGACACCATCCATGACACGATCTTTTCAAGTGGTGTAAAACTCTTAGCAAAGTTCCCAGGAAAGTATATCTTTCCTCAATTTATCTGGTAGTTACACTTACAGAAAATTAGGTATACAGTTAAACTGCTAATATGCTTTGTAAAACAGATTTTAGGCTCAGTCAGATAACTAAGAATGAACTTTTCACTTATGAATATCTGGCAGAACCTTCAAGAATGTCATGCAGAATCCAAGATGATTCTTTTTGTGCACTGCAAACATTGTAGGATGTCCAGCATTCCTGACCTCTGCCCAGTAGATGTCAGTAATGTCCTCTCATTGTGACATGACAGTGAAGGCACCCTAGAAATTTCTAAAGTGTTCCCCCTAGGAGATGATACTAATTCTATTGATACCCCTTGACATAGACATATCTAGAACTTCCAGATTAAATCACTAGTCTATTGTGGCTTAAGTGAGCTTAAATAGGTCTAGATATAGCATAGTAAGGGTAGAGATTTTTTAAAGTAGCAATTGAATAGAAGAACAGCTGTTGAAATAGAATTGACAATGAATTGGGTACGTGTCAAGGAATAGGGAAATTTCAAAAATGCCTGAAGGCTTCTAGCTGCGTGTATAATTGGGAAGATAGTAGTACTAGTAAAAGAATAGAAAATGAAGGAATATATTCAAGAGGATAGATGGAGTTCAGTTTGGGATGAACTGAATTCAATTGGATGTTTAAGTGGAGATTCTTGTAGTACTCGGAAATGCAGGATGAGAGCTTTGGAGAGTGCTCAGGCTAGAGAGAATGATTTAGGAGTTAGTCACATCACAGCTGAGCTCTAAGTGAAATTTTAAAAGGTAATGGAGAGAGGGAAAAATAGAGCATAGGGTGGATCCTTTGAGCGTGTACTCAGAGAAAGGGGAGAGGTAAAGAAACAGAAGGATAGTGAAGAGAGTTTCAAGAAGGAGAGAAAAAGTTGTCTGACTTAAAGAGGCACTGGTAAATGTTTATTTAGTTGGTTAACAGATGACTCAGAGAGGTGGTTTGAGAGCTGAGATCTGATTCTTCCAGTTAAATATTTAAACTTTGCTTGATAAGATATCTTACTCTATTTGGGTTACAGCTCATTTTTCTGCTTTCCTTTGTTACATTACCCATCTCTGTAATTTTTATGTCAAAGATTGTTTTCACCCTGTTTTCTGAATTGAGGGCTTTTTCCCCCTTTCATATAATGAAAAATAGTCTACAGTGAGTCCCCTTTCACTTTCCTCTGTATGCTGTATCATTGACCTCTTTGAAAACATGTTGGGTTGGTCAGCACAGCAAATGAGAGTCTATAGGGAAGGTTGACATAAAGCCAAAAAAGAGCAGAGAATAAGGGCTCCTAAAGGCTTAGCAGTTAACAGTAGACTTATACCCCTGTAAAACGGAATGCAACCCTTGTTTTCTGATGTTTATTAGGGTGTAAAATTGAATGGCCTAATGTTTTCCTATACAAACAGTTTAAATAACTAGTTTAGATAATCTCTCTCCCTTTCTTATCAAATTGTGGTAAAGTATATATAAGATATATCATTTTAACCATTTTAAGTACACAGTTCGGTACCATTAAGTAAATTCACGTTGTTGTGCAGACATCACCACCATCTATCTTCAGAACTTTTTGCATTTTCCCAAACTGAAACTGTACTCATTAATCACTGACACCCTATTCCCTCCTCCCCCAACCCCTGGCAACCACCATTCTACCTTCCATCTCAGAATTTGACTACTTTAGGTACCACAATGGGTGGAATCTTACAGTTTTGTTCTTTTGTAACTGATTTAATTTCACTTAGCATAATGTCTCCATGCTTCCTCCATGTTGTCGCATATGTCAGAATTTCCTTCCTTCTTAAGGCTGAATAATAATCCTTTGTATGTATAGGCCACATTTTGTTTATCCTACCACCTAGCTTATAACTGGCCTTCCTGCTTCCAGTTTTGCTCCCCTTCAAACCATTTATATGATACAGCCATAGTGATCTTTCAGAAGTGCAGATAAGGTCCTAGTGAAACATCATCCTAACCCAGTTCTCCAGCCTGACTTTGCCACTGTTTCCCAGTCACACTGAACTGTTATCAGTGTCCATGTTTTAGGCAATGCATTTTGACAAGCATTGTAAATAACTCCTAGATGGTTTTTAAGAATGGATTCAAGTAGTTCTTTATGAATTGCCTCCAGTGCCTGTCCACATACTTATGTAATATATATAGATATTTAGTGGGTACTTTAATAGTTATATTCCAGGCATTGGTAAACCACGAACTACAAGGGCCAGATCCACCAGAGACTTTGTGGCTCAAAAAGCCTAATATATTTACTGTCTAGTCTTTTACAGAAAAAGTTTGTCTGAGCTCTGGCGTATACTGGTTTTTTTGATTGGGGAGAGGATGCTAATTACTTTATTCATCCTTTAGATTTCCACTAGTTAATACCTAAAAGTTTGGGGTATTTTTTAAGCCATGAAATTCCTACTTGAAATGGTCCTACACCAACGCCTGGCTTAACAACAAATCACAGTAGATATTGGGTTACCCAAAAAGTTCATTTATGGGAAAAACCCAGGTGAACTTTTTGGCCAGCCCAGTAGCTGTGGAGCCAGTCTTGCCATCTCCTGCGACGTGTTCGTGGGACACCTCGATGTTGAGGAGCACAGTGTAAGCTCCATGGACCTTCATCTGGGGCACTTTCTCCTTTTATCCCCTCCTTGTATTTGCTATGGGCTTTTGTACTGCCCATCACTTACTGTACTGAATTATTATTGCTTGTTTAGCCTTTTTGTTGTCTTAGGAAGACTGAGCACCATAAGAGCAGGAGCCCTGCCTAACACAGAAGTTCTCTAAATATAGGTTAAATGAATGAATGAGACCCTGGTTGAACACTGGCAGTAAATCAAAACCAAGCTCAGATAGGACCTGAAATGACTTCTTTTCCTGCTTTAGCTTCCTAGAAATACCGTCACAAAATGCTGACTGGACCAAAAAGCTGAGGACCTTAAAGATCATCTAGACCTGTGCTTTCCAATGTGGTAGCCACTCGCCACATATGGCTTTTGAGCTCTTGAGCTATCGCTAGTTCAAACTGAGATGTGAAATAGGAAGAACTCACTGGATTTTGAAGGCCTAGAATGTAAACTATTTCTTTAATAAATTTCTATATTGATTACATGTTAGATGATATTTTTGGCATATTTATATTAAAAATATTAAATTATTTTCCCTTTTTTGTACTTTTTAAAGTAGATATTAGAAAAATTTAAATTGTGTGTGTGGTTTGCTTTATATTTCTGTCAGACAGTATTGTTCTAGATCATTGTTTCTTAGTGCATTGTTGATACATTAGAATCACCTGGCAAGCTTTTACAATGATTGGCTCCTACCTCAGATGTTCTGAGTTAGAATCTCTGAAGACAGGGCCCTGCACATGTGTTTTGATAAAGCCCCCTAGATGATTCTCATGCCTCATATGCCCATTGAGAACCACCAGCAAAATCTCACCTTTCATTTTATAGAGAGGAAACGTAATCCCTAAATAGTAAAATAACAACAAATATAGTCTTCATTTCAGTATGCTCTCATAGAGTTTGCCCTGGTTGAAATTCATGCTCTGCCTCTTTCATAGCTGATAGCTATTTTTCCATTGTCTGAAACAATGGCTCTTTTTTCTTTTTTTTTTTTTTTTTGGCTTTTTATTAGGGTATAATTTCTCTACACTGTTGTGCCAATTTTTGCTGTACTCCAAAGTGAGTCAGCTGTATTTATACATATATCCCCATATCCCCTCCCTCCCGCGATTCCCTCCCAGCTTCCCTATCCCAGCCCTCTAAGTCATCACCCATCATCGAGTTGATCTCCCTGTGTTATGCAGCAACTTCCTACTAGCTATCTGTTTTACATTTGGTAGTGTATATATGTCAACGCTACTCTCTCACTTCGTCCCAGCTTCCCCTTTGCCCCTCCCCCTTACCCCGTGTGCTCAAATCCAGTCCATTCTCTACATCTGCATCTTTATTCTTGCCCTGTCACTGGGTTCATCAGTACTATTTCTTTTAGATTCCATATATATGAGTTAGCATACAGTATTTGTTTTTCTCTTTCTGGCTTACTGAACTCTGTATGACAGTCTCTGCGTCCATCCACCTCATTACAAATAACTCAGTTTCATTCCTTTTTATGGCTGAGTGATATTCCATTGTATATATGTGCCACATCTTCTTTATCCATTCATCTGTTGATGGGTATTTAGGTTGCATCCATGTCCTTCCTGACTGTTGTAAATTGTGCTGCAATGAACACTGTGGTACATGTGAAACAGTAGCTCTTGATCAACCCTTAAATGTGGAATTGTGGCTGGCTTTATTTAGTCATTTAAGCTTTTTTCCAGGATACCATGTCCTTATTACATTTTTGTAGCTTCAAAATGGCTTTTTTTTTTTTTTTTTTTTTTTTTTTTGTCAGTCCTTTTTTTTTTTGGCTACACTGTGCAACATGTGGGATCTTAGTTCCCCAACTGGGGATGGAACCCATGCCCTTTGCAGTGGAAGCACAGAGTCTTAACCACTGGACCGCCAGGAAATTCCCTCTTTGTCAATTCTTATTCTTACTTTTATAAAGGTAAATTATGAGACATGAGTTAATCATTAGGATTTTAAATGTGATTAAGACAAAGTCCTGAATTGTCAACCATAATCAGTATAATATTTTCATCAGAGGCAGAAATAAAACCTACCCTTTTTCTGCAGAATCTTAAGAGGATTTTTAAGCTTTTTGTTGAGTTGTTGTGAATGTCTGGGAATAATTTATGTCTAGTTTTCTTTGAGGTTCCTTCACACATTTCAAGATGGCTCAAGAAATGAGCAGTTAGCCTTTGCAGAAGTTAACCAGGGATCGGAGGCTTATCTCTGATTTGCCTTGGAGTAGAACATGTTCCAGCAGACAGCTTTCCTATCTGACATTCTTTATTAGTTCAGAGTTGTTGGGTAATACACAGGCATGCAAGTGTACACATCCAGTCATAGGTAGTACCCATCATTTTAAGCTTAAGTCAGAGAGCTCATGGTAGCCAAAGATTTGGGAAAATTTACAAGTGGAAGCACCAAGGAATGTGTTAATCTAACACCGCTCTGTAACCAGGAAAGTTAAGGGAAAAGGGCTAAACCAAAAGGCGTGGATTCAGTCCCAGGGCTGGTAACACCATTTTGGTTTCCCAGAGCAAATTGTGTTACTGTCTTCATGCTTTGGTTGTCCCAGCTATTAAGTGAGAGGGCTAGAGGAGGTGACTGTTAAGGTTGTTCTTTAAGAAACCATAGTTTGGGGATTGATTTTCCTTCTTTAGTGTTTGTTTTCTTACTAACCTCCATGTTTTTCTCTTGAAGGGTCAGATGACTTGTCTGCAAAACTATGGGATGTGAGCACAGGGCAGTGTGTTTATGGCATCCAGACCCACACTTGTGCAGCAGTGAAGTTTGATGAGCAGAAGCTTGTGACAGGCTCCTTTGACAACACTGTGGCCTGCTGGGAATGGAGTTCCGGAGCCAGGACCCAGCACTTCCGGGGGCACACGGGGGCGGGTGGGTTGCCTTTCTTTAAGGGTTTCGACAGTTACTTTAACCTCATTCCTTAAAGCCAGGAGCCAAGAAAGGGATCCCTTTTTTGTTTTTGTTTTTTAATTTAACCTGTCTTTCCCCCAACTTATTTCTCAGTCACTACAGTTAATCCCTTTATTCACGTGATTCTTATTTGGAATTTTCCCCCTAATTTTGCTTTTCCTTGGCCCATTTTTTAACTCTTATGCCCTTTATACCCTTATCCTAGGAAGGGCAGTTCTTCTTTTCCCCTATTTCATTTATATCCTGTTGAACAATCAGCTCCTTTTGTTTTGATCAGATTCCTATCTCCAAATTGAGTAAGAGCTACACTTGTAAATTCAGTCCACTTTATTTGTAGAATTAGCACTGGAAATCCTTTGGAGTGACTACACAGGTTACATCAAATTGGAGCTTGGTTGACAATAATTAAAACAAGCCACTGCTGAAAGATAAGATGAAAAAAAGACAACTGAGTATTTCCTAATAGTTTAGCAGCCTTAGTTTGTAAAGAACTGAACATTTGAACATAGCCTTCAGATCTGCGGTTCTCCCTGTGCTGCACTGTATTTTGGAACTCTGTGCAGAAATCATGTTGATCTAGTTCCCAGCCTCTTGCACAGCAGCTCCCTTCTTCCTTTCCCCCCTTTACCCACTGCATTAGCCCCTGAGAATCATAGTCTGTGCTCTTGAGCATCACATTTATGGGCAGTCTTCCTGGACTCCCTAAATAGGTTGAGTTTCTCTGCCATAGATTTCCCAATAACCTGTGTAACACTCATCATATCAATACAAGTGAGTATGATAACCTGGTTTCTCCCTCAGTCTGTAAGCTTCAGAAGGACAGGGATCCTTCCTGTCTTATTCACCCGTAGGTCCTAAATTCCTTGCACAGTACCTGGTACTCAGTAATTCTTTGATGTAAACCTAGCTGTTATATTGCAAACCCTGCCCCTCCCTCCCCTCCATTTTGTCATCCTATACTTTTTTCTTCTGTCTGCTCTCCTACCACTTGTTTGCTATAGAAATTAATATTTTGAAGATACATGTTTTAACATGGAACTTATATATCAAATTGAGTGTAATATTCCACAGTGTCAAGGGGTTTACATTGACTTCCAGGTGATTTTATACCTGCTCAACTTTGAGAGCTCTGTTCTGAAAAATTTCCTCCTTGCTGTTCCCTGGACATTGCTGTGGCTTTACTTAACTCCATGCCTTTGCTGTTCCCTCTACCTGCAGTATTCTCTTTCTTTTCTTGATAAATTCTACTCATCCTTCAGGGCCCATCTCCAATATCGCCTCTTCCCTGAAGTCCTCCCTGATACCCCTGGGCAGAGTTAGTCATTCTCCTTGGTGTTTCCTTAGCAAGAGGTAAACATTTATTTTTTTTGGACTTCCTCCTCCACCCCTCACTTAGTCTGAGTTCCTTAAAGAAAAGAGCGGTGTCTTCATCTCTGGGTCCCCAGTGTTCCTTTAGAACTCAGCAGGCATTTAAAAACAAATATTTGAGTACGTGCTATACTTAGGCACTGTTTTAGGTGCTGGGGATATAGCTTTGAAGAAAATCAGACAGTTTGAGAGAGTAGTTCAGTCTGACCTTTAAGATCTTTGTTTTGTTTTGTTTTGTTTTTCTCATTACAGTGGCTTTTCTTGAGTATGGGTATTGTTTTGTAGGTTATACTCTTGACATTTTATCCTACTGCAGTAAATAGTACAAACTTGAGTAGGTCCACCTATGTTCTGTTTTCCTTGCATAGGCTAGATACGTTATGTGTAGTATCAGGCAGGTGGTCCTGAGAAGAAACGCCATTATCTCCTACACTAGTTTACCTCTCACTCTGAAGCTAGTGTAAGTATAAGAGATTGTATTATTGCAGGAGCTTTTCATCCTTAGAATAATAAGCTATAATAATAACAAGAATTTTGAAATGGATATTTCTTTTAGCATAAAATTGCTAGTTGAGAAAGCACCATTCTTACAGTAGTTCTGGTTGAGAAATTAGGGAGAATAAACATAATTGAACTCTATTATAAAAGACCCGCAGGCAAAGGCATATATTTAACTTTGTATGTGTTGTATACACTAGTGTTTAGTGTCGACTACAATGATGAACTGGACATCTTGGTGAGTGGCTCTGCAGACTTCACTGTGAAAGTATGGGCTTTATCTGCTGGGACGTGCCTGAACACACTCACTGGGCACACAGAATGGGTCACCAAGGTAGGAACAAATGTTGTCATCAGTCTTGCTGAGAGTGGTGGAGCTGGGAGTGGGATGAAGGAGTGGTAGATGAGTCATGAGATGGAATAGATGCGTAAGTGGTAGATGAGTCATGAGATGGAATAGATGCAACCACAAAGCATGGTGGTATTACCACAGTGACCAGCATATAAAAGACAGTAAATAGTTTAATGAATGAGTGACTCATGGACATGAAAAGATGCCCACAATATATTAGGTGGGTAGAGGGAGCAAATAAAACAGATTATACACAAAAAACTACATAGAGTATGATAGTTTCTGAATGTGTTTTTGCACCAAAATGTTGAAGATGATTATTTCTTGTGGAGTTGTGAGTACTTTTTTCCCTTTAGGATAAGCACATTTCTTTTTAAATCAGAAAAGCAATTTTCATTATGAAAAAGAAAATGCTTGCAGGAAGTGGAACAAAGAAAAATGTACAGGCTCTTTAAAAGAACATTGTGCTGGTTTCTAGCCACTTTTATTCAACATATAATTGGAAGTCCTAGACAGAGCAGAAAAAAGAAAAAAAGGCATCCATGTTGGAAAGGAAGAGGTAAACTGTCAGTATTTGCAGATGCATGATATTTTGATGACTCCCTCAAAAAACTGTCAGAACTAATTAATACATGTAAAGTTGCAAGATATAAAATCTGTACACAAATCTGTTGATTTCTGTACACTAATAATGAACTATCAGAAAGAGAAGTAAACAGTCTCATTTACAATTGCATCAAAAAGAATAAAATACATAGGAATAAATTTAACCAGCATGTATCATACTGTATATTAAAAACTGCAGGACATTTTGAAGAAATTTGAAGGAAATTGAAGTAGACATGAATAAATGGAAAGGTATTTCATGCTCGTGGATTGGAACAATCGGTACTGTTAAAATGCCCATATTATCCAAAGCAATCTACAGGTTCAGTGCATTCCCTATGAAAATTCCAATGGCATTTTTCAAAGAAATAAGAAACAAATAATCCTAAAATTTGTATGCAACTACAAAAAAGCCTCAGAAAGCCAAAGCAATTTTGAAAAAGCACAAAGCTGGAGGCATCATGCTTTCAAACTATATGACAGAGATGTAGTAATTAAAACAGTATGGTATTGGCAGAACAGACACATAGATCAATGGAACACAATAGATAGCCCAGAAATAAACCCACACATATATGGTCAATTCATTTATGACAAAGGAGCCAAGAATATACAATGGGGAAAGGACAGTCTCTTCAATAAATGGTGTTGGGAAAATTGAACAGCCACACAAAAAAGAATGAAACAACTACTGTCTTATGCTGTACATAAAAATGAACTCAAAATCAAGTAAAGATTTGAACTTAACACCTGAAATCATAAAACTCAAGACTAGAAGGAAACAGCATCTTGACATAGGTTTTGGCAATGATATTTTGACTCTGTAACACCAAAAGCAGCAAAAGCAAAAATAAATAATGGGACTGCATCATACTAAAACGCTTCTGCACAGCAAAAGAAACCATCAACAAAAGAGGTAACTACTGAATGGGAGAAAATATTTGCAAATCATAGATCAGGGGCTAATATCCAAAATAGGTGAATAACTCATACAACTCAATAGTAAAAAACCAGTCTGATTAAAAAATGTGCAGATGATCTGAATAAACATTTTTCCAAAGAAGACATACAAATGATAAATGAAAACAACAACTAACAAATGAATGAAAAGATGTTCAACCTAATCATCAGGGAAATGCAAATCAAAACCACAAAGCGGGGCTTTCCTGGTGGTCCAGTGGTTAAGACTCCCCGCTCCCAATGCAGGGGTCACAGTTCCAATGCCTGGTTGGGGAACTAGATCCCGCTTACCACAACTAATAAAAAAAGATTCTGCATGCCACAGCAAAGGTCCCGCATGTGGCAATGAAGGTCCCACAAGCTGCAGCTAAGACCCAGTGCAGCCAAATAAGTAAATAAATATTAGGAGGGGAAAAAATCCACAATGAGGTATCACCTCATACTAGTTAGGATGGCTATTATCAAAAAGACAAGAAATAACAAGTGTTGGGAGATTTTGGAGAAAATGGAAACTTTGTACACTTTTAGGGGATTGTAAATTGGTGCAGCCACTATGAAAAACAGTTTGGAAGTTCCTCAGAAAATGAAAAATAGAATTTACATGTGATCCAGCAATTCCACTTCTGGGTACTTCTCCAAGGAAATTGAAAACACTGCCTTGAGAGGATACATGCCCCTCAGTGTTCATTGCAGTGTTATTTACAATAGCCCAGATATGGAAACAACCAAAGTGTCTGTCCATAGATGGATAAATGGATATATGTATTGAAATATTATTTAGTCATAAAAAAAGAATGAAATCTTGCCATTTGTGACAACATGGATGGACCTCAAGGACATTATGCTAAGTGAAATAAGTCAGACAGAGGCAAATACCATATGATCTCTCTTACATGTGGACTCTACAGGGGGGAAGAAAGCCAAGCTCATAGGCAAAGAGAACAGATTGATGGTTGCCAGAGGCAGGGGGGCGGGCTGTGGGGAGTGGGAGAAATGGGTGAACGGTGTTTTTTTGTTTTTTTAGTTTAAATTTGTGAAGAAAGGGAAGGAGGAGAGAATAATGCTCGCGAGAAGTGAAACAAAAATGTACAGGATCTTTAGAAGAATGTTGTGGTGTCTTCCAGTTTTCAGAACGGTTGCTGTGAAGATCGGTGTGTGTTAATAGTGGAAATGCACGCAGAGACTCTTCTTGAGCTTATCGTGCTGTTCTGGGAGGGGCTGAGATTGCAGGAGTGAGCAAAACGGACCCTGCCTGATGCGAATGTTAGTCTAGTAGGAGAAACAGTTCTTAATCAGTCATTTCACAAGTAAACATATAACCACAAATTGTGTTAAGTGCTGTGGAGGAAAAGTGTGGGGTCTAATTTACTTTGATTCAGGGAAAGCTTTTAGAGAAGGGGCCAAATGTGAATAATACATTGGAGGTAGCTGTGTAAGTGGACTTTTCAGAGGGTGCCGTATGTGCGCAGGCCCTGGGTTGGGAAAGAATCTAGAACATTTGATGAGCTGATGCCCTGGAAGGCCAGCAGAGCTGTGCTGTAGTTGGGGGAGGGGTTGGAGAGGGGGCCATTGTGTATGCTTTACTAGACCTTATTATGGATTTTGGATTATTGTACATGTCGGAGAAAGCAGTTGATGAGTTCTGAGCAAGAGTCTGGTGTGATTCATGTTTTAAGAAAGTAACTGCTGAGTGGAAAATGGATTAGAGTGGGGCACAAGTGGATGCAGGGTGGCCAGTTAGGCTTTTGTAACAGTCTAATCAAAAGAGACCCACGTCTTGGACTTGGATGGCACTAAAGAAAGAGAAGGGCACACACGAAGGATGTGTCTTTAAGGGAAAGCCAATTGAACTCATGGGGAACAAGGAAAGAATCAGATGACTAGTGGGTTTTAGGCTGGGTGGGTGATCCTGTGAGAAGACCAGTAATACCACTGAGCTGTACACTTAAAAATGGTTAAGATTCTACATTTTATGTGTATTTTACCACAATAAAAACATTGGGAAAAAAATTCTGTACTGGATGCATTCGGTTTTAAATAGAAAAGTTATATAAGACAAGTTAGTGTTACTTTAAAAACAACGGACTTGGGGCCAGGACACTGACTGAGATGTCTTAGACAAGTTACTCCTCCCTTCAGGGCCTGAGTGTCATCATCTGCTGAATGCTCCTGTGAGTATTAATGAGATGATGGGACAGCACCCAGCAAGGTGTCTGGCACATAGTAGCGGGTCTGTCAGTTTCATCTGAATCTGCAACCCAGGCTTCTGGATGAGTGTGCCTGGCCTCCCCTCTCACTTTATGCTGATTTATTACTAAAATAACCAGAAGCTAGTGTTTTCAGATTATCCCACATGCTAATGGAATGTTAGCTTCTATTGCATTATTATTTTCATTGCTTTATTTCATTTTCATTGCAATTATCTGAGATGATAGGTGCCCCATCCCCCATTTTAAAGATGAGGAAACTGAGAAACGAAGAGGTTAGATGGTCCTGCCCAAGGTTGCAGAGTCAACATATGACACATTCTGGTCCCATGCTGAGTGCTTTTCCCTTTACGATGCACATGCTTATGAAAACAGGTCATTTGTATCTTCTCTGTGTATGGACTTTTTCTTTCCTATTCCTCACATTTTTTGTGGAGTCACATTTTATAGTGTTTAAAATCAGTCCTAATGTTTGTTTCCAGACTAAGGCTAAGAGTAAATGCTGAAGACATTAGACACTTTTAGATCCTGCTGGTAATCTAGAGAATCTGGTTATAGTAAAATGCTTAGTAAAGGTTAACTTGAGTTATAGTTAACATAGAGTTATAGGTTACATACCATATCATTTTGAGCTCTTTTTCATATTTTAATTAAAAGGGATATAGGAACAGTACTAAAAGGATCTTTCTATAACATGGATGTTTATTATTTCTAGGTGGTCTTGCAGAAGTGCAAAGTCAAGTCTCTCTTGCACAGCCCTGGAGACTATATTCTTTTAAGTGCGGACAAATATGAGATCAAGGTGAGGTTTTTTCCCCCCATTAATTTGCCTGTGAAAGAGTGTGGCACAGGGGGAATATTTCAAGGGAGGCAGGAATGTCTTTAGTCTAAGCCTTCTTAAACCCATTGGAAAGAGAATTATTCATTTTCTCAGTGTTCTAGGTAGTTTCCAATTCTGATTTGTAAATGAAGGGAGGGAGAAAAAGCCACAGAATTTTATCTTCAATGCATTCTTAATTTTTCTTAAGACGTATCTCCTATCCTCCTCAATTCTTAGATCTGAAGTATGAAAATATAAACATTTATTTGTATAATAATGAAAGCAATTTGCAAAAAGTTTATAGAGCACTCTTATGTATATTTTCATTGCATCTTTTAAACTGTTCCATATGGTAGGCACTAACTATCTTCATTGCAGGAACTGAGGTTCAAAGAGGTTAAATATTTTACCCAAGATTACACAATACATATGTGCTAAATCAGAATTTGAACCATGCCTCAGCTGTAAAATCTGCGGTCATTCCAGTTTACTTCACTTTTTATTTGACTTCAGCAAACACAAGCCACGTTGTTTAAGGATGGTACAATCTGTCATCTTTCCTGGTTTTTTTTTGTTTTTTGTTTTTTAATCTGTAGATTTGGCCAATTGGGAGAGAAATTAACTGTAAGTGCTTAAAGACGTTGTCTGTCTCTGAGGATAGAAGCATCTGCCTGCAGCCAAGACTTCATTTTGATGGCAAATACATTGTCTGTAGTTCGGCACTGGGTCTCTACCAGTGGGACTTTGCCAGTTATGATATTCTCAGGTAATATTTCCATGGACCTTTACCTTTAACAGTCTGTTGCAGTTTAATAATAAAGACAAGACTAAATATTTGGATAAACCAGTCAGTAACTTGCTTTGGGGAAGTGTTTACTCCATCCGTTATAAACAATTCTATGCTGAAAACCTCACACATAAAAGTGTTTTAAAGGCAGTAATTAAATTAGAAAGAGTTTTATGTTAGAATGTAGAGGGTCTAGATTCTAATCCCTCTTCTTACTCTGAGTTACTTCCACTTTAAGAATTTATGAATTCCCCTCCCAGCTTTTCTGGAAAATGAAGAGTTTGGATGAAGAGATCTTTCAGATCTCCTCTAGTTTTAATATTTTAAGTTCTACTTACTGGTCAGTTGAAATTCTGTGTTGAGGAATTGAGTGGCCTTCTCTTGACTAGTAGAAAGACAGAGGTACTTAGAGAAAGTTACAACCTTCAGAATTTCTCTCCAAAGACATAAATAGAAAGAGGTCTGTAGACAAATAATTTTGTCATTCACTGTATATCATATAGACTCCTCTTGGAGACTGGCAGTATCTGTTAGCATATTGGAGGCTGATGGAAGCCAGTGTCATATGGTGATTGAGAATCTTGCTTTGGTGTGATAACCTTGGTTTAAGACCTAGTTCCTTTTCTTATGAGCTGTGTGATTTTATGTAAGTTTCTTAACCTCTCTGTGCCTGAATTGTCTCACCTGTAAAGATTAAATGATAGGTTTTTATTACTAACAGGTCTGAGAAGTCCTACATAAAGAAACCTGTTTTAATTTGTTTAACCTGCTATACCTCACATGTATTGTGCACAAAGCCTGTGTTTTAAGGAGCACGTATAACAGCTCACAGAACTAGCGTTCCATAGCGTGCTTCAGGAAGTGCTGGCCTGGGGACAGAGACTGAATGTTTTCTTCATTGTTTTTACACATGACTGTTTGAGGTCAACTTGTATGGGAATTGATCCTACTAGCCAACAGGACTTTGGTGGGCCCAGTCTCTCTGGTCATAAAGTTACAGCTTCATTTTTTTCTTTCTGGAGTCAGACCTACACTTCTAACCAGTTAGATTTCCAAGCTGTCAGAATAATTTCTAGAAAAGATTGGTAATTACACTTTGACAAAAAAAGAGACTGGAACAGATCCTAGAAAACATTAGTCTAAGCTCTTTTCATTTTATAGATGGGGAAACTGAAGCTGAGAGAGGATAAGGGCCTTGTCCAGTATCCCACAGCTCACCCTAGTCCAGCATCCACCCACCCATCCATCCATCCATGGTTGGATCATCTAGTCAGCATATGCTTAAGGTATCAGAAAGACAGAGCGAAGGAACTTTTTTTTTTTTTTTTTTGGGGGGGGGTACACCAGGTGGGAAGGAACTTTTGAAAGAAGTTAATTCTTTGCAAAGTAAGAAATTCAAGTACAGTTGGCCAGTGGTTCTGTACCCACAGATTCAACCAATGGAGGATCGAAAATTTTTTTTTTTTTTAAAGTCCAGAAAGTTCCAAAAAGCAAAACTTGAATTTGCCATGCACCAGCAACTATTTACATAGCATTTGCATTGTATTAGATATAAGTAATCTAGAGATAATTTGAAGTATACGGGAGGGTGTATATAGGTTATATACAGATACTACACCATTTTATATAAAGGACTTGAGCATCCGTGCATGTTGGTATCTGAGGGGGTCCTGGAACCAGTTCCCCGCAGATATGACTGTAGTCACCATGGGAAAATCAGATCTTTGATAGTTTAATATTGTTTTTGTTTTGCATTAAAATTTGGGAGAGAGGAGTGAAGAGGCAGGTAGAATAGAGGAATCATGATCTTTTTCCGGATTAGAGTTTTAGAGTCTCTAAAGGTTTAATTTGATTCTGCATCTACCTTTCTCATGTGTGCTTCTTGCACAGAATGGCATATGGAGTGATTTTTGATGTTTGGACATGCTAGCTGTAGCCAGTAAACCTGCAAGATTGTTTGCTGCTAGCAAGTACTACGCTCAGATCTTTTTTTTTTTTTGAAAAGAGGCTATTTTATCTCTTGCTTTCCCCCTCTCAAACGTGAATAAAACAGCCTCTTTTTGAAATCTTGGTAGAAATCCTGTGGCCTCAGTCGCCAGGACCAGGTTGTGTTCCTGAAGCTTTTGATGCTAATTGAAAAGAAGCAAAGCACAAATAGCAGCATGTTGCTCCATAAAGCTAAGATGTGATGCAATCTCTTGCGCTAGGTTATCTCAGTACAGCAGGCAGGGTTTTGTAGGTTTAAGGACCCAGACTGCACAGCAGGGATGTGTGTTTACAATTCTAAAGTAATCAAAGTAGAAGGTGCTGTGAGCCTATCAGGACCAGTGTTCTGTCCTGCAGCACATTTGTGCTCGAAGTCAGCTCATCTTCCCCAGGCTTAAGTCCTGTCCCCTAGTCACTCAGTTTGCAAAGTTTCTGGTCGTTTTCTGCTTGTGTTAATGATGTGGGACTTACTAGACTTTCCTGCTGCTTTCCTAGGGTCTCTTTGGCTCTCTCTTGTAGGAATTGGTGTTTTCCCATGTGCACTGCACCACTGCTCTAGTCGTTAGCAGATACTTATTTACCTAACCTGTGTGTTAGGCACTGTGATGTACACTGGGAACCAGCAGAGATACTTACCACACTTGTGGAAATGACTAACAGGGAAGGCTGACATTAAACAGCTGACTGCATGCAGATATTTTAATAGCTGGGATAAGAGCAGCATGGTGTGGGGTACTTTGAGACCCTGCCTAGTTTGAGGAGTAAAGGAATGCTTTATTGAGGAGGAGATTTGGGCCAGCTCTAAAGCATGAGTAGATGCATTTAACTAAGTTCTGGGGGCAGGCGTGCAGTGAGGACTGAGAGGGGCGGTCAGCTGAAAGGCCCGGAGACTGCAGGAGCCCGATGCATTTGAGTGACTGAAAGAAGGCCAGAGTGGCAGACACGAGTGCAGTAGAGAACCATTGAAGGGTTAAAAAGTTTAAAATCCAATGAGATTGGATTTCAGCGTGAGGTTAACTGATTGAAAGGGGCCAAGAGCAGATGTGGGGGGACCAGTTGAAAACTCTTGGCAGTAGTGCATGCAACAGGTGATGTCTTGGATCAGAGTTGGGGCAATTCAGGTAGTAGGGAATAAATTAAAGGAAAATTTAGGAGGTAAAATCAGTAGATCTCGGTGATTGGATTTGTGGTTTGAGAGCTGGATGGTTGCCATGTTTCCTAGCTTGAGCAGCTGGGAGAAGGAGCAAATAAGGAAATAAAGAAGAGAAACAGGTTTGGCTGAGAAGTTAGATTTTGGACCGGTTGAGTGTGAGGAACAGGTCTTTGTCTTCACTGCTAAATCCCCTCCCGTCCTGATACCAGACTGAAATCTGCTTCTGTGTAACGCATTTTCCCTTCGACCTTCGTTCTCTCTGCTAGAGCGCCTAATGCCTTGCCTCGCACACATCCTTCACTATTGAAAGGTGATGATCATGTATAGCTTTCTTGTCCCTCCCTGTCAGTGTTCTTTCTCCCCCTCGCAAGCTCATATTCTTTAGCTGTTCCTTTCTTGATCTGGTTACCAGGCCCTGTCCCTTCTGGTTGACATCTTGGACATACACTAGTTGGTAGTGTCCTTGTTAAGACATAAGATAAACTGGACTCTCACCTGGGCTCAAACATATTGTCATAGAGCCGAATTTGTATATCCCTTGTCTTGTAGCTCTTTTCCCGGTGCCTCCGAAGAGGACATCAGCTTTTCGCCTTACTACATGTGCAGATAAGAGAGATGGAGGGTTTGGTTTTTTTCATTTGTGTTCCTGTGTAGCAGGATCGCTCCCACTTTGTGCCTTTGTCGCCGATGTTTTAGGAACGGCCAAACTGAGAAGGTTAAGGCCGTCCTCCTAACTCTCCCAGTTTTCTCTAACTTATTATGAATCTGTTAGTTAAATGTTTCTGAACTACTTGGGAAGCTTTATATTTTCAGCCTCTGCTGTTTTTAGAGAGGAACCTATGTGTTTGCTACCTGCCGAATAGAGTAGCACTGAGTCACTTGGTTTTCATTCTTTGTTCTGGGCTTGGGGCAGTTCCCCTAGGCCAGTACAGTTGGCCCTCCGTATCCGTGTGCTCTGTATCCATGAGTGTGGAGGGCCAGCTGCACTACACCATTTCATGTAAGGGACTTGAGCATCCTCGCATTTGGGTATCTGAGGGGGTCCAGAACCAATCCCCTTGGATAACAAGGGACGACTGTGTAGTAGTTTTTACCTAGTGGTAAGAATTCAGTGTTACACTCTCGTTCTAACTGGTAACTAACTAGTTGTGAATCCTCAGCCAAAGTATTTACCCTGGCTGGACTTCGGTTTTCACATCTTAGAAATTAGAATATTAAATGAGATCATCTGTAAGATCCTTTCCAGCTTAGATGGACATTTTGTGCTTTTATAAATGTTCATCTCCTTATATGCCTATGTTATATTATGATATCATTATGAAGGGTTCTTCTCCCTTGCCCTTTTTCTGAAGGAGGGTGCGCTTTTTGTCCTCATATTTTCCTTTTTATACAAACATTTCATTTAATTCTAAATTTGCTTGAATTTTGTATTAAATGTCTCCAGAAAAGATTACAGTGGCATAAACAGAAGCACAGTTGCCTTCCGGTTCACGTTTCTTAACTCTCATCCTTGTAGGGTCATCAAGACTCCTGAGATAGCAAACTTGGCCTTGCTTGGCTTCGGAGATATCTTTGCCCTGCTGTTTGACAACCGCTACCTGTATATCATGGACTTGCGGACAGAGAGCCTGATTAGCCGCTGGCCTCTCCCAGAGTATAGGAAATCCAAGAGAGGCTCCAGCTTCCTGGCAGGCGAAGCATCCTGGCTGAATGGACTGGACGGGCACAATGACACGGGCTTGGTCTTTGCCACCAGCATGCCTGACCACAGTATTCACCTGGTGTTGTGGAAGGAGCACGGCTGACACCGCGAGCTGCGCCGCTGACTGACTTCGGGCACCGGGGCTGCTGGTTTTGAGTGCAACCCCTGTGGCAGCCAACTGCATGAACCAAAGTTCTCACCTAATGGTATCATCACGCAGTGCACAATCATTTATCTCTGTTTGCCAGGGGGCCAGGGCTCGGGGTGGGGGAGGGCTCGTTTTGTTGACGTACACCGCAGCATGCTGATGGGGTGCACCATTGACTTCATTTGTACTTGGTTATGTTGGTCAGTGTAAGAGGCTGCATTTGGGGTTCATCTTTCTTAAAGAACATTGGTTTTAAGTAAAGAAATTTAAATGGCTCATTAATCTGCTAATTGGTTGCCTATAAAAACACATTCAGTCTATTATTAAAGCTTTTTCCATTGCCTTTTTCTCTTTTGAAGTTGAAGCAAAGGTGCTATGATGTTACAGCAACTTTTCTCACATGGGGCTTAGCTTTTATAACAACCCGTGTTATAAAGACCGCCAGGTTCTGTGACATTCATACTTTCCACCAAATACAGTTCTAAAGAAAAGTTGTCTTCCAGTGCAAATCCAGTTCTATAAACTGATGGTTTGTAACACATTCTAAACCCTAGTTCTTGACAGAGTCAAGGTTGGCCATGTCTGAGATGTGAGGAAGTTGTGTAGTTTTTGTTTCTATGTGGAGCAAGCTGGTCCTTGGTCCCCCACAGCCTAGGTGACTGCACAGAGGGGATAGGGTACAGTAGAAGGAGCACTGAGTTGGAAGACTGAAGACTGGCTCTGTTACCTAGGAACCCTGCACCCCAGGCATATACTTCTCTGGGCCCCATTTTCCCTGTCTGTATAGCTAGTTGTTAGGCTGTCATTTGACTTCTAAGATTCTTTCTGGTCCCGTGTCTGCTGATGTGTGCAAAAATCGATATTTCACTTTCGTCTGATTGCTGATTCAATTGCTTCTTTGGGTTTGGAGATAATATGTAAATGAAATCATTGATATAAAATTGTCATCTATAAGGAAATCAGATGTACAAAAAACAATGGATATAAGGGAATGTAGAAAATATTAACATATTCCACTTTAAAAATATAAGTGATGGGTGGAAGAAATGCTGAGAGGAGTTGTGGTTCTCTAGAGAGGCAGCGTGCCGTATTAAAAAGAAAGATCCCTGACCCTGACTTTTCTGCCTCCTTTGCCTCTAACTTGATGTGTAGCCTCAGGCAGGTTAAGTTTCTGTTGAAAATGAAGGAATTGCCCTACATTAAGGTTCGCAAACGCACACGCCCAGGGGAGCCATGCAGATAACATGAGTACAGCATGCTGGGTAGGATGGGGCTGCACCAGGGGAAGCTTATCTGATAGGGCAGTTACAGAGCTCTAAGTGTTAAGCAGAGAGAAGCCCAGTATTTGGCAAGTCTTCTGATTTTTCAGGAGAGGTAGAAATCCAGAATTGTATTTGTAATTCCCTAATTTAAAAAATGTTGTCAATGACTCAATCATTTAACATGTAGTGGGCTAAACAGCATGTCTGCGGGCTCCCAGTTGGTATTCTCCACCCTCTCGTTCCTATAAATTAGATAATGCTGTGATGGGCAGTGGAAATGTTTTTACGTAACTGTCACAGACGTTAGGGAGAAAGTCGAGGGAGCAAGCAGTGGGAAGAATTCAGCTCTTGCCCGTTGTGTTATGGGGGGATGGACATTTCATTCGCAGGCCAGCAGGAGAGTAGTTCGAACATGAACTTTACTGGAACCTGAGTGAGAGCCTTTGCTGGGAATGTGAGATTTTCATTCTTCTTAACTCTGAGATAAAGCTCATCTGTTTTTCAGGTAGGGAAAATTGTTGCTGGTAGAACTGGGGATGATTCAAAGTACAGTGAGGACACAGCTCTCCCGCAATCCTATCAGCCTCAAGCCTGACAACGGACCTCTGAATGCTGCAGCGTTAAGGTTTTAGAGAATTAATGGTTCATTTCAAGGATGAGATTAGTTAATATCCATTTTGAGACTCTGAGGGAATTAGGTAAAAGAACAATATCTTTCTCCATCCCCCAAATCCTTTTCACATTGAATTCTGTGTGTGAGCTCTGCTTGGTCCCTCAAGAAATGGAACCAGATTTGAAGCTGGCATCTACTTTGCAGGAACCTCGGGAGGCTTTGGGCCATGATATGGGTAAATGACTTACTCCTTTTCATCCAGCCTGAACAAAAAACTGAGATTACTGATCTAAGGACCATCCCTACTCCCACCTCACCTTCGGATATATCCAATAGCTTCAAAGACCAAGCGATTATAACTATAGTCTCTTGGGGGAAATTTTTTTTTTTTTTTAAAAGAAAACCAGACAAAAATTTTAATAGGTACTGGAGTCCTGGAAAAATAAACCTTTTCCTACTAGGAATCTCAACTTAGAATTGCATATTCTCCAAAGTGGAGATTATACAGTGCCATTTCAGGAAGACTCTTCAACTCACCCCCAACATCGAAAAATGCCTATCATAATAGTTACACCACATCAAAACAGTCCAATATAATTAGGCTTCAATATATTAGACCATTATGTCCTTCTAAAAAGGTAACAAACCAAATGAAATGAAAATGACAAATGAAATGAAAATGACAAACCTGAAGCTTGTATGGCATGTCCCATGTCAGTTTTCAGTTACCAAAGTTATCATCAAGGTGGTGCAGCTGATTTTGACATCAGTGCTTAGAGTCCTGACTTTGATCCTCCTTACAGAGATCTTTGTTTCACCTGAGTGTTTTATTTAATTGCTTCATGGATGTTAGCTTTATTCATAGTATTATCAGCTTTTATAGAAATAGAAAACTTATCCTTTAAAAAAAAATAAAGCAGGGTGGGGAGTCAGCGAGAGCAGCGGGCAGGGGACAACTCAAGTCTCCTTTCATGGAGTTCGGGGGCTCTCAAGTCATGAGCAGATGGACTCCATCTTTCTTGATGAGCAATGGATTTCTTGAGTGGCCCTAGTGCGGTAGAAGGGGGACTTCTTTCCTCTTGGGTTCATGTAGGGAACCATCACAACTTCAGCCTCCAGCAGGAGGACGGGCTCCAGGAGCACTGAGTGAGTGTGAGGCTTCAGCAGACTTTGTTCCCAGCCAGCCCCGTTATTTGAAGTAGTAAGTGTTGTCAAAACTAATTCTAACCTGACCTCTTCGACCTATCAGAGAAGTAGGAAGAAAGACTTCCTCCAAGGGAGGGGCTAGACTTTGAAAACATTCCACAGGAAGTACACAGGTTTGAATAGCTTTTAAGTGGAAGATGGGAAATATTGCTCTTTTAAGGTGTGCACTTCATTTTTCATAGTTTAAAATTAATCTGTTCTGGCCTTTGAAAATGCTCAGTAAACTGTGAATGAGGATTCCATAATCATTCTAGTATTTGCCCTCAGGAGAATGATTACTGCTCCGCATTTGTAAAACATCTTAGGGAGAAAAGAAATACTTTTGAAACAGTATTATGTCAGACATGAAGAAATTGTTTCTGTTAGGTGAGGCGTTTGGACCCAACAGAAGTAGCTAAGGAGAGTGACACCTGGCTTTATATGATGCTTTGATCAAACCCAGCCAACTCCTTGAAGCTGTGATTGTTGCCCCGGCTTCTTGGGAACCTAGAGGGGAATCTTCCCATCGTCCCTCTTCTAGTTGTCCGTGCCTCTTCATCAGGGCCTCTGCCAGGCCTTGGTGTCTGAACCGCTTGCTATTCTCTGTAGGGAAGTGAGCAGTCAGACTGCTGCCCTAGGATGCAGCCTGGGCCAGGGCACACTGTCACCTTTGCCTTTAGGGCCATAGAGTTGTCATTATAGGGGAGAGGCCCCTTAGGTCTGTCCCCTTGACACAGCCTTGCTACCTGGTCATGCTGGTGCTTGCCAAGATGCTTAAGGCAACCGAGACAATCTTGAGAATTCTGCAGTCCCTAGATAGAGCGTCCGATGGAGGGAACAGTTAGCGTTCTTGACAGAAATGCGTCCCAGCCATCTCTGGCAGGTCTGACCCACGACTCCCTGTGCTTACTCTAGGAAAGTGAATTTCTTTCAGGATAAATCCTCAGATTGGTTACTGGATACTCTTTGTACCAGTACCTGCAGCCCAGTCAGGCTGAATGATCGTGCTCAGTGCAAAAAGGTGTTTTTGCTGTCGGGTTGTTTCCATGTGTTTCCTGTCTCCCCAAGAATGGTTTAGTTGCTTAAAGCTAGTACTACAGTCTTGACCAGTGTAAGCATAGTTAATCGTTGCAGCTTAAGGAATCCAGCTCCTTCTCCTCTTCATGAATGTGCTCAAATAAAAATGTGTTTTTCTGTATTTAAACCTGGCAAATTATGAATTCAGATGATAAAATTGTTTGGTGTCCGTATACTCACATTGTGAACAGACATATTTCACTCATGTAGACTTAGTACTCTCGATGACTTAGTACTCTTGATGAGAGTGCTCAGGTTGAAGAAGGCTGGTCTTACCAATCCAACATCTGTGCAACATGGAACTTATGTTTCACTTATGTGATTGATGTCTGTTGTGATCTAGGGGAAATGAAGTGAAGTTTATATTTGAACTGTCTGTGGGGTGGGTGGGCGGGGGAGAAGGGATTGCTTAAGCAAATAGTGGAGTGATTGTGGAACAAGATGTCTCTCTAAGACGAGAAGTTATTTTCATGCATCATAGAAGCGTTCTTCTACCTATGTGTGATTGTGCTAACTATAAAATCATTTATATCTATACATTAAAGCAGGTTCCCTTGATTAGGCAACATTTGGTTAGTCAAGCCCAAGTTATTGTTTGTACTAGAAAGAAATAAAGCTGCATTTCCTTCAAAATTACATTCTGTAGTTAAGACTATTTTCTTGCTTTTTTCCCCCCAACGAATTCCGAGGACACTTCTCAAGTGAGTGTTTTAGAATGCATCTTTAGAAATGAACTGTCCCTCAAGTGACCTCAAGTGTCTGTTCTTTTACTATTTCTGCTTGTTCTAGAATGTAGGTCTAACAAAGTAACAATTTTGAATGAGATCCAACAGGGGAAGCAACAAATTTAAAAGCAAAATGCAGGGAAGGATTTCAGCAACCTTCATGGATAGATGCACATGGGGGAAACGTACGCTTGTGCAGGGCCGAGACCTTGGAATTGGTTTCCTGCTCAGCACGTCCCCAAGTTGGTCCATTCTTTCTGCTTAATTTAAACTTGTAGGACTCCTTGTCATCATACATGGTCCTGGACCTTCGATCCCCACCAGCACCGAGTCTTTCCTGTTTTACAGATGAGAAGTTGAGGCTTGGAAGAGTGGCTGATTGCTTAGAGGAGTAGTTAAGAGATGAGGATAAGGCTGGGGCCCTGATGTTTAGCCTCCACAGACCTGGATTTTTCCTACCTTTCCTTGTTTCCCTTTCTGTTCTCTCCCTACTTCAGTCTCTTCAATCCAGACCTGGACAGCTGCCCTCCGCCTTCACCACTCGTGTGCACCTCTTGAGCCACCTTGGACAGCTTCCAGGGTGTCTCTCCAACTACTCCTTTGAGTATCTCCTCTGTTCAACAACCTTAACAACTCCCTGTTATCAGCAGGGGGTGTCTAGATTTATCAGCGTAATTGAGTCCCAACTCATCTCTTCAAAGGATTCTTGCTCTTTCGTTTCCTGCCTTTTCACCTTGGGTCTTCCCACGTCCTCAAGGGGAAGCCCTCTGTGCTCTTCCCACGTGTCCTTGGGCCAGCCTGTAGGGTTCCATTAACCTCCCCCCATCTTTAAAGCCCCTGCGGACCACCATCCCTCACCGGGCCTGACTCAGTGTTTTATTCCAGGGTAGTTAGTTGTGCAGTTCACTTTGCAATTCATCATGTAGTACCTTTTACAGTTGGCAAACCATTAACTTTTACCCCTTTTTTTTTTTAATAAATTTATTTATTTATTGGCTGTGTTGGGTCTTCATTGCTGTACACGGGCTTTCTCTGGTTGCTGCGAGCGGGGGCTACTCTTCATCGTGGTGCGCGGGCTCCTCATTGTAGTAGCTTCTTGTTGTGGAGCACAGGCTCTAGGCACGTGGGCTTCAATAGTTGTAGCACATGGGCTCAATAGTTGTGGCTCACAGGCTCTAGAGCACAGGCTCAATAGCTGTGGCACACGGGCTTAGTTGCTCTGTGGCATGTGGAATCTTCCCAGAGCAGGGCTCAAACCCGTGTCCCCTGCATTGGCAGGTAGATTCTTAACCACTGTGCCACCTAGGAAGTCCTTTTACCCTTGAACCGTACGTTTTTCAAAATTTAGGTGAATGCTTTGTCTCTCTAGTAACATTTTAAGATTGAGTTCTTACAGGATGCTCAGTAAATTCTTGATATTTTAATAAATTCCATGATTTATCTTAGGGGCTACATGTTATGGAGGAAAAATAACTTCTGAGAATGTCAGAGCCTTGAAGCAAAATGAAAGATAAATTACACACAGCTCTCCCTCTCTTAGACTTCCCTGTTCTGCCATATTCTTTTTTTCTTAATTAAAGTGTAGTTGGTTTACAATGTTGTGTTAATTTCTGCTGTATAGCAGAGTGATTCAGTTATACATATATATAAATTCTTTTTCATATGCTTTTCCATTATGGTTTATCACAGGATATTGAATATTCCCTGAGCTATAGGGTAGGACCTTGTTTTTTTATCCATTCTATACATAATAGTTTGCATCTACTAATTCCAAACTCCCAATCCATCCCTCCCCGACCCCACTACCCCTTAGCAACCATGAGTCAGGTCTCTGTCTGTGAGACTGTTTCTGATTCTTAGGTAAGTTCATTTGTGTCATATTTTAGATTCCACATGTTAGTGATATCATATGATATTTTTCTTTGACTTGCTTCACTTAGTGTGATAATCTCTAGGTCTATCCATGTTGCTGCAAATGGCATTACTTCATTATTTTTTTATGGCTACATTATTTTAGTACAGTAAGTCCCCTACTTACAAACAAGTTCCGTTCCAAGAGCGTGTTCTTAAGTCCAGTTTGTTCGTCAAGTCCAACAAAGTTAGCCTAGGTACCCAACTAGCACAATAGGCTATATACTACTGTACTGTAACAGGTTTATAATACTTTTCACATAAATACATAAAAAAACAAAAAATAAAAGTTTTAATCTTACAGCACCTGGAAAAGTACAGTAGTGCAGTACAACCGCTGGCGTACAGGGGCTGGCATGGAGTGAACAGGCAAGAAGCGTTACTGACTGGAGGAGGGAGAGGAGGTGGGAGGTGGTAGAGCTGAAGGATCGTCTGCAGTAGGAGACGGAGGGTGAGCTGCCATTTCACTCATGCCTGATGTTGACGGCACAGGTTCTGGTTCCTTGCTGGATTCAATTCTATCTACCCTCTTGCTTCCAGACATCTTGGGCTTGAAATAAAGGTACGGTACTACTGTACTTTGTATAATACTGTGCAGTAAAGTACACAAAAGCCCAACCACTTGTAGAGGATGCACGCACGTTCACATCTTTGAAAGTCTGCAACTTGAAGTTTCCTTTGCAGGGGACTTGCTGTATTCCATTGTACATATCTATCACATCTTTATCCGTTCATCCGTCGATGGACATTTAGGTTGTCTCCATGCCTTGGCTATTGTGACTAGTGCTGCTGTGAACATAGGGGTGTGTTGTTCTGCCATACTGTATAAACAAGTGTTCTGAGGACACCGGGACAGAATGTTTGATGATCACTCCGTGATTAGACATGAGTAGTCCTTGCCAGTGGGATGTTCCTGTCCTTTGCATTTTAACCACATGTTCTGTTCTCTGTGGCGAATCATCTAACAATAACACAGACTTTTGGAGAAAATTACCCAGACTCCTTTATCATAACGATTTTTAGCCTCTTCTGATCTTTTGCATATGTGTATCGATTTATGTAATTACAAATCATTGGTTTGTATTGTGCTGTCGGAATTGTGCTCTGTCTCTGCAATTATCACAATACTTTGTAATATTCTTTTATCACATATAATTTGCTAAACCGTTCCTGTTTTGGTAGATAATTGGGTAGTTTCCAGTTTTGCTTTTTAGATAATGCTACAGAGATCATGCTACTTTGCACTTGATTTCCTTAGAATAAGCTCCCAGTAGATGACTTACTGGTAAAAGCAAAGGAAACTTTTTTCTTAACATTTTTTTGGTTATAGACATGGAAGAGAGCATAAAACACACACAGTTTATGGGGTAGTTACAGAGTGAACACCTGTCTAACCACTATCCAAGTTAGGAAAGAGCATCTCTGGCTCCGCAGAAACCTCCGTTTCCAGGAAGGAACACTTTATGGCTTTTGTTTCATGTTTATCATGTGGCTTTCCAAATGGGTTAAAGGGATTTATGTTGTCACCTTGCTGGATTGAGTGTACACGTTTCAACGCAACATCGTCAGTGTTGACTGGTTATTTTGAATGTTAGCCAATTTAATAGGTATAAAGAAGGTATCTCAAGGTTGCTTTAATTGTCATTTCTTTAACATGTGAAGACAGATGTTTTTATGTGTGCTTATTTGTATTCCTACTAAATTCTCTCTTCCTCTTTTACCCAATTTTATTACATTTTCAAAAACTTGGGAAATATTGAGATGAATTACAGTCACAAATGAAATTTCACTGATGTAGGCATCGCTGATTTAGAAGTAAGAATTCAGCCCAAGGCATGCGTTGAAATTTTCTTTCATCCCATAAAAGGATTGGTGTCAAGCCAGCCTATCAGCAATCACTGTTTACATTTCAGTAGTTAATGTGATATGTCACAAACTGTGCATTGCCTGTCAAAGTAGGCCTAGTCCCAGTCCTTCAGAAGAGGACCAGTCAACAGTACTGGATATATAGAACTGTCTTCATTTAAACTTTTTCTAATAAAGATGTACCACAGGTGATTAAGAATATTTAAAGGAAAATGTGGGCAATCAGGAATCAAAAGTTTTTTTTTTCCCCAAAATTAACGTGTTGACATTTAAAATGAGGAACTAATTCAGGAGGCAACCGAGCGCAGATTCCAAGAACATAGTCATATCCTGGTGTTTTATTTTTACTCATTAACGCAGAGTCAGAGAGGGGGTTGTCAGATGTACTTTTATATTTCAGGCCTCCATGAATTCAGAGAGATTTTCCATCTGTGAGGTTTTGCCAGAGAGCAAACATTCCTGAGTTTGTTAGTTCAGCAGATTTAGCTATGTAAGGTGATTCTCAAGCTGGTTGATCATTCAAGCTTTAAAGGCACAAAGCTTCAGGTCTTTTTTTTTTTTTCCTGGCTGCACCGCGCGGCTTGTGGAATCTTACTTTCCCAACCAGGGATTAAACCCAGGCCACAGCAGTGAAAGCGCTGAGTACTAACCACTGGACCGACAGGGAATTCCCACTTGAACTGTATTTGAGAGGGAATCAGAAAAAGAAAAAACACTTATGAAGGCTGTGAGTCAGCTTAAACTAACAAAACTAAGCGTTGTTTTCTTAATTTCTTTTTTTCTCCCCCATAAGACGATGTCTTGTGAACAGGAACTGTCTTACTCTTCTCTGGGCCCATTTTGCCTAGAACTGGCGTAAACTTGGAAGGAGGGGCTGGTTGGATGTGTAGGTGAATGGGCTTTGGATTAGTCTACATCGATTCCTGCAATCCAGTGTTCCCAACGTGTTGTGATATCCATCTAGCACATTCGTATCACCTGGGAACTTGGCAGAAATGCAAATTATTGGGCCAGACCGCAGACCTAATGAATCAGAAACTTCTGAGGCTGGAGTTGGGCAGGTGGTTCCTGAGCCCACAAAGGGTGAGAACCATGGCTATTATCTAGCCCGTTCTGCCACCTAGTGGAATCCTTGGGAATAGCATCTGGCAAAGAGTTGAGCAGAAAAGTCTGCTGTTGTTGAATACATTAATTAGACTACTTTTCTTGCACTTAGAGTTACAGCCACTCTGAATGTATTCTGAAGCTGGAGTTGCTGGGACTTCCCTGGAGGTCTGGTGGCTAAGACTCCATGCTTCCACTGCAGGGGCACGGGTTCAATCCCTGTTTGGGGAACTAAGATCCCACAGGCTGCCCAGCATGGCCAATAAATAAATAAATAAAATAAAACTGGAGTTGCCTTTTACTTTATTATCAGTTATTATAGGGCATTTCATGTCAAGACATCAGCAGGCAGACTACTAAACTCTTCCCTATTTTATTTTTTTATTTTTTTAATTAATTTATTTTATTGGCTGTGTTGGGTCTTTTTTTGCTGTGTGTGGGATTTCTGTAGTTGCGGAGAGTAGCGGGGCCTACCCTTCGTTGCAGTGCGCAGGCTTCTTATTGCCGTGGCTTCTCTTGTTGCAGCGCATTGGCTCTAGGCACGTGGGCTTCAGTAGTTGCAGCAAATAGTCTCAATAGTTGTGGCTCACGGGCTCTAAAGCGCAGGCTCAATAGCTGTGGCGCACGGGCTTAGTTGCTCCACGGCATGTGGGATCTTCCTGGAGCAGAGATCGAACCCGTGTCCCCTGCATTGGCAGGCGGATTCTTAACCACTGTGCCACCTAGGAAGCCCCTTCCCTATTGTTTTATAAATAAATACCTTTAGTACCTTTGTACTAAAATTTCTCTTATCATACATTGAATAATATATCAAATAATACTATGAAGAATAATTCATGGGGAAATGCAAAAACATAAGGTGAAAAAATAGGATTAAAAATGACATACACCATGATTCAAATTAAATGATTTGTACAGGAACAAAATAAAATACACCGGAAGGGTAATAATGGTTCTCTCTTGGGGATGAGATTATAGGTGAATACTGTCTGCTTTTTTTTTTTTTTTTTTTTGGTATTTTCTAAGCATTTTACGATGAGCATAAATTATTTTTAAGAATAATTTTTTAGGGACTTCCCCAGTGGCATACTGGTTAAGAATCCTCCTGTCAATGCAGGAGACATGGGTTCGATCCCTGGTCCAGGAAGATCCCACATGCCGTGGAGCAACTAAGCACGTGCGCCACAATTACTGAGCCTGCGCTCTAAAGCCCGCGAGCCACAACTATTGAGCCCTTGTGCTACTGAAGCCCACACCCCTAGAGCTCATGCTCCCCAACAAGAGACGCCACCGCAATGAGAAGCCCGTACACTGCAAGAAAGTGTAGCCCCCGCTTTCTGCAGCTACAGAAAGCCCACACACAACAAAGACCCAACACAGCCAACAAATTAATAAATCAACAAATTTATTTAAAAATAATTTTAAAAAATTTAGTATGTAATATAGCTACAGGCATCATTTAACTCCAATTCCTTCTATCAGGAAATATTAGGTCCCTACTCTGTACCAGGCATTGCGCTAGGGCCTGGGGATACAGAGATAATTGTGTATGGGCCCTGCTTCTAGGGGCTCCTGGTTCTCTGGGGTAGTATACACAAAAACCCAAGAGGTGTAATGAAGGAAGCTCAAAGAAGGGAGAAGTTCTTCTTGGGGTGATAACCAAGGTATCCCAGAGGAAGTAACCCTCCATGAAGTTCCCAAGCTAAGAGGAAGATTCTAGATGCAAGCATCCTGTGAACTGCCAGCCTTTGTTAGAGGGCTCCAGGATACAGGTGGTTGGCTGGACTGTGTTACTCACGGGGGTCTTTACAATCAATGTAAGTACATACAGGGCACTACCAGACAAAATCATTGTAAACAACTGAAACAACACAAAAGGAGCAGGTGGTTGGTAGCAGCATAGTTCTTTAATCTTTCTGAATCCCCGTGTAAAAATAGCAACTAAATAGCAAGACCAAAAAACCAGACAATGCTTACAACGAAAGTAACAATGTGGCCCTATGAGCCCCAAAATACAAGTGAGAGATGCACACCAAAAACTCCCAGGAACAGCATTTGTGTAAGAGGAGAAGGAAAAAAGGAAGGAACAGCGCCAAGCGTACCATGGACCTGAGAACAGGAGAACCCAAAATGGGCAACGATGATCACTGGAGAGTTGGGCAGCCAACCTGAAATGTCAGCTGAAGCTGGGAGAGGGTTTGTCCTCCCAGTGGATGAGTGCCAAGTGCCTGCAGTAAGAACACCTGAAAGGGCTGGAGCAGCGTAGCCCTAATAAGCTCATGAGGCTGACCTGCTGTCTTCTAGGACAGGGATGCAGACTAGTGAAAACTAGGACCAAAATAAAAATTGAGCAGAACTGAGGAGAGAGAGAGAGGCTGTATTACTCATGGGAGGTCTTGGTACCCTACAGAGGAAACATGTAAGACACTACCAGAGTTTGAGGACAAGGAAAGAACAAGATGGACCAGACCCAAGAAAGGATAAGGACAGAGGCAGGAAATCCCAGAAATCAAGCTACTTTATTTTTAAACTCCACACAAAAACAACAAAAGAGTGGGCTCTGTGAAGGCTGAAAATCTTTCCTGAACATAGCCTCATTCCAAAAAGTCAGGGAAAATAATTTCACATAAAAATAAACAATAGAAGAGTATCAAGGCCAAATTCCACCCAAAATTATTAAAAGAAAAAGAGGGCTAAGAGGGAGCCAAACAATATCCCCGTAGACAATGAAAGCACACCTTGGAGATGTGGTCAAAAATAGTTCAAAATGGTCAGTTATTTAAAAACAAACAAAAATACATTGAACAAGTGGCATAAGACAGGAAAGAACTGCATAAATCAGCATTAGAAAAACTCAAAAATGAAATGAAGAATTCAGAAAAGAATTAGAAATTATTTTAGAAGCAAAGACTAAGCTAGAAGCAACATAAGAGCTAAACACAACAGATGATGCCTTGTGAGCTACCACCTGCTCACCCTCAGTGTCAGTGGCACAGTCCTTCACAAGACGGGCTTCCTGACCTCTAGGCTGGCTGAGCTCAGTGGGCCACACTGGGCCAGAGCACCTGATCAGAGTTGTTGGATGTCTACCTTCCCTGTTAGACTGTAAGTTCCTTGAGGACAACAGCTGTGCTTTTTATGTTTCAAGTCTGTGTCCCAAATGCTGGCCACAGTGTCTGGATCAGAGGCACTCGGTACTGCTGACTTTGTCCAGTGGCAGGATCTGTAGGTGGCTGTCCCAGGACCTAGGTTACTAGACGGTTCTGTGCCTCGGGGCTAGTGGCGCCAAACTTCCTGACATGCATGACAGGTTCCAGAACAACAAAGAATTGCCCCACCCAGAATGCCAGGAGCACCTCCCTCGAGAAATGCCGTGAAACCCTTATAAAAGAAAAAACATCTTTTCGAGAATACAGTCAGTGTCCAAGTAGGCATCTCTTACATCTAATGCCCTGCACCAAAACATTTTGATAGACGTGATTTTGAGAAGACCTTTGACTATAGCAAAGTCAAAGCCTTTTTCTAGACAAGCATTTAATGATCTAGGTCTCAAATACCAGGTGTTTCTTTTCTGCTTCCAATAACATTATTCTAAAGGCAAAGAGAAAGAAAAATCAAAATACCGTACTTTTAATTAGATGTCCTTGGAAAAGAGTGTCCTTCAAATATTTATAGAGGACCTGTTAAGACCCAGGCTCACCTCTTTCCCAGAGATTCAGAAGCTAATGGATGTTTGTGTCAGGTGACTGGTCAAATTGCTGACTTTCTCTGCTCTTCTAGGAGGTTTTCCACTCAATAGTAACTGTATTTGAGAAGTCTCACCAGAGTCTGGTTTAGCTGTATTAGATAACTTTGAGCATCTGGACCTGACTTTGGGCCTCCTGTCAAAAGTTAACTCAGGGTTCTCTCTCCTTTTAAGAGGAAATCTAGGAACCTTTTTGTCAAGTATAATTTACTTAGCACAAGGTCCACATTTGAAATTATAGACTTACTACTTTGCCAGATTGTTTCGTTTCTCAGGAGGGGCTTTACGCAGTGGCAAAGGAAAGCCAACATCTGGATCTAGGGACACATCAAAGGAGGGACCACCTTCTCTCCAGGACAGTGTGTGCTGAAATTTGAACAACTTTCTTTGGCTTAAGCAACACTTTCTTGGATTTCCATGACTTAAACCAGTCTTGCTCCTTATAAGTAGACTGCAGCAGTCACCCCAAGGAGATGCTTCCATGAAGACCTGTAAAACTGGGATTTATGTTGAATAGTACTGGGGAAGATACAGTTTTTAAATAAGAAAATCCCCCCATCTGGATATAAATGCCTGAGCTCCCCCCCCATAGCCTTCCACTCCCGGTACCTGACCTGCAGCACCATCTTTTCAATGTCAGTGAGCAGCACAGAAGGGCTGCTGCGCATATTTTCACAAATGTGCTTGCTGAGGGCTGTCCTCTGGCCGTAGTAAGCAATGTCACTTTTCTTCAAAGAGAAGTGCCAGGAAGGAGACCGTAAATTACCTCTCCCGTCCCTCCTGCGATGTAACACTGCAAGACTCTTCCCAGAAATTTGCTGCAGCTGGTTTTGTAAATTATCGGCCTTGAAGAGCCAGAAGTCTGCATATCCCTATGCGCTGTATAAATTGTAGAATGTTCTTATAATTTTTCCTTCCAAAAGAGGTGAAATGCACACAGTGAACGCTGAAGGATCCAGTGGAACTGGGTTTCTGATTTCAAACCTTGTTAGGTGGCTATTTGTCATCTTGGCCCAATGAACTGATACATCCTGAGTCAACAGTTCTGAGGAATCTCACACAGCACACGAGCTGCGTAGAAAATAAAGCCATTTGCTGTCACCATGGAGCACCATTTCTGCTCTTACGATGGAAGAGTTACCAGCTGTCTGGCAGCGCAACAAACAATACAGCTCTTGAACTTCTCCAGGTGATCGATTCCAATGACCTGGATGAGATTTGGTTGAGATGGATGAACAAAAGCAGGGGCTGTTATAAATGTCCTTTGATCTCTGAGAGGTGTGCTTGTATCTCTGGCAATCTCCCCTCTGCAGCCACAGATTTTAATTTTCCCTAATTCTTTTTTGGTTTCATTATGTAGAACTATATGATGTACAGAATCAAGATGAATTATGTGACTTGTACGCAAAATCTATAGCAAAAAAATTAGAGACATCCTGATTTCCTGGACAAGTATCATACCCACGAGAGAAAAAAAGAGAAGGTCACCATCAATGTAGTTAAAATTCATGCCTCCCTCCAGCAAATGCTGGTGTAGCTTCTTCAGAATGAAGCAAGGCCAGCCCTTTCCGGCAGTTGGCACTGATTCACTAATATTTATCATGGGGGTAGAACCTGAGATAAGAACAGAGCAGTCCTTCTCCTGAGGGTGACTTTCCCCAGGTGTAAACTGTGCTGCCTCCAAGAAGGGTGATGCCAGAGCAGATGCTTCATGACACAAGTCTTGGAGATGCCAGTCCCAGGAACAAACTCCAGAGAACTGGAATTCAGAAGAATGAAGACGCAGTGACGCAATGAATGGGGAATTGGCAGGCTTCCTTCGTTTTCCTTTCACACAAACAAAATATGTGCCCCGGGAAAGTCATGTCTGCTCTCTCAGCCTCAGTTTCCCTGTCAGTAAAAAGTGGGGACTTGGACTAGGTGGCTATTCAGGGCCTGTCCAGATACAACATTCCATGAGCTCTGTATTTTGGAGCTTTCAAACAACTTTTCACTCATCACTGTATTCTGTGCCTGAAAGACTGCCTGAAATCTAGAAGCTACTCGATAACTATTTCTGGAATAAATGAATGAACTAAACAATGTTTTCACGATGTTTTGTTATTCAAATACCACCACAGAGGGTTTTTTTTTTTAGATTTTTTTTTTGATGTGGACCATTTTTAAAGTCTTTATTGAATTCATTACAATATCGCCTCTGTTTTATGGTTTGTTTTTTTGTCCATGAGGCATGTGGGATCTTAGCTCCCCGACCAGGGATGGTACCTGCACCTCCTGCACTGGAAGGTGAAATCTTAGCCACTGGACCACCAGGGAAGTCCCCACCATAGTTTTTATCATTTCTGCACACGATGTTTTTCTTTGAAACTATTTTTTCTCATGTAACTTTATTTTAAAGGAAAGGCTATTTATCACTTGCCATCAAGTCATATTTCTCAGAATCCCTCAGTCAAATGTCCCTTTGTACACCTAAAGCTTCCTGACACCCAGCATATATTTAAAATCTTTTCCTGTCTTTCAGGAAAAAGATAGGCATAAATTATGATTGTTCTCAAACTAAAATATAAATGGACCTTTCTCAGAAAGATTTATTTTACATCATTGCAACAAATGAACCATGTAGCCTTTGCAAAGTTTCTGTGAGAAATTTTTGGCCCCCAAATTGTGCTTTCTTACTGTTTAAAGTTGCTACTAAATAGCAGAGAATGACCTGTCCATTTAACCTGCCTCTGATGTTATAATGAAATGAAGTGAAATAAAGGAATCATGATTGGAACTCTGTTCCTGCCTCTGATGTTTTAAACAGGGCCAGGACCCCTGCCCCCGATTTTGAAGCAGATTGACAAAACTGACTTTCCCCTTCAAACTGATGAAAGGCTTAGATCTGCTCTAGCATGCAGAAAAAAAAACAAAAGCCCCTCTCCCGAGGGAGGGCTGAAACCAGTGAGATAATATCTGACTTTGGTAAAACACTTTTTTGGGTAGAGAATAAAAAGCAATAGAAGTCTTGGGACTTCCCTGGCGATCCAGTGGTTAAGCTCTGGCAAGAGTTTGATCCCTGTTGGAAGAACTAAAATCCTGCATGCAGCGGTGGTGCAGCCAAAAATAAGTAAATAAATAGCCATAGAAAACTCTTCACCTGGTCTCTAGCTATCTTGGGGTCCTGATGTTTCCACCCCCTTCCTTATTTTAAAAGAACAAGTCTAGCCTGAAGAAAGTTAAATGATCTCTGACTTTGGCAAATGCCAAAGTTAGAAGCTATTAAAAAGAAACATAGTAGGAATCAAATAGGGCTATTCATTTCTTAAACTACAAATTTTAAATTCCAGTGAAATACAAGTGGTAACAAATCAGTTAACAAAAACGCATACCTGAAAATCAGTTCCTTAAGAGCCGGGATTTTTTGTGATCAGTTAGTATTAAAGGAATGATCAGCTCAATATTAGTTGTATTTTTTTTAAGATGAAGAGAAATTCTTCATCAGTAATCCAATTCAAATTTTTAGTTTTTACATTAACCAGATTGGAGAATCTCTCTCACTATATATATATGTACACATGTACATCGTGTGTGTGTGTGTGTGTGTGTGTGTGTGTGTGTAAGGGCAAGAGAAGGGCAAGGCAAGGGCAAGAGATATTTAACCACAGTTTCAGACTTAACCGCCAAGAGTTAGTTACTCACCAAAAATGATGTATAAATGACATTTTTTTCAGTAAAGGTTTGGCCCAAGAAGCTCTCTCATGGGGCTTCTGTTTAAAAAGACGGCAAGTTCATCTTGCCTTCATTTTCTCCCCTTCTATAGACCCAGCATGATAGTAAAGGAATAAATAACTGTACATAAACATGCAAAGGCAAAGGCAGCTGAGGAGGAGGCATCTGTAAATGTGAGACTCAAGAGAATATTTGGGAAGTTAAAAGCAGATGAGGATGCTCAAAGGACAGTTCATTCAATAGTGCTCAATCCTCACATAGGAGACAAATTCCTAAGAAAGGACTCGCAGTATAAACACATTATTTAAAATTATGGAGTTAAATATGTGGGGAGGGGAGGGGGCAGTCATCTCTGTGGCTCTCTGTAGAGCAGGACTCAGGGGTGGGAAAGAATAGGGCAGAAACGGCTAGTTTTATTCCAAGTGTATTATGTCAGTCTAAGTGTATTTATTCTGCGTGTAGAAGTATTTTTCTTTTCAAGTTCTATATATATATTTTTAATTATAGTTTAAAAACTAAGTTTTTAAGTTAGTTTAAAAAACTAAGATTGAGCATGGCAGGATCTTAGTTCCCCCACCAGGGATCAAACTCATGCCCCCTGCAGTAGAAGTGCAGGGTCTAACCACGGGACCACAGGGAAGTCCCGTGGCTCTATTTCATTTTATTTTGAGTGTTTAATTTTTTTTGACATTATGGAAGGTAGATTTGGATTTAGCATGGGAAAAACTGCTTACAGCTATCCCACAGGGTAACAAGAAAAAAGAGCCCCTGTGTCCCCAGAGACTTTCGGCAGTGGGGTGTCAGAAACGTGGTCAGCAGAATTAACAGTGAGCAACCAGCCTCTGCCACACACCTCTGTAGACGTCATCTAATGTTTTGCCCCCATTAACATTTGAGAGCTGAGCTTAGAGAGCTAAATTTGCCGGAGACCAAGGGGCTGGGAGCAAACATAGGTCTGTTGATCCATGAACCAGAGGTTTTCCCATCCGTCTTGTGGCTTCCCTATCACGGACATTTACTCACACCTTCCTGGGTGCTTGTGCGCCTCAAGGTTTCCCTCCAGCACCTGGATGAGATCACAAGGGGGTATGGTCCAGGTAAGAGGTGAAGGTGCCCCTTGGGGAACCAGGACTTTCCGGAACAGGGTGAACTTGGGCGGAGCGCTGTTGCAGATCATGCAGACAGCTCTGGCCCAAGTTTCTCTTTCCCCTGGATGATGAGTCTCTGGCCCAGCTGCCTTCCTGGGGCTCCCATTAGCTTCTCTCCGCTGGGGCAGGGGGGAGGCGTGACTGCCTCACATGACTAAATACTGTTAGATTACACCAGAATGGCTGCCCCAGTCTCCTCTCCCACCAGCCATGAATGAGGGTTTCCATATTCCCACAATCTTTTTAACACTTGTCATTACTTTACAATGTTGATTAGCTTCAAGTGTACAGCAAAGGGATTCAGTTATACATAGGCTTGGTGGGGCGGAGAGAATGAGAAGTTGTTGCTTAATAGATACAGAGGTTCTGTTGAGGCTGATGAAAATTTTGGAACTGGATAATGGTAATGGTTGCACAACACTGTGAATGTGATTAATGCCCTGAACTATACAATTTTAGATGGTTAAAAGGGCAAATTTTATTTTGTATACAGTTAATATAGAAAAAGTACCAAAAAAGTAAGTTAGCATCACATATAATTGCAAATCTGGCTTTAGAGCTCAGTAGTAAAGGCATTTAATTCCTTCATTAATTTTTTTTTAAAGAGATGCTGCAAAACCAGTGCTCTTGATAGCACAGGGGGAGATATTATGTGGAAAATCACAGACATTGACAATCTTGACTCGAGAAGTGGATTCAATGCGCAAAAGTTTTAGGAGTACCGTTACTGATGTGTTTTACTGTTTTTAAGTGGATAAACAAATTGAGGTATATCCATATAGCGGAATACTACTCAGAAATCAAAAATCAACTATCAACATACAATACCATGGATGAACCTCAAAATTATTATGCTGAATGAAATAAGCAATATACAAAACAATTCAAACTACATGATTCTATTTATATAAAATTCTCTATGGAAAACTAACCTCAAGAGACAGAAAGAAGATCAACAGTTGTCTGGGGATGGAAGTGGAGGGAAGGATGGATTACAAGAGGCAGGAGGAATCTTCAGGGGAGGTGATGGAGAACTTCATTATCTTGATTATAGTGATGGTTTCATGGATCTATATTTATGTCAAAACTCATCAAATTGAATACTTTCAACATATGCATCTTGTATGTTAATTATATACCATTCAGGTTGTAAAAAAAAAAAATGATTTCCTGTTCTTGCTTTATACTTTAAAAGCCCTTATTTTCCTAAGTGTATTTATCAAGCATATTCTCAGCCAGTCTATTCCAGTCACCTTGCTTCAGATGCTAGATGTTTGTTTGTCCTCCATTTACAGTGGTTGTGTTTCTCAGGTGGCTCATTAGTTTGGTCTATGAGCTCATGGTCCCCTGGGACAGCAGCTCCTCTGTATAGCAGTGTTTTCAGGGGGAAGGGCTGAAGACCAGGCTCTAGTCTATGTGTCTCCTGCTGGGTTTAAGGAGAGAGGAGGGGGTAAGTCCCACATCACAGGACCCCAGGACCCACAGAATCACTCTTGATCCCTCTGGTTTAGTACCAACTTTCTAGGCAGGATTAATTCTCTGGTCAGGGATTTCTCCTTAAAAATTCAACAGTGAGCAGCAGCACCGGGAGGAGGCCGTCTCTCTGGGGTGTAATCTCTGGTTGCATTTTATTTTTCTTCTCATTGGGGCCTTTTGCTTTCCTGATAGGCTGACCTGCGTGGCTACCTGTGCTGCGGGTTTCTAATGGGAAGTGTTTATCCCAAGACAACTCCTGAGTGAGGCAATATCTGACCTTAAAGGCCTTTTTCCTTTGGCCTATCCTCTTTCTCATTGGCCTTTGCCCCAGGCTTCGGGTACCCCTCTCCTCACTCCCAGTTACATGTGCAAGTTCCAGACAGACTTCTGTCTCCCCAGAGGCCTCTTCTTGTGTTTTGTTTTATAAGTTCCTCAACTCCACCCTTCCATTTCGCTTAAATAATTTCTCCAGAATGGATTTTGAGGGAGAGAAAGAGAAAACCCAATGTTTGTTTACCATGTTAATAGGGACCCCATCATTGATTTGATCTGAGTTAAAACCACTTAATAGTCTTTGAAGAGGCAATCTAGGTCTGAAAATCAGGTGCTGAACAGCATAAGAGAACGCTAAAGAAAAGAACTACAGAAAAGTGGAAGAGTTTGTTGATTCGGAAACCAGGAAAACAAAGAGCTTTTAGACATATTTTGACAACTTCTTGAGAACGACATCCATTGGATTTCACATTTCGTGAATGTGAGTGACTGACATTACCTTGTTCTGAGTGATGGGAAAACTGAAATATAAAGAATTCTACACAAGCTAAAATGTTATCTTCAACTAGTACATGTTGCATTTAACAAATCCTACTGGCCTCCAGGCTGCATTCTGAATGTACTGAAGTTTTTCCTGCTTTGGGGTCTTTGTTCAGACTGTTCCATTTGCCTGGAACACTTCCCAGATCTGTACAGTTCCTGCTTCTTCTCAGTACTTAGGACTGTCCTCAAATATCACCTTTCTAGAGAGTTCCATGGCCACTCTTTTCCCCAAACCCCCATGTCCAACCCCCATCACTTTCAAACTACTTGTATGCTTTTTTCTTTTCTTTTCAGCATTTATCTCCATCTGAAGTTATACATCTATTAATTTAGTTGTGTATTGTCTGTTTTCTCCCATTGAAGGCTGGGGGCTCCTCCTATCTTGTTCAACAAGATACAGACCCCCCAAATACCTGGATAATATAATACTTGGTGCAGAGTAGGCTCTCAGTAAATAGTTGTTAAATAAATGAATAATTCCCTGTACATTGCTGCTTCTATTTATTATCTATTGCCATGTAATATTCTACTCCAAAGCTTATTGGCTTAAAATAAGGATTCGTTATTTCTCACAATCTAGTGGATCGACTGGGTCTGCTGGGCTTGCCTGGTCTCACCCAGGCAGCTGTGATCAGACAGTGGCTGGTCTGGGGTTGCATGGTCCAAGATGGCCCCACACACACGTCTAGGGCCTCAGCGGGGCAGCTGGGCCTCTCCACGCAGTCTTTCAACCCCAGCTTCCATTCTCCATAGCAGAAGCCTCCCAAAAGGCAAAGGTAGACGCAGCAAGGCCTTGAAATCAAGGCTCCAGAACCCCACAAGCCACTTCCTCCATGTTCTCTTGGTCAAAGCAAATCATAAGGCCAGACCAGAATCATGGGGTAAGGAACAGACTCCACCTCTTGACGGAAGAAGCTACAAAATATGACGATCCCACTTTTCCACCTACTGCCTTGCTCCAAAGCAGCTTTCATAGTTTTTAAGCAGCAGAAGAGTGATAGGAATCATCCACCAATGCCCAGCCCAGTGTTGGCACCTGGGAGGCCCTCACTGCTGGTCCAGTGAATGAATGAATGAACATCTAGACCCTTTGGCCGATACTGCCCCCTAGTGGAATTTGAGGATTCGAGCCTGGGGATCATTCCTTCTCTGGGAAGATTGAACTGCAGGATTCCAGGCTACAGATTAAGGCAGTGGTCCTAAACTTTAGCATGGATATGAAGTATATGGGGATCTTATTAAGAACAGAAGATTCTGACAAACACTTTTGAAATAAATCTGACAGCTGATTTAAAAAAAAAAAAAAGAAGAAGATTCCTGGGTCCCATCCCAGTAAATTCGGTAAGTCTGGTTAGATCCAAATTTATAGAGTCCTGGGCTTTTATTTAGGCTTTGGGATGAGTGGTATTGGAGGGTGAACCTCTGTGTAGGATACAGGACCCTAGGTTTAAAAGAAGAGAGATAGGCATGGGAAACAGCTCTGCGACTAATTATCTGTATGATCTTGGGAAATCCACTTCTTCTTTCTGGTTCTCAGTTCTTCCATCTGTAAAATGGGGTTAATGATAGCTGTTTCATAGCGTTGCTGTGAGATTAGAAATAGTGCCTATGTAACCATGCATAACAGTTAGCCCTAACTCGATAAGTGGGGGTTAATACTATTGGTGTAATATGACAGATGTCTGTGAAAATGTATAGTGTATAATAGACATTCGGCAAACACTAGCAGACTTTAAATACTGTAAGACCAGAAGAGCAAGAATCATATCTGTTCATCATCAATTACCAGGATCTAGTGTGTCAAAGACGTCCTGTAGCAGGTGCTCACAAATAGTTTTTTAATGAACAAATGAAATTCTCATATCCTATTTCTGCCAGTGTCAATGTTTGTTTTCCCAGTGTGTATTTCCCCATCTGCACTGGTTGTATGGGAAGTTTGGGGTATGTGGGCGTGTGTGTTTTGAGTCCTCCAGACGTGTGTCAACACATTCACCTCAGTACAGGCTAAGCTGTCAGAGGTCAAATTGTTTTTAGAAATTTGAAGGAGTTATTGCCGAAGATTCACCCTGCTCTAATGTGTTAGGATTCCGTGCATCTGATTCGATGTTTTAAATAACCCCTTTATTATAAACATAACATATATTCATTGCAAAAATATTGAAAAAGAAATAAAAAGAAATGAGGAAGTAAAAATCACTGCTTACACCACTCACCCGCAAGAACCACTGTTAACACTTTGGTGAATGTTCTTCAACTCCTTTTTATATCTCTGGATAATTTTAAGTGAAAAAAAATTGGAATTAGATGATAAAAGAAATTTTCACATATTGAGGTATGAGGAAGTCATTCTGGCTTATACATGAGTTAACTTGAATTTTATGCTAACTAAAACAGCCTCTTTGTAGCCTATCAAACATACATTTTACATCTATTTTAATTATTGAAGGAAAGGGCACATTGGCCAGAAGTAAACAATGTCTACATCAAAAATAAAGATTCAAGGACTTCCCTGGCAGTCCAGTGGTTAAGACTTCTCCTTCCAGGGCAGGGGGTGCAGGTTTGATCCCCGGTCAGGGGGCTAAGATCCCACATGCCTTGTAGCCAAAAAAACCAGAACATAAAACAGAAGCGTTATTGTAACAAATTCAATAAAGACTTTACAAAAATGGTCCACATCAAAAAATCTTAAAAAAAAGAAAAAAAAAGATTAAATGCCTCCCTCCTGGGACACGATACTGGTCTTCCTTCAATGATAAGACTCCTTTCCCAGATGACAGGGCCATTCTGATTTGCTGTGTATGTGCTGATCTGCTTTTTTTGAAACCTTGAAAAAATGTATCCCTGACGTGTTTGATGTTCTTTGTTCTGACAAGACATAAAACTGTGCTGAAAACCATGCTTTTCCAGAGCAGTTCCTCAGAGTAATCTGAGAAGCTGTCTCCTGGGATATAGTAGTCCTCACTTTGGCTCAAATAAAACTCTTTTCTATTCCTATTATAAATTGTTTATTGATTATTTTCATTGACACAGACCATATACACTCTCTTGCAATGTTAATACATTATCAGAATTCTCATATCATTTATCTTCTACAAAAGCATGATTCTATTTTTAGATATCTCAAAGTTTTTTTAATTTATTTTTTATTGAAGCATAGTTGATTTACAATGTGTTAATTTCTGCAGTATAGCAGAGTGACTCAGTTATACACATATACACATTCTTTTTTATATTCTTTTCCATTATGATTTATCCCAGGATGTTGAATATAGTTCCCTGTGCTATACAGCAGGACCTTGTTGTTTATCCATTCTGTATGTAACAGTTTGCATCTCCCAACCCCAAGCTCCCAGTCTATCCGTCCCCCTCCCGCCCTCCCCTTTGCTAAGCACAAGTCTGTTCTCTATGTCTGTGAGTCTGTTTCTCTCTCATAGATAGGTTCATTTGTGCCATATTTTAGATTCCACATATAAATGATATTATGTGGTATTGCCTTTCTCTTTCTGACTTACCAAGAGCACGATTCTAATGGCTGTGTAGTAGTCTACCGTATGGATGGATAGGTCATAATTCACTTAAACAATTTCCTGTTGTTGGTTATTTAGACTGGTTCAGTTTTTTAGCATTATAAATAAGGCTTTGGTGGCTAGACTTTTATAAATATCTGTTTCCACACCTCTGACTTTCCCCCCTTAAATTTGTAAAGGCTTTGAGCTGTTATCACCAAACTGCCCTCCAGAAAAGTTGCACAAATTTATATCCTCACTAGTAACATTTGAGAGTAGCTATTTCTCCATTGTTTCCCCATTGTTGGCTACCATGGTTTTAAAAAATCTTTGCTAATATCGCAGATGAAAAATACTATATCATTTATTTTATCATGTTGTTTTATTCTGGCAGAATGTAAAATTGCACAGGCACTATTTTTACAACTTTGTAAGAAGACAAGTACATACCAACTGTGGAAGGAACCATAGAGAAATGTCAGCAGTTGTGTGATGTGATATAATTCTATTGTTATAAATTTTTTTTAATTAAAAGGAATCTCTGTAGCTGATCACTAGTTGTTCCCCCAAATCCCTCCTCTCCCTCTTCTGGGCAGAGTTGAGACTCCATTTCTGAGCCTCGCAGCTGGATGTGGCCATGATTAATTTTGGACTAGTAGGATATAAAAGGAAGTGATGTGCACATTTTCTGAGTCATCTCCAGCTCCTTATTTGAGAGGTTGGCTCCTTCCTCTTTCCCAGGAGTAGCAACCCAGCTTTGATTAAGCAAATGATGACCCCCCCCAGGGGATGGCAGAGCAACAGGGAACCTCCTACCTGTCCACAGCAGAGTCACCTCACCAACCCAGCCTGGCTGACCTGTTTGGTTTCTTTTTAATTTATTATTTTTATTTTATTTACTTTATTTATTTTGGTTGTGTTGGATCTTTGTTGATGCGCACAGGCTTTCTCTAGTTGCTTCAAGCAGGGGCTACTCTGATGTGGTGCGTGGGCTTCTCATTGCAGTGGCTTCTCTTGTTGCAGAGCATGGGCTCTAGGCACACAGGCTTCAGTAGTTGCAGCACTCAGGCTCAGTCATTGTGGCTCACGGGCTCTAAAGTGCAGGCTCAGTAGTTGTGGCGCATGGGCTTAGTTGCTCCGCAGCATGTGGGATCTTTTTGGACCAGGGATGGAATCCATGTCCCCTGCGTTGGCAAGTGGATCCTTAACCACTGCGCCACCAGGGAAGTCCTGTGGCTGACCTGTTTTTAAGAGAAATGAATTACATTACGTTTGGGCCACTCTCCTTTAGAGTCTCTTTGTTATAGGAACTTGGCTGTGACCCTAGCAAACACAACCTCAGACCTCTCCCAAAGATTCAGGACATTTTAGAGATCATTTCACAGTTCATGGAGCTGATTAGAGGCTGGTAGCAGAGCATGCAGCTAATTGGAAGCCACTATGCACTTTACGGAATACCAGAAAATATTGGTCTTTTCTATTCCTTCATATAAATTGTGATTTCACAAAAATTATATATTTGGTATATTTCAAGTTTAGAATGCTTAGAAATAACACCTGTAATCTATTGCTATTTATTATAACTTATAGCCTAAGACATAATAGACAATCAGTATAATCTAAGTATATTGATAGGACCCAACACAAAAATCACAACTACAAGCACACAGCCAACATCCTCCATTGGGGCTACATTTTTCCCATTAATATTTTAAAGGCTGCATGTTCATCACTGGTTTTGCTGCATTGTGTATTCTTTTTTTAAATTTATTTTATTCAAATACAGTTGATTTACAATGTTGTGTTAATTTCTGCATAGCGATTTGGTTATACATATACGTACATTCTTTTTCATATTCTTTTCCATCATAGTTTATCACAGGATATTGACTATAGTTCCCTGTGCTATACAGTAGGATCTTGTTTTTATCTGTTGTGTATATAATAGTTTGCATCTGCTAATCCCAAACTCCCAATCCTTCCCTCCCCCACCTCTTCTCCCCCTTGGCAACCACAAGTCTGTTCTGTAGCTGCATTGTGTGACTTTAATGGCAACGATTGTGTACACATGATCATGACAATGGAAAGCATACGTTAAAAAAAAAAAAGAGGTTCACATGATTGGTTGGATTGAATACATTCACAATTGCTGCAGTTGGATGTATTTGCAGTCACTACTCAGGACAGTACAGTATCAAGCAGCACTCTGAGAAGGCAGCCTTTGTCCCAGATGCTGAATGCTGGCAAGAGACTCCAGCACGGCACATGGGAAAGTCAGAGGGTGCCCATCACAGCAGGTCACCCATTACCTTCACGAATAACTGGTTCCACAGCCCCAAGATGGCCTTGATCCATGATGCTCACCATGGGTACACAGCCAGCTATGACCCACCCTCTGACAACATAAGGAGTGGGGACCTTACATCTAGGGAAGGCGAGTGACTGCTGCTCCCCTTGTCACGTGGGAGGAAAGCTCTTCTTCCTCCTGTGAGTGGTCCTCTCACGGGCCCCTCAGCAGTGCGGGATGGCCGTGATCCCCAGCCTGCTCCTTAGAGAGGAAGTCCAGCTTCTGTTTGTCACGGTGATGTGGCAGAAACGGGACACTTGAGGCCAGAGGGCATGAGTGTGCTTCCCAGCCCTGTGTCTTGCTATTGTGAGAACCAGCGTGGGCAAGTGACGCCATCTTGCATTTTGTTGTTTTCTGGGTTGGTTTTTTTTTCATTTAAGATCATCATTAGCAACTCACTGGTTGCTCCAATGCCTTCAGAATTCTCATGTTTCCTGACTGTACATTATTTCATCAAATAATAGAATTTATCAAAATAGCTCCTTATTGGGGACTCTTTAAGTAGTTCCATTTGTGTTACTGTAAAAATTGCTGCAATTAATACCTTTGTCCACATGACTTTTTGCTGCAGTTGAATAACTTCCTTAGGAAATGGCATAAGTTTTGACTGCCTCTTATGGAAGACCAGAAGAAGGATGTTGTGGCAACATTTTTTTGCACTAGCATTTTGCACTAGCCCAGAATGGGAAAGACCAGGACTCTTCTTAAGTAGGAAGTACTTCAATAAATTACGTTACATCCAATCAACAGAATACTATGCATTAAACAGAATGGGGGTTACTTCTACTAGCCAAAAAATAGAAACAATCCAAATGTCCAGCAAATAACAAATAGACAAAATGTGGAGTAATATCCACACCATAAAATATCCATACCGTATCTCATTCAACCATTAAAAGGAATGAAGTTCTGACACATGTTACAGCACGGATGAGCCTTGAAAATACTACGGGAAGTGAAAGAAGTCAGACGCAGAAGGCCTCAGATGATTTCATTTATGTGAAATATCTAGAAGAGGAAAATCCATAGACAGAAAATAAGCTAAGTAGTTCCTGGAAGTTGGTAGGAGGGGAGAGTGGAGAATGATGGCTAATAGGTACAGGGCTTCTTTGGGGGATGATAAAGTTGTTCTGGAATTATATAGTAGTGATGGTTCCATAACCTTGTAAATATATTAAAACCCACTGAATTGTGCACTTTAAAAGAGTGAACTTTATGGGATGTGAATTCTATCTCAACTAAAAAAAGAATGAGGAAGATGTCTATTGACATGATCTCATTCACTGGAAAAAGCAAAGTTGCAGAGCAATATCTAAAGTACACCATTTTCGTGAAAGTCTTTTCTTCTATCTGTAGCGGTTGAGATTGCGAGGCTTCCCCAGGAATATGTTGGTCCTGCCCCGATTCTGTGATGAGTTCGGGTGCTAGAGCAGCTCCTTGCTCTTGGAAGCAGGGTAACTGCTGTGTGCCGGGAGCTGAGATGCTGTCATTATTTTAATTGTTTCAGATAACAAAATTGACAGGATAGAGAGACAAGTGGCTTGTCAAGATTACACAGCAAGGAAAGTGGCTCTACCAGGAAGAAAACCCAAGCCTGTGTAACTCCAGAGAAGGTGAACCAGAGGCTTGGATGCCTGGAGGCAGTTCTCAGCTTCATTTATTCTCTGTAGACTGGCTGGGCAGGGACATGAAGGCTGCTTCCCTCCCAGTAGCATAGATGGTAGGAATGCTGGTTTATGAATTTACACTGAGAAGTCAGTCAGTGGCCTTTATTTGAGGACAGTAGAAAAGGGATTTCAGAATGTCATCTGGCCTGAGGCAAGGCCCTTATCGCTCGATGGGAATATTTCAGTAGTTCTTGACTGGTCCTCTCATGCTACCTGAACATTCCATGCTCCTTCATAAAGCTGCTCTTGCTGTTGTTCTAACTAGAAAACTCTTCCTGCCCATCAGCCACTCAATAAACTCCTGCTTACTTGTCAAAACCTAGCTTATAAGTCCCTTCTCTTGTTTTCTCCTTAAAAACACCATTTATAGTTGCCCCTCCTAGAACCTTTACAATAATACTGGTAAAAATAATACTAGTAATTATCATTCAGTGAGCCCCCACTATGTGCTAGGCAATTTTTTTTTTTTTTTTTTTTTTTGGCTGAGCGTCATGTGGGATCTTAGTTACCTGACCAGGGATCAAACCTGTGCCCCGTGCAGTGGAAGCATGGAGTCAACTGCTGGACCACCAGGGAAGTCCCAGGGCTAGGCAATGTTAAGTATTGATGTACCTTGTCCTTTTCATTCTCATGGGAATTATGCAATAAAAATATACTTATTTACATTTCTTTCAGATGAAGAAACAACCTAGCGAGGTTAGGAAATTTGCCCAAAGTCGCACAACCAGGATGTGAAGAAACAGATCTTTCTGACTCCAAAGTTCATTCTTTTCCCCTTTCCTCACGTCCCCTTTTCTGCACCAATCACCTTGAATTGCAAATGTTTCTTGTCACTGTCTTCATCACTGCCTGTGAGCCTAGATGGCATTTGGTGGCTCTGATTTCAGGACTGCGGCCCCCCCACTGGCCAGTCCTAAAAGTTTAGTGGGAGTGAATTGTTCCTTTTGCCTGGAAAGTAAAAGCAGTGTGTTTGTCCAATCTCTGCAGATGGGACAGGCCCGCTATCTCCCCTGGAAAGGTGATAAAGGAGCAGGTCTTACCTCCCTGAGGACTCGCAGATGTTTCCTTAGGCCATGAGAGCATCTCTCCATCTTGCCAGTTCATGTGGCTGCTAGGAAAGCTGGCTCCGTGGTTCTGCTGGTGGGAATGTCAACAGCCACCTCTAGCCAGCTCTCTGGAAATTTCCCTGAAATATGAAGGCCAGGAGAGGCCCCCAGAAGTTGGAGGCCCCATCGCCAGTTTGTTGGATTCTTCCTGAAGCCCAGAAGCTCTGATGTCGAGAGAGCAGGACCTGGTGGTGGAGACCTCTGGCTTTGCAGTCTGTTTTAACTTTGAAAATCATCTCCACTGTTTACTAAATCTCTGGCCTTGGGGCAAGTTTCTCAACTTTTCCAAAGCTCAATTACTTCATTTTCATTGGGGAGGAATTGCCTCCTTTTCAAAGTTATAGATAAAAAGAAATAATGCATTGAAAACACTTACCACCAGGCCTAGAGCAGTGCCCGCCTATAGTAATCGTGACACTGATGTTGAAAATAACAATAATTACAGTTGTTATGATTAAACTATCCATAGTAGAGTTTTGTTGTTTGCAGCTAAGAATCCTGACTGATACAGTTAAGGTTATTATTTGGGGGAGCAGGGCTGTTTTCTAGGAGGACAGCCCACTTGGGCCAGATGGGCAGTTTCCCTTGATTCAGGAAAAGTCTGACTGAGAAAGTGATCTCCCATCCTTTGGGTGTGAGCATGCACTGTTCTTTCCCTGCATCTCAACTCCTGGAGTAACCTGGGAAGGGGAGGACCGGTCAAGACTCCATCCCCACTCTTCTGAATCCCAGGTAGCAAACGACCTTTTTTTCTGTCCCAACCACCTAACACAGAATTGAGCACATAGCAGTTATTAAAATGATGTTTTACTTTTTGAAGAAAGGGAATAATAATTTTACATTGAACAATACTTAAAAGGTAGAAAGCATTTTCACAGGGATTATTTTATTTCCATTACCTAAGGACACAAATACCCGCAAAGAAGAAGATGGACTTTATTTCAATTTTATTTAAATCTTTCTTGAGCTCTTCGGGTTTTCATCTATTGGCCTCCAGTCAGCCCTCCGTTTGGAGAGCCAAATGCACATAAGGACAAGTCTTAGAGATGGTAAAAAGTAAATTGGAATTGGTAGTGGCTGTTTCTCTTCATCCTTGAAGCAAACCCTAGTCATGGGGCCCAGTTCACACAGGGCAATGTCTCCCTGAATTCAGCCATTAACAAGAAGAAACTAGAACATCAGACAGTGTTAAATTCAGAGCCCAGGAAGTAACCTTTCAAGGGCACAGTGAGGAGGTTTTAAAAAAAGAAAAAAAAAAAAGAGTTGTACAGTTTGGGTTTCTAATATTTTCATTGGACATTCTTTTTATCTTAAAAGGTTTTTAAAAAATTATTTAAATATAACCTGGGTGGAAGCCATTACATATGACATGGTCAATTTGAAATATGACCATTCAGAAACCCTATGTAATAGACCATTTCACGAACCTAGGAGTTTCCCACCTGCTTTCCTTCCAGAATAAATAAAATTCAGGGATTATAGTTTTTTTTAAGCTCTTTATTGGAACATAATTGCTTTATACTGTTGTACCAGTTTCTGCTGTACAACAAAGTGAATCAGCTGTATTTATACATATATCCCCATATCCCCTCCCTCTCACAACTCCCTCCCACTCTCCCTATCCCACCCCTCTAAGTCATCACCAATCATCGAGTTCATCGCCCTGTGTTATGCAGCAGCTTCCCATTAGCTATCTATTTTACATTTGGTAGTGTATATATATCACTGCTACTCTCTCACTTCATCCCATTTTCCCTTGCCCCTCACTCCGTGTCCTCAAGTTCATTCTCTGCATCTGCATCTTTATTCTTGCCCTGTCACTGTGTTCATCAGTACCATTTTTTTAGATTCCGTATATATGAGTTAGCATACGGTATTTTTTTTTCTCTTTCTGGCTTACTTTGCTCTGTATGACAAACTCTAGGTCCATCCACCTCACTACAAATAACTCAATTTCATTCCTTTTTGTGGCTGAGTAATATTCCATTGTATATACGTGCCACATCTTCTTTATCCATTCATCTGTTGATGGGCATTTAGGTTGCTTCCTGGCTATTGTAAATAGTGCTGCAATAGACATTCTTTCACATATACTTTTCCATGTCTCGATCAGGTTTATCTTTGTCATTTTCAAGCTTCTTATGGTATTCCTTCAAGTGGATGGGCCAGAGTTTGTTTATCTACCTGTCATTTTGTGCCTGGGTAGTTCTAATTTTCTGCTATCATATATGATACTATCAACCTTTATTAAAACAAGGTTTTTAATCAATTTTTGGAAGTATGTCCTTGGAATAAATTCCTGGAAGCAGACTGAGGAGGCAAAGGGTAAGAATAGGGCCTCTTGGCCTTTCCTGAAGGTTAGATCATCCTGAAGGAAGATAAAACCAACATGCAGAGATCGCCCATGTGTTCTTCCTGGACTGAAATGGGAAAAAAATACAGAAGCAGTGCCAATGTGGTGACAGGAAAATTTGCTAGCCAGGCAGAATTTTCTGGAAGGGTTGAACTTTTCCATGAGAACACCCTCAACTGATATCCAGCTCCTCAGAGCCTCAGTCTATTCAGGGCCACCCCACCTCCTCAACCACCTCTGCTAGAATGGTACCTCGGCAGTTAGCACAGAGCTGGGTGCTCTCTAGAATCTCCCATGAATTCCCAAGAGTCAAATGCCTGTTTGAGGCAGGAACCAATGTTTTTCCAGAGCAAAGCAGCATGGTGGAGGGAGCACAGCGCCCACCCTGGAGTGAGGAGCTCAAGCTCGAGGCAGGGCCCAGCCTTTAACCTGCTGACTCAACAGGCGCTCCGTCCCACCCCCACCTGGAGAGCTGATGACTGAAATTACACAATTTCAGATGCATTCCTTTGGCTCAGGACTTTGACTCTTGATAAAACACAGGAGAGGGCACAGTGCCATTTATACCCCAGGGTGAACGATTTTATCATCTCTGGCTCTGAGAACAGGCCTGATGGGGGAAGGAGGTGAAGAGTCCTGGCGAAGACTCTGAAAGCAAGAGAAAGGGCCCCAGGAAGGGGATGAAGCTCAGAGTCCAGCCTTTCACAAAATCTCTTAGAACCTAGGCTTCCTCCTCTACTGCCTCAAACCTGTAGGGCTCCCCCAGGAGGGCAGTGCCCCCAGGGGAGCTTCAGACTAGCCTCCTCAGGACTGTTGGGCTTAGACAGAAACCCGGGCTGGGGGTTTCCTCCTGGACTTGAGAATAGAGCTGCAGGTCCCATTGGAGTTGCCCAGCGACCCCATCCTAGCCACATTGTGTGTGAGCACCTGGCCTTCACAGTTATCCTCCCAGTGATGCTGGGATTCCGGCTGTGTCTCAGCTCTGCTACTCTGCAGTGGACTGAGCACCGTGATTTAATCTTTAGCCAAGCCCAGTGCAATACGCTGTGGCTCAGACCACGACCGCCTCTCAGATTTTATCTCCTCCCCTGCTTCCCCTTATTCACAATGTTCTACCCATCCTGGCTTTTCTCTTCCTCAAACACACTAAGCTCATTCCTGTCCCAGAGACTTTGCATGTGCTGTTCCCTCTCCTTAGATCTTCCCATGCTCACCTCTGAGTCCTCATTCAACCTTCATTTCATTGGGCAGCTTTCCCAAGAGGTCATGCTGTCCTTGGGTCCTTTTCTATCCCACCATCAGCCTGTTTTCTTCTTAGCACTGGCATTTCCTCAAACTATCTTATTCATTTATTGAGCCGTATATTATCTGACTCCTTACCCAGAACATCAGCTCCACGAGGGCAAGGTCAAAGACCGTTCTGTTCTCTGCTCAGGCCTGGCAGATACAGGGGAATCCATGCAACAATCCCAGGCAGAGCTGCCCCCACTCTTCTCCATTCGGTTTTCTCATTCTTGTCCTAAGTGGGATAAGCAAGGGGAGAGAGCCCTGGCTGGCGGCATGCAGATCGGGGTTCCTGCCTAACTTGGCAGTTTCATTTATGGGGTGACTTGGGCCACCTCCTCTACCCAGGTCTGCAGAAGGAACAGACTAGACCCATTGGGCAGAAACTCACAGAGACAGACTTGAGTTGGATGTAAATAGCACTTTTGAACAGAGCTGCCGGAGACAGAAAGAGAATGCTGCAGCTTACCTGGGCTAGCTTTACACTTGGTCCATCCCTCCATGGGCCATTCACTGCTCTCTGGCCTCCATGGAGCCTGCCCAGCAATGTGCAAGCTCGCTGAGCTCACAGGTTCTTGGAACTGGTCCCATCACAGATGCTGGGGACGTTGCGTGGCTGAGGGAACTAGATCAGATGATCTTTGTGAGCCATTTCATCTCCGATTTCAGGGCCTTGGCAGAAAGGAGTTTATTCCTAATCCTCGGCCTGGACTGCAGGGCCTTCAGGGAGTGACAGACTGGATTAAGATGCTAATTGTGTGCCGGGGTTAAAGCTCGGTGACCCACAGCGCCCGCACACTGGTGAGTAACCACGTCCACCCCACCTGCTGTTTGCTTTCCACTGAAAGCTGGTCATCTGAATCAGGAACGCAGCACCTTGAAAAAATATGAGTTCCAAGCCTGGTTCTGTTGCCAAGTTACTGTGTGAGCTTGACCAAGTCCTTTCCTTCTCTAATCCTTGGTGTGTATTTGTGGAAAAATGAGACTATTTGGATTAGACCTAGAAGCTTTTTAAGGGCCTCCCTTGGAATCCTAACATTCCAGGAAAGAACCTCAGACCTGTGGTCAGGGGTCGTGCCAGGCTCCAATTCTTCAGCAGGACATCTTTCTTAGTGGATAGCCTGGCAAGGAACCAAGACCCCTGACCTCTGTCATCAGAAGCTCAGGTCTTCTCCGAGTGTCTATCTTTATTCACAATGCTGGCTGAGCAGATGACAGTGGTATTTGAGCTGTCAGTGGGCAGAGCCCAAGATGTCCATCAGGAGAGAGGTGAGCTGAATCTGGTCCAGAGTCACCCTGGAGGCTGTCCCACCAGTGCCCCTGACTGGGCTGCTCATCCAGAGGGCAGAAGAGGAATTTTTTTTGATTTTTTAAAATTGAAGTATAATCGATTTACAATGTTGTGCTAATTTCTGCTGTACAGCAAAGGGACAGAGTTACACACACATATATATATTCATTCTTTTTTATATTCTTTTCTATTATGGTTTATCCCAGGAGATTGGATATAGTTCCCTGTGCTATACAGTAGGACCTTGTTGTTTATCCATTCTAAATGTGCTAGTTTGCATCTACCAACCCCAAATTCCCAGTCCATCCCTTGCTCTCTCCCACCCCCCCTTGGCAACCACAAATCTGATCTCTGTGTCTATAAGTTTGTTTCTGTTTTTTAGATAAATTCATTTGTATCCTTTTTTTAGATTCCACATATAAGTAATATCATATGATATTTGTCTTTCTCTTTCTGACTCACTTCACTTAGTATGATCATCTCTAGTTGCATCCATGTTGTTGCAAATGGCATTATTTTCTTCTTTTTTATGGTTGAGTAGCATTCCATTGTATATATGTACCACATCGTCTTTATCCATTCATCGGTCGACGAACATTTAGGTTGTCTCCATGTCTTGGCCATTGTGAATAGTGCTGGCTATGAACATAGGGGTGGATATATCTTTTTGAGTTATAGTTTTGTCTGGGTATATGCCCAGGAGTGGGATGGCTGGATCATATTTCTATTTTTAGTTTCCTGAGGAACCTCCATACTGTTTTCCATAGTGGTTGTACCAACTTACATTCCCAGCAACAGTGTAGGAGGGTTCCCTTTTCTCCACACCAGGAGAGGAACTTTGTGCCTGTGTCGCTGATAACGTAGGGACTCCTTGGGTAGCCTTTATCCCAACACCTCCCTGGGTGCGGTAGCCTCCCGGTGTTCCCACACCTGGAGTGGGAAGGGGATGTCATGAAAAGGATGCCCTGTGATAATTTCATGATAGTTTCATTCTGCTTTCCTGAAACTCATCTAAATTAATCTTAGGCATAACTACATTGGAAGAACAGGGAAGTCTAGTACTGGGTTCCAGGGACCATTCTCTGTCCTGAACCAGCTCTTTCTTTCACCCTGTAGGGTTCCTATAGGAGAGAGATGCTCAGCAAACCCAACCGTTGAGTAAACATTTCCCAAATATCTTCTCTGAGCTAACTCCAGGCTGGCAATTAGGGATTAAAAATGAACCATTACCTTTTTAATGCTCTCAGCAATACACATACCTATAAAAACACAGGGGATAGATTCTCAGAGGAAAAGACTTTTCAAGATACATAAATCTTTCAGATCACCACTAAAAGAACCGATATACTGGCTTTAAGAGAATATACCTCTTCTGTTTACAAAATAAGGAAATACTAAAATTTAAAAAATGAATCAGACACGATATTAGGGTGTTTGGATAAATCCTTTCACCCCTCTGAGCCCCAGTCCTGCAAAATGGGGTTAATGTTCTCTAAGGTTATTAGACTTAGCAACAACTTGAATTTCAGATAAACAATGAACAATATTTTAGTATAGGTATGTCCCATACAATATTTGGGATGTACTTACGGTAAAAAATTATTCACTATTCATTGTTTATCTGAAATTCAAATTTGACTGGCATCTCATAATTTATCTTGCAACTCTACCCCTGTCCAAACTAGTTCAGGAATTTAATAAGATGCAAAAGCAATAATATGTGAATTAATAATGTATGAAAGTGCTTTACAGTCTACAAAATTCTGTGTCAGCAAGATGGCTTTGGATTGCATTGCTTTGATGGAAAATGTTCTCTTGCAGGCCTGTGAATCTGTTCTCACCATGGGGATCCCAAGACATTAGGAGGAAGATCTCATGCTGCATTCAGGTGAACACTCCCTACTCCAGGGCAGTGGACCCAAACCAAGCACGGGGATGGAGCCTGGAGCAGTGTATGCAAAAAAGCCTCGAGGGTTTGGTTCACGGAAAACTCAAAATAAGACCTCTTAGGATGTAAAGGCAACTTCTGGCTGCACCCTCAGAAGTATACTGTCTAAAATGCTGTCTGTGCCTCTCAGACCACCCCACCACCATCCAAGGATTAAAAGGGATAAGAATGGGCTGGATTTAGCGGCAGGGGGGTGGGATGGGGGGTTGGAAACCAGTGTCCTGGCAGGGACAGGAGGGATGAGAGGTGTTTAACTCAGAGATCTGTGGACACAGAAGACGTAAGTCATAGGCTTCTCATCTAGCATGGCTCCTGCTTTCTGGAAGGTGCCACTCCCATCCAAGATGGCATTTTTGTTTTGGTAAAGGGCTCCAAGTAGACATTCCTTCTTTGTCTGCTCAAGAAGCAGGGCACCAATAGCAACAGTAATTGTTCAAAATGTGAAGACCAGACAAGCCCTTGGAATCCCCACTCCTCCCTTCTTCCATATTCCAGATGGGGAAACTGAAGACCAGGCTGAGTTGTGACCAACCTGAAACGAAATAAGTCAGGGGCAGCACTGGGACTGGAACCCACACCTACTGCTTCCCAACTCAGGCTTAGATTCACTTCAGCCCATCCTCTCCTGTGATCCTCTCTGATCCCCCCCAAGCAGTCCCTGTCCCCCAGGGCCAATAATCCAGAGACACTGCTGAGAAACCTTTGTCTCTCATACTGTTTAATCACAGTGGTGATCATCCACTGGGGGACCGTGCTTACTAGTTTGCAAAATACTTTCATGTCATTTTTCTCCCCTTCCATCGACTTCTATGTTCCCATGCCCTATACTTTCTCTGCTTGTCAACTTCTTAACATGCAGAGCTCTCCCAGGGCGGACAGTTTGTGTGGTGGTTGGAGCATGACGTCTGGAGCCAAATTGCGTGAGACTGAAGCCTGGTATGAGATGGTGTGGCCTTGGGCAAGTGATAGAACAGGGGTTAAGTGTGCCTCAGTCTCCTCATTCATGAGGTGGAGCTGATTATAACAGTACAAGGGCGAGTCAAAATTTATCTGCACTCTGGCTGTAGAATTTATTTTATTTTATCTTATTTTTTTATATTTAAAGTGTATAATTTGATTTTTTTCTTATTAGTCATGTATGTAGAATTTATTCTAATTCACTTCTAGAGAAGACAAATACATCATTTTCTGACATAATCTCCTTGCTTTTCGATACACTTTGTCCATCTGTCAACAAGCTTTCGTATCCCCTCATTAAAAAGTGTTTTAGTCTGAGCTGCGATCCACGAATGCACCGCTGTCTTCACTTCTGCCTCAGAAGTGAATCTTCATCCTCATAGGGCTGCTTTCAGGGGACCAAACAGGTGAAAGTTCGATGTGCAAACTTCCTTGAACTTCTCTATGCATTCATATACACTTCTTCACAACAAAACACTTTCTCCATACTGCGTACAAAGTCTTCGATAAATAACGGCACCAGGTACACCCTCAGAACACAAAAAATGAATCACTGCACGCTGCTCTTCTTCCATGCAAATCACAAGTGGGGCACCCATTTTTGCTCACACCACAGTTACAAATGAACTGATGTAACACGTTCACACCTGCACAGCAGTGACTGGGGAGACAGTAGCCTTGAATGGAAGGCACTGATAAGACAGAGTGGCCAACAGAAGTTTTAATATAACCGAAGTCTGGATAATTTTTGACTCACCCTCGTATCTATCCCACAGAGTTCTTATGTGAGGATTAAATAAGTTAACTTGCATTTGGGTTTTTCTGTTTGTTTGTTTTTTGGTTTTTTTGTTTTTGTTTTTTTGGCCATGCCCCTCGACTTATGGGATCTTAGTTCCCTCACCAGGGATCGAACCCGGGCCCTCAGCAGTGAAAGTGCGGAGTCCTAACCACTCGTCCGCCAGGGAATTCCCTTAACTTACACTTATAACGGTTCCTAGCACATTGTTAGGGCTTCGTGAGTATCACCTATCGTTACTATTATTGTTGTTATTTCAGAACTCTGTTCCATGACCCCAAAGACCTCCTCATTTCTGTTCTTCCTTCGACTCAGCTCAGATTCCTCTCCCCTAGGAAGACCTCTTTGATCCTTTCTCCTAGCAAAGTTACAGGTTCCCTAACATCTACTAAACTTATTTAAATGCATACATATGCCTATTTTCCAGTCCTACCTCCCTAACTACACTATGTTCTTTGTCCCCGTCTTTATCTATGACACCAAGCACAGGGTCAGGCAGATCTACGTGCTTCACTGATGTTTGTCCAATGAGTGATCCTGTTGATTTCCCCATCTAGGAATCATTCTTGTTTTCTTTCTCCCCCCACTCCCCACCCAATCCAATAGCAAGTCTTGACATCCCACATCTAAAATCAATCCTGAATCTTCCTCTAGGCCATCCAGACCACCACCTTCTCACACCTGGACCGCTCAGCCTTCCCACTGTGCTCCCGCCCTTGCCCTCCTCTGACCCACCTCAAATTGCTTCAGATTTGCTCTTAGAAGAAAATCCAGTCTACTTATATGGCTATAGAGCTCTGCATTTCCAGCTTCCACCTTATTTCGTACCACTTCATATGCTCTCCCTCAATACGCTCTGTCTCTTCCGGCCTTCTTTCAGGCCCTTTCCTTGGCCTTGCACTTGCTGTTCCTTGTGGTTTTTGCAGAACCAGCTTCTTCTTTTGATTTCAGATTGAATGCTTTCCTTCACCACCCTAAGGGAATGTTTCCCAGTTTCTCTGTGTCACAGAACCGTTTTATCTCCCTCGTAGTGTTTACCATAAGTGGTAAATATCTTGCTTATTTACCTGTTTATTTGTTAATCAATTATCTCACTCAATATATTATAAGCACCATGAATGCCAGGTACTCTCCCTTTTTTGGTCTTGTTCACTAGGGTATCTCTGGATCAGTGTTTAATACATTTCTGCTGAATAAATGAATGAATGAATGATTGAATTCTCTTAGCAGCACAATGAATAGACCAGGCATTACATGCTCACTTTACAGATGTCAAAACTGAAGCTTAGAGGGGTGGTTTCTTGCCCTAGTCACATAGGCTGGAAGTACTGCAGCCAGGCCCTACATTACGGACTGGCTGATTCACAGGCTAATTCCCCAATATGGGACCAGATGGCAGATTTCAGAGTTCCTGTCTCTAAAGAGGCATCTGTATGTAGCTATGGATTACAATCAATTCCAAATTCTAGGCTGTACTGAGGCATCACACACTCCTAATAAACACCCAGGGATCACAAGAAAAGTGCAGTGACTGTTTGAGGGAGAAAATCAGACCCACAGGCCTGAGAGCTGGCCTGATCTCCCAGAATCCTCTTCAGAGCTGTTCTAATTTAGGCCTGATGGAATGGGAAAGATGTTATTTCTAGTTCCTTTAGTTTAATATGGCCTAATTTGGAAGATTTTGCCATTCCTGAGGTTTCAACTACTGTCTGAGAGCAGCCTTGGTTATTGTTATAATTTAAAACACTGCCTTGGCCATGGGTAAAGAGCTGGCAGCAGGGTACCATTTCTTTGATTCCAGAAGCAAAGTTCCTCGTGAAGAAGCCTGGTGACATAAAAAGCCCTGGACCAGAAGCCAGAAGGGCAGTGATGTGGGTGGGAAGGCCCTGGGGTTCTCAGCCAGCAGACACTTGGTCCCTTGCTGGCCTTGGCTGCCTCCTGTGGCAGGAACGATCTGGGTCTGATGGTGGCCTGAGAGTCAGAGGGTTTGCATCTGACCCTGGCTCTGTCACTAACGTGCAGTGTGGGATCTGGTCAAAGCCCTTTCCTTCTCTGGGTCTTGGTTTATCATTGGTACAAGGACAGATTTGGAGGGGCTGATTCCTAAGTCCTCTTTCAGCTCTGATATTTGCTCTTCTGTGGCTTTTTCAGGGAAACATTTGCTCCCCCTAGGACTGGGTTTCCTTATCTTCCAGCCCTCAGAAGTCAGCATGAAGTCGACAGGGCGACCTCAAAATAGTTCAACAAAGAGCATCTTAGTCTCAAAGTCCTGGGTTTTCTCAGGGGCATCCAAGGAGTCAGGTGATCACTCCCGCCACTCTCCCAGCCCTAGACACTAGGTACACATTCCAACGACAGGTACCTACTGCAATAAAGGAGGCTCTTCAAGAGGGCCGAGGTCATGGGAGCAGATCACAGAGTATGAATCCTCTGAGAGTCTAGAAGTTCTGGGCATTGACCCCCAAGGTCATTGTATTCTCCTGGCCTTGACCTACTATGTGAAAAGACAAGGTTTAGGAAAATCAGATACGTTCCAATGTCTTTTGAGTGTTTACTCTGGGGCAGGCTTTAGCTCAACACTTTGTATACATTGCTTTGTTTGACTTTGACCTAGAAGGTAGATACTATGATCCTCATTCTACAGAGGAGGACATTGAAACACGCAGCTAAAGTGACCTGTCAGAATTGTATAGCCAGAAAGACCAGGACTGAGCCAGGCACGCTTTACTGCTACACTCATGTCTCTCCTAATAACAATACAATAAAAAATAATCAAAGGTGAGGAAGTTCAGTAAGCAGTTGTGGAAATCACTCTGGACTTGAGGACTAAAAAAAAGTGCTATGAATCCTTGTTCTTCCATTTATTAGTGTGGTGACCTTGGACAAGTCATATGACATCTTTAAGCAATAGTATACTGACCTATAAAGTGGGGATAATCACTCCTACTTCACAGTAGAAGACTAAAAGGGATAACGTGCATGAAGTGTTTTGCACAGATGTCTGGCACATAATAAGTGCTCAGCAAATGTTAGTCATTATTATTGTTAGGACACCACTACTGCTACTAATACCACCACCACCCTCTCTCTAGAGTGATTGCAAAGCTCAAAGGAGACAATGATTGGGAAAGCTTTGTGTGTTCTGCACCTGTCAGTAGTCCCCTGTATTATAATTATAGCATCCTAAGGGAAAGAGTTGTCTGTGAAGCTCTGACCCCATTCTTCCCCAAATGGTTCAAATTCTTTGCTCTGCAGCCAGTGCTGATGACACGCGAGGGTTTGACTTGGTGCCCACTGTGAATGATGTCCTTCAGTGGATCTCCAAGAACTGCAGCAAATGCTTTTCTGAGCTTATTTTAGCATCAGAAGGACTTTGAAGCAGGATTTCAACATTTAGCTTCACCGGGGAAGGCACTTTGCTATTAATGTGACTTCACAAGTGAAAAGTTTCTCTTCCTCAACCTCTTAAGAAGTGACACCTCGGAGGCAGATCCAGGATGTGGTTGGCAGACATATCCCCAGATTGAAATGAGTTCTCTCGTGGGTTATTCCTGATTATTTAAGCAATGCGTGCTTACTGTGAAAAAAGAATTGAAAAATGTGAAAAAGTATGAAGGAGAAAAAATTTAAATACCCATAATGCAATCATTCAGAGACAGAGATTGTTAATGTTTTGGTATATTCCCTTTTAGTCTTTTATTTTATGTATATATAAAATGTTATATTCACATATATAATATATCTAATTAATAATATAGACATATTACATATAATCAGCTGTATACTCATATATTATTTATACCATGTAAACAATATATGAATGTAATAATATGTGAATATATATTCTTTTTTTTACATAATTGGGATCATAGGATAAATAACCATGTAACCTAATTTTTAATAAAACTATTTTTTTATTGCGGTTTTTGATTCACAGCAAAACTGAGAAGAAGGTATAGAGATTTCCCATATATCCCCTGCATATCCTCCCTCACTATTAACATCCCCCACCAGAGTGGTACACTTGTTAAACTTAATGAACCGACATCACATTCACTCTGTCCATCATGGTTTATTCCTGGTGCTGTACATTCTATGGTTCTGGATAAATGTACAACGACATGTATACATCACTATAATATCATTCAGAGTGTTTTTGTTTGCCCTAAAAAATCCTCTGTGCTCCACCTATCATCCCTTCTCCCCCCACCACACCCTGGCAACCATGGATCTTTTAACTGTCTCCATAGTTTTGCCTTCTCCAGAATGTCATATAGCTAAAAGTCGTACAGTATACAAACTTTACAGATGGGCTTCTTTCACTCTGTAACGTGCATTAATGTTTCTTCTATGTCTTTTCATGGCTTGACAGCTCATTTCTTTTTAGTGCTGAATAATATCCCATTGTCTGGATGTGCCATAGTTTATCTATCCATCCACCTACTGAAGGGCATCTTGGCTGCTTCCAAGTTTTGGCACTTATGAATAAAGCTGCCATAAACATCTTTTTTACAGGTTTTGGTATGAACATGTGTGTTCAACCCCTTTGGGTAAATACCAAAGAACACAATTGCTGGATCATACGGTAAGAGTATGTTTAGTTTTGTAGGAAACCACCCAACTGTCTTCCAAAGTGGCTGCACCATTTTGCATTCCCACCAACAGTGAATAAGAGTTCCTCCGGCTTCACATCCTTGCCTGTATTTAGTGTTGTCAGCATTTTGGATTTTGGCTATTCTAAGAGGTGTCTAATCTTTTTTTTCCACAATAGTATGTTGCAAGAATTTCCTTCATGGATATCATTTTTTATAGATGTATAGTGCTCCAACATAGGGAGGGCATAGAGCACAAAGTATTTGCCCTCTCCCGTATTGTTATCTGTTTATTTATTTTTCGGCCACACTGCGAGGCTTGTGGGATCTTAGTCCCTGGACCAGGGATGAACCCAGGACCTCAGCAGTGAGAGTGCAGAGTCCTAACACTGAACCGCCAGAGAATTCCCTGTTATCTGTTTAGATTTTTCTAATTTTCATTATCATCCTTAACACTCTGATGAACATTTTTGTACATAAAGCTTTATTTACATCGAATTGTTTATTTCTTTCAGAAAGATTCTTTTTTTTTAATATTTATTTTTAAAGTTTATTTTTATTTTTGGCTGCATCGGGTCTTAGTTGCAGCATGCAGGATCTTCGTTGCGGTGCTCAGGCGTCTCTCTAGTTGTGACACACGGGCTTAGTTGCCCCGTGGCATATGGGATCTTAGTTCTCTGACCAGGGATCGAACCTGCATCCCCTGCATTGCAGGATGGATTCTCTATCACCGGACCACCAGGGAAGTCCCTGGACAGATACTTAAAAGTGGAAATAACGAGTCCAAGAGTAGAAACACTTTTAAGGCTTCCTGGAAAGGTGGTATCACTTTACATTCTCATCAATTCTGGGAGGCATTCCCTTGCAACAAGTATTACCAGTTTTAAAAAATTCTTGCCAAATCAACAGGTTAAAAAAAAATGGTAACTCATTGTCTCAGTTTGCAAATCTTTGATTACTTAAGCTGGACACACAGTGCTTTACGTGTCTTAGCCGTTTGCATTTCTCTTTCTGTGACTTGTTAGTGTCCTCCTTTGCTGAGCAGACTTTGTGAATAGTGGCCCCAATAATCCTAAAGTTGTCTCCAGATGATGCCAAACCTTGCATCGGCCACATCTGATAGGACCCCAGGCTCCGGCAGGATTAGAAATAGTCCATGTCAGCATTGCTGTTTCAATGAAACCAGAAAGGGGACAGTTTCTGTGTTTTATTGAAATCTGGGAGATGAAGTTATTTTGCTGATTATATTGTTGTGCCTTCTTTCCTTACTCCCAAAGCTTCTGTTTTCTTAAATGCTGCTGTAGCAAGAGGGTTAAATTTGGTATATACCTGTTCTTTCTTTCAGTACGTGTTCATTGACCTCCTACTATGTGCAAGGCACAGTACTTATATGAATGGCCTGAGGAATCTAGAGAAGAGCCTGGATGTTGGGGTTGGGCAGATGTTGGGCAAATCCCTTAGCCTCTCAGAGGCTCCGTTTCTCCTTCTTTCAAGTACAGGTGATAGCCCTGCCTTTGAAGAATAATGGGTTATGAGTCCAAGACTCCTGGAACATCATAAGGCCTTGTTTAACTCAACATACAATTCTTTTTTTTTTTAAATACCTTTTTTTTTAAAGATATTTTGATGCGGACCATTTTTTAAAGTCTTTATTGAATTTGTTACAATATTGCTTCTGTTTTATGTTTTAGTTTTTTGGGTGCGAGATATGTGGATCTTAGCTCTCTGACCAGGGACTGAAACTGCACCCCCTGCATTGGAAGGCAAAGTCGTAACCACTGGACCACCAAGGAAGTCCCTCAACATAAAATTCTTGAGCCACTTCTTCGTATCTGCCACTGTGCTAGATGCTGAGGATACAAAGAGGAATTAGCCCTCTCTGCCGCCTGCTGTTCTGTGCCTCTCCCCAACCCCCTATTAAGTCCTGTGGCCCCAGATGCCATGGGTGGGTTGACAGCTCTCTTTAGAGCCCTGGGCCTTAGCTGCAATTCTGGAGACACAGGAGAACTGCCAAACAACATTCTGTTACACAGAAAGTCATAGCTATAATTTATTTTCTCTTTTCTTAATATTATATCATCAGCATTTTCCCTTTAGAGCAGAATTGTTAAGGGCACCAGCTAGAGCCAGCCAGCCTAAGTTTGATTTCTTCCTCATTTTCATTACTGACTAAGTGACCTTGGGCGAGTTGCTTAACCTCTCTGTGGCCTAGTTTCCTTACCTGTAAAATAGGGATAATAATAGTACCTACTCCCTGGGGTTGTTCTTAGGATTAAACAAAAGAATTCACGTGTAGCGCTGAGTATAATGTCTAGCATGTAGTAAGAGCTCAATGATCGATTATTAATATTTGCTATAATGTCTTCATAGCCACTCTTACAATGACTTTATATGATTAAATTGAAGAGATATAATAACACTCTTCGCTGATGTTGGATATTTGGAGCATTTACAATTTATAAATACAAAAATAAAATATTATTCCTAAGAAACAAGCAAAAAGTCATCTAGAGAATAAAGGCATAGCAAGAAATTTAAGGATTAAATTTTGAGTGGATCAATATTAATACACTTAAATCACCTTTCCAAAAAATTCAACATGTTCTATACATATTACAGGTAATTAACTCATTTTAGAACCCGTGCTGGGGGTGATTCCTGTCTGAGGCAGGGAGCTGGCCTGGATTACTTTGGCAAGGGCTTCTAGTCTTTTCTCTGCGATTCTCTAGGCAAAGAAGCTGCATCAGCTTTTCTCTCCTAGTGCCAGAGAATCTCTGATATAGCACAGCTTAGGGCCAACCCAGCATTTTTCAGCTATCACTTGGGATGTCTGGCAGGGTGACTGTCAGGCCATGTCACCTGATGGTGAAGTTGTTTCTGGTTGTGGTCCTTCAGCCAACAAGGCTCAAAGTTAGCACTGGTAATGAAACATGAGCCTCTGCAGATTGAGCACATTCTGTGTGCCAGGCTCTGTAAAAACATTCCCTTCAGGCCTCAGCTCAACTGAGACAGAATTCATTGGCCCCATTTTATAGATGAGGAAACTGAGGCTCAGAGAGGTGAAAGGTTTCTTCCAAGGTCACACAGCTGGCAGAGTCATGACCCAGATCTTTCTGACTCCAAAGACGCAAGCTCTTCCCAGGGCACCACTGGGTCTCTTTTCAACTGAATTCAATTTAACCAGCATGGATTAGTGCTCACATGTATCACCCATGCTAAGCACTGAGAACAGAGAGAACAGTCTAATGGGAGAGACAGACACAGAAATCACAAGTTCTAGTATTCCTGCTGATGCATGCCTGTGGGAAGTAATAAAATCACGTGGGCAGTTCCATTTATCCTGTTGTATATATTTCTGAAAGCCATCCTTAATCCTTTTAGGAAGAGGCAGGGGAGAGAGAGATTGATAGATCAGGGCTATAATCAACGAACAAAGGGCAGTGGGAAAATGGGGAGGGAGAGATTAATTACTAGTCAGAGACCCAGAAAAGTCTCTTAGAGGATATGGTATTTGGGTTGGGGCTTGAAGGGCTAGAAAGATTCAACAAAAGAATATGGGAAAGAGGCATGACCTGTCCCCTCCCTTCCCCAAGAGAAGTAAAAACAGAATCTTCATTTATGCTTCCTAAATATTGGTCTGAAACCAGAACCCATAAACACCCCTCCCAAACTGCTGCCTCCCCTTACATATATAGATGGACCTACCAAGACACTCATAGATACTCACAAGTGCAAAAACACACAGAAAATACACATAAAACACACATCAGTACACATGCAGATACTTAGATTAGAACATACAATATGCAAAAATAGATACTAGCTCCCATACTCATAAGCTCATACAAATACACGATACTCATACACACAGACTCACAGACGTGTATGTTTTCATTACACAAGCACATACATATCCTCTCCCCACCCACTCCTCATGCAGGTAAATAAATGCATTTTGAATTAACACAGACACGGGCTGGCACGCAAATCTCATCGCCCCGTTCTGGTTGGAGGCCAGTGACTAATGGGAAGCCATGCACAAAGGCGAGCATCACGCAGGGGAGGCCAGGAATGGGCTGGCGGTGGGGCTGGGATTAAGCCCTGTCAGATGACAAACGCGCCCTGCCTGACTGCCACTGGAAGCTGCTGAGCCTCGGCTACAGCGCCTGAGAGAGCTCTGAATCCTGGGCGATGGTGCGAGGCTGCCCACTGGAATTCTAGCTTTACACAGGGTTTATGTCACCCAGGGTCAAGCTCTATCAGACCCACCCCAAGAGGCAGGCAGCTCTGGGGACCGCAGGGCTGCGGCATGGGGCTTGTCCTAACACAGTACACCGAGTGTAGTCAGCATTAATGAGGGCTTACTGTGGGCCAGGCACTGCGTTAAGCCCTTTCAGTACATTACTTAATTCGCACATCAGCTCTGGGAGAGGAGGACGGGGGGAGGTTTGGGGGTGTTAGCTGCCCATCAACCCCATTTTAGAGGTGAGAACAGTGCGCTCAGGCCACGAAACCACTCAGCAGGAAACCTGGAGCTGAGGTTCAACCCGCCCGATCCCACTCTCCCCGAGCTTTAGGGTAAAGTGTGCATGTGAGCCTGTCTCCCCCACGCAGGCTCCCGACGGGTCTCTAGGACCCCTGTCCTGCCAGGCACAGTGCCTGGCACAATGCAGGTGCTTGGGGACGGCGTGGGTCTTGGTTCGGTGAGGTCCTCAACAAGGGCCTCAGCTTCCCCATCTCTGAGATGGGAATGCAGTGCAGACCTCGAAGGGCCGAGGCCAGGCGCTCTCGGGCAGCAGAGAGAATGTGGGCTCCACATCCTCGCTGCAGCCGCCCTCGCCCATCGCGGGGGTTTCAGCTCCGTCTCCACCCCAGCCCGGGCGCGGCGCTGGTGCCCCATTGTTCAGGAGGGCGCGGAAGCTCCAAAGAGCCGACTCCCCGTCCCGGGTCGCGCTCGCCGCCCAGTGGAGCCGACGACTTGGCCCCGCGTCTGCCTCGCGGGTCGCGTCCTTTGTCTGCTCCGTGGCGCCCGGTGCCCGAGGCCCGCGCCCCGCTTCTCGGGCAGACAAAGCCGCTGCTGCCGCTAGCCCAACCTGCCGGAGCGGCGCTCGCACCGCCCTCCTCCCGCCCTGGTACCGCCCCCTCTCCTTGACGCCCTCTGATTGGCCCGTGGGGCTACAAAGAGGCCGGGAAGCGGGTGGGTCACGTGAGCTAGCGCGGTCTCCCATTGGTCAGGTCAGGCTGCCCATCGAGGAGGGCGGGCTGTCCGCGCGCGGCCGGGTCGCTCCCTCCGCGCTGGGGCCCGCCCGCGGGGCCGGCCGCCTGTCAGAGGGAGGTGGCGATGGTGCGCCCGGTGGCGGCGGCGGCTGCGGCGGCTTCCCCGGTACGAGCGCAGCGGGGAGAAGATGACTGACCGACCGACTGACTGAATGAATGAATGGCGAAGCCGAGCGCGCCATGAGGAGCCGGCCGAGCCTGGGCGGCCTCGCCCTGTTGTGCGCCGCCGCCGCCGCCGCCGCCTCAGCCACCTCGGCGGGGAATGTCAGCGGTGGCGGCGGGGCCGCGGGGCAGGTGGACGCGTCGCCGGGCCCGGGGCTCGGGGGCGAGCCGAGTCACCCTTTCTCTGAGGCCACGGCTTCCACGGCCCAGGCCCCGAGGACCGGACCCCCGCGCGCTCCTGTCCACCGACCCCTGGCTGCGTCCTCCACAGCCTGGCCGCCGGAGACCACCCCTGCTCCGGCCACGGCCCGACCCGCTCCGACCACCTTTCGGGCGCCGCTCGGCCCCGCGCCGACCACCCCTCGGGCGGCGACCGGACCCGCGCCGACCACCCTCTCGACGACCACCGGCCCGGCGCCGACCTCCCCGGTAGCGACCGCGGTGCAGGCGCCCACCACTCCCCCGATCCCGACCTCCGTTCTCCCGGGCGGCGGCGGCGGCGGCAGCGTCCCGCCCACCCCACCTGCCACCCAGGCTCCCTCTCCGCCTCCCCCAGGTGAGTCCCGGCGCTTCCTCGCCCGCCGGACCCTCCCAGCGGCGGCCCCTTCCTCTCCCCAGCCCCCGGCCTCTAGCCTTGGGCTCTTGGCTGGAATGGATCGTTTCTTGCCCCAGAGGTTCCCCAGATTTCGACTCCCGAGGGGAGACCCAAGCTCCAGCTAACCTGCCTCCCCCCCCCAGCCCCCAATCTGGAAAGTCTTTTGTCCCCCACCACCCCCCTTGGGCTGTGCTTCCTTGGGAGGGGGGCGGTTGCTGCCTGGAAGGCATCGCACCTCCTTCCAGACACGGCTCTCTGGCCTTTGTCAGACAGGCTGAATGGACGCAAACTTTTGGGTTCGGTTCGCTCACCTGGCCTCTGCGCCTGGGGTGATTTGGGGAAGTTTGAAAGCCAGCACAGGACCTCCTGCAACCAACTGGTCGAAAACTGAGCCTAAGGGATTCCTCCTGCTTTCCTTGTTCATTTCTCCTTGCTTGTATAACTGTCAGATGTGCATGTGACAGGTGGAAAAGATATTGAGAGGATTTTGTTTACAAACAGTAGTGCAGACCACTTGAGGCCAAAAAAAGACGTTGTAATCCATGTTTTCCCTGCAAAAATGGATTCAGTAGGTCATTTGGGGCAGGTGTGTATCTAGGTTGAGCACATTTATAAATTAGGTTAAATCCCTTCCTTGCACCATTTTTTTTTCCTTCCTCAATTACAAGGATAATATGTTTGGACAAATACACAGTTTAAGCAGGGATGCCCGTTTTTTTTCCCCTTAAGGGGAATGTTCAGTTTTGCTGATGCTGATAAAAGCCAATTTTTGTCTGAGTCCCCTAGAAAATAAAGCTTTTCTTCCTGCTAATTGAAGTCTTCAAGCAAAGTTAGAGACAACTTCTATTCTTTCCCTCTTGAGATCTAAAGCGGGCCTGGAACTAAACAAATAAAACCTACCTTGTCAAGATGTGAGACAAGAGTTTCTGAATTCCTGTGCTTTGAGTTGGGGTTTGATTTGTCCAAACCATTTTGTCTAGCTGTATTTATATCAGTGGATCTCTGACCTAATTCTTAGGCTCAGTGATTTACTGTGGAGTCAGATATGGACTTTGGACTATAATTGAATTTGTGGAGAGTTTTCCCACATGATTATCAGTCTTAATACAGGCGAATCTTGGGTTGGAGCTTGGCATTGACATAAGTAGGAATGCAGATTATTCACCCATAAAAAGCCAAGTCTGTATTTCTTCCAGCTTCAAGGAGTGTACTAACTAGAGATTTTGACTGTAACCTTTTTTGGCCTTCCTGTAGAGACACTGACTTACTGCTGAGCGGCAGGAAGCTAGTGGTTGAGAGTGTGGACTCTGGAGTCCATTCTGAGGTGTGAATCCTAGTTCTGCCCTTTATTAACTCTGTAACCTTGGGCAGGTCACTTAACCTCTCTTCATCTGAGAAATGAAGATAATAATAGTACTTAGCTCATAGGATTGCTGTGAAAACTGAATAAGTTAGTACATTTACAGAGCTTAGAACAACGGTTCCCCGTGCAGAATAAGTAAGCACTGGGGTGTGTGTTAGCTATTCTTATGACTAGGATTTTTTTTTTTTTTAATAGAAAGCACTTGAAAAACCTAGTAGAGACTTGTGGTGATTTTTATTTGTTTTAGTAAAATGTGACGGAAAAGGATGAATTAGATTTTCTGAAGTTTGAAGCACATAGCAGTGATTATGTAGAAAGATTGCTTATTTTGAATGGTTAGTATATGTCTGTGTAATTGATGTTATTTTACCATTATAATTTTTGTGTTATTTTTAAATCACAAAGGTAACTTTTTTCTTTTAAGTTGCTTTTTCATTGTGATAAAATATACATAACATAAGATTTACCATCTTCACCATTTTTAAGTGTACAGTTTAGTGGCATTAAGTACATTCACATTGTACAACCATCACCACCATCCATCTTCAGAACTTTTTTTATCTTTCCCAACTGAAACTTTGTATTCATTAAACAATAACTCCCCAACCCCATGGCCCGGATTCCTGGCAACCACCATTTTACTTCCTGTCTCAGTGAGTTTGCCTATTCCAGGTTCCTCATATAGGGGGGCTCATACAGCATTTGTCCACCAAGGTAACCTTTACTTGCAAAAATTACAAAGAACCAGAAGTCTACAAAGGAAAGAGTAAAAATCAGTCCTTTACTACCTCCCAGTTCCAGTCAGTCTCTAAAGGTTACTACTGTTAGCAGTTTGATCTTTTCTCAGACATTTTTCTAGGCATATATAAACATAAACACAGGGTTTTAAAAAATAGGTTTTAAAAATTCAAAATTAAATAATGATATAGTAATTATATTACATATACTAATCATATATAGATACAGCAAATCATAGAATTTTGTCTTACTGTATTCACTTAACTATGTATCATGGACTTTTTTTTCTCATGTCAGTACCTAAGGTCTACCTTATTCTTTTCAGCAGTTGTATTTTTCATTATAAGTATATATTATAGTTTACTTAACCAATCCCTTGATTAAGGACACTTAGATTGTTTCTGGGCTTCACTTTAAAAAGCACAGAGAAGAATGTGTTCTTGTTAAGTCCATCATGTATATATTGTATTCTCTAATACTTTGGCTGGTGTTTTGTAGACTCCAAATCAACATTAAGTGAAGTAAAGCTGAATTGGGTAATATTGACCATCTGAACTGTTCAAGGCTTCTGGTAACTTCCATGGACTACCATATACCTATGTCTATGGTGGTCTTTAGGCAACAGAAGTTTTAGAAGGGTGCCCAATTTTGGTAGCTCTCCTGTGTTTTAAATTTTTTGTAGCTTGTAGTTTTCTATGAATTCACAATGGATTGCCCGTGTCTAGCTCTCAGCAGCTGAACTGCCTTTGTGGGCCTACTGATGGGCGATTTTAGCTTCACAGTAATGTAATCAAGCATGGCCTTTCTATCTGAGCATGGGTTCTAGTCTACTTCAAACAGTAAACGCATCTCTTTGACGGAAGGAAAACTTCTGTCTGAGGTTGAGAGACCTAGTTAGGTTGGCAAAGTTGGATTCTCTGGCATTTGGAAAGATGGGTACAGGGTGTTTTATTTTAATATTCCTGTAAGGACTGAACACCATTGATAATGTGTGTTTGGATGGATTTTCTAACTGCTCTTTGAATTAATAAGAATTTCTTTCATGGAGGTCTAGCTGAGAGCTCTTGTCTGCCCCTCAATTAGGACCCTCTTTTGTTTACAGGGACACTGATCTGCAAACTGAAACTAATTGCCCAGCAAGCAAGCATTTTCCTCCCACAGACCTGGCAAAACATTTGACTGATTGGTTGGCTGTGTAGGACATTTTAAGAAGGGTGAAGGGAGAGACTGTGATACTAAAGAATAATAGTTATCAACAGTAAGAGACCGAAGCGATGACAAATGTTTGATTTTTAAAATTACGGACCTTCAGGGCTAGATGGGACTTTAGAGGCCACTACCTCCTAATCTGGCTCTACACTGCAAGAAATACTTCCATGGACTTAGCTGAAATATTTCTCCCTGTGGTTAACACCAACTGGTTCTGGCTCTGCCCTTTGGGGCCACACAGAACAAGTCAGCTCTCTCTGTGCCGTGAGAGTTCTTCAGGGATCTGCAGACAGTGATCCTTTTCCCTCTGAGTCTGGACCAAATAATGTCAGCTCAACTGTTTTTTATGTGAAATGGTTTCAGATTCCCTTCCTATCCTGGTTGCCCCTCTTCTGGACTTTTTCAGTTTTTCTGTGTCTCTCTCAGAGTGTGGAGCAGAGCTGAACGTATTGCTCCAGATGTGCTGTAACTAGCTTGTAGTAGAGAGGGCAGTTACCTCGTTCTTTCTGGATGCTGTACTACTGTTCGTGTAGTTAGTTCCTGATCACAGTAGCTTTTTTGGCAGCCACATTAATGTTGTTGACTCATTGAGTCCATTAAGATAGTTGTCTTTTTTTTTTTTTTAGGACATACTAGACGAGTCTTTCTTCATTCTGGACTTGGAAACTCTTATTTTTCTAAAGTATAAACTGAGACATTTGCCAAGCATGTAAGATTTATTGTGTTAGATTCAAGCCATCATTTTGGATCCTGAGTCTGTCAATTACCCCACCCAGTTTATTCACATTCACTTACAGGGTGTTCCTATAGACAGAGTCTAAGGACAAGTTAGGGCAGGTTGTTCTTACCTCACAGGAGAGAGTACATTTGTGGATGATAAAACAGTTTGGAAGGGAAGGAATAGTGATTTAGATTAGTTCTCAAGGGTCTCTTCCAGCTCTAAAGTTCTGTGATGACTTGGTACATGATGGGATTCAGGGCACATGCCCCTCAGCGAGCCTTAGTCATTTTTTGTGTTCTAAGTTAAGAGAATAGGCCTTTTTTCAAGCAAGCCCTAGAATTTAGAGTTTGAAAGCTCTGACTACTATAGCGTGTAAATAAAATATTATGAATGGATTTTATATGAAAGGAACATTCTGGGAATTCAGGGCCCTCCTACCTGTATTCGGAAATGTTTTCTTCATCTTAAAACTCACTATAGCCATGTTAAGGATGTTATTTGCTTATGGTTATTTAAGAAGATACCATTCATTTTAAGGAAATAGAAATTGTTCAGGCTTCAAAGATAATGTATGTACATAATCTTTTATTGAAAACTTGTGGGGCTGGGTGTGCTTCAGAATTTAGAATTTTTCAGATTTTAGGAAGTTAATAAATACACCCCAGTGAAGTCTAGGGCAGCATCCTGTCATCAAACACATGAAGATATTTGCAGCAAAATGCATGTGTATTGACACTGAGTGGGTTTTAAAAAAGGCTATAAATAGGCCTGCATTTGCTCAGGTCAGGTTTTGCTGCCAAATGAATAACAGAAAAATTTTTGGTTTTTTGGATCTTCTGCTATTTACATCAGGTCTGAGGGATTGTGGACCACTGTCATAGTAAGTGCAGACATGTAGTACTTACTATGCTACAGGTACTGTTCTAAGCGCCTTATATATGTTGCCTTACTTAATCTTCGCAGCAGTTAGGTGTAATCCAGTTAGGTACTATTATTATCTTCATTTTATAGATAAGGAAACTGAGGCTCAGAGAAGGCCAGCTCTGGTGGAGCCTAGATTCATACCCAGCCTTTCTGGTTCCAGAATCCATACTATTGGCATTTAAATGAATAGTTACATAGAAGATAAGAAAAGAAAACCATTTTGCTAAAAATATTTGTCCTTGGATACTAGTCTGAAAATTTTTCAGCTGTTCTTTGGCATTTGGCACTTTCTTCATTCTCTTGTGTGCTATTTATTCACCATGTCAAATTTTCTGTTTTACAATGTTTTACAATTATAGCTCTAATTCTTCCTTTGATTAGGTTCTAATATGGTCTGTGATAGGGAGGATTGTCCATAGTCTTTTTAGGGCTAGGCCCAGGAATTTCTCAAATTTACTATATCTTATTCCTGGCCTGAGTGCCTAGCTTTCTGCAGAAATTCCTTAGTCTGATTAGTTTCTGGAGCAGCATAGTTAAACTCCAGAGCATTAGTTTCAAAGCTACTGAATTATGTCCCCAGGAAGCCTTCTGGCTAGTTGAAAATTTACACATTGAAATAATCTAACTAGTTCTTTTTATCTTGATTTTTTTAAAAGACCCATAAAATTAAAGTGAGCATTACTTTTCATCTCAGCATTTCTAAACATGTATATATTAACTTCCAGACATCTTGGCACCCTTATAAAAAGAATGGAAGAAAAGTATCATGGTGCTGCTTTTACTGATGGGTAAATTATGGGTAGAGAGGTTACTGCTCTAGGGCACTTAATAGATCAGAAGAGAATAGAAATATAAGATCTTGTTTGGGTGAGAGACAGTGTTAGATGATATTTTTAGTTAAAAATAGCTTTAATTCATGCTTTTTGCCTTGATCTTTATTTTTGTTTGTTTTCTTTAGATATGATATAAATATCTTTAATACTAACGTTGAGATTATGTTACAGGTGTCTCTTCTGTGGTCACTTAGTCTTTTTTTCAGGTATTTGTTTTATCTGTTTTTCACTAGAAACAACCATCCTAACTGCACTGGTAACTTTGAAGGAAGACTTTTTTTAAACTGTTGTGAAAAAAAGTCTGGATACATATGTGTTTTAATCACAGTAAAGGTTTACTCAAATCTTTTTAACTGTAACTATTTAAGTATGTGATAAATGTGTATCAAAATAATCCCTCTAGTAATGCCACTGTTCCACAGATAAGTATTATTGTCAGAAAAATCTTTCCTATTACTTTTTCTTAATTTAAATAAAATTTTACTTCTGTTCTCCTTGCTCATTTTTTTTTCACTTTAAACTCCTCTATATGTCTCTCTCACTCGTGTCTCTTATTCTTAGACCCATCCATTATTTTATGTTCTTTAAGGAACCAAATTATCCTCTCTACTTAACAATTTCCCACTTTGTCCTCCTTCATTGCCTCCTCAAAACCTAATTCTTCCAAGAAGTCTTTCCAGGGGAACAAAAGGTCCTTGAAGATGTCCTGGTAACGGGGTGCACAGGGTTGAACACTTTGCACTCACAACAAAACCTGTCTTTCTCTGTGACTTTGACTTTTTTCCTATGGATTTGTTTTTAAAGTCTGGTTAACTTAGATTATTAAGCCCACTTGATAAGAAAATGTCATAGTTTATATAATATTCAGGGTGTGGTATTCTTTCTTTTTGAAAAAAAAATGAAAGAAAATATTTTCTTTTTGTTCTGGGTCTTCTTTATTACCAGTTTTCTCCCCACTTCTCCCGAGGAACAATACAGAAAAAAAACCTGTCATAACAGAAGTTATCTGTCTCCAAAAATAATAATAATAATAATAATAATCCAGTGCTTTAAATAAGTAGCAAATTTCTTTTTCTATTTATGAACAATGTGAACTGTTTTTGTTGGGTAGGTGGATTTGGGCTAAATAGTAATATAAAAGGTTTAATTTGGTCAAGAAACAAATGTTTGATCTTTTGAACGACAGAATTTCCCCTGTAGAAATCTAATTAAAGTTAATAGTGAACAGAGTGCTTATAATAATTAACAAGTGTGCAGTGCTTTACAGTTTACAAGGTGCTCTTAGAATCTCCAAGACTTTGGCATCCATATTTTGTAGATTTCTGGGTATTATAGGTCAGTAAAGCCTCAAATTCTGTCCTCTGTTGGTACTTATGTTGGTGAGTATAGATGAAATATTTGTAGGTTTTTGGTGGGTTTGATATTTTGTATTTCAAACTGTTGTCTTGGGGAACTGAGATCCCATAAGCTGCAAGGCGTGGCCAAAAAGAAAAAAAAAAAGAAAAGAAAAAATCAAACTGTTGTCTTTTAAGTTCATTTTGTTGAATGTAAATCTTTGACTGGTTTAGCTGCCCGTATTTACAGGATGGAAAAATAGCATTTGGGAAAGAGGATTGCTTACTTCATATTTTCTTTTCTAGGTACTGTATGGGGCTGAATGTTATGGAAAGAGCTCAGTAATAATTGAAAGTAGATGATAATGGAGGTAGCAAGGCAAACTACAGAACTGATTGGGAGAACTCATGTAAATTTCATTTCTTTAGCTGGAAATATTATTTACTTCTTTCCTAGTGTAGGAATCTGTTTGGAATAATTTTAACAGACTAGTTCTGTTGCCTTAAATCAGTGTGAGTGGCAAAGGAACTTGGTATTCTCTCACCTCTCATTACCAATCTAATATTTAATACTCTGGAAGGAAAGGTAATTAATGTTAACTGAGCACATATTATATATTATTTGCCTAGTTACCTACCAGGATTCTTTTTTTACTTATGTTACTTAATTCTTAGACAATGCAGTAGTTAAATGTATCATCCTTACTTTATAGATGGCAAATACTGAGGTTCAGAAAGATAAAGTAGCTTGCTCAAACCTGTCAGGCTTATGAAGTCCATGAGGGCAGGGACTTCTGTTTGTTCTGTTCACAATTGTATCCCCAGTGTCCAGCCCAAAATAGATTCTCTATAAAAATTTAATGATTGAATGAGTGAAGAAGGAGTGGTTGTAGCTACACCAGATGTGTAGTGTATTCTTGAAGAAAATAATCTCACAGCCTCTTCCTTAGTTTAGGAATGAACTTTTTTCTCTTTTCTCCATTACTCTTAGGAATAGTATGAGAACCTACTTAGGGCAAATGGAGTTCTTTGAGATCTAGCAAATTACATTAATTATTCATTTTTTGTTACATAACTTTTTCCCTTTTATTTTTCTTAAAGGAAGAGCAGCAATACACAAATGTACATCTGAGGCCTTTTGTAGAAAAAGTAGCTGAAGTTGGAAAAGCAGAGCACTTGTTTGTAAGACATGGCATCCTAAGTTCTTTTCTCAGTTCTCTTACTAGTTCTGTAATATTGGGCAAGTAAATTCATCTGTAAAATAAGAGAGACTAGATTTGTTGTTTTTAAACTGTATTATTTGGGGATCCAGCGTTCCTCTGATGTGTTTAGGGGCCAGTGTGGGGACTCAGGAGGCCAAGTGGGTCTACTTTGGGGCTCTCCACCCCCAACCCTCACCTCAGACCCCCACATTGCCACCCACACTTTAATCAGCTCCACTCTCATCTGGTTTATGTATTGGGTTTGTTTTTTCAGTAGAGGTATTTGAAATAGGAATTTTTCTACTCTATGGTAAAGAAATGGCCTCTGAACTGTTAGGCATCTGTTACAATGCTTACCTTATGTTAAGCAGTAGTATATGTAGGAGGAGAGAAATATACCAAAATGTTAAGTGGCTAAAGCTCAGTAATGGGATTATGGGTCGTTTTAATTTCCTTCTTTGTGGGGTTGTTTTTTTTTTGGATTTTTCAAGGTTTTTTTTTTCAATGAATGTATCCAGTTTTAATTGTATAGTCATAAAAATAAATGGATAAAATGAAAAAATGAATAAAAAGTTCTGATAAACTTGATAAGCCTTCACTTATATGAGAGCGTCAGGCCATGCTACCCCAGGCCACTTAACTATAATTTCTGCAATTGACTTCACCAATTTTGATCTGCATCAGAGAGATTTGCTTAGTCTCAGTGAGTTGTGGTTCTGAAGAAAGGAGATTGCTGAAGACAATACCCAAGAAAGGAAACTGCTCCTGACACCTGGCAAATGAGGGTAGTGATAACATATCTAAGATTTGGTACCTTTAGGGAAGGTTTAACTGAGATCTTAGCAGAGGCTGAAGACAGAGCTGATTCTTTATCCATTTCATTCTGTCTGGGGAATTTAAAGCGTGAACCTAAAAATTAATTAAAGTAGCTTATTGAAATAAATCTTGTTTAAATTGTGCAGAATTTGAGTTCATGACATTGTTTACAGCCTTTACCAATAGAAGATCTCTGGTTATCTCTTCCTTTAAAGATACAGGGCTCCCAAAAGTTTGGTTTCAGTCTGTCAATATGTTTTGCAATTAGGTCAGATGGGATTGCTTTTATACTGGTAACACAACAGCTGTTCTATATGATATCCTTGCCAGGGAGACAGCTAAGCTCTGAGGAAAGGGGAAATTTATTCAGTTGGAAAAAGGAATGTATTCTGCCTAGTCACAGGGAAAATGACGAGAGGTAGAAATATTTTCAACCTGGCTGGAGAACGTTAAATAACCTTTAGTTAGTAAATGTTAGACTTTTTAGATAACTGATTTTGGAAACTTTTCAGTCTTGCCTGTTTCCTAGAAACTGGCATATTACCAAGGATCTTATTAGATTTTTATTATTTATTTTTAAAAATCTATAGTTTTTATTTGATGTATGTGAGCAAAAAGAAGAGGTTAGGAGTAATGCTATTACTTTTAAGGAAAACATCATATTCTCTAGTTCCTTTTAATTTTGGAAATGGTCTTTAAAAGTGAAATTCCTTTAAACACCTTCTAGGGAAAGTTGTCTTCTCTGAAGGAAATTGTATGAACTGAGTAGCTTTTAGATTCTCTTCAGTCCTGTCTGTCGTTTATAGGAATAAAATGGCAGTTTGGGAAGGGTTAATGGCAATAATGAGGGAAAAGATGGAATGCTTCTTATTCCAGCATATTTATCCTGTTTTATATCTGTATTGAGGCTTGATTAGAGGAAGGCATTGGGCTTTTTTTGCTGTAGATTTCTAGTTTGACTTCATATTCCTTATAACTCTACAGTGTGTTTTGATTTATCTGTTCTATATGAACTGCTTTAACAATATAGCCCCACCATCTCTTGATGTTGTGTGAGTTAATGAATACTTACAAAGTGTACCAAAACCACAAAGCAAACTAGCTGTTGGGTAGTATTATACCGAATTGTTCTTGTTCGTGTGTTGCCTGCAAACCTATCCTGTTCAACTGGTTTTAGTTTTTCAGTTAGTTTGTTGCTTCAACTTGTCCACAAAGGCAGGGCTGAATTGTCCAGCTAATCAGTGGAATAGCAGTCAGAAGAAATAAATTCCAGTCTTTCTTTCCATTCACTTTGTATGTTCTTGAGCACATTTTTTTTAAATGGCTCTGTGACTTAGTTTCTCTAAGTATAAAATGAAGCCTGTTACATGCACAGACACATCATCTCCCTGGGCTTCCATACTATTGTCTGTAACATGAGTATAATAGTATCAACCTAATAGGGTTCTTGAGTGTTGACCTAGAATTCAAACCCAGCTCTGTCTGACTTAAAAGTCTGTGGTTTGCCTTTTTTTTTTTTTCCCTTTTTTCTCTTTTGACTGAACTGTGCTGCATTGCCAAAGCAGATGGGAGTAGCAGAAAATGAATAAAGCATTCAGTGGTTACAGAGCACATTTTGGGTCCATTTTTGTCACCTTTCCTAGCCTCCCCCAGCTTCCCCCAGCAAACCCATACATTGTCCTCAGTGCTTGACTCAGGTTTCATTTAAACTGCTGTGAAAATCAAAATTAGATAAAAGAGTGTTTCTCAGAGGTAGATATGAGTATGGAGTGGAGGTAGGGAGAGGAGATAATGATAGAAATTAGAGAGTAAGCAGATAGACTACATGTAAATGTAAAGCAGAACTGAACAGTAACTATGAGATTGTCCACTCAGCGCCAGAAGAATTGGGGCTAACAGAGACAATGTGATGCTTATTAGCATTTGGCAAGAAATGCCACCCACTGCAAAATGATAGTATGGATTGTTCTTGACTTGACAATAAAACCTTTCATCTTCAACTTAATATGGACTCTAGATCAAGATGCTAATGCAAAACAATGTGTTGTAAAAAGTAGCAGGTGATATTTGATTATAGAAAAGCCGTAGAAGAAGCTCAGACTTGGAAATGTGATTCATACTCTGCCAGTCACCCAAGGATGCATCTCCCTTCCCATTTTATAAACTTCCCTCCTCACTGAAGGGCTAGTTGTCTCTCAGATCAGACAAGGAGAAGCTATGATTTCAAGTGTAGAACCAGCCTCTTCTGATCCAGTTGCAAACATATTGACAGATGATAAACACAGTGTTGGAGGATTTGATTTAGAACCAAATAGCTTCAGTTTGTATGGCGTCAGGACTCAGCAGTAACAGTGTATAACATGTTATTACATCCTGCAAGTGCACAAGTACTATGGACAAGTGGAATTGTATAACTATAGCTGTGGAGAAGTGCAAAACTTGGTCATATCAGTCTCCTAGTTAATAATTTAATAGGATATTTATACTTTAATATAATTCTCCTATGTATTCATCATGAGTGACCCCTGCCCATAGTGCTCATTTCTTAATATGACTTAAAACTTATCTGTAATCTGTCTCTGTCCTCATTGCCTACCACCCCTCTCCTTGTGCTTTAAATTCTAACAATCAAATTGCTTATATTTCCCCCCAAATAACATGGTTATTATCGTCATTGTTATTACTAATAAAACAATCATCTGTGGAGTTTTTACTCTGGGTGAGATACTAAGAGCTTTAAATGAATTATCATGACCTTGTTTAATTCTGAAAAGAACCTATAATAAATATGTATTATTATCTCCATTTTTGGAGAGGAGGCTTTGAAAGTTTAAATACATTCAATAAGGTCTCACAGCTAGTAAAATGTAGAACCTTGATTCACATGTAGATCCGTCTAGCCTCAGAGCCTCCTCTCTTAATCACTAAGCTAACTGGCCTCTTCTTACTTTGCTTCTTCTGTTCCTACAGCCTGGAATGCCCTTCTCTTCAGTTTTAATATAGGCCTTGAAACAGAAACGATTGTTGTTGATTTAATCAGAAATGGACTTTACTGAAAGCTTGTTAAAGAGTTCACAGAACCTTCAGGGGAAAAAAATTCAGGACATGGAGCTAGAGATAAGGCCCAGTCATGCACAGAGAGGTCCACTGAATATGCCACTGCCATCACCACCAAGCATTGGATGCTCTAGTTTTGCACCATCAACATTCCCAACACTGGGTACTGGATGCAGTAGCAAGTGTTATTGCCACTTGTCACACCACAAGCATCACCCCCTCTGCCACCAGAGAAGGGCCTCATGCTCATTCCTTAGAATCATTAGTTTCTAATCCCAAGCCAGGTGAGGGTGCAAGTGATTACTGGGGCCTCAATCACTTGCTCACGCCCTGGATGTAGGGGAGGCAGGGAAAACAGTAATCTGGCATTGTGAACCTTTGCGGTAGGATAGCAAGCCTTGAAAGATGGAGAATGTCCCCAAGTAGGAAGGAATTAGTAGGAATTCTACTATGATACTAGGCTGCCAAAAAAGAATGACCGATGTCTACCGTATCCCTTTCTTTCCCCCGACAACCTTATTTGTCTTGAGAAACATCATCCATGCAGCCTCCCATACTGTTTTACCTTATACATTCCAATATTACTGTGCATATTTTTTGGTTACTTGCTTTGTAAGGATTCTTGTTTTAAATATTACTTGTTTATGTAACTGACTCCTCTGTACTTTGTCTCAAGTAGCTCAGAGGCTCTGTCTTATTGATGTTTTTTCTCTCTAACGTCTGCCAAGGGTAGTGTTCAGCATTCAGCACACAGTAAGTACTCAGTAAACAGTTGAACTGAATTGAGGCATAGATCTTCCCTGCCCACCACTACTAGAATGTAAGTTCCATAAGGGCAGGGCTTTTTGTGTATCTCTCTTTCTCTCTCTTTTTTTAAACCATTGTCTCCTCAACACTTAGATTAATTCCTAACATGTGCTGGGACCTCAGTAAGTATTTATAGAATAAATGAGTACTCCTAAATAGTACATTCTTTATTTCTGGGAATGATACTGTCAGAAACACCTTTGAATGTGAATGGCAGATTCAAAGCACTATATCATAATTTCCCGTTAGACCACATGCAGTATGAGGCCAGAAACTGCCTTGTTCATCTCTGGTTACTTCTTCTTCCTTTCCAGAAGCATAACCAGAAAAGGGCAATTTGGAATTCTTTCCAAGACCTACCACCATAGTCACTAGCCACAAAAATGGCCTAAAGTACAATACCTGCTTGACATGAAATCTTTTTTGTCTCCTTTTATATAGCCATTTACATCTTGATAGATGCAATCTGCCTAGGAAGAAAAGGCTGTTGGGCAAACTGTCATATCCTGTTTTAAAAAATATAATAACCCAGGGTAGTAGCATTTCATTTTGAATCAATGAAGGCCCATAATTGTGAAATGATTTATACAAGGGTAATGGAGTAGCAGAGATGTGCTCTAGACCAGAGTTCTTGTACCTTTTAGAGGTTAGCTTTTTGGAGGGATACAAGCATAATTATGTCAAGCTGAAAGAGAACTTTTGTTCAGGCTAACTGAAGAATTATTGTTATGTGGTAACTATCAGCTCTGGAGCCAGGTTTGAATAATTTTTCTACCACCTACTTGCTGTGTTACCTTGGGATGTGCCTCAATTTCCTCATCTGTAAAATGGGCATAATTATAGCATCTACCTCACAGGGTTATTATAAGGATTAAATAACATATGTGAAGTACTTAGACTGTCTGGCATAAGTAGGCCTTCTAAATATTAGCTGTTCTTTTCATTTTTATATTTTGAATACCCATTTACTTATTGGAGTTACTACTTACAATCTTTTTAATTCTTCACTACTGCTAATCCTTTTAATTCTGAATTAGTATCACCACATTTTGCAAAGGACCTGAGTCTGAGATGAGGTTAAGTTGTTTGCTCAGTAGTCACATAGCTTGGAAATACTAGTTAGCTGGAATTCAAACCCAGATCTCTCTTTTTGTGGAAGTGCTTTCTATCATGGCAAAATAATATGCTAAAAGTAGATTGTGCTCTATTATATCCTTCTAATCCCTGTTAGTTTTTTTGTTTGTTTCTTTGCTTGCTTTTTGGCTTTGCCGCGTGGTATGCGGAATCTTAGTTCCCCAACCAGGGCTCGAACCCATGCCCCCTGCAGTGGAAGCATGGAGTCCTAACCACTGGACCACCAGGGAAGTCCCTGTAACTCCTGTTAGTTTTACTGCATCTTTTTTCCCGTGCCACCTTTAACTCTCTTTCCTCATTTGTAGTCATTATTTTTCTGTCCATACTGTAGATCTGCGTACCACCCTCTTTGGGGTTCCTCTTAATTCTTTTTTGTAGTAGAAAGTAGGTATTTTATTTGAAAGACCAAAGTATATCCTCACATACTACTATGACTGTTCATTTTAATTTCACTTTCATTTTTTTGTTAGCTCAGTTGATCTGTACAGTGGATTGTTTCCAGAAAAGAAGATGTAGATAATCTGTTATGAGTCAGATGAGTAATTTTATACATTAGCCAGGATGCATACGCCCAACTGAGGGCCATTTCAGCTGGTGCAACAGGTGAAACACAAGATTGTCAGAAATAGAGACAGTAACAAATAATGATATTGAGTTGCTACAAAAGCTTTGCAACCTAGTAAAGTACTATTCTGTGCATTAATCATTGTTTAACTTGTGTATTAAGCTTCTATTGAGAAATCAGAAATGGACTCCAGACATTTGTTGCCAAAAAAAAATTTTTTTTTACTTAAACTTAGTTTCAGAGAATTCTTAGCATATTATCTTTCTTGTTAGCAACAGTCCTTTTAACACTTTATCAGAAAGTAAGCATTTCTCTTTGCTGTGTTTCTTTTGGTTGATAATCTCATATAATAGATCACTCGTTTAGAAATACACACACTTAAAATCAGTGATTAAGTAGTCTTCAGGGAATAAAGCCACAAGTGTCACAAGCTATTACTTTGTATTTCGTTATTGCTTAACCAGTCTCCAGTGGCATCTTCCCCTTTCTTTTCTTTGCTTCCTTTCTCCCCTCCCTCCCTCCTTCCCTCCCTCCCTTCCTTCCTCTCTGTCTCCCTCTTCCTTCCTTCCTGTCTCACTCTTTCCTTCTTTCTCTTTCTTTTCCTTTCTTTCTTTCTTTCTTTCTTTCTTTCTTTCTTTCTTTCTTTCTTTCTTTCTTTCTTTCTTCTTTTTCTTTCTTTCTTTTCTTTCTTTCTTTCTTTTTTCTTTTTCTTTCTCTCCCTTTATTTCTTTCTTCTTCTTCCTTTCTTCTTTCCTTCCTTCCTTCCTTCCCTCCCTCTTTCTTTCTTTCTTTCCTTCTTTCTTTCTTTCTTTCTTTCTTTCTATCTTTCTTTCTTTCTTTCTTTTTTCTTTCTTTCTTTCTTCTTTCCTTCCCTCCCTCCCTCCCCCTCCCTTTCTTTCTTTGTTAATCAGACAAGATTTCAGATCCTTTTCCACCTGTTTTTTTTTGGGGGGGGGGCCGGGGTCTCACCATGCTAAAACTGTTCTTTAACTGTGTTTTACTGGATAGTTCAGCTTAAGACTTTGCATTCACTTTTTAAATTTTATTTATTTGTTTATTATTTTTGGGGGGGTACACCAAGTTCAATCATCTGTTTTTATACACATATCCCCGTATTCCCTCCCTCCCTTGACTCCCCCCCACCCTCCCTCGAGTCCCCCCCACCCTCCCCGTCCCAGTCCTCTAAGGCATCTTCCATCCTCGAGTTGAACTCCTTTGTTATACAACAACTTCCCACTGGCTATCTGTTTTACAGTTGGTACTATATATATGTCTGTGCTACTCTCTCGCTTCATCTCAGCTTCCCCTTCACCCCTGCATTTACTTTTACTTAAGTAATAGGGGAAAGGGTATGCTTTTGTCAATAAGTTTACATTGGGCTTTCTGTGTTAACAAAATAAGGTTCTTTTATTCATCTGTCTGAGAGTTGTTAATCATCTGATGTGCACCTAGTGCTGGACTGGATAGATGCAAGCAAGACAAATGAGATGTGCTTTCTGTCCTTGAGAGCATAGTGGAAGATACAGCAAATCAGACTACAGATGGATAAGCTCCGCCACAGTGGTGTGCATGTACCACAGGAGCGAAGAGCGGACTCCTCACCCAGACTTTTGAAGGAGGGGTGGAGTGATGTCCTTTCTGGAGGAAGTTTTTTCTGAGCTGAGTCTCGAGAACAAATAGTGGAGGAGGAGGAGGAGACTTTAGGAAAGGGGAGCCGCACATGAAAAATATGGAGCTAAGAAAGCACATGCATGGCCTGTTCAGGGAGCTGAAGTCCTTCCTGGGTGGCTTGAGTAGGAGAGGTGAGCATATGTGAGGGTGGAATGGGGAATGGTGAGATCTGAGGCTGGAACAGCTGGCATTTGTCAAATCATGAAGTACTTTATATGTCATGCTCAGAAGTTTATTCTAAAAGCAGCAAAGAACTATAAGCCCTGAAGTGACATAGTAAGGTTTGAGTTTTAGATCTGTCTGAAAACTGCAAGGTACTCCTGAAAGTGATCCCCAGCAAAGATAATTAGAGGCCACTGACTGCCTCTCTAAATCTTTCCCAGCATTAATTTTGGAGTAAAGGGTTTAAATGCTAAGATAATGTAATAATAAGAGGGGGACGTGAATTAGTTTTCTATCCTCTCTTATTAAGCAAACATTTGAAACCTATTTTGCTTGTTGGTATAACACACAGACTTAGGTGACTAAAATTAGAGACTTGACAAATGAAGTCAGCAATTGGTGCTGGATCTCTAATGGAGCTGGTGTTAGACTGAACAAACCCAGATACTTCCCGTGTGACAGGCACTGTGGAGCTGAGGATAAAATGGTGAATGACTTAGGCATTTGCAGTCTGGTGGAGGGACAGATTTGTACACAAACGCTTTAGGATACTTATGTATTAGATTCCTTTACTTACACTTTCACTTTCTATCCTTATCTCAAGCCTTCAAAGTATGGATGAGGAAAACCAGGATAATAGAGAGATTTTTTCCTAGTTTTATTAAGATATAATCAGTGTATAACATTGTCTAAGTTTAAGGCTCAGAATGTAATGACTCGTTGCACGTTTATATTGCAAAATAGTTACCAGGATAAGGTGAGTTAACATATCCTTCACCTCACATAATTCCCTTTTTGTTGTTATTGTGGTGAGAATATTAAGGCTCCACTAAGAGAGGTATGTATGTAATAATGAATGGTAGATAGCTGCAATTCAGCATTCCATCAACCTAACTTCAGAGTTTTTCCTTTCCACCCCCCCCCATCATATATTTAGCTTCCTCTGGTGAAGCAGTGCATACATATTTTCAAGCCTGAAGTATTTTGCTTCCCATATTTTCTTAATTCTTCCCAACACTACCCAAACCAGTTGAGCCTCAAAGGATCCAGTCATTGATGGTTAAAAGTGCAGGCTCTAAAGTCATATTGTCTGGATTCAAATCCCAGTTCCATCACTTCCCTTCTCTAAGTCTGTCAGCCCACTTCACAGAGTTGTGAGTGCTGTTATGAGATAATGTTAATAACAGTGGAAGCATAAGGAAAGAATTCCCTAAAATGTTAGTTGTCTTTGGAATAGCAACTCATCTTTTTCCAAACATTCAGGAAATTTTGTTCCGATGCATTTAAATCAACGTACCTTATTCAAATTAATCTTGATGAAGAGCTTTTGTCTAGCATGCATGTTTGAAATCTGACCTCTTGTTTAGGGGATCAATGAGTGACCTTGGTATCATAAACAAACACCTATGAAAATATGCCTGTGAAAGTAGCGTAAAGATACTCTAAACTTTTTTTATTATGGAAATTTTTGAAAATAAACAAAAGTTTACAGAATAGTGTAATGACCTCTCTCATACCGGTCACCCATCTGGACCCATCCAGGCAGATTTTGCCTCATCCATACCCCATCCATTTACCCCTCTCCTGTTTTATTTTGAAATAAATCCTAGACATCATATCATTTTCCCTACGAATATTTCAGAATGTGTTTCTAAAATATAAGGCTTCTCCCATTTTTCTTAAATAGCCAGAATACTGTTATCATATCTAAATGAAAAAATGAACAATTTCTTAATATCATCAAAATGCTTTTTTTATGATGGGGGAAGTGTTTCCTTTTTTGGTGGGGGGGGCACACTATGTGGCTTGTGGGATCTTGGTTCCCTTCCAATGGAAGCACCGAGTCCTAACCACTGGACTGCCAGGGAATTCCCCTTTCCATTTTTTTTTAAAGCTAAATCTAAAGACTTGATTAATCAGTTCGGGGGAGTAGTAATGAAAATTGGTAGTTTTTTTTTGTTGTTGTTATCATTTCTGACATTGCTAAATGCCTCATGTAGCCCAACTAAGGATGAAAACTAGCAATATAAGGACTCCTTGAATTGTTTGGGTAGAATTGGGTACAGATTATTATGTAGTTTTTACATGTGACTTACGCAAAGAAATGGTTTGTGAATGGTCGTATAACCTACAGACAACTTGTGCTGAAATTTGTCATTTGAACCAAGCTCATTCCATATATATTCATGGAGTTCAAGAAACTTACTATTTATATTTCTTTTTAAATGTCTATGGCCCACATTATTTTTATAACAAGGACATTCTTTCCTTTGATCACCTAATTTCTTTTACCTTTTGTTCTCTTAGAATTGTAAAGTGCTTTCTCCCTTCTCTGCCCTATCCTAATTTTTAGCGGTGGAGTGACTTTAGGGCAAATACAGGGGAAATTTTGGTCTCCAGCGGAGGGTCAGTTGCAACTATGAAAACAACTCAAGCAAATGGTCTATTGATAGTAGAACATTTCATTATAAAAAGTTCTTTTCAAATTCCAGGATATTGGTTGCTTGGTCACTGAAGAGTCTGTGCTGCCATTCACTAGCACCCTGGGTGTCTGAGCAGACCTGGTTAGGAATGTACTGCTCATTTTAAATGAAAGAAAAGGATAGAGAAGCTGTCTCAAACATTGCATCACCCAGGTCAAACATTTTACATCTGCTATAGAGGTGATAAAAAACATTAGTCTTTTAGAGTATACCCTAACATGCAAAGGACTTCCATGTTGAGTGGTGCCAGTTTTGATTACAAAATGCCCCAGTGTACCAACCTTTTTTATTCCCATTCTATAATTTTTAAGCCCTTGGACCTCATAATTTCCCCCAAGTTTCATATACTGTGGACTCAACAATTAGTAGAAATGATAGTGCTGATGAACTATGTCTTTGATATGGGTTCAGTTATATAGCTGGAATGTTTATTCCCCTGGGCTTTCCAGCTGAGGGAGCCCAGCGTGAACTCCTGCTTTGGAAACTATCTGAGTGGGCAGACTTGTTTGCCACATTGCCGGCATTGTCTGTCTTTGTTTATTCAGCTGAAAAGCGGTGCTTGTCTCTCATACAGTCAGGCGTGAATCTCAAGGTCTCAGAAGCTGTTAAAATGGGTGGAAGAATTGTTTTGGGAAGGGAAAGGATGAAAATTGTTATCAGATATTGACATGATGTTCAGGAACGTGCTGTCTTAGGGAAGAGCATAATGGCTTCAAGGTTGTTATCAAGCACAGCTCCGATAACAATTTTTTTAAGTTTATTTATTTATTTATCATTTTTTGGGAGGTACACCAAGTTCAATCATCTGTTTTTATACACATATCCCCGTATTCCCTCCCTCCCTCGACTCCCCCCCACCCTCCCCGTCCCAGTCCTCTATGGCATCATCCATCCTCGAGTTGAACTCCCTTTGTTATACAGCATCTTCCCACTAGCTATTTGACAGTTGGTAGTATATATATGTCTGTGCTACTCTCTCGCTTCGTCTCAGCTTCCCCTTCACCCCCTGCCCCCCCCAAACCTCGAGTTCCCCAGTCCATTCTCTGCATCTGCGTCCTTGTTCTTGTCTTGTCACTGAGTACATCAGTACCATTTTTAGATTCCGTATATGTGAGTTAGCATACAATATTTGTCTTTCTCTTTCTGACTGACTTCACTCTGTATGACAGACTCTAGGTCTATCCACCTCATGACATATAGCTCCATCTCAACCCTTTTTATAGATGAGTAATATTCCATTGTATATATATGCCACATCTTCTTTATCCATTCATTTGTTGATGGGCATTTAGGTTGCTTCCATGTCCTGGCTATTGTAAATAGTGCTGCAGTAAACATTATGGTACATGTTTCTTTTGGGATTATGGTTTTCTTTGGGTATATGCCCAGTAGTTGGATTACTGGATCATATGGTAGTTCTATTTGTAGTTTTTGAAGGAACCTCCAAATTGTTTTCCATAGTGGCTGTACCAACTTACATTCCCACCAACAGTGCAGGAGAGTTCCCTTTTCTCCACACCGTCTCCAACATTTGTTGTTTCCAGATTTTGTGATGATGGCCATTCTGATCGGTGTGAGGTGATCCCTCATTGTGGCTTTGACTTGCATTTCTCTGATGATGAGTGATGTTGAGCATATTTTCATGTGTGTGTTGGCCATCTGTATGTCTTCTTTGGAGAAATGTCTGTTTAGGTCTTCTGCCCATTTGTGGATTGGGTTATTTGCTTTTTTGGTATTCAGCTGCATGAGCTGCTTGTATATTTTGGAGGTTAATCCTTTGTCCGTTGTTTCATAGGCAACTATTTTTTCCCATTCTGAGGGTTGCCTTTTAGTCTTGTTTATGGTTTCTTTCGCTGTGCAAAAGCTTTTAAGTTTCATGAGGTCCCATTTGTTGATTCTTGATTTTATTTCCATGATTCTAGGAGGTGGTCAAAAAGGATCTTGCTTTGATGTATGTCATAGAGTGTTCTGCCTATGTTTTCCTCTAGGAGTTTTATAGTGTCTGGCCTTACATGTAGGTCTTTAATCCATTTGGAGTTTATTTTTGTGTATGGTGTTAGGAAGTGTTCTAATTTCATTCTTTTACATATAGCTGTCCAATTGATAACATTTTATAGCCCTATTTTATTAGGGTCTTTGATTTACTGAAGTTTTCCTACCTTCTGGGTGAGAGACATGGATAATTCATTGGCACATATGATTTGTTTTTGCAACAATAGAAAATTAGGTTTTTAGGACATGAGCATACCATCTGACCCAGGTAATGATAAATTTTCTCTGCTTATTATAGCATGCGCATGCTTTTGGCATTTATTTTTCTGACTATCTTTCTCTCTCAACTGGATTGTTTTATTTTAGCAGGCTACTGAAAGGTCTCTTTGCCTTCATTCTTTCTCAATCCATTCTTTACATGCGGTCAGTTATATTTCTAAAATGAAGATATGATCATGTCATGTCCTTTTGTATAAAACTCTTCCATGGCTACCCCATTGCCCTTGGGAAAGCCCTTAACCCATCACCACTCCTAGTCTATGTCAGAGCTGTAATAAACCTCAGTTCTCTATGGCCTGCTTTACTTCCAGGTCGTTACACATGCTACCCGTTGGTGTTGGGGATATTCTTCCCCTCTACTCCTAGTGTGGCTAAACCTCCTCATTCTTTGTGTCCCAGTCTAAATTTCTTCCTCTGGAAAGTCTTAATTAGGTGTTTCTCCCTGCACAAACACATACCATGTTTTCCCATAACCTTGTGGCATATTTCCATTTTAGTACTTACCACACTATATTGCTACTTTGTTTTTCTCTCTGCTGTTAAACCTTAAGCTATATAAGGGCAGGAACCATGTCTTTTTTCCACATTGTTATATCTTCGGCATCTAGAAATTATCCTACTGATTTCTGGTACAAAGCAAATTTGTTGAATGATTGAATTAATAATCATGTGATTTGCCAACAGTCTTTTCTCTAACAACATTGGAGAAAAATTAGGATTCTCTGTTTTCATGCTTCTTGGAGTTGGACTACTTTAGATGCCTCTTACATATGGGATCATGTAGTATTTGTCTTTTTGTGACTGATTTCATTTAACATGACTTTGTTTCATCCATGTTGTAGCATGTGACAGGATTTCCTTGCTTTTTAAGGCTGAAAATACTCATATTTAATGGTATGTATATCCCACATTTTGTTTATTCATTCACCTCTTGATGGACGTTTGGGTTTCTTCCACATCTTGGCTATTCTGAATAATGCTGATATGAACAGGGTGTGCAGATATCTCTTCAAGACCCTTCTTTCAGTTCTTTTGAATATATACCCAGAAGTGGGATTGCTGGATCATATGGTAATTCTATTTTAAAATTTTTGAGAAACCTCTATACTGTTTTCCATAGTGGTTGCACCATTTTACAATTCTACCAACAGTATGGTGACATCTTTTAATGGCACAGAAAGTAGTGAATGGGATATGTGACATCAGAAATGAAGTAGGAAGAATAGGTAAATTCCACTGGTGTGAAGGTAAATTTCACTTTGCCAGCATCTGTTTCCCTTAGATATTTTAGCTAACATTGCTTGCTTCCCCAAGACCATTACTTTAGGAGTGGAGGAGGAAACCAAGTTATTTCTTATTTGGTTTCTGAGATTGTTAACTTCCAGTAGTGCTTTAGCAATGCTGAGGGGAAGTTTGAAAGTTGTATTTCGTTTTGTTTGCAAACTTGAAAGAGGTCTTTGACATCTTGGTGCTCCCAAATTCTCATTAAAAAAAAAAAAAAGCCTCCTAATCCTTGTTTTAGGACTGTGACTTCTGACCATTTCAGTTTTCTTTTGAGGATCCTCTGAGTGTATGCACGTGTTTTCAGAAGGAGGGACAGTTGCATTCCGCTAATGGTATGTACAGGAAGAGCAGGAGTGAGCAGTGGAGTTGGAAGAGGAGTTTCTTCTCTCTTGTGCCCTTATTTTTGAATCTGAAGTGCTACCCAAATGCTTAGTCATGATGATAAGGCAAAGAACTTCACAGCTTGCAGTGTAGAACAATGTTTATACTGTATAAGTGTTTGATAACAGTGAAGTGTGGCAGGAGAGTGGGAAGAATTTGTCAACGGTGTTTTGAGGAGTAAGAGGATTAGATAGGGAATGCAAAGTAAGATAGCCCACATCCAGTTCCAAAAGAAAAAAGTACTTCTTTCAAATGTCCTTTGGAAAAACTCAAGGCTCAGCTATTTCACTTGGCTCTTAACTCCAGATCTTTTAAACTTTTAGCACTGCAGACAGCTGCAGACAGGTATATTTTCTACCTTGCAGTGTTTATTCAGAAAGCAAGCGGACTTAATTTCACTTTATAACATACAGACAGGTATCTGTATGTTTGCAGAAGCAATTTTTACTAGTGAGACTGCCTCAATTCAGATTTTCCTGTTAGGCTGCTACAATATTCATAAACAAATCTATCACCCACAGTTTCTTCTCTCTAATCCTTCTTTCACACTGCTGCTAAGGATAATCTAATCCCAGCTGGACACTTTATGGCCATCTGACCTTGAGGAAATTACTTAATTTTTCTGTGTCTTCATTTCCTTATCTTATCCCCTCTGTCACCTTGTACCTACCTTATTGATTCCTCGAAAGTTTTAAATGTTAGTGTATGTAGAGTACATAAAACTGTAAATAAATAACAAGTAATGAATAGTAGTAGACATTGTTACTGTTGTCATTATTGTGTCTTTGTTGTTGTTTTTACTTCTGAAACCCAACTCTGGCCACATTATTACTCTGCTCAAGAATTTTTCATATTCCCTTTTGCTTATAGCAAACTTTTTGGGTACATCATAATCACTTTTGAAGCTGGTAAAAAACGCATATTCCTGAGTCCCGTCTCCCCCAAATAGAAATAGAGGTTTCTATTCAGTAGGTCTAGGATGGCACCTGGGAGTCAGAATTTCAATGTGCTCCCCAGGGGATTTTGAAGCAGATGGTACTGGGACCTTATTTGGAGAATCATTCCATGTAGGATCAAATGGAAACTCCTTAGGCTGAAGTTCAGGGCCCCAGTAAACCCTTTCCATATGTATTTTCTCCTTCTATTCCTTCCTTTTAGTCTGTTGCAACCATAGTAAGATTTTCTCTCTACTCATGCTTCCCTGTGTACCCCAGGTATTTCCCAGAATGGTATGGCATTATTTTGTGATCAAATGTGTATTTCTAGTAATCCACAAACCATCTACTTAATAATGTTTAAAAATTGGCTGGGGATGATGTTAAACTATAATATGTGACTAACCTTCCTTTTTTTGAAAATTAGGAAACAGTCCCTAGGTTACATCACTGGGTGCCTTAGGATAGCATTTTTAAATTGACCTTTCCTCTTGCTCTCTTTGCACTCCTTTTCTCTGAACTCATTTTTCAGATATTGTAATGAGCAAGCAGTCCTAGCCTTTAGGTTGCTCAGCTGTGCTCTGTAAATAGAGAGCAAATCTAAGTCCCAACCTCAGAAGCAATCAGCAGTACTTGAAGTTCTTTCATTTTTCGTACCTTTTCTGTTCTGTTGCTACAAAATTAAGGTATTGATGAAATTATTTAGGGTACTTTAAGTGCATTCTGAGACTGCTGATCCCTTTTAGTTCTCAATTCTTGCAATTTTTAGTAACATCTAAGAATGCTGTTTTGCTAGAAAGATTGCTTATAATAAAATTGTAGGATGGGGAAGAGAAGGTCCTGTCATAGGTGTTTTCTTTGCCTTGTCCCTTCTGATTTTTAAAACATTCTTGTAAGTTAGGTATCGTTATCCCAATTTTATGAAAAGAGGGCATGAAATTTAAGATCACAGAGCTTATTTATAAACAGTGGTTTCAGGTGTTTGAACCCAGGTCCCTTTACCCCATAAACGGATCTCCTTCTACTCTGGCCTGGAACCGGATTGCTTGTGTTCAAATTCGCTTTCTGTATTTGCTCCCCTCCTCCCCCCTCACCTCCCCTTAAACTCAGGGATACTATAAAAACGCTGTAAATAAAAAAGCTCACAGAACTTCAAAGTTTGATAGAATAGTTATTCTTCCAAGCCATGTGGGCAGTACTTGGTTAATTCTCTCCGTGCATTCTGAATTTGATGGTGGCCCGAAAGAATAAAATGCACTTTCAAAAAGTAAGCAATTTACTCTTATTAAATGGCAAAATTAGGTTGTTTTTTTAAAGGCTTGAAAATACAAACAAATGGGAAAATGTTGGCACAAAAAGAAAAAAATTTGTTTAGGTTCAGGTAGCAGCTTGCCAGTTTAGCATAATCCATATCTGTAATCCTTGACTCCTAGATCCATATAATTCTTTTAGAGAGATGCTGGAAATACTAATTAGCAGTGTTCTTTTAGCTATGAGAGTGCATTTAAATAAACAGATCCCAAATACTAAATCATGAGCATGCATGTTTGACTTCGAGCAATACGTTAAGACTCTCTAGCCCAAAGCAAATGCAAGGTATTCTGAGTCACCAGAATTATTTTTGTAGCTGGAGCAACTGTTTCCCCCTACCCTACTGTTTGGCAATCCTTTGACTTGATGTTACTTTCTCACAAGGAAAATGGATTGAAAAAAGGAAAAAATAAAGTGGAATTTCTTCTCTTCTTCTTCTACCACTGCTACTACTTCTTCTTATTCTTTTTCTTCTTCTTTCTTTATTCCCTTCCTCCTTTTCTCCTTTCCCTCCTTCCCTCCTTTCTTTTAGTTCCCTTCTTTGTTTTCCTTCCTTCCTTCCTTCCTTCCTTCCTTCCTTCCTTCCTTCCTTCTTTCCCCCCTTCTTTCCTCACCTTCTTTATAAAAGGAAGAAAGCTCTGTGGTAAAGTAGAATGAGGAAGGGCATTGGAGTAAGATGAACCTGGGTTTGAATGCTGTCTCAACCACTTACTGTAACTGTGACCTTGGGCAAGTACTTACCTTCTTTAAGTTATGGTTTTCCTTTTACTACTACTTTTATTATAATTAATAATAAAGCTAACCTAGGGATTAAGATAAGCAGTTATATGAAGTGGTCTGCTCTATTTTACCAACAAACTGTTGTGGTTGAGGAAACTCAGAATTCTGTCTGTTTTTAGCCAAGTAAAATATGGCTTTCAATGGAAGACCTCATTCCATGTAGCTTAAAAACAGAGGCCTTACCCAAAAGAATCAAGGGAAAAACCATTAGAAATAATAAGAGACTTCATCAAAATAACTATGATTATATCCCAAGAAATCCAAGTTAATAAGTTTTACTAAAACTAATTAGAAGAGATAATGGAAAAAAAGATCACAGTTCTAACCACTACTGCCGCCACTACCACGAATGATAAGAAGTTTAGGAACAGTCTCACCAAGATATGTGTGAAACTCATATACATATATATATATTTTTTTTTTTTTTGGGGGGGCACACGGGCTTAGTTGCTCCGTGGCATGTGGGATCTTCCTGGAGCTGGGATCGAACCCATGACCTCTGCATTGGCAGGCGGATTCTTAACCAGTGCACCACCTAGGAAGCCCCATATATTTTTTAATTATGAAATTTCACTGAGAGATTCAAAAAAAGACTGAATAAATGAAGAGGCATGCCAGTGCTCATAGATGGGAAAATTGAGTATGTAAAGCTATCAGTTCTTAACACATTAACTTTTAGAATAAGTAGAATTACTGGGAAAATTACAGTAGGATCTTTTTTTGAGGAAATGTGGCAACAGAATTCAGGTGGAAACATAAATGCTATGAACAACTGAAAGAAAATGTAAAGAAGAACAACAGTGAAACACATTATAAAGCTGTAGTTATTAAAGCCTTTTTTTTTTTAACTATACTGGCACAAGAATAGATCAATTTCATAAATCAGAAACAGATTCTGATGTGAAAAAATATATTAATATATGATATAAAAAGGACTGTAGTTTATTTAGCAATTCACTGGTTTAAGGACATTTAGGTTCTTTCCACCTTTTAGTAATGATAAAGCAACCTGCTATAAACATTCACTTACACTGATGTGTGAACATAAGTTTTCATTTCTCTTGGGTAGATACCTATGAGTGGAATTGCTGGGTCATATGGGAGGCGTAAACTTAACCTTATAAGAAACTTGTTTTCCAAGTATTCCTCTCAGCAACATATAAGAGTTCTAGTTGCTCAGCATCCTTGTCAGCACTTGGTATTGCCAGTTTTTTGAAATTTAGCCATTCTCTTAGATATTTAATAGTATGTCATTATGGTTTTAATTTGCATTTTCCTAGTGAAGAATGTTGAACTTCTTTTCAAGTGCTTATTTGCCATAATATATCTTCTTTGGTGAAGGGTCTGTTCCAACCTTTTTCCTGCCTTTTTTTTTTTTTTTAATTTATTGGCTGCATTAGGTCTTCGTTGCTGCACATGGGCTTTCTCTAGTTGCAGTGAGTGGGGCTACTCTTTGTTGCGGTGCGCGGTCTTCTTATTGTGGTGGCTTCTCTTGTTGCAGAGCATGGGCTCAAGGTGCAAGGGCTTCAGTAGTTGTGGCATGTGGGCTCAGTAGTTGTGGCTCACGGGCTCTAGAGTGCAGGCTCAGTAGTTGTGGCGCACGGGCTTAGTTGCTCCACAGTGTGTGGGATCTTCCCAGACTGGGGCTCAAACCTGTGTCCCCTGCATTGGCAAGCAGATTCTTAACCACTGGGTCACCAGGGAAGCTCTTTTCCCCACTTTTAAATTACATTGTTTCTTTATTGACTTTTGAGAGTTCTTTGTGTATTCTTGATACAAGTCCTTTGACAGAAAGGTGATTTGCAGATATTCTTCCAGTCAGTGGCTGTATTTCTTTCTCTTGGTAGTATTCCAAAGAGGAGGAGTTTTAAATTTATTTTAATAAAGTCTAATTTATAAATTTTTATTTTACAGATTTTGCCTTTGGTGAATATCTGAAAGTTGTTTGCCTAACCCAAGATCAGATTTTCCTATGTTTTCGTCTAGCGGTGTTGTAGTTTTATATTTTATTTTTAAGGCTATAATCTAATTTGAGTTAATTTTTTTACAAGGTGTGAGGTTAACTCGAGGTTCAGTTTTTTGCATGTGAATGTTTCAGTTGTTCCAACACTATTTATTGAAAAAAGCTATTTTTTCTCTATTGAATTGCCTCTGCACTTTGTCAAAAATTAGTTGATATTTGTGAAACTCTATTCTTGGGCTCTCTATTCTGTTCCATTTATCTTTGTGTTTATTCTTTCACTGATAACACATTGTCTTGATCACTGCAGCTTTAGGTTGTCTTGAAATCAGTTATTGAGACTCTTCCAACTTTATTTCTCTTTGGCTCTTCAAGTTTCAACCAAAAAATCCTGCTGAGATTTTGATCGGGGTTCATCGACTGTAGATCTAATTGTTATGGTATGTCTTTCCATTTATTTAGGTCTTCTTGGTTTCTTTCTTAAGTGTTTTGTAGTTTCTAGCATAAAGACCATACAGATATTATTTTACTTACTTCATATAGACAGTTGGCAAGAATTATCCACATTTTATAGATTGAGACACTGAAATGCAGAGCAGTTAGACTTATTGACGGTCACAGAGATGGTTAATGAGCAGCAAATTCTGGTTTTCAGATGTCCTGGGTCTGTCTAGTGTTTTTACTACTCGTTTTCACCGGCAGAAGCTTCTCACAGAGAACAGACACTTACTTTGGAGGAGTTCCAGTCTGTTCTCCTGTACTGGTTAGTTGTGTGATATGTGTGTTTCATTTCCCTAAGACTCAGTTTCCTCTTCAAAGAACTGAAATCCTCACAGGATTGTAGTGAAGACTAAAGGAGGCCATATGTGTAAAGTTTCTAATGTGAAGTTTGATATTGAACATGCAGCACATGCTCGATAACTGGTAGTATCATCTCTGTTACTATTTGTAGTAAAAAGGTAGCTGTTACAGCCTTTCCAGAACTTGCTGTCTTGTCTCATTAATTAGATGAATTGTCTTTGAATTGTGGAAAATTGGCAGTGAGCCAGGGACAAGCACTAACAACATGGTTCTTAAAGCATGAGACAGAAAATTTTCTACAAAACCTATGTCATGCTCCCCCTCCCCCCCCTTTCATATGTCTCCCATAAAGTAGAAGTAATGTTTTGCAATAGTGAATTGTGATTTGGAATTTTAATGGATATATTTTTATTTAAAAAAGTAAAGCTTTCTTTAAAAGTGGTGGCTTGAAAACTTTCCATATTTCTACAAAGCCTGGTTTAACTCAAAAACTCATCAACTTTAATATTAAGTTTCCCAGCTTTGCAAAGATTTGTGACCCTACGCTGGCATAACATAAATGTGAAATGTAATTTGAGTATCAGTGTTATGCTAGAGTAAGACCTTTTATAAAAATAAGAACTATGTTGATAATTCCCTTTCCCTAGAATGAGGCCTTTCTGAGATTCCTTTATTCTAAACCTACAAAGATAAAATATGGGCCTAATAAAAACTACATTTCGAAGTAAATACTCCATACACTTAGGAAATAAGGTCTCTAGTCAAGACAATATAATTTTTTGTTATTATTTTCTGTTCTTTTGATGTGCAGGCAGAGGTTTGAATTAAGTATTCCTATTCTTGTTTCTGACAATTATTTTTCCTTTTCAATTTGAAAATCAGGAGAGATTTTTTTTTTGTAGATGCTATACTAGGTTTGTGAAAAAGGATGAAGTTTTATGTCAGATAGATTCAAAGTTGTTTTCCTGATCTTTGTTTAAATAGAGTAGGATTTTTAAATGATGAATCTCAAAGGGAAATAAGCGATTGTATGTGAAAAGGGAATGGGAACCCTATGCATCTTTATCTTTCATTTTTTTCCTCTCCTCCCTCATTCTACACAGGAGCAATTAGAATCCAAGACTTTAGTTGAAGCCAAAGGAAAACGGAAAACTCTACTTCTTTTAGTTACATAGCATTTTAAATCCTAAAATGTTCTACAACTTCTTATGCAGTAATCGCTGAAGCATTCATCAGTTCTTGCTGTCTTAAGTGTAACATTAGCTGTGAAAAAGACTGAGTTACTAGTTGGGTCTCAGGTTGACTTTAGTGCCACAATCCAGCTGAAATTGTTGCTTGTGGAACTCCAAGTCTTCCCTCTAGCAAAATTTAAGAATCTAGTCTAGCAAAACCTCACTGCTTTTTTAAAAAGTTTTTTTTTTTGAGTTTTTAAGTTTACATCCAATAAAATTTACTCATTTGGTTCTCAGTTCTGTTAGTTTTGACAAATGCACAATCAAGATACAAAACAGTTTCATAATGCCCTCAAAATTCCCTTGAGCTGCTCCTTTGTAGTTAGCCCTCCCCCCATCCCCAGTTCTTGGAAAACCCCTGATCTTTTCTCTGCTGTTATAGTTTTGCCTTTTCCAGAACATTGTGTAAGTGGAATCATATACTACGTAGCTTTTTGAGTCTGGCTTTCTTCATTTAGCATAATGCACTTGAGGTCCATCTTATCCGCGCAGTTCAATGCTTCCTTCCTTTTCATCGCTGAGTGGTATTCCATTGTAAGGAAGTACCACAGTCTGTCCAGTTTACTAGTTGTAGGACATTTGGGTTGTTTCCAGGTTTGGGTGCTATAAACATTTTAATACAAGTTTTTGTGTGAACATAGGTTTTCATTTTCCTGGATAAATACCTAGGAGTGAAATTGCTGAGTCATATAATGAAGGTGTATTTAATTTATAAGAAATTATCAAACTATTTTCCAAAGTGTCTGTACTGTTTTGCATTCACAGCAGTAATTTTGGAAAGTTTCCATTGCTCCACATCTTTCCCAGCAATTGATATTGTCATTTTTTGTTTTGTTTATTTAACTTGAGCCATTCTAATAGGTGGGTACTCATTGCCTCTTACTGTGCAGTTTGCTCTTTGATTTCCATGTTGTTACAATGGGTGCATTGTGTGTATAGAGAATAGAAATACTTTTAAACATTATAATACAGTTAATAGAGAGAGAAAAAAGAAGGAAAAGGAGAAGGTAGAGGAATAAGAGGTTATTCCCTGGGAAATTGGAAAGGTGTTTTTTTCTTTGGCTTTAGGGTACAAAGCAGGAAATGGTGACAGTTGTTCCAGTCTGATTAGTGCTGACATGACTCTTGTCATATGACCTCAGGTCATAAAGCTCCCCAAATATTTTATATCCTGGAATCGGCTTATTCCCACCTAATAATAAGCCTGAGAAACTCAATTTCTCCGTAATTGTAAATGACCTCTAGATAGTACCTTAGAAAATAATCATGTTTTCCTGAAGGAGATACTAAAGTGTATTTATTGCTTACTTAAATGTATGTTTTCAGATAATTTAAAACTTACTAAACTTGAATTCTTAATGTTTTAAATTTTCATTATAAGATTAAGTACTGAGTCTTAATATGGTTTATTTTTTTAAAATTTATTTTAATTTACTTATTTTAATTTTTTGGCTGCATTGGGTCTTCGTTGCTGTGCACAGGGCTTTCTCTCATTGCGGCAAGCGCGGGCTGCTCTTCGCTGCAGTGCACAGGCTTCTCATTGCGGTGGCTTCTTTTGTTGCGGGGTGTGGGCTCTAGGCAGAGGGGCTTCAGTAGTTGCGGCGCGCAGGCTCAGTAGTTGTGGCATGTGGGCTTAGTTTCGCCACGACATGTGGGATCTTCCCAGCCCAGAGACCGAACCCGTGTTCCCTGCATTGGCAGGCAGATTCTTAACCACTGTGCCACCAGGGAAGTCCCCTTAATATGTTTTAAATACTTATCTTCTAGTTTTTGCTGCTTTGAGATTGAACAGAAGATGTCATCAACATTATAGTACATTTACTATGTGTTCTGAATATGGGGAAGAATGAAAAGTTTTGGATTAGCCCAGAGCAGTTTTTCTTTCTTTCTTTTTTGGGGGTATTCTTAATATCTGAAGATATTGAAAAGCAAGAATGAAATCATTGTTGAAGGAATGGAGTCAGAGATTTTTTTGCAAAGGTATTTCCACAATTTTGGAAGAGGCTATAGATTGAATTTCAGGCTATATTCCTGAACCAGATTCCTGTGAGTGCTCTGTGTTAATTGTATTTACAGGTATTTTTCTCAGTATCTATGCTTAAGTGCAATACTTGTTTTGTAATCATTTTAGTTCAACAACAGTGCTGCTATCAGTTAAGATTTCTTTATGAGATTTGCATCATGAATTGATTGAGGACACATTTTTTCCACTTATTCAAATCTTTCACTTCTTTTATTGTTCTTTTTTATCTGCAGAAGGCTAACACACTATTGTATAAAACTGCCTTAGTCTCCAGACATCATAGTTAATTACAGCACCCAGGAAGGACTTCAGAAACAGGCACAGAGAAACAAGGGACACATTAATTAGGCCATATTATTACAATTAATATTTTTCTGAAAACTCCCAGCAAACTAGCTGCAGATACCAAAACATAATTAAAATTCTGTAGGTGATGTAATGGACTTTTTACTGAGCTGGGGACATGAGTTGGTTAAAAGCTGGATGCAGAGAGAAGCCTACGGGTGTATGAAAAGCCTGGAAAAGGTCTTTAATATGTTCAAGGAGATAATTTCTTACCAGGACAGGTGTTTGTGCACAAAGAGGGGACTTATGGGACTCCTAAACAAAATTACTCTTTTTTTTCTTTTTCTTTTGTGCTAAAATTTTCATCTCTTGGCTTTGGTAAGGGATATTTGAAAAAGTGCTGCATTTAATTTAAATGGAGTGACTGCTGTGGATACTTTTACATCAAAAGCATCCCAATAAGTTGAAGGTCTCAGAGAACAATGCCCATTTATTGTCTCTTCTCTGGGCCTTTATATTTCTATTTTTAAATAGTTTGGCTCGAGATTTTAGTTTCTTATTCTTCTTCAGGATTCAAGTCACTGTATTTCATTGTTCTTCAGAAGCCAAACAAAAAGAAAATGTTTTTCTGCTAATATGTTTTATTCTCTATTTTTCTGTAGAGTTTTCCTAAGAATTATAGGGCATTGAAAGGAAACATGCTACTCAAATGATGGCGCATTTATTCCATATTTACTTGTAGGCAACCAAATGAGCCTTTTGGCATTTCATGCACACTTGTCTGTGATTAGCTTTTCGTGTCCTCTTCGTGTTGTTTCACTCCCATTAACATACACACTATTGACTTACCATCAGTCATGTCACAGACTCCTTTGTGCCACTCTGGTGTCTAGGATTCTACCTCATTAAAAAGTCAGCACGTCATCTCTTGTCTTTGGCTCTAGGCCCTTCCCACTGCTTTTATCAATTGACATGTCTTTTCTTCTTTTTTTCATATTGCCAGTCTCCTAGTAAATTCATTGTTTCTGCATTAACTCCTGTCTGGTTCCGTATGAATGTCAAGAACTGTGAAGGCTCTGAGAGTTTACTCTACTTACAAGCTAACAAGTTGTCCTGACATAATTTAATGGATATTTATAGTCCTTTATATTCATTACTGTTCTGCACACTGTTCATTTAGTTTGGTTTATTTCATTTTGAGGTTAAACCCTGGGATAGGGCCTCGGATTCTGAGCTCCAAACAGAAAAGATGCGCATGTTCCCTGGCACTTGGTATGCTTTGCTTCAGCTTCCTTCCCTTTGGTTAATTTGGGGAGGAATGTTAATGTGATGGTGTATTTTTGTCTTGATATATCACCTTCCTGGTGATAGCACTTCATCCTGGGTGATGAGGGTGATCACAAGGGTGATCTCTCTTGCTGAAATATTTGCAATTCACCCCACTACTGTTAGGATGATTGGCACTCAGGGCATATAATCAGTAAATGCTCTTTTTATTCTCTCTGAAACCATGTCCTGTACCCTTCTGTTTTCATCATTGTATTTGTAGGCACCCATATTGGTAATGTATGGAGCCCAGCATGTGAAGGATACACTCTTCTTCTCTACCTGGATGGCCCATAGCTTGAATTCCTGAATGTCAGGACACTAATTCTGTTTCACAGACATTGTCCAAAACTGCCATGGTAATAAAACTGATCCCAGGCTTTCACATCTCGTCACGAAGCTGTGACCTATGAATCTGGACATCTAAACAGTGTTTATATTATTTTATTTGATATCCCTTTTTTCCAGCTATTGTAGTAATTATTTGGGCACTCCACCACTTCCAGCTTATGCGTTGGGCCTGAGTGTTACAGGTACTATATTATGCCCTGTTTATGGATGAGAAAAAGAATGCACAAGGAGATTAACTAACTTGCCTAAGGTCATAAAGTTAGTAAATGACAGAGCTGGATTTAACTGTAGGTTTAACTGTAGCTGTCTGCTCCTATAGTCCATGTTCATATCTGCTTTACTTTACTGCCTCTTTAAATTACTGTCATATGAGAGTTATAGGTGGTAGATGTTGTTATGGATTCAAACTAGGGCCAATAGAATTAGAGTTTATGGAGGAGTAAGTTTCAGCTGGTTCTTGAAATAAGGCATAGATTTAAATATTGGAGAGGAGAGAACATTTCAAGGAGCGCAGAATGAGGAAAGTTTCAAAGATGGGACTAAAAAGAGTATGTTCAAGGGTTAACAGAAAGGCTGAATCAGTTCTGTAGAAATAGTAAATAACCAACAAACTTGTTTAGTACTGAAGGTTTATCCATAAGACTTTATTGAAGAAAATACTTAGTTTTTATCTCAAAGTTCTTAACAGTTTTACCAAAAATTTTATCTCATTCATTGGGAACACTGATTCAGGCTTCAGATGGAAGTACATTAGTAAGGACATAATAGAATAAAATTCTCAGTCTTTACTATAGAGTTTTTTAGTCCATTCATTTTTCTTGAGCTAATTCTGCCCACACCAGCATGATTTGGTTGGTTTAACTTGTGATGAAATTGGCCCAGCAGGAGGAATTGAATGTATGTTGGAGTTCTGCCAGATTTTGGAAGACAATGTTATTTTTAGCGTTCTGGTCATTTTTGGTAGAGTGAAGGTCTTGCCATGAAGTTGTTATTGGCAGGTTTACAGACCACTAAACACGGCTTCCTTACTTACAAAAACCACACACACACACACGCACGCACGCACACACACACAAACTAGAAATAATGTGAAAACACATAACTCTGTCAAAGAAATGTCATCCTTATGTAGCCTAGAAAAAATAAGAATCCTGATTGAGATGGGAAGCTCATTCCTTTCCTAAGTTTGGGGCTGAAGAAATCTGAACTCTCCTCTGGGTTTTGCAACTAATTCACCACTCAAGCTTAAAATATACATAGCATAAACAAATCACTTATGTATTCATTCACTTGGTCTATTTACAAATCAGAAGAGGTATGAAGAGCAGGGAAATAAGCTGACACCAAAGGTTAGGAACTGAAGAAGTGTGGGCCAAGAGTTGGCCAGGTGAGAATGTCTCTGTGGAATCCTTTGTTTTGACTTGTATGGATAAGCTACTTGTGATGACACAGAGAATTCTCAAGGTTAATTTCCTTGTCTAGAATAGAGAAGCAGATTTCTTTACAATTTTCTTTTTAAGACTCTGGATTTTCAGTTAATCCAGTATCTTTTTAAAAATCATCAAAAGTTACATTAAAGAATTTTTTCAAGCTAAACTTTTATCTGTAAGTATAATGCCATTTTATATATTGAGAGTTCCTTACCTATTCGGAAGTATAATTTGTACCATAGATTTCTCTGGGCTTTTTAAACCTAGGTCCATAGCTACTGGAATGGGGGGCTATTCCTAAAATATGTACAAGATTTCCTTTTATCTGCAGTTGATTTTAACCACGTGTTTTTGTACATGGTTAAAAAGTTCTATGTTGATACTTTGTCAGTCTGTGTTGAAAATATCAATACTTTCTTTCTAATAAAAGGAGTATAAATAATAGCAAAAAACAAATCCTAACTGACATTTAAATGTATCTGCATTAAAAAGCTAAAGCCAACTACTTCTAAATATTTTCATTCAAAAAACTGTTTGAAATATATCTAAAGAAAATGTTTATTTTCTAAATCTTTTAATTTGGGAAAGAGATTCAAGTTGTGGTTGGTTTTAACCCACTGATCAGGATGCCTCTGTAAAGGTTCTCATGTCGAATTTATTGTTCATCATTTCCTCACCTTAAAGTTTCAATTCTCCACTAAATTTCTTCCTGGGAAGAACATACTAGTTCATGATTCCAGCTGTAGCACAATCTTGTCTGACCTGTAGAAGTTAACCATTTGAGCCGTAGGCTTTTGCTGCTGTACAGTGGCTTTATTTATTATTTAATGTGTTGTCATTTCCAGCATGTGCTCTCAGTGTCATGTAGATAAGCATAGGCCCTGCCTTTGGAGATTTCTAATCTAGGAAAACTAATAATATACAGACGCAACCACACATTGGAGTATAGGGTAAGAGGGCTAGAAAATGAAGAGTACTGAAAAGGAAATCGAGGATGTTAGTTTTATAATTGGCTTATGTACTTTACTGTATATAATTCCCAATTTAAATAAACTAAACAGGATAGAAAGTGAATTTGAACTAGAATTAATTTTATCCATCCTTACAAAGCTGTCATGAATATTTATTTGTTTTTTTTGTTTTGTTTGTTTTTTTGGCACACGGGCTTAGTTGCTCCGTGGCATGTGGGATCTTCCTGGAGCAGGGATTGAACCTGTGTCCCCTGCATTGGCAGGCGGATTCTTAACCACTGCGCCACCTAGGAAGCCCTGTCATGAATATTTATTAAGAAAAATAAAATAGAGTTCATTTTATTAGGAAAGCATTAAACCTTAGTTGATAATCTCTCTTTCCCTCTTTTCTTTGCAGAATATGTGTGTAACTGCTCTGTGGTCGGAAGCCTGGATGTGAATCGCTGCAACCAGACCACAGGGCAGTGTGCGTGTCAGCCAGGTTATCAGGGTCTTCGCTGTGAAACCTGCAGGGAGGGTTTTTACCTGAATCATACTTCCGGGCTGTGTCTGCCATGTGACTGTAGTCCACGTGGAGCCCTCAGCATACTCTGCAACAGGTAAGCAGCAGAAGTTGAAGGTAAAATTAATTTTATTTTGTCACACAAACACAGAGGCCCCTGCTCTCAAGGACCAGACTGGTTTAAACAAAGGGGGAGGGGGCCATAGACTTACAAAATATTTCATATATTTTTATCATTTTGTGAATTATATTTAATGTCAAGATTTAAAAGCTTCTAATTTACTGATTTAGTTCTTCAAAAGCACCTGGGTAACCAATTTTGCTTTGTAATAGTTTCTCTAAATTTCATGGGAAGAAACTATAGAGAAAGCAGTCTGCTTTCTGGAAACAATGACTTCCAGGCATTTCCAGTGAAAATGTCCTTGTTATGTTTACTGATATACCATTAGAGTTTCAGGAAACTTATTCTTTGGTTTATTTTGTCTCTTTTCGAAATTCTAAAACTGTTTCTTTGGCCCTGTGGTGCGGCCAAAAAAAAAAAAAAATTATATTGTACAATATTGTATCATATTGTACTTCTATTAAAAATATAGACGTGACCTGTAAGACTTAAACTTGGTAATATCCTAATTTCTTTAACTAGCGTGAAAAAGACTGCTTTCACCCTGTGTACCAATATATACATTTTGGGGGACCAAAACTAGATTAAGCAGAAATTGTCTGGAAATTACCTGTAAGATAGTAAATTACTTGTAGGTGACTTATTCTAGTAGAATAGTGCCCTGTAATCTAAGGATTTGCCTTCTACTGCCCTGAAAGTAATTATCCTTTGACTTCGTGTGAAGTACTTCGCTTTCTGTGGACCTCACGTCAAAAAGCTGAAGAGACAGTGTTATATAATGAAAAGAACAGAGCTTTAGGATCAATCTAACCAGGGTACGTACGCATCCAAGATCTGCTCCCACTTAGGAGTTTTGTGTTTCTGGCAAGTTATTTCGTTTCTCTGAGCCTCAGTTTCTTCTCAAGGTTGTTGTGAAGGTTAAATGAGTAGAATCTATGTAAAATACGTAGCACACATGACTCAACTAATTCTGTTTCTTTCAATTTCAGAGGAATATTGTTGGCTTGATGAGGGAGTATTTTTAAAGAATTTTTAGCTCCTTGGCAGAAAAGTTTCTTTATACTTAGCAGTAGATATTTTGGATACTCTATAAATCATATTGTACAGGGACTTCCCTAGCTATCCAGTGGTTAAGACTCTGCGCTTCCATTGCAGGGGACACAGGTTCAATCCCTGGTTGGGGAACTAAGATTCCACATGCCCCATGGCGCGGCCAAAAAAAAAAAAACAATTATATTGTACAATACTGTATCACATTGTACTTCTATTAAAAATATAGACGTGAACTTGATTATGAAGTTTATAATTTCAAATACAGCAATAATCAGTGTTTATGATGCTTGGTATTTTTAAATAGTTAACTGTCTAAATCCTCACAGCAACTCCTTTTATGAGGGTTATTAAATCACAAAGATAGTAGGTGGCAGAGAAGGAATTACAAATTTGATCTTCCAGTTCCTTTTTTTTCTTTTGAAAGGAGAGGTTTTTATTATTATTTTTTAAATTAATTAATTAATTTATTGGCTGTGTTGGGTCTTTGTTGCAGTGCACAGGCTTTCTCTAGTTGAGGCAAGCGGTGGGGAGGGTGCTACTCTTAGTGGTGGGGCACGGGCTTCTCCTTGTGGTGGCTTCTTGTTGTGGAGCATAGGCTCTAGGCACGTGGGCTTCAATAGTTGTGGTGCATGGGCTCAGTAGTTGTGGCACACAGGCTTAGTTGCTCTGCGGCTTGTGGAATCTTCCCAGACCAGGGATTGAACCCATGTCCCCTGCATTGGCAGGTGGATTCTTAACCACTGCGCCACCAGGGAAGTCCCTGGTCTTCCACTTCTAAGTGGAAGTGGAAGCTTCTATAATCAGAAGACTGATAATCACTTTGTTCCTTGAATTTGAGAATATGGTGGTTGCTTACCATTGCTCCCTTTACTCCCCTAAAACATGCCCACATAAGTTATATTCAGAAGGCCCACATTTCTTACCATTTTAAAGGACGAAATATGAGTAAGTTTGTTCATTCTGGTATCTAAAGGCATGTCCACTACTTCTTTTAAAATAAGATTCTGCCATCCCATTTGCCTTGAGTACCTTTGGAAAGATAAAAAGTGTTTACTTCTAGGCCAAACTACCTTATTAGAGGAGAAAAAAATGAGAAGACTTGAGAGAGAGTTTGAGAAACTGAAGAAGGAAAAGAGTAATACTAATGTTTACGTAGTATATTGTTGTTTTCATAGGTCTTTTACAAATTATTCTTTATTTATCTTTTCCCCCACAGTGAATGTCGTTAAGTGACATAGGCTAAAACACCATTCTGAAAATAGGTAGTAACTATAAAGTAGTGGAAAAGTGCATGGGACTAGTAATTCAAAGGTCTAGGGCAGGGGTCTATAAACCAAATCCATGAACCAAATCTAGTCCACTGCCTGTTGTGTAAATAAAGTTTCATTGGAGCACAGAGGCCCTATTTCTTGATTGTTTTTGGCCCAAAAGATAGACATACTAAAATTTTGAGATAAATCCATAATTCTTTTCTGTGAGCTACTACAGAGTAATTTTTAATTAAAATTTTTTAAACAATATTATTTCAGAATGTCATGCAATTTGTCAGACCAAGCAGTGCATCACAGAAGTCATTTAAAAACCTGTACATAAAGAAAGTCATTAGAAGAAAGGTGTGGGAGCTCAGAATCCAGCTCTAAGCACTGCGTTTATTACTACCAGAAAGGAAGTTGAGTAGACATGAGACTAGAGGAACAGAAATGGGAAGTTGCAGGACTGTGTACTTTGGCAGGAACATATGGGTGAACTCTGAGGAAACACCTCTGTGTTCTGCTCTGTTATAAATTAAATGTGGACAAGTTAAGAGAAAAAGGAAATTGTTGGCAAGTAGTGTGATATGTAGCAGAAAGGAGGTGAAATCTGAAATTAGACTTTGTTTACATTCCTGATTTAGCCACTTACTAACTGTACAGTCTTGTTTTTTTAAATTAATTAATTAATTAATTTGTTGGCTATGTTGGGTCTTTGTTGCTGTGCGGGGGCTTTCTCTAGTTGTGGTGAGTGGGGGCTACTCTTCATTGTGGTGCGCGGGCTCCTCGCTGCCATGGCTTCTCTTGTTGCAGAGCACGGGCTCTAGGCGCATGGGCTTCAGTAGCTGTGGCACATGGCCTCAATAGTTGTGGCTCATGGGCTCTAGAGCACAGGCTCAATAGTTGTGGCACACAGACTTAGTTACTCTGTGGCTTGTGGGATCTTCCTGGAGCAGGGATTGAACCTTTGTCCCCTGCATTGGCAGGCAGATTCTTAACCACTGCGCCACCTAGGAAACCCAACTGTACAGTCTTGATTGAGATATTTGACCTTCTTGAGCCTCAGTGTTTTCATCTGTAAAATAGGATTAATAAATGTAACATGAAGAATTTTTGTGAGAATTAAATTGTGTGTGTGTGTACCCACTTGCTTTGTAACTGGCACTTAGATTTGGCTCAGTAACACCTCAGTAGTTGAGTCTGTTTTGTTTTCTTTTAAATGAGGAATAGAATTGGTGACTCACGAAAGAGGAGAATTAAGTCACCCAGGCTTGGCTATGAGTAGGGGTTGGGGTATCTATTTCTGTTGGTAGGCTAAAGAAGAAATTGTTCACTGTAAAAGAAAAAAAAATTTAGTTTATTTTCTTCCATTTTAAAGAAACTCATTACGCATTTTAAAATTGGACATTTCATATTTTAGAATAATGACAGCTAAAATTAATTAAACATTTGCTAGGCACTATCCTAAGGTGTTTGCATGTAGTAATTAATTTAATCCTCACAGCAACTATATCAGGAAGGCACTATTATTATTATTCTCATTTGTACAGGAAAAGAGTTGTAAGTTAGGTAATCTGCCTAATGTATGACGTAATAGCCAGTAAATAAGAGTTGGAATTGAAATGTATGCAATCTGGATCTAGAGTGTATATTCCTATCCATTATGTTAGCATAGCCCTTCTCAAAATCTCAGATATTGAGCAACGTGAGTGAGTATTATAAGAAACTTTGATGCTGTGGTGCCAACTACTTGATATTTGATAGGAATTTCTTCTGATTATGTAGTTCATGCGATGTAAATAACTCTTCTTGGGAAAGACTAATCCCAGTTCTAGTTTAGTAGACACTGAGAACATTAGAGGAAGTTTATAAATATATGCTAAATTTCTAAGTGGAGTCGTTTAGAGTAGGAAAAAAGCAGGAATATAATAAGGAAAGGATTCCCAGAGGAGGTAGGAACTGAGTTGTGCCTTACAGGTTATGCTTTGGGAAGGCAGAGGGACGAGAAGACCTTATCAGGAGAAAAAAACACGTGAATTCAAGAGAATTTCCTAAATTTGTACAATGAGATGAGAAATCTGATCTCCTAACACCTATGCAAATTCTCTTCTGTCATGACCTCCTTGTTCTTTTTTTAAAAAGAAGTGAAAGTATAAAAGTGGACTCAATTCTGTCCTGATTCTCTCATATGTCTAGAGTCCATGAATGAACAGCTGGCTTTTTAAAAATCTATTTGCCTGTTTTTGTTTTTTTTTTCTTGCCTGTTCTTTATGCCCATGTATTTCAGTGGGAGTTGCCCTAGTGAGGGTAGAATTTGGCTGCAGGAGCCAGATGTGGGTTGAGCAATGTCTTTGTGTGCAAACACAAGTTCCTTTATGTGCTGGCAGATGGCCACCCCCTCACATCACCAGTGGTGTTCCAACCTGTTTAATTGGAAAGGAGTTTGTCTACAATATCTTAACTTTTCAGTTTTGCTTTTGGAGTGCATTTCTGATATTTTCTGGGTTCACATTTGGACATATGTTTAGTAAATGAGTGGAGAAATCAGGTAGCATTTTATCTCAGTAAAGCAGTACACCTAGTAAGAGCCTGACTCTCTTAATATAGTCTTAGAATCGTGTCAGAGTTGACTTATATGTAGGCAATCATATACTGATTTGATGCTGTGGTGCCAACTACTTGATACTTTATAGGAATTTTTATGTATCCATAGTAGGTTAGTGTACGAGGTGCATCATTTAAAACTGTCTCTGTGAGATAACGAAGTTCTGTCGTGGTATAATATCTTTTCCCATAAAACCTGTGGTTGTTGTTGTGTAGTGTACGTTGAAATATTTAATACTTTGCATTTTTAATTATGGGAATATGCCCCAGGGCAGAGGGCAAAATTTTACTCATGAAATAAACATGCTGAAATAAATGTCAAATAGAAAGATGACAAAATCTCCAAGGTTCACATTCATGTGGGGCTCTGAAAATCATGTGTTGTGTAATAATCGGGAGTAACAGTTGTTTGTGTAAACTCTTATTTATTACTTTGCCTATAATTCTGGGACATCAGGAAAAAGTTATTTGATCACTAGAAACAACTAAAAATTGAGGAAACCTTTGTCATTTTAATCACTCATTTCATTTAATAGACATTGCATTTGCCAACTGTATGTCAAAAGATATTATTCCTGTGCTCAAGGATCTTGAAATGGAAAGACAGAAACAGAAACAAAATATGAGTATAAAGTACACAGGAGATTCAGGAACTATTGAGAGAGGAAGTTGCGTTCAAATTGAAATTTGAAGGATGAGTAGAAGTTTGTATGAATGAGCAAGGCATCTTTAGTAGACTGCAAGTGGCTCACTGTTTCTTGAAGGCAGGGAACAGGACATGGTAGAGAGGAAGGCTTGAAAAGATGAGACTTTTGTCTCATTGTTTACTGTTGTGTCTTTAATACCTAGAATAGTGCTTGGTACAAAGTAGACTCAGTAAATACTTGATGAGTGAACAGAATGAATGAATGGCTGAAGAATAAACAGGGCCAGATCATGAAGGGCCTGATATGCCATGTAAATTAGTTTGTCCATTGAAGAATACTGAGTAAGGAGTCACGTCGGACTTGCTCCTTAGAACAGTTACTCTATCAGAAGCCTGGTGGCTAGAGAGCTCAGGCAGAGACCAGGGAAAAGGCTACTGTGTAACTGTCCAAGTGAGAGAAGCTAAAGAGCTGATCTATGGCATTAACCTTGGCATTGGCAGTGGTGCCGTAGAGGAGGGAACCAGTGTAAAAGAGAAAATCTACAGAATAAATGGTTAATTGTATTTATAGAGTAAGAGAGAGAGATGTCAGAAGCAGGTAACTGATTTTAGCCTTGATCCTATCGTGGCTCATTTGTTTTCAGTAAATGTTTCTACAGTGCCAAATGGTTTATGTCTTAGAAAATAAATCATGTAAAGTTCATGCTAAAACAGACTGAAATTTGAATGTTCATAAATGGCCAGACAGGGGTTTATTCAAGCACTGAGTGCATTGAGGTTTAAGTGTAAATAATCCATGTCTATTACAGTTTGGAAAGCTCTGTGTGTTTTTTGGTGCATTTCTGTCTTAAACCCTCCTTTCAGTACAGAGCATGATCTGCCCTCCTGGTCTTCTGATTATTAACTAGATATCATCTGCAGTCGAATGAATGAAAAAAAAAAAGCACTTTTTCCTCCCAGCTGTTGGTGACCTTTGTGAACATGAACGTAACATGTCTCAGTGAACTGATGTAGTTGCTGTTGATCAATGTGTAATTTTCCCTAAACTGCATTGCAGACTTCTCTACTTGTTTCATGTTATTAAGCCACTTTTAGGTCAGTTTGGAATTTTTAGAGGAAGTATTTTAAAGTTAAACTTTTATTATTGATGATATTAAAAGATTATTTATTTTGCTTCTTCTGAGAAGCTCCCCTAAATCTGTAGTTGTATATATGCTAATAGTACAAATAATCAAGTTCGTGTAAATGTAGTATTTGGTACCAAGGTAACTAAGGTATTTATTTGTTTAACAAATATGTGCAGGATACTTTAATAGATCTTGTGGGTAATAAATAAGACAATGGGAAGACCAAAGGAGCTTCTGACCTAGTGAGGTATTGAGAAACACGTGTGTGTGTGTGTGTGCGCGTGTGTGTGTAATTATAATACAAAGTAAAAACTGATCCACATCATAAGATGGAAAGATAAAATGTTAAGGGGATTAAGAAACTGGGAGATATCACTTATAGCTGGAAAAATCAGAGATGATTTCATGGAGGAGATAGCTTTTGACCTCAGTTTTGAAGGAAGGAAAGGAATTAGACATACAGAAGTGGAAAAGGTGGAAAAGAACGTTACAGTACAGGAAACAGCAAGATTAACGTCTCAGAGATGTGCTTACACAGGATGTAAGGTGGAAGAGGAGTGGGGGCCGAGGAGATAAATCTGGCAAGTCCTGCTGGGGTCAGGTCCCAGAGGGCCTTAAGGGCCAGACACATGATTTGGATTTTATTCACAAAGCAGTTTTTAAGCAGATGAAAGATCAGCACTGCATTCTGACAGCGGTAGATGGGTGGATGTAAGTAGGGGAAATCAGAGGCAGAGGGAAAACCAGGGAGATTGGAGAGGCTGTTGAGAGAAGGGAGAAGAGTGAGAATTGTGATCTGCCCCCTGACAGCAATGTTTCTGTGTGTAACTCTCCGGAAAGCTTATGAGTATTGCAGTAATACACACACACAAATCTAAAGGCACTTTGTCTTTCTAAGTTGAATTGGAATTGCCCAGACCCAGGGTTCCTCTTAGGCCCATACCCTCACCATATGCTTACGGTTTTTCCTTTGTTGCAGGCTGCAGGAATTGAATCTGCTTTCCTATGCTCCAGTAGTTGCTACCACCCACTGTATCCCATGGGATTTTTATTCCCCCATAAGCCTTGCTGCTGAGTGTCAAGCAGTGTCCCCATACCCATGTTCTTTCTGTTGCTAAAAATAAATCCAAGGGCCCTTTACCTTTTAAGAATTTAAAAAACAATTCATCTTTATGGGAGGCCTGTGGGGGCAGCAAATATAATAGATATGGGGAGGTTGAAGGCTTATATAACTGAAGAGCTGTCCACAGACAGAGTTCACATACAGGCATACCTCTTTTATTTTTCCAGTCAATTACTCTGACATGCCTGTGCCTCAGTAGCATACATCCAGTGCCCTCTTCTTGAGTCAGTCCATTCCCCGACAATTAATTACTAATTTTCCAGTTAGCTCTAGGAGTCAGTGCTCCTCTAATGCTGAGTAGCAGGGGAGCGTGACTCTGATCAGTTCACTGATCTTGTTGTTTCTCACTCCTGTATTGAATTTTTGGGTTGAGGTCTGACCCTGAACAACCTGACAGATGATGCTTGCTCACTACTGGGATGATGCTTTTACTGGTCCAGAATTGTTGGCAGCAACACGTCTTTGAGGTAGGATGAACCTCCTCCCTTGGTTCCAGGTTCCTTCAACCACACTCTAAATTGGGGCTCCTTTAGTTTATATATGCAGCTACATCCCAGTGTGTAAGCCAGTTCCAAGAGTGCTGGAGGAGGACATTTTGTAGAATCTTTTACCTAACAAACCCCAAATCTCCCTCCTTCCCCAATACACAAGGTCTTGTTAAACCCTCCTCTCAGGACAGTGGGGCCTGTTCACTCTAAACTTACTAAGGGAACCCTAACTTAAATGATTCTTGCCTCAGTCAGTAGGATCTGCTTGAAGGTCATTGTCTACCACTGCCCAAATGGCAAAGCAGTTGCAGACCTCTCTTGCAAAGAAGAAAAACCCCACATATTTAATCTCTAGTTAAATATCACTCTGATAGGACATTTTACTACGCTTAAAAAGTTTAAAAATCTTATAAACGTAGTATTTTTCTGGTCTGTAGTTTGAGATGAGAATAGCACACAACACAACTTGGCAAATACTACTGACATTACTACACCATCCACCCTGGAATGAACAGCATTAACATGTACTGATTGTTTACTCTGTGCCAAGCTGAGTGCTTCATATATACTATCTTGTAAAGGTAAAATAACAACTGATCAAAGTGCTGTTATTCTCATTTTACAAGTGAGGAAACTGAGACTTGAGTAATTTGACCCCTAACAGACAATTAGTAAGTGGCAAAAACAGGCTCAAACCAGTGCCGGTCTGACTATACTGCTTTCCGTAGTTTCCAGGGTTTGTTAGTTGAGCGGCTGAACCTCTGCTTATTTTCCAAAGAAGTGTGATAACCATCCTAGGTTTAGCTACCATATAGACAGATTCCTAGCGTGAAAAAATTATCATTTGAGTGCTAAAGGTAATATGATTAGTCATGTCGTGTGAGCATCCTGTACTCCCTAGTATGATGAAGTGAGACGGGCATGTTACCTCTGTGATGTTCTTACCCCAAACTCACAACCTCAGTCTAATCATGACAAGACATCAGACAAACCCAAATTGAGGAAAATTTTACAAAACACCTGACCAGTACTTTTCAAAAGCTTCAAGGTGCTAAAAGACAAAAAAAGAGCAAGAAACTGTCAGATTGGAAGAGACTAAGAAGATGAGTAACTGTAAGATGATAGCCTGGATTGGATCTTGGAGCAGAAAAAGAACCTTAGTGTAAAAGTTAAGGAAATCTGATAAAGTCTGTGGTTTAGTTAGTAGCATTATAGCAATGTTAATTTTCAGTTTTGATGACTATACTGTGGTTATATGAGAAGTTAACATTAGGAGAAGTTGGGTGAATGGTATACGAGAACCATCTGTACTATCTTTACATTTCTTTAAATCTAATATTATTTCAAAATAAAAAGTTAATAGAATTGTTATTTGGAACAGTCAAGGGGATATGGATAGTATTACTGTCTTATTATGAGGGCACAATTGATCCTGGTGACAATTCTTAGCCTTAGGTTCAGAAGAGGAATCAGGATAAGGAAATAAACTTACTTTGTTGTCGTGAAGATCTGCCGTTTTAGATGTATGACATCGTGGTTAAAATATACAATCAAATTTGTAGCCCATCTTAATATTTTAAATATCTTTTTTCTCTAAAGTTTTAAAAGAAGAGCTTCTAAAATGTTACTAGACTTAGGTTAAAATAGAAGGATGCTTGTTCCCACAGAGAAGGCTTTGTCTTCCCCTGTGTCCCTTGAGAGAAAATTAAATCAGCATGACTTTTTCCATCTCAGATGGTTTTTTTCATAGTAAGAAATGTGTTTCCTATAGGGTAGAAATATGGGACTATTCATCTTTTTTCTGCTTGGATTTGACTTCCACTCAAAATATCTAAATTTCTCAATCCTAAAGAGAGATTTGGGCTTGAAGTTTCTTGAGATTTCCTTTAAAAAGGAGCATAAGTGCTTCCGCTATGATTATTTTGACATTCAAAGTGTATAGGACTAGTTTAAAATTATTAATTTCCTTATTATTAAAATCATTAATATGCTTTTTTATTTATTAAGTTAATTCTATGGTATATATTCCATGAATTTCAACAATTTGGGATTTTCAACTTGCTCTTATGTTTATAAATTCAGTAGGTTTCCAGAGAATGTTAATAACTAGTATCTGTAAAGTCATTTACAGATGATAGTGTTCTCTTCTCCCGTACATTTTCTAATTTGATTCTCACAACAACCCTGAGAGATAGGTCTGGAGGTAGGTAATGATTGCTATCCGCCAAATTGCAGATGAGAAGTAATAGTTGAAAGATTACATGATAAGCCCAAGGTTGGAAATCTGTTAAATACCAGAGTGAGAAGAGTCATTTCAAGGTCTTCTGACACCATATCCCATGTTCTTTCTGTTGCATCAAACTTCCATGGCATGCAGTTCTGGGTTAGTATATGCCCCTGTGCTTGAAGTCAGGAGTTCTTTTCCTAGGAGAGGGAGGCATGTGAAATGTAATGGTGAATCTGTGCATTTTTCTGTGGAGAAGGTCTGCAACATTCAGTAAATTCTCAAAGAGATCTGAGATACCATTAAGTGTAAGAACTTTTCTGAATACTATACAGGAAGGACATAGACATTATTCTCACATTGCCAGAAGCAGTGATGAAAATATGGCTTCTCTTGTCAGTAACAGAATTCCTTTGTCTCTTCTGCCAATTCCTAACACATACACTACAACCATCTCTTTAGTGATGTTTTTATTTTTCATGGTCTTGAGTTGATTTTTTAGAGAGTCCTGCAGTTAAATAGAATGTCCAGAAAAATGGATACTATAGAAACTTGAAAGAAAGGTTTTTGCAGGGAAATAGTTTTAGCTCTCGTGACTAAACTGCTTACCTAACAAAGCTGCATAATTCAGCTGGAGGATCAGAAGGAAATGAATATCTAAGGACATTGTTAAACCTTTATGCTTGATGCTTTACACATATAACCTCTCTGATTTCTCAGAACAATTTAGCTATCTCGCTCTGAGAGACTGAGTTGCTTAGCAGTATGGCATAACTAATAAGTGGCAGAGCTTAGATTTGAGTCTAGGTGTTTCTGACTACAAGGTCTCCCCACTGTACCCTAAAACAGAATGGACAAGATTAGATATGGCAGCGTCTCAGTCTAAGTGCAGGTCTGGGTGTGGGTTAGCATGATTCATCCACCTAGGAATTGGCCTGTGGAGACATAAATCTAGAAGTCACATCTGGGCACAATGAAAATAAATATTGCATAGAAGACAATTTGAAATAACGAGAATATTTGTAGAGAATCATTTGAAAGGCATGAATTAGCACATTAATGAATAGCAAAGCTGAGTCCACCTGACTTGTTGGGAGCCTAAATGGTAGGCATTTGACACGTAGGAGATCTGAAAACAAGTGTCATGGACCTAGCCATCGAGATGGGAAGTGGGGAGGCAGGGCAACTGGAATCAGGAGCCAGGCATTGAGAAGCTAGGGACAATAGTTGTAATTCAGTCATAGAGAATATAGGGGACTGAGGTCAAAGGAACCAGTAAGCAAATGGAGCTTAATGACAGACAGATCACTGAGGTTGATTGCTATACGTACCCTCTCCTTAGGTCAGAACTGGCACCAGATAAAGGGTTCAGCACTAAGCCGAGAGGTGGAAATTAAGCAGCTTTACCAGTCAGGGCTAGGAGTATTAAAAGTAGGGAGTGAAATAAGAACAATGATATTTTTCCAGTTAATCTAGTGCAGTGGTTCTCCAAGTATGGTCTCCAGGCCAGTATCAGCATAACCCAGGAATTAGAAATGAGAATTCTTGGGGACAGCTCTAGGCCTATTTGAATCAGAAATGCTGGGATAGGGCCGAGCAGTCAGTGTTATAACAAGCCTTCCAGATGCATGCTTAAGTTTGAGCACCACTGATCTAGTGGACAATGTTGCTCCCTAAAACCTGAAGTCAACTTATATGCAGGAGGAAACCAGAAGGCATTCTAGCCTCTGTTCTTTGTTTATATGAGGATTATATGCATTAAAGATGCCCTTTTATCAGGATCATAATAGAATATTGAAGTTAAGCAAAATAGCATTCTGCTTGAAGGCTAGTAATTTTTTTTTCATCTGCTCTTCTTTGTCCTGCTTTGAAGAACAAACCCAAGGGATCACTGTCTTCCGAGATTGATTGACCCATCATTGACCAGTCACTAAACGTCTCATTTTGTTCACCTAGAATAAATATCCTATTTCTAAGATTCTAAGCAGTTTAAGTGTGATGTAAAGTATCAGGATTAGGTGCTTGGAAAATATTAAATGGGCTAAACTGAAGACAAAGTGCACTCAGAAGGCATCATGAGTTGATGAAGAAAGATACATAGATTTTGGAACCAGATTACATAATCATTAAACAAAGAAGGTTTGAGTGTATGTCATGTGCCAGGCACTGTGCTAGGCCCTGGGAATACAGCAGTGGAAAAAAAAGAAAAGATAAAACCCGCTGATTTCATAGAGCTGACTTCTTTTTTTTTTTAAGAGCTGACATTCTTGATGAGGAGAGATATAAGGAAATAAAATATATGTTATTTTAAATATATTATAATTTTCTATAGCGTAGCTAGCCAAGGCCTTGTTGAAATTATGACATTTGAATAAATAACAAAAAGAAGTAAGGGAGCATGCGTGTGGATCCCCTAGGGGAAGGATATTGCTAACAGAGGGAACAGCAAGCACAGGGTTCCTGACGCAGGAATATGCCTAGCATATTTGAGCAAAAGCAAGGTGACTGTGGCTGAAGTGATGTGAGTTGGGAGAAGGGGTTAGGGGAGTGCTAGGTAAAGCAAAATATATACACAGATACTCAAAATACTGTTCTTTCAGTATATCTATATTTTCAAAAATTTTTATGTGAAAAATGGGGAGGCGGTAGGAAAAATCTTTACTAATCAAGACAGTGGGTATTGGTTCAGGAGTAAACAAATAGATAAATAGAATGAAAAAGCTCAGAAACAATCCATGATTGTAAAGACATTTGACATATGGCATAGGAGGGATTAAAGTTTAGGGATAAAAGGATGGGCTTTTCCATGAATTGTAATAGAGCTTTGGTTATCTATAAGGAAGAAAATGAGATTGGACCTCTAACTTTCTTCATATGCAAAAATAAAAATCGGGTGGATTAAAGACCTGAATGTGAAAGGCAAAATGTACAGCATCTTACTGACCTTGAGGTGGGGAAGGATTTCCTCAGCAGTAATGTTAATGTAATGACAGTAAAATACAGTAGTTTTTGTAGCATGTCAGGCACTGTACTACGTGCTTGACACATAGTTATTCATCACAACAAACCTATGAGAGGTACTATTATTTTCTCCATTTTTGTAAGTGAGGAAACTGAGGCACAAAGAGTTTAAGTGATTTACTTAAGGTCATATGGTTAGTAAGTAAGAAGGCCAGGATTTGCATCCAGGTGGTTGAGCCCCAGAGTTCATATCTTAACATTTCATTAAACTATAAAACTTATAAAAAGAGTGGAAAGACAAGCCACAAACTGAGAGAAGATACTTGTAGCACATTAAACTGATAAAGGTTTGCTTTTCCAGGAATATATAAAGAATTTGTACAAATCAATGTCAGAAATACTTGGGCAGACTCTTCATGGAAGAGGAGGCTTAGATGGCTAATAAACATGAAAACGTCCCATCTCATTAATAAACAAGAGAATGCAATTTAAAAACACAACGTGAGGGGCTTCCTAGGTGGTGCAGTGGTTAAGAATCCGTCTGCCAATTCAGAGGTTACGGGTTCGATCGCAGCTCCAGGAAGATCCCGCATGCCGCGGAGCAACTAAGCCCGTGTGCCAAAAAAAAAAAAAAAAACACAACGTGATACCACTTCAAGCTGCCAAATTGCCAAAAATTTAAAAAGCTGATGATATCAGGTGTTGGTGAGGGTATAGAGCAATGAGACAACTATTCCACTAGTAATGGGAGTGTAAATTGTTGCTGCCACTTTGGAAAACAGTTGGGCATTGCTTGGTAAAGTTGATCACGCACAGACTCTATTATCTTGTGGTTCCATTCCTTGCTAAATACCCTAGAGAAAAGCACGCTCATGTGTACCAGAAGGGACATACAGGAAGGTTCACAGAAGCCTTTCATATCCATAATAACAAATGAAAGGTTTAGAAGAATGAATAAATAAGTATGGTTATTTTCACGTGATGAAATATAATACAGCATATACAATTACTGCAGCTATCCAGATTTATAGTGATGAATTTCAAGAACATAATACTCTATTGAGCAAGAAAAAAGTGAATTAAAGAGTACATAATTGTTTTTATTAACAAAGTTTAACAGCAGGCAAAACTATATGATATATTTAGTTTATATATATAAAACTGTATGATATATTATTTAGTAATACATACAGAGATGGTAAAACTTTTTTTTAAATACAGTGTCAGCCATTTTCCTAGCATGTGATAAGTTTATGTATTTTTAAAATAAATAAGTTTATTTATTTATTTATTTATTTATTTATTGGCTGCATTGGGTCTTCATTGCTGTGCACAGGCTTTCTCTAGTTGTGGCAAGTGGGGGCTAGTCTGCGTTGCAGTGCGTGGGCTCTCATTGCGGTGGCTTCTCTTGTTGTGGAGTACAGGCTCTAGGCACATGGGCTTCAGTAGTTGTCGCACGTGGGCTCAATAGTTGTGGCTCACGGGCTCTAGAGCCCAGGCTCAGTAGTTGTGGCTCACAGGCTTAGTTGCTCCGCAGCATGTGGGATCTTCCTGGACCAGGGGTCGAACCTGTGTTCCCTGCAGTTGGATTCTTAACCACTGTGCCACCGGGGAAGTCCCCAGAGATGGTAAAACTCTTAAAAAGCTAAAAAATGATTAAAACTTAGTTGCTTCTGGGCAAGAGAAGAGATATGCAGTTGAGGAGGGTCACATAAGAAGCTTCAAGTGTCTCTCTAGTGGGTATCAAAGTTTTGAGTTTATTGTTCTTTAAATTGTCTTTAAATTTGTCAACTTTTGAATGAATATTTCACAATTTAAAAATGAAGATTGAAAAACTTTTACAATGTTATGTCAGTAAAGTTGTTGAGGGAAAAAGAAAGCTTTGCAAGGAAACTGGCTGGAATAGGGGCAATTGCAAATAGTGCTAGACACAGGTAGGAAACTGAGCCCCCAAGTCTTGGAATTGTATTCAGACAGATCAGAAGCAATGTCTTGTTTCTTTGGCAATTATTTTAAAGTCTAATTCAACTGAGGAGATATTTAAATGACTGATGACTGAGCCAGGAGAAGATCAACAACATAAAAAGCTTCTAGGAGTTTTGCAAGTCTATAAAGATGAGCGCATTAAATCCTTCTGAATTGCTTTCATTATGTACATAGAGATAAGCTATAATATAGGAGAGAGAGAAAAACATTGTATTGGTAGACAGAAGACCTAGGCTCTAATTCTGATTACCCTCTGGCTGTGTGACCTTGAAAATCCGGGGTCGTTCATGTTGCTAATTTTCTAACAATTGCGGATGTTGAGAATATTAGTATTTTATCATATATGGAGCTACTAACATTTGGAAGTAATATTAAGTAATATTGAGTGATATTACACTTAAATATGTAAATTTAGCCAATTTTTACAATCTTTTGAAGCAGGGATTATTGTTCTTATTTTTCAGATGTGGAAACTTAACTTGCCCAATAATCAAACAGCAAGAAAGTGACAAAACTGAGACTAATGAATGTCATGTTGTAAGGACAAAATTAAGTAATGCATAAATAAATATTGCTCTGTGCACTTTATTTATAACCCTATAGTAGGAATTAAATAAATGTTAACATTGCCCCCTGACCACTCCACCCCCTACAGGGTTTAGAACTCAAAGGCTTAGTTAGGACTTGAGTATAAAGGACTTGGTCCTCAGTACCGTTGATATCAACATTTTGAGTTAAACAGGTTTTCGTTTGCTCATTTGGAAACTAAGCCACCACTTATGCTGTCATTTCTGTGAGAAAATGAGTTTTAAATTCTAAGCACTACAAGTTAATTTTTAGAACACAGCATGTACACAAATTAAATACTAATAATTGTCGTTTTACTAAGCAAACCTTTTATAGTGGCTACAAAAGAATACAAATGTGAACATGTGAGAAACAGCATCTTTTCAAGATGATGCTGGGACTTCATACTTTTTTTCTTTTCAAAATGACTTCTGAAATGCAGAAATCTCTATCAAATAATGGAGTGATTGTGTGGGTTTGAGAATTCTTATGGCTGTATTTCTTCCATTAGAAAAAAAGTGAAGGCAATAAGAAATAACTTTCCTAGTTTGTTTGCCTTCCCAAGTTGTGGCTCTGGAAATATGATACTTTTATTTTTTTGCCATTAAGTTTTACTTCTGACTTTTCAAATAAACTTTTAAATTTGATTTTGGTAAGATCAGCTATCAGAAAATATTTTTACACTTAGGCAATGCCCTTTTTGAGTATTAAGAATTTCTGTCTGAATATGAATTTCCTCTAAACATATTTTAGACTGTTTGCCCTCAAAAAAACAAGGAGTGTTTAGCATAATAGCCCAATGTTTTCAACAATAAAGCTATCTTTTTTTCCTCCAGAAAAGGAGCTTTGCTCATTGCATAATGTTCTTTTCCATGATTGTAGAAAGACAGAGGAACACTAGATGCAAATGGTCTTTTGCCAAAATGTCAAGTTATTGAGTTTCTTTCATAAAAAGGAGAAACTATTTTTTTCATTACCTTTACAAACCATGAGCCAAACATGAAATAAAGAATTGTTAATAACTTTTCAGTTTGCTTATTTTCCCATGTAAAAGCCTTTTCTGGTTAGAAAAACTTTTGCTAGCTGCCTTTTAATATTATTTTTAATATATTGGGAGAGCTTACAATCAGCAATTTTCTAATTTCACACTCTGATTTAACTACTAGTTTGTCTCTTCCTAAACTAAGCTGCTTTTCCTTATTAAAAGAGGCAGAAGAAGAAAACTGATACATTTAATTATCTATCTTTTTCTGTTTCTTGTTCTTTCCATGTCAGAGTGCCAACATGTAAGCTGTCTGAGGAAGAAGGAAGGAGGAAAAGCAAGGCCTCTGAATAAATTTCTCCTAATTAGAACTATATCTTGGTAGTTACTCTATGACTAAGTTAAAATTGATTACATATCTAAAGGTATGCCATGCACATAATTTATATCTTGTAAATCTTAGGAAGAAAATAGACAATGTTTTTGATAATATAAAACATGTGAAGATAATTGGCAATTTAGAAGAAAGTTAAATTAATTAGCTAGTTGGTACAAAAGCATATCAGTTCTCGCTGGCTCTGGTCCCACCTAATATAGGATTTTGCTGATTCTTTCCCTTTTCAGTTTTTAAATTTTATTTCCAAAAACTGTTTCTACCATGTGTTCATTGTGTGCTCTCTTTTCCTAGCCACATTTCTGCTCCAAACTAGTAATTACCCCATAAATTCTTGACATTTTTCTAGGTTTGTTAACAGAATTTTAAAAGTAAATAATCTTGTCTGTCTTTGCCTAGTAGAGATTCTAAGTCATTCTCTTTACAATTTATAGAAAAAATGAAAGATCTAGGACCATTGTCATCATCGTCATAGTTCTTTCATTTTTGAATATTGATTATGTGCCAGACACTGTGCTAAGTACCCTGCATATGTGATCTTTAATCCTCACAATAACTCTACGAAGTTTGGTATAATCATCTTCATTTTACAAATGAGAATACTGAGTCCAAGATAGAATAAGTACTTAGTCCCTGCTAGTTACTAGCAGAGCTGGAATTTAAACCAAGCTCTCTCTGTCTCCTCAGGCTATGAATTTTCCATAGACCCTGATACCTCCCTTCCTGTGTTCCACCCTTCCTACCCTAGTAAAATAATGGAAATTTTGAAGATTCTCCACCCACTCATCTTAAACAAAACAGAACCTTTAAAATGATATTTTGGTTAGTACTTGTGTGACATAAATATGTACCATATGTTGAGATGATATACCATTTAATTTCCTTTTGAAAAATGAATAACTTCATGTCAGAAAATACATTCTCTGTTTACATTTTAAGAGAGTTTTTCAAGTGTTTAAGCCTTGTAATAGTTGTTCACACCTGCGAGTGTGATAAATTCTATAACTAAGCACTGATACCATAAGAAAATCTGGTAATTCTGTCTGGGATGATTTAAGAATATAGAGTCTATGTTTAGTTATGCTTGGCGCAGCTTCGTTCCACAGCGTTTGTGCTTCCTTTGTAAATAATTCCATATTCTTCTGATATAATTATCCGTATTTCGTTAGTTCTTTACTAGCAATTAACTCACATCTATAAAAAGTGAAGCCAGATGAGGAAATTCCATCTTGAATTCTTTGTTAGTTGATCTCGGTAGTGTAGATTTCTGATTTTTCAAAATCTAGTTCTGTGCCCTTATTTTCCAGATATGAAGATGTGAGTCTTTGGTTCTTTCATTTTAAACCTATGGATAAGCATACGTGATATGGTAACAGGCCTTTTTTTTTTTTTTTCTTTTTCCTAAAATTTCATTGCATTTATATCATTGACCTTTGCTTCAAAAAGCATTCAACAGTCTTTAACAGAGGGAGACCATGAAAGAGGGTGTTGTAAAGGCTTTATTCTATAAAGAAGTCACACAGGGAAAGCCTTATATTTGCTGAGTGATTTAATTCTTATACATGCAGAAATTGGCCATGGGCCATGAGTAACATGATGGAAAAGCACTACTAGTTGCAGGCTCACAACCAAACTTCCCCACTCCATTCTATATAGTTTTTAAAAGAGAGAAAAAGCACCTCCTTTCTTGTTTAAAAATCTACCCAGGAAAGTCAACTGCCTTATCAAGATTCATAAAGCCACTCTTTTTTTTTTTTTTTTTTTCTTTTAATGAAGAACTAAGGAGCATATTCTCCAGGGAGAAAGATGCTTGCTTAAATCAGTCTTCTGAGTGCGTAGAGCAGAATTATGAAGGGAAAGTTCACTTGCAGGAATAGCAATTACTTTGGGAACACTGGCTACAATGGTTGTGAGATATTATTAGGTGATTAGGTATTCCAAGGTAATACCTTGGTGGATTGGGCAGACACTGTCATTAAAAGTAACTGTGTATTCTTCTGTATACTGAATAATCTAATGTCTATAGAGAAATGGAGAGCAAACATATTTTGATTAACATTTTTAAAGCCTTGGAAATTGGCTAAGGCCAGTCTCCAAAAAGTACATTATATCCTTTATAATTTTCTGGCAGTATAGTGAGACAAGTTGACTGATTCCTTCTTGTTGAGTCATAAGATAATCCTGAACTTCATATTTGATGAATACAGATTTACTTTGCTAGATCTTTAAGTACCTTGGGGTATTCTTGTGTAAGACTGTGTGTGTGTGTGTGTATACAGGTGGTTTTTTTTTTTTTTCCCAGTTTTATTTTTTACAAAGTTACTTGAGAGACATGCTTGGAAATGTACATTTCTATTGCATTTTTAAAAAGAAAAATCATCTTCTATAGTATGATCTATACAAACTTTAATTACGCCTTTAACTAAACATCAAAATATCTGGGCTTGTGTCTCTGAGAACCTTGACTTTGCTAGGCTGTAGTCTCTTCAAGCAGAAAGAACTCTTAGCTTTTGTTAAGGATGACCTGAAATTTACTGGCAGTGAGAAAAGAGACTGGGATTTATTCTGGGCAAGGCAGAAGCAGCTCATTGGGGTCAGAACCTAAATAAGTGGTGAATTGTGGTGCTTGGAATCTGCAGAATGAAGCTTGATACCCAAGTGGGTATCAGATTTCTTGGCAGGCAGATTTCTTGTACAAATTTAGAGTTAAACTGAGGCAAGGGTAGGTACCTAGTGGGAAAGTCTAGCTTTGCATAAATAAACCTGCCTTTACTAGGTGTGGACAGTAACTTTAACCTCTGAATTCCCTCAGTAGTAAAATGAGGGTTATGACTGCCACCTTGTAGAGTTATTTTGAGGATTAGAGAGAATATGTATTTATTGACATAGACCCTCAATAAATGATGATGTTGTTTTTATCATCATCCTCATCACTCCTACTTTCAGATGCTTCCATTTTACGTTTTCTGTAAATTATTTATTCGTCAAGAAATTGCATAACCCAATATATTAGGCAACTTTAAGACAGAAATACGGAGTCTGATAGGTGACTTCTCAGGATATAAGGCTTTAAGATATGTTAAGTATTTATTATTTACATAAGCCTGGCTTTCTTTCCTTTCTAGAATAGTTTTGAGTTAGGCCCTAAAAATATACCATGTAGAACTGTTTTTCTACTCCTTTTTGGCATACCCTGGGACACTGCAAAGAACCATGGTAAGTGGGAGAGAGAAGTAAACTTCAACTCTAGCTGTTCAAAATAGTTTTTTAGGATAGAAGGCAAAAGCCTCATTATTTAGCCCAGGCCATGCTGATCAACAGAGAGGCACATCTCAAATAAAAAAAATAACAATTGTTAGCTTTGTATGCTACAAGGACAACACACATGGCTGAAAATTGCTTTACTTCCAGTCTTCAAAGTTCAACCCAAAGTTCCAATAACTCTCAAATTTAGAACTTCTATTTTTATTACAAAAATAGGAATATGGGATGCAGTAGGGCATTATTTTAACTGACGTGTAAGAGCTGTGTAAGTATTAACAATTTGAGCTTAGATTCCTGAGCTAAAACAAACAACCCCATGGGGCTCATTGTTAGGGACTAAGTCTCTAAAATAATTATACTGAAATGCAGTTCTGCCTTATATTGTCTCCCATCCAATATGACTGGTGCCAAAATTCTACTGAGACGAAGTCTTAAAACTTGATGTCCAGAATGAGCATATAAAGAAGGGCCACACTCTTGGAGAACGGGAAGGCACTTTAGCTGTTCTGAGAACCCTAGTAATTCGTGTAGCCTTTTATCTTTCTTTTTCCCTTCCAGTGCTTAACTGTAAAACTCAGTTTGTGTATTGAGCATTTATTTATTATCAAGCATATATTAACTGCCTACAACAAACCAAGTACTATACTAGACTCTGAGGATACTAAGATGGCTAAGATATGGTCCCTGAACTCAGCAAACTTACCAAGTAAGATGAAATGAAAATAGAGTACACTATTCCTAGGCTTGTGCTAGGTTTTGAAGATAACTTTTTAAAAAAGCTGCATGATATGGCCTTTGCCTCAAGTCTTTAACAATCTAAAATAGAGAAACAAGAGTTACATATTTGAACAAATATAGAACAGTCCATAATTAAGAATAAAATGTATGGTATAGAGACTGTGATGTCAGGAGGCCAAAAGCTCTCTGTCAACCAGTCAGGGAAGAGTTTCATGGGAAAAGATGAGCCTGAAAGCAGGAAAAATTTTGAGAGATGAAGAGGAAAGATATTCTAAGAGGGATGACTATAGAATAAATAACAAGAGGTAATTTGAAAGAAAATTTGACCGAAATTGGTGATATTTTGGATTTGAGTGAGTGATTGGAAGAGCATGGGGTAGAGAGAGGAGAGCTGGAAATTACAACAAAGGTTTAAGTTTCACTGATTGGAGAGAGATGATGTCACTGATGTAATGGACATCTAAGAAAAGAAAACAGGTTAATAGGAAGAGATGGGATACTAAATAAAATATTTTTCTAACTTTAGATTTTCAGTCTTCTTTTTGGATTGACAATCTAGAATTTTTATAAGGATTTAATTCAGAAACCAATAAAGGTCCCCATTATAGTCATATTTACTTAGTTGTGAATTCTAGTTAATTACCAGAAATATTTTAATACAATATTGACCTAAAGTAGACAATCATATCGAGTTTGCAACACATTCATTAAGGTCCTAGTCTTCATGTTCGTCAGCCAAAAGCTAGTCTGAGTGAGGGCTAGACTGGGCAGTATGGATGCTGAGGGAACTATGGAATGATTCAGGAACGAGATGTAACGGTAGTGCCAGTGCTACGCCCCAGTGCTTTTAGTAAACAAAGATTTCGAAGGACCAGGGACTTGTACTCTCCATGGTTCCTTTATCATTTATTTTAAACTACCCAAGTGCAGAGGATTAAGTTGTCAAAAATGATTAGCGTTAGTACCATGTTAATTGAATTAATATAGTCATGAAGCTGCTCAATTTCCAATTCAAAATAAAAATCACTCAGTACATCTAGTAATTAGAATCTAATTAAAACTGTTTCTACATTAAGATCATCTATGATGGGATGTTAGGCAACAGAACTTTCAAACTTATTTACTTTTGTTGATTGTCTTTGCTTTTATTTGCAGTTCTGGGAAATGTCAGTGCAAAGTGGGTGTCACCGGCTCTTCGTGTGATCGATGCCAAGATGGATATTATGACTTTAATAAGAATGGGTGCTTGCCCTGCCAATGCAATAATCGGTCTGCCAGCTGTGATGCCCTCACAGGTACACATTTTCCTTACCTTTTTATGTAATTAGTCCACTGTTCTTTTCATTTTGAAGTCCTTCATCTATGAGTTAATTCTTGCCAAATAGTTTGCAAGGGTCTTTCTCTTCTAAGTAAGATGTAATAGGTGATAGCAAGCCAAACTCCAACAACTCAAGATATATAAATTTCAAAATCATATTGGTTGGAGATGCGTGGAAGCAACGAAAACTATATGAACTAAAATTCCAGAAAGGGTATTCTTAAGTAAGCTGATGACCACCAGCCATCTTTCTTTCAAGGGACATTTGCTGATTCGGGGCACAGACTAAGGAACAGACTCGGTCCAAGTAAAAGAATTCTTCTTGAGGAAAGAGATACAAGAAGAGCTTTTGGCAGTCATTTGGGGTTCGCGTGATGAATTGGAAACTAGAGGAGCCCTAAACACAAGGCCAGTTTTCCCACAGGACATTAGCTGGCTGTTCAGGAGATGGAAGGCTGTCCCAAAAGGTAGAAAGAAATCTCTTAGTCTTGTGCCGAGACCAGCTCGGCGACTCGAGGTGAGTGACGGGTGCCGCAAGCTTGAAGAAAACACAGACACAGACTGAAGAGAAAGATGGGACCTGGGGACTCAAGACCTCTAGGATCAAGAGCCTCGCCGATTCATCCCACGTTGCTTTTATTTGGCTAACACTCCCAGGTTAATCCTATAAACAATCATAGGCTTCACATGACTGGGGCAATGATTTTTGTTTGCCTCCTGGGCCCAATTTGAGCAGGTGTGGATCTGAGCTGGGCGTGGAGAGCAAAACAGCCCTGGGGGCAGGAGACCTCTCTCAGATATTAGGGGTCTGTGCCCCACCCCTGTTGGCCCCTCTGCGACTGTGCCTGTCTTAGGTTGTTCCTCCCTTGAGGAATCTTACCCGTCTTTGGCTAACCAGCCATCCTTCAGGGCCAAACAGGGTGATATGAGGTGTGCAGTGAGAAAGGGGCTGTGCCCCTAGAGACGGCCAACCCTCTGCCTATGCCCCCGTAGTCTCCACGCCCCGCACCCTCAGCTCCTCCACTGCTCAAGCAGGACATTCTGAATCCCATCGCTCGGCCCACATACTTTAACATTTTCAAGGTTTCAGAAAGGCTCCTGAATGTCTTCCCACAGTCTTGTGGTGCTTAGGAAACAAAAATCTCCTTAGAAAAAGAGGACCCGCTAAAACATACAACCGTCTGTCTCTCAAGACATTGCCAGATTCAGAGGTGCGGGGAGTGGCATTTAGGCTCACATTACTTAAGGGAAGTGCTAATCTGTTGCAGTCTTTTAGGACCAAGGAGACACATGCCTGCTAGGTTCTCCATCAAGAGCCTTAGAAGGCCATGACCAAGAAGCAGTGATGAACCACAGGTGAATTGACTCATACTAAAATTGCAGTCCATCCTCAACCTGTCTCAATTTCTGACTGAACTGAGGTGATCCTTTCATTATATCTGCCTAACAGAGGAAAGGGGAATCATCTGTGGTAATTTTGTAGCTTGTGTCTGGAAATCAAAACACTCGATAATGCTGAGGTAGGAAAATGTGACCAATAATAAAGAGGAAAACAATGGAAGCAGACCCACAGAAGACCCAGGTGTTAAAGTTAGCATAAAATGACTTTAAATTACTAAAGTTAATATTTTAAGAAAATAGAGGAAAAAACATACAAAATAGGTGAAAAGAGGCAAATTTTCAAGAAATTTGGAATCCATAAAAAATAAACAAAAGAACAATCTTATATGCAGTTTAATGTATGTCAATCGTTTCTCAATAAAAATTCTTAAAAAAAAGAACAATCTAGAACTGAAAAATACATCTGAAGTTAATACCTCATTGCATGGACTTAACAGCAGTATACAGTATGTACTGTGAAGACAAGGGTATATACCATTGTATACAGTGAAGACAAGGTTAGTAGATTTGAATACAGCTCAATTTGAAATATCCAAACTGCAGCATGAAGAAAAAAATCCAATGGAAAGTACAGAGAAGGAAAGACGTGGGAAATAGCCAAAAGATGTCACATAAATGTACTTGAAGGCTCAGACAAAAAGGAGAGAGATATTGGGACAGAAGCAAATGTCTAAAGAGATAATCGCCAAGAGTTTTCCAAATTAATGAAAGACATCAACCCATAGATTCAAACAGCTCAGCAAACCCTAGGCAGTATAAAAACAAAGAAAACCACATCTAGGCAAACATAGTTAAACTGTTGAAAACTGAAGGCAACTTTTCTGGTCTTCCGTTTTCCTAAATGTAAGGATTAGGGATATTTCCCTGGAAATCTTTTTTTCCCCAACAAAAATATCAGAACATACTAGTCTGACAAGTACAAGTGTTTTTATGAGACCAAGGTAGCAGAATATTTGAAAAGAAAGTACTCTGGAAAAATCTGCGTTGAAATCTTATTCTTCATTCTAATCCTGTAGTCTGTGGTGAAATAAATTGATTTAAGAGAAATTGTGTGGTGATTTTTTTTTTCTCAATTATGCTATCCGGTCCCTGCCTACTGGCCAGTTCTATTTTGTGCTATTCTTTTTCTTTACTGTTTGTAATCCAGTCGTACTGGCTTCTGTTCCTAAAACATGTTATGTTCCCCTGTCCCAAGCTTCTCATACATGATCTTTCCTCTGCCTAGAATGGTCTTTCTAATACACCTGTACTCCCACCCCCGGCCCCTTTGCCTTATTAAACCATATCCTTCCTTCAAGCCTTCAGTTAAAGGTTACTTCGTTAGAAAGCAGGCTAAATGATAGTTCCCAATTATACATTCTCATATACACTTGTATTTTTTTCATAGCACATATCACAGTTTGTAATTATATATTCATTTGTGAATATGTGATTTGCTACATTGTAAGTTTCGTACCAGTTTTGTTCACCATTTTATACAATATTTAGCATGGATATTAGCCCATAGTAAGTATTTGCTAAATTTTTGTTGAATAAATGAAAAAATGAGTGAAGAAACTTACAGAGGAAAGATGAGTTTCAATCCTGGATAACAACAGAAATGCTTCATCCTGCTGAGTTGGTTTAAATTGCTCCCCAGATGGTTTATGGTGCCAGGAAGCAGTCTACGTTGCTGGTTCTCATTTCTGATTTTCCTTGCAGCAGCGAGGTAGCTCTCTTTAGTGTCATGTGAATCCCAACCTGTTTTTGCTCAGGAAGTAGTTTAAGGCAAAAGAAATCCTTTCCATGGTTATGGTTTCTAAAGCAGCTAGTAATAAGAAATAAATGGTTTCTCTGTTTGGAAATATAATAAAAGTGGAAGCTAACGTGAAAGAGTGAAAATGCTTGATATAAAACTGCCAGCTTAATATAAAATCTCTTTCCTTTTGTCTCAAATTTTTAAAAGATTTTTTTTTCAACAGTGTTGTGTTATGGTTGCCCTCTGGTGGCCACTTACTATGTTTTCACAGTTCTCATGCGCTCCACCCCCCCCAACCCCCCCACCCCCATCTTTATATTTTAGATTGAAGTAGATTTTTAAAGTAACCTTTTTATGATAAAATATATTGAGAAAATATTTTGGGAAGCAATATGCCTTAAAAATACTTCCCTGATCCAGTAATTCTGTTTCCAGGAATCAGTTCTTAGGCTATAATTCAAAATTCATAAAAAGCTTTATGTTCAAAGATGCTCACCACAGTGGCAGTTATAATTCTAAAAATTTAGACAACTTTATTTCTCACAGCAGGGAATGAAGCAAATTATGTTATCTAGGCAATACACAATAAGAGCACAGAAAGTAAAATCCTGACTTACCTTGTGCAAATTACTTAGCCTTGTTTCTTCACTTAGAAATTTGGGATTATAATAGTAACTGTCTGATGGGATGTTGTGAAGATTCAGTGCAATGTGTTTATACAGTGCCTGGCTCATTGCAAGCAATCAATAAATGGCAACTATTGTTATGCTGCCATGGAAATGCTGTAAAGAATGATATATAGCAGCATGAGCGAGTGAAAGAAGCAGGGTATACGGTGACATGTGCCATAAGTTTAGACTGTTTAAAAAGCAAAACCCAAACTTCTCTGTATAAGGAGAGATGCGAGGAAAAGTATTCAAAATCTTAGTAATAGATTTCTTTGGATGATTTTTTTCTTCTTTCTATTCTCCTGTATTTTTCCTAGATTTTCTTTATTGAACACATACTTTCCTTAAAATGGAGGTGGGGGGGACTGTCATTTTTAAGCTAAAGTATTATGTTCATATAGTGTATTTCTTTTTAAGAATTTAAGGTGCCTTTGTGTATTCAGTGTCTCATGGTGAGTACCCTGACCTCAGCAGCTTGACTGAGCTGACCAGTCCTTCATTCCTCAGTGACTTTCCTCACTTTGCGATGTCACACTTTGCTGTTTTTTTTTTTCTTTTTTCTTTTTTCCTCCTCAGTCAGCTCTGCTGGATCTTCTTTTCAACTATAAGCACTAGAGTGCCTCAGAGGTTTGTTTGTCTTGACCCATTTGTCTTCTGCATTTATATTCTCCCTAAGTGATCTCATTCAGTCCCTTGGGTTTGATTTAAATGCCATCTACAAATGTGCTGATTACCAGATTTACATTTCTCCCTTGATCTCTACTCTCAAAGATCTAACAGTACACTTGATGTCTTCACATGAATGCTTTAAGGGGCATCACAGCCCTAACACATCCAAAACAACTCTTTATTGTACACTATAAGCTAAGCCTGCATTACTCCTAGTGTTCTTCATTTTGGTGACTGGCACCATAGGAGTCACATCTGCTTCTTTTCTTTACTGCTAATATCCAATCCGTCAGCAAGTTCCATCAGCCTGACATTCAGCATGACCTTCATTGCTATCTGCCTCGTCTAAGCAACTGTCATCTCTCTGAACTACTTTGACACGCTCTCGTCTGATGATTCTGCCTCCTCTCTTGTCCTCTCATCCCCTCACCCTGACCCTACCGCAGTCCAGTCTCCGCGTGACAACCAGAGTGATCTTTAAAAAATGTAAAACCGGATCATGCCGTTCCCATGCTTAAATCCTCCAAAGTCTTCCCATCCCTCTTGGAATAAAATTCAGACTTCCTTCCCTGACTACATTTTATTTGCCTCTGCTTTTCTCTCTGACCTTATCTTCTGTTACCCTCTCCCTTGTTCGCTTAGGCTGGCCTTCTTTCTGTTTAATAGGTTGAAGTTTGCCTTCCGTTCCATAGAGAAGATTACACATTTCTTTTTATAACAAAGTACCTTGCTGCATTTCTGACAGGTTTATATGTGAACTAGAGATAGCAAAATAAATAAGGAAAAGGCTTTTTACAGATGGCAATTTATGCTTTCAAAGCTTTGTCACTGAATTTGGTTGGAAAGGAACCCTACATTCTTTTCTTTGACCAGTTATTTTCTTGGTTACCCCCACTAGATTTTTTTGATGCTTAGCCAAGGAGCATGAGATCATCTTCAGGAAGCACTCCTTCCTTTTTTTTTTTTTTTTTTAATTCTCTCCTTTGGCCATCTTTCAGCAAAGAAAATGTGAATTTTAAGGCAGTATTTTTATATTTGGGAGGTTCCAGGCAGAGCATAATGAACAAAGTTACACTTCAGCTAATTTTTATATGTCATATATCATAAAAGAAAGATTCTCAAATTTCAGATTTTAAAGGGAACTTAGATCACATCTAGTTCAGCTTTCCTAGTTTATAGATGAGGAATTGAAGCGTAAAGAGAAAATATTATATCCTATGGAATACTTTCACCCTCTGAAATAGTTACATTATGTTAAATCATTGGGCAAGGAATCATTATCCCATTTTACAGATTAAAAAAATGAAACTCAGAGACGCTATTTGCTGAAGGTCACATAGCTGTAAGAGGTTCAGCTGAGAATGGAACTCATATCTGACATTAAATACATACCATTTTTCTTATGCTGTGTTGCCTCCCAAAGAGGAGTTGTAAGCTGTTAGAAAAACAAATTCATATTATTAGTTCCTACTGTATATAGATTTTAAAGTTATAATCTTTATTTTTATTGTAAAAATCAGTCTTCAGTTTTGTACATGAAGTGTTCTAAAATTGAGTTTTTGAAATATATTACAATATGCGGGTGATATATTTTACAATGTTTTAATTTTGTAATTAGAAAAAAGTTAAGATAGTAAAAAAAAAGTGGTAAGTGTATACTAGGGACAGTTTAAAAATTAGAGGGAAAAAAACACTTAAAGGACTGTTGCCCTTCACAACTATTGTTAGTATTCTGGTGTATTTATGTCTGATTCATCTTTATTACTTTTCTTTTTTTATAGCTGTGTTCCAGGTACATGCTATTTTTTAAATAAATAAATTTATTTATTTATTTATTTATTTATTGGCTGTGTTTGGTCTTTGTTGCTGCTGTGTGGGCTTTCTCTAGTTGCAGAGAGCGGGGGCTACTCTTTGTTGTGGTGCACGGACTTCTCATTGTGGTGGCTTCTCTTATTGCAGAGCATGGGCTCTAGGCATTCAGGCTTCAGTAGTTGTGGCACATGGGCTCAATAGTTGTGGCTCACGGGCTCTAGAGCTCAGGCTCAGTAGTTGTGGTGCATGGGCTTAGTTGCTCCATGGCATGTGGGATCTTCCTGGACCAGGGCTCGAACCTGTGTCCCCTGCATTGGCAGCCAGATTCTCAACCACTGTGCCACCAGGGAAGCCCCATACTATTTTTAAAGTAATGTGGAGTGATGAGTTTTTAAAAACTGGTGAGGGCTTCCTAGGTGGCGCAGTGGTTAAGAATCCGCCTGCCAATGCAGAGGTCACGGGTTCGATCCCAGCTCCAGGAAGATCCCACATGCCACGGAGCAACTAAGCCCGTGTGCCAAAACAAAACAAAACAAAACAAAAAAACTGGTGAGATTTATTGTTATACTTGTTTTCATCTTTACTTTTGAGATAACATATTTACCATGTAGGGTTATTTTTTCTTATTGAACTCTCATTGCAGGTTATGGCATAAAATAAATGGAAATAAGAAATTCTTCTGGAAAAAAATACTAAATATTGTAATATAAATGATTTAGGAGAGTGAAGCTATATTGTAATAAAGACAAAGACTTCAGGGTCTTATCTAGAATAGGAGAAATCCCCCAAATAATAAGCATGTAGGTCCAGTAATATTGTAGGAGCAAAGTATTAAAAGTGTATATATGTGTGTGTGTGTGTGTGTGTACACACATATATATGTATGTATTTACTGTTTTTTAATAAGAATAGCAGCATGACCTTTTCTTACCACATTACAAATGGCGTGTTATTGGAATGCATCCATATTCTGTTTCAGAACTATTAATTTTTTTTTCACATTTCAATAATCATTTTATTAGTTACAGAATTTCCACTAGTATTTACATAGTGCAAAAAAGCTGTTATTACCCCTAAAATGTGATATAACAATCATCCTTCATATAGCAAAAGAACAAGATGAAAATCCCTTCATGTTATAATTAACTAATATATAATTATATAACTATTAATTTTTTACGATATTTTTATATTAAAGTTTAGGACCTTATCAGATTTTTTTCTTGAAAATTATTTCCATGGGACATTTTAATAGGGGGAGAGCAGGTAGACAGATTTCATACCTAAAACAGGTTTTGACTTTTCCAGCCTGCAGAACACTTTGACATTTAATATTATTTTATTTTTAGAGCCAAAATCTACAGTTTCCTAGTATGTATATTTCAGCTATTTTTATTGTCACAAAGATACACAGATAAGAGGGATCAGAATATAAGAAGATCTGGGAAGAAATCAGTACCTAAAGCGTTTATCACTGTATGAAGATATACTGCTTTGTTACATACATGGAATATATCATGAGACCTTAAAAATTATATGATTAAAAGTGATATTTACATGCAAATTTGATTTAATTCATAGTTAAGTGTTCCTATAATAAACTTAAAAAAATGTCTTTCTGGATAAGTTCATGAAGTTTCAAGGAACTTTATTGTAATTACTTAAGAATTGAGATTTGATGCATTCCAATATGCATTAGGTGCAGACAAATACTGTTTGATTCCACTTATGCAAGGTACCGCGAGTAGTCAAATTCATAGAGTCAGAAAGTACATTGGTAGATGCCAGGGGCAGGGTAGGGAGGGGGAGTGGGGAGTTAGTATTTAAAGGGGACAGAGCTTCAGTTTAGGAAGGTGACAAATTCAGGAGATGAATGACAGTGAGTTGCACAACAATGTGAATGTACTTGGTGCCACTGAACTGTACAGTTAAATATGGTTAGAATAGTATGCTTTCTATTATGCGACTTTCACCACAAGAAAAAAAATTTTAAAAGACTTGAGATTTGACATGTATGTTAATAATTTTCATTCTTTTGGTTTTTCAAATCTTGTTCCTTTTGTCAGACCATTTTATTCCACAGCCTCATTCTCTCCCCGTTTTTGTAAATATTTCACAAGTAAGGAAAAGAAATCAAATAAAATTGTTTATGGTAGTTTTAGCATTGAACTGTATTTAGCTTATCATGTAAAAATTTCATTGTCTTCCTGGATTTCTATGCAGAGTTTATTCACTTATTTCTGTAATAGTAGTTCTGAGTATCTCTTTGAATCTCTGTGGTCCACTAAGGAAGGAACGTACATTACACCACACCTTTTTGTTTCCTGTTTGCAGAAGTTGTGCTGCCTCAGTGCCTGTAGAATGTCCTTACTAATAGGGAACCAAAGGAGTATTATTAAGAAACACATAACTTTGCTTACTTTCTTCCTTTTCATTTTCTTTATTAATTGTTGTCATTTGTATTTTGAATTTTTAAATATAAAACCATATGGAGAATAATATAACAAATACCAATGTACATTTTGGTATTTTGCTTAATGTTTATACGTCTTTGTAGTTAATTATATATTAGAAATAGAAAATTTCTAATAGAGTTGGGGTCCTTCCTCTTTATTTTCTTCCCTGCTCCCGTTTTTCTCCCTCCCTCCACAGAGACAAACAGAGCATAAAACTTGGCTCTACCCTCTCAGTCTATATATTTATTTTTTACTGCATGTATATATGTAACCATCTGCCTAGTGTATTTTGTATCCATTTGCTTAGTATTGTTTAGTGTGGTTTTTAAAGTTTTTACTTTGATCAAGCAATCAATTTTTACAGAATAAGTAAGCACTCTCCTTCTTTATGTGTCATTCTACTGCTTGCTTTTTTCAACCAGTGTTGTTTTTAGGATTTATGTGTGTTCACACATATGGGTCCAGTTCACTTATTTAACTACAGTATCCCAACTGTGAAAATAATACAGTTTATCTATTCTTCTTTTAATAGTTCGTTAGGTTGTTTTTATCTATTCTTTGCAAATTGTTGGCCTGCTTTCGTTATGTAGTCGATCAATCAACAAGAGCTTATTGTGACTCTAGTCATGAACCTAGCCTTTCCCTAAAGAGTTTACCATCTAGTAGGGGGCACAGAACTGATAGGCCTGTTTAGTGTAGAAATAAGATGGGGTAGAAACTGAACTCTGTGCAGTATCTGTTGGATAACTTTTCCTGGTTAACTCTTAGGGTTTCTTGGCTGCAGGTATGATTTATTTAAAGTTACTGTGCTTTCAGAGTGAATCTCTAATGTCTTAAAATGGTTTGCTTCTTCTAGGTGCTTGTTTAAATTGCCAGGATAATAGCAAAGGGGATCACTGTGAAGAATGCCGAGAAGGATTTTATCCTGATGCCACTAAAGAGTGTCTTCGCTGCCCTTGTTCAGCAGTGACATCTACAGGCAGTTGTATCCTAAGTAAGGCCTTTCCCTAAATCTTCATTTTTAAAGGGAAAATCAGTGAATCAATTATCAATAGTTAGAAACTGTGTTGATAAATAAACTTCTAGATGCTGTAGGTGAAAGGGAGTTATAAAAACAGTAAAGGTTTTTCTTTCTAGGAATTTGCAATCAAATCCAAATACATATGTGAAATGGGACATGAGGGAGGGATGAGGAAGTTTTTGTTAAAGCTGTATTTTATTCTGTCTGCCATGAAGAAAGAGGAAGGAATAAAAAAATTGTGAGTGCCTATCCATCTCAATTACTCAGATTCCTTAGATAAGCACATGTCTTTTCTTCTCTACCTAAATAGGTTTTCTGGATGGCCCTATCATTCTCACAACAAACTGGACAATTAATAAATGAGGTGTAAATTATTAGTTTGAATTCCATGTGTTTCTTAAGTTTGAGAGGAGATAGTAGGCAGGGTGTGTAAGTTGTTTGGGGAGGGACTAGTAGTAGTTTTGCATTTTAAATTGTAGCTTGAAATTTTACCAAATTATTTTGTTCTCTGTCTTTTAGAATTGGGTGAATTAGAACCCGAATGTGTCCAGTGTAAAGAGGGTTACACAGGCCAGAACTGCAATGCATGTGACGATGGCTATTACAATTCGGACAGCATCTGTATGGAGTGCCAGTGTCATGGCCACGTGGACCCAATCAAAACCCCAAAGATCTGTAAGCCTGAGAGTGGTGAGTGCATCAGCTGCCTCCATAACACCACTGGGTTTTGGTGTGAGAACTGCCTAGACGGTTATGTTCGAGACCTCGAGGGAAATTGCATCAAGAAAGGTAAAACTTCACCTAAGATTGTAAATATGATATCTAAACCTAGCAGTGAAAATTTCAGGACAGCTACTTTTAGCTTTGGTAAAAGCTTCCAATCCCACCAGAGAAGTTTTCTGGAAATAGATTTTGGTAGATATTTGCCTAAAGAGATTTCCTTCTATTCCTGCTGCTCTCCTGAGACTCCAAAGTCAACTCCAGAAATTTGAGGACCAAGAAGAAGTGATTGCAGTGTTCTCACATTTTCTCTTCATCTGTTTTTATTTTAATAATTTAAAAGTTCTGTCATTTCTTTTATCCTTTGCTTCCTGTATTCTCATCACTTCCAGTGATCATCAAAGATCTTTTTAAATAGAAACCTATAATCTGATTAGAAGTTCCAGCTGAGAAACAAGAGCTTATTCTAACTTCCATCCTAACTTTGGGCCTAAGTTTTCCCAGATGTGATGGAGGAATTAGTAAAAATATTCCTTAATTTTTACAAGAAAAAAGTTATTCATATGGCAAAATGTTTCTTACAGGGAAGTTCAATAGGGTTTAGATAAAAATTAATGATTAGATATTTAGGATGAGTTAGGGATATTCAGGCTTTATTAGGTCATAGAGATTAGGCCATGCTCTTCTATAAACCATTCTTTGATATCCTGGCAGATGCTGACTACTGGGCTGATGGACAGTTGGTCTGTGGCAGGGGTTACCCTTCTGCTGTTTTCTTGATATCCTTACTCTGCTGTTATCAAGGCTGAAAAACTCAGATTGAACCCTGTCACCAGCCTGGAGGTCCTGTCACTCAAGTCTCTTTGCCACCAGAGGCATACCTTGTCCATACACAGCTGACAGGACTGCAATGATTTTTCTTATTAGTTGTTAGGAAATGTAAAACATGCCTCTTTTTAGGATAGATTGATGTGTCTGACTGTGGTGATGAGTTGTAATGATAATAGCAATCATTTTATTGAGTGCCTGCTATGTGCCAAGCACCATAAACATTCAGTGTGATAATGTTTTATAGTACATTATCTAGTTTAATCCTTCCCAAGAACTCTGCAAAGTAGATACCATTATTCCCATTTTATTGATGAGGAACCTCAGTTTTAAAAACATTGACTGACTTATCTATTGCCACACAGTTCTTTGATCCCAAGGCTTTTGGTATTTCTACCCAGCTATGCTGCATTAGAAGTATAAAGTATAGTACCTTAGTTATAAAATAGCTATAATCTGCATTAAGGAAAAATCACTGTGCTGGCAGTGGCTGTTTTCTCTCTTGGCTGCCACCAACTTTGGACATTTAAATTGTGTTTTTAAGAAGTAACTAGAAATACAATTTTTCCTATTTTGTTTTTGCCTCCATTGAAGAGAATTTTACCTTTATGAAATGCCACCAGACATGTTGAACTTATTGTAGTTCAAATGATTATTATCTGTCCCTGACACTTTTAACCAAGTGAGTTAGAAGTCACTAGTGACATACTTACTATTTTCAGTAATTTGTATGCATCTATTCCAGAGTACAGAAGGATGGAAAATGCCAACCTTAGAATTTTCCCAAAGATTTTAGTACAGATATTATACATTTTGGATAACAGCCATGGATGTAATAATCTAGCTTTTTAGACCCTGATTCTTTTCACTGTATTTCTTTAAAAAATTATTTTTAACTTGCATTTTACCTTAAAGCAGAATATCATGTCAACATCCCATATCAGTTTCTACTCCCATGTGTATTTCTTTTATGGTTTCTTAAAACAAGATATTTTGTCTTTTACATTTCATTCTCTGTTTTTATTTTCAGAAGTTATTGTTCCAACACCTGAAGGTTCTACCATTTTGGTTTCCAATGCCTCTTTGACCACATCAGTGCTCACCCCTGTTATAAATAGTACATTTACCCCTACAACCCTGCAGACTATCTTTTCAGTAAGCTCTGCTGAAAATAGCACATCAGCTTTAGCTGATGTATCATGGACCCAGTTTAACATCATCATTTTGACAGTCATCATCATTGTGGTGGTGCTGCTGATGGGTTTTGTGGGGGCTGTGTATATGTACCGGGAGTACCAAAACCGGAAACTCAACGCCCCCTTTTGGACCATTGAGCTAAAAGAAGACAATATCAGTTTCAGCAGCTACCATGACAGCATTCCCAATGCAGATGTGTCAGGATTGTTGGAAGATGATGCCAATGAAGTGGCTCCCAATGGGCAACTGACCCTGACGACACCAATACACAACTATAAAGCCTGAGGAGCTAGAGCTGTTCTCCTGGCTTGTGAGGCCACAGTGCTTACTAAGACAGCGTTAGCCCCTGGGCCAAACACAGCCTGGGTAGAGTCGCTGAGATGAGAAAGCAAAGGCATACATTGCATCTGAAATTTTCAGGTACAAATTTGTAATGTACTTAGCCTATTACTCTTAGATTTCCCATGAAGATCTGAAGCAGTCACTAACAATAAGGACTTGAAGTAAAGTATATTTTTATACCAAACCACATGGAAATGTAGGAAGGCTGAACCTCATAGTGCAGCCCAAATCCACTTTGACCTCCAAATAGACTCCTGGGGAAGTGTTCACCAAACCAGCGGAAACAGGATGATGGATGTGGAGGGGAAAGGATTGCCCGAAGACTTCATCTTCATTCCTGAAACACATCTTTTTAAAGGAGGGTCAGGGGTGATATTCATTTTACTGTACTTAAAGACATCATTGAGCAAAAGCTGAAGTTTGGGCTGTATCACAATAAACAATCTTGATTATTTCTAGAATAGGGGCAGAAAAGTCCCAAGAAGATCTTTAGAAGGGTTTGAGTTTTTCTCCCAGAATTCTTGCTCAGTGATAAGATTAAAGCACAGGATAAGCTTCTAATGATAGAGAGAGGAAGACTGTGTCTGGGAGCAGGAAGCAGATGGTCCTCCTTAGGGTCTCAGTGTAAATGATAAATTGTCTAAAAATAAGGAATACTCCTGCCCCCTAGAGAAATAAGGTGTATATAGTTAATGTAGAATATCTGGTCAACATTGTATTTGTATCTATTTGTAAAAAAAAAAAATCATGTCATATTTTATCATCTAGAATTTATTTGTACAGCAGTTAATGGCGTTGTAAAAAGAAAATATGGGGATAAAGTACTGTAAAATAGGCGGCAGTATTGCTAGAGCTGGGACTCTGGTGAGCATCCGTCATTTTTAGTCCCTCTTTGGACATTGTTGAAATTTATAAGAGGTTGGATGTTTCTAATTTTTCTTTCCCTTTTTCAATCTAAAAGTAGAGTTCTATGGTCTTTGACGTCCTATAGATTCAAGCAATAGATTTTGAAGACAGTGATTGTTAAGCTGGGACGCAGGCTGCGCTCTCCAAACTACTCACCTAATTAGACATTAGCATCTATACATTTTACATAGATTAATGTAGAACGTAGTCTCATTAAAGAAAACTTTTTTTTAATGTAAAAGATAGTCTTCCAAAGGAATTAAAAATATTTTGGTTCCAAAAGAAAAACCATCAAATCACTTGGGATCCCCTGTGAAATATCATGCCTGTGGAATATTTATATTCCCGCCCCCGCCCCCAGATACCTCCTGCGTTTGAACGTAGCCTGTCACTCACGTGCCATGAGGTGTGTTCCATCTCTCTGCAGTGCTACAGTTCTCGTATCTTCTTCCTGTCTGGTTAGAGGGTAGCTCTGTAGTTGAGTGGGTATAGTTAGTCCTTGCTTTTAGACACAATTTTTTCTTAGAGGCCATCTCTGCCTTTGCTCTCATCTAATTATGATATTGACAGATTGTAGATTAAGCAAGCCAGGAAAAGCAGCCAGAAGTCAAATATAGATGTTTATTAGGAGGAAGACCAAACTGTCAAGTGGTTAGAAAAAAAAGCAAAGATTAGACCTAGGAAATCCAAGTTGATAACTTTGCCTAACTTCCTGAGAGAAGAACCTGGAATTTGGTCATCCCTCTGTAGTTCTCAGGGTTTGGAGAGGATGCTCTGGAGGAGGCACAGGTAATCTCATAACCTGAGGTGCTCTGAATAGTTGTCCGTTGCTTGTGAAAGTAGAGGTTACTTTACATTACATTACATTAAAATTAGTTACTATTTCTATAACCCTTTGCAGTTTGCAAAGTGTCTTTCCATATGTGTGTCCTTTGTTCCTCACCATAGGCACCTGAGGAAGTAATTGTTGTTCCCATTTTAGAGGTGAGGTTAAATGTCTTGTTCAAGACTCCACAATATGTCATTATTAGGCTTGGAATCAGGACTCCTAACTCTGAAGCACATGCTCTTTCAACTATATGTTTGTGCAGAAGTTGCCCAGCCACGGACACAAGAAGGCTGGGAGGAAGAGTCCCATCTGTGAACGTTTCTAATTTTTGTAAGTACAAGGTACAATCCAGGGCCATACAGCCATGAAGCACTTTGTGGAAAGAACACAGGAGGATTACTCTCTGAAGCCAGTGTTGGTGATAAGAAAATAAAAATACCAGTTTGTGCTTCATTAAAGTGAACTGATCCTTCCAAGCAGGGAAAGAAAACCTGATTTCCCCAGCGGCGGCCACATATGCATGTATAGACTGTGTATGCACGGTTCCAAGGAACTGTGTAAAGTGACCTACCTGCCTTTCCCCCAGACTGTCTCCCCCTCAAAGCCAGGGATTGAGGATGGTGAGAAATAAATGTTTGTTAAACAGACGTTAGCCCAATAGAAAAAGAAAGAGTTTGTTGGGGTCTAAGAGTCAAAGCCAAATAGTCCGGATTTTGGCCATGTAGAGATTCCTTGAAACACACCTGGAAAGATATTGCAAAAACTGAATCAAAAAGAACATTTACCTTTAAATATTTATGAATGGCTCCTAGGTCATGTTCTTAATTTTTCTTGATGGAAAAAAATTAAGGTCTTAAAATGTGTTCTGAATAATATTCTTTAGTATCCCATGCTTCTGCTGGTGGAAATAATTTTGCTCTAAAATAGAAATCAATCATGAAGTGATCTACCACCAAGATCAGACTAGGAACGCAGTATGGGGTGCATGACACCATGGTCGTTCCTCTGAAGGCATCATCCCCGTGGGCTACGGCATTTAGCACCAGGACCCCGCATGTCCTTTAGAAAGACTAATATTGGAAGAATTTTGGTCTAAGGATTAGGGATGTGTTTATTTTCAAATGAGGTAAGACTAGTGTGAATCTTACTGATGAATGACAGATACTGCTATTAAGTGATCCTCGTTAAGTATGTCTGTCCTCCTTTACTTTCCCATCCCTCCCTCCATCCTCTAGCTCCCAGAGGTCTCTTACTAATGGAATTTCTCCAGTTATAGAGAAAAGTGATAATAAAAACTTAACCTCATTTATACTTATATGTTACTCCTAGGGATACCTGCATTTTAAGAGAGGAGAACAGAGCAAACATGGAATGGGAGGAGGGAGATTTGAGGGGAGAGGATTTGTGGAAGCATCAAATTATATGCCTGCTCTCTAGCCCCAATATTCCCAGGAAAGCTGACCATTAAAGCAATGCTCACTGGCCCACTAGCTCATTTTGGTCAGCTGAGTGCCCTGAGGACCCTTGGTCCTTCGTGTGCTGTTTTGGAGCCAGAGAGCTGAAGTAACAGTACCTCCTCCTGACAGCCTCAGTCCGGACTGGGTTATTAAATCATTCACCTTGGTCCTCTAGTTTTTGTAGGACATATGGTGAACACAGCATCACTTATAATGAACATTCCCTGGTTCTTACATTTTGAGGTATGTGGGAAGGAGTTGAATTTATATGTCTCAAGGAAAGCTCTCTGACAAAAATTTCAGAGAAGTAAAAAGCAACCCAATGTAACCTGTTAGAGCAAAGAAAGCATTTCTAGCCTCATCCACAAAGAACCTTTGGTCTGTGATGATCATCTTGATAGGGATTTGGGAGCTAAAATGAGTTCGCTGTGTGCAGGGGAGTAATGGAAGGTTAATGCAACGTTTCCCTTCAGCCCTGAGCCAGTGACTGTGCCAAGGGGAGGAGTGGGAAGAACACACTGAGTCATGCGAAGAGGTCAAGTGATATAACATGGACTAAAAAGGTTATGGGTCATCAAAATGTCAGTGGTCGAATGATGCTTTTTCAAAGGCCATTGGGAACCTTTCTTACTTATTACGCATATGCAGTTACTGCACCAGCAGCCCTAGAACGTGAGCCCAGGCTTCAGGTGTGCGCTAGTCCAAGAGCTAACTGATTTAAAGCGACGTTTTCATGCTAGGCACAAGCACTCTGTAATACATTAAATTTCAGCCCAAGCGATTGGGGAGTGTTTCTGAAACATTAAACTTGTATTTATGTCACTAAAATTCTAACACAAATTTTAAAAACATGTCTCATACATATACTGTACTAGGCTTCATGATGCATTTCTAAATTTGTGTATGATTTGAATATATGAAAGAATTTATACAAGAGTGTTATTTAAAATTATTAAAAAATAAATGTATATAATTTGTACCTATTGTAGATTTGTTGTTTTACTTCTTTATGTGGTCAGAGTTGTTGGAAGTCTTTTAATATATGTCACAGATCACTTATTTTCAAACCACTTCATGAAAATCTTTGAACCCTTCATTTATTGACCATGCTTTCTGTTCTAAGAAGTTCTTTATAAAGATGGGGGGGAAAATGCCACACGAAGAAGATTCCCCCCCTCAGAACAAAAGACCCTGAGAAAAAGCATAGGTTAACATATATTCTTGTTTGTGCTTTTACTTGTCCCTTATGAGATACATTGGGATTTCCATGAAAATATTACAGAAAAAACTTGCTTCTTTTGGATTTCTTTTTCATGCATGTAAAAATTTCCTTTCTTTAGAATAAATCTGAAGGGAATGATGTTCTATGTGTTTGTTAGATAACCTGCAATGAGAGTACATCTTTTTACTCTTCTGAGGTACCCTTGAAGATGCTTTATTTTGACAAAGCTCAAAGGATGCCATCTAGAGATCCTACTTTGAAAAAGAAGAAAAATAAGTCAGGCCTTTCTTTGTGCTGAGAGCTGTATAAAATTCATTTGATTTTTTCAACTTCAGTTGGTTGATATTTAAACTTTAAAACTCTTTTTCCTTTCTTTTCTAGTCACATAAGAAATCAAATTTTGGTTATAATCCCACCTTAAATATTATACATTGTAGTTCTGTACATGTAGTTCTGTGATGTATATGAATTGGTTATTATTTTAAGGAAACAATAAGCATTGCAGAAATTTAAACAAATGAAATTTTCAAGAGAAAGTAAGTATATATACAAATTTACCACAGCAAGAGGAAATATTGTCAAAAACATTAATTTTATAGTATTTATATTTTTGATGAAAATCTCTCAAGTAAAGACATTTACCAGATTGCATTATCAAAGTTGGTTGTATTCATTTTCCAAAGGAGTATAAGATGCTCATGTTTAAAAAAAATTCCACATGCTCCATTATATCAGTAAACTCAAAGTAACAATCGTGCTTAGCTACATTAAAAAAGTTAAGCTAAATTCAAAACAACAAAATGTTTTTCATGAGAGGATAGTATTAGGAGTGTTAACTGGCAGATTGAAAAGCAATATTCTAAGTGAATGTTAAAAAAAAAAATCATAGTTTTACCCGTAAGTTAGTTTTTCAAGGCAGTTTTATGAAGAAATTACTGTCATAATTATTGTACAGGCTTTCCAGCACTTATTACTTACAAAATGGAAGCCATCAGACAATTTAAAATGTGTTGCTTGTTCATATTAATAAGAATACACATGTTGTGTGTTGAACACTGAACTTCAGACAGTTACAGAAAAAACAGGGAAAATGTTTTCTTTGTATGTAATAGAGTAGGTTTGGGTAATAAAGGAAGCGTTTGGGAGGAGATCCTCTTTTTGTGGTTTCCTTTGTGTTGTCAGACCAGCTGCTAATGTCTTATAATGTCAATAGGTTTTTCTTAATCTCTGCTCCAAATAAGGAAGAGTCTTAGCCCTTCCTTATGTTCACTACCATTCTAACCCAACCGTATTAAACTCATGTATAAATTCCTATATATGCCAGGTTATATGATGTCTTTCTCCCTTTGCTGGTACTGTTTCTTCTATCTATAACATCCTTGAGAATGTTTATTCATTCTTTGCAACCCCTTGATAAAAGAAGGTTGATAAGTCCTTAATTTATATCCCCATTTGCCTAATAAGACCTCTCTTATTGCACATACTTTATTACAGATAGTTGTTAGTTTATGTCTTCCTCAGCAGACTGCATTCCTTGAAGCCAGGAGCCTTTACTCTTCTGTCTGTAGTACCTGGCACAGTGCTGGCATATTGTGGGTACTCAGTAAATGGTGGTTTAAAACAAAAAGTATTTGACAGATACAGCAGTTGGTCTGTGAACTTATTTGGTGAAGTATGATAAGAAACCTTATATTCAATGGGTAAGACAATATTTCTTATTTAATAGAGATGTCAACATACAGGGTTCAGAGGATCTGAGAAACTCTTGAAATTGTATGCTTACTTGTGAATGTAAATAATTTGTGTGTGTGTTTTTTTTTTCCTGGAGAAAAGGTCCATACCCTTTATCATAGTCTCTAAAAGATCTTATGATCCCCAAAGGATTAACAGCTGTTAGGATGGGGATTACTTTATTTCAGCAATATCCCCTCCCCCACTGAATGTAAACTGGTACAGCCTTGATTCAAGAAATCCACTTCTGGGAATCCCTCATAAGGAAATGACCTAAAAAGCAGAGACTTCTGTGCAAACAAAATTTTTTTTCCCTCAGAGCTGTGTATAAAATTCAAAAAAATGGAGACAAACTCTAGATGTTCAACAACAGAGACATAGCTTAGTGCATACACCTGTTGAATTAACATATGGCCATTAAGAATAAGGAAGAATGATTAAGAACAGAAGTAAAATTAAGTGAAAAAAATAGAATATTTTGAAAGTGTGCATGCAATTCTACTTCTGGTATGTAGATTGGAGAAACTCTTACATACGCGCACCAGGACCTACATTTCAGACTCTTCATTGCAGCATCATTTGTTATAGCAAAATAACTGGAAATATCCCAATTGTTTGTCAGTAGAAGAATGGATAAATTGTCGTCTGTCCATATACTTTGAACAGAATTTTATACAGTAGTCGAAAATGAATGAGTGAATTATAGCTGTTACACATCATGGATGAGTCTTAAGACAATGTCAAGCAAAAAAAAGCTAGTCATAGAATATATACAATATAATTTCTTTTATATAATGGCCAAAAATGGGAAATGGAATATGTTGTTTAAAAATACATTATGTGGGGAAACTGTAAAAAAAAAAAACAACAAGGAAATGATTAATACAAAAGTAAAGATAACCTTGGAAGGGAGAAAGGCATGCACAGACGACTTCAAAGGTATTGGTAATATTCTTTCTTAAGTAGTGTTTGTGTGCATGGGTTTTCATTGTATTCTTTTTAAACATTGTGTGTATACACACATACACATATTCTCTGATACATATGTAACGTGAAAATTTTTAATAGGATAAAAACTGATGAATACAACATGATTTCAACTCTGTTGAAAAAATGCATACAGAAAATGTTTAGAAGAAAATATAACCTGGTGATATCTGGATTTGAAAACAAATCCACTGCATTTTATTTCATAGTGGTAAAAATAAATTCATCAGGAAGATATAAAAATCCTAAATGTTTATACACTTAAGAAGAGAGCTTCAGCACAGATGAAGCAAAAACTGATAGTACTGAAAAGATGAATAGGCAAAACCACAATTATAGTTGGAGATTGCAGCCCTTCTCTCAATAACATATAGAACAAGTAGACAGAAAAGCAGTAACGATACAGAATACTTGTCACCAACTTGACCTAACTGACATAGAACACTCGCTCAACAATAGAAGGGGTACATTCCTTTAGACTGTACATGGAACATTTACCAAGATAGACCATACACTGTACCATAAAATAAGTCTTAGATTTAAAAATATCAAATCATACAAAATATGTTCTCTGACCGTATGGAATTTAATTAAAAATTAGTAACAGAAGTGTATCTGGAAAATTCTGAAATACCTAAAAACAAATATGTTTGTAAATAACACTGGGCCAAAGAAGAAATAGTATTTTGAACTGAATTAAAATGAAAACACAACATTTCAAATTTGTGGGATGCACCTGAAGCAGTGCTTAGAGGGAAATTCAGAGCACTGAATGTTCATATTAGAAAAGAAAGATCTCGAATCAACGACCTAAGATTCTATCTTAAACTAGAAAAGGAAGAGCAGAATAAACCCCAAGAAAGCAGAAAATAAGAAATAATAAAGATAAGGACAAAAATAAATAGAAAACAATGGAGCTAGAAGTTGAGAAATTCAATAAAATTGATAAACTTCCAGCCAGAATGATCATGAAAATTTTAAAAAGATAGAAGACACACACACAAAAAAACAGTGATGAGAGAGGGGATGTCACTATATAGATGCTACAGGCATTAAAAGGATAATAAAGGAAGTTTATGCCAATAAATTTGATGACTTAGGTGAAAGGTACAGTTTCCCTGAACGACACAGGTTACCAAAGATCACTCAAAAAAACAGAACCTAAGTAGCCCTATAATTATTAAAGACACTGAATTTATATTTAACAACCTCCCACAAAGGAAACTCCAGGTCCAGATAGCTTCACTGGTGAGTTCCTTGAAACATAATATCAATTCTACACAAACTCGGCCAGGAAAATTAAAAAACAGAGAATATTTCCCAATTCATTTTATTAGACTAGCATTACCCTGAAGCCAAAACCAGACAGATATCACAAGAAAAGAAAAACTACAGACAGAACACAGATACAAATATTTCTAAGAAAACTCAGGCAAATTAAACACAACAATATAAAAATATATTTAATATATAATTTAATAATCATACATATACAAAAAGATAGTATTTCACAACCAACTGGGATTTATTCCATGAATGCATGGTAATATTAACTGAGTTCTAAAAACAAGAGGTCACAGTACAACGACCATCAGCTTTGGAAGCAGAGAGGATTCCAGTGCAGGCTCCATACTGTAGTATCTTGGGGAAGTTAACAGATGGCTCAGTTCCACTGTTCTTACCTGAAGAAGGAATAATGATGCTGACCTCTTAGTATCGCACCGAAGTTAAATGAAATCATAGGTGAAGCACCCCAGCACATGCCACATCTATAATGAATGGTAGGTCCTTTTCTCTTTCCCTTTTATTCAGGAGGTCTTCAATAAAAGTATGACTCCCAAAAAATGCAGTGTTATTCTTTCTCTTTTGAGTGGTACCAGGTGGTTTATTTTCTGAGCAGAAAACCAACCCACAGCCCAATATTGGAGGAAGGTCACTCCTAGGTTTTAGGTATGTTTGGAATGAAATGAGATACTTTTCTGAGTTGAATCACTGCTGTTTCTGTGCTCCGGTGGGTGGTCTGGGGCCAGGATGGCATCCACAGGAGGTGGAAGTAGGCAGCATGGCATCTTGCAGGCATCCCTGTGGTCCCACGGGGATTCACAGAGTTGCCATGTTTGCCTGTGGGAAATGGATGGGAAGTGGGTATTGAGAAGTGAGGCGAGTACAGGCCTTGGAGTCTGCACACGTAGGCTGTAATCCATGCTCGTTATAAAATTACAGAGTGAACTGGGGCAGGCCACAGAACCCATCTTGGTCTCAGTATTTCCATTGGTACATCCAAGAGATTTAGTTAAATGGTTTCTGTGAGGGCCTTTTTTCATTCTTGTATTCTGTTAGATGGGGAAAAAAGAGTGGGATAAGATCATTAATTCTGATTAAGATTAATAATTCATTCTTTCACCAACTTTTATTAAACACCTATTATCTGCCACGCACTGTGATAGGCCTTAAGGCATAGAATTAAAAGTCCCTGTTTTCAAAAGAAGCCAAGCACAAAAAGTGTACATACAGTATGATTCCAGGTAGATGAAACTCAAAAAAGGCAAATCTTTAATGACAGAAAGTAGATCATAGTTTCCTGAAGTGGAAGGGAGATTGCCTGGGACTGGATGACAAGGGAACTTTTGGGGGTGATGGAAATGTGCTATATCCATGCGAATACAGTAGCCACTAGGCTCATGTGGCTATTGAAATTTAAGATAAAAATTTTACACATACTATATGATATCACTTATATGTAGAATCTAAAAAATAATACAAGTGAATCCATATACAAAACAGAAACAGACTCACAGACATAGAAAACAAATTTATGGTTACCAAAGGGAAGAGGGAGGGGGGAGGGCCAAATTAGGAGTATGGGATTAACAGATTCAAACTACAAAAAAGAGAGAAGCAACAAGGATTCACTGCATAGCACGGGGGATTATACCCAGTATCTTGTAATAACCTACAGTGGAATACAACCTGCACAAAAAACAAAACAAAAGCAAACCACGATTTGTACACTTGAAATTAACCCAATATTGTAAATCAACTATACTTTTTAAAAAAAGAGAAAAATTAAAAGACTTAAGTTCCTCTTTCCCATAACCACATTTCCAGAGTTCAATAGTCACACGCGGCTAGTGGGCCCTCCGTTGGACAGTGCTAATTCAGAATGCTTCCAGCATCCCCAAAAGCTCTTTTGGAGAGCACTATTCTTACCTTGGCTGTGGTAGTGATTACGTGGGTGTATACATTTGCCAAAACACATCAGAACATATACTTAAATTGGGTGTGTTTTATTGTATATAAATTATATGTCGATATAGTTGATTTAAAATAAAATCCTGCTCTCAAGGAGCTCAGTCTAATAGAGCAGACAGGCAAATTAACAGACAATTATAGAGCTGTGTAAGTGCCATAAATAAGACCAGGGTGTTCTGGAAGTTCAGAGGTGGGGCAGCTATATAGATTGTGGCCCAGGACATTCTCTTAAACTATGGTTGGGGAAACTCTGGGAATTAGGCAGAGAAGGGGAAGGAAAGGTATTCTAGACTCTTAAGAACCACTAGCACAAAGAGTTCCTTTGGGAGAGTTAGGAAGAGATGCCCCTACTGTGGAATGGACTCAGCTTGGGAAGCTTGGCAAGCAGAGCATGGACTGGATTTCAAGCCTCCGCCCATCCTTGGCTGGGTGTCCTCAAGAGGGCACAACCTGTGCAGTGTACCTGGTGGCTTGCCACACAGAGGGGAAGGCGTATGTAAAGGCAAAGGGTCTTTATATTGATCCCTTTGAGGAAACAGGTGCTGCAGCCCTTGTGGTCTCCCTTTACTAGTTCCTGGCCTGTTCTCTTATTAGGAATTCACCACATTTAAGGGGGAAGCAAAGTTTACCACCCCCACCTGCAAATCACTATCAAGACATCAAGATTCCTTTAATCTGCAAAATGTCCAGACAGTTGATTAGTTCAATTATCCTTCTTTGCCTACAGCTGTTGCTGTGTTACATATTCAAATGTGCAGATGAGAAGGGTGCTTAAAAGCTTTCCTTGCTACCTCAGGACAGTTTTCCTGGAAGTCTTTGACTCTCTTACAGTCAAGCCTCTGGGTTTGGCTGCATGGGGATCTAGCCATGGTACAGAGCATGATTAATTTAGGCAGGGAGACCTTGATTTGGGATACCTTCTGTAAGTTTCAAAAAAAAAAAAAAAAAAATTCAGGAGCACCAACTTTTAGGAATTAGAGAACTGAGGCCCAAGTTTCTTCCTCTGTCACTAGCTTACTGTGTGACTTTGGGAAAATCAGTTCATGTCTCTTGAGAATCAGTTTCCTTATTCATAAAGGATAACAAACTTCTGAATTATGAGACAGCATCAAAGAAAGTGACATGGGCTTTGTAAATGGCATTACATCAGATAGCAGTTTTATTTTATTTGCATGGACAGGTTTCTACCCTGCTTCTGCACAGCATAGATCTTGCTTATGAAACAACTTTCCCCAGCCTCTCATTCAGAATGACTCATCTCTTTTCTCTGTGCCCCTAGAATCTTATTTTCCTTATACTAACAAAGTATTTAAGATGTTTCACTTTGATTTATGATTACTTATCTGCATTTTAAGCAGCTTGGTGACTGCAGAGATACCAGTAATTCCGTGAAAGGCACAACGGCATGCTGATTAAGAGCCTGGGCTTTAGAATAAAATTTGGGTTCAGCCCCCAGCCCCACCATTTAGCTGCTGTGTGTCCAGGCGAACTCCTCTCCTCTCTAAGCTTCAGTTTTGTCAACTGCAAAGCTGGAGCAGAATCAGTCCCTGTTTCAAACAGTTATTGTGAGGATTGAATGTAAAGTTTTAACACAGTGCCCGGCACATAGAAAGTGCTCAATACATGGTAACTAGTATCAGTTATTCATGGAATGTCAGAGCTGAAGGGAGCCTCAATGTTTTAGTTTAATGCACTAAGTTTACAGATAAGAAGCCCTGAAAGTAGAATTGGCAGGTCTAAGGTCATATGGTGTTGATGTGTATTACCCTCTCTAGCCTATTAATCTACATGCTGTTCTCTTGATACAGAGCGTTTCTCATTCTTCTTCCTATCTTGAGAAAAAGTTAGGACTTGAGTTAATTTGGCAAACTGGCATTAAGCACCTTCTATGTGCACAGCCTGGGGTGAGGCGCTGGTCCTAGAAGGCATCAGTGGCTTAGCGACCCAGTACACTATGAGGAAGTGGGTGGATAACAGCTGGGAACTGGTCCAGGACTGCTGGTGGTGAGGGCAGGCTGGAAAGAGTTCTTGTGAGCAAGGAGGCAGGTGATATGTCAGAAATACTGCTGACCTTGGGGCCAGGCAGACCTGGGTTTGAATCTTGGCACACCTATATATTGGAAGGGTTACTTGGCCAAATCTAGGACAATTTGTGTAACAAAAGAAATAACGATAGTTATGTATTCTAATTCACAAAATAAAGCAAATATCCACGAGTTCATACTGATTTAAATAAACAACTGAATAAATGTGGTAGAAGAGAAAGCTCTTCCTTACAGTAGAATTCCAATTAATAAAGACAGAAAAAATAATGAAAACAGGACATCATCAATTGGTAAACAGCACTGTGATAATTTTTTTGGGTAAGAATTATCAATGGACGCTAAAATAAGTGGGTGACAATTTGATTAAAAACAGGATATTTACATAGTTTCAAGTATCACCACAAGATTTTTTATTAATTTTAAAATATAGTAATTTTGCCATGCAGAAACTTGGCAGATACCACCTTACCCAAGAACACAGAGTTGACAGCACCAAGTAATGAGATATATTAGCATCATCTGCCTCCTGGTACCCAAGAACGGCACACTATCACTTTTGTGGTACTCCTGCCAAAAGTGCACAACCTCAATTTTATCACGAGGAAACACCACACGAACCCAAATATAGGAATATTCTATCAGATAACTGGCAAGAATTTTTCTGAAGTGTCAACATCATGAAAGACATGGACAGAGGAACTGCCACAGATTGGTGGAGAGTGAGGAGACATAACAGCTAAATGCAAGGTCGAGTCCTGGGTTGGATCCTGAGCCAGAAAAATGGCATTAATGGGAAAATAGACTAAATTTAAATAAGGTCTGTAGTGAATCGTATCATATCAATCTAATTTCTTATTTTTGACAATTGTGCTATGGTTATGTATTGGGCTGGCCAAAAAGTTTGTTCGGGGTTTGGTACGATGTTATGAAATATCCGAACGAACATTTTTGGTCAACCCTAAGATGTTAGTATTTTAGGAAGCTGGGTGAAGGCTATACAAGGAAATCTTTATGCTCTTTTTGCAACTTTTTTTCTAAGCCTGAAATTTTTTCTAAATGAAAAGCTAAGGTGAGGGGAGAGAGAGAGAGGCAGAAAGAGAAAGGAAGGAAGGAAGAAAGTGTGGCCTTTGGCAAATCTCTTCCCCTCCCTGAGTCTTAGTTTCCTAACCTGAAGAGCAGGTCAATCATCCCAATCTACTTCACTGTGTTCTAAAGATAAAATGGAAGAGTACAAAGTAGCAGTGTGTATGTATTGATGCTATAAAAAGTGATTCTGGCTGTTAGTAATGGCAGCTGCTGTGTCTTGAGGGGTCTACCCTAATGACAAACATCTGGCTGCAAGCGACTTCCTCTGGGCCATTCAATATGACCTTGCCCAAGGAAATAATAATGCCAGCTTTGTGGCTGGGTGGCTGTCGTCAGGGAGATGGCGCCAGATAGCCCAAACAGCTGGTGGTAGTGACGTCACCTCCAGGCTTGGTAGACAGAAAGGCCATGGTGAGACAGAGGCAGGGCAAAGGGCTTCGTCCCTGACCATGAAAATAGGAAAAACAACTTCCCAAATAGCCCATCTTTTGTGCAATTGATTCTATTTTCAGTTTCCAGGTTCACTAAAAGGTTTAGCACACAAGCCAGGAATACGGCCATTCACTGAATGGGCAATGGATTAATCATAAGGAGAATTCCTCCCTGGTTCTTTCTTCTTTATAGTTTCCAAAGTACCTAATGTAACCGTGTGAGCTCAGCGTTGTCTGTCCTATATTACACACGGGAAAACCAAGAAGGAACAAGGGGAAGGGATGCCAGGTCCCAGGATATGTTGGAGGACTTTCCAGAGTCAGAATCCAGGCTCCCAGATTTCCAGTCCTGAAATTACATTGCCCATGTGCAGATATATCTCATGGCCACCTTGAAGCAGGTGCCCAAGGAGTAGAGTCTGGTGAACACACCCCTGAAATACTGTTGTCTAAATGTAGACCTCACCTCCTAATCCTAAATTCTAAACTGGATAGAAACAAACAAATGGAGAAGATGGGCTTCCTGAAACAATTAGGGTTTTGGGGTTCAGAGGGACCTGGGCTCAAATCCCAGCTCTGCCACTTACCAGCAGGGAGACCATATGTTATTTTTACCTCTTTCAGCCTCAGTCTTCTCATCTGTAAGAGAAATGGGGATAACAGTAGCACCTATGCTGAGGGTGGTTGTAAGGGTTAGATGCGGTGATTCCTGTGATATACCCGGTACAAGTGTCACGTAAGGAATGTCAAAATGTGCACATCCTCGTCCTCGTGTCCTTTCTCAAGAGCTTTCATCTGCTGGATGGAAAGTTAGTTCCTTCATCTGGGAAATGATGATTTGTAACTCAGCCTCTTTCACCAGAATAGAGCTGGTTGTGCGTTAGTAGCTTTGAAATCAACACAAAGAAACCTCCTCCAGAGCTGTGATGTCCTGAGACATCCCATCCAGTCCAACCCTCTTATTTTACAGCTGTAGAAACTGAGGCCCAGAGAAGAGAAGCAGTCTGGTAAAGATCACAGAAAGTCCATGGCAGAACCAGGGCAGGAATCCTGACACCCCAGCTTCCTTGCTTTTGGACACACTCATCTCATTGGTTGAACTTAGCATTGGGCTGTTGGTTGCAGGAATTCAGAGATTGCCCCTTCCCAGTGTGCCAGCTGGTTCCTGCCCACTCTCTTTCAGGCTGTTATTTTATTGCTGATTCTGGGGGTGGTTGAAGATCTGGGGATGGAAGAGGGACAGGTGCAGGACCATGAGCCTGGTAGCCTTCACTAAAGGGGTGTGTGTGCGTGTGTGTGTCTGTGCGTGTGTGTCTCTGTGTGTGTGTGTCTGAGAGAGAAAGAGAGAGAGAGGTGGGATTACCATTGATTGAGCTACTAAAGGTATCTTAGGTCATCTCTACATTGTCACAAAAACCTTTCAGGATAAGATGCAAACTATTATAAATAGAATGGATAAAAAACAAGGTCCTACTGTATAGTACTGGGAACTATATTTAATATTCTGTAATAAACCCTATGGAAAAGAATATGAAAAAGAATATGTAAGTATGTATATGTAACTGAATCACTTTGCTGTACAGCGGAAACTAACACAACATTGTAAATCAAAGATACCTCAATAAATCAAAAAAAAAATCCAACCTTGTAGGACAGATAGTAGCCCCATTTTCCAGATACACTGAATCATTCACTGAACATGTTTAAACACCTGCTGGGTGGCAGGCACAGTGCTAGGTGTTGGGGCTACAGCTGTGAACAATGCAGAGCACACTCTCCGCCCTCACTGAGCTTACAGTCTACTGCAAAAGAAAGACATTAAAAAAAATTCTACACAGAAGTATAGAACTGCAAAATGTGGTAAATGCCACGAAGGGGAAAATACAGATTGTTAAGAATACAAGAAAGGGCTTGATGTAGATTACAGGATTAAAGAAGGCCTCTTCTGAAAACAATGAGGAAGCCGAGGCTGAGGGAGAACGTGTACATCTACCCAGTCACTCATCTTTTCACGTTATTTTCCTCCAGGACTCAGAACTGTCCTGAGAGTCTGCAGAGGAAGGTAGCAACACTGAAACGAAGAGAGGAAGGTCGATTTCACTGGCCAAGCTCTGCCAGAATTATCTAGGTGTTTGGAGATTGCTATGTGCTTTAAGAAAGGCAGCCAGGGTTACCCAGAGAGCTCGGATGTAGTTGGCAGGAACCACAGATCGGTCTCCAGTTGGAAGACTTATGGTGCATGACTTTGGGCGAGTCTTTCCTCTCTTTTTGTCCTCAGTTTACTGCTCTCAGAGGCATTTGAGTCCCAACGGTAATAAAGGTTCACCAGGTGAGAGACTGGAGAAGGAGTCTCCCTGACCACTAGGCTCATAGGGATGAGCTGATTTGTTTCAAACTAAGTGTGCAAATTACCGTTTGGGTTGGGATTCTGTAGGTAGGATTTTTCTAAAGCGAGGCAGCACACCATTATCTGAGTTTCAACTCAAGGCGGAAGCCTTTGGGATGTCCAGGCCCTAAGGTTCGAAGTCATTATTCTAGAAAAGTACACACCTGGATGGGAACTCTGCGATCCCAAGAGGTGCTGGATCTCCATCTCCCGCTTAAATTAACGGCCCGAGGCCGGTTCAGCCCTCAACAAAAATGGCGCCCGACCTGGCCTCGGCCTGAGTGCCCTCACTAAAAATGGCAGCCCGTCTCGCTTTCCTCAAGACTTGCTGGCCCAAGTGCGGATGCTCTGCCCTTAGTTAAGATGGCGCCCGCCCGCGCTTCCCTGCCCGGCCTCGAGGCCCGGCCGCTCGGCTTCCCTGCCCGGGCCTCGAGGCCCGGCCGCTCGGCTTCCCTGCCCGGGCCTCGGTGACCCCGCCTCGTTTCCGTAGGAAGAAGCGCCAGGAAAGATGGCGGCGGTTGCGGTTTGAATTCCAGCGGCGCCGTCGGAGTCCGAACAGGAGCTGGGTTGGAGGGGGCGGGGACCTGGGGAGACGGGCGGGTCGCGACCGCCGGGGAGAACCAGTGGTGCCGCCGCCAGACACCAGCGCCACCACCTCCTCTGTGTCCATGATGGACTCGGTGTTGGAAGAGGACGTCACCCTCCCCGGGGCAAGCAGCGGCTGCAGGTGCGGCCCGGGCTTGGGGGGTTCGCGGTAGCCGGGCCGGGGTTCCCGCTGATGGGGGTTCGCTTCGTCCAAGACTTGAGATTTGCTCTTTGGGTGTTTCAGGGTTCTGGAGAGGGGCGGTGTATGGGATGGGTTTCTCGGGGGGGATCTCTGTGGGGACCCGCCCACTGATACTGAGTGTAGGTGGTTGGGGGTCCCGACCTGCACCACGCCTCTCGTTTCGGGACACACTTTGAAGAGGAGGTGAGGGCCAGGTAAGGGGTTCTCTGAAAGAGCGGGAGATGAGGGTACTTCATGGTTCACTCTGGTTTGGGGATTTGCTTTCATTATGGGGAGTGTAGTTGGTCTGCACAGATTTTGCTTATGGGGTCACAGAGTGGCTACCAAGATTCGGGCCATGGAGTGCAGTGGTTAAGAACCTTGGCTGGAGTTGAACAGAACTGGATTCAAATCCAGCACTTTAACTCGTTGTATGACCTTAATAAAATGGCTGAATCTACTTCTCCATATGTAAAATGGGGCTGGTAGTCATATCCACCCGACAGAGTTGGGGTGAGGGTTAAAATTTTGCTTGGCAGGTGTCGTGCCTGGCACATAGTCAGTGCTTAAAAAATGATTTGGTGTTGTGCTTCATCAACAGTAATACAGATTGGGGAATGACGGCTGAGAGTGGTCTCCCAATGGAACCTGTCCCAAGAGGCAGTTGGAGTCCCCATTGCTGGTGGGGCAGGGGTCTCTCCTGGTAGGAAGGCCTGACAAAGCCCTGCACTGCTTCAGGGTTGGGGCCCTTTGGTTGTCCTGGGCTCCTGGTTGGGGAGAGGGTAGGAGGCCTCACAGGAGATCCCTAACTGAGAAGCTGTGGTGTTTATCCAGCTCTGCTAGGGACAGGCTGCTGCTTTTAGTTGGCAGATCCTAAACTGAAAGGGTGACGTTATTTGTGGTGCACATCTGGACGCTTTTAAGAGTAAAATGGGCACAGTGGTTATGCCTGAGCAGCAGGCATAAACAGGTCCTATCCTGGACAAGCCTTGGACAAATGGTTACTATGTTTATCGAGAAGCTGCTGTTTATCAGGCACAGAGCAAGGCCCTTTGCAGCTCCTGCTAATTGGATCCTAAGGTAGTTCGTCATGTCCCTTTCTCTTCATCTTTCTGCCGCTGCCCCAGTATATTGTGGTATGACCTCTCACCTGCATTGTCCTGGTTTCCTTCACACCTCTGATAGCCTTTTATACTATAGCTTGAAAGCTCTTTTTAAAATATAAATCTGACCATCACGGTGTGCTGCTTTATACGTTTAATGCTTTTCATTGCTATTAACGTAAAGTCCATTTTTCTCTCAGTTTTTCACATCTCAGCACCAGTTGGCCAAGCACTTTGGTTTTGGGACCTAGACCTAGCTGGGTTTCAATCCCATTTCTACCACTTAACAATCCTGTGACCATGGGCAGGTCACCCTCTGTGAGCCTCAGTCTTCATTATCTGTAACATGGGTGAGTCTAAAAGGTTTAGCCCAATGTCTGAGCCAGAGTAGCCACTCAACAGAGCATCAGATATTCTCCTTTCCCTCCTCTCCCTGCCTTTGCTGGTCACCCTGGTGCCGCCTACATTCCTGGTAACTGGTCTCTTACTCACCTGGTTCAGACCCTCCCTGGCTCCTCTTCGCCCTCAAGATGAAGTTCATTAATGTGGCTTCCCAGCTCCTTCATACTGTGGCCCTGCCTACCTCACTAGCCTCCTGTCCTCCCTCTCCCTTCCCTGTCTCTGCTCCAAGCCTGTCACCGTGCCGGCTGCCAAACTGTTATGAATGATCTGCCTTGTTCTTTCTTACTGCCATGCCTGTGTGCCCGCTGTTCCTGCGGCCTGGAGTGCCCTCCCTCTTCCCCTTTGCCTTCTTATTTTTCAGATCTCCGTTTAGGTGGCACCGCCAGGAAGCCTTCACTGACATCCCGCCTCCCCTCCTGGGCCCTCTGTTCTCCTCTAGTCCCCTCATCACTGACCTGTTCACAGCCCTTATTGACTTCACTGAATTTTGTTTGTGTGTTTGTTTGTTTTTGGCCACGCTGCGTGACATGCAGGATCTTAGTTCCCTTAGACCAGAGGTTGAACCCGCAACCCCTGTGGTGGAAGCTCAGAGTCTTAACCACTGGCCTGCCAGGGACGTCCCATGACTTCACTGAATTTTACTGACTAGTACTGTCCAATCAGTATATAATTTGAGCCACGTATGTAATTTTAAACTTTCTAATAACCACATTAAAAAAAAGTAAAAAGAGACTGGTGAAATGTTAATATGTTTTATTTAACCCAGTATTTCCATATATTATCATCTAACTCGTAAACAAACAATTATTAGTGAGATATCTTACCTTCTTTTTGATCTTACTAAGTCTCTGAAGTCCGGTATGTGCTTTACACTTACAGCACTTCTCAATTTGGATGAACCACGTTTCAGGTGCTCAGTAAGTCCATGTGGCTAGTGGCTCCTGTATTGGCCACTGCAGGTACGGCTTGTCTGTCTCCCAGATTAGACTCTGACCTGTGAGAGAGCAGGGACTGCATTTTGATCATCTTTGTAACCCGACTTCCTAACCTGGTATCAGTAACTATGTGTTAAATCACTGAATAAACAATGACCTAGTGAGGTGACAGTTTTATCCCTCTTTTACGTGAGGCCACTGAGGTTCAGAGAGGTGAAGTGAACACTCTGAGATCCCACAAAAAGTACATGATTGAGCCGGGCTTTAAATCCAGGCCTACAGACTCCAAAGCCTGGCTCTCAGTACTCTGTCCTACCTTCCAGCTAGTTCTGTGAACCAATTCTGAGAGGGTTCTGGGAGATTTTATGGAGCTGCTAGTGCTTGAACTGGCCCTCAAAGAGTGGAAGAAACGTCCTGGGAGAGTCAGCTTTTCCATCAGGGGGTCACAGTGGAAGAGAAAAGTTCCTGAAATAAAATCTCTTTTTATACCAATATGAGTTCTCTTCTGCTTGGTGATTTCCAAGCCCCAGTTTTAGAGACTAAATTGGAGTCCAGTTTGCCCTTGCACTACTGTTGAATTAGGTCGGTGTGTGTCATTCTCTCCAAACCTGATCACCTGTGAGTGCCCCAGGAGCTCCGGCCCTGTGAGGTTTAGGCCCAGCCCCCAGCCCCTGGACCTCACCCGACCTACGGCTCTTCATTAGGTCCTGCCTGATGGTGTTGAAAGAAACTGGGCTTCGCATGCAGGGTGCCTGCGTCTGAATCCTGCTTCAGCCAGTCACCAGGTGTGCTGCTTGAGTAGTTCACTTATCCCTCCTAATCCTCAGTTTCTCTTCAGTGATATTATCTGAAGGTTTATTGGGTGACAGTGTGGATGAAGCAAGGTTTTATTATTAGAGGCCTAGCACCAACTGGGGAGTACATTAAATGTTAGCTGTTTCTGTTTTACTCATACCATGTACTGTTTCCTGGACAAAATCCTCAGTGCCCACACCCCTGGGTTCACCCCTTTATTTTTATGCCCAGGATTCTGCCTCTCCCTGTGAGCTTCCTGAGCCCTGGCCCAGGCTTGTTCATCTGGGGGGTCCCTCAAACACATGGCAGTTAAGTGCTTCCTGCCTGGTTAGGGGCAGACCAAAAAGACATGTTTCTTACAATTTTGTATACAGTTTGTACTTTCTCAGGCAAAGAATGGCTTCGTGGATTTTGTAGGAGGAGGTTGGGGAAGAGAATGGCGGAATGAAATTTCTGGTGAAGGCTTGAAAGCGTGATCCAAGGCTGAGCTTGGAATGTAGTGTGAGGTTTGAGGAGATGCTCCCCGTTGCCAGTGTTAGCTGAGTGGGGGCAGGGAGCATGTCTGGCTTCTTCCCCACTGTATGTTTAGACCTAGAACCACGTCTGGTGCATGGTAGAGGCTCAACAGATATTTGTTGAATGAATCAATTTTGTTCAGTCTCTGTTTAAAAAGATAAATACCTTTTCTTTTACTCCTGAATATAGACCCCATATTTAGTTGTAAAATGCTGCTTTGTAATCACTGTGTGAAAAAGTGCACAACAGTGTCATCTGGTAGTCTTCTTGGAACACAGTTTGGCATTAAAAATGTGCCTTGTGTTTTTTTAACAGCTTTACTGAAATCAGATTTATATGCCATAAAGTTTACCCATTTGAAATATACCATTCAGTGGTTTGTTGTTTTTTTTAAGTATATTTACAGAGTTGTACAATCGTCACCATAATCTTAATTTTAGAACATTTTCATCATCCAAAAAAGAAACCCTGTGCCAATTAGCATTTACTTCCTGCCTTAGCTTGGGCTGCTGTAACACAAAACTGTAGACTGGGTGACTTATAGAAAGGAGAAATTTATTTCTCACAGTTCTGGAGACTGGAAGGCTGAGAACAGGGTGCCAGCATGGTCAGGTTCTGGTGAGGACCCTCTTCTGGGTTGCAGACTACCTGTTGCTACTTCTCATTGTATGCTCACATGGTGGAGAGCAGAGAGAGGAAACAAGAGCTCTGGTAGCCCTTACGGACACTAACCCCATGCATGAGGCCTCCATCCTCCTGACCTCATCTAGTCTTAATTACCTCCCAGAGGCCCACCTCCTAATACCATCACTTTGTGGGGGTGGGGCTGAGGGGGTAGAGTTTCATCATATGAATTCTGGGGGGACACAAACATTTAGTCTATAACATTCCCCATTTCTCCTCCCCCCATCCCCAAGCAACCACAATCTACTTTTTATAGATTTTCCTATTCTGGACATTTCATATAAACGGGACTTTGCAATATGTGGTCTTTTGTGAGGTTCATCCACGTTGTAGCGTGTATTAGTACTGCATTCTGTGACTGAATAGTATTCTGTTATGTACATGAACCATGTTTTGTTTATTCATTCATTGGTTGATGATATTTGGGTTGTTGTTTTTTTTTTTTGGCTGTTAATAATGTTGCTATAAACATTTATTTGTGTACAAGTTTTTGTGTGGACATAAATTTTCATTGCTCTGGGAGTAGGGTTGCAGGGTCATATGGTAACTGTATATTTAACATTTTGAGGAACTGCCCAACTCTTTTCCAAAGTGGCTTCACCATCTTACATGCTCACCAGCAGTGTGTGAGGGTTCTTGTTTCTCCATGGCATTGCCAGTGCTTGTGGTTGTCTGTCTTTGATTATAGCCATCCTTGGGGATGTGACGTGATATCTCACTGCGGTATTGATTTGCATTTCCCTCACGACTAATGATGTTGAACATTTTTTCATGTGCTTATTAGCCTTTTGTATATTTTCAGATCCTTTGCCCATTAAAAAAATGTGAACGTGTTTAGACCCAGCAATTCCACTTCTTGTTATCTGTCTAGAGAAATCCTTACGCACGTGCACAATGAGACTTGTATAAGGAGATCCAGCGTTGTTTGTAAAAGGAACAACTTGGAAACAAATTGAATTACCATCAGGGGACCTGGTAAATACACATCCTTTCAAGTGTCTTTCAGACTGTGACCCATTGGCAACTCATGAAATTCTATTTAGTAGGTTGCAACCAGAATTTTAAAAAAAGAATAGAACAGAATAGAAAACATTTCGAGAATGAAGGGTAATATATTTCCTTCCATGGGTTGGGGTCAGTAAAGTTTGAAGAACATTGCTATAGAATGCTTTGTAGGAGTTAAAAACACAGAGGTAGATCTATTTGTACTATCATGTAAACATGTTTAGGGCACAGTAAGTGAAGAAAAGATGCTGCAGAATAATATATACAGTTACATACAGGGGGAAAGGTCTGGAATGTCTTGCTGACGAGAGTGGTTACCTCTTAGGAGGAGACCAAGATGGGAGTGAGGAGTGCTCATGGTGAACTTGAAGCTTGTCTATTTTGTATTTACATATATATTTCTCTCATTAAGAATAAATGACATAAAATGAAAAACAAGTTGTTGAAAGACAGACAAGAGTGCACCTGGTGGAGTTGTTTTCTGAATGTGATGTCCAGTCTGTCCACGGCTCTCATAATACTTTGTCTGTGAAATGCTTCATCCTCTTTGGACCTTGTGTGGATGGACAGTTATGGGCTGCCAGGTACAGGCCCAGGAGGTCGTCCCTTTTGGGTGGCGGTAGAGCAAACGAGGAGGATGAGGTGGTCGCTGAGGCGTAGGAGAGTGTTCATTCATTCACCCGCCTGGCTGTGCGCTGTGCAGAGTCTGGAAGGCCCTGCCTGGTTCACGGGAACCTCACCACAGCCACTTGAGGAAGGCGCTGGGCAGCCAGAATCGTGGAGAGGCTAAGAGCATGGGGTTTGAAGTCAGGCAGGCTTGTGTCTTTCAGCCTATTACCTTTCCTGGGCCTCTCTTTTCCTCATTTAAAAAATGGCAACATCTAAAAACTACCACCTGCCATGGAAGGGCTGTGGGGAGGAGTAAGTGGGAGGCTGCCTGTCCCCGAGCGCAGTGTCTGCTCAGCGCGGTGCCCCTGCAGGGTGGTGATGGTTATGCGGTGTTTTGCATGTGACGAAACTGGCACTGACTGTGTGCCCCATTGAGTAGGACCTTTGGGCGGCCCGGACGCTGGTTAGCGAGTGGAATGGGCACTGAGACACCTGGATTTTGGTCTCAGCTTTGCCACTAATGCCTTGTGATTTTGAGCAGATAAGTTCTGTTCCTTTCTGGGCCTTAGTCTCCCCCACCCATACTGTGATAAAATCATATCTAAGCTCCCTTCCTTTGCTTGCCTACTTTTGATTTTGGATGGGGCCCCGCGAGGCCCCAACCTTAGTTCTAAGGCCCAGAGTGAATGACCAGAATGGGATACTTAAAGCTGAACGCTTAAAGCTGGAGGTGTGGCTGGAACTGACTTGAGAGGCGGATGACAGAGGTTCATGGCGTTTGAAAGGGGGCAGGTAAAGCCCAAATGGAGATCTGGCAGGAACCAGGCCAGAATTTGTGCATTAACTAGTGGTTTCTTCTAAGAGTTGCAGTGTCAGATGTCATTTTTCAAACTTCAGTTTGCCTGTTGGAAACTTGTCTCAGACCAGATTTGTTGGCTTTGCCAGCCACATGGTTTTCAACCATGATTGATCTTGGCTTAAGTAATTGATGGACTGTTTCCTCCAGTGGTAGTAAATGAATGGCTATGATGGAGAGAACCCCAGACTTGAGGATGTAGAGACCAGACAGTAGGCTAAGTTTGACCAATAACCTGGTTTGTGATCTTGGGCCACTGGGCCACCATCTGCAGAGGGTGGTGATTGAACCTGATTTTAATTTTTACAATTCAGTTATGTTGGAGAGGGTGTGGAGAAAAGGGAACTCTCCTGCACTGTTGGTGGGACTGTAAGTTGGTACAGCCACTATGGAAAACAATTTGGAGGTTCCTTAAAAAACTACAAATAGAACTACCGTATGATCCAGTAATCCCACTCCTGGGCATATACCCAAAGAAAACCATAATCCCAAAAGAAACTTGTACCATAATGTTTATTGCAGCACTCTTTACAATAGCCAGGACATGGAAGCAACCTAAATGCCCATCAACAAATGAATGGATACAGAAGATGTGGCATATATATACAATGGAATATTACTCAGCTATAAAAAGGGATGAGATGGAGCTATATGTCATGAGGTGGATAGAACTACAATCTGTCATACAGAGTGAAGTAAGTCAGAAAGAGAAGGACAAATATTGTATGCTAACTCACATATACGGAATCTAAAAATGGTACTGATGAACTCAGTGACAAGAACAAGGAAGCAGATACAGAGAATGGACTGGAGAACTCGAGGTATGGGAGGGGGCGGGGGGTGAAGGGGAAACTGAGAAGAAGTGAGAGAGTAGCACAGACATATATATACTACCAACTGTAAAATAGTCAGTGGGAAGTTGTTGTATAACAAAGGGAGTCCAACTCGAGGATGGAAGATGCCTTAGAGGACTGGGGCAGGGAGGGTGGGGGGGACTCGAGGGGGGGGGGCGTCAAGGAAGGGAGGGAATATGGGGATATGTGTATAAAAACAGTTGATTGAACCTGGTGTACCCCCAAAAAAATAAAATAAAATAATAAAAAAAAAAAAAAAAAAAAAAGAAAATGGAGTTTGTCCTTCTAGTGATACTTATTGGAGGAAATTGAGAGTTGTAGAAAATTAAGAAGGAGGAAAATATCTCTCATTTCCCTACAAGTTATGATTTTTAATATTTCATTTGTTATATATATTTATCGCCCACCTAGTTTCCAAGAAGGATTGGAGGTGACTTTAGTCTACATGTATTTTTTTTTTTCAATAATTGAAGGCATATTCTACTTAAGGTTTTGTTGTTGTTGTTGTTTATTTGTTTTTTCCAGTTATCCTCATAGCAGATACATTTTATGTAATCATTTTCTTGATGCTGGAATTTTATGATATCCAGTTTTTGGCTTGGTTCTGATCTTTTTTTTTTTTTTTTTTAAACATAATTTAAGTTTAATGGAACAGAATTTATTTTATTTTATTTAAAAAAATTTTCTTTTTTTTGGTTGGGGAGGGCCACGTTGGGTCTTCATTGCTGCGCACAGGCTTTCTCTAGTTGCAGCAAGTCGGGGTTGCTCTTTCTTGTAGTGCATGGGCTTCTCATTGTGGTGGCTTCTCTTGTGGAGCATAGACTCTAGGTGTGTGGGCTTCAGTAGTTGTAGCACACAGGCTCAGTAGTTGTGGCACACAGGCTTAGTTGCTCCGTGGCATGTGGGATCTTCCCGGACCGAGGATCGAACCCCTGTGCTCTGCATTAGCAGGTGGATTCTTAACCACTGCGCCACCAGGGAAGTCCCTCTTGGTTCTGGTGTTGAAGGTTCATTCCAACTCCAGAGTTTGGTGATTAGGCAAAATTGTCCTAGGAGCAGAGTGGGTGTGTATTTAGAGGCATGGAAAGAGCAGATTGCCAAGAAGTCAAGCTAAGCTTCCATCAACTCCTAGTTCACAGCTTGGGACAGGGAAGCATTATTCGGGGTTAGACATAAAAGGCTCAGATTCTAGACTTGGTTCTCTACTTAGCTGCCATGAAACTCTGGCTAGGCTGCTGAACTTAGCTGAGCCTTAGTGCCTTCCTTTGAAAAATGCATAGACCCTCAGGGAATGGAGTGATTCTCATGATGGTAAATCGTTGGTAAGTTATAGACCCATTGTATGTCTCAAGGTGATAAGGGTATTTTGCTCCCATGTATGGAATACTCACAGTATGCCAGGTACTTGCTGGACACTTGGTGTCTTGTTTAATCGCCAATCGCTCTATGCAGTAGCAGCTGTTCTCCTTTTACATACGAAGGAAGCGAGGCTGGGAGAGGTATGTGCGGAGCTTAGAAGAGAATCCAGGAAAGTGTTTTCTGTTGAACCACAACTCCTATTATGGTTTAGTTTTCTGTCAATGTCTCCAGATCCTCACTGAACCTATTTTTATAATTCAACCAGTAAAACTTCTTGGATCAGTGAATTTTGCATTTTTGTTTGATATTCTTAAAGCATTCGAATTGGTGCCTGATTCTTGGAAGCTTCATTTTTGGTTGTGATAGGCGTGTTAATAATAATAATAGGAATGACGAAATCAACACTGAAGGCCATGGATTGCGCACTTGCTGTGCACTGAGTGTTTATATATTGATACGTTAACTCATTTAATCTTTACAGACAGAGGGTGGTATCCCCAGGTGATGAGTTAAGAAGGTGAGGCGCAGGAACATCAGTAGCTTATGTCTGGCGCAGGGCCCCTGCCCCTAACCTATCTCTGGCACACAGAACACTTAACGTGTGAATGAATGACTGGCGTCACTCTGCTGTTAAGTGTTAGAGCAGGAACTCAGCCCCAAAGCCTGAGTTCTTAACCTCTGCACCGCATCCCCCACAGGTAGCTGGCTGGCCATGGCCCGATGACTGACAGTCCGTCTGATCGTCTCTGCTGTTCAGACACTGACTCTTCTTTTATCACACGTGTTCTCTCCTAGTGGCCTCTTTCCCAGTTTACCAGATGACCTGGATGGCATCAGCCCCATTGCTGGTTTGGGAAACGGTGGTAAGTACACAAAATAAGAACAAGGGAAGTAGACGCTGGGCTGTGAGGGCCTTGAGGCCTTGAGCCTGGGCCTGAGCTTTGATGGCTTCAGGGCCCAGAGCTACCCTGGCACGACTTGGGGCTCCCAGGAGGTACGCAGTGTTTTATGTACATACTGACCTGCTACTCACCTCCTTTCGTAAACACTGGATGGGAGGAATTGATGTCCTTTGGGCTGGATTTTATGTGTCTCGCTACCACACTTGTAGGGACTCAGCCAGTGTTTGTTGAACTGAACGGCCAATGGAGGCTGCATGTCAAATTGGTGACTCGGTCAGGTTCTGAGGATCTGTTGGTCCCTGCTGCCGAGTGGCTGGAGGCCCCGGGGCTGCTGTCCAAAGCGTAGTGTGCCAAGGCCTTCCTGGCAGGCTGCTGGATTCCATTTGCTGGCTGAGGCCCAGCCTTCCTACATGGGCCTGCCCTTTGGAGACAAATAGTTGGTTAGACCACAGGAGACAGCGCTGAGGAAATAAGCAGTCTTCTGTGTTGAAGCTGGATCCTGAGGAGATTTCTGTTTTGCAGTTTGGGTTTTGCTAAGCGTTCTTCATAATTTTTGTTTCTGCAAAAAGTGGATGCTATCGTATCTGTGGGAAGTGCTAATTATTTGCCATGTTGAAATATCTCAGAGATATTTTGACTTGTGTTTTTTTCCCGCTGTCTCCAAAGCGATGAGATTATGTGCAAAAGGAAGACGTTTTTAGAGCAGACAATGTAAGGTTCACAAGGTTTATTTCTGGAGACTATTTTAATTTTCAGGCCACCCTCAGGTTTTCCTTTAGAACCTGTTAACTTTTACTTTAAACATACAATCCAGCAGTTCTGGTTTCTCTTCTTCCTGCCCACAGGCAGTTAGGAGCAGAAAATTGATAGGCCTGCTCCTTAATTCAGCCCATAATGTACATCTGCTTCATGCTAGTTGCTGGGCTCAGCGCTCGGATTCAGCCTTGAACGTGGTTCCCATCAAGCCTAGAAGACAGGCAGTTAAAGAATTATCACGCATTGACATGTATCTACTACCAACTGTAAAATAGATGGCTAGTGGGAAGCTGCTGCATAACACAGGGAGATCAACTCGATGATGGGTGATGACTTAGAGGGAGGGGGTAGGGAGAGTGGGAGAGAGTCGCGGGAGGGAGGGGATATGGAGATATATGTATAAATACAGCTGATTCACTTTGTTGTACAGCAAAAACTGGCACAACAGTGTAAAGCAAGTATATTCCCATAAAGAACTTAAAAAAACCCCCCAGAAAACAGAACAAACAAACAAAAGGGAGTTATCACGGTAGATCAGATGGTCAGTGTAACAAGCGAGGACGTGAAAGGGGCTGTCACAGGGGATGAGGAGATTTTACCTTGAAGGGGGTAGCGCGGGTGGGCGTTTCCCTAGAAGCTGAACTGCAGCCCTGCCTTGATGAACGAGTGGGACCTGGGTGGGGACGCAGACACCGGTGACAGAGCACGTCCCGTTTGAGAAATGGGAAGGCAGCCTGTGTGCCGTTGGCCTGGCGCACAGGGCCCTGCACCGTCCTCCCCGCCGGCTCCGGGTCCGGCTCCGGCTCCTGGCTCCCGCTCCCGGCTCCCTCTCCCGGCTCCCTCTCCCGGCTTCGGCTCCCGGCTCCGGCTCCCGGCTCCCGCTCCCGGCTCCCGCTCCCGGCTCCCGCTCCCGGCTCCCGAGCCTCTTGTCTGCTGAGTGCTGGGCGCCCCGCCCGCCTGTGCCCTCCTCTGCTTCGCCCTCCTCTGCCCTCCGCCTCCTTGGCTCTCCCCAGCTGCCTTAGGTGCGCGTTCCTCTCGGAACCTTCTGTGTAATATTTCACTGCATTTCATTTCATCTGTTCCTGTTGGCTACTTAACAAGTATCCAGAATCAGCCCACTTCTCACCCTCCCTCCCTGGTCTGAGCCACCGGGACCTCTGGCTTGGATTCTCCCAGTGTTCACCTCACTGGCCTCCTGGTTTCTCTTTAAGTGCCTTTTGATCTGTTCTCAGCGAGGCAGCCAGAGGGAGCCTGTGGAAACCTGTGTCCCATCACGTTGCTCCTGAGCTCAGAAACCTCCCGCCCTGCGAGGAGCCAGGCAGGCCATACGCAGCTTGTCCCCCAGCACCTGGCTCACCCCCTCTTCTGCCATCCCCCTTTATTGCTTTCCCATCCGTTGGCCTCTGGGCTGGTCCTCAGATCCACTGGGCACCTCCCGTCCCAGGCCTTTCCCTGTTGTGTCTTCTCCAAGTCTGCCCAGACGTCACCTTCGCAGTGAGCCCTTCCTCAATTTAACCACCTTATTTGAGACTGCAGTCGTCACCGCAGCCTTGCTGTTGGTATTTCCTGTCCTTACCCACCTGAAAAGCGCCAGGCGCTTGTGCAGCGTGGAGCACTTTGCTTACATCTCCATCTTGCCCACGGGACCGGGGTCCTCTTGGGTGCAGGATCAGTGTCTCACTCACCGTCGCTTCCTCAGCACCTCGAGTGGTGCTTGGTGCAGAGGAGGGGGTAATAAATGTTTGTTGAATGAAAGAAGCTGTGGAAAGATCTGGGTCTTGGCAAAGTCCTGAATCCCTCTGAGGCAGGGGTCGGTAGTTTCCGACCCACTGCCTGCTTTTGAAAATAAACTTTTATTGGAACACAGCTTCTTTATTTTTGAATTGTCCGTGGCTGTTTTTGTGTTGAGTGGTTGTGACAGATTTGAGGCTTTGTGTATGGCCTACGAAGCCTAAAATATTTATTGTCTGGAATTTTAAGAAAAAATTTGCCAACCCCTGCTGTCAAGTCAGTCAGACAGGCTTTGTTTTAATTGCTGACATGTGAAGACGCTATCCTGTTTCAGCAAAATAATTTTACAGCAAGCAGTAAGGAAGTACATATCTGGGCAGTTCTGCTTTGTTTGCCACGTGCATTCTTTGGGTTCATGTTCTGACATTTACATTGTTACATCGGGGCTAGTTCAAGTAATTTGTAAATATTTGAAATATAATGGCTTAGAACTTTCTGTAGACTCAAATCACAAGATAGAATATATTGTGGAAGCTAGTCATTTTTTTTTTCCTTCCCTAATAGGGATGCTGGGCAGTTTGCATACCGTGATGTTTCCTGTGTCTGTTTGCCTTTTTATAGTGCTCCCACATGTGTCAGAAGAAACGGTGTCTCCCACCAGAGCCCGGAACATGAAGGACTTTGAAAACGTAAGTGGAGATACCAGATTACCATCCCTCACAAATCACATCTGCGGCCACTGTCCAGCCACACCCAGGAGAGAGCTGTATTTCTCAAGAAGCGTCCAAGATGGATAAGGCCAGAGTTAGCAGGAATGCCAGGGCTCGTGGGCACTCTCTGGGCGACCCTCACATTCCTACATGGTCGGCCCTTTGCACACAGGCCAGTTATGGGTTCCGACGGCATCCACGATTTCCAGCCTTGGGGAGTTTGGTGTATTTCTGGTGTCCTCAACGTGAGGATGTCACCATGTAGCACAGTTGAGAGGCACTAACATGTGTCAAGGGCTTTCCTATGGTGTAAGGCATGTTATTTATGGTCCCCACTGAATCCTGGCTGTGACTGAGGTATTTTGTATTATCCCCATTTTACAGGTAAGGAACCTTAGGACTTCGTGAGACTCGCTTACGGTCATATAATACTTGAGTGATGGGACTAGGGTTTGAATCCAGGTTTTTAATGACTCCAGAGCTGTTTTTCCTTCCACCACATTGTGCAGCCTTCTTGCATTTTGCAGGCTGCATCTTTGTTGCTGTCAAATGACACGTGAGGGGCCTGTTGGCAGGGCTGTGTGGTAATTGTCTGAGAATAGACTGCTCGGTGATGGATTTGGCTTCAGTGCTTACTGTCTTCCAGCATCCTATGTTTCATTTGTTAGTGGACGGGGTTTGTTGTCAAGTAACAGGAAAAGAAGTTTATTTTCCCAATTCCAGTTCTCCTTAACAAGTTACCTGCGCAACACTCATTTGTCATGGGAAGAATTAGACCCTTCTTCATTTGTAACCAAATGAAATCCATACTATGCAAGACACGGGAGATACTTATCAGAGAGAAGATGGAGGACACAGGGAAGGATGTTCCACAATCATGTTTCTCTCTCCCCAGTTGTCTTTCCTGAACAGAATGGTACTGTCTCTGGATTTAATTTAGAATACTCATTACTGCTAATAGTTATCTGCAAACCACCAGTGACCAATTGAAGAAATGACTTGTCAGATCTCTAATGGAAACAAGTAATTTCTGAGCTTTGAGTTGTTATAATTTCAACTGTACAACTTGATCTATGCTGTGGGGTCTGGGGCCTCAAACAAATGAGATTTGATTATTCCACATCGTGTATAATTAAAATGTGCTCTCCTATTAAATGGCTGTTCCTGTTTTATCATAAGACTAATAATAGCTACTGTTTATTGAGCTCTGGCTCTGAGCTGGGAACTTGAAGTGTTAAGCTCTTCATATATATTACTTCAATATTGAAGCAGCTCTGCAAGATACAAAGTTATTTAATATTCGAAGGGCATGGTTTTGATTATTATTTCTAGATGGGAAAATTGACCAGAATCTTAGAATTTTGGCTTCACATTTTGTTGTCTGCCTTTTGAACTGGGAGAAACCTTAGAGGTGAATCCAACCCTCTTTGTTATGTGCAGGAGAAATGGAGGCTGAGGGATGCAAGGTGGGAAAGGCAGTACTCGAGGCAGTCTGTGCTGCCTAAGGATCATGGCCTCTGGAGCCAGACTGCCTGCTCGTCCACTTCTGCTGGGTGACCTTGGGCCAGTCGCTTAACCTCTCTGTACTTTCTTTGTCTTTTAAAATGGGCATGTTATTAGTTTCTACTTCATGTGGCCATTGTGCGGATTAATGAATGAATGTATGTGAAACGCATACGCCTGGCACAGAGTTTATTCTGTGTGTTACCTATTTCTCCTTCTTAATGTTATTGTAATATTTATTGTTGTTATTTTTTCTACTCTGCCATGTGATTCACTTTTCCCTTTCTCAGACGTGTTCTTGATGACCCAAATACTGATTTTCTTAAAGACAAGGGAGAGCCTTCTATGCTAATATGTTTTAGGGTCTATCTTTTTTCTTTATGACTGTGGTCCTTTGGCTGCTGTTAGGTTTTTTATGGCATTAGTATTTTTTATTGTAGCATTTTCAAGAACAAATTCTGCAGTGGAAATTAAAATGACCACACTGTTCTCAGTGTCTCCCTTTCAGGTCTTTATAAATCACTGAAAATTTTCATCTGGCCTGAGCTACTAAACGCATGATCTCTGTGCTGGATGATTATAGGAAATACTCTTGGCACCTATTACTAATTTTAAAGTCTGTGTGTGTATTAAAGAAGGGGATAGAATCCTTTTGATTTAAAGGGGAAACTCATGATTTCTTTTATTCTAGTCTTGGATGACGGATATCTGAACATCATAGTCTATTAGCAAGGGCCTAGCAAAATACAGGTCTCTTGGTTTTGCTCAGAGTTCATCCATTCATCAGTGAATATTTTCAAATACATGTTCCGTGCCAGGCTGTGCCAGGGGCTGGGGAATTTGCAGTAGATTAAGACCTGGTAAGTATCCCTGTCAAGAGAGTCACAGTCTATTTAGGGAGATGGGTAGGAAAACAGTACAGTGATAGAGGTTAAGTGCAGGGCACTGTGGGGCACAGAGCAGGGGCCCTGAACCTGGTCTGCGGGACTCTGGACAGCCTTGCTGGAGGAGTCATCAGGACAAGTAGGGATTAGCCAACGTGAGAAGACTGGGAGAGCACCCCAGGCACAAGGACTCACATGTGATGACATATAGAGACGCATGACAGCATGTGTTGAGGGTGGGAATCTAAGTTCCCTTTGGTTGGAAGGAGGCTGTTGGAGGGGAGGAATGCTGAGAGAAGGGAGGCCACTGAAGCAGGCAGGGGTCAGATTCTGCAGGCTTTTGTTATGTTAAAACACTATTTCTTTTTTTAAAAAAGTCTATTTATTTATTTATTTATTGGCTGTGTTGGGTCTTTGTTGCTGCGCGCAGGCTTTCTCTAGTTGCGGTGAGGGGGGGCTACTCTTCATTGTGGTGCACAGGCTTCTCATTGTGGTGGCTTCTCTTGTTGCGGAGCATGGACTCTAGGCATGCTTCATTAGTTGTGGCACGTGGGCTCAGTAGTTGTGGGGCATGGGCTTAGTTGCTCCGCGGCATGTGGGATCTTCCTGGCCCAGGGCTCGAACACGTGTCCCCTGCATTGGCAGGCGGATTCTTAACCACTGTGCCAGGCAAGTCCTACACTGCTTTGGTTTTGTCCTGAAGATAAAGGGGAGCCAGTGATGGATTTTAACCTGGGGAGGAAAGTGACCGGAATCGTGCTTCAAAAGATCAGCCGGGCTGGACATGGACAGAGGAGGGAGTGAGGCTGGTGGCGCAGTGAGTGGCGTGGGGGGGAGGGGTCCGGAGGTGTTGAGAAGAAAGTGAGAATTGCAGAGCTGGAAGAGCTCCCGGCATCGGCTCATCCAGGCCCTGCATTTGACACACGGGGGCTCAAGCCCAGAGAGGGCGAGGGACTTATTTGGGCTTTGAACCCAGGCCTCTGGCACAGGAGGTCTCTCTGCTATGCTCTGTGTTCTGTGTGAGTCCTCTTGTGACATGTGAAGACCACGTGCCTTCTTGTGAGTCGCTAAACTGGTGACCCATTGTCTAATACCTTCGTCGGCTGCGGTGTAATCTCCTGTACAGCAGGCCTTGTTGTAGGAGGTTGGCACATCAGTTTGATCTTCAGTGGGAGCCTGTCTCATTGGTCCTTCCTAGATGATGATGTCGTGGGGAGCTCCCTGGACCAGAGGAGGCCTGGTGGAGCGGTGTTTTCTGAGGGACTATGCTTATCTGGTGTGACCTGTTCTGGAGACTACAGTCTCTCTTTCTCTCTCTCTCTCTCTCTCTCCCCTTCCCTTTGTCCCTCTCAAAATCTTTTGAGTGAGTGCGGAGATCCAGGCTCTGGTTCAGCGTGTCCAGTCCGGGTAGCGGTCTTTATCCATATGTAGAAGAGTTTAATTCTAGCTTTTACTGTGACCTTCCTGACAGAGAATGACATGTAGTTTCCATCTCTGTTGATACAGGTGGATAGTGTTCTTTAATGACTGTCTTAAGTTAGTAAAGACTTGCATTAAAAGGGATGGATTGGGGGGCTCCTGATACACCGCAATCATGTCTATCATGTCCTATAATGGAGGGGCCGTCATGGCCATGAAGGGGAAGAACTGTGTGGCCATCGCTGCCGATAGGCGCTTCGGGATCCAGGCCCAGATGGTGACCACCGACTTCCAGAAGATCTTTCCCATGGGCGACTGGCTGTACATCGGCCTGGCCGGGCCCACCACCGACGTCCAAACAGTTGCCCAGTGCCTCAAGTTCCGGCTGAACCTGGATGAGCTGAGGGAAGGTCGGCAGATCAAGCCTTATATGCTCACGAGCATGGTGGCCAGCCTCTTGTACGAGAAACGCTTTGGGCCCTACTACCCTGAGCCAGTCATTGCCGGATTGGACCCAAAGACCTTTAAGCCCTTCATTTGCTCTCTAGACCTTATCGGCTGCCCCATGGTGACTGATGGCTTTGTAGTCAGTGGTTCCTGCACTGAACAGATGTTTGGGATGTGCGCGTCCCTCTGGGAGCCCCACATGGATCCAGAGCACCTGTCTGAAACTATCTCACAAGCCATGCCGAGTGCGGTGGGCAGGGGTGCAGGGTCAGGCATGGGACTCATCGTCCACATCATTGAGGAGGCCAGAATCGCCACGAGGACACTGAAGGCCCGAATGGACTCACGGTTCTTCCCAGAGACCACCTTTTTTTTTTTTTTTTTTAAATAAAGTATTTTCTTTCAGGAAAAAGAAAAAGGGATGGATTGAACCATAATTTTTACACAGTGTCTTCCTGTGCGACGTTCAGATGGTTTCTCTAATTCTCCACTATTATAAACAAAGCTGTGATGAATATCCTGGTGCATGTGTCTTTGCACAGTTGTGTGGTTATTTCCTTAGGACAGATTCTGCTCTTGTTTCAAACCGACCTGCCCTGAGCTGCTGGTGTTCTTGTATCAAGGCCCTTATTCCTTTTTGTTGAAAAGCCTTGGTCTCGGCTGACACAGTTGGTCAGATTTCATGTTTCATCTGTGGTATGGCCAGAAGGTCTGCATCTTCAGGGTTGCTCTGTAACCTCTATGTGGTGAGTTACTTCTCAGCAGAGACCAGCCCCCCTCACCCTCCGCCCCTGCCCGGTTTGTATGGCCCTTGAAGCTTCAAAAGCAGCGTGGTGCGTGGATATGACATGTATTTGGAAATGACCAGAATTGGGCTTTAGGTCTGGCCCTGCCCTGTCACTAACTGACCTGTGACCTTGTTTAGGTTGCTTCCAGAACCTCATCTGTCAAGTGGGGCTAATCTGGTCTTTCATCCAGAATTGTGCGGGTTATACAAGATTGGGTGTGGAAAGCACCTAGCGTGATGCCTGGTACACCGTGGGAGCTCAGGACCTGCTCTGTCCTGAGGGTTCCATTACAGCCAGCTTCCTCGGTTCCACCCCGTCAGTTGTCAGTTTCTGCGGATCCTTCTGTGATGGTTCTTTGACTTTGGGATGAAATCCCTAATGTCTTGCCATGGTTGCTGAGACCCCGCCCCGTGTCATCGGCTGGCGCACATCGCGCTCCAGCACGCGGGCTGCTCTCAGCCACATAGCTGGGCCTCCTCGCGTGCTCTTTCCGCTGCTGGGACCGCCCTTTCTCTTCCTCCTGAGTGGCAGGCCCCCCGACCTTCATGTCTCAGCCTTAACGTGACCTTGTTAGAGAGGCCGGCCCTGACTCCCTTCCCGCCTCGCGAGGGACCCAGCAAGCACTCGGTACCCGGTCTTTTCCACCATGAGTCTTGTGACTGTTTACAGTTGTGTATTTATTGGTGTGGTTGCTTAGCACGTGTCCCCTCTGCTCCGTCCCTAGTGCTCAGCCCCCAGCTGAGCAAGATGGTGGTCCCTTACTAAAGTCTTGTTGAGAAAATAAATGTGTGACCTTGTATAAGATACTAGAGCTGTAGGGACCTCCCTGGTGGCAAAGTGGTTAAGACTCCGAGCTCCCAATGAAGGGGGCCCGGGTTCGATCCCCGATCAGGGAACTAGATTTCACATGCATGCTGCAACTAAGAGTTCACACGCTGCAACTAAGAGTTCACACGCTGCAACTAAGACCCGGCGCAACCAAATAAATAAATATTAAAAAAAGAAAAGATACTATAGCTGTAAATTTTGGTTGTCTTATCTGTGAAATGGGAAAAGAAGTATTTAACTCTGGGTTGTGATGAGGATTAAATAACATACCAGGACAGTGCCTGGTATCCCAGGTCTTAAGCAGTGCGGGGCGGCCGCTGTGTTCTTGTGAATCACGTGGCTGGAGCAGTGTACGGGAGGGAGGGAGCACGCAGATGCCCCTGGGGTTTTAGGAGAGCAGGCAGTGATGAGGGAAAGATGAGGCTGGGACGGAGAACAGGGTTCCTTTAGAACCAGGCAGGAGAATAAGAGTCACGTGGGGTGCAGGTTGGCGGAAGTGGTTGAGGTCAAGTCTGGCACTGGCGGGGTGGGTGTCGCCGCCACTCTGTGGTGCTGGCTCTGCAGGACATGGGGCCTGTTGGTGCCAGGGGCCTTGGGAGTTAAGTTTGGCCTCTGGCTGGTGGAATGGCTGGTAAGTGTTCAGTGCAGAGGCTCACTTGTGTAGCAGGATGGCCTCCTGCATGCCAGATTGAATGCTCTGAGTTCTCAGAGCTCCGCACGTCCCAGCCGTGCCCTCCAAGACCTGGCCAGATGGCGGGCTGGGCAGCGTAAATTTTTACACTCTTTCTGAAGGCCATTTGGAAAGAAATTTTGATGGTCATAAAAATAATATTACTCTTGAGCCCAGTAATCCATTTTGGGGAAATTTATCCTGAGGAAACAACCCAGTGGAAGGAAAAAGCTCTGGGCGTGAAGGTGTTTGTTGCCAGATTGTGTATAATTGTGAAAAATTGGGAACAAGGGAATTATATTTTATATTTGGTTATCTCTTTGGCTTATTGCAACAAGCTTGTGATGAAGGTATTTCACAGGTGAGGAAGCAGAGGTTGGGGAGATTAAGTGACTTGCCCATGAGTTTAGTGTGATTGAGAAACAAAAAGAAGGTAAAATTCAAACCTGGTAGGCTTCCTCCTGGAGCATACTGGGTCCGTAAATGCTCAGTAGAGAAAGGGTTAAGTAATTGACTGTGAATCAGTTTAGTGGAATTTAGTGCAGTCATTTGAAGTGATAATTATGTGAATTCTGCAGCAACATGAAAATATTTAAGATATGTTAGGGGAAAGCAATGGATTATACAAATTCACTTATGTTATAATTTTACAAAAAATGTGTATTCATGAGCAAAGGCTGAAAAGAATATAGAGTTGATTTCATAAGATAGTTGTATTCCAAGTGTTGCTTGGTGTTCAGTTTTAAAATTCTGTTATTGCAACAGTATTGTTTGTTAATAAATAGATGTTTGCCTAGTAACAGTTTTCTGGATGATTTGAGGACACTGGGAGAGTATTGGAATCAGAAACTGATTCCAAAGTGTCTTCCTCATTTTACCAACCCCACTAAGCTGCTGCTGAATTGTCTTACACACGGTACTGTTTATCAGAGATGAACTCTGGGCAGCAAGATTTCATGGCTTTTGTGATGTCTAGATGAATGGTCCAATAGTTTTTGGGCTTTTAAAGAGGATAAGAAATTGATGGTGGCCCAAAGATCTGCATGTTGAGGGTTTGAGTGAGAAACGGATTCCTTTTGAAAGCTATCCTGTGTTTACTGCTTGTTCAGTGCCAGGCTCTGCCAGGTGCTGTAGCTCATTGAGTTGTCACAAAACTCCTGTGAGGTAATTGATTTTTATCCTCATTTTATAGATGAGCCAACAGTGACTCAAAGATGTTAAGTAGTTTTCCCAAGGTTACGCGGCTCACAGGTAACAGCATTGGGAGTTCATCCATTTCCGATTTCACTGACCCCAGGGCCCTTGCACTTATTCCTTGCACTTATTCCTTGCTGCCCTGAGTTGAAAGATGATCTGGTGGGTGAGCTTCAGCTTTGGAGGCCCAGGCTCTTGCACGCCATTGAAACTGATCACCAGAGTTAGTACCTCGCTGAGAGTTCAGTTGCTTGGAGTTGCCCTGATTCTTTTTTATGTTGTTGGCTTTTGTTTTTCTTTCCTTTTTGATGGTGCTCTATGCTAGGAAGGTCTTTGACAGGGAGTGGGGGTGGGGGTGGTGGAGTGGGAATAGGGGTGGGGGTGGAGTGGGGGTGGGGGTGGGAGTATTGGGGATGGGGGTGGGAATAGGGGGAAGCGATAATGGCCAGTTAGCAGCTCCTTCAGAGTCTGTCCCGTGGCTGAGCTGGGGCTGCTTCAACTTCCAAAAGCTCCACCCCACCATCCAGTCGGGATGTTACCATTTCAGATGCTGCAGCTCCACAGTCACACTCGGGTTGCATGGGCCAGAATGTGGCAAATACAGTCCTTGTGTTAGCTTATTTTTGAGCATTGAGTTTCTAAATCATAATTAGTGGGTTTTATATTTTGAGATATTTATTCCTACTGTATCGTAAGCTGTTTTCAGTGTTTCTACTCAAGTTTTTTTTTTTTTTAATTTCTTGAACTTGTTTCAAGTACAGATGAAAAGAATATTAATATGTTTTAAGTTCTTATGCTGTGCCAGACACAATACTAAACATCCCAGTTAATTTCTTTTAATCCTTATAATAGCTTTCTGAAATAGGCATTATTATAATCCCATTTTTATAGATAAAGGAACTGAGGCACGCAGGAAGCTGAACTTGACTAAGGTCATACGGCTCGTAAGGTAGTCTAGACTGCATTCATTCATTAACTTATTCATTCATTCAACAAATGTTGGTTGAGCATCTGCTCTGTTCCAAACACTGCTAACACCCAGGGGAAACAGCCATGAGCAGGTAGATAACAAGGTCCCTGCCCTCAACAAGTGGATTATATTCATATAACAAGCATGATAGTAAATAATACATGTGTAAGTAAATAAGATGAATACAGGTTGTGACAACTTCTAGCAAGAAAATAAGGGCTCCGTGTTAGAGAGTCACTTGGCGGAGGTGGTGGAGACGGGCCTGCTTTAGTGGCCAGGAAGGGCCTCTCTGAAGCAGTGACATTAGGGCTGAGATGGAAAGGCTGAGACTGAGCCCCCCTGGCAAGTGCTGCAGGAAGAGCTGAGCAGGCAGACAGGGGTGACTTGTGTAAGGACCAGGAGGGAGGCCAGGGAGGCTGGAGCGTTGTGAGCGACGGAGAGGGCACTGCACGAGGCGGATAGTGGAGTCAGATCACACAAACCTGTGGCCGTGGCAGGAAGTTTTATTCTAAGAGTGATCCAAAAAAAAAAAAAAAAAAGCACCAGTGGAGTGATGCTAAGCAGATCTGTCTAACTCTGAAGCCTGTGGGTGTCTCCTTGTATCACATTGCCTTCAGGAAATCTTTAGATGTGTCCATCCATCTGGCCGTTGGGTATTTACTGACCGTCTCTTATGTTTTAGACTAGAATACACAAGAAGGTATGGTTCCCCATCTGTTAGAAATGAGTTGGGTAGAAAGGCAAATAGCCCAACTAGTACAATGCAGTGTGATAGTTGCTATGAGAAAGAAATTAGAGGGTGTGTGGAGACATTTGGAGGGACCCTAGTCCAGCCTGATGGGGGTAGTCAGAGAACCCTTGAGGGCAGTGGTATTCAGTAGAGAACGAGACTGGCATTGTTGCAGAAAAGATGGTGCCTGTATTTCATTTTATTCATTTGGGCTTGTCTCGCATTTGCAGTGACCTTCTGAAGGCATATTTACCCTTCTCTCATAAAAAAAAACACAAACAAGAAAAGACCCCAAAACTTTTTTACCTATAAATAGGACAAATATTCTTTCGAGTGTTGCTAAGAATTTTAGCAGTGCACACAATGTGGGCATTCTGAGCAACCTCCATAAATAATTTATTGGTAGCTGAGTAATACAATAAGGTTTCTCTTTATAGGAAGCATCTGGCGGGGTAGACTTTTTTGTTTGAATGAGTGTTTTATGTGCTGTTTCCTTAAAACATTTAAAGGGAGGCTTTAATGAACCTACCAATTGTTTCTTGCGCTGTTCTTCTTAGCCACAAAATTGAAACCTTACGTGTTAACAAGGGGCCAGGGGCAGAAAGTTTGAAATATGCTTCATGTAGAGTATATATCATTTTCTTTTGTCAGTCATAGAAGTATTAAAAAGTTTCTTGAAAAGAGTATTATATACTATAATATTACCAATTATTTTTAAAAATGCTGAAGAAAAGCCCCATCGAACGTATATTTATGGTGACGTATTAGCATTCAAGTACGGCTGTTAATATTTTGCTATATTTTATTTTACTTATTATAACGTCAACTTTATTGAGCTATAATTGATGTAAAATAAAACTCACCAATTTTAAGTGTTGGCTGAGTTTTGACATGTATACTCCCTTGTAACTTTTGTCATAATAAAAATATATATATTGAATTTTTTTTTTTTGTATATGTGTATACAGTTCTAGGTTCACGTGACTGCCAGCCACAATCACAATGTTCGATGATGCCGAAAAACGCCCATGGGTCGCCTTTTTGTGGTCAAACTCTTCACCCCAGGCCCCTGGCAGCTAATCCTCTGTTCTCAGTCCCTGTAATTTTGCTTTTTCCAGATATCACATAAATGGAATCATACAGTATGTAATCTTTTGAAGCTAGCTTCTTTCCCTTGCCATATCTTTGAAATTCACTCATGTTGTCGTGTATCACAGTAGCTAAATATTTTTCTGTCACATGGGTGTACACTTTATTCATTCACCCTTTGAAGAACATTTGGGTTCTTTCTTTGTTTTGGTGGTTATTAGTAAAGCTGCAGTAAACATTCCTGTATAAGGTTTTTCTTTTCTTTTTTTTTTTTTTTGTGGACATAGGTTTTTGTTTCTCTAGGGAAAATACCTAGGACTGGAATTGCTGAGTCATATGGTAAGTGTAGTTTTTTTTGTTAAGAAACGGCCGAACTGTTATCCAGAGTGGTTGTACCATTTTACATTTCCATCATCAGAGTTAGTTTGAGAATTCCATTTGTTCCACATCTTCATCAGCATTTGATATTGTCAACTAAAAAAATTTTTCTTTAGCCATTCTGATAGGTATGTAGTGGTATCTCACTGTAGTTTTAATTTGCTTTTTCCTAATGGCTAAAGATGTTAAAAATCTTTTCTTGTGCTTATTTGTCATCTGTATATCTTCTCCTGTGAAACTGCTTTTCAAATTTATTGCCTGTTTTTTGTTTTTGTTTTTGTTTTGTTTTAATTGAGTTGTTTTCTAACAATTACATTTTGGGAGTTATTTATATGTATTCTAGATACAGTTCCTCTGTTGGATTTGTGATTTGCAAATATTTTCTCTGTGTAGCTTGTCTTTTCATTCTCTTAACACTGTGTTTTCCAAAGCAAACATTTTAAATTTTGATGAAGCTCAGTTTAGTGATTTAAAAAAGAGTTTTTTGATGGGTCATGTTTTCAGTGTTATAGCTAAGAACTCTGCCTTGCTGTAGGTCCCAAAGATTTTTCCCTGTGTATGCTTCTATAAGATATAATTTTATGTTCTACAATTAGGTCTATGATCTAATTTGAGTTAACGCTTGTTTAAGGTGTGATAGATCAAGGTTCAGTTTTTTGTAAATAGATGTTTGATTGTTCCAATGTCGTGTGTTGAAAATGAAAAGAGTATCCTTTCTCCACTGAATTGTCTTTGCACCTTTGTCAAAAACCAATAAGCCATAATTGTATGGGTCTATTTCTGTTTTCTGTTTCATTGGATTCTTTTTCAAAATTGTTTTCACTCACCTAACTCTTTTACTGTTCCAAATAAATTTCATAATCAGCATGTCTTTATTCTGTAAGCACTCTTGTAGGGATTTTAATTGGGGACTGTTAAATCCCGATCAATCTGGAGAGAATTGACATCTTTATTATATTGAGGTTTGCAATCCATGAATTTGGTAAATCTCACTTATTTAGGTTCTTGAGTTCATCAGCATTTTGTGCTTTTAAGTCTACTTAATGTCTTATTAGATTTATACTTACAGATTTCATTTTTTGGAGGTATTGTAAGTGGTATTTAAAAATTTTTCTGTTTCCAATTATTTGTTGCTAGTATATTGAAATATGATTGATATCTGCATGTTTACTTTGCTAAACTCACTTAATGAATTCTGGGAGCTTTTTTTGTAGATTCCTTGGGATTTTTTATATATATGGTCATACTGTGTGCAAATAAAGATGGTTTTATTTATTCCTTTCCAATCTGGATGCCTTTTGTTTTTTTCCCTTGCCTTACTACACTGTCTGGGTCTTCAAATACAGTGTTGAATAGGAATTATGAGAGCTGATATCCTTTCCTTATTCTTGATGTTAGGGGAATAACGTTCAGTTCTTCATCTTTAAGTAAATATGTTTTTTGTAGATGTGTGGGTTTTCGTAGATGTCCTTTAGCAGATAAAGGAAGTTTCCTTTAATTCCTAGTTTGCTGAATTTTTATCCTGAGTGGCTGTTGCGTGTCAAATGCTTTTTCTGCCTCTGTTGATATGATTGTATGTATTTTTTCTTCTTTAGTCTTTCCATTTGGTGGGTTACATGGATTGGCTTTGGAATAGGGAACCGTATGTTCCTGGGATAAATCCCATTTATGATGTGTTAATATGTTTTTCCAATTTGTTAAGATTTAGTTGAGGATTGTGTGTCTATCATTCATGAACGATTTAGTCTGTAATTTTCTTATAATATTTTTGTCTGGTTTTATGAGGGTAATGCTGCCCTCACAAAATGAAGTGGGAAAGTTCCCTTATCTTCTATTTTCTGGAAGAGATTGTGTAAAATTTGTAGAAATTTAAGTATTTGGTAGAAATTGCTGCTGAAATCATCTTGATCTGGAATTTTCTTAAAAATAGCTATAGGACTATTCAGTTTCTCTTATTTCTTCTTTAGTAAATTTTGATAATTTGTTCCTTTGAAGGAATTATGTTATTTCGTCTAAGTTCTCCAATTTACATGTATAGATTTGTATGCATTATTCTCATATTATCCTTTTAATTACTGTGGAATCTGTGATGATAACTCTTACTCCTCTTTCTTTTTTTCTTAATTAATTAATTACTCTATTTTTTGGCTGCATTGGGACTTTGTTGCTGTGCGTGGGCTTTCTCTAGTTGCGGTGAGCGGGGGCTACTCTTCGTTGCAGTGCGCGGGCTTCTCATTGTGGTGGCTTCTCTTGTTGCGGAGCACGGCCTCTAGGTGCGTGGGCTTCAGTAGTTGCGGAGCATGGGCTCATTAGTTGTGGCTCGTGGGCTCTAGAGCACAGGCTCAGTAGTTGTGGCGCACGGCATGTGGGATCTTCCCAGACCAGGGCTCAAACCAGTGTCCCCTGCATTGGCTGGCAGATTCCCAACCACTGTGCCACCAGGGAAGCTCCTCTTTCATTCTTGATATTGGTGATTTATGTTTTTTGTTTTTTTTTTTTGCCAGTCTTGCTAGAGGTATATCAGTTTCATTGATCATTTGAAAGCACCATCTTTTTTTTTTAGCATCATCTTTTTAAATTGATTTTTCTCTGTTTTTCTCTTTTCCATTTCATTGATCTGCTCTTATGTTTATTATATCCTTCATTCTTTTTGCTTTGGGCTTATTTTGCTCTTTTCATGGTTTCTTAAAATAGAAGCTTAGATTACTGACTTATTTCTTCTTTTTTAAAAAAAATTTGGGACATCCGTGATGGTGCAGTGGTTAAGAATCCATCTGCCAATGCAGGGAACACGGGTTCGAGCCCTGGTCTGGGAAGATCCCACAGGCCGCAGAGCAACTAAGCCCATGTACCACAACTATTGAGCCTGTGCTCTAGAGCCTGCGAGCCACAGCTGTTGAGCCTGCGTGCCACAGCTACTGAAGGCTGTGCACCTAGAGCCTGTGCTCCACAAGAGAAGCCACCACAATGAGAAGCCTGCACACCACAGTAAAGAGTAGCCCCTGCTCTCCGCAACTAGAGAAAGCCTGTGCACAGCAACAAAGACCCAACGCAGCCAAATAAATAAAAAAATAAATAAATAAATAAATAAATTTATAAAGTAATTTTTTATTGGAGTATAGTTGGTTTACAATGTTGTGTTAGTTTCTGCTGTACAGCAAAGTGAATCAGTTATATCTACTCTTTTTTAGATTCTTTTCCCATATAGGATATTGCAGAGTATTGAGTAGTGTTCCCTGTGCTATACAGTAGGTCCTTATTAGTTATCTATTTTATATGTAATAGTATATATATTTCTTCTCTTCTAAAACATTTAATAGTATAAATTTGCCTTTAAATATTACTCTAACTGCATCCTACAAATTTTGATTTATTTTCATTTTCATTTATTCAAAATATCTTTTGATTTCCTCTTTTAACCATGGATTGTTTAGAAAAAGGTGTTATTTAATTTCTAAGTACTTGGGAATTTTTCAGTTTTCTTTCTGTTATTCATTTCTAGTTTATGTCCATTGTGGTCAGGGAATATAGTTTGATTTCAGTTCCTTTAAATTTGTTAAGGTTTTCTGAGCCAGGGTATCTTGGTAGCTATTCCATGTTCACTTGAGTTGTTAGGTAGAGTGTTTTAAAAGTGTAAATTAGATCTAGTTGGTTCATGGTGTTGTTCAGTGTTTTCATGTTTTGTTGATTTTTTGGTCTACTTTTTCTACGAGAGTAGTGAGGTCTCAAACAATAGTTGTGGATTTGTTCATTTCTCTTTTCAGTTCTATCAGTTTTTGCTTCATGATTTTGAGGCTGTAATGTTAGGTACATACACAATTAGGACTGTTATTTTTCATTATTATGTAGTATCCCTTTTATCCGTGAGTAATTTTCTTTGCTTTGAAGTCTACAGTTTCAGTTATGAACAATCACTTCAGCTTTCCTTTAATTAGTGTTTGCATGGTACATCTTTTTCTAACTTTTATTTTTAATCTACCTCCATCATTATATTTGAAGTGGGTTTCTTATATACAGCTTTGGGTTTTTTATCTATTCTCATAATCTCTGTATTTTAATTGGTGTGTATATCATTTACATTTAACATAGATCAGTGCATTTTAATTTAGGCCCGCCATTTTCTTACTTGTTTTCTATTGTTACTTCTGTTTTTGATTCTTCTGTTTCCCCTTTTAAACCTTCTTTTAGATTATTTGAATTATTTTACTCTTTCATCTGAATTTATCAATTGAGTTTTTGGACATATCTCTTTGTATAGATTATTTTAAAATGCTAAAGAAGTTTTAGTGGTTGCTTTAGAGATTATAGTAACTTTTCATTTCATCATAAGGGAAATGTAAAAATATTACCACTGTCTGTCCCCAGTATGTTTTATATCCAAAAACATTGAAAATTCCACCAGACTATGTTTTAACTTTTGCTTTACTGTCATAAATGTTTTAAAGAACTGGAGGGATTTTCATTTCTGCTATTCTTCTAGATAGTTAACTAGATAGTTATCCTTTTTTAAAAACTGAAGTGTAGTTGATTTACTACCATTTACTTTTCTCTTCCTTCATTTCTGAAGTTCCACCTTGCTCTCTGGTATCGTTTCTCTTTGGTCTGAAGAACTTCCTTTAGGATTTCTTTTAGAGCATATCTTTTGGCAGTGGATTCACTTGGTTCTCCTTCATTTGAGAATGTCTTCATTTTACCTTCACTGCTTAAGAATTCTAGCATGACAGTTTCTTTCAGCATTTTAATAACATTGTTCCACTGCCCTCTGGCCTTTATGGTTTTGACTGAGAAATCTGCTGTCGTTTGAATCATCATTCCCCATATATGTGACATTTTTCTCTGGCTGCTTTCAAGAGTTTTTGTGTGTTTGCTTTTTGTTTTATGTTTTTTGTTTTTATTTTTCAGTGGTTTCTAGGTGTGAATTTCTTTGAACTTATCCTGTTTGGTGTTTGATAAGCTTCTTTAGTCTGTATGTTTTATACCTTTTTCCAAAATTAGAAAGTTCTAAGTTATTATTTCTTCAAAATTTTTTTATACCACACTCTCCTATTTTTCTGAGACTCTGATGAAAGACCTTTTGGTATTGTCTCAGAGGTCCCTGAGGCTCTCTTAAATTTTTTTTTTCTAAGTTTTTCCCCCCTGTTTTCATACTGGATAATTTTTGTTGATCTGTCTTCAAGTTCACTGACTCTTCTGTCAACTCCATTTTTTGAGCCCATCCAGTCCACAGTCCATTTTTTATTTGGTTTTTGTATTTTTCATTTCTAAAATTTTTATTTCTTCTTTTCTATGTTTTCTGTTACTCTGTTGAGACTTTTTATTTTGCCATTCATTTCAAGACAGTTCACCTTATGTCTGGCATATTGCAAACATCTTAATTGCTTGACTTTAAACTGTGTTTATGGGTCTTTTTGTAGTTAGACGTTTTGATAGAATTGAATCATATATTTTCTTCTTCATTCTTTGTGCATTTTGTTGACCCTGTCTTAGGCATCCTCTATACAGTATTTTATTTCATTTAGTACTGACAAAAGCCTATGAGATAGATTTTATTACCTCTATGTTATAAGTGAAGAAACTGAGGCTCTGAGAGGTAACATATCCAGGGTTGCTCCATGAGGAGAAGAGTTAGGACTGAACTTGGTGTTGTCTCCAAAGCCCCTGGTTTTTCTGCTTTGCCTTTGAGAACTGAGCTGGAAGAGTGACTTGGAGAATGGAAGAGGAACAACAGATGCATGAGTTGTGGCCTGGGCAGACACACTGGGTTTAATAGAACATCATCAGCAGCCTCTTCACAGTTCATATAGTCTTTAAAAAGAATGCATTCATCTGTTTTTATTTTTAACTTACTTTTTGTTAGGAAATTTATATGGTAAAAAAATTCAAAAGGTAAAAAGGTTATATAGCCTACTTACAGATACATACCATTTATATCAAGCAAGTAAGCATGTCTTCCCCCTACTTTTTAAAGTGGTAGCTTGTCGCATATAATGTTCTATACCATACATAGTGTTTTTGTTTAACAGTGTGTCATGATAATTTCCTTCGAGTATGCAAAGTGATCTCTTATTCTTTTTTGTGGCTCCATAAGATTCTGTTGAGGGACTTCCCTGGCAGTCTAGTGGTGAAGACTTCACCTTCCAATGCTGGGGGTGCAGGTTCGAGCCCTGGTCTAGGAGCTAAGATCCCACGTGCCTTGCGGCCAAAAAAACAGCAGCAGTATTGTAACAAATTCAATAAAGGCTTTAAAAAAAGTGGTCCACATCAAAAAAAAAAAAAAAGATTCTGTTGAGTGGCCATATCAGAATTTACATATAACCATGGACTATTTAAGTCTTGCTGGATGTTACAAACAAAAAAAATCAGGTGTTTTCTATAGGCTGTGAGGTTCACTTGACACATCACAGTCACTAGAGCCAGACAGAGCAGGATATGAATCTCAGCTTTCCCACCGTTGTGTGATTTTTGATCATGTGTATAGTGGGGGTAATCCGTTCTCAGAGTTGTTTTAGGGATGGAGATACTGTATCTAAATTATCTAAATAAGGTCAGTGTCTCTTACATAGTAGGGTCTTAGTAGATACCAGTTCTCTTAATCTGTTCTTTTTTAAATTTACAACTTTTAATTTTAACAAATCTCAAACCTGTTTAAAAGTTGCAAAATAGTACAACCAACCATATATTCCTCATCTAGATTCATCAATTAATATTTTGCTACATCTTCTTTATCTCTCTTTTTCCCTCCCTCCCCACTCATTAGAGAGCTTGTTGCATACATCATGACAGCACCCTTAAGTACTTCAGCATTTATCTCTTACTTAGGACATTCTCCTAAAACATCATAATACTCTTACCTAGTATAAAATTGTTATTCAGATTCCCCCAGTTAGTTCCATACAGCTTAAAAAAAATTCACGGTTCACTGTATGATTTCATTGTACTTAGTAGTCAGGCCTCTGTTACTTCCATTTATTTAGAAGAGTCCCCCAGCCATTTTTGCCTTAAGGTTGTCATAAAGATTTTTGAAGGGTTCAGGCCCATCGTTTGTAGAAATGTCCTTCCGTTTGGATTTGTCTGATTGATTAGATGTGGGTTAAAACTTGTAGGCCTTTTAACATTTTACATGAAATTGCTTACTGTCAGTGATTTACCTCAGGAGGCGTGAGATGCCATTTTATTCTGCCAGGGAGGCAGTATTAAATATATTCTCTTGATTAGGGTGGTGTCTAGTAGGCTTCTAAATTGTGAAGATACTCTCCTTTGTAAGTAATAAGCCATCTCTGGGGTGATGTCTTGAGATGGTAGGAGTTTCATGTCCTCCAGGGCTCTTTCACCTGATGCTTCATGCATTGATGATTCCTGCCTGAGTCAGCTGTTACTGTCGCAGTTGTTCCATGGTGATTTTCTCTTCCTTTTATTCTTATACATTTATGAACTGGGTTTCTTTTTGTAAAGAAAAGGTTCCTTTTTCCTTTCCTTTTCTTTCTTTACTTTTTTACTTACCATCAGTGTGGAGTCATGAATTCTCTCTGCACTCAGTCATTATTCATTTCAGTGCTCAGATTGTCCTAAATTTGGCTCTTGGTTCTGGGTTAGTACAGTTATAGCAAAGGTAAGCTTTTACTCCATTTGTAGCCTTGGAAGCTGTGGGGATACATGCAGGTATTGTCCCTGAGATCTTACTTTTGAGGACCCATCTGTGCTTATTTTCTAGCAAATCACTGAATTGAAGAAAGAAAACTTTAACCTAAAGCTCCGCATCTATTTCCTGGAGGAAAGAATGCAGCAGGAATTCGACGGCCCCTCCGAACACGTCTACAAAACGGTGAGTGCGCCACTTCTTGCTGCCGTCCCCGGTGCCTTTTCTCATAGTCATTCCAAGCAGAAATTTGATTCATATTTGTTCTCAGAGTTGGCACGAGTAGATAGCTCTGCTTTCATTTCATTTGAATTGATTACAGGGAGCGTAAAGATAATAGGATGACCTTCATCTTAAGCAAGGCGATACAAGATTAATTTTAAGGGAGTCTTTCTCTCTTCTTAAAATGGGAATTCTGATTTACCATATCTCAGTTGCCTTTTTCTCATTATTTATAATTTAGACAAAGGCAGTGACATGGTGGAATGTCTTTGGAATTGAGTCCTATTGTTGCTAGCTAACTTGTGTAACTGTAGGCAAGTCACTTCAGCTCTCTGGGCTTGCTTCCAGACTTCAGTGATCATCCCTCCGTCCTGCAGTTATCTGTGTGGATTAAGATGAGTTGACAGATGAAAAGCCTCGACACCCAGTCATCGCTTGACAGTGATCATCACTGCCTTATTGGAGCTTCCATTGGCAGCCTGAAGTTAGGATGGTCATTTTTCCTGTGATATGCCTCTTCTGTATTCCTTGTGTGCTTGCTTGTAACTGTTAGAAAAAAAGTCTGTTCCTATCTCAAGTCTTGACTTGGAGGTCTCTGCCTGAAAACAAACCTTGGTCCTGAAAGTTGACAAAAGAACTCGGCTTTCTTTCTTTTTTTTTTTTTTTTTGTTGTTGTTTTTTTTGACACACGGGCTTAGTTGCTCCGTGGCATGTGGGATCTTCCTGGAGCAGGGATCGAACCTGTGTCCCCTGCATTGGCAGGCGGATTCTTAACCACTGTGCCACCTAGGAAGCCCCTCGGCTTTCTTGAAAAGAGTACAAACAATATTTTAGTGCCTGTTTCTTGACTTCCTTTAGGAGATTAGCCCTTGGCCAGAGAATTCTTCCATTTTTTTCTCATCTAAAGTTTGCACTAGTGGAAACGTTTGAAGGAAGAGAAAGAACTCTCCTTGAGTTTTAGCAGATGGACTTAAATGGACTTGTCTTGAAGAGAGATTATACTGTACTTCTGAGCCTTTTCGAGAATTGAAAAGCTCCCTTGTCCCTCAAGACACAATTTTTTTTTCCTTTATTGTGGGAGAGAAAGGCAATGAGGATCTCCCCTCTTCTGGAAGGAAGTGGTGATGCAATCCAAATTTTAAAGAAAAACCAGTAACCTAAAATACTTTGTATGTGAGTCTGATCATGATGTATTGCACAATGAATGTAGGTGTTAGAAATCAAAACAGCTTAATTGCCTACTTTTGGTCAGGCGCCTGTCCTGGGCATTTATGCATTCTTCATCTTATTTTCTTTAAATTCATTAATTAAATTAAGTTAGATTAAATTTATTTTTGGCTGCGTTGGGTCTTTGTTGCTATGTACAGGTTTCCTCTAGCTGTGGAGAGCAGGGGCTATTCTTCGTTGTGGTGCACAGGCTTCTCAGTGTGGTGGCTTCTCTTGTTGCAGAGCATGGGCTCTAGGCTCACAGGCTTCAGTAGTTGTGGCTCTTTGGCTCAGTACTTGTGGCTTGCGGGCTCTAGAGCACAGGCTCAGTAGTTGTGGTGTGCGGGCTTAGTTGCTTTGCGGCATGTGGGATCTTCCCCGACCAGGGCTCAAACCTGTGTTGCCTGCGTTGGCAGGCGGATTCCTAACCACTGCACCACAGGGAAGTCTCCATCTTCTTATTTTAATTCTTAAGACAGTCCTGTACAGCGGAGATAGATGATCCTCACCTTGCAGGAGAGGCAGTTGACGCTCAGGGAAGATCAGTAACCTGCTTGATGTCATACAGCTGCTCTGAGATGAGTTTTGAACCCAGGTCTGCCTATCTCATTCTACTACACAGTTTCAGCTGTTCTTTCCTGTTGTTTGTCTCAATGATTTGTTTGTACTTTTATTTGAATTTTAATTTGTCAGGTAGATGTACATGGTTCAAAATCAAAAAGCATAAAAGGTATACACAGAAAAACTTTCTTTCACCCTTGTCTCCCAGTTCCCTAGATCTAACCATATTATTAATTCTTCAGGCAGAGAAATTTTATGTGTATACAGGCAAGCGTTGTGTGTGTACGTATATGTGTATAAACCCCCTTTTTACATAAATGCGAGAATGTTCTGCTTTGTACCTTGCATTTTTCCTTAACAATGTCTTGAATATCTTTCCTTAATAGTGGTTTAAGAGCTGCTTCATTCTTTTTTATAATGATATTCTATTTTATGCTTATAAGGTGTCTTGATTTTTGGTTTAGAAATTACAGTCACCATGTATATAAGTTTATAACTTGAAGTATTGGGCTTGCAAAAAAAGAGCCTAGTGGACATGTTAGCTGTCCATTCTTTTAAATTTGCTAGGCTAGGGTGCCAGTTAGTTCATCAGGAAGCAAAGCACTTAGAACATATAATATCAGCTGTTACATAGAAGCTCTCTGCCCTTCAGAGAGCTGGAACAGGAATCTTCTCTTTGAAGGGTGTTTCTGCAGTTTCCACAAAACCACAGTTGAACATTGTCCTTTATGTGAAGACCAGTTTCTTCTAGAGAAAGTTCTGCTGCAGAGGTGACTTCTTTAGTTCCTGTTGTTTGACAATGAAAAAAAGTAACACCGTCTGAACCCTGTCTCCTAGCCTCTTCTCATTCGTTAGAGTTCATTCAGTCCTCAAATCCACCATGTCAGGTGGGCGTTATGTTTTTCGTGTGACACCCGAGGGATCTGAAAGGAGACATCTTGCTTTCTCACCTCCTGGGCTTGTGTTTCTAAGGACAATTACGGGCTTGCACTTGTGCTTTCATGTCGGATGTGAGCAGGAAGGCAGGGCCTGTGTCTGCCTTGTTTACCGTGGTGGCCTTGGTGCTTAGCCTGTGCTTGGCCTGTCACAGGGGTTGGCATGTCTGTGAAGTGAAGGAACGAGTAAATGAGCATCCGCTGATTTTCCGTGGTTTCCTCCGGGTGAAGAGTAGAGGCAGAGTTTGAAGCCAGGTCTGTCTTATCCCAAGACCATGGCCTTTCCATGCTGGCTGACTTCTCAGTCAGGGGTGCCCTTCCTTCCAGGGCTCCTTGGCTGAAAGGAGGGAGGCATGTCCTCCGAGATTGTAAATTTTACTGGAAATGTTATTTTTATTTAAAATAATACACATGCATTATGGAATAAAATGTAAAGTTGGCATAAATTATTAAAATAAAGCAGGAGCAAGATGGGAGAAATCTTGGATTTATAGCAGTCCTCTGTAGACCATGCACGCAGACCCCCTCTCTACTGCATGAATTCATCTAATATTCCATCTGGGGTGTGTTTGTGGACTGTTTGCGAAGCCCGTCACTCCCGACTGCCTCACAGTTGTGATCTGTGTGCCAAAGGTTCTGTCTTTGGATTCTCACGTGAGTTACAACCCCAAGGCCACGTGTGTCTCCTTTTGTTCCAGTCAGTTAAGAGGAAGGCGGCTGGAGAACACCGTGGTGTCCCCTGCAGACAGCTGGCCCTGTGTGGTTGTGCCTCTTTGGGAAGGGTGTACCCTGAAATCTTATATCAAAATGAGACAGGCAGTGATGTGGGCTCCTGCTTATCCATCCACATGTTTTATTTTATTTTTTTGAAGCTATAACACGTTCCCACTGCTACAGCCACCACATGCATGATTGTAAACACCCAGAAGTAATTGCCTTGGAATGGTAAAAGCAAACTGCAGAATTGATTGTAAATTTGCTTGGCAGAGGGCAAACAATTTTTAAATCAGCCTCACTTGTATGACATTTATGCCTGAATGTTTGAATGCTCTGGCTGTTAGAAGCTTGGAAAATTTACATAATTGTTCCAAGCCTTGAGAAATCCAGGGCTTTCTTTGGAGCCCACCAGTGTTTAATAATTCCCTTTTCTCTGTGCCCCGAGGCTAACAAGGGTTTGAATCTAACATCTGCCTGTTACGGGCATCGCGGAGCCAGTTCGTGCTAAAAGTGGGCTCCCCACTACGGCATTTCCATGTCCTGTGTTTTACACTGTTCCTTTTCTTTCTCGTCTTGTCTGGAAGAACATCGAGCTCAAGGTGGAAGTAGAGAGTCTGAAGCGGGAGCTCCAGGAGAGAGAGCGGCTGCTCATCAAAGCCTCGTGAGTACCTGCCCTCCTGCTGCGAGCTCGCAGGTCGCCCAGGGTTCTGGTGGTGGAGGCTGGGCGCATTGGTACAAGAGAACCTCGTGTTTCTAAGCCAGTTGTTCTCCAGTGGAGCTCTGAGGACCCCAAGGAGGTTTTCATTTTTCTTTAATTATTTTTCAACAAACCTTTAAAATGTAACATAGTTATAGGAAAATGAACCCATCCTAAATGTACAGCAGGGTGATTTTCACGAAGCAAACATGCCTGTGGGGCCACCTTCTAGATGAGAAACCAGAACATCACGAGCCCCTTGGATGTTTCCTTCATGCTCCCAGAACTTACCCTTCTCCCACAGAGACGACCTCTGTGCTCACCACTGGCATCCGCACTGCTTAGTGCTGCCTGTTTTTCAACTTTATAGAAAAGGAATTCTACACTGTGTACCCGCCCTTCTGAGTCTGGCCTCTTTCCTTAGCGATGTGTCTGTGAGATCCATCCATGTTGTCAGTTGCTTCAGCAGCTCGTTCATTTTCATTGCTGTGAACGGCCTAGGGACCTCGGGGTCCTGAGGGACGCCTGTGTTGGGTGAAGGGGGGCGCAGAGGGTTGGGCTTCAAAGTAACTTGTTTTTGAATGTGTTTTAGGTACCAGGGTCCCTTGTGGTATTTTGTTTAAAAGAGGGGTTCTACTGCTTGAAAAAATTTGAAAACTATTGTAATCAATCAGTCAGTTAATTTAAATACTTAATTGAACAACAAGCACAGTTCAGAGAATACAGTCTGTGACTCGGCTGGTTATTCATTCGTAAACGTTTCTCACGTAAACGTGCTGCACGCTGAGGGTTTGAGAAGAGACATCCCTTCACCCAGGAGCTCGTGGGAGACGGGTGAGCCTATAAATGGGGTGTGATGCGGGTGCAGTGACAGAGGGCGTTTGTATTTGTGGGTACGGGGGGACACAGACGAGTGCTGAGTTTCACGTGGCGAGGGAGGAATAAGGCTTCGCGGAGCTGACCCACCGAGGACCTGGCTGGAAGCTCACGTGGAAATGCTTCGACTGTCCTGGAGGCAGAGTTCCTGTGGGATGCGGGCCGCAGCGGCGCAGGGCATGGAGCCTTGGCCTCGGGCACAGCGCGCTGCCCTGGGCCAGGCCGCACAGTTCCGTTCACTGTCACGCAGCCAGCCGCCGGCCTGAGCCGTGCTCTGCAGGTTCCCTGGCCCAGGCTCCTCTGAGTTACGCTGACTGTGCATATGTGGTGTTTTCTGAGTGAGTGAGGAATGAATGAATGAATAAACTAGATTAACACTTGGTTTTTTTTTTTTTGTTTGTTTTTGGCCACACTGTGCAGCTTGCAGGGTCTTAGTTCCCCATCGAACCCGGATGCAAGGCAGTGAAAGTGCCGAGTCCTGACCACTGGACCACCAGGGAATTCCCTTAACACGTTGTTTTTGTTGGTTGCTTTCGTTGTTGTTTGAAAGTACATCGTTATCTGGGCAGGAAGTCAAATCGACTTTACCGAGCCTAGAAATCAGTAGCAGAATTCAGTCTGTTTCCTACTCTGTTTGTCCTGCCTGCTGCAGATCTTGGCCAGGACTTGTTTCTAGCCAGGCGTGTGCACCTGGAAACCCAGACTCACAAAGGCCCCGTGCACACCTCAATACCAGCACACCGGGCTGAGTGTTTGGGGGCTGGTGCCCATGTTGGCATGCACAGATTTCCCAGCTGCTCAGACGGGTGTCCGGGACCCTTTTTGGTCTGACCAGCTTTATTAATTTATTCAGAAAATATCAAGTGATTGTTGTGTGCGGCTCTGGCCTAGGTTCCTGGGAATAGAGCAGTGATCCCACCAGACATGTGGGGCTTACATTCTGGAAGGGGTGATGGGGATAAAATACTTGGAATAATAGATATATAAATACAAATTGGGAAAAGAGCTGTGAGAAAAAGAAAGGAAGCTATGAGCGTTAGAGCAGCGGGAGTAGGTCTATAACTATAGGTATACGGCAGGGAAGGTGGCATTTGAGATGAGATGAGATCTGGGGGTAAGTAGGCCTTAACCAGGGGAAAGGGTGGAGGAAGTTGAAGGAGGAGGGAATGTGCAGGTCTTGGGAGATACACATCTGGGGGGCTCAGTCTTGTCTGGCAGGGTCTTGAGGCCACACTAGAGATTTTGGTCTTAATCCTGAGGTCAGATGGAAAACAGTCATGGGTTTTAAGCAGCTGACACAATCAGGGCTTTGTTTTTTAAAAGGTCACTCTGGATGCCGAGTGGATAATGTTTTGTGGAGGGAGCGGGGGTGGAAGCAGGGAGGCGAGGCAGGAGGCTGGGCCAGTAGTTAGGTGAAAGATTGGTGATGAGCCACACGGGGGGCTGGGGAGACGTTTAGGAAGCAGAGTCCGCAGGCTCGGTAGTAGGGGGGAAGGACGATGTCAAGGGTGCCTCCTAGGACAGGGGTTCTGTGTAGGGACAGCCCCAGTGACTTTGCTTTTCCAGCCTTCTCTCCACCAATGCTTCATCCCAGATGGTGTGCAGGTGCTAAAGATGTCCTGCTCTGGCTCTGCTCTGGCAGATCTCGTCTGCTTCCCGTGCCCTCCCGGCCCAGATGCCCTCCCGTTGTCTCCCCTTCATAGAGGCTCATGCTGAGTTCCGCGGCCGCCCATGGTCCACATCTCAGTCTCTGCACAGACTTCTCTGGCATATAATGACAGTCCCTTGTGTGTAACACTTCACAGTTTATAAAGCACTTTCCTACCCATTTACATCCCATCATTATCCTGGGAGCTCGGCAACTTTCTAGGAAAACCTCCTTTTGTGGAGGGGGGAGTTTAGGCCTGGAGAAGGGAAGGACCACGACAAAACCACTGAGAAAGATCAGAGCTGGGATTAGAACGTAAGTGTCTGACGTCTAGCCCAGCACTAGGTTTCATGTCCTCTGTTTTCCCGTGTGTGATTCTCATTTCTCCAACGTGGCTGTACATCTTGTGAGGCCAAGAGCCTATTCCCCTACTTGAGTGGAGCTGGGACCAGTGGGAAGGGCATGGGCTCTGGGCTGGCTGTGCCAGTGGCTGGGTCTTTGGCTTTTGAGTCTTGGCTTCTCAGCTGTTGCTACTTCATGGAGCCTTTGTGTGGATTACCTGCCACGGGCTGTGTGCCGTCTGCACCGCACATCTGCTGAAGGTGCCTTTCTTTACCCTGGACTGTCCAGCACCTCGCAGTATGTGTGGTACATACTTGTTGATGGAAAAATAGCTTTATTAATACCTTCGACTCCCTTTTTTAGTTTTATTGTTGTTTTTTTGGGGGTGGGTGGGGTGGATGGAATATGTGGGACCTGTCACAGGAAAAGCCCCTGCTTTCCCTAAAGAACTATAATTAGAATGGAAAGAATCAAGAGGAAATGCTGAAGGTTAAAAGGGGGTAGTGAGGGTGGTGTTTATAGATAGTTCTTTCTTGTATTGGGTAGAAAGCTGGATTGGACCAGTTTCTTTGAACTTTTCCTCTCCTTGGGTCTTGCTGTCTATCTCATCTGTTGCCCCAGAGTCTATAAAGAGAGAAAGGGTAGAAGGAGAGAACTAATGTTTATTGAGATCCTACTTTGCCCCAAACCCTGTGCCTGGCACTTGACATGCTTTCTGACAACTCTTTGAGGTAGCCAGTGTTCCCATTTGAGTGAAGAGAAAACTGAGGCTCAAGAGGAGTGGAAGGACTTGCCCAGGTGGGTAACAGAACTGGGACTGGTCTGGTCTGGAGCTCGCTCTGCCTTGCTGTGGAGTGAACAGATAGTTTGCTGTCTTTCTATTATTATATTTCTCACTTACAATAAGGGAACATTAAAAACAAAAGCAGACATATTGTCGGGAGTAAATTTTATCTCTGTGGCTTTAAAACACAAACAAAAATAATAATTCCATTAGTAGGGGAAAATTGCACCATACTGCTGAGTATAAATTTTATTGCTACAGTAACTGTGAAATACAAAGATGATAAATGAAAAGTTGGAACATTTATTATTGGGAATATATTTTATTGGTATAACTAAAATGCAACCAAACTGAATAATACCAGTACTTGTTAAAAATTGTAGTCAGCCTCTTGACAACGTGTGTGATTCAGACAGCAAAACACAGATGTTTCATCTGAGCCGACAGGAGGGAGCCGGTGTATTTGCACTTGCTGGTGGTGGGGGTGGTAGTCGAGGGGGCCATTTTCTAGAGAATTCTCTATAAAGCCCAAGGGCTAAAACATTTGTGGTAGTTAGTGAAAATTCGGGACTGGAAAAATCCTGTCAAGGCTCAGGAGGGAAGAGCTTCTAGTACAGAAATCTTTCAGCCTTGATAGAAATGATTGTGCATCATTGTGAATTCCAGACAGTGCTGATCAGGAAATGAGCCGAGGGAGTGGCAGCTGAGGACCTTTCGTGGCGTTAATCAGGAGGTGGCCATGGTGGCCTTCTTGCTGGCCAGAGAGGATCTGTTCTGAGCTCTGACGCCAGCAGAGGGTGGAATGAGGCCTCTCTCTCGCAGCACCTCGGCAGGGGCCAGCTCTGCGGTGCCTCGGGGACAGCTGGCTAGCGGGCAGCGCTCCCATCAGGGAAGAAGGGCTCTGTGCTCCGGCCACCACTTGTGTTAGCACATTAATTCTAAGAGGCAGTCATCTCATTTTTCAAATGAGGAAACTGAGGTCTAAGAGGTGATTTACCCAGAGTCACACTGAGGACATAATAGAGTCAAAATTTGGAAGCAGATCTGTTCAGCCTCAGAGCCCCTGTTCTTTCTTTCCAGTTGTTCACATTGAATTCCATTAAATTGATATCATAACACTAGGGCCTTCTGAGGGCTTATTGGTGAAAGGAACAAGATGTGAATAACGTCTTTATTTGCAGGCGACTCATGTTTGAGACTTGGACAGCAAGTACGGCCTTCTTGACTTTCCATTGTTCTCAGTCAAAAATTCACATGGCCTGTACATGTGAGTGTCTGATCATGTGTCTCCTGGTTGGAAAAAATGTTCTATACCCTTAAAGTAGGGCATGGGAGGCTGGCGGTGAATAGATTTATTCTTTTGCAGTTTTTCTGAAAAACTAGCTTTAGGTGGAGCCATTTCCTTTATTATTCTGCCGCCTGGAAACCTGCAATCATTTTAGAAATCTGATGAGAACAAATTCACATCCGACACTGTTTTTCTTTTTCAAGAACCAAATGCAAGGCGTCTGGTTGTGGCCCTGTGTCTGATTTTGGTGTGCCAGCCCCACCACTGCTGGTCAGACGGAGAGAACTCTCCACGATGCCCGGCGACGTGAACTCAGCCTTTTATGTCAGGGGTGGTGGAGGAACTCGGAGAGCGGGTAACCTCCTCTCCTCTGGCCCTCAGTCGCCGCTGGTGCTCACAGAGTGGTCATGCTGTGTTTGAGATGCTTTCCCCTCCAGTGGCAGAAGACCTTTACCTTCAGGTTTATTTTCGTTGGTCCTGCTCCTTGCACATTGGTTTGTTACACCAGCTCCCTGCCTTTCCTGCCACTGGTGGAGGTGCACTTTATCGCAAGTTTCATGGTGGGGAACTTGTCAGTAGGTGTCAGGTGTCTTAAAAATGTACTCATCCTTTAACCTAGTAATTCCCTTTCTAGGAATTGACTCTAAAGAAATCACTGGATAGTTTGCAAACTATATCTCTCTCTCTCTCTCTCATATATATGTATTTTAATTGAGATATATATTTGACATATAACATTGTGTAAGTTGAAGGTGTACTGCATGGTTGATTTGATACATTTTTATATTGCTTTATCTGTGCTTTTGAATTACGAATCTTAATTTAAAAAAAAAAGAAGCTCAGCACAGGTCTGTGGCAGAAGTGACCAACAAATAAATATCCTTTGTCTCTTTGGAGCAGTTGGAATCACCATCTGATCGTCACTTGTGCATTTTACGCTTTTGCTTCTTTTTGCAGCAAAGCAGTTGAGAGCCTCGCTGAAGGTGGCTCTGAAGTTCAGCGGGTGAAGGAAGATGCTCAGAAGAAGGTGCGGCAGGTCGAAGAGCTCCTAACCAAGAGAATACGCCTTTTAGAAAAGGCAAGTCCGGAACTTCCCTGGTGGTCCAGTGGCTAAGACTCTGTGCTTTCACTTCAGGGGCCATGGGTTCGATCCCAGGTTGAGAGACCAGATTCTGCATGCCACAGGAAAAAAAAAAAAAAGAAGAAGAGGCAAGTCTGGAAGCCCTGAGGAGAATGTGTTTCTTACAGTGGGTTCATAACAAAGGGCAGAATTTTTTTCCTTTTGTCATAAACTGTCAGGGTTTCAGCAGGAATAAGAGCCCCCCTTATTGAGCACCTCTTGGGCTCCAGCCCTGTTGTAGGCACTTTGCATATGGAATTTATACCCTTACACCCTGCACACTGGCCTTTCTTGTCTCCATCCTCTAGGTGAGGACACAGAAGTACAGAGAGAAACACTAATGAGTCCGCCTTTAATCCCGGATTTAAATTACAGCTGCTGATTTTAAAGCCTGTGTTCTGGCTGCAACACCACCCTTCTTGTTACCTAGTTTAGTCTCGTTACTTTACAGAAGAGGAAACTGAGGCCCGGAGATGGGCAGTGACTCACCTGGAACAGCTAAGCCTGGAGCCAGGCTTCCTGACTCGTCGGCCGTCGTGTGGCCGTGCAGCCCCTGTCCCCAGAGTCCAGCCTCCATCCCTCCATCCCGCCTGGGCTCGCTGACTGCCTCTTCTCGAGGAGCCACTCTGTGTAGCTTCTTTTTCTACTTATTCTCAGCTAGGTGCTCCCTGTGACTGCGGTGGGAGTCAGGATGCTTCTTGGCCAGAACATTTTATCTCCTAGGTGTTAAAGTTTTCCTCCATATTAAGCTAGTTATCGAGTGATACCAGTTTCTTTCTTTTTTTTTTTTAATTTATTTATTATTTTTTGGGGGGTACGCCAAATTCAATCAGCTGTTTTTATACACATATCCCCATATTCCCTCCCTCCCTCGACACCCCCCCCAACCTCCCTCGAGTCCCCCCCACCCTCCCCGTCCCAGTCCTCTAAGGCATCTTCCGTCCTTGAGTTGGACTCCCTTTGTTATACAACAACTTCCCACTGGCTATCTATTTTACAGTTGGTAGTATATATATGTCTGTGCTACTCTCTCGCTTCGTCTCAGCTTCCCCTTCACCCCCCGCCCCTCCCCAAATCTCGAGTTCTCCAGTCCATTCTCTGCATGTGCGTCCTTGTTCTTGTCTTGTCACTGAGTACATCAGTACCATTTTTAGATTCTGTATATGTGGGTTAGCATACAATATTTGTCTTTCTCTTTCTGACTTACTTCACTCTGTATGACAGACTCTAGGTTTATCCACCTCATGACATATAGCTCCATCTCATCCCTTTTTATAGCTGAGTAATATTCCATTGTATATATATGCCACATCTTCTTTATCCATTCATTTGTTGATGGGCATTTAGGTTGCTTCCATGTCCTGGCTATTGTGAATAGTGTTGCTATAAACATTATGGTACATGTTACATGTTTCTTTTGAGATTATGGTTTTCTTTGGTTATATGCCCAGGAGTGGGATTACTGGATCATATGGTAGTTCTATTTGTAGTTTTTAAAGGAACCTCCAAATTGTTTTCCGTAGTGGCTGTACCAACTTACATTCCCACCAACAGTGCAGGAGAGTTCCCTTTTCTCCACACTGTCTCCAACATTTGTTGTTTCCAGATTTTGTGATGATGGCCATTCTGATCGGTGTGAGGTGATCCCTCATTGTGGCTTTGACTTGCATTTCTCTGATGATGAGTGATGTTGAGCATCTTTTCATGTGTTTGTTGGCCATCTGTATGTCTTCTTTGGAGAAATGTCTGTTTAGGTCTTCTGCCCATTTGTGGATTGGGTTATTTGCTTTTTTGGTATGAAGCTTCGTGAGCTGCTTGTATATTTTGGAGGTTAATCCTTTGTCCGTTGTTTCATAGGCAACTATTTTTTCCCATTCTGAGGGTTTCCTTTTAGTCTTGTTTATGGTTTCTTTTGCTGTGCAAAAGCTTTTAAGTTTCATGAGGTCCCATTTGTTGATTCTTGATTTTATTTCCATGATTCTAGGAGGTGGTCAAAAAGGATCTTGCTTTGATGTATGTCATAGAGTGTTCTGCCTATGTTTTCCTCGAGGAGTTTTATAGTGTCTGGCCTTACATGAGTGATACCAGTTTCTTAATTCTTGATCTTTGAAGTCTGTTGTTTCGTCTCACTTTCTCTACCTGAAACCCTGATGCTTCTTTAGCAGATAAGAGGAGAAATGACACCACAGAGCACTTCTGGATACAAAAAGCAGATTCATTTGTACTGTATTTTATAGCTTGTAATTGTCTTTCCCATTCATCGTGTTCACATCAGCCCCATAGGGGTGTGTAGATATTAGGTCCAACACACAAGTGAGGAGACGGGCTCAGAGAGGCAGGGAAACTGAGTCTTGGTCATTAGTAGTAGAGCTGAAACCAAAAGGAGAGTCTTCTGAGCCCAAATTCTGAACTTCAGTTAAAATGTAATTCTGAGACTTTTAAGGGACTTAATCTGTGGGTTCAGTCCTCTTATTTTTCCCAGTAAGTGCTTCCCCAGGTTTTAGGGTAGCAGCGTGACCGACAGTGCTGGGTTGAACCCCTGCTCTGTCACTAGTTGGTCACCTTGGAGAAGACATTTGCTGCCCCCGAGCCTCTGCTGCTGCTCCATCTGTGACGCGAGGCCAGTGGTGTCTGCCCTACAGTAGTGACTGTAATAACTGCAGTGAAGGGGCTTACCGTGTCGGAGGCGCCCTTGTCAGCCTTTTCATGCATCAATTTATTTCATCCCTTCAGTCAACGTATGACGTAAATACTTTTATTATCCCTTTTTTAAAAACAATCCCTTTTTAAAACAAAACCAAAAATATGATGACATGGGCACAGAGTGGTCCAGTCACTTGCACGAGGTCACCCAGGCAGTGACTGTCAGGTGGTCTGGCTGCAGAGCCTGCATTCTGAACTGCTCTCGTCTGTCTCTCAGTGTGAAACTGTCTAGGGCTGAGTGAGGATCAAAGATAGTGTAAATAAAGCTCCTTGCTCAAAGCCTGGTGTCGGTAGGCACTCAGTAAATAATAGATTTTGCTGTTTTTGTCTCAGAATATTGGAAAGTGGTTTTTCCTAGCTGTCGTTGAGGGCGGCAGGCTGCCACCCTCTTGGGCAGGCAGTGGTGGAGGAGGCACCGTGGAGGGAAGGGCAGGGAGCAGGAAGCCAGCGTCCGCTGAGCCCCCTGTGACGCAGCCGGCACTTGACAGTCTCCCAGCAGCTCTTCGGTGAGATGCTGGTTATTCCTGTTTTATAGATTGGGAAACTGGGGCTCAGGGAGTTTAAGGGACTGCTCAAGGTCACCCAGCACATACGTGGGAGAGCTGGGTGTGAACCCAGTTCGATTTGCCTTTCATCTTTGTGAGGCAGTCAGAGGCAGTTGACATGAGGGCTTGGAGATTCACATCTACTATCCGGTCGCTTTCCTGAGCACCAGGGCCTTTTCCCCTAACACAGACTCTGCCTGCGTGATTTAGACAGTTTGCTTCTTGGCTTCTCTGAGCTCTCAGGAAGAACATAGAGTTTTTCACCACCTAAATCACCTTGGAGATATAGAAAATGCGCTTTAGAATTGTGTAGTCATTATCTTAAAAAAAATAGGGAGGGGGCGACGGGGTGTGGGATGAATTTGTGTGGAGATTATGGTGACTCTTAGGAATTTCTATATGTTTAGGTATTGAGAGGCGCATTTCTCCTCATTCTCAGTGAAGCTGTAAATATTGATCCGATTTTTCAAGACCAAAAATACGGTTCTTGTAGAGTCTTTTCCGTTGGAAATGCCTATTACTCTTCAGGATATAAGAGGGGAAAAATGACTGGTGAATGTATTTATTACTGATGCTCCCCATGTGTAGTACAATTCAGGGAGGGGAAATGTGCCGGAGAAAAAGTCATAAATATTTATATTTTAATCCAATTTCCTTTCAAAATGTTCCCAATTGTATTGAAAAATTGCATCAAATGCATTTAATTTAACTCTAGGATGTGAAAGCCGCCCAAGCAGAACTGGAAAAGGCCTTTGCTGGGACAGAAACGGAGAAGGCTCTTCGGTTGAGCTTGGAAAACAAGCTTTCAGAGTTGAAGAAGATGCACGAGGGGGACCTGGAGATGGCTCTGGTCTTGGAAGAGAAGGACAGGTCTGTCTCTTACCCCGTGATGCTCTGACATCCATTTATCTGGCAGCATGATCCACAAAAAGGGAAAGAGTTGTTCCCTTCCTGCCCTTCCCCCTTTTTTTCCTACTGTTCCCCATAGTGAGAAAACTAGGGATAAAATCCAGGTGAGAGGAAAAGGAATTGGGATGTGATATGAGGACAGAAATAGAGTTAGTAGAGAGAAATTCATGCTGGAAAGTTCTACTGAGATACTAAATTTAGCATTCAGGTTTTGGTCAGAAAGCTTCCTGGTAGTCAAAGGAAAAAGGGAAAAACAATCTTGGTGACATCAGATTCACATTGCTCATAAGGCAAAATAAGCTTGTAACTCAGGAGAAGCCTGGTTTTACTTGTCACTGTCAAAGAGACATTTCTCTTGCAGGTTTTCCCAAAGGGAACAGTAAGTGACGCATCCCCACAGTAAAATAATAGTGAATTTTTTGTGACCTGTTTTCCATCATATCTTTTAATGCAGGCTGAGGGCCCAGATTATTACAGTGTGAGGGACCCAAACAATATAAACCGAGTACAGAGCTCTTCCGTGGTCCAGAAATAAAATGTGTGCCATTTGGTCCAGAGGAGTGGCTGGACCGTATGGCCTTTCGGCAATCTTCAATGCCCATTACGTCTTGCAGCCAAACTTTGGATCAAAACTGGTCAGGAGAGAGTGGAGGTTTTACTCTTTACCATTCTTACATTTTGATACTCTTGCCTTGCTTTGGTGGTTACTCATTGGAAGGTTGAGTTAACTAAATAGAAGTGAGACTTCTGGCTAATCTCTGGCCCATCCATCAAAGAGCCAAGCTTGTTTGGAAGTTGACAGAAATTGTTATAAAGCACGATCAAGTCCAGGCTGAAAGAAGTACAGCCTGGCGGAGTGTGGAGTTCTGGAAGGGAGGTAGGAGGAGCTGAGGAGAGAGAAGCTGGGCCAGGTCCTGTGGGCCTTGTGGTAGAGTTTGGGTTTTGTCCTCAGGGCATGTGAGGAGCCAGGGAAGAGCTAAGGATGGGGGTAGCGGGGATGACCGGATCAGAGTTAAATTTAGAGAGATCCCTCTGGCTGCCCCCTTGGGCGTGGATTGGCAGGGGGGCTGATGCTGAAGTCCAGACAGCCGATGTTGCTGATGAGGCCCGAGGTGACAGAACTCGGGTTGGGGAAGAGCGGGCGCAGATACTGGGAAGGTCGAATGGGCATGACGGGTTTAGGGCTTGTTGGCTGGTGGGTGTGGGGATGAGGGGAAAGGCTGCAGAGATTCCCCCCGCCCCCGACCCAGCTCTTGAGCATGAGCAACCCTGGGGTGGTGGGGCAGCCTGCTGAGTGTGGGGGGAAAGGGGAGAAAGTGGGGATATTTTGGGGTGGATGGGGTGGGAAGGTGAGCTTTCTGTTGGGATACGTTGGGTTGAAGAATTGCAGGCATCCAAGAGGAGAGTCCAGGAGATGCTGGGCCTGTGGAGTGAGGCCTGAATTAAAGGAGGTGCAGATTCATTCCTTAACCAACTACGGAGCATAGCCTCGGGCTGGGTGCCAGGAGCACGGAGGTGAACACTGTCTTCCTTCTCTGGAGCTTCCATGTGGGGGAGGGGACAGGCGTCAAAAACAAAAAGTCATGATTGGTGCGAGAGGTACGTTCAGGCTCTGGGCTGTGACAAAAGCCAGGGGGTGATAGCTCTGCTTGGGTGTGGGGCAGGGAAGGCTTACGAGAGGAAGGCGCTGTGGTTGGGGTGAGGCGCACGCAAAGGTGTGACGCCTGGCACCCTTGAGAGCAGTCTCAGTCCCTGTTAGCCTGCGCTGTAGAACCTTGGCTTCTTACTTTTTGGGGAGAGGGGGCCCTTTTTGGGAAGGGTGTGTGCTTGCTGAGTACATTCTGTGTCCAGGCAGTGGGGTCTCCGTGGATGCGGGTGGTCAGGTCCAGGCCTTGCTGAGGCTGCATCCTCCTGGGGTCTCCTGTCGGTCTGGCCGGGAAGGCACCGCAGCCCGGTTTGTCAGTCCTGCACGCGCATCTGTCTCTCCAGGGTAGGGGTGCCCCAGCCACACTCCCAGAAGCCAGCTGTGGGTTTGTGGTCACTCGCTCGCGTGGGCCTGGCCTTCCCTGCGGTGGAACTCTCCTGGGGCCTAGGATCAGTGGTTTCCTCCCTGAAGGCAGGCTGCCCAGGAAGCTGAGTTGAGGTCAGAGGTGAGTTCCGAGCACAGGACTGGGGGGAGCGGGGTCCCTGGTCCTGCCCTGGTGGGGTGGGTCCAGGTCTGCCACAGGACTGACTGCCGCTGAGCAGGGCCCCCGCCTCCAGGGACACGGCCAGGTCCTGGGCTCCCCGCGCCCTTCTCAAAGGCACGCACTTTAGCTCGTTGACTTCCTGCAGTCGGCTCTTACAGCTCGTCTGTATCTCTGAGGCGGTCCGCCACGAGGAGCCCTGCAGCTCAAGTATGGCTGACAGAGACAGGTTTTCGTTTTGGCCCACACAGTACTTTGGCAAGTTTGAATTTGTTGCTAACATTTAAAAAAAAAATCTAAGTTCGTATTAAAGTCTAGATTTCCAGCTTCTCTTGAAAACCCAGAAGGCGTGACAGGGCTGGGCCAGGGTCTTGCTGGGCTGAGGCTGCTGCCTTAGGTGGGCCGGTGCTCCCACGTGGCCCGGTCCCCACAGGCCTGCCCTGTCTAGAGCCGGCTCTAAGGTAACGAAAACAAATCAATTTTATCGAGGTATAAGTTACATACTAGCACAATACATGCATTTTAAGTGTACAGCTTGGTGACTTTTTACCTCTCCAGTTAACTGATGATTTCAGAGTTGAACCCCTAGAGGGCAACCTTACTCCTCTTTCCAGGTATTGGGGGGCATTGCACTGGTGCTGCCTGGTTCCTTCTATACCCAATTATTTTCGTCCTTTTGGGGCATCATAACAAATACCACACAGTGGGTAGCTTGCAGACCACAGAAGCTTACTTCTTACAGTGCTGGAGGCTGGAAGCCCGAGATCCGGGTGCCAGCATGGTTGGGCAAGGGCCCTCTTCCAGGTCACAGACTTCTCATTGTATCTGCGCCTGGTGGAAGGAGTGAGGGATCTTTCTGGAGCTCCATTCTTGCTGCCAGTCATGAGGGTTCCACCCGCATGACCTTATCTCTTCCCAAAGGCGCCACCTCCTAATCGCATCACCTTTGGGGCTTAGGATTTCAGTCTAGGAATTTTGGGTGGACACAGATTTTCAGATATTCAAATATGCATTGCTAGGTGCTTTAACTACTTTCAGTTCATGCCTCACCTTCACCCCGGGCGCTCTGGAAGCTCTCTCAGACTTCCAAGCTTTTACTCTTTCTAGCCGACTGAGTTGCTTTATAGGCTTAGCTAGAAAGACTCTTCTGAGGGTCCTCTGACAAAATGCTAATTGCTGAATGTTAAAAAAAAAAAAGTTATTATAGCCACCGTTATTTGTTGAGCTCTGCCGTATGCCTGGAGTTGTGCAGCATTTGAAATAGCTTATCTCCATTCCATATAAGCAAGTTATCCCCACTTTATAGCCGAGGAAAGGCAGGCTCAAAGGTTAAATAGCTTGGCTGAGGTCAGGGAACTGTTGTATGGGGTAACTCGGTGGCCCAGAGAAGGATGTGCTCGGCTCTACCTGAGGAGGCCGCTGGGGTCTTGAGGGGAGGTAGTGCCTGGCTGACCGTGGCGGGACGAATGGATGTTTATCAGGTGGAGGTGGGAGCCGAGTTGTGCAGGGCATTCTGGGTAGAGAGAGTGGCGTGCGCAGGGCCTCGAGGAGCAGGACAGCCCGGCTCCTGGAGGGGCCTGGGAGGGGAGACTCTGAGAGGCGATGGAGGGAGAGGGTGACCGTTTCCTGTGAGAGATGAGATGGAAGCTGTCAGCAGCGCCTCTGATCTCCTAGGCCTTAAAAGCCAGGGCCCTGATCACCTTGCTGAGGAGTTTGGCCTTTATTTTGGAAGTCAGTCTGGTTTAGACTTTGTCCTGAGAAGCCTTGGAAAGACACTCTCTGTTTTTTCACGCTCACTGGAACAGTTCTGCTCTATTGGTCATGTTTGTATAGTCTCACTGCCAGATTTCTTTGGGAGAAATTTCTTGCCACCTCCCCCCCAAAACAAACAAACAAACAAACAAAACAACAACGCTTCATAATCCACTGCTGTCGATGGTAGGGGCCGATGAAAGTCTTTGAGCAGGAGTGTGACTCGATCAGACCATAGCCTGGCAGCTCAGAGGATGGATTGTCTGGGCCTGGGCTGTAGGTGAGGGGATGGCTCATGTCACATGAATTCTGGCCCTTAATCTCCCACCTGCAAAATGTGATTCTGTTTATGTTCAGTTGTTGGATGCGTCTGCTTTGAAGATGTCTGGCCCCATTTCCTACCTCCTCCTGCTCCACTGAGCTAAGAGAAAAGCTTAGAATTAATATTTAAATTTTGTTCTCTTTCAGACTGATTGAGGAGTTGAAGCTGTCTTTGAAGAGCAAAGAAGCTTTAATTCAGTGCCTTAAAGAGGAGAAATCTCAGATGGCATCTCCTGATGCAAGCATGTCATCTGGAGAGCTCCGAGGACTTTCTGCTGCTCTGAGGGGAAACCAGGAAAGAGAGACCGAGGTGAGGTGACGGGACACAGACGAGGGACTTTAATTAGCAGACCAGACGCCCCCGGGGGACACGGATGCACCTTCAGTCCCCACAGTTCGCACACAGTGGCCTTCGAAATACTAGCTCCCCGTTGTCCGCTGAGGATTTACCATAAACTGCCTTTGTTGGAGGCCCTGGCGTTTTTTTTCCTTCCAGTCTCGTGTTCATGTAAAAAAACAGTCCAAACCAACACGCCTCTGTTTTCCTGCGGGTTCACCTGTTGATGCCCAGGAACTTTATGTTCATCCATTGGGTTTTTGTGGAATGAAATTGGGGTCCATACCGGTTTTGTCTCTGTGGTTCGAGGCGGGCTGGAGGCTGCTCTGATCTGAAACTTCAGAGGCCGAGGGAAAGGGGGGTACTGTGTATGGGGCCTGGCAGCCCCCGAAGGGGGTCAGCGTGCGCCTCAGTTAATCCTGGCACCTTGTGAGGCAGAGATCACGGTCCCCTCACTGGGTATAGAAACACGCTCAGAGGAGTTGTTACGTTTTCCCGGGCTCCAAGAGGTGGGTCCCTGGTACAGACCCCAAAGCCCCCTGGACCCCTGCCCCACCCTAGGCAGCCTCCACGACAGCTGCTCTGAAGCAGGTGGGCAGGCCCGGAGGTGCCGGCAGGCCTGGTGGAGACCTTCTGGTTCTGGTCGGACCGAGTGTGGATGCTGCGTGTGGTGCATTCACGCCGGGGGACACGTCGATGCCCGTGGATGTCATGCGCTCTCTGTGGAGCAGGGTCGCCTTTGTCCCGATCACGGCAGCGAACCCTCTAGCCTCACTGGTTAATTTTTGGCTGCGACCAGCCCACGTCTGCCCCTCCTCCTGACCCGTCTTGCTCCCCGGGCGCTGTGCTTTAGGGGCCTTGGTGCCATCCCGCAGCCGCTCGGTTCACGCTCCGTGGGGCTGGTGGTCAGCCAGCGTGGGGGGTTGGCTGTCTTTACATTGTCTTCACTCGGGTGGACTTTGGGTGAGACAGGAGTGGATGCTTGTTTTCGTGAGTTCCTCAGCAGTGGGGTGGGGGCCAGGACGTAAGGGAAGTGTTCATTCTCATTGCGCTCGGGAAGCTACTGGAATGTGGGCCCCTTCCGGGCACCAATGAGTGTCTCTTCTTAGGCTGCACAAGTGGAGCAAGAGGAGAGAAATCGCTTTCGAGAGAGGATTCAGGTATGTTGATACAGTTTTTACAAATGTATTGAGGAGTTATCCTTGCCTCTTGCTTTCTTCCAAGTGCAACAGATAATTCTGTGTGACAATAGCTGTCACTCATTGAGTGCTGCTGTCTGCTAGTCAAGCTTTAGGCACATTAGAGAGGGTTTCATAACCTTTGCGATAACTCTGGGGAGTAGGCGTTCCCATTTTGCAGATGTAACACATGAGGCTCAGAGAGGTGAGGTCCCATCCTCAAGGTCACAGAGTTGGAAGAGGTGTGGCAAGGATTCAGACCTGCCAGTCTGATTGCAAAGCCACTACTCTGGGGTCCGCTAGTTACCGCAGCTGCCATTTGTGTAGCGCCTGCCCGTGTAGGAAGTGCTTTCACATCCATTATCTCGTTTGATCCTCACAACAGCCCGGGAGGGAGGCAGTGGTGATTATCTCTAGAAATGAACTCAGACTATAAATGTATATATTCAGTCTCCATCAAACCAATTTTTCTGCTGGCTTTTGTAGCATTAAGGAGTGAAATTAATGATCTGTTATTTCCCCCAAATAACCTGGTACGGTTTCAAAGGCTCTGCTGTGACTGTATTCAGATTCCAGAAGGCACTGGAGTCCTTCCCATGGGAGTAGCTGTCATCGTCTTAACTGATCTGATCCCCTTCCTACACCCAGCCCTGTTGCCGTGAGCGGTAACACAGTAACTTGGAGCTGATGCCAGGATGACGTTCAGCTCTACTTGGAAACATTAATCACAGGTTGACAGGAATAAGATAGAATAACTGCATTTGAGTGTGCTCTTAAAGATATATTTACAGTGCATTTTGGTTAGAACGCATCAACTTAGTGAATCTTTTTCTAATCTAATTTAGGCACTTCAGGAGGACCTGAGAGAGAAGGAAAGAGAAATTGCTACGGAAAAGAAAAATAGTTTAAAGAGGGATAAAGCCATTCAGGGTCTAACCATGGCATTAAAGTCGAAGGAAAAAGAGGTATGTCTGTTATGAAGTGAGATTTTTCTTTATTAGCCTGTGACTGGCCTGTCTTACCCTGAATTTTTAGCTTTGGGTAGAAAGTTTATGAGAGCTGAGATGAGTGTAGAAAGTAGGGAAAGTGTCCTGTAGTCAGTTAGAAGTTCTTTTGTAGAGTCTAATTCTGCACTGTCCAGTATGAATATAATGTGAGTTACATATGTAATTTAAAATTTAGCTACATTAAAAGTAAAAAGAAACAAGTGAAATTAACTTTAAAATACATATATGCCAAATGTTATTTCACCGTGTAATCAATAAAACAAAAATAATAATGAAGTATTTAACATTTGTAAACTCTGACTTTTGTCTTTGAAGTCCAGCTATGCTTACAGCACATCTCAAGTCAGACAGACCACGTTTCAAGTGTCCAGGCTACCATACTGGACAGTGTAGGTCTGATCTTTTGAAAGACAACAGAAAATTGAGATAAGGGAGTTTTGGGAGGCAAGGCCACGACTGCGACATCTCACCTGCCTGGTCCACAGGCTCCTCGGAGCCATTCCTTCCTAAACAGACTCATCTCCTCCGTTGCCGCCTGCATCTCACCATCATACTCCATCTTCTCTGCTTTGGTCTAAGTTGGTGGCACCACCATATCCCTAGTCTTGCAGCTGCAAGTTGCCCTTGGCTTCTGCTACCTGGCCTGTTGCCTTTGGGATTCAGGGTGGTGGCTGATGGTTCTTTGCGGTTTTCCTGTAGTGAGTATAGCGATCTGTTATGTCTGAGTAACTTCTTGGCACAGATACAGAGAAGAAAATGCAGCTCTGCGCGCAAGTCCAGTGGGGAAAAAAGACAGCGTGACAGTGTTGTGATTGAGGGAAGGGCAGGGGGCTGTGGAAGCGGAGGGCAGGGGGCCTGGTCCAGGTTAGGGTGTGGATGTGGAGAGGGGGACGTGCTCCTCCCAGGAGCAGGGGTCTGAGCTGAATCTTAAAGGAGGACCAGGAGTTAGCTGGGGAGGGAGGCAGAGACGCGGAGGCCGTCTCGTGCAGAGGGGAGAACATCCATCAGAGCATTAAGTTAGGCAAGAGCCCCTTGTGTGTTTGTGGAAACAAAAAAGTTTGAGGTTCTCAGAGCATCAAGTGCAGAGCTTAAGTGAGATGAGGGAGGAAGCTGGAGAGGTTGCAGGGGCAGCGGTGGCGGTGGCACTCATAGGGCCCCCTCGCCACTGAGGGCTCGGAGCACACTGGTGTCTGAGAGCGGCCTGCGGCTGTGTGCTGAAGGGGGGTGGCAGGGGGGAGAGAACGGAGGCAGGGAGGCCAGTAGCTGAGGCGAGAGCCCCCTGATTCAGAAAGGCTGCGTTAGAGCAGCGGTCACAGCAAGCGGGCGTGGAGGGGTGGAGCTTATTCAAGAAATAAAATTAGAGATAATTAAAAATCAGAAGTAACTTTGGGGACACTTGATGATTAGTTGTAGGGCTTGAGAGAGGGATCAGTCAAGGGTGCCTTCTGGCTGCATGACTGGCAATATGGCGGTGCCACCAGCCCCCTTCAAAGCAGAGAACATGGAGGATCGTGGTGGGAGGGGGGAGGCAATGGAGGTGATGAGCCTGTTTAGAAAGTACCGACTTCGGGCTTCCCTGGTGGCACAGTGGTTAAGAATCTGCCTGCCAATGGAGGGACATGGGTTCGAGCCCTACTCTGGGAAGATTCCACATGCCACGGAACAACTAAGCCCATGTGCCACAACTGTTGAGCCTGTGTGCTGCAACTATTGAAGCCCACACGTGTAGAGCCTGTGCTCTGCAACAAGAGAAGCCACCACAATGAGAAGCCCATGCACTGCAATGAAGAGTAGCCCCCGCTCGCCAGAACTAGAGAAAGCCCGTGTAGCAACGAAGACCCAGCACAGCCAAAAATAAATAAATAAAATAATAAATAGATTTATTTAAAAAAAAAAAAAAGTACCGACTTTGAGGAGCCCGTGGACTGTTCAGGTGAGAAGTCCAAGGGGCGGATAGGTGAGTCTGAAGCTTGGAGAAGGCCCAGGCCTGAAGGTGTAGATCTGGGAGTCCGTCTTACACAGATGTGAGTGAAATCCTGAGAGATGATCTCCTTATCCAAGGAGAGCGTGGAGTGGGAAAGAAAGCTGAGCATCGAGCTGCAGGGGACAGCAAATTTCAGGAACAGGGAGAGGAATGCACAGAGGGAGCGGGAGGAATGGCTGCAGGAGGGTGACGCCAGCCAGGAAGCCGAGGAGGCAGGAGTTAGGGGAACCACCGGTGTCAGCCGCAGTGGACGTTCGGTTCACAATCGTAGTCAGTGTGATTTGTCTCATGTGTTGGGAGTTCAGGCCCAGCAGACATCGGAGGCCTCCGCTCTGCAGTGCGCCAGTGGTGGAGCAGTCCAGGCTGCTGGCAGAGTCCAGGGTGTGGCCAGGGGAGTTCCTGGCTGACTCTGGGCCAGAGGAGCAGGTCGCTGGAGGATGAGGAGTTCTGGGAAGAGCCAGGCTGGGTGGTTGGGTGGGTCATCTCTGTAGATAATAGTAATAACCCTTAGCGTGAGCCGGGCTTTACTTTAGTGGCCACACACGTTACGTTGTTCAAGTCTGACAGTGCTTTTGTTTGGATGAGTGGCCGTTTCCTCGTTTTATAGGTGAAGGAGTTAAGTCTCAAAAAGATGAAGTGCCTGGCCTGAAGTCATCCAGCTAGCAGACAGCCAACCTAGACATCCCACTGTTCTGACTGCAGAGCCCTCGGTTACAAGCACCACCAGTTCAGCAGGAAAAACGTTTGGGCTGAGCACGGGGAGGAGAGCCCAGTTGTGTACTCGGCTGCTTTTCCTTATTTTCACGCAGATTGGAGAACTTAACTCTGAAATCGAAGAGCTCAGTGCTGCCTATGCTAAAGCCAGAGAGGCCCCCCAGAAAGCACAGACCCAGAAATTCCAGGTAAGTGTTGACGTTCTTTGAAGCGGCTCTCCCTGTGATCCTTGCTCAGGCGAGGTTAAGACGTTGCAGCTGAGAGGAACCAAGGGCACTGAGCGGTCTTTAAGTAGAAGAGTTCACTCAAGTCTAATTAAAGGAGCTTCTCCCACAGCTTTGGGTGCTTCTCCGGCCCCTTCCTCAGTATGACAGTGACGATGGTGACAGCCCTGCCCACAGTTGGGAGTGCTGAGCTTAGGCTGTGCCAGGAGTAGACCGTGCGAGATGTGTGAATTATCTCATTTAATCGTCACAGCCCTTTGGGAAGGTAATTTTCATCCCCCTTGTATTTGAGCGGATTTTGAAGTCCAGTGAGGGTGTGCAGCTTGTGCACAGTCACACAGCTTTGCAGATGGCAGGGCCAGGATTTAAATGTAGTAATTGCTAATAATAACAGCTGGCATTTATTGAACATGTACTATGTGCCAAGCCCTGTGCCAAGTGCTCTCCGTGGATTAGCTCAATGCAGCTGTACAGCAGTCCCATGAAGTAGGCACTGTTAGTATCCTTGTTTACTGCTGAGGAAATCCAGGTTCAGAGGTTCAAGTAGCTTGCTCAGAGTTACAAAAGTGGTAAGTGAAAGAGCTGGGATTAGACCCCAGAGTCAGTCTCACTCCCAAACCTGTGCTTTTCCCTGTCACCCACTACTGCCCCTCGCCTGGCCGCTCTGGGCTTGCCTGCTCCCTGCCAGGTTTCTGTCCCAGGCTTTGGTTATCTGATCTTTCTTTTCCCTTTTTTTTCCCCTCCAGCGTTGTACTGCGAGGACTCCTGCTGGTCATCCTCTTGCGCTTCCCTCTCTCTTGCTAATTTTAGTTCTGTGTTTTGAATTAACATTTTCTTCCTGTGTTTCTGGGTTCCCTATACAGTGTATACCTGTTACTAATAACTAATGAATCAGTAAAGCTCCACCATCTGATGAAGCCTATACTACCTTAAAGCTCTCCCCTCCCACTTCTTCATCCTGTGTTGTTTTTGGTTATAAAGTGGGAGTTAGGAGTTAAGTCTAATTTAAGACTGGTTCCTAAGATTCATATCCCTGGCCTTATCTTTTCAGAGCCTTGGTTCACAATAAGAGTAATTGAAGTAATTTGGTTTAAATCCTGGTGCACTAGAAGTAGACACAAATCTCTGTTTTTGGACTCTCAGACCTGCCTTCCCCACCATTTTGATGGTGGTTGATGAAATGGAGCTGAGATTACACTTTACACTGGGTTTTTTTCCCTTGCTTAGAAAATAACAAGCCTTAAAAGCTGAGTTCTTAGGAAAACCATCCCTATTTCCCATTCCTTGAGAAAAAAAAGATATGTTGGCAATTGATAAGCAGAGACCAGATGTCCTTATGTGTTGTAATATTTTACTTGTTGTTGGGCCTTGAAGGAAAGAAAAGTCTCATACATTTACATGTTACCCAGACTTATTATGTACATTTGTTAATTTTATAACCCTCAGTCCTAGTCTAAAGACTGTCAGAGTGAGTTTTGAGGTCTTGTAGTTTACAGTGTTGTCAGGGTTCCTCATCTTGCAAAGTATGGAGATCAGATAGTGTTGAAACGCCTAAGGTTCTATGTGGCATGTTGGCTGTTCAGAGAGCGTGCATTTAACCTTTCCCCATGGAGGTCGCGTGCTCACCCATTGGCAGGTTGCCAGTACTTGAACTCAAGTCTCACTCCAAAGTCTGTGCTATTTCCACTACTCTGATTATGTGTGTGAGTAAATACACACCAGGCCCTTGTATTGGCTAATTCATTGTGAGGTGTGTGTAATTTAAATATTGCACAGACACTTGAAAATGCATTATCTTTCACATTTTGGGACCTTTTTGGGGTGTCATGTGATTTAAACTAATTGCAGCATAAGAGCCAGAGCTCACAGGGTTGGCATTAAGAATGACAGTGAGGGGACTTCCCTGGTGGCGCAGTGGTTAAGAATCCGCCTACCAATGCAGGGGACACGGGTTCAACCCCTGCTCCAGGAAGAGCCCACATGCCATGGAGCAACTAAGCCCGTGCACCATGACTACTGAGCCTGCACTCTAGAGCCCCTGAGCCACAACTGTTGAGCCTGTGTGCCACAACTACTGAAACTCATGTGCCTAGAGCCCCTGCTCCGCAACAAAAGAAGCCACCCGCAATGAGGAGCCAGTGCACCACAATGAAGAGTAGCCCGCACTCACCGCAACTGGAGAAAGCCTGTGCAGCAATGACTAGACAACCAGAGAAAGCCTGCACGGCTGCGAAGACCCAACACAGCCAATAAATAAATAAATAAATATTAAAAAAAAAAAAAAAAAGAATGACGGTGCAGCAGCAGCAAGTGGTATTCAGACTCGTGGAGCAGTTGCCACAATGCAGAGACGTGGATTTTCATCATGGGCGTGGCTCTGTGAAGGTTACAGTGTGGCCTGGCTGTGCTACCTCCGAAGCCATTTAAACAATGTATTTTCAGATTGGAAGCAGCGTTATGCCTCCTCCCCTCCCTGCTTGGCTTTATAAAAGTAAATTTGCACATTGTAGGAAATTCATGAAATATTTAAAATGGTGGAAAGAGGTTGATAAAAGTCACCAATAAACTCATGTCTAAAGATAGTCACTGTTAATGCTTTGACTCTTTTCAAAGCATATTTAGGTATATATATATATATATATATAATCACCTTTGAAAAATTAAACAGCATCATAATATATATTTTGTTCTATAATCTTTTTTGTTTTCATTTAACATTCCATGGCAGTTTATATAGATCTAACCAATCTTTAAAAAAAGTATTTTGAGATAATTGTAGATTCACATGCAGTAGATTTCTGTATACTGGTTCTCCCAAAGTTAGCATCTTGTGTGACTGTAGGACAATGTCACAACCGGGATATTGGTGCAGTCTGTTGACCTTACTCAGATTTCAGCAGTTTGACATGCACTCATTTGTGTGTGTGTATGTGTGTGTGTGTTTTATAGTCTTTTTAAATAGCTGCATATAATCCATTGTATGTGTGTATCATATTATTTTTACTGTGAAGAACCTGGGGTGGGACATGGATTTGAATCCAAACTCTGCTTCAGTAACTTGTATCATCTAGGGCAAGATATTTGAACTCTCCCAGGCTGCTTGCACATTGTAAAATCTGGATAGCCACATTTATGTCACATAATCCTTACAAGGATTAAGTAAGAACGTGTATCTGGGCACAGGTGGTAACTCGGTAAATGTTAACTCATCCTTAAGTTGGATGATGGAGTTCTGGCATAAAAATATTGTAGTTTTTACTTTGGTCTATTTTCAGATTCTCAGTTAATGGTGTTATACACGTAGGTTTTAGTTTGAGGAAGCTCTCCATATTATCTCTTGATTGGGAATGAAAGATAACGGAGTAAGTGATGGAAAAAGGGACCTAGATTTATTTATTCTGCACCTGCTGAAGTGGGACTTTATGTATCATATTTTATCTTCACAACAATCGTGTGAAATAGAGATCATTCTCACATTTGAGGAAACACAACTTCAGAGAGTCACACGGCCAGAACTGGTCTTGGAACTCTGGGCCTTCTGACTCTCTCTTTATTGAACTCATCATGTTTCTACACTGGGGGGTAGAACAATTTGTTTAATAGTATTTGGGCTTTAGTTTCTGACCATGTCTAACTGGGCCAAATATTTGCCACCTGTTTATAAGCACCTGACTGATGAAATAGAATCCGAAAGTCAGGGTGTCATGCAGGAAAAGGTAAAAACAAAAACTCTCCAAAGAAGTTTTCCAAAGGGCCATCTAAGGGAAAATTAACACGGAAAGTATTTTTATGAAGTGAATCCAATGTATGAATTTGAATTCTTTGAGCTTAGATTTTTAAAGAGGCTTCGTTATTGTTATTTACATGACAATCCCACAGAACTTTGATCACTTTATAATAGCTACTATGGTAATAACAACCTTTGCTGTCCTATGTTTAACAAGCTCCTAACTGGTGTTCCTGTCTCTAGCCTTCCCCCTTGAGTTCAGTCTTCTTTTTTAAATTTTTTGTAGTTTATTGGTGTTAATTGGAATCTTCCCTGGAATGGGCAAGGCAGAACTAATGCCCTGGAAAGAACACAGGCTCTGGAGTCATTTGAATCCCAGATTTAATCGCTTATAGTCTAACGACAGGCCAGTCATGGTACAGTTCTGAGCCTCAGTTACTTAAATAGGGATGATAATGTGTACCTTGTAGGGCTGGTATGAGAGACAAAGATAGGAGGGCCTGGTTTAGCCCCTCATGTATAATCAGTGCTTAGTAAAAGGTAAGTATGAAAACTGTTCCAGGTGAGCATCTTCCCAAGTCATTGTTTATCTTCTTTTCTTTTTTTGAGTTTATTTAAATAAGCACGGCCCCAGATACTTTTGGCGGGGGGGGGGGGGAAGGGGGGTGTGACCCAGGTTTCCCATTTCTTTTTATTTTCATTTTAAAGGAAACTAAAGCAGAAGCTTCTATAAACCTACTTTGGAATTTGAATGGGGTTCTCTCTCAGCCTGTGTTGCTGTGTCCTAGATAAGAACTGGGGAAACATGGGACTAGATGGCTGGGCTGTAGGGCCCAGAGCCCCTCCGCCTCCAGAGTAGCAGTGGTTGTAGTCCACCCCGCTGAACAACTGGGGCTTCACTGTCGATGGTTGCAGAGGTGGCTTTCTTGGGAGCTGGGGCCAGTCCCTTTACTCCACAGTTTGAGTTGTGACCTTGACTGTTTGAGTGTCCCTTGTTTTAAAATATTTAATCTTGTCCTCAATCTAATTCAAAAGACAGATTTTAAAAAGTTTATTTTCTCCTGATTATAAATATTATATATGCTTCAATTTTTTTTCCCAGATGATTAGAAAGAAGGGGAAAAAGGGAAATCAGGAAATCACCCAATCACTGTGAACACTGATGTTTTTCCTTCTTGATTTTCTTCTATGCACAGATTTTATTTTTTAGATCATTTACAATTTGATTTTCTATTTTTTTAGTATAATATTGTGACTGAGAAATAGTCACATGTTATATATTCACATAGTCACATTCGTATATACTTTGTAAATACAGTTTTAAGATTTTGTTGTGTGGCCTTGTCATACTTCATTCATTTTTCATATTCTTGCACATTTAGGTTGTTTCTTATTTTTTACTGTTCTGAGTAATTCTGTGGTGAATGACTTTGTATATAAGGCTTTCCCCCCCTTATGTTTTGGATTCTTCTCCTGAGATTGAATCCTAGGAATGGAATTATGGGGATGAGAGTGAACATCTTTATATAACACACACGTCATTGGTGTGTGTAATCTGTCCACAGGGAGGTCTATCCGTGTACACTCCTACCAGCATAGTTCTTGGCTTCTAGATGCTTGGTCATTCTTGAAACATGAATGTTAATTGTGCTATTTCACAATAAGCTCGCCAGCACTGGATAGTCTCATTAAAACAATCTCACTTGTTAAATGAAAGCTTGTTTTAATTTGCTCTTTCTATTGGTGAGTTACAGATTTTTTTCATATGCTTGATAATCACATATGTATTTTCTCTAATAAACTGTATTAATGAAATAAACATGTTCTTGAAACGTGTAGACCTCCAACTCTGCTGAACTTATAGCCTCCTGATATGACTATCAGTTACCAGGCTGACCACTCCTTTTTCACTAGATGACTCTGGGTTTGAGCCATTCTGACAGAGACGAACATTGCCAGTGCTTGAATCCATCTCTGCTTTTTTGAATAAAACTCCTTATTTTCTATCTTTTAAAAATCATTACATTGTTTTTTTAAACTATCATAGAAATAACATGCTTACTAACCCTACAACATTTGAAAATACCGCAGAAAACCATCTGTATTCCCATCCTACTAAAGACAATTACTGTTAACATTTTGTGCTTTTCTTTCTCATCTTTAAAAAAACCAAGTTGTTTTACACAGTAATTGTAGGCGTTTCCCCCTTAACATCAATATCATAACATAAACACTACCCTGTGTTATTTCAAAACCCTCATATTACTTGTGTTTTGGGTCCTGAATGTTGTTTATGTTAATTTCCACCCCGCCACCCCTCCAAGGTGAGCAAGGAGCACAGATTTCTTGATTTGTTTACTGAGCTGTGAAAATCAGCACAGCTCCCCCTCCCCTCCTCTTCTAGGGGTCAGAAGAGTACGAGGATCCTCTGTTAGAAGAGGCAGCCCTTTTGGCTGAGCTGCACTCAGAAAACCTCACCAAGAGCACAGAGAACCACAGACTGCGTAGGAGCATTAAGAAGGTCACCCAGGAGCTGAGCGACCTGCAGCAGGAGAGGGAGAGACTGGAGAAGGAGCTGGAGGCAGCCCACCGAGAGAGGAGCAAGGGAGACCGCACCATCCACGTGAGTGCCTGGGTCGGGGGCACCTTGGCTGTTTGAGGGAGACAGATATTCATCGCCGAAAACTTAGAAGAACTCAAAAAATATTAAATATTTCACTCATCATCTCATCACCTGGAAATGACCAGGCCTAACTATTTGATGTTCTCGTCCTTTTATTCGCTCTCTCTCAATCTCTCTCTCTCTCACACACACACACGTGTGCATACATGCACACATGTGCACATTATTAGTATCAAGCTGAAAATGCATTTTTGTATCTTTTTTTTTTTAAATTGTTCTCCCTTTGGTGTGTAGCTGTTATGAGTGTTCTTCAAAAACATGTTGTTTTGTGTGTGAACATGATAGTTCATCACTTCAATGTGCTGCCGTTTATTTAAGTAGTCCTTACTGTAGGATGTTTAGTTCATTATATTTTTTGCCTTCTAGCAAACGCCGCAGCAAACATTGGTGTACATAAATATTTATCCACTGATTGTTTCCTGATAGAGGTATAATTACTTGGTCAAAGAGTATGAATATTTTTAACACTATTTTATAGATACACCCACATTGTTCTTCAGAAAGATTATACCACATTTCCCTAGGTAAGAGTGATTTTTTAAGACTACTCTATTTAGCATCGAGTGTTAGTTTTTAAAAAAATTCTCTCTGAATTTGGTAGACAAAAAATTGTTTATCTCTTACAATTTCTATTATATTTAAACTTCAGTATTCAGTATCATGAGAGTCACGTCCAGATCCAAAGCCTTGGTGCAGTCGGGTAGCATAAGGTCTGAGGCCGAGTGATCACTGACACTCAGGTTAAACGAATTCCCTGCATGGGAGCGTGGGGCAAGCAGAGATGCTGGAGTAGAGAGCTCGAAGGTGAGCCTGCAGGTACCAGAGGTTAGTTCTCTGGTGGCTGCTGTTGGCGGGGATGGGACATCAGGATCCATAGTTTGAAACCCTAATGCTGATATCGACAAGAGGATTGACATACAGATGTATGTCTATTTTAACAGAAATTTTAATGAACATCAAGAAAGCAGTAATGGAAACTTAGAAAAATGAGAAAATGTCACCTGAAGTTCCACAACCCTCGTAAAGTAACTGTTTTTCAGTATCACCCTTCAGTCCTGGTGCCGCTGGGACCCCAGTCTAATCAGAGGCTAAATGCTGTTGTGTGTTCTCCGGTCACCTTCTTTGTCATGGCCATCTCCCTGTGTTGTATAGGCTCCAGAGCAGTCATGCTGGATGATGCATATGTTTCGTTGAATAGATTTCACATGATTTATTTAATAATTTCCTGCTCTCTTGGACATTTTGGCTGTTTAAATAATACCACAATGAACATCTCTGGGCATAAAGGCTTTTTTTTTTTCTTGAACTCCCAAGGATAGATTCTAAGGAGTGAGATCACTGGGTCAGATGGTACAAATATTTTATACTAGTTAATCACACTGCCAAGTTATTTGTCGAAAGGGCTGGCTTAATTTATGCTGCCACCAACAGTGTTGGCGTATACCAGTTTATTGCATGTTATTAACAGACCCGTTTCTCATATTTATTCAATGTTATTGAACAGCAGATGTATCTGGGTTAGCCGGTGGAAATACATGGCACGACCCCTGAACGTTTCATTTTTTTCTTAAGGGAGATGAAAATATTATATATGACAAGATGCAAAGCAGCATAAAGCCCAGAGCTCATTCGTGCAGCTCCCATAGTCAGTGCAGAAGGGCAGAGCAGTCAGGGAAACTTTCTAGAGGAGGTGACACTTGAGTGAGCCGTGTAAGGCTGGAGTTGTGTACCTTTATGGATCAGTAAAGAGAAGGCTGGCCAGAGGGTCCTTCTACAGAGGTCAGTGTTCATTATCAGTTCTTAGAGCCTGTTGGATAACTTTTGTTTTTCTTAGTTTATCTCCTGCATCCCCCACTATCATTCTAAAAATGTTTATTCAGTAGAAATTGAATTCGAGGGATACACACACGCACACACCCCAGCTCTATAAAATATGTAACTGTTTGTTTACATTATAACTTACTCTTGGTAAGCATGAAATGGCCATATAATATTACATCAAGTGGATACGCTGTGATTTATTTACCTATCCCTCTATTGTCAGGCAGTGTTGGTTCCATAATTCACTTATTCAGGAAAAACCCTGGTGCTTTTAAAAGAATTTTGGACTGCTGTTGATAAGAAGATTTATTCCTAAATAACATGCACACGTGTTCATAAAGAAGCAAGGAATGCTTGGCCAAGACTGGAGGGGGCATATGACAGTGAGAGGGAGGGACTGAAGTGTACTACAGGTGGGAGTTTCTTTTTAGCCAGGGACAGAAACCCAGCTTCAAGTAACTTAGGCAGAAAGGGGAATGTATTGCCTTGGATAACGAAACAGCTGGAGGGACAGGGGTGACAGGAACTCACAGTCTGTGTCTCTCTGAGAGCTGGCTTCTCTTTCTTGCATCCATTTACTCCAGCTCCAAGTGGTTAGACCCACCATTGCCAGCCCTGCTGGGATCACAGCTCCTCTGTGAGAGGACGGAGGACTCTCACACCCCACTACCCCTGTGGTCCCCTGGTCGGGAGGGCCACCTTGGGTCACGTGCTCATTCCTTGTCAGAAGTGGGTGTGCGTGCGTGTGTGAGCTCATGTACCGTCACTGGCAGCTCCCCCAGAAGCACGTGTGGAGAGGGGGAGCCGTTACCTAGAGAAGGCGCTGTTTTGTTTCAGGGCCGTGGGCACCAGAACAGCAGCTGTGCCTCCGAGTGCTCCCCTCAGGTGACCGTGCCTGTGACTCGGGGCTTCCTGGCGTCTCATCACGGCTGCTCTTCTGCATTAAGTCATCCATGTTTCTGACGAGATGATCTGGCCATGGTTTCTTTCTTTTTGCTCATGTACTGCAGCACAACGATATCTCTGCTTAACTTCTCTTTTTATCCTAAGAGTTTGGCTGTGTCCATCTCACAAGCATGGATCTTGGGGGCACTGGCTTATTCAGGATCTGGGGAACCCTGCTGAGGGTGACTGCCTGATGTGCTAGGATGCCGCCAGAGGTGGAGCAGAACCCTCTGGCCTTGCGTGTCCTGTCAGCTGGTTCTGTTCACCAGGCTCTTTAATTAACTAGAGCCTCCCACTCACCAGCTGTTATTGCTGTTGCTTTCGGATTGAAACACACAAAACCCCAGGCCTTTGGTGGCCTCTGTGTCTGGCTTGGCAACGGAAAGGACTCCATTCATGCATTCAGCCACATCGAACACTCGGTGTAGGCCGTCAGCTCCGCCTGGGGACAGTTCCGTGACGGAGGGAGGAACAGGAGCACAGAGCAGGATTGGAGAAGGCTCCCGGGGAAAGTCACTGTTGAACTGGTTCTGAAGTTTGAGTTGAAGGTTATGAGATAGGCAGCGGAGAGGAGGGTTTCGTACAGAAAGCGAAGGTTACACAGGTGTGAGAGAGTACGGTGTTTGGGGGAAGAAGGGTTTGGGGCTGGAGTGAAGGGTGGCTTTAACCTGGAGAGAGGTTGGATTGTAGAGGGCCTTGGCTACAGAGTTTGGGAGTGTGGACTTGACCTACAGGCAGGGGGGCCCCTGTCGAGGGGGAGTTAAGCAGAGGATTGTTAGGATCAGATTTGCAGTTTAGAGAGGCTTGTCTGATGGATGTCTGGAGAATGGATTGGCTGCGGAGAGCCTGCAGACAGGAAGATGAGAAAAGGCACGTGACATGTGAGTCAGGCTCCGAGAGGTCAGGGGTAGAGGGGAAAAGAGAAAGAACCTGTCCCTCTGTAGTGGAGCCGCTCAGGTGTGGCTTCTGGGCTGTCTGGGTGCATCGTCAAAGCTTTCCCCACCAGGACTCTTGAATAATCAGCATTTACTCAAGCTTTGCTGTATCCCACAGGTAGGGCTAAAGAACGTTGGTAAGAAAATGTGTTCCAAACACCGGTCTTTTTCTCAGTCCACATTCAGCTCAATCCTCAACACCCTCTGGTAATGAAAACTGCTATTAGAATGATAGAAATAAAGTGGATATGATTTCTTAGGTGTCTATTTCTCCAGTGTATTTTACAGTTAATAAAAGGACTGCCTGTCTTTCCCTTGCTGCTCACAACCCTGTGATTGGGCGTAGAACAGGTTATTCCCATTTTACAGATTAATTGCAGCCTCAGAATTTAAATGGCGTGATCGCAGTCACATAGAAGGTGACCAATATGTGATTTGGATCCAGGTCTGTGGACGCTTAGTTTCAGGACTTTGCCTAAGATACTGTGCTGAAGCTGTGCCAAACCGTCAGTATTTATGTTAAGAATACTGGGCTTTTAGCAAAGACCGAAGATTGATATAATTTCAGCTTTTCAGTGGACCACAGTAATCCGTTTTCAAGACCACCCAACTTGAGGTATTTTGGTTATTCGAAGCTTTCAAACTTGTAATTTCTTTCTGTGTTTCAAAAACATTTTCAGAGGTTTATGGAAAGTCATAAAATTAAATGCGATCAAAGGCATTAGGGTCATGGGAAAATCAGGCTGACTTAGTGAAAGGGAAGCAGGTGGGTGAGGAGAAGTGTGTGTTGTGATAGCTGTCACAGAGCTCAAGAGGCGGACTTAAAATCCAGCTGGGAGCTCCTGGCAGTGAAAGTAAAAAGGGAAATTCAGTCACAAGATCTCCAGTGTCTGTAAGATGAACATGTTAAGATAAAGGGACAGCTTTTGCTGGCACTGAGGCCTGAGGGAAGTATTGCCTCTGGTGGGTTTTTACAGAGTTCTCTGAGCAGTATACAGTCTCCGACAATACCCCATTCAATACAAGCAATTTTGCACAGGGCCAGATCAATGTCATCCAAGTCGGTTAAGCTTGTAAGTATTAAGGTTTTCAGTCCCCGGGACTCTGTCTAGCTGTTTCCCATTATTCTGGTTTCTTGGACAAGAATTACAAAATCAGTGGGAAGTACTACAGCCCTGTCTAGAGATGAGCCCCCACTCCAAGCCTTTGCGGTGGTCCCCTGTCAAGCAGTGCGGGCTTTTGCAGCATTCCCTGAATTCTTTCTGACGGTACGCCAGCCTTTCCTGGATGTGATCAAACCATCCTTTGCTCATGCCAAAAACATGTATTGCCGTCTCGTTGTGTCTGCTCTTAAGCATTCTAGAGGGAAACAACGCCTGCCTGAAAATTCAGCTTTGGTCCGAGGCATCTGAATTCACTGTCTGATGGTGTGTGAAAACTGAGACGTTTGGCCGCGAGAGTCAATTCGTTGTTTGTTTTAATTGCCTGTGATTTCAGTGACCTAGTGCCAGGCAGCTCAGCATGTGCTGTAATTTGCAGTTTGCCCATTTGTTTTTTCTAGGGACATTTATTGAGTACTTGCAGTGGTGCAGGCACTGTTGGTAGGCTCGGGTGAATCCAAGCTTTGGTTTCTATCTCGGGAGTCTTTTATGAAGAGAAAGGTCAAAAAGTGAGGGTCTCACGGCTAGATCGCCTGATTGTATTATACCTCCTTGCCTCCAGAGCGACCCACATCCCCTCAAAGAAACTTAGGAGGCCTTTGAGAAAAGCAAACAAAACCCCCGGTATTCTCAAGTCTGTGTCCTGACCATGATGTTTAAAATGTCCTAGCTTCTGTGGTCTAACGGGAATGCTGCTTGGGTTCTCACATCCTTGCCCTCATGTCTCTGGCTTTGATACCTTGTTTGGCTCTAGAGACTTAAGGCGCTCCTTTAAGTGTGTGTGTGTGTGTGTGTGTGTGCATGTGCGAGCATGTGTGTGTGGTGGAGGGTGATAGAAGTTAATCTCGGTTTCAGATTTGCTGTCTCCGGTTCAGGCGTTCTGTATGCTGCTCAGAGTGGGTGGGGGGAGGAGAGGAGCAAGTCGTAGTCTTTTTCTTCTCCTTTCTGAGCACCGTTTATTAGATGTTGGTTTAGCCTGTTCCCCAGACTGTCTCACAATGCTCTCACGTGTTATGAGACCTCTCACTCGCTTCTCTGACGAGAGTGTGCTTCAGTACCTGGGCCCTCGGCTCTGTGGGGATGCACTTGCTGGCTGACGCCCCAAAACCTAATTAAAGTTGTACTTGTCGCCCAGCTGGCTAATCCCTGGTGCTTTGACAGGAGTGGGTTTAATTTCAGGGTGGTTCAGCCTGAACCCCTCCGGTTCTCACGTGTGTTTATTGACGGATAGCTCCAGATGAGGTTGCGACAGCATTCAGGACATCTCTTGGGGAACCGTCATCAAAAGCTGGCATTTGGAGACAGTGTCTATAGGCTGTAGGCTAGTTGGTTAGGGCTAAGACCACAGACCTGAGGTAGTGTGATTTTTACCAAGGGTCAAAGCTCCCCTCCCCTCCTCCCACCTTCTTTTTAAGGTCAGAAGTAAAGGTTTTGAGTCAGTATCCTTGTAGAATGTGCACTTTAAATGACCTGTGCGGGAGACGTTTTGTCTTTGCAAATTAGTTTCTTGTCAGAGAGGCAGACTGCAGACCTGGGAGTCAGACCAGGTTTGAATCCCGGCTCCGTTGCTTGCTAGCTGTGGAACTGGGAACCAGCTGCTTGGCCTCTGTGGTGTCCATTTGTTGTCAGAAAAACAGATGTTGGTTGTGAGGATTCGACGAGGTACAGCACGTGGCATTGCACCTGGCACGTCGTAAATGACCGATAAATAGCTGTTTTGTTGATGGTGATGATGCCACTGCCTTGGGTGCTGGAAACTTGGCAATTGAGTGGGTGTCTTTGGTGGGTGTCTTTGGGACTGGGGGAAGCTGTGCCGGCCTTGGGTTGGAATCTCAGCGTCAGCAGGTGCTTAACTCTGAGCTTCTAAGCCAGTTACTTAATTTTTCTAAGCTATTGTTCAGTCCTCTAAAATGGGGTTGATGATATCTAATTTAGGATTAAATAAATGGGTAATAACATTTAATGCAGGAGAAAATGCCCACGGTGGTTCCGGCACACTGAGGGTGAGGCTTATTATATTAGATTCCTTTTCTTCCTTCCTCTTTTCCTGCTCTTAACCGTGTGGCAGATGCGGGCTCAGGACTTGGGGTGACAGAGCCCGGCCCACTCGACTCTCTGGCAGATGCTGCTGCCTGTAAGTGGGATCTGCCCTTTCACCAGTCAAGGCAACAAAGCTGTACATTTCTTCCTTCATCAACACTCACCGCTCCTCCGAAGAAAGTGCTTGTCTGTTCCTTTCCAACCGGTTGATCCCTCTAGTGAGGATGTCAGAACCCTTTTCGAGTGACAGACCCCGGGTGTGAGCGGCTCCCGCGTGGGGCTGCTGTGGAAGCTGGTTTAGAAGGCTGTTCCCCATCACTGTTCACAGGGAATTGCTATCGTCTCTCCGGGGCGCAGAGAGGCTTTCCCTTATCTCTGGTTCTTCCTTTATAATTTCAGTGCCAGGCTCTGTCCTGGGCACTGAGAGTACAGGACTGAATCCAGTAGGACACAGTCTCTCAAGGAATCTGGTAGAGAAATCTAATAGAGACGCAGACAAGAGCTAATTAAAGAATAGCATGGTGAGGGCTGATAGAGGGATGGCCCACGTGCTTTAGGAGCACAGAGAATGGAACTGCGCTGAGAGAGGTGTGGGGGGAGGAAGGGGAGGTTTCATAGAAGAGGTGGGTTTGAGCTGAGATGTGAAGGATAAGTAGCTGTTTGCCCGGGGGTGAGGGGGACAGGAGGTAGAGAGGCATTCCTGGTAGAGGGAAGATCTGGGCAAAGGCTGGGGCGTGAGTGAGCCTGGCGCAGGGCAGGCGGGGAGGGGGCTGGAGGAGACGGCGTCTGTGTGCCGCTGCATCGTTCAGGTGGGGCCTTAGAGACGTGTGCTGCCTCACCTGGTGCCTGACAGCTGGGCCTCGAGCCCTGCGCGGTTTGAGCTTCACCACCTTCGTCTGCTTGCTCTTCCCCGGCTTCCTGGTGAAACCTACACAGAGCTCCCTGCTCAGAACCGTACTGCCCGCAGCCAGTACCACGCATGCTTGCTGGTCTCTGTGGCGAAGACGGTCTCATTTCAGTGGTTTCTGTCTATTTATTTTGTGAGCCTGTGAATGCTCTCTTCAGATGAACTCTTCTGGAGAGAAAACAGGTAAAAGTGGAGCTGCTCCGGGTGAGGGAGGTAGGAGGCCTGGCAGCCCCTCTCTCCCCACCACGTCCCACTCCTGCCTCAGCTCCCAGGAGCCGCGAGGCTCCATAGTGCGTGGCTGGAGCACCAGTATCTCCTGCTCACTCTGGAAATTCTTACACCACTGAGTTCCTATACCTCATTAAGGTTTTGGAGACGTTTCCTTTGTATATTTAAAGGTAACCACTGAGCACTTTGACAAGCTTTCTCACAGTGAAACCTGATAAGATGGAAATCTGATGGATGACAACCGTCTCATTCTCCATCTGGCTGGAGATAAAACAAACTAGTTTCCTGGAGAAGGAAGTGTGAGGGCCTGGCTTTTCATTTCTAATGTGATTCTAAAATTATAGGGATATTTTATTTTCCATGTAATCCACTTTAAAAGAAAAAAAACGGCTCTAAGAGAGCTTTGATATGCAAAGGCACTGCTGAGCTTAGTGTTGGCCTAGAGTGTGCCTGGGGATAAGGAACATGGCCCATTCGGGTGGACATCAAGGCCGCTCGGTTGATGACATCGTGCAGACCTGCTGGGGCAGCTGTCACTTTAAAGCAGGGTGGTGGGCTGGTGTAGGAGAGGGGTCTTCAAACTTTTCCCCCTTGTCTCTCTGTTCAGAAGCAAATAAACAGATGCACCTGAGAAAGCTCTGCAGATTCCTGCATTAAAACCAAATGTAAACGCCCATGCTCTTGCCCAGTCAGCCAGCTCGGTGTCTGGGGGAAGGCCCGTAGTCAGATGATGCTGATAGCCAGCCAGGCTTGGGCGTCGCTCATCTGAGGGCTTCGCAAGCTCGGTTTGAAAAACCACTCGTTTAGTAAAAAGAACACGGATAGATCTGGTTTTAGATCCTGGTTCCACCGCTTTTTACTTTGGTTAAGTTGCTTGAGCTCTCTGAACTGCGGTTTCCTGATTGGTAAAATGGGTTTAATCAGAACCTCTGCTTCATAGCACTGCTGTGAGAGTTGGGTGAGGTGACGGACGTAAAGTGCCCAGCACGCTGCGAAATGCTGTAGAGGTTTATAGAAAAAAAGTGGTGGGTAGCATTTTGGGAGGATGATTGCCGAGGGCCAGAGGAATCAGGGAGGGCTTTGTGGAAGGGGTGGCCCTTGGATTGGCCCTTGTAAGATAAGCGTGCTGTCTCCAGACACAACTGGGGAGATTTTATTATTTTGTTTCCAGATGGAGGGGTCTGGGTGGAGGCAGGCGAGGGCCTGGCCTGCTGATAAGGCTAGAAGGTAAGCCGGAGCCACAGGAGGGAGCCTACCGGAGGGAGCCCGGAGTGACTGCTTGTTAGGGTGGCTTTGTCCTGCAGTTAACTTGGAGTTGCTGAAGGGTTCTGGGCAGAGAGGTGAGAATCGAAGGAGCGCGTGTGGTTTGGTGGGTGAACCCAGAGTCAGGAGAGCATTAGACAGCGGTTGCCATGGACAAGATGGGAGCTGTGTGCTGAAGAAGGCAAGGCGGTGGCTGGAGGGAGGGGATACTTCTCTCTGCACCTCCAGTGCTTCGACTTCGCCTGTGCTCCTAATGCCTCCTCCAGGGTGGAGGGGCTCACCTGGCTAATCAGTGTCCAGGATATTCACTGGGCCATCCTTGCTCATGGGTTACTGCAGCAGTCCCCAGCCTTTTTGGCACCAGGGACTGGTTTTGTGGAAGACAGTTTTTCCACGGATGGGGGTGGGGTGCGGGCAGGGGTGATGCAGGTGGTAGTGCCAGCGATGAGGGGGGTGGTCCCGGTGGTAATATGAGCAGTGGCTCAGGCGGGAATGCAGGCGATGGAACGGCAGGTGAAGCTTTGCTCACTCACCTGTCGCTCACCTCCTGCTTGGCAGCCCGGTTCCTAACGGGAGAGGACGGGTAGTGGTCCATGGCCCTGGGGTGGGGACCCCTGGGTTATTGTACCTTAGGACCCCAGGTTCCAGATTCTTTTGCTTTCTGGCCGCAGACCTAGCCTGACCTGGTCCTCGCTGGGCAGGCTGATATCCTTATTTCCACCTTTGCCTCTACTTAAGTAAGAGGACTCAGACGGCTCCCTTAAGCTGCGTACCCCCTCCCTGCCCCCCTCCCAAGTAAACAGCCCCCAGTGTTATTAGGAAGCCCTACTTTGGATATGGGATTGTCCAGACTTGTACTTTGCTTTTCAGTCTGCGATTGTTTTTTTCTTTAATTAATCAATCAGTTTATTTATTGGCTGTGTTGGGTCTTCATTGCTGCACATGGGCTTTCTCTAATTGTGGCGAATGGGGGTATTGTTTCTTAAGTTCAGTGCCTTTGAGAACTCTGGGGGTAGGGGTTGGGGGCACTTGTGGCCATGTGAAAGCATCACATCCTCGCTCTTCATCTCTCATGGGCTCTGTATGGAGGATGTGCTGGACCTTCAGGCCTGGGTTTCCTGTCGGATGAGGGGGTGTGTGTGAAACGGACAGGGCAGAGCTGAACCTTGGATGGTGATGCTGTGTCCAAGCGAGGAAGCCTGGGAGGAGAGTTCAGTCTGGAGGCAGCGGGGTGTGGGGAGAGGCGGAGGTGACACAGGGCATCTGCTTCTGTGCTGGGCACCCATCTCTCAACCCTCCACGGATGCTAGGAATCTATATTTATATATCCATTTACTGGCAAGGAAACACTCAAAGATTTGAATTATCTATCTCTGGCCACACAGCTAGTTAGCAATAGAGCCAGGATGCGAGGCTAGGTCTGTCTGTCTTCACAGCTCAGGAATATTGAAGGAGGTTTGGGGAAGCCACCCAAGTTTATCAATTTTCAGTTCTGATTGTTTTGCTCAGGCGAGACATGCCATCTCCATGCCTCCCCTAAACATTTATTATAACTCTGCTGGTGCTGAGCCCATGAGCCCGTCTGCTGTCTCTGTGTTGCCATGGCAGCCGCTCCTTCTCAAGGCCACCTCGGCACACACTTTCCCCCTCCCTGTAGTGGTCCTTTGACTTCAAGCCTTCTCTGACTGCTCTTCATATGAGGTCCAAGATCCTTGGTCCTGCCTCATTAGCAGGGGGGCCTCAGTGTCAGGCTGGTTTATTCCATCCATCCCGAGTCCTTGAGAAACTATAAAATTAGCTCTGGGGAGTGGATTATTGACCAGTGGAAGCCCGTGTCACAGGGTGGTTTTATACTTTCTTTGGTTTTAGCAATAGTGCAGTTGAGTGGGAAGAGCACAGAATTTGGGGTCAAGCTGACTTGGGTTTGAATTTTAGCACCAGAACTTTCTTGTTATAAAGCTTTGTGAAAATCTCTCAATCTCCACAAGCCCTAGTTTCCTCTCTGTAAACACAGGACTAATAATACTTACTGTGTAGGCAGTCTTAAGGATTAGAGATGTTTTATATAAAAATGCCTTGGCCTTGGTAAACTGTAGTTCTGCGAGGGTGACCCAAAAATTATCCACACTCCGGTTATATTAACACTTCTGTTGGCCGCACAGTCTTATCAGCACTTTCCATTCAAGGCTACCACCTCCACAGTCGCTGCTGTGCAGGTGTGAATGCGTTACATCAATTCATTTGTAACTGCGGTGCGAGCAAAAATGGATGCCCCACTTGTGATTTGCACGAAGGAAGAGCAGTGTGCAGTGATTCGTTTTTTGAGTGTACCTGGTGCCATTATTTACTGAAGGCTTTGTGCACAGTATGGAGAAAGTGTTTTGCCGTGAAGAAGTGTGTATGAATAGATAGAGAAGTTCAAGGAAGGTTGCACATGTGTTAACCACCAAGAAGGAGCTGGATGCCCGTCCACGTCCACGGCTGATGACAACACTGAGCGTACATGTGAAATGATTCTGTTGAATAGATGAGGGACAGTGGATTATGTGGCAGAGCATTTGCAAATCAGCCATGGCTCTGCCTGTGAAATAATCCACGACAGACGTAGGTTTTGAAAAGTTTGTGCTGAAGCCTGAAATTCGGATTAAATGCAGAGGACCGCTATCCAAGGGTGTTGTGATCTTGCATGACAGTGCACTTCTGCACAGTTCTGCCCACACTTTGACACTCTGCAGAAACTCTTTGTTTTGAGGTGTTAAAGCATTCTCCTTATAGCCCTGTCTTGCTCCATCAGACCTTCACCTGTTTGGTCCCCTGAAAGCAGCCCTATGAGGACAAAGATTTACTTATGAAGAAGTGAAGGCAGTGGTGCGTTCGTTCATTGCAGCTCGGCTTAAGACATTTTTTAATGAGGGAATATGGAAGCTTGTTGACAGATGGACAAGGTGTATTGAAAAGCAAGGTGATTATGTCAAAAAATGATGTATTTGCCTCTTCTAAAAGTTAAAGTAAATTCTGTAGCCAGAGTGCAAGTAATTTTTGACCCACCCTTGTATTACTAAGCTATAAGAGAAGTAGTTTGTACTCTTTGGTGTCCTGACTTTCTTTGAACTCCTGATTTATGCTGAGGGTGCCCTACCCCCCAAAATGTAAGAAAACACAAATTTCCATGGACTCCCAGGGGCCTGTTCAGTGGCCCTCAGGTTAAGAACCTCCCAGTCTGGAGGAATGACAAAACTACATGTCCTTTGTGGGTTCCTTTGGAGGTTGTTTTTGTGTTGTCAGCTCTGTTGGGTTGAGGGATATATGAGGGAGAAGAGCAACAACATTAGTAGCTTTTATCACTTAAAACATGTAAGAAGTTGTTAACCTAGGTAGCTGAATTAAAATAAAAAAATAAAAAAGGAACTGGAGAATGGAATAAATGATGGCTGAATACACACACATATACAAAAACTTGACCAGACATCAAAATACGGGTCTGAGAGGTGTTAGAAAGGAGGGAACTGAATCTGGGAAATGATGTAAGTGGACCTGTAATTACTGTGCACATGAGCAGTGTATACTTTCTCCTTAGCATAATACATACATATTTTAAAATTAAAAAGTAGATAGGATCTTTCTAGGATGGCAGGCAAATTTATTGTATGTAAAGATGTACCTAAGTGGCTTGACACAAGACTTTATGGTCCCTTTTCTCAGCAATTTTCAGGGGAAGGTTTTTTAAAAGCAAGTGTCAGATGACCATTGAGTGGACTGGGATCATCGCCTTAGTGGCTGATACCGAAGAAATACAAACCCTTGTCATTGTGTGGAAGTGAACTGAGAGGCTCAGATGCAGACAGGTGCTGTCCCTAAGTGACTGTGGTCTTGGGTGAATTACTTTACCTATCTGGACCTGTTTGCTCATTCATAAGATGAGAGCAGTACCATCTCCCTCATTCATTTATTCAGTCATCCAGCAGATATTTACTGAGTGCTCTTTCAGTTATCTTTTGCTACATAACAAATTACCTCTAAACTTAGTGTCTTAAAACGTTACCTTTTTATTATATCTCATGATTTTGTAGGTTAAGGGTTGGGCAGGGCTTAGCTGGGTGACTTTGCTCTCTGTGACCCAGGTCACTCCTGGCGTTTGGGTGGTGGGTGGGCTGGTCTGGAGGACCTGTAGCTCTTCACTCGCATGTCTGCTGCCTTTCGGGGGATGGCTGGAAAGCTGGCACAGCTGGGATTGTCAGCCGGAGCACCTGGGTGTGGCCTCTCCAGCATGGCAGCACCAGGGTAGTCATGCTTTTTGGATGGTGACTCATGGTTCCAAGAGACAGGAGTTGGGAGCTGCCAGTTGCTTAAAACCTGGACCCAGAATCTGCCTTAGTGTCACTTCTTCCATATTCTGCTGGTCATGGTAGTCACCACATTGCCCAGACTTAATAGGAGGGGACACAGACATCACACCTTTCAATGGGAAGGTCAAAGGATTGATGGCTATCTTGCATCTGCCATGAGTGCCTGCTGTGTGCCGGGTACCATTCTAGGTGCTGGAGTTACAACAGTAAACAAAATACACAGAAATCCCTGCCCTTGTGGAGGAGGCAATAACCAAAAGATACACATAATTAAATGCTGTATTAGCAGATGGTATGAGGAAGAATAATGAAGGGAAGGGATGTTGGAGAGTGAGGTTGTGGTGGGACTGGTGGTGGTTATTTTAGGTGGGATGAGCTGGGAAAACTGGACTGAGAAGGTGACATTTGAGCTCAGACTTGAGAGGAATGAGGGAGCAGCCTTGGGGAACTTTCCAGGCAGAGAGAGGAGTGAGCAGACGAGTCTTGAGCTGGAGTGTACGTGGTACGTAAGAGAGACGGCAAGACAGCCGTGGTCGCCAGAGCAGAATAAGCGAGGGGAGAGCAGCGGAAGGAGAGGTCAGTGAGGTAGTGGGGGTCCAGGTGGAGAAAAGGCTTGCAGGCCACTTGGGTTGTGAAGGTTACATGGGTGAATGGGATTTGACACACAGCAGCTTTTCTTACCAATAGAACCCAAGTGTGGGTGGTCCCTGGTGTGGGCGGTCCCACTGCCCACCAGCCATGGTTTCTCCTCTGCACTGGCGCACGTCCTCGTCCTGGCTGGGACAGCTCGCTAAGTGGTCAGGGAGTCAAAACAATCACGAAACATTCATCATCCACCTGTTCTTTGGTAGCATTAGTAAGACAGATGGACTGTGTCCTGGTGGCCTTTCTGATGTCGAGGGACTGTGAGTATGTGCATGTGTGTGTGTGTGTGTGCTGTGTACATACATGGTGGGCGCTTCTTGAAAGATTGGCTTTTCCTTAGAACCATCCTTGAAGATATTTTCATTAATGGCTAAAGACAGTTTGCACAAGGGGAAATTCAAATAGTCAGATATATCAGAATGTGGGGGCCATCAAAGAAATGCACATTCAAACTCTTGTGAAGAACCATTTCATACCAAATAAACTAGCAAAGATTTAAGAAAATATCAGTGCTGGTGAGGTTGTGGTGGGACAAGAAACAGGCTTTGCTGGTGGCAGTTCAGCCACTGACTTTCTGAAAGAAAATTTGCAGAAAGAATCCTCAAAATATGCTTTAATACCCTTTGGGCCAGTAATTCTGCTCCTGGAGATTCAGCCTCAACAAACAAACCAGAAGTTAGAAAAAAAAACCCTATTTTATGCACAGAGCTATTCTTTGCTGTATTACCTGTAAGAGCAAAGAGAGACAGTGGGGGAATAGGAGAGTTAGGATACTCTTATTAAATTGGATAAGTAGGAATATTGTGTGCTGCTTTCACTAAGCATCACCCCGTGACCACATCTTGCCTTTCCCCTGGACTCAGAGGAGGAGAGCCAAGTTGTAGGCTCAGGTGCAGCAGCTCTGTGGACCTCGCTCTTCTTTGTACTTTTTTTTTTTTAATAATTATTTTCTAAGCATTATAGTCATACTTTTCTTTTTAATTTTTAAAATAATTATTTTCTAAGCATTATACTCAAACTTTTTAATTTAAGAATAATCAATTATTCTTTATGTTTCATAATTGTTTAATCAGTGTGTGCTCTTTATAGGTCATGGTGTAATGGAATAAAGTAAAATGGCAAAAAATCCAAACCAAAGTTAAAATTGTGTAAAAATTATGGCTGCAGGTGAACAAGGACTGACAGGAACGTCTCCAGTGGGAAAGTGGTTTAATTTGTTGACACAACTGTATTGTGGGAGAATGTTTTTATTCTTTAGCTTTGGAAATCTGTTACTGTTGCCTTAGTATTATTTGTGTAATAAAATCTTCTTTCCTCCCTGTAGAATTGAATCTCTGTTTACATTTATAATTCATGATAGGTTCTTGGTCCAGTTGTTTTGGATTAAAGGTTTAGGACAATCTTATCATCATCTGTTTGCCTAAGAAAAAAATTAACATTTAATTTTTAAAGTAGTTTCTCTCTTTTTAAAAGATGTTACTTTAAAAATGTTTACTTTATCCCCCATTATGCATGTAGTCTATACTTAGTATAAAATATTTTAAAAATTGAGAAAAAAATTAAAAAAAATCATCCATAATCATGCATTTTGGTATTTCTTTCAGGTTTTTAACCATTACTTAAAAAACAAAAAGTACTTATATAAGAAGAACTCAAGTGCACAGGAAAGGAGAGAGTGTTCTCGAGTACATTGACCCTCTGGTACTTGTCACCCAGCTCAGCCTCATAAACTCATCGCCAGCTTTGTCTGTGCCCTCCTCCCAGCTTCCTCTCTTTCAGCACCCAAGTGTTTCAAGCAATTCCCAGGTGTATTTTATCATCAGTTTTTCAGTATGTTTAAAAAACAAACCTTTTTTACTTCAAAAAGATTGATAATCTCTTAATATTACCAAATAGCCAATTAATGTTTAGATTTCCCTGTCTTATTTAAAAATTGTTTTAAACAGTTTGTTCAAATCATGATCTAGACATTGCAGTGATTGATAAGTCTCATTTTTGAAAACTTTTATTTTTGAAATAATTTTTGAGGAAAGTTTCAAAATAATAACAGCGTTCCCATACATCCTTCCTCCCACTTTCCCAGTGCTCACGTTTTACATAACTATACAGTGCTCTTCAGCACCAGGAGATGCACACTGAGACAGTGTTGCTGTCTGCAGACTGTGTTTGAATTTTGCCAGTGCTCCCATTAATGCCCCCTTTCTGGTCCAGGATCCACACGGCCTTTAATTGTCATGTCTCCTTAGTTTTGTCTAATCTGGGACAGTTGCTCAGCTGTTGTCCTTTGTGACCTTGACGTCTTGGAAGAGTACTGATCACTTATTTTGTTACTGTTCCTCAGTTTGGGCTTATCTGATGCTTCTCACATGATTAGATTGAGATTATACATTTTTGGCAAGAATAGCATAGACGACATACGTCTTACCTGGAGGTGCATAATGTCAATCTGTCTTACTTCTGGTGAAGTTAGTGTTGGTCGTTTGTTAAGGAGGGGGTCTCCTGGGTTTCTTTGCAGTAAAGTTACTATTCTGCATTTGTGATAAGTATTTTGGGGGGAAATACTTTGAGACTATGTAAATGTCTTGTTTCTCATCATAATTTTAAGAATCTTACTGATGGTCCTTACCTATAACAGTTACTAGTGTGGTATTTGCTTAGGGGTGATTTTCCATCATTCCTTCTACACTTATTAGTTGTAATTCTACTATAAGGAAGGGCTGTCCCTCCTCCTGCAATTATTTTTTAGTTGTTTAGATCAGTATGGACTCATGGATATTTGTTTTATTATATAGGTTGTTAAGCCATTACTATCATGATTTATTTTCTTGTTTAGATTGACCCAGATGGCCATTGGGAACTCCTTCGCATTGATTCCTGTGTCTTTAACATTTCTAGAGCTCTTCCACACTTGTTAGGTCATAGGATGTCCTGGACTGTTCTTGTATTTCCCCTAACTCAACCCTGGAATCTACCATTTCTCTAAGGATCCCTGGTGTCTTTTATTGCAGAATGGTATTTAGGAACCAACATCTGAATGATGTCCTCATTACTACTGGGGTGTCAGTACTTCTAGGCCTTGGCAGTAGACAGAGCTTGAAAATATATGTTTGCATACATGCATATACACACCTATATTTATTTCAGTGTCCAACTCTGTGTGTGAGTGACTGTGTGTGTGTGGGCGAATGTGTGTGTGAGTGTGTGTGTATGTGTGTATTAAGAAAGGGAAGCTAGAATGAATTCACGGCGAATCATTAGGATCACTATGAATTCATGAGTTCACACGAGCCTTCCCTAACTTTCTTAATTATTATTTAATCTACAGGTTCTCTTTTTTTTCTTTGTAATTTATTTGTTGAATAAGTTGGGTCATTTGTCTTTTATTGTTTTCCACATTCTGTATTTTGCTGATGATATTTTTGTAATGTCATCCAACTTGTTTCTCTGCTGACTTTATTTCTAGTAAATTGGTAGTTAGATAAGGTGCATGATCAAAATCAGGTTTAATTTTTTAGCAAGATTACATCATAGGTGGCCACTGGTACTTCCAGCAGGAGGTACATAGTATTTGATAGTCCCTGTTTTGGTGATGTTATTAGCCATTGATGATAGTTTGCAAAATGGTGATAACTTAATTTCATCATTCTTTCTTCTTTTATAGCTGTATACTTCTATGAAGTTCTATAAAAACTAGTTTTTCATCATCTATTTAGTTACTTTGGGGTATAGTTCATACCAGAAAGGCAAAATAAGAATTCCCTAAAATCTTCCAAGGGTGACTGTATTAGTTTCCTGTTGCTGCTGTAACAAATCACCACACGCTTGGCTGCTTAGCATCACAAACCTATGCTGTAGTTCTGGAGGTCAGAAGTCTGAAGTGGGTCTTACTGTGGCAGGGCTGTGTTCCTTCTGAAGGCTCTAGGAGAAAATCCATTTCCTTGCTTTTGCTAGCTTCCAGAGGCTGTCTGCATTTCTAGACCTGTGACCACCCCCGCCCCCCGTCTATCTTCAAAGCCAGCAATGGCTGGTGGAGTCTTTTCATGCTTCCCCCTTCCACTTTTAAGGAGCTTTGTGATTAAGTTGGGCCCACCGGGATAATCTCCCTATTTTGAGGTCAGCTGATTTAACAACCTCGATTCCATCTGCAGCTTTTATTACCCTTTGCATGTAATTCAGCATAGTCAGAGATTCTGGGGATTAGGATGTGACATCTTTGTGGCGGGGAGGGGCATTATTCTGCCTACCACAGTGACCAAAGGGTTTTTTCTTTTTAACCATTATGAACTCATAGATTTTTAACATTTTTGACATATTTTACTTCATTGTCATTATCCTTGATGTTCTAATTGTCCTGCCTTTCGACACTGAAAAAGCTTATTCAAGTTGATTCCTGAGTTCTTTGGACGTGAACGTGGAGTGTTTGATAGCTTCCTTCCTTTCTGACATGATAAGATGTTTGGGCTCATATTATATACTCCTGCTCCGGGTCTGGAATCATCCCTTTCTAATAAGGCAAACTCTGGTGTGATTTAGAATCACCTGGAGGGCTTATTAAAACACAGATTGATGGGCCCTCCCTTCCTCCAGAGTTTCTGATTTAATAGGTGTGGGTTGGGGCCCAGTGATTTGCATTTCCCATTCCCAGGTGATGCTGATAAGGCTGTTCTAGGGACTACACTTTGAGAACTGCTGTTTAAAGAACCCTGTTTGTTTTGTTTTTTTGGTGAGTGATGATATTTAGAGACTACAGCCTGCATGCTAGGGAGGATACCGATTCTAGGCTTTTTCAATGAAAGGAAAGAAAGAACAAAATGTAAGTTCATGTTTATGTTTCCAATTCAAATTTAGAATTACATGTTTTAACTGCTTTTATATTTGTATTGGTTTTCTCTGAGGCTTGGTTCTTATGATAGTAATAATTACTTATTTACTAAATATGTATATATTTACACACACACAGTTGCAGAATAATGATCAGATATTATTTCCTGCAACACGATTACTAAATACAGCTTATGATTTTTGCAGCAGTCCCTTTGTCATTGGAGAACTGTCCCACTAGGGGTGTACAGATTTCTCTGCTTTTACATTATTGGCATCATTCCTCTCTGTTTGGTTAACCCGTCAGCTTGATACACAGTTAAATTTCTTTTCTGTTTCTTCTGCTTTTAGTTTTAGGAGATTATTATTTTATTTTTTAAATAATTATGTAAACATTTAAACGGCTTCACCATCAGGTCTGTAAAATGAATCTACTCTCTACTCTGCTCTCTCCTTTTCCTTATAGGCAGCCATTATTTATGGTGAAAATAGATGGCAGTATGCTATACGTACTTTTTTTTTTCTCTTGGGGTCCATACCACCCTGCACCCCAACTTGAGCAATATGTTTGGAAGATTACTTGAGGGCGGGATACGTATAGAGAGAGTCCTCATTCCTTTTCCTTGTTGCTTCAGAGTACTCTGCTGTGAGAATGCACCAGGGTTTATTCCTCTATCGGTGGACATTTGGGTTGTTTCCAGCCTTTTGTTATTATGAATAGTGCTTCAGTATTAGAAATAGTACATATTTTGAGGTAGTTAAAAATCACACTGCATACTGTTTGGTTTTTTTCTTAACATTATAACGTGAGCATTTTCCATGTTATCATAAATGTCATTTTTTCAGACAGTTTTTTTTTCTGATTATGAAAGTAATACAAACTTAGAGATTTTAGATACTCAGAAAAGTAAAAATCAATTTAAAGTCACTTATAATCCCGCTCCTTAGGGAGACTGTTATTATTTTGATGTGTTCGCTCATAGCCTTAACAATATTTTGTGTAAAACACTTAGAAAACAATCAGCATCATATTACATAGTATCCTGCTTTGTTTTTACTCATAATTGTGATTTTTTTTATACCATACACTTTTTATAATTAATTCTCTATTGTTAGGCATTTAGTTTCTTTCTGATTTTTCAGTATTGTAAATAATTTTCGGATAAATGTCTGTGCATGAAGCTTTCCCCTAAAATCAGATTATTCTTTTTTTTTTTTTTAAGCTCTTTATTGGAATATAATTGCTTTACCCTCTTGTACCATAGATTATTCTTAAAGCTGGTTTTCATAAGACTTTAAATGAAAAGGAAGCTCATGTTTGTTAAATATATCTATTTAGCTTGCTCTCTTACAGCAGTAAGGTAAACAGGTGAAAGATTGCTACCTGCAAATTTTTGTCAAGTAAATTCCATTTTTTCTTTCTCTTCTGCTAGGACCTTAGAAATGAAGTTGAGAAATTACGCAATGAAGTGAATGAAAGAGAGAAAGCAGTGGAGAATCGTTACAAGAATCTTTTGAATGAAAGTAATAAAAAATTGCACAGTCAAGAGCACGTGATCAGAAGTCTAACAGAAAGTGCTGGTCAGAAGGACATGTTGCTTCAGGTACCACCACTTTTTTTCTTTTGTATTTAAATCTTTTGACTTCGCGTAGGTTTTGTTTGGTTTTGTTTTTTAAACTTTTTTATAGGAATGCTTATAAAAAGGTAAGGCTGGGCAAAAAAAGAGTGTGGTCTTCACTGCTATTTATCGGAGCACTTCAGAGCTTTCTTTATGTCCTTCGGACCTCAGCCACCAGGGAGGCACGTCTGGAGGAATGAAAGCTTCGAGAAGAGAAGGCACTTGTGCTGGGTCACATGACTAGCAAGTGGCAGGGCCTGCTGCAGGCCCCATCCTGCTTTGCTCTCGTGCCAGCCTGCTTTTGCTGTGCTCCTGGCTTTCCTTTGTGCCATGCTGTCCCACTCCTCTGTACTTTTCCTCCGTCTGTTCCTTTTTGTCTTGGACTACCCTTCTCATCTGATGGTGCACTGAGTTTTTGATTGAGCTCAGAATTACAGGATCCATGATGGGGTGAACGTGGGTATTCCATAGTGCTTCCTCCTGAGCCTTGCTAACGTGGCAGTGAGGGAGTGAAAAGGTATAAACGCACAGGACCAGGAGAATCAGAATGCTGGGAGGGCAGGCTGCTGTTTGGATGATATGTGGGTGGGTAAGTGGTAACTACGTAGGATTCAGCTTTCTCCCCTCTGCTTCATGCCTTGGGCATGAAAAGCCAACAATAAGCTGATGAATCCTACAGAACCCAGAAAGGCTCAGTGGGCAGTGAGGTTACCTGGTACCTTTGTCAGCAAGAGAGGTGGTTGGAATGCTGGGCAGTTAGGTGACCTTGTTGTCACCAGCAGTATATGGAAGGTTTACTCTGTGGGGACCTTAACCAGAGAAGCTCTGTCCTGGCGGTCACCATTGGTCCTAGAAGTACAGAAGGGAAGCAGTGAGGGGAAAAGAAGAGAGGCAGAAGTGGGGAGGGACCCTCTGGGATCAGAGGATTGAGGGAGGAGCAGAAGGCATTTCCTCTGCCCCTGGTCTCCAACTCTCCAGGGTCCCCTCCCAGACGCATTGGTCCTGGGGACTTTGGAGCATGGCAGGGGAAGAGGAAGAGAGGCAGACCGGTCGTGGGACACTCCAGGAGCAGAGGACCAGGGGAAGTGTGGAGGACCTTTCCCCTTCCCACTTGGGCCCAGCGGGCCTGCTAGGCTCCTGAGTCTGGTCGCTCAGTCCCTCCGGCTGAGTGGGTTGTACAGACGTGAGAGGGAGGGAGGAGAGAAGAGGATGAGAGGCAGACAGCCGTGGGGGGGGGACCTTGCAGGACCGGAGGATCAGGGGAGACATTGCGGGAAATCTCCCTACCCACGTGGCACCGGGAGGCCTGTTGTGCCCCGAGGCCTGGTCTTCAGTCCTTCAGGGACCCCTCTAGGTCTCACTGGTCCGAGGGGTGTAGAAGGAAAGCAGGGGAGAAGAGGAGAGGTGGGCAGGGGAGGGGGCCTTCTGGGATTGGAGGATCAAGGGAGGCGGAGAGGGTATTTCCCCTGCCCACTAGGCTCACGGACCTGGTCTTTCACACTCCAGGGCCCCCTCCAGCTGCTTGGGACCTAGGAGAGTGGGGGTGGGGGAGAGGAAGAGAGTCAGACAGGGACCCTACGGGACTGGGAGATCTGGGGAAGTGCCGCAGGCGTTACCCTAGCCCAATTAGCCCTGGGAAGCCTGTTGGGCATCAGAGTCTGGTCTCCTGCCTTCCAGTGCCCCCTGCAGCTGTGAGGGTCCTAGGGGAATAGGAGGGAGGGGGTGAGGAAGAAGAGAACCCAAGAGGGAGCGACCCTCCGAGACTGGAGGACTAGGGGAGGTGCCTAGCATTTCTCCCACCAGCTGGGGCCCAGGGAGCCTGCTGGGTACCTCAACCTCGTCCTTTGCCCCAGGACCAGAGGCAGTCCTGGGCCCCTCTGCCTCATTGGGCCTACGCCCCATTCCCCACCACCCCCAGGGCCTTTTCTAAGCATAGGCCCTGCCCATTGCCTAACCTCCCCACTCCTTGTCTAAGCCCCACCCCCACTTAATTTTTTTCTTTTCCTTTTTCTTTTTTTTTTCTTCCCACCTCCTCACTTAGGCTACTGCAGTTGTTTTACTTTCCAGTTGTTGCTCCATCTTTTTTTTTTGAAATTTTTTCTAACATATCTGTTAGTTTCCTATTATCGTATTTTTTTTTATCTTGCTATTGTTCTGCTGTTCTCCTATTTTTTATTTTTTTATTTTTTTCGTTTTCCTGCTCCACAGGGCTTGTGGGATCTTGATTCACAAGCCCAGGGTCAGGTCTGAGCTCCTGAGGTGGGAGCTCTGAGTCCAAAACATTGGACTAACAGGGAAACCCAGTTCCCAGGGAATATTCTTCAGAGTGAGGTCTCCCAGAGGTTCTCACATCAACACCAACACCCAGCTATACTCAACAGCCTACAAACTCTAGTGCTTGAAACCTCAGGCCAAACACCCAGTGGGACAGGAACACAATTGCACCCATCCAAAGTGGGGGGAAAATGAGATGACAAAAAAATATGTCACAGATGAAGGAACAAGGTAAAAATACACAAGACCAAATAAATGAAGAGGAAATAGGAAAATTGCCTGAAAAAGAATTCAGAGTAATGATAGTAAAGATGATCCAAAATCTCGATAACAAAATAGAGAAAGTACAAGAAACAGTTCATAAGAACTCAGAAAAACTAAAGAGCAAACAAACAGTAATAGATAACAAAATAACTGAAATTAAAAATACTCCAGATGGTATAAACAGCAAAATAACTGAGGCAGAAGAACGAATAAGTGAGTTGAAAGATAGAATGGGGGGAATAACTGCCACAGAGCAGGAAAAGAAAAAAGATTAGAAAGAGTGGAAGATAGTCTCAGAGACCTTGGTGACAACATTAAGTGTACCAACATTCGAATCATAGGCATCCCAGAAGAAGAAGAAAAAAAGAAAGGGTCTGAGAAAATATTTGAAGAGGTTATAGTGGAAAACTTCCCCAACATGGGAAAGGAAGTAATTAACCAAGTCCAAGAAGCGCAGAGAGTCCCATACAGAATAAACCTGAGGAGAAGTACACCAAGGCACATATTAATCAAACTAACGAAAATTAAACACAAAGAAAAAATACTGAAAGCAGCAAGAGAAAAGCAACAAATAACATCTAAGGGAAAACCCATAAGGATAACAGCTGATCTTTCTACAGAAACTCTGCAGGCCAGAAGGGAGTGGCAGGATATACTGAAAGTCCTGAAAGAGAAAAACCTACAGCCAAGAATACTCTACCCAGCAAGAATCTCATTCGGATTCGACAGAGAAATCAAAAGCTTTCCAGACAAGCAAAAGTTAAGAGAATTCAGCACCACCAAACCAGCCTTACAACAATTGCTAAAGGAACTTTTCTAAGTAGGAAACACAAGAGAAGGAAAAGACCTACAAAAACAAACCCAAAACAATTAAGAAAATGGTAGTAAGAACACACATGTCAATAATCACCTTAAATGTAAATGGATTAAATGCTCCAATCAAAAGACACAGACTGGCTGAATGGATACAAAAACAAGACCCTTACATATGCTGCCTACAAGAAACCCACTTCAGACTAGGGGACGTGTGTAGACTGAAAGTAAGAGGATGGAAAAAAGATACATGCAAATGGAAGTCAAAAGAAAGCTGGAGTAGCAATACTCATATCAGACACATTAGACTGCAAAGTAAAGACTATTAAAAGAGACAAGGAAGGACACTACATAATGATCAAGGGATCCATCCAAGAACATATAACAATTGTAAATATCTATGCCCCCAACATAGGAGCACCTCAATACATAAGGCATGTGCTGACAGCCATAAAAGGGGACATCGACAGTAACACAATAATAGTAGGAGACTTTCACACCCCACTTACATCAATGGACAGATCATCCAAACAGAAAATAAATAAGGACACACAAGTTTTAAATGCCACATTAGACCATCTCGACTTAATTGATATTTATAGGACATTCCATCCAAAAACTACAGAATACACTTTCTTCTCAAATGCACTCGGAGCATTCTCCAGGATAGAGCACATCTTGGGTCACAAATCAATCCTTGGTAAATTCAAAACAATTGAAATCGTATCAAGCATTTTCTCTGACCACAATGCCATGAGACTAGATATCAATTACCTGGAAAAAACTGTAAAAAATACAAACACATGGAGACTAAACAACATGCTATTAAACAACCAAGAAATCACTGAAGAGAACAGAGGAAATCAAAAAATACCTAGAAACAAATGACAATGAAACACAACAACCCAAAACCTATGGGATGCAGCAAAGGCAGTCCTAAGAGGGAAGTTTATAGCAATACAGCCCTACCTCAAGAAACAAGAGAAATACCGAATAAACAACCTAACCTTACACCTGAAACAAAGAAAGAAGAACAAAGAAACCCCAAAGTGAGCAGAAAGAAAGAAATCATAAAGATCAGATCAGAAATAAATGAAAAAGAAATGAAGGAAACAATAGCAAAGATCAATGAAACTAAAAGCTGGTTCTTTGAGAAGATTAACAAAATTGATAAACCATTAGCCAGACTCATCAGGAAAAAAAGGGAGAAGACGCAAATCAACAGAATTAGAAATGAAAAAGGAGAAGTAACAATGGACACCACAGAAATACAAAACATCATGAGAGACTATGACAAGCAACTATACGCCAATAAATTGGATAATCTGGAAGAAATTGATACATTTTTAGAACAATACAATCTTCCAAGACTGAACCAGGAAGAAATAGAAACTATGAACAGACCAATCACAAGTACAGAAATTGAGACTGTGATTAAAAATCTCCCAACAAACAAAAGCCCAGGGCCAGATGGATTCCCAGGCGAATTCTGTCAAACATTTAGAGAAGAGCTAACACCTATCCTTCTCAAACTCTTCCAAAATATAGCAGAAGGAGGAACACTCCCAAACTCATTCTACGAGGCCACCATCACCCTGATACCAAAACCAGGCACAGATGTCACAAAAAAAGAACATTACGGGCCAATATCACTGATGAATATAGATGCAAAAATCCTCAACAAAATACTAGCAAACAGAATCCAGCAGCACATTCAAAAGATCATACACCATGATCAAGTGGGGTTTATCCCTGGAATGCAAGGATTCTTCAATATATGCAAATCAATCAATGTGATACATCATATTAACAAACTGAAGGATAAAAGCCATATGATAATCTCAATAGATGCAGAAAAAGCTTTTGACAAAATTCAACATCCATTTATGATAAAAACTCTCCAGAAAATGGGCATAGAAGGAAATTACCTCAACATAGTAAAAGCCATATATGACAAACCAACAGCCAGCATCATTCTAAATGGTGAAAAACTGAAAGAATTCCCTCTAAGAACAGGAACAAGACAAGGATGTCCACTCTCACCATTATTATTCAACATAGTTCTGGAAGTTTTAGCCACAGCAATCAGAGAAGAAAAATAAAAGGAATCCAAATTGGAAAAGAAGTAAAATTGTCACTCTTTGCAGATGACATGATATTATACATAGAAAACCCTAAAGATTCTACCAGAAAACTGCTAGCACTAAATGATGAATTTAGAAATGTAGCAGGATACAATATTAATGCGCAGAAATCTCTTGCATTCCTGTACACTAACAACGAAAAAGCAGAAATTAAGGAAACTCTCCCATTTACCATTGCAACAAAAAGAATAAAATACCTAGGAGTAAACCTGCCTAAGGAGGCAAAAGACCTGTACTCAGGAAACTATAAGACACTGATGAAAGAAATTAAAGACGATACAAACAGATGGAGAGACATACCATGTTCTTAGATTGGAAGAATCAACATAGTGAAAGTAACTGTACTACCCAAAGCAATTTACAGATTCAGTGCAATCCCTTTCAAATTACCAACGGCATTTTTCACAGAACTAGAGCAAGGAATCTTACGATTTGTATGGAAACGCAAAAGACCCCGAATAGCCAAAGCAATCTTGAGAAGGAAAGATGGAGTTGGTGGAATTAGGCTTCCTGACCTCAAACTATACTATAAGGCCATAGTGATCAAGACAGTATAGTACTGACACAAAGATAGAAAGGAAGATAAATGGAACAGAATAGAGAACTCAGAGTAAGCCGAAGCACATATGGGCACCTTATCTTTGACAAAGCAGGCAAGTATATACAATGGAAAAAAGAGAGCCTCTTCAGTAAGTGGTGCTGGGAAAACTGGACAGCTACATGTAAAAGAATGAAATTAGAATACTTCCTAACACCATTCACAAAAATAAACTCAAAATGGATTGAAGACTTAAATGTAAGGCCAGACACTATAAAACTTCTAGAGGAAAACATCAGCAGAATACTCTATGACATATATCAAAGCAAGATCCTTTTTGACCCACCTCCTAGAATAATGGAAATAAAATCAGGAATGAACAAATGGGACCTAATGAAACTTAAAAGCTTTTGTACAGCAAAAGAAACCATAAGACAAGAAGACAACTCTCAGAATGGGAGAAAATACTTGCCAATGAAGCAACGGACAAAGGATTAATCTCCAGAATATATAAGCAGCTCATGCAGCTTCATACCAAGAAAGCAAATAACCCAATCCACAAATGGGCAGAAGACCTAAATAGACATTTCTCCAAAGAAGACATGCAGATGGCCAGCAAACACATGAAAAGATGCTCAACATCACTAATCATTAGAGAAATGCAATCAAAGCCACAATGAGTTATCACCTCACACTGGTCAGAATGGCCATCATCAAAAAATCTAGAAACAATAGATGTTGGAGAGGGTGTGGAGAAGAGGGAACTCTCCTGCACTGTTGGTGGGTATGTAAGCTGGTACAGCCACTATGGGAAAGTTTGGAGATTCCTTAAAAAACTAAAAATGGAACTACCATATAATCCAGTAATCCCACTCCTGGGCATATACCCAAAGAAAACCATAATCCAAAAAGAAACATATACCATAATGTTCATTGCAGCACTATTTACAATAGCCAGGACATGGAAGCAACCTAAATGCTCATCAAGAGATGAATGGATAAAGAAGATGTGGCACATATATGCAATGGGATATTACTCAGCCATAAAAAGGAACGAAATTGAACTATATGTAATGAGGTGGATAGACCTAGAGACTGTCATACAGAGTGAAGTAAGCCAGAAAGAGAAAAACAAATACCGTATGCTAACTCATATATATGGAATCTGAAGAAATGGTACTGATGAACCCATTGACAGGGCAAGAGTGGAGATGCACATGTAGAGAATGGACTTGAGGACATGGGGCTGGGGTGGGGGGCGGGGGGCGAAAGGGAAGCTGGGATGAAGTGAGAGAGTAGCATAGACAAAGATACACTACTAAATGTAAAATAGATAGCTAGTGGGAAGTTGCTGTATAACAAAAGGAGATCAACTGGATGATGGGTGATGCCTTAGAGGGCCAGGACAGGGAGGGTGGGAGGGACACGCGGGAGGGAGGGAATATGAGTATATATGTATAAATACTGCTCATTCACTTTGGTGTACCTCAAAAGCTGATACAAGAGTGTAAAGCAATTATATTCCAATAAAGAGCTTTAAAAAAAAAAGAATTTTGAGGAAAAGTGATTTCCAATCCAGCATTCTGTAGGCAGCCAAGCTGGCAGCAAGAATGAGGGCAGAATAAAGGCAATTTCAGGTATTCGGTGCCTAAAGTCATCTGCCTCCACGTACTCTTTGCAGGAAACTACTGGAGGATGATTCCTTATAAATGAGGAAGTAACCAAAAATGGGAGAGACGTGGGACTCAGAAAGTAGGGAATTCCCCTGGGTGTGGTGAAGGGAGATCCTAGCCACTTACGTAGAAGCCCAGATTTGTGCCATCGAGGGAGCGCGTAGTTGGGATTTCTTCAAGACACTGAAATAGAGCCCATCATTCACCTGATGTGTCTTGACTCCATCTAGAAGAATTTATAAGTTTAGAGATAAGTTAATACTAAGTACATAATTTAGTTTTATAAACTAAGTAAACAGCAAGAAAAGGAGCTGAGCGTGAACGGGGAGGTCCTCACGGAGCACCATATGGCTGGTCTGTGGACAGTGTGTGTGTGGCCATAATCATGTACATGCACAATGCTGATTGAACCCAAATTGTAATGTCGCTCTTAGGATAAGCGTTGGGGGGCAGATGATGTGAGAGCTACATTCTTAAACTTCTATGATGGGGGCCAGTCGATAAATCTAACCTCAGGAAATCAAGAAATGTGAGCGTAGGAACATAGTATAGAAACATGGAAGTAAATAACAGAAGTCTGTAGAGTTGAAATCTGTCTTTTTTCTGGGAGTGGGACTCAGAGGTGAGAAGTGGAGCTGTTCCCTTCTAAGCCTTGTGGTCCTATTTGTTAATGTGTATGTATAGTTGGACTTTTACGAAGTAAAAATGAAAAGTGTAACTCAAGCATAGGTGTATTATGGTAATTCTAGAATTGCTGTTTTGGTTATTTGATTCCCAGTTCTTCCTGCTACAGTTCAGTGGGTTTCTTTTTAAAAAAATTGCTTCTACTTCCTTCTTGTGTTCACCTATTTTAGAAATGTTTGACATGATGAATTATTTCTCATGGGTGTTTAGGAATAAGATGTGGTTCTCACCCTTAATTTCCCACAGAGAGGGGCCGGAAACCTAGTTCAGGAGTTAACCAGGGTTTTTTTTGTTTTTTTGTTTTTTTAAATTAATTAATTTATTGGCTGTGTTGTGTCTGCGTTTTCTGCTCACGGGCTTTCTTTAGTTGCGGCGAGCGGGGGCTTCTCTTCATTGCAGTGAGCCGGCTTCTCATTGCTGTGGCTTCTCTTGTTGCAGAGCACAGGCTTTAGGTGCGAGGGCTTAGTTGCTCCACGGCATGTGGGATCTTCTCGGACCAGGGCTCAAACCCGTGTCCCCTTCATTGGCAGGCAGATTCTTAACCACTCCGCCGCCAGGGAAGTCTGTCAACCAGGTTTTTTTTTTATTTTTTAAAATTTTTTTATTTTTTTGGGGGTACACCAGGTTCAATCATCTGTTTTTATACACATATCCCCGTATTCCCTCCCTTCCTTGACTCCCTCCCTTGGGTCCCCCCACCCTCCCTGCCCCAGTCCTCTAAGACATCTTCCATCCGTGAGTTGGACTCCCTTTGTTATACAACAACTTCCCACTGACTATTTTACAGTTGGTAGTATATATATGTCTGTGCTACTCTCTCGCTTCGTCTCAGTTTCCCCTTCACCCCCTGCCCCCTCCCATACCTCGAGTTCACCAGTCCATTCTCTGTATCTGCATCCTTATTCTTGTCACTGAGTTCATCAGTACCATTTTTAGATTCCGTATATGTGAGTTAGCATACAATATTTGTCCTTCTCTTTCTGACTTACTTCACTCTGTATGACAGATTGTAGTTCTATCCACCTCATGACATATAGCTCCATCTCATCCCTTTTTAGAGCTGAGTAATATTCCATTGTATATATATGCCACATCTTCTGTATCCATTCATTTGTTGATGGGCATTTAGGTTGCTTCCATGTCCTGGCTATTGTAAATAGTGCTGCTATAAACATTATAGTACAAGTTTCTTTTGGGATTATGGTTTTCTTTGGGTATATGCCCAGGAGTGGGATTACTGGATCATATGGTAGTTCTATTTGTAGTTTTTTAAGGAACCTCCAAATTGTTTTCCATAGTGGCTGTACCAACTTACATTCCCACCAGCAGTGCAGGAGAGTTCCCTTTTCTCCACACCCTCTCCAACATTTGTGGTTTCCAGACTTTGTGATGATGGCCATTCTGATTGGTGTGAGGTGATACCTCATTGTGGCTTTGTCAGCCAGGTTTTAAATAGTTAGATTCTGTGCTTGAATTTGGCCAAAAGACCAGAGAAGTGGTTTCCAGGCCAGTGGTGTCGTTAGATGTCAGCTCTGCTGAAGGGGCTGATGTAGTAGCTGTATTGTGCCTCCTCGTGAAGGAGGAGCCTTTCACCTGTCACCAGACCCCCAAAGTAGTTGCAGTCTTGCCTTTTTCTTCCTGGAAATCAAATCTCTTCATAGATATCGACGGTTCAGGTTTTGTCACATTTGTAATGTTCTCAAGAGAGCCTAGACTTTATAGGGCTGTGATACACGCAGTCCCTCTAATCACTGCGCTAACCTATAACGTGGGAAACAGACCCAGAAGTCACACCCTGGCCAAGGAGGACCCAGGATTGGAACCTGGATCGTGGGGCTGGAGGCTGGGCTTTGTCTTCCGTACCCAGCGGTGGTGAGAGGGGAGGTTTGTAATGACTGTCTCCATCCTTGCCCACGTGGCGCTGGCGTGTGCTCGCCTAGTTGTAGTAATATGCACAGGGATTGCTTTACCATTTGTGCCTCATATTTGGGGATGATGGAAATTATTTAGAGGATAGATGGGTATTGTGAAAAAAAAGTAAATCCTCCCTCAAAGAGGTTGGGACCATCTCTTAATATTTTTTTCCTGATGAAAATTTCCATGTGATTTGTTTTGTTTCCTTAGAAATTCAATGAAAAAGAGTTGGAAGCAATACAGCAGAACCGTTGCTTACTGACTGCGGAGGATCTCGAGTTCAGGAGTGAAGACTTAATAACAGAAAAGTGCTCTTCTCAGTCACCAGGCAGCAAAAGCATCTTCTCCGAGGTAAGCGCCACTGAAATTGGACATTCACATGCAAATTCATATCCTTTCCTGACACGTTTGATGACTCTGATCTAAAGATCCTCCAAGGCCTTCTTGCTGATAAATGAGCTTACGACAGGTAGGAGGAGGAGTTCTCTGTCTTTCCTCCTTACAGATTAGTATCCTTCAGCTGAGTGTTAGTATTTGTACTGCACGGGAAACCGAGAAACCCCAGCTCATTCAAAGACGAGCCTCATGTTTGCCCTCCTAGGGTTCACCTCTCAAGAGCTATGTCATCTCGAGGTAAGAACATTTTCCAGTTGACATGCACACAAACAGTGGCACAGCAGGCCCGTCTTGATCTGGCCCCAAGCTAGCTTTTCATCTCCTTTTCTTTCATTCCCCGTCACCTCTAACAGCACCTCCCTTCTTGCAGATTCCAGAAAACGCCCTGTTTTCACTTGCCTCTGCCTTTGCGTGCGCTGTTCCATCTGCCCGGAGTGCCTTTTTCTTCCTCATGGACCGGGTGGCTCCTGCACACCCCTAGGGCTGCCACTCTAGTATCGCCTTCTCTGGGGCTCCTTCCCTGGCCTGCTGAGAGCGACGTCTCCTCGTCTTCCCTGGTGCGCGGCACTTTGCAAGCCCGTCCGGCCGTAGCACTTAGCCCTCGAGTTGACGAGTTGACGAGTTGACGTTACAGAGCGGCCTCGCTGCTTCCCCGCCCTTGAGCCCCACGCACTCCCACTCCCGGCACGCACCTCAGGGGAAGGGAACTGGGTTCATGTCTGAATCCCAGTGCCTGGCTCAGGGGACATTTTTTGAGTGAGTGACTGTTGATCCTGATTTGTGGAGGTGTGTACAGGTTGTTCTGACCCATAGCTTGCCTGTAATATGACTAGGCAGCCAGAGATGGGACAGAAAGGAGTTCGGTATAGGCCAAGTTTTATTGTGTTTTTTTTTTAAGCCTGGCTTTAATCAAGTTTATACATTCAGAAAATGAAATTCTTACGCAAATTAGTTCTCTGATGACTGACTCTGATCATGACTTGTGGTCTGTGAAGGATGATTCTCAAAATTATTAGCAACCGGAGCAGCACAGGCACAGCCATCAGAACAGACTCAGGCGCTCGGGCTGGAGTGCGGTCCTCGAGGCCTACTCTTGTGCCAGGCACCAAGCCTGTAGTTACTGGGTCTTGGCGAGGGGCTGGGTGTTTGGGGTGGGTGGGTCAGGGGTTATTTTACAGCTGGGGTAGGAGTGTTTCCGTGTTTTAGCACTAGTACCAGCCGTTGCGCTGTGTATCCACTCAGTATCAGCCCTGGCCCTGGAGGGCACTGTTGCCTGAGCAGTGGGAACTCCTTCTTAACTCTGACCATTTGTGGATTTGTGTTTTGCCATTTCTCTTGAATAAGAATGTCAGTGTGGACTTGGCCCTTGGGCTGGGCCAGAAGTCTGGAGGCCTGGATTCCTCTCTTGGCTCTGTCACTTCACTTGAGTGACCTTGGGCAAGTCCGATAACTGAATCTCAGAGGGCTAATGTTTTGTGATTCTAGCTAGCTTATAGTTACTTGATTTTGACCAAATTTAGTTGGATATTAAGATGCACATTAACCCATAGTCAGGTACAGTCTGTTTTTTAACCTTTTTTAACAAAACTGAAGTATAGTTAATTTACAATATTGTGTTAGTTTCAGGTGTACAGCAGTGATTGTTATACGTGTGTGTGTGTACATGTGTACGTATGTATATATTCTTTTACAGATTCTTTCCCATTATAGGTTATTACAAGACACTGAATATAGCTCCCTGTGCTATATAGTAGGTCCTTGTTTATTTTATATATAGTAGTGTGTATCTGTTATCCCAGATTCCCAATTTATCCCCTTCCCCATTGGTAACCATGTTTGTTTTCTATGTCTGTGAGTCTATTTATGTTTTGTAAATAAGTTCATTTTTGTCTTTTTATTTTTTTATTTTTTTTTAGATTTCATATATAAGTGATATCACATATTTGTCTTTGTCTGACTTATTTCACTTAGTATGATAACCTCTAGGTCCATCCATGTTGCTGCAGATGGCATTATTTCATTCTTTTTTATGACTAATATTCCATTGTATATATGTACTACATCTTCTTTATCCATTCATCTGTCGGTGGACATGTAGGTTGCTTCCATGTCCTTGCTATTGTGAATAGTGCTGCCGTGTATGTTGGGGCACATGTATCTTTTTGAATTATAGTTTTTTTCCAGATATATGCCCAGGAGTGGGATTACTGGATCATATGGTAGTTCTATTTTTAGTTTTTTAAGGAGCCTCCATACCTTTCTCCCTAGTGGCTGCACCAGTTTACATTCCCACCAACAGTGTAGGAAGGTTTCTTTTTCTTCCCATCCTCTCCAGCATTTAATATCTGTAGACTTTTTAATGGTGGCCATGCTTACTGGTGTGAGGTGACACCTCACTGTAGTTTTGATTTGCATTTCTCTAATAATTAGCAATATTGAACATCTTTTCATGAGGCACAGTCTGCTTTGAAACAAGATAGCAGCCCATCAGGTTTTTTAGATGGACAGATCATCACTTAATTGAATACATTTAGTTAAACTTAACTGTTTTGAATCAAGTTTTAGATGTGTAAAAAGTGTCTAAATGTTGAACAAAATGTTTCTAAGTTTATTGAATAGTCTGAATGTTTTAATATTTCATGTCACTAGTTTGATCATCCGCACCACAGTGTTTATAGTTTTTTGTGCTGGCCAATGTGTGTACTTCTTAGAACCACAAGTATGAAGTCATCCCATGGGCATTTCACTTATATTTTAGATTCTGGTGATGCTTAAATGTGCAAAATATGTACATATTTTAGCAAAGGGTTTAATTCTGTTCTGCAACAATAATTGCAAATTGAGGATAAAAGGTTATAAATGATCATTTAGGAATTGGAAATTTCTAGGTGTCAGTTTAAGAAATCTCAGCTGTTACAGCCTATAGGATTTTCCTCCCGAGAAAGGTGTACTTTTCAGATTGCAGTTCTTTCTTTGTAGGAAACATGGACTTCTTCTGCTCTGCCCTTGGCCATTTTGTGTTGATTTAGGGTTTATCCTCTGCCCATTTCTATGACGAACTTGAGGCTGTGATGATGTCTGCGTTGACTCTGGGCAGTCTGTTTCCCTTCTATTCATGTGTGATCCTGAGAATTGATGCTGGATGGTCAGGGAATTGACGAACAGGGAGGAGAACACACTGACCGTATTTAACTTGCTGCAGCCAGAGATTTATAGCATGGCTACTGACATGGTTGGGACATTGCTGCTGAATTTCCTGAGTATTAAAATGTTGTTGTTGCAGAGCTGTGACATAGCTACCGAAAATAGATACCATCTATCTACCAGGCCACTAAATTGCCCTGATTACCAAGATGTGAGCCATTAAGTTTTCTCTTTACATACCTGCTGCCTCTTCCGATTGTGCCCTGCCCATTACATGTATTTCCTTCAAGTCATTGAGGAAACTATGGTAGAGTAGAAAATGCCTCGGCTTTGGTGTGGGAATGTCAGTTCTACTGCTTTTAGCTCTGTGACCTTGGGCAAGTCACCTCCTCTCTCTGAAACTCACCTTCCTCATCTGTGAAATGGGGAGTTACATGCCTGCCTTCTGAGAGGATTAGAACTAATCTGAAGGTTCTTTTGATCGCAGGCTCTAGGATCCAACGCTGAGGAGTCTGAGCAAAACGACAACGAAAGGGAGTGTTTACTGGGAACACACTGGAGCGTCGCACAGATGCCAAGGGTCGTAGACTCTAGGGCTCTGTCTTGTTTGGAGGGGCAGGGTGGGGGTGGGGGGGTTGGTTGCTCCTGCTGAGCAGGGGCTTCTCGTGACCCCCCCTGGGCCGCCTGGCCCTCTGCCTCTGCGCCGAGGAGAGCCCGTGGTTCGTGAGCTCTGCCGAGGGAGCCAAATGACTTCCTTCTAATGGGGCATGAGTCAGTGCAGGGGGAGAGGTGATTGGTGAAATGGGACCCAGATGGCTGCGAAGAGTTCATTTATTTAACGTGGGTGAGCAGTTTGCTTCTAGGAAGACGTTGACTCACTCCGACGTCCGTTATGCAGAACGTCCACAGGAGTCTCTGCTCTGAAGAGTCATGTGGGTCCCTGTGCCCCCTCTTACCTTTTTTTTTTTTTTTCCCTCTTACCTTTTTAATCGACCTTTCCGCAAGTGTCTGTGGCAGTGTCTGATCTGTGCCAAGCGTGGTGCCTGGCTTGGGCTGCTGCCGCCCGTATGGGGTCCCAGGCCTGTGAGCAGGTGGTTGGTACACGAGCTCCGGGTGAAGGTGAACCAGGGTGCCGTGGGGCTGGAGGAGGGCCTCTGTAAGGGGCCGTGGAGGACGTCCGTGGAGAGGGCTGACTGATGGAGCCTGGTCTCCGAGGAGTGGGGGGGGGGGGGGGGGAAGTTTCCCCGCGGAGCTCAGGTGGAGGGGCTTCCAGTTCCACAGAGATGAGAGGGCAGGGAAGCCAGCGCAGGTGTGGCCGGTTGGCAGGTGGAGGGTGGGGGCTGAGGCGAGCAGTGACCTGGAAAACCTGATGAAGGTTTGGAATGGCTGCCTGAAAGGAGGGGAGGAGAAGGGAGCTGAGCCGGGCATCCAGGCCCTGCACCGCAGCGGGCGGTTCTCTAGGGCTTCCGGCCAGGCCCACGGTGATCCAGTTAAGACACAGGGTCTCCAGGGACGGGATGCTTTCACTGGGTGCGTACAGCCCACGGCTGGAGTCTGCCCCATCCACCGGAGGTCCATGTTTATTCCTCTTTTTTCCTAGTCCTTCTTGGTTGGTTACGTACCTAAGCATAAATTCTGATTGCCACTTATTAGCTGAATGGACTCAAATATGTTACCTGTCCTCTCAGAGAGTCAGTGTATTCATCTGAAAAGTGGGACGATTAATATACCTCCTTGGGTTGCTGTTGCGATGAGAGGTGATCTATGTTAAGGACCCAGCCTAGCACTGGAGCAGAGGAAGGGTAGTGGCGGCGGACGCTCGTCAGTGTTTACTCCATGCTGGGCATCCGTGTGAGAATTTCGTATAGATGAGCTCAGTTCATCTCTTCCACGACGCTATGAGATATGTAGACTTATTACCTCTACTTACAGGTGAGGTTATTGAAGCACAGAGATTTTGAGTAACTTGTTCAAGGTCACATAGCTCATAAGGTCACACACTTAACCATCCCTGCCTCTCATGGTCGATGCTCAAGAAGCAGTAGATTTTCTTATTTTCGTTGTCACTGTTGGCTGGCCTTTATGTGGCTGACAGTGACCACATCACCTTTGTCAAGCTCCCAGTGCTTTGCATCCACCATGGCTCATTCATGGGTGGACTGAAGAGCACAGGCCCTGGATCCTGGCGGCCTGGGTCCACATCCAGCCTCACCACCGTGACCTGGGCGCCCTTTGGCCCTCCGTGCCCAGTTCCCTCATCACCAAAACTGGGAGAATGGTACTGCTTGAGCTCACTGGGTTGGGAGGGTTCAGTGAGAAAATGCTGGAGAGCACTTTGTACCATGGCTGACATCCTGAGGACATGGTAGCCTCTTTGTGTTGTACCCTGGTGAGTTCCTCCCAGGCGCTCCCCTGGGGTCCTGTGTCCCAGTGCATGTGCGGTGTGTACAGGTGGGAGCTGACACTAGTGACTGTGCATGGATGACAGGTGGGAGCTCCTTGTGCCAGTGACACGTGGCGAGGTTTACAAAAGGGCACAGCATTTCTAGCAGTGTGGGTGGCCGACTTCTCATGACCACACGGTGGGGTAGCGTGTAAAACCCTTAATTGGCAGGTGGTGGCTTGGCCTTGTTCTGTTCTGGCCTAGAAGTGCAGCAGCGTTCTCCTAGGTGGCGGGCTCCTAACCTTTTTGCCCTCGGCATCCCTTTGGTAGGCTTCTGGAGCCAAGGACCTCTTCCCTGGAAAAGTATTTAAATGCATAAAATACGTGCACAGGATTATAAAGGAAACCAGTTATTTTGGAATCTGGTTATCAAAATATAAAGAAGTCAGTCGTAGAAATGCTGCTTCTTTTATTAATGCATTAAATAACAAGATCTAGTGGTGAACAGAGTGACTGCTGTGGTCTTGAAGTAGTGATGAGAATAAGTATGTTGAGATGCCTGCAGCATAGAGAAAGTAACTGTATTGTACTGTAACTCTTGATGACAAAGTCTCAGGAAAACACTAGTATTGCTGTGGTTTGTAGTAGTTCCTTCAACCCATAAATGAAGGAAGTGCTAAATTTCAGTTCTAGGTTAGTGGAAATAAAGATGTGACTTTTCCCCCTCGTTCATGTTTGAGTTTTTATCAGGGTCAGAAGCCCTGTCCTAGGTCCTTAACTTTAGGAGACAGGCTGAGTCCAGGTGAAACACAAGGGCCACTGCAGGCCCTCTCTCTCCACTGACCGAGTGTCTTCCAGCACTAAGGAGCATCTAGTCCATGCCAGGTGTTCTGCACACTGTAACTTTACTGCTTCAATTTTTTTTTACTTCATTTTATTTTAAAAATTTATTTATTTATTTATTGGCTCTGTTGGGTCTTCATTGCTGCACACGGGCTTTCTCTGGTTGTGGTGAGCGGGGCTACTCTTTGTTGCGGTGTGCGGGCTTCTAATTGCGGTGGCTTCTCTTGTTGTAGAGCACGGGCTGTAGGTGCGCAGGCTTCAGTAGTTGTGGCGTGCAGGCTCAGTAGTTGTGACTCTTGTGCTCTAGAGCGCTACAGGTTCAGTAGTTGTGGTGCATGAGCTCCGTGACATGTGGCATCTTCCTGGCCCAGAGCTCAAATCCGTGTCCCCTGCATCGGCAGGAGTATTCTTAACCACTGCGCCATCAGGGAGGTCCCTAACTTTGCTTCTTTATTTTAACATTTTCTTCTTATTTTGAAATAATTTCAGATTTATCAGCAAGTTACAGAAATAAAGGATTTTACTTGCCCTGAGTCATCTGAGAGTAAGTTGCCTGTATGAAGCCCTGTGAGCTCTGAATACCTAAGTGTGTACTTCCTGTCAGCAGGGACCTTGTCCTGTATGACATAGCACAGCCGTCACAGCCAGGGACTAAGCTGAGACCCTCACTCCCATCGAACCCTCAGACTCAATCGTGTCTTACCAGCTGTCCCGTAACGCCCTTTGTAGCAGAAGGATCCAATTCAGGATCACATGTTGCATTTAATAGTCTTTAGTCTTCAGTCTTTCCCTGACTTTTGTGGCCCTGAGACTTTTGAAGCACCCGGGCCAGTTCTGTTGTGGAGCGTCCTTCGGTTGGGTCTGTCTGATGCTTCTTGGTGGCTGGATTCTGGGGAGGCCTGCTTAGCGCGAGTGTCACAGGAGCAGGGCTGTTTTTCCAGCATGCCCTATCCAACGGTGCACGACTTAGATTTGTTCCATTACTGGCCATGCTGACTTGGGTAACTTTGGGAAGGTGGTGTCTGCCTGGTGTCTCGACTGTGAGGTTACTCTTTTTTTCCTTTGTAATTAGTAAGTATTTGAGGGGAGGTATTTTGAGTCTGTGTAAATATTCTGATCTTCTTCAAACTTTCACCCGGTAGTTTTAGCCTCCTTTTATGGAGGCTGAATTGCTTATTACCGTGATGGTTAGCAAATGGTGATTCTTCCAATTCCGTTATGCCTTCTGCATTTATTAGTTGTTCTGCTGTAGAGAAAAGCCCGCCCTTCTTCCCATGCATTCATCTACTCGTGTCCATATGGACATGAATTTCTTTTTACTCAGTGGGTTATAATTTGTTACTATCATTATTTTGATGCTCAAATTGTCCCAGGTTTGGCCTTTTCAAACTGGCTTCTGTATCCTTTTGACAAGGCTCCATTATTTGAAGCACTTCCTTATTTTCTGGCATGACAGAATGCCATAGATGTGGCCTGTTTTTGCCTTTCCTTGCGTCAGTACTGGAATTGGCCGTGTCCCCGGGATCCTTGATTCCTTCCAGCGCACAACTGAGCTTTGATCTGCTCCGTAACTCCATAAGGTGGTGGCTGTTGTCCCGCATTTTACAGGTGGCTCTAGTAAGTAACTTCCTTAGGTCCCAGAACTGCTCAGTGACAGAGCCAAAATTTGAACTGTAAAAAAATTTTCACATTTGTGAAATTCACAAAATTACATCCCCTTTCATAAATGGGGAACCTGAACCTCATAGAGGTTTGTTAAGCTGGTTAGCTGAGTTCACGTAGCTAGTAAGTGGCAGAGAATTTCTTTTCTTTGGAGCAAGAACAAGTGTGGAAGGGCATTCTTTGTGTTGTGTGAAACCATGACGGGCAGCTCTGAGCGGGGTGGGGCGGGGGCGGGGTGGGGTGCAGTTTCACGAAGGGCAGTCGGGTAAGGATGGTGCTTCTTCCACAGCAGCTACGCCGTGCCTGGAGCACCGCGCTCAGCGTTCCTCTGTGGTGCGTGAGGGCCGGTCATTCCCCACTCCCCCTGCAGGTGGTGCTCTCTGACTGTGGCCTGATCTGGAGTCTGGCACGGAGATCACCTTTGTTTGGGTTTATAAACCAGAACTATCCACATGTGTTTGCATAATGTAAGGATGTGCGCTTTCAAAATTCTTCTCTTAATGTCAGATGCCCACTGTCATTTTCAGGAAAAGCAGCAATTAGGCTATGAAGAGCTGATTCAGGTCTTAAAGAAAGAGCAGGACATCTATACACATCTGGTGAAGTCTCTGCAGGACTCAGACAGGTAAGGATTTCTGTTTGGACATCACACACATGCATAACATATGTTTTGAATAAATGCTGGTGGTTTCTGAGGCAGCAAAGCCTTCCTGCTTTGCCTAGGAAGCTTAAAGGGCTTGGATGGTAATTGCCTTATTTAATTCAGATACACCTATTTCCTAGCAAGATTTGTCTGATTTTTTGGCAACAAATGTAGGATAAAAATATCATTAATACTGATTACTCAGGTTCTTATAATACTTTATTATAGATTTAGAAAGTGCCTCCACGTGTATTATCTCTTGTAATCCTCACTGCTTTTCTCCGAGGTAAGTGATATCATTATCCCTATTTTCCATGAGGCCATGAAAACTAGGAGAGGTTAAATGACTTGTCCAAAGTCGCACAGGTGGTGAGTGACAGAAGAAGCCCGGGGCGCAAACATGTCTCTCTGTCTTGGAGTGACTCGTGTCTTCACAGAATTGCTCGGGTGACTGGTGCTGGAGATGTGGTGAGGAGAGCTGTTGTAGGCTGGTGGTCTTGCTCTAGCCCCGGCTGTGTCCACGGGCAAGTGACACACCTGGGTCTCTCTTTGCCCAGCACTGGGTTGACCTCAGTGACTTCTCCCATGGAGAAGTCATCTCTCTGCACACGGGTGGTTACAGGTGGAAGCATATTGTCATATGGGGTTCATTTCACAGCTGCACGGAAGCGGAGGGAGTGGCAGGGACGCCGACGGAACGAGATCGGCCATGGCTCCCCAGTCGTGGGGCAGGGGTGTGGGTAGGTGGGTGGGCGGCTCATTACATTAATTTGTCTTCATTTGTTTATGTCTAAAATTTTCCGTGATTAAAAGTTAAGAAAACTCTCCCCTCACCGCCCCTTCTCTCCTGTCCTTCACCGCAGGCCTGATGGAGTCCTCGTCGTTCCTAGGGCCGGGTGCTTCCTGTCTCTGCCTTCAGCGACTTTCTGCACCCTGTTGTCTCCCACTTGTCCTTGAGAATTTGTCTCTAGGGTTCCCCCTGTCAGGAGGCCCACACGAGTCCCCAGGACAGCTGCCCCCTCGGTTTTGCTGCCCTCACAGCTGCCCTCACCTCCCTTTGTCACTTGTCTTGGTGTGGCCTGCCTCCTCGCCTGGACCGTGAGTGCCCCCGGGGCAGTGGGCCAGTCTTGCTGTCTGCATGTCCCAGTGCCTGTCACGGGGGCTGGCGTGGAGTAGGCACTCGGGAGATGTTTACTGGGTGAATCCATCCCCCCACCCCCCACCCATAACCTCCCCCATCCAGCTCTTCTGAGTTATGAGGTAATTTTCAGGATTTTTAATCTGAAGCGAGTTTAAGGAAAATGAAAACATGCTGATGAAATTCTGGAGCAGGCATCACTCTGAAAGTGAGCGTCTTCAAGAAGCCTCAGCTGCTCGTCATTTTCACTTGGGGGAGGGGCTGAGTAGTGCGGGGAACCTGAGTGGGGGACGGGCAGGGCGGGTGTCATCGTGCAGCGTCTCCGGACGGGAGCCAGCTCTGACTCTGGGCACCGAGGGGCCCTGTGGGTGGGTGTGGCCGCCGTCAGGCCTCCTTAGCATCGTGGTTGGCCGCTCTGAGTTTCATAGGCTCTTCCTGAGTGAATAACAGTGTGCACGGGACCCGGCGGGTCAGGGCCGTGAATAACAGGGATGCTTAGGAGGTTTCCTGTTCATCTTCAGGGTCGAAATCCATTCAGCAGCTCTGAGCTCTTGAGTAAGAGCTCTTTTCACCCTGAGCCTCAGGATATGTATTTGTGCAATTGAGACTGGCCTGCCTACAGACCTACCTGTTCACCTGCCTCCCTGCCTACCTTCCAGGGTTGTTTGAAACGAGATGATAATGTGTAAAGTCCTAATTCTGCCTGGCACACAGTAAGCACTCAGTACATGGTAACACTTACTAAGGCTAATAGCAACGTGAAACGCCTCCACGTGCCTCAGCGTGCCAGTGTCCGCAGACTCAGCTTGTAGGGGGTCTTGAGTCCCCAGACCTTGCCGTCGCCAGGGGGCAGAATTGTGGGCTAAGGCCGGTGGAGCCCCCTGGGGTCACTCCAGCACTGCCCAGCCTCTGGAAACTGGCAGTGATAGGTGGACCACTCTGAAGATGCATGACGTGCTTGTAGCTAAAGTTGGAAAAGCAGGGGTGGGAAGGGAGGAACTGACCACGGTTAGCTGTGTGCCTGGTCCTTTCCCTTTACAATTTATTCCTCACCGTGACACTTCAACCCCGTATCACAGAGGTAGACATCTGTTCTTGGGGGAGATGTTTAACGTATTTCCCAAGCTCCTACACTTAGGAATTCTCAGAGCTCAGATCTCCCTGGCTCCTGAGCCCAGGCCCTTACCGAGACAGCTCTCATCTTGAGGACTAGGACAGTTTGTACTTGCCTATAACTCAGGCTTTCTCAGCCTCGGCACTGTTGGGATTTGGGACTAGATAACTTTTTGTCTTTTTTATTGAGGGGCTGCCTTGTGCAGCGTAGGACGTTTAGCGACGTCTCTGGCTTTTGCCACTACGTGGCAGTAACACCCTCCCCTACCCCCAGACAACCAGTGATGTCTCCAGATACTGCCACATGTGCCCTGGGGGGTTTAAATCATCTCTAAGGAAAATCACGCCTGCAACTCATGAGTAGCAGAAAGTTTGGCGTATAAATAAATACCTACTGTTTGGGAGTTGTTGGGATACATGGAAGGAAGGAAGTGATGTTTGTTGCACATCTCGTGTGTGTCAGACACTGTGCTAAGCTTATGACATCTCATTGAACTCTCAAGACTCTTGAACGAAAGGCATTGTGCCCACTCTACGGATGGGGCTAGCAGGACTCGGGCAGTTTCGCTGACCGCCGAGGTCGTGGAGCTCGTGAGCGGTGGCGCTGTGCGCGCGTGCGTCCTCCAGCTGCCCCACGCCACTCCAGAAAGAGGAAGGTGCAGGGCTGTCCCTTCCTTCTGAGTGAAGCTCCCTTTGTTCCACCGACTCCTCACACCTGGCAGAGATCCTGGAGTTGGGGAAACAGCAATGACAGGTACAGGAGCAGCAGCTGTGTACTTTTCACCCTGTCAGAAAATGGAAGAGGGAGTGGAACAGTCATCTTCCCCCGCCCTCATCATGCGAGCTGTGCTAAAAGCATCTCCCTTTCTCCCCCTGGTTGCGTGTGTCTGCAGCACGACCGCACCCGAGCGAGCGCTGCGCTGTGCTGTGACGCCTCTGTGAGGTTTTCCATCAGCCTTGCGAACCGCCGGTTATGATTGTCTTGAAATGGAACTAGGCACGAGCTGCTGGGAGGGCCCCTTCCCTTGCAAGGAGGCTGCTTCACAATGAGCCATCTTCCCAGCGGCGAGCATAGAAGATTAGACATAATGGTTTATTTTCCTTCCAATAGATGTTGATTTATGGGTGCAGTTCCATGGATGGAGCTGGAAGAAACTGCTGGAGGAGAAGTGGGGCTTGAGTCTGGGCCACACGTGTTTTAGAGCAACGGCTCCTAAGCATTTTGGGGCTGTGGACCCCCCACGAACAGTCTGATGAAAGCTTAGGGGACCTCTCCCATAAAAAAAAGATCCACACATTCATGAATTTTTTCAGACAGTTTCGAAGTGTTGACGGACCCTCTCAGGGAACGATAGGTCAGACGCTGGACAGAGTGATGTATTTCTTGGTATTTAAAAAAGGAGGCTTTCTGATTTGCTAAGGTGTTTTGGTAGTCTCAAAACGTGTTTGTATACTTTGACCCAGTAATTGCACTGCTGGGAATCCATCTTAAGAAGCTAACCTGAGTGTGAAACAAGGCTTTAGGTGCAGAGATTTTCAGTGAAACAGTATTTACGTTACTCAGGTGTCCGCTGGAGCCTCTGTTCCTCTGAGAGCTGGTGTAACCGGTTCAGATCCCCGTCGTGTATACATCAGTAGGAGTCTGGAGCCCTGCCTGTGGAACTGCACTGCCTAGTTCAGTAGCCACTAGCCATGTGACTGTATACATTTAAATTAAAAAATAAAGCATTCAGTTCCTCAGTATGTAGCCACCTTTCAAATGCTCTGTAGGCATGTTCAGCTAGTAGATACCACATTCAGCAGCGCAGATACAGAATGTTTGCATCATTGGACAAAGGCCTCAGGCCTCTGAGTTCTGGGCTGCTGGTTTCATGCAAGCTCTCCGTGCAGGTCAGCACCATATTACACTGACCCAGACGTGATACTTGACACCTCCACCCCTCAAATAAAAAACCATCCTACTCTGCATTTGTGAGCGGCTAACCCATCACTGTAGACTTCCACTGACCCCTGAACTGGTTCTTCTCACCTCCCCCCCCACCCCCGCCGCCAGTGTCAGCTCGCACTCTTCTCCTTGTCTTTTTCCTTGTCCCTCCTTCCCCTCACCCTTACCTCCAGTGCCACCTCTTTTAGGGGTGACGTGGCAGACGTTCTCCTCGCTGCCTTCTCTTCTGTGGAGAGCCTTCCTTCCGTATCCGAGCCCATGCAAGGCATTGTTCCAGGGAAGCATTCTGGGGAATTAAATTAGTTCCACCTAGCTACATCTGTAGCAAAAACTTGGAAATGACCCAAATGTCCACTGATAGGGGATGAGTTAAAGTAAATGGTGGGATATCCACCCGATTTAATATTATATAGTCATTAAAAATGACGTTTGCAAATGATTCCTGAAAATGTGGGGAAATATTTAAGTGAGGAATGCACAATTTAGTATTATCTGTCCAGTATTGTTTCAACCTTGTAAAAATACTCAAGGAAAAAGATTGCGAGGAAATACAGTCTGCCATGTGTTCTTTGGTAGTGGGGTTATGGTAATTTTTGCCTTTTTTATACTTTTATATTTTAAATGTTCTATACACATATAATTATTTTCATAACCAGAAAAAACCCACAGATGACATAAAAATCCAAGGAAGGCTTGCTGGGCCTTGCATCTTAAAGCACAAGTAGGTCTGTTTTTAAAATCCTGGTGTCTTGTTTTACCAAGTGTCCACAACGTGCAGGCTGAGTTGAACAGCATCTTCGCCCTGCGGAAGCGGCTAGAGCGGGATGTGCTCTCCTATCAGAACCTGCAGAAGGCCCTGGAGGAACAGATCAGTGAAATCAGGCGGCGGGAAGGTACACGCTCTCTTGTATGGCGGGAAGGTACATGCTCTCCTGTATGTATTTCTCTTTGGTTGTCCCACTCGGAGGGCCTTGGCTGAACTTTGAGTCCTAAGACTGCAGTAGCAGACGAGGCACCCACGGGATTTCCTCTGGGGAGCCTTTTCTGCGGTGACGGTGTTACTGTTGCTCTCCTAGCCTGTACCCGGCTGGCTTCGGCCTGCGGAGTTGAAGGGCCCCGCACATAGTGTTAATTCCGCAGAGGGCCTGCTGCAGGACTGCTTCCTCGCTGCCTCTGCTGTGTTCTGCTTCCTTGGAGTCTTCTAGCTCCAGATAACCCTGGGGCCTTGCCATCCCCTTTCTCTGGTGGGTGGCCCTGATCGCCACAAACGTCTGCACTCTGCCTACCACGGCACCCCCTGCAGAGAGCCCGACTGCATAGCCGTGTGGGGGTGAGACTGCGCTTACCTGCTGGAGCATTGCTTTTCGCATTGTCATGACTGCAAGTAGATTCAGTTAGGGAGGGTCCCGTGGTGCATGCACTGCTATGCTCATGACAGCAGTGTTTGGCCCGCACCCTCGCTAGAACCTGAGCCCCGTAGAGTCTGGGTTGGTATCTTCTTCCTTTCCGTATCTCTAGCCATGTGCTGGCACCTATGCTTAAAATCAGTAACTGGTAGGTTTGACATTTCCTGTGTACGAGGCCCAGCGGCAGGCACTTAACTTCTCACCTGTGACCCTGACCATCGTACCACTGGATAGAGTAGGCATTCTTCATCACAGGTGAAGAAGCCGAGGTCGGAGTGGGGGTTGATTTACACAGATTTGAGCCAGGACATCTTTGAAGTCTTTCCAGTTAACGAAGCGTATCCGCTCTTACCCACGTGTACTGAGTGAGATCTTGCTTGTGGATGTGCTCCACTCAGTGAATAGCGTGGCCCTTCTCTGTGCCTTTGCTCCCTGTGAGAATGTGACCTTTGCTGCAGAGGAAGCAGACCCTTCTGTGGGTGACCCAAGACTCTCACATCGTAGATCTCATAGGCAGTTTCTGCACTCAGTGTGCTCACTACCACGGCGGGCTCTGGAGCCGGTAAAAAACACATCAGGCCCTTTTATTTCCCTTGAGTTCTACCCTTGAGGGTCACATCTAATTTTCCTGTATCTTCGCCTAAACAGAATCAGTCCCTCATTTAAACTGAAAACCAGCATTTGCTTGTGCCACACAGAATGGTCTCCAGGTACAACACTTGATATGCAAATTGTAATTCAGAATTGGCCACAGTGAAAGCCTG